>NC_058519.1:116482380-117732380 GCF_904849725.1 Hordeum vulgare subsp. vulgare | reverse complement strand
AAGAGACTCTCAATCATGAAGAACATGGTGCTATTATGAAGCACAAGTGTGGAAAAAGATAGTAGCATTGTCCCTTCTCTCTTTTTCTCTCTTTTTTTTGTTTGGGCTCTTCGGCCTCTTTTTTTCATTTTTTTGGTGGGCAACTTTGGCCTCTTTTCATTTTTCCTCACATGGGAAAATGCTCTAATAATGATGATCATCACACTTTTATTTACTCACAGCTCAATGCTTAGAACAATGATGACTCTATAGGAAATGCCTCCGGTAGTGTACCGGGATGTGCAACGATCTAGCTTAGCGTATGACGTTGAAACATCTCGCTAGCTATCTTACGATCATGCAATGGCAATCTGAAAGTGACGGCACAAGTCATGAGACGGAACGGTAGGAGTTGCATGGCAATATATCTCGGAATGGCTATGAAAATGCCATAATAGGTAGGTATGGTGGCTGTTTTGAGGAAGGTCTATGGTGGTTTTGTGTACCGGCGAAAGTTGCGCGGCACTTGAGAGGCTCGCAATGGTGGAAGGTGAAAGTGCATCTATACCATGGACTCACATTAGTCATGAAGAACTCATATACTTATTGCGAAAGTTTTACTAGTAATCGAAACAAAGTGCTAAACACATACTCCTAGAAGAAGGGTTGGTAGGTGTTAACCATCGCGCGATCCCGGCCGCAACACAAAGGATGACAATCAATAAATGAATTATGCTCCGACTTCCTAACATAGCGTTTCACCATACGTGCATGTTACGGGAATCACTAACTTCAACACAAGTATTTCTAGATTCACAACACGCTACTAACATGACTCTTAATATTACCAAATCCATGTCTCAAAACTAATTGAGAGGAATCAAACTTCTCTTTCTAATCAATTCAAATTAATATGGAAGTTTTATTGTATCCTCTTTGGATGCCTATCATCTTTAGGACTATTTTCACAGCACAAGCCAACTACCAAATTACTCAGAGAGAGCACTCTCAAAAAGATATAAGTGACGATCGAGAGTTCTTATTTCTCCAAAATATGACACCGCCATGCTCTAAAAATATCTAAGTGAAGCACTTAGAGCAAAGTTATCTAGCTCAAAAGATATAAGTGAAGCACAGGCGAGCTAAATTGCCTAACTCAAAAGATATAAGCGAAGCTCAATGAGTATTCTAGCAAATTCACGATGAGTGCATGTATCTCTCAAAAGGTGTGCAGCAAGGATGATTGTGACACAACAAAAAGAAAAGACTCCTATAATACACAACGCTCCAAGCAAAACACATATCATGTGGTGAATAAAAATATAGCTCCAAGTAACGTTACCGATGGATTGAAGACGAAAGAGGGGATGCCTTTCCGGGGCATCCCCAAGCTTAGGCTTTTTTGTGTCCTTGAATTTGGCTTGGGATGCCTTGGGCATCCCCAAGCTTGAGCTCTTTCCACTTTTAACTCATCGTCCATGAGAACATCACCCAAAACTTGAAAACTTCACAACACAAAACTTAAAGAGAAACTTGTGATATCATTAGCACAAGAAAATAAACTACCACCTCTTTAGGTACTGTAGAAAACTTGATTTCTATTTATATTGGTGTTATATTACTGTATTCTCACTTTTCCATGGCTAGTACCCCCCGATACTATCCATAGTTTCACCAAAATAAGCAATCAACACAATAAAAACAGAATCTGTCAAAAACAGACCAGAGTGTAGCAGTTTGTATACTTCATATACTTATGGTATCTCAAAAATTCTGAAAAATTATGACAATTTGGGCAATTCGCATATCAATCATCAGCAAAAAGAATCAACTCAAAATCTCTTTCTGGATAAAAATGGAAAATAATTTCGTGAGCGAAAAGGTTCTGTCTTTTTCAGCACGATCAAACAACCATCACCAAACTAGTTATAAAGGTTTTACTTGGCACAAACACAAAAAGAAACACAAAAAACACAATCATAACAGAATTATGATAGTGTGTACACAACAAAACATAAAGCAAAAAAGCAAAGATAAATTCATTGGGTTGCCTCCCAACAAGCGCTATTGTTTAACGCCCTTAGCTAGGCATTGATAATTCAATGATGCTCACACAAAAGACAAGAATTGAAGCACAACGAGAGCATCATAAAGCATGTGAAAATAACATCTAAGTCTAACATACTTCCGATGCATAGGCATTTTATAGGAAAATAGATTGTCAAGACAACAAATAGTTACCATATGCATGGAAGAAGAAAGAGACAATATCAATCTCAACATAACGAGAGGTGAAATAGTGATTTGAAGATTCCTACGACCATATTTTCCTCTCTCATAATAACTACATGTGGGATCATATTCAAATTCAACAATATAACTATCACATAGGATATTCTTTTCATGATCCACATGCATGCAAAGTTGACGCTCTTCAAAAATAGTGGGATTATCATCAACTAAAGTCGTGACTTTTCCAAACCCACTTTCAATACTATTGCAAATATCAAAATAATCATGAGGCTTAAACAAATTTTCAAGATCATAAGAAAAATCATTACCCCAATCATGATCATTGCAACAAGTAGTGCACATAGCAAAACTAGCATCCCCAAGCTTAGGGTTTTGCATATTTTTAGCATGATTGACACTAATAGGATTTATAGTGAAACCATTGCAATCATGCTTTTCATTCAAGGATCCCTCATGAATCACTTCATAAATTTATTCATCACAATTTTCTGATTCATGCATCTCAAGCAAAACTTCATAAAGATAGTCAAGTGCACTCAACTAACTAGCAATTGGTTCAACATAATTGGATCTCTTAAAGAGATTAGCAAGTGGATGAGGATCCATATCAATAGATTTTCAGCAAGCAAAGATGCAAGCATATTGAAGGCACATGGCAACACAAGCAAACAGAAAGCAAGCGAAAGAAAAGGGCGAACGAAAAAGGCGAATATTTTTGTAAAAAAAATCAGTAGTGGGGGAGAGGAAAACGAGAGGCAAAAAAAGTAAATGCAAGAGATGAGTTTGCGACAGTTACTTGGATAAGCTTCACTTAGAATAATCCCCGGTGCCAGAAATTGACACGTTCGAGGAAGACTATTCTTGACTTGATGCTCCCCAGCAATGGCGCCAGAAATTCTTCTTCCTACCTCTTGAGCTTGCGTTGGTTTTTCTCTTGAAGAGGAAAGGGTGATGCAGCACAGTAGCAGTAAGTATTTCCCTCAGTTTGAGAACCAAGGTAACAATCCAGTAGGAATATCAAGGCAAGTCTCCAAAGTACCTGCGCAAAAATAGAAAACTTGCACCCAACGCTACAAAGGGGTTGTCAATCCCTTCACGATTGATTGCAAGGTGAGATCTGAAGGCGGAAAGTGCAACAAAGTAAAAGTGTAAGGCTGAAAATATGATGTGAAGTAGATCCGGGGGCCATAGTGTTCACTAGAGGCTTCTCGCGTGATAGAAAATATTACGGTGGGTGAACGAATTACTGTCGAGCAATTGATAGAACCGCGCAAAGTCATGACAATATTTAAGGCAATGATCATACATATAGGCATCACGTCCGAGACAAGTAGACCGATACTTTCTGCATCTACTACTATTACTCCACACATCGACCGCTATCCAGCATGCATCTAGTGTATTGAGTTCATAACAAACAGAGTAATTCCTTAAGCAAGATGACATGATGTAGAGGGATAAATTCATGCAATAGATATAAACCCCATCTTTTTACCCTTGATGGCAACAACACGATACGTGCCTGACTACCCCTTCTGTTACTGGGTGAGGACACCGCACGGTATGACCCCACAACCAAGCACTTCTCCCATTGCAAGAATTATAGATCAAGTTGGCCAAACGAAACCCACAACTCGAAGAGAATTACAAGCATATGAAATCATGCATATAAGAGATTAGAAGAAACTCAAATAAGATTCGTAGATAATCTGATCATAAATCCACAATTCATCGGATCTCGACAAACACACCGCAAAAGAGGATTACATCGGATAGATCTCCATGAAGATCATGGAGAACTTTGTATTGAAGATCCAAGAGAGAGAAGAAGCCATCTAGCTACTAAGTATGGACCCGAAGGTCTGTGGTGAACTACTCACGCATCATTGGAGAGGCAATGGTGTTGATGAAGAAGCCCTCCGTGTCTGAATCCCCCCTCCGACAGAGCACCAGAACGTGCCCAGATGGGATCTTGCGGAGACAGAAGCTTGCAGCGTCGGAAAAGTATTTTCGTGGCTTCGCCTCGTGGTTTCAGATTTTTCGGGAATTTATAGGCGGAAGAAGTAGGGCAAAGGAGCCACGGGGGGGCCCACAAACCTGCTAGGCGCCCCCCCCCAGGTCGCGGCTAGGGGGCTTGTGGCCTCCCCCGGGACCCTTTGCCTTGGTTCTCAAGCTTCCTACGTATCTTGTGTTTCGGAAAAAATCTTTTCGGAGGTTTTATTCTGTTTGGACTTCGTTTGATATTCTCCCCTGAAAAAGGTCAAAAACACAGAAAAAACAGGAAATGGCACTTGGCAGTGAGTTAATAAGTTAGTCCCAAAAAAGATATAAAATGCATACAAAACATCCAAAGTTTGACAAGATAATAGCATGGAACCATAAAAAATATAGATACGTTGTTGACGTATCACGCGACTATGACGTTCGGACACACCATCACACTATGGTGTTCTAAGTGGCATGAATTGTGAAATAGTTTCCACATTATCTTAATTGTGTACCAAAACTCACAACTCAGATATTCATCTCTATGATCATATCGTAGACAGTTTATTCTCTTGTCACGACGATCTTCACTCTGAAATAGCTTTGAACTTTTCAATATTTCAACTTGTGATTCATCAAGTAAATACTCCTGTATCTACTCAAATCCTTAGTGAAGTAAGAACATAACGATATCCACTACGTGCCTCGGCACTCATTGGACTGCACACATAAAAAATGTATTACTTCCAACAAGTTATTTTCTTGTTCCATCTCATTGGAAAAACGAGTCCTTCAGTCATCTTGCCCATGTGGTATGATTTGCATGTCTCAATTGATTCAAAATCAAGTGAGTCCAAATGATCCATCTGCATGGAGTTTCTTCATGCGTTTATACCAATAGGTATGGTTTGCATGCTCAAACGTTTCAAAAATGAGTGAGTACAAAGATCCATCAGCATGGAGCTTCTTCATGTATTTTATACCAACATGACTCAAGTGGTAGTGCCACAAGTAAGTGGTACTATCATTACTACTTTGTATCTTTTGGCATCAATATTATGAACATGTGTAGCACTACGAACGAGATTCAATAAACCATTGAAGGTAATTATTCAAGCAAATAGAATAACCATTATTCTCTTTAAATTAATAATCGTATTGCAATAAACACGATCCAATCATGTTCATGCTCAACGCAAACACCAAATAACAGTTATTTTAGGTTTAACACCAATCCCGATGGTAGAGTGAGCGTGCGATGTTTGATCACATCAACCTTAGAATTGCTTCCAACACACATCGTCACCTCACCCTTGCTAATATCCTTTTAATGTGTAGCTATAACTTCGAGTTACTAACACCTAACAACTGGACCGGTATCTAATACCTTGGTGCTACTAGGAATACTAGTAAGGTACACATCAATATAAGGTATATCCAATATACTTTTGTCGACTTTGCCAGCCTTCTCATCTACCAAGTATCTAGGGTAGTTCCGCCTCAGTGACCGTTTCCCTCATAACAGAAGCACTTAGTCTCGGGTTTGGTTCAACCTTCGGTTTCTTCATTAGAGCTGCAACTGGTTTGTCATTTCATGAAGTATCCCTTCTTGACCTTTCCCTTCTTGAAACTAGTGGTTTTACTAACCATCAACAATTGATGCTCCTACTTGATTTCTACTTTCGAAGTGTCTAACATTGCGAATAGCTCAATGATCATCATATCTATCCTTGATATGTTATAGTTCATCACGAAGCTCTAGTAGCTTGGTGGCAGTGACTTTGGAGAACCATCACTATCTCATCTCACATGATTCAAATGACTCTTGCACTCAGACAATCTGAGCACATGCTCAACGATTGAGCTTTTCTCCTTTACTTTGTAGACAAAGAATCTTGTCGGAGGTTTCATACCTCTCAACAAGGGCACGAGCATGAAATCTCAGTTTCATCTCTGGGAACATCTCATATGTTCCGGACATTCAAAGTGTCTTTGATGCCTTAATTCTAAGTCGTTTAAGCATTATGCACCGAACTATCACGTAGTCATCAAAGAGCGTGTATGTCAGATGTTTGCAACATCCATAGACGACGCTCGAGGTTCAGCACACCGAGCGGTGCATTAAGGACATAAGCCTTCTGTGCAGCAATGAGGACAATCCTCAGTTCATGGACCCAGTTCGCATAATTGCTACTATCAACTTTCAACTAAATTTTCTCTAGGAACATATCTAAAACAGTAGAGCTACAACGCAAGCTACAACATAATTTGCAAAGACCTTTTTTACTATGTTCATGATAATTAGTTCAATTAATCATATTACTTAAGAACTCCCACTCAAATAGACATCCCTCTAGTCATTCGAGTGGCGCATGATCCAAATCCACTAACTCAAGTCCGATCATCACATGAGTTGAGTATAGTTTCAGTGGTGAACATCTCCATGTTGATCATATCAACTATATGATTCATGCTCGACCTTTTGGTCTCTTGTCTTCCAAGGCCATGTCTGTACATGCTAGGCTCGTCAAGTTTAACTTGAGTGTTCCGCGTGTGCAACTGTTTTGCACCCGTTGTATGTGAACGTTGAGCCTATCACACCCGATCATCACGTGGTGTCTCGAAACGACGAACTGTCGCAACGGTGCACAGTCGGGGAGAACACAATTTTATCTTGAAATTTTAGTGAGGGATCACCTTATAATGCTACCGTCGTTCTAAGCAAGATAAGGTGCATAAAAGGATTAACATCACATGCAATTCATAAGTGACATGATAGGGCCATGATTTTGTGCTTCTTGATCTCCATCACCAAAGCACCGGCATGATCTTCATCGTCATCGGCGCCCCACCATGATCTCCATCATCGTGCCGCCATCGAGGTTGTCGTGCTATCTATGCTATTACTACTAAAGCTACAACCTAGCAGTATAGTAAACGCATCTGCAAGCACAAACGTTAGTTTAAAGACAACCCTATGGCTCGTGCCGGTTGCCGTAGCATCGACGTGCAAGTCGATATTTAACTATTACAACATGATCATCTCATACATCCAATATATCACATCATATCTTTGGCCATATCACACCACATGCATACCCTGCAAAAACAAGTTAGACGTCCTCTAGTTTGTTTTTGCATGTTTTACGTGGTTGATATGGGTATCTAGTATGATCGCATCTTACTTACGCAAAGCCACAACGGTGATATGCAAATTTTTATTTAACCTTTCTCCAAGGACCGCCTCGGTCAAATCCGATTCAACTAAAGTTGAAGAAACAGACACCCGCTAGTCATCTTTATGCAACATGTTGCATGTTAGTCGATGAAACCGGTCTCTCGTAAGCGTACGAGTAAGGTTGGTTCGGGCCGCTTCAATCCAACAATACCGCCGAATCGAGAAAAGACTAAGGGGGGCAGCAAATCGAACATCAACGCCCACAAAAACTTGTGTGTTCTACTCGAGATTACATCTACGCATGAACCTAGCTCATGATGCCACTGTTGGGGAACGTAGCATGCAAAACAAAACAAAAATCTACGCACACGAAGACCTATCATGGTGATGATCATCTACGAGAGGGAGGTCGGATCCACATACCCTTGTAGATCGCTAAGCGGAAGCGTTAATAAACGCGGTTGATGTAGTGGTACGTCTTCACAATCCGTCCCATGAACCGTCCCACGATCCATTCCACGAACTGTCTCGTGATCCGTCCCGATCAAGTGCCAAACGGACGGCACCTTCGTGTTCTGCACACATACAGCTCGATGACGATCTGTGCCTTCTTGATCCAGCAAGAGAGAAAGGGATGTAGATGAGTTCCCCGACAGTGCGATGACGCTTCGGTGGTAGTGGTGATCTATTCCTGCACGGCTCCGCCCGAGCTACGCAGAAAACCGATCTAGAGGAAGAACTAGGATCTAGAGGAGAGGGCAGCACGTGGCAAAGTTGTGTCTCAAAAACCCTAAAACCTCTAGTATATATAGGAGGAGGGGAGGGGCTAGCCTTGAGGCTCAAGAGAGCCCCAAGGGCGTCGGCTGAAGGGAGGAGGGAGGAGTCCTCCTCCAATCCCACTTGGATTAGGACTCCTTCCTTAATTTCCCACCTCTTTTGGATTTTCCACTTTTTCCTCATGGGATTTCCTTGGATGACTTTGTCAGCCCATTATGCCTTATTGCGCATCCAATAAACCCATGTAGACCCCTTGGGCGTGGTGGGCCCACCCAGTGGGCCCCCGGAACCCATTTGTCACTCCCGGTACACTTCTGGCAATGCCCGAAAACCTTCCGGAATCCAAATACCAACTTCATATATATCAATCTTCGTTTCTGAACCATTCCGGCACTCCCCGTGACGTGCGGGATCTCATCCGGGACTCCGAACAAAACTTTGGTCACCAACACATATAACTCAACTATACCGAAACGTCACCGAACCTTAAGTGTGCAGACCCTCGGGTTCGAGAACTATACAAACATGATCTGATATACTCTCTGGTCAATAACCAACAGCGGGACCTGGAAGTCCATATTGGCTCCTACATATTCTATGAAGATCTCTATCGGTTGAACCTCTATGTCAAGGATTCATATAATCCCGTATACTATTCCCTTTGTCCTTCGGTATGTTACTTGCCCGAGATTCGATCGTCGGTATAACCATACCTAGTTCAATCTCGTTACCGACAAGTCCCTTTACTCGTTCCGTAATACAAGATCCCGTAACTAACTCATTAGTCCCATTGCTTGCAAGGCTTCTTGTGATGTTGTATTACCGAGAGGGCCCCGAGATACCTCTTCGTCACAAGGAGTGACAAATCCCAGTCTTGATCCATGCCAACCCAACAGACACCTTTGGAGATACCTGTAGAGCACCTTTATAGTCACCCAGTTACGTTGCGACGTTTGATAACCCACAAGGTATTCCTCCGGTGTACGGGAGTTGCATGATCTCATGGTCATAGGAACAAATACATTGACATGCAGAAAACTGTAGCAATAAACTAACAGGATCATACGCTACGTTTATAGTTTGGGTTTTGTCCATCACATCATTCTCCTAATGATGTGATCCTGTTATCAAGTGACAACACTTGTCTATGGTTAGGAAACCTTAACCATCTTTGATCAATGAGCTAGCCAACTAGAGGCTTACTAGGGACATTGTTTTGTCTATGTATCCACACATGTATTTGTGTTTCCAATCAATACAATTATAGCATGGATAATAAACGATTATCATGAACAAAGCAATATAATAATAACTAATTTATTCCTGCCTCTAGGGCATATTACCAACACATTCAGCATAGCCCGTAGCAACGCATGGGTATTCTGCTAATTATCATAAAATCGTGGATTCGCTCTTTATTAGATAGTTCCATCTCGTAGCTTTAGAGAAAAATTTACCAATTTATATATGACCATAATTTTACGACAATCAATGAGTTGCATGAAGAATTAATAAGAAAGATAGACCCAATAAAGAAAGGAGACCAGGTAATATCTAAACTAGGCAAAGAAAGAAAGGACCAACAAAGAAAGGTGGCCGGGTAAAAATGAACGAGTCGCACCCTTGCTCGTCATCCTTTCTACCTCTTGAGCTTGCGTTGGTTTTTCCCTTGAAGAGGAAAAGGTGATGCAGCATAGTAGCGATAGGTATTTACCTAAGTTTGAGAACCAAGGTATCAATCCAATAGGAGTATCAAGATGAGGCACCAATGTACCAGCGCAAAAACAAACAAACTTGCACCCAACGCTATAATGGGGTTGTCAATCCCTTCACGATTATTTGCAAGGTGAGATATGAAGGTGAAATGTGCAACAAAATAATTTTTTAGATCTGAAAATATGATGTGAAGTAGACCCGGGGGCCATAGTGTTCACTAGAGGCTTCTCTCATGATAGCAAGTATTACCGTGGGTGAACGAATTACTGTCGAGCAATTGATAAAATCGCGCAAAGTCATGATGATATCTAAGGCAATGATCATACATATAGGCATCACGTCCGAGACAAGTAGACCGATACTTTCTGCATCTACTGCTATTACTCCACACATCGACCACTATCCAGCATGCATCTAGTGTATTGAGTTCATAACAAACAGAGTAACGCCTTAAGCAAGATGACATGATATAGAGGGATAGATTCATGCAATATGATATAAACCCCATATTTTTACCCTTGATGGCAACAACATGATGCGTGCGTCGCTAGCCCTTCTGTCACTAGGTGAGGACACCACACGGTATGAACCCAAAACCAAGCACTTCTCCCATTGCAAGAATTATAGATCAAGTTGGCCAAACGAAACCCATAACTCGAAGAGAATTACAAGGATACGAAATCATGCATATAAGAGATGATAGGAGACTCAAATACTATTCATAGATAATCTAATCATAAATCCACAATTGATCGGATCTCGACAAACACACCTCAAAAGAAGTTTACATCGGATAGATCTCCATGAAGATCATGGAGAACTTTGTATTGAAGATCCAAGAGAGAGAAGAAGCCATCTAGCTACTAGCTATGGACCCGAAGGTCTGTGGTGAACTACTCACGCATCATCGGAGAGTGATACGTCTCCGTCGTATCTACTTTTCCGAACTCGTTTGCCCTTGTTTTGGACTCTAACTTGCATGATTTGAATGGAACTAACCCGGACTAACGTTGTTTTCAGCAGAATTGCCATGGTGTTGTTTTTGGGGAGAAATAGAAGTTCTCGGAATGTCCTGAAAATTTACGGAGAATTTTTCTGGAATAAAAGAAAAATACCTGCGCAAAGATCCACCGGAGGGGGCGTGCCAGTGGGCCACAAGCCCCTGGGCCGCGTCCACCCCCCTAGGTCGCGCCATGAGGTCTTGTGGGGCCCACGTGGCACCACCGCCCCCAAACTCAGCTCTATATCTTCCGTCTCGCTCGGAAAAAAATCAGAGAGAAGGTTTCATCGCGTCTTACGATACGGAGGCGCCGCCACCTCCTGTTCTTCATCTGGAGGGCAGATCTGGAGTCCGTTTGGGGCTCCGGAGAGGGGAAATCGTCGCCGTCGTCATCATCAATCTTCCTCCATCGACAATTCCATGATGCTCTTCACCGTTCGTGAGTAATCTAATCGTAGGCTTGCTGGACGGTGATGAGTTGGATGAGATCTATCATGTAATCGAGTTAGTTTGGATGGGGATTGATCCCTAGTATCCACTATGTTCTAGATTGATGTTGCTACTACTTGGCTATGCTTAATGCTTGTCACTAGGGCCCGAGTGGCATGATTTCAGATCTGAACCTATTATGTTGTCGCCAATATATGTGTGTTTTAGATCCTATCTTGCAAGTTGTAGTCACGTACTATGTGTTATGACCCGGCAACCCCGGAGTGACAATAGCCGGAACCACTCCCGGAGATGACCATAGTATGAGGAGTTCATGTATTCACCACGTGTTAATGCGTTGGTCCGGTTCTTTATTAAAAGGAGAACCTTAATATCCTGTAGTTTCCATTAGGACCCCGCTGCCACGGGAGGGATGGACAATAGATGCCATGCAAGTTCTTTTCCCTAAGCACGTATGACTACATACGAAATACATGCCTACATTAGATTGACGAACGGGAGCTAGTTACTTATCTCTCCGTGTTATTGCTGTTACATGATGAATCACATTTGTCATACTCATCCATCACCGATCCACTGCCTACAAGTCTTTTACTTCTGGTCCTTGCTAGCTTACTTTGTCCAGGCTTGTCCCTTACTACAAAAGGGATTGGGCCACTTTGCTGCTACTGCTGCTACTCTGTTGCTACTGCTGTTCCTTGCTACTTTGCTGCTACTTGTCGCAAGATCTTTTTTCGTCACTGTTGGCGGGGAAGAATAGTTCCTCATCCACATGCAACTTATTGGCGCCATTGATACAACAGTTAGGAATAGTCTGTCGTCAACAGATCTGTGACACCGTTGCTATCATACTACTTTGCTACTGATACTTTGCTTGCAGACACTAATCTTTCAGGTGTGGTTGAATCTGACAAACTCAGCTGCTAATACTTGAGAATATTCTTTCGCTTCCCCTTTGGCGAACCAACAAATTTGGGTTGAATACTCTACCCTCGAAAGCTGTTGCGATCCCCTACACTTGTGGGTTATCAAGACCTTTTGCTGGCGCAGCTGCCGGGGAAGCACAGCTATATTCTCTGAGTCACTTGGGATTGACGTCTGCTGGTCACTATGAGGAATCCGAAAGATCCAAGAACTAAAATCTTGCCTTCCACTATGAGGAGAGCTAAGGAACTGCCATCTAGCTCTGCACTTGATTCACCTTCAGTTTTGAGTAAGTTTGCGACTTCGCCTCCTGCTAGAAATCTTGATATGTCGCCTGTGCTTGATGATGCTACTTCTGCTGCCTGGTACGTCCATTTTGCATCATGTTTTCACGTTCAAATTTATCGCTTCTTCGGCTGTTATTTCACTTCACGGTACTATTCTTATGCCTTTTCACTCTTATTTTGCAAGGTTTACATGAAGAGGGAGAATACCGGCAACTGGAATTCTGGCCTGAAAGTGGAGCAAAGTTGACATACCTATTCTACGCAACTCCAAACACCGTGAAAATCAACGGAGATTTTTTCCCAATTTATAAAAAATACTGGGCCGAAGAAGTGCCAGAGGGGCGCCAGGGGGTGGCCACAAGCCTGCACGGCGCGGCCACCCCCCCCCCCCCCATGTCGCGCCATGGGGGCTTGTGGGCACCCTGCTGGCCCACTTGCCCCCCTCTTTTGCTATATGGAGGGTTTCGTCCAGGAAAAAAACAGAAGGGAGCTTTTTCGTGGTTTCGCCGCCTCCACGAGGCGGAACTTGAGCAGAACCAATCTAGAGCTCCGGCAGGATGATCCTGCTGGGGAAACTTCCCTTCCGAAGGGGGAAATCGTCGCCATCATCATCACCAACACTCCTCTCATCGGAGGGGACTCATCTCCATCAACATCTTCATCAGCACCACCTCATCTCCAAACCCTAGTTCATCTCTTGTAACCAATCTCCGTCTCGCGACTCCGATTGGTACTTGTAAGGTTGCTAGTAGTGTTGATTTCTCTTTGTAGTTGATACTAGTTGGATTACTTGGTGGAAGAGTTTATGTTCGGATCCTTGATGCTACTCATTACACCTCTGATCATGATTATGATTATGCTTTGTGAGTATTTACTTTTGTTCCTGAGGACATGGGATAAGTCATTCTAATAATAGTCATGTGAATTTGGTATTCGTTTGGTATTTTGATATGTTGTATGTTGTTTTTCCTCTAGTGGTGTTATGTGAACATCGACTACATAACACTTCACCATTATTTGGTCCTAGAGGAAGGCATTGGGAAGTAGTAAGTAGATGATGGGTTGCTAGAGTGACAGAAGCTTAAACCCTAGTTTATGCGTTGCTTCCTAAGGGGCTGATTTGGATCCACTAGTTTAATGTTATGGTTAGACTTTGTCTTAATTCTTCTTTCATAGTTGCGGATGCTTGTGAGAGGGGTTAATCATAAGTGGGATGCTTGTCCAAGTAAGGGCAGTGCCCAAGCGCCGGTCCACCCACATATCAAACTATGAAAGTAACGAACGCGAATCATATGAACATGATGAAACTAGCATGACAGAAATTCTCGTGTGTCCTCGGGAGCGTTTTTCCTCTTGTAAGACTTTGTTCAGGCTTGTCACTTGCTACAAAAGGGATTGGGCCACTTTGCTGCACTGTTGCTACTTTTGTTACTTGTTGCTTGCTACGAATCATCTCACCACACAATCACTTGTCACCGATAATTTCAGTGCTTGCAGATTTTTCCTTGCTGAAAACCACTTGTCAGAGCCTTCTGCTCCTTGTTGGGTTCGACACTCTTATTTATCAAAAGGACTACGATTGATCCCCTATACTTGTGGGTCATCAAGACTCTTTTCTGACGCCATTGCCGGGGACTGAAGCGCCTTTGGTAAGTGGAACTTGGTAAGGAAACATTCATATAGTGTGCTGAAATTTATTGTCACTTGTCACTATGGATACTAATCCTTTGAGGGGCTTGTTCGGGGTATCTTCACCTCGAACGGAAGAACAAAGAGTTGCTCCTCAAGTTGCTGCACCTACTGAAAATATTTGCTTTGAATTTCCTTCGGATATGCTTTAGAAACTGCTCGCTAATCCTTTTACACGAGATGGAACATCACATCCAGACTTGCATCTAATCTATGTAGATGAAGTTTGTGGTTTATTTAACCTTGGAGGTGTGCCCGAGGATGAGGTCAAGAAGAAGGTCTTTCCTTTATCTTTAGAGGATAAGGCGTTGACATGGTATAGGCTATGTGATGATACTAGATCATGGGACTACAATCGGTTGAAATTGGAATTTCATCAAAAGTTTTATCCTATGCATTTAGTACATCGTGATCGGAATTATATTTATAATTTTTCGCCTCGTGACAGAGAAAGCATCGCTCAAGCTTGGGGGAGGCTTAAATCAATGCTATATTCATGCCCCAATCATGAGCTCTAGAGAGAAATTATCATTCAGAACTTCTATGCTCGGCTTTCTCATGATGATTGCACCATGCTTGACACTTCTTGTGCCGGTTCTTTATGAAGAGATACGTTGACTTCAAGTGGAATTTATTGGAGAGAATTAAACGCAACTCTAAAGATTGGGAGCTTGAAGAAGGTAAGGAGTCAAGCATGAATTTCACTTTTGATTGCGTTAAACCCTTTGTTGAGACAAATACTTTTTGTGATTTTAGCGCTAAGTATGGACTTGAGACTGAGATAATAGTTTCATTGTGTGAATCTTTTGCTGCTCATATTGATCTCCCCAAAGAGAAGTCGTTTAAATTTCATCCTCCTTTAGAAGTCAATGTAGTCAAACCCACTCCAGTTGAAGAGAAAGTCATTGCCTATAATGATCTTGTGGTACCCAGAGCTTATATTGAGAAACCACCTTTCCCTGTTAGGATAAAGGATCATTCTAAAGCTTCAACTGTGATACGTAGAGGCTATATTAGAACACCTACACCCGCTGAGCAAATTAAAGTTGAACCTAGCATTGCTATTATCAAAGATCTTCTGTCTGAAGAAGTTGAGGGACATAATATTCACTTTTGTGAAGATGCTGCTAGAATTGCTAAACCTCACGTTAGAGACAAACATAGGCATGTTGTTGGCATGCATGTGGTTTCTGTTAAGATAGGAGATCATTGTTATCATGGTTTATGTGACATGGGTGCTAGTGTTAGTGCAATACCTCAATCCTTATACGATGAAATCAAAGATGAGATTGCACCTGTTGAGATAGAACCTATAGATGTCACTGTTCAGCTTGCTAATAGAGATACTATCTGCCCTATGGGAATTGTTAGGGATGTTGAAGTCTTGTGTGGTAAAACAAAGTATCCTGCTGATTTCCTCGTTCTTGCTACCGCACAAGATAGCTTTTGTCCCATCATATTTGGTAGACTTTTCTCAACACTGTCAATGCTCATATTGATTGTGAGAAGCAAACTGTCACTGTTGGCTTTGAAGGAGCGTCACATGAGTTCAATTTCTCTAAGTTTGGTAGACAACCTCATAAAAAGGAGTTGCCTAGTAGGGATGAAACTATTGCCTTACCTTCTATTTCCGTGCCTCCTACTGATCCCTTAGAGCAATACTTGCTTGAGCATGAAAATGATATGCATATGGATGAAAGGGATGAGATACATAGAGTTGTCTTAGAACAATATCCTATCCTTAAGAAAAATTTGCCTGTTGAACTGCTTGGGGATCCACCCCCACCAAAGGGTGATCCTGTGTTCGAGCTTAAACAGATGCTAGATACTCTTAAGTATGCCTATCTTGATGAAATGGAGATATATCCTGTTATTATTAGTGCTAGCCTCTCAGAGCAGGAAGAAAAGAAGTTACTAAAAACTCTGAGGAAGCACCGTGCTGCTATAGGATATACTCTTGATGATCTTAAGGGCATTGGTCCCACTCTATGCGAGCACAAGATCAAAACTGATCCTGAATTCAAACCAGTTGCTGATCATCAAAGGAGATTGAATCCTAAGATGAAAGAAGTAGTGAGAAAAGAAATACTGAAGCTCCTGGAAGCGCGTATTATCTATCATGTTGCTCATAGCGATTGGGTGAGTCCGGTGCATTGCGTTCCTAAGAAGGGAGGCATCACCGTTGTCCCTAATGATAAGGATGAGTTGATCCCACAGAGGATTATTACTGGCTATAGGATGGTGATTGATTTTAGGAAGTTGAATAAGGCCACTAGGAAAGATCATTACCCTCTACCTTTTATCGACCAAATGCTAGAAAGACTATCCAAACACACACACACTTTTTCTTTCTAGACGGTTATTCTGGTTTCTCCCAAATACCAGTTGCACAATCTGATCAGGAGAAAACCACTTTCACCTGCCCTTTCGGTACCTTTGCCTATAGACGTATGCCTTTTGGCTTATGTAATGCACCTACCACCTTTCAAAGATGTATGATGGCTATATTCTCTGACTTTTGTGAAAAGATTGTTGAGGTTTTCATGGATGACTTCTCCATTTATGGGTCTTCCTTTGATGATTGCCTCAGCAACCTTGATCGAGTCTTACAGAGATGTAAAGACACCAATCTTGTCTTGAATTGGGAGAAATGCCACTTTATGGTTAATGAAGGCATCGTCTGAGGACATAAAATTTCTAAAAGAGGTATTGAAGTCGATAAGGCTAAGGTTGATGCAATCGAGAAAATGCCATACCCCACAGATATCACAGGAATAAGAAGTTTCCTTGGTCATGCTGGTTTCTATAGAAGGTTCATTAAAGACTTCTCTAATATTTCTAGGCCTCTTACCAATCTCTTGCAAAAGGATATTCCTTTTGTCTTTATGATGATTGTGAGGAAGCCTTCGAAATACTTAAGAGGGCTTTGATAACTGCACATATTGTTCAACCACCTGATTGGAACTTGCCTTTTGAGATCATGTGTGACGCTGGCGATTATGCTGTTGGTGTTGTTCTAGGGCAAAGAGTTGATAAGAAGTTGAATGTTATTCACTACGCTAGTAAATCTCTAGACAGTGCCCAGAGAAACTATGCTACTATGGAGAAGGAATTTTAGCAGTTGTGTTTGCATGTGAAAAGTTTAGGTCTTACATAGTTGATTCCAAAGTCATTATTCACACTGATCACGCTGCTATTAAGTACCTCATGGAGAAGAAGGACGCTAAACCTAGACTTATCAGATGGGTCCTCTTGCTACAAGAATTTGATCTGCACGTTGTTGACAGAAAGGGTGATGATAACCTAGTAGCAGATAACTAGTCTAGGTTGGAGAACGTTCTTGATGACCCACAACCTATTGATGATAGCTTTCCCGATGAGCAATTGAATGTCATCAATGCTTCACATAGTGCATCGTGGTATGCTGATTATGTAAACTATATCGTTGCCAAATACATACCACCTAGTTTCACGTACCAGCAAAAGAAGAAATTCTTCTTTGACTTGAGACATTACTTTTGGGATGATCCTCACCTTTATAAGGAAGGAGTAGATGGTGTTATTAGACGTTGTGTACCTGAACATGAACAGGGACATATCCTACATAAGTGTCACTCCGACGCCTACGGAGGACACCATGTGGGAGATAAAACTGCACGCAAGGTATTGCAATCAGGTTTCTATTGGCCCGCTCTCTTCAAGGATGCCCGTAAGTTTGTCTTGTCTTGTGACGAATGTCAAAGAATAGGTAATATTAGCAAACGACAGGAAATGCCTATGAACTATTCACTTGTCATTGAACCATTTGATGTCTGGGGCTTTGATTATATAGGACCTTTTCCAAAATCCAATGGGTATACTCACATCTTAGTTGCTGTTGATTATGTCACTAAGTGGGTAGAAGTTATCCCCACTAGTAGTCCTGATCACAACACTTCTATCGGGATGCTTAAAGAAGTTATTTTCCCTAGATTTGGAGTCCCTAGATATCTAATGACCGACGGTGGTTCACACTTCATTCATGGTGCTTTCCGTAAAATGCTTGCTAAGTACGATGTCAACCATACAATTGCGTCTCCCTATCACCCTCAGTCCAGTGGTCAAGTAGAGCTAAGCAATAGAGAGATTAAACTGATTCTGCAAAAGATCGTCAACAGGTCTAGAAATAATTGGTCTAAGAAGCTCGATGATGCACTGTGGGCTTATAGAACTGCATATAAGAATCCCATGGGCATGTCTCCGTACAAAATGGTGTACGGTAAAGCATGTCACTTACCTCTTGAGCTAGAGCATAAAGTTTATTGGGCAATCAAAGAGCTCAACTTTGATTTCAAACTTGTCGGTGAGAAGAGGTTATTTGACATTAGCTCGCTTGATGAGTGGAGAAATCAAGCATATGAGAATGCCAAGCTCTTCAAAGAGAAGGTTAAGAGGATAAGAGGATACAAAAGCGTGAGTTCAATGTAGGTGATTATGTCTTGCTATATAACTCTCGTTTAAGATGCTTTGCAGGCAAGCTTCTCTCTAAATGGGAAGGTCCCTATGTTGTTGAGGAAGTATATCGCTCCGGTGCTATCAAGATCAACAACACAGAAAGTAATTGTCACAGAGTGGTAAATGGGCAGAGAATCAAGCATTATATCTCAGGTACTACCATAAATGTTGAAAGCAATATCATCAATACCATAACTCCGGAAGAATACCTAAGGGACATTTATCAGCCTGTTTCAGACTCCGAAAACGAAGAGGTATGAGATTCGGTAAGAAAACGGAGTCCAAAACTTTTCCAATAGGAAATTTTCTCTGTTTTGGAATATCTGAAAAAATACAAAAATTGGAAGTAGTCCGGAAAGTGCGCGAGGAGGCGACAAGCCTGCACGGCGCGGGCCCACCCCCTGGCCGCGTCGTGAGGGCTTGTGGCCACCTCGTGCGCCTCCCGGACTCCATTTTCGTGCAGGGTACTCCTTCTGGTTTGGAAAAAATCATTATATATACTCCTATTTGGTCTGACACCTGCATCACGCAGATTTCCTCTGTTTTTCGTTTCGAGCCTGTTTCTTCTGCAGATCTAGATCGCTATGACTTCCCCAAAAGCTCTGAAGGACAAGATCTTCAAGAAGGTCATCAATCCCTACCTCACGGGAGTGCTGCAACAACTCCTCCACCACCACCAAAGGAAGACAACTGAGCATTGGTATGGGCAATCCCCTTGGCTTGTGCCAAGCTTGGGGGAGTTGCCCCGGTATCGTATCACTATCACATCTTTTGCCTTTACCTTTGTTTTAGTTTTCCTTTTCAATTTTCTATTTTTTCTAGTAGTTTAAAAGTCTTAGTGTTTTAGTTTTGAGTTTTTCTTTGTGTCACCCCCGATATATTCTTGCTCGTGAGCCATATAATAAAGAGTGTCTCAGTTGAAGGGCTTTGCCTCTTGCCATGATCCAAAGAGTGAGAATAGAACAAAAGCATGAAAGATCATGTAGTGATCTTATGGGAAGTGATGGCTTCACATATAAAAAGAATGAGGATTGAAACTTGTGGAGGGTAGGCAAACGTAGACCTTGGTCATTGTTGCAATTAATAGGAAGTGATAAGGAAGGAGAGGTTCACATATAAATACATCATCTCTGACACCATCTATGATTGTGAACACTCACCAAACTATTACATGCCTAGAAGTAGATGTTGGACAAGGACGACAACGTAATGAATTGTGTTTGCTTGGTTCCGAACAATGTTATATGATTAGAGATCCCTTAG
This sequence comes from Hordeum vulgare subsp. vulgare, assembly GCF_904849725.1. Taxonomy (NCBI): domain Eukaryota; kingdom Viridiplantae; phylum Streptophyta; class Magnoliopsida; order Poales; family Poaceae; genus Hordeum; species Hordeum vulgare. The sequence continues at coordinate 117,712,384 of NC_058519.1, read as the reverse complement.
CGTGTGACGATTGCTTCCACCTCATATTAGCCAAAACTCCCGCACCAAGTAGAGATACTACTTGTGCATCCATAAACCTTCAAACCAGTTTTGCCATGAGTGTCTACCATACCTACCTATGGATTGAATAAGATCCCTCAAGTAAGTTTTCATTGGTGCAAGCAATAAAAATTTATCTCTAATATGTATGATCTATTAGTGTGTGGAAAATAAGCTTTGTACAAACCTGTGACGAGGAAGACATAAAAGCGACAGACTGCATAATAAAGTTCTTTATCAAAGGGGGCAATACAAAGTGACGTTCCTCCACACTAAGAGGACACGCATCCAAAGCTCAAAAGCACATGACAACCTCTGCTTCCCTCTGCGAAGGGCCTATCTTGTACCTTTACTTTTTGTCCTTGAAAGAGTCATGGTGATCTTCACCAATTCCTTGCTTCGCCTTTATCTTGGCTAACGTCATATGCTTGGGAAAGATCTATATTCATATGTCAACTTGGAGGTAAGTATTCATGAATTATTATTGTTGACATTACCCTTGAGCTAAGAAGTTGGGAGGCAAAACTACAAGCCCCTATCTTTCTCTGTGTCCGGCTGGAACTTTGATCTCATGAGTACCACGTGAGTTGTAGCAATTGTAGAGAACGAAAGAATGATTGAGTATGTGGATTTCCTTTACAAGCTCTTATTTGACTCTTTCTGATGTTGTGATAAATTGCAATTGCTTCCATGACTAAAGGCTATCGGGTGTTACTTCTCGGTAAGGTTCTTGATCCATGCTTTACTTCATGAAGGAATTATCACTTTAGCATGAGAGATTATATGTTGGTATTGCTGTTCTGATCATGATCATGATGCATGCATGTTCGTATCTTGTTCTGTCGACACCTCTCTCCCTAAACATGTGGACATATTTATTGAGCTCGGCTTTCACTTTAGGACAAGCGAGGTCTAAGCTTGGGGGAGTTGATACGTCCATTTTGCATCATGTTTTCACGTTGATATTTATCGCTTCTTTGGCTGTTATTTCACTTCACGGTACTATCCTTATGCCTTTTCTCTCTTATTTTGCAAGGTTTACATGAAGAGGGAGAATACCGGCAACTGGAATTCTGGCCTGAAAGTGGAGCAAAGTTGAGATACCTATTTTGCGCAACTCCAAACGCCGTGAAAATCAACGGAGATTTTTTTCCCAGTTTATAAAAAATACTGGGCCGAAGAAGTGCCAGAGGGGCGCCAAGGGTGGCCACAAGCCTGCACGGCACTTGTGGGCACCCTCCTGGCCCACTTGCCCCCCTCGTTTGCTATATGGAGGGTTTCGTCCAGGAAAAAATCAAAAGGGAGCTTTTTCGTGGATTCGCCGCCACCACGAGGCGGAACTTGAGCAGAACCAATCTAGAGCTCCGGTAGGGCAATCCTGTCGGGGAAACTTCGCTCCCGGAGGGGGAAATCGTCGCCATCGTCATCACCAACACTCCTCTCATCGAAGGGGACTCATCTCCATCAACATCTTCATCAGCACCATCTCATCTCGAAACCCTAGTTCATTTCTTGTAACCAATCTCCATCTCGCGACTCTGATTGGTACTTGTAAGGTTGCTAGTAGTGTTGATTACTCTTTGTAGTTGATGTTAGTTGGATTACTTGGTGGAAGAGTTTATGTTCAGATCCTTTATGCTACTCATTACACCTCTGATCATGATTATGATTATGCTTTGTGAGTAGTTACTTTTGTTCCTGGGGACATGGGATAAGTCATGCTAATAATAGTCATATGAATTTGGTATTCGTTCGGTATTTTTATATGTTGTATGTTGTTTTTCCTCTAGTGGTGTTATGTGAACGTCGACTACATAACACTTCACCATTATTTGGGCCTATAGGAAGGCATTGAGAAGTAGTAAGTAGATGATGGGTTGCTAGAATGAAAGAAGCTTAAACCCTAGTTTATGCGTTGCTTCGTAAGGGGCTGATTTGGATCCACTAGTTTAATACTATGGTTAGACTTTGTCTTAATTCTTCTTTCCTAGTTGCGGATGCTTGCGAGAGGGGTTAATCATAAGTGGGATGCTTGTCCAAGTAAGGGCAGTACCCAAGCGCCGGTCCACCCACATATCAAACTATCAAAGTAACGAACGCGAATCATATGAACATGGTGAAACTAGCATGACAGAAATTCCCGTGTGTCCTCGGGAGCGTTCTTCCTCTTGTAAGACTTTGTTCAGGCTTGTCCCTTACTACAAAAGGGATTGGGCCACTTTGCTGCACCATTGCTACTTTTGTTACTTGTTGCTTGCTACAAATCATCTCACCACACAATCACTTGTCACCGATAATTTCAGTGCTTGCAGATTTTTCCTTGCTGAAAACCACTTGTGAGAGCCTTCTGCTCCTCGTTGGGTTCGACACTCTTACTTATCGAACGGACTACAATTGATCCCCTATACTTGTGGGTCATCTTTGCCCATGATGCTTATGATGCTATGCTTGATACTATGCCTCATGATGCTATGCTTGATACTATGCTTGATGATACTATGCCTGATACTGCTTTGCCACTAGGTGCATTCCTTGATGCACATATTGCTAGAGTTGCTGCTAGACGTGATGATACTTCTGAAACTGCTAATACTATTGAAGTAGAACCTGCTACTATGCCTGAATTGCCTGTTATGCCTGAACGTTATGTTATGGAGGGAGAGATAGCTAAGGACTTTCTTGCGTGTAAGGATAGCTATGATGTTGAGAAATTACTGCGCGACTGGAAAGAAAAATCTTTGAACGCTAGGATGAAATATGACCCAAATTTTGCTACTTCGCCTATCTTTGTGACCGATAAGGATTATAAATTCTGCGTCGACCCTGAGTTAATCACTCTGGTCGAATCTGATCCTTTTCATGGTTATGAGTCTGAAACGGTTGTAGCCCATCTTACCAAACTGCACGATATAGCCACCCTATTCACTAGTAAGGAAAAGATCCACCACTACTATATCCTCAAGTTGTTTCCTTTCTCGCTAAAGGATGATGCTAAGACCTGGTTCACTTTTCTTGCTCCTGGTTGTGTGTGTAGACCCCAGGATATGGTCTACTACTTCTCTGAAAAATATTTCCCTGTCCATAAGAAGCAAGCTGCCTTACAGGAAATATACAACTTTGCTCAAGCTGAAGAAGAGAGTCTCCCACAAGCTTGGGGGGAGGCTCATCCAGCTACTGACTGCTTTGCCTGATCACCCTCTTGAGAAGAATGAAATACTTGATATCTTCTATAATGGACTTACTCTAGAGACCACCTAGATAGTTGTGTTGGTTGTGTTTTTAGGGAACGAACCGTAGAACAAGCTGAGATTCTACTGAATAACATCTTGTGCAATGAGAATGCTTGGACTATTCCCGAACCACTTCCTAAGACAACTCCGAAGAAAAGAGGTATTCTATTCCTCGGTCCTGAAGATATGCAAGAAGCCAAGAAATCTATGCGAGAGAAAGGCATTAAATCTGAAGATGTCAAAAATCTACCACCTATCGAAGAGATCCATGGTCTCGATAACCCGATACAGGTAGTAGAAGTAAATTCTCTGCGTAGGTTTGATGAGAGTGATATTCCTTTTGATAAACCTACTAGCCTATGCATGGATGAATTTGATAACTTTGTTGCCAAACAACAAAGTTTCAATGATTATGTTAGCACACAATTGTAACAGAATGCTCCTATGCTTAGTCATTTAAGTGCTTGTGTGGACACAAATGTCAATGATCTTAAGCTTCTGAGTAAACATGCCTCTATGGTTACTACTCAAGTAGAACAAGTACTTACAGCTCAGAATGACTTGCTCAACGAGTTAAATGACAATTCCATTAGAGTCGTCACTAGAGGCGGTAGAATGACTCGGGAACCTTTGTATCCTGAGGGTCATCCGAAGAGAATTGAACAAGATTCTCAAGGAGTTAGCACTAATGCACCTAGTCATCCTAGAAAGAAGAAGAAAGATGATAGGGATGTGCACGCTAGCAACCCAGTTGCTGCTACACCTGAGAGTCTAAACGATGCCTCTGTCTCTGATGCTAAAACTGTTGGAATTATGCCCTAGAGGCAATAATAAATGTATAGTTATTATTATAATTCCTGTATCAAGATAATAGTTTATTATCCATGCTATAATTGTATTGAATGAAGACTCATTTACATGTGTGGATACATAGACAAAACACCGTCCCTAGCATGCCTCTAGTTGGCTAGCCAGTTGATCAATGATAGTCAGTGTCTTCTGATTATGAACAAGGTGTTGTTGCTTGATAACTGGATCACGTCATTGGAAGAATCACGTGATGGACTAGACCCAAACTAATAGACGTAGCATGTTGATCGTGTCATTTTGTTGCTACTGTTTTCTGCGTGTCAAGTATTTATTCCTATGACCATGAGATCATATAACTCACTGACACCGGAGGAATGCTTTGTGTGTATCAAACATCGCAACGTAACTGGGTGACTATAAAGATGCTCTACAGGTATCTCCGAAGGTGTTAGTTGAGTTAGTATGGATCAAGACTGGGATTTGTCACTCCGTGTGACGGAGAGGTATCTCGGGGCCCACTCGGTAATGCAACATCACACATAAGCCTTGCAAGCAATGTAACTTAGTGTAAGTTGCGGGATCTTGTATTACGGAACGAGTAAAGAGACTTGCCGGTAAACGAGATTGAAATAGGTATGCGGATACTGACGATCGAATCTCGGGCAAGTAACATACCGAAGGACAAAGGGAGTAACATACGGGATTATACGAATCCTTGGCACTGAGGTTCAAACGATAAAGATCTTCGTAGAATATGTGGGATCCAATATGGGCATCCAGGTCCCGCTGTTGGATATTGACCGAGGAGTCTCTCGGGTCATGTCTACATAGTTCTCGAACCCGCAGGGTCTGCACACTTAAGGTTCGACGTTGTTTTATGCGTATTTGAGTTATATGGTTGGTTACCGAATGTTGTTCGGAGTCCCGGATGAGATCACGGACGTCACGAGGGTTTCCGGAATGGTCCAGAAACGAAGATTGATATATAGGATGACCTCATTTGATTACCGGAAAGTTTTTCGGAGTTACCGGGAATGTACCGGGAATGACGAATGGGTTCCGGGAGTTCACCGGAGGGGGGCAACCCACTCCGGGGAAGCCCATAGGTATTTGTGGGGGTCACACCAGCCCTTAGTGGGCTGGTGGGACAGCCCACCAAATCCTATGCGCCAAGGAAGAAAAAATCAAAGGAAGAAAAAAAAAAGGAAGAAGTGGGAAGGGGGAAGGACTCCCTCCCACCAAACCAAGTAGGACTCGGTTTGGGGGGGGAGAGTCCTCCCCCCTGGCTCGGCCGACCCCTTGGGGTTCCCTTGGACCCCAAGGCAAGGTCCCCCTCCCTCCTCCTATATATATGGGGCTTTTAGGGCAGATTTGAGACGACTTTCTCACGGCTGCCCGACCACATACTCCATAGTTTTTCCTCTAGATCGTGTTTCTGCGGAGCTCGGGCGGAGCCCTGCTGAGACAAGATCATCACCAACCTCCGGAGCGCCGTCACGCTGCCGGAGAACTCTTCTACCTCTCCATCTCTCTTGCTGGATCAAGAAGGCCGAGATCATCGTCGAGCTGTACGTGTGCTGAACGCGGAGGTGCCGTCCGTTCGGTACTAGATCGTGGGACTGATCGCGGGATTGTTCGCGGGGCGGATCGAGGGACGTGAGGACGTTCCACTACATCAACCGCGATCTCTAATCACTTCTGCTGTACGATCTACAAGGGTACGTAGATCACTCATCCCCTCTCGTAGATGGACATCACCATGATAGGTCTTCGTGCGCGTAGGAAAATTTTTGTTTCCCATGCGACGTTCCCCAACAGTGGCATCATGAGCTAGGTTCATGCGTAGATGTCTTCTCGAGTTGAACACAAAAGGTTTTGTGGGCGGTGATGTGCGTTTTGCTGCCCTCCTTAGTCTTTTCTTGATTCCGCGGTATTGTTGGATTGAAGCGGCTTGGACCGACATTACTCGTACGCTTACGAGAGACTGGTTTCATCGTTACGAGTAACCCCCTTTGCTCAAAGATGACTGGCAAGTGACGGTTTCTCCAACTTTAGTTGAATCGGATTTGACCGAGGAGGTCCTTGGATGAGGTTAAATAGCAACTCATATATCTCCGTTGTGGTGTTTGCGTAAGTAAGATGCGATCCTACTAGATACCCTTGGTCACCACGTAAAACATGCAACAACAAAATTAGAGGACGTCTAACTTGTTTTTGCAGGGTATGATTGTGATGTGATATGGCCAAACGATGTGATGTGATATATTGGATGTATGAGATGATCATGTTGTAATAGAAATATCGACTTGCATGTCGATGGTACGACAACTGGCAGGAGCCATAGGGTTGTCTTTATACTAACATGTGTGCTTGCAGATGCGTTTACTATTTTGCTAGGATGTAGCTTTAGTAGTGATAGCATAAGTAGCACGACAACCCCGATGGCGACACGTTGATGGAGATCATGATGATGGAGATCATGGTGTGGCGCCGGTGACAAGAAGATCGTGCCGGTGCTTTGGTGATGGAGATCAAGAAGCACGCAATGATGGCCATATCATGTCACTTATGAATTCCATGTGATGTTAATCCTTTTATGCACCTTATTTTGCTTAGAACGACGGTAGCATTATGAGGTGATCTCTCACTAAAATTTCAAGACGAAATTGTGTTCTCCCCGACTGTGCACCGTTGCTACAGTTCGTCGTTTCGAGACACCACGTGATGATCGGGTGTGATAGACTCAACGTTCACATACAACGGGTGCAAAACAGTTGCGCACGCGGAACACTCGGGTTAAGCTTGACGAGCCTAGCATGTGCATACATGGCCTCGGAACACAGGAGACCGAAAGGTCGATCATGAATCATATAGTTGATATGATTAGCATAGGGATGCTTACCACTGAAACTACTCTCGACTCACGTGATGATCGGACTTGGGATAGTGTAAGTGGATCATGAACCACTCAAATGACTAGAGAGATGTACTTTTTGAGTGGGAGTTTAGCATATAATTTGATTAAGTTAAACTCTAATTATCTTGAACATAGTCTAAGTCCACTTTGAATATATTTGTGTTGTAGATCATGGCTCACGCAAGTGTCATCCTCAATTTTAATACGTTCCTAGAGAAAGCTAAGTTGAAAGATGATGGAAGCAACTTTGTAGACTGGGCTCGTAATCTTAAGCTAATCTTACAAGCTGGAAAGAAGGATTATGTCCTTAATGCTGCGCTAGGAGATGAACCACCCTCTACGGCTGATCAGGATGTTAAGAACGCTTGGTTAGCACGTAAGGAGGACTACTCAATAGTTCAATGTGCAGTCTTGTATGGCTTAGAACCGGGACTTCAACGTCGCTTTGAGCGTCATGGAGCATTTGAGATGTTCCAGGAGTTGAAGTTTATCTTTCAGAAGAACGCCCGGATCGAGAGGTATGAGACCTCCGATAAATTCTATGCTTGCAAGATGGAGGAAAACTCGTCTGTCAGTGAACATGTGCTCAAAATGTCTGGGTACTCAAACCGTCTGGCTGAACTGGGGATTGAACTCCCGCAAGAAGCTATCACTGACAGAATCCTTCAATCACTGCCGCCAAGCTACAAAGGCTTTGTGTTGAACTACAACATGCAAGGGATGAACAAGTCTCCCGGCGAGTTGTTTGCGATGCTGAAAGTCGCAGAGTCTGAACTCCGTAAAGAGCATCAAGTGTTGATGGTGAGCAAGACCACTAGTTTCAAGAGAAACGGCAAAGGCAAGAAGGGCAATTCGAAGAAGAGCGGCAAGCCTGTTGCCAATCCACCGAAGAAACCCAAGGCTGGACCTAAGCCTGAAACAGAGTGCTTCTATTGCAAGGGTATGGGTCACTGGAAGCGCAATTGCCCCAAGTATCTGGCAGATAAGAAGGCGGGCAAAGAAAAATCAGGTATATTTGATATACATGTTATTGATGTGTACTTAACCAGCTCTCGTAGTAGTGCCTGGGTATTCGATACCGGTTCTGTTGCTCACATTTGCAACTCGAAGCAGGAACTACGGAATAGACGAAGGCTGGCGAAAGACGAAGTGACGATGCGCGTAGGAAACGGTTCCAAGGTTGATGCAATCACCGTCGACACCGTGTCACTTCAACTACCATTGGGATTAGTGATGAACTTAAATCATTGTTATTTAGTGCCTGCGTTGAGCATGAACATTATATCTGGATCTTGTTTATTGCGAGACGGTTACTCTTTTAAGTCTGAGAATAATGGTTGTTCTATTTCTATGAGTAACATCTTTTATGGTCATGCACCAAATGTGAGAGGATTGTTCATATTGAATCTCGATAGCGATACGCATATACATAACATTGAGACCAAAAAGAGTTAGAGTAAACAATGATAGCGCCATATTTTTGTGGCACTGCCGCTTAGGTCATATTGGTGTAAAGCGCATGAAGAAACTCCATGCCGATGGACTTTTGGAGTCACTTGACTTTGATTCACTTGACACGTGCGAACCATGCCTCATGGGCAAGATGACTAAAACTCCGTTCTCCGGAACAATGGAGCGTGCAAGTGACTTGTTGGAAATCATACATACCGATGTGTGTGGTCCGATGAGCGTGGAGGCACGCGGCGGATATCGTTATTTTCTCACCTTCACTGACGATTTAAGTAGATATGGTTATGTCTACTTGATGAAGCACAAGTCTGAAACATTTGAAAAGTTCAAGCAATTTCAGAGTGAAGTGGAAAATCATCGTAACAAGAAGATCAAATTCCTACGGTCTGATCGTGGGGGTGAATATCTGAGTTTCGAGTTTGGTACTCACTTAAGACAATGTGGAATTGTTTCGCAGTTAACACCGCCTGGAACACCACAGCGTAATGGTGTGTCCGAACGTCGTAATCGTACTTTGTTAGAGATGGTGCGATCTATGATGTCTCTTACTGATTTGCCGTTATCGTTTTGGGGTTATGCATTAGAAACAACTGCATTCACTTTAAATAGGGCACCATCAAAATCCGTTGAGACGACACCATACGAACTGTGGTATGGCAAAAGGCCAAAGTTGTCGTTTCTTAAAGTTTGGGGATGTGATGCTTATGTCAAAAAGCTTCAGCCTGAAAAGCTGGAACCCAAAGCGGAAAAGTGCGTCTTCATAGGCTACCCAAAAGAGACAGTTGGGTACACCTTCTATCTCAAATCCGAGGGCAAAGTGTTTGTTGCTAAGAACGGAACTTTTCTCGAGAAGGAGTTTCTCTCGAGAGAATTGAGTGGGAGGAAGATAGAACTTGACGAGGTTGTCGAACCTCTCATCCCTCTGGATGGTGGCGCAGGGCAAGGGGAAACCCCTGTGATTGCGACGCCGGTTGAGGAGGAAATTAATGATGATGATCATGAAACTCCAGTTCAAGTTTCTGTTGAACCACGCAGGTCGATGAGATCACGCGCTGCTCCAGAGTGGTACGGTGATCCCGTCTTGACAATCATGTTGTTAGACAACAATGAACCTGCAAATTATGAAGAAGCAATGGTGGGCCCAGATTCCAACAAATGGCTAGAAGCCATGAAATCCGAGATAGGATCCATGTATGAGAACAAAGTATGGACTTTGGAGATACTACCTGAGGGCCGCAAGGCTATTCAGAACAAATGGATCTTTAAGAAGAAGACGGACGCTGACGGTAATGTGACCGTTTATAAAGCTCGACTTGTGGCAAAGGGTTTTTCACAAGTTCCAGGAATTGACTACGATGAGACTTTCTCTCCCGTAGCGATGCTTAAGTCCGTCAGAATCATGTTTAGCAATAGCTGCATTTTTCGATTATGAAATTTGGCAGATGGATGTCAAAACGGCGTTCCTTAACGGTTTCCTTAAGGAAGAGTTGTATATGATGCAACCCGAAGGTTTTGTCGATCCTAAAAATGCTGACAAGGTGTGCAAGCTCCAGCGATCCATTTATGGACTGGTGCAAGCATCTCGGAGTTGGAACAAACGCTTTGATGAGGTGATCAAAGCATTTGGGTTTATACAAGTGGTTGGAGAATCTTGTATTTACAAGAAAGTGAGTGGGAGCTCTGTGGCGTTTCTAATATTGTATGTGGATGACATATTACTGATTGGAAACAACGTAGAGCTTTTGGAGAGCATAAAAGGTTACTTGAATAAAAGTTTCTCTATGAAGGACCTAGGAGAAGCTGCTTACATTCTAGGCATTAAGATCTATAGGGATAGATCAAAACGCCTGATAGGACTTTCACAAAGCACATACCTTGATAAAATTTTGAAGAGGTTCAAAATGGAACAGTCCAAGAAAGGGTTCTTGCCAGTGTTACAAGGTACGAGATTGAGTAAGACTCAGTGCCCAGCAACTGATGAAGATAGAGAGCATATGCGCTCCGTCCCCTATGCTTCAGCCATAGGCTCTATCATGTATGCAATGCTGTGCACTAGACCGGATGTTAGCCTGGCCATAAGTATGGCAGGCAGGTTCCAGAGTAATCCAGGAGTGGATCACTGGACAGCGGTCAAGAATATCCTAAAGTACCTGAAAAGGACTAAGGAGATGTTTCTCGTGTATGGAGGTGAAGAAGAGCTCGCCGTAAAAGGTTACGTCGATGCAAGCTTTGACACAGATCCGGACGACTCTAAGTCGCAAACCGGATACGTATTTATTCTTAATGGGGGTGCAGTAAGCTGGTGCAGTTCCAAGCAAAGCGTCGTAGCAGATTCTACATGTGAAGCGAAATACATGGCTGCCTCGGAGGCGGCTAAGGAGGGTGTCTGGATGAAGCAGTTCATGACGGATCTTGGAGTGGTGCCAAGTGCACTGGATCCAATAACCTTGTTCTGTGACAACACTGGTGCCATTGCCTTAGCAAAGGAACCAAGGTTTCACAAGAAGACCAGACACATCAAACGACGCTTCAACCTCATCCGCGACTACGTCGAGGAGGAGGACGTAAATATATGCAAAGTGCACACGGATCTGAATGTAGCAGACCCGCTGACTAAACCTCTTCCACGGCCAAAACATGATCGACACCAGAACTGTATGGGTGTTAGATTTATTACAATGTAATTCACATGGTGATGTGAGGGCTAGATTATTGACTCTAGTGCAAGTGGGAGACTGTTGGAATTATGCCCTAGAGGCAATAATAAATGTATAGTTATTATTATAATTCCTGTATCAAGATAATAGTTTATTATCCATGCTATAATTGTATTGAATGAAGACTCATTTACATGTGTGGATACATAGACAAAACACCGTCCCTAGCATGCCTCTAGTTGGCTAGCCAGTTGATCAATGATAGTCAGTGTCTTCTGATTATGAACAAGGTGTTGTTGCTTGATAACTGGATCACGTCATTGGAAGAATCACGTGATGGACTAGACCCAAACTAATAGACGTAGCATGTTGATCGTGTCATTTTGTTGCTACTGTTTTCTGCGTGTCAAGTATTTATTCCTATGACCATGAGATCATATAACTCACTGACACCGGAGGAATGCTTTGTGTGTATCAAACGTCGCAACGTAACTGGGTGACTATAAAGATGCTCTACAGGTATCTCCGAAGGTGTTAGTTGAGTTAGTATGGATCAAGACTGGGATTTGTCACTCCGTGTGACGGAGAGGTATCTCGGGGCCCACTCGGTAATGCAACATCACACATAAGCCTTGCAAGCAATGTAACTTAGTGTAAGTTGCGGGATCTTGTATTACGGAACGAGTAAAGAGACTTGCCGGTAAACGAGATTGAAATAGGTATGCAGATACTGACGATCGAATCTCGGGCAAGTAACATACCGAAGGACAAAGGGAGTAACATACGGGATTATACGAATCCTTGGCACTGAGGTTCAAACGATAAAGATCTTCGTAGAATATGTGGGATCCAATATGGGCATCCAGGTCCCGCTTTTGGATATTGACCGAGGAGTCTCTCGGGTCATGTCTACATAGTTCTCGAACCCGCAGGGTCTGCACACTTAAGGTTCGACGTTGTTTTATGCGTATTTGAGTTATATGGTTGGTTACCGAATGTTGTTCGGAGTCCCGGATGAGATCACGGACGTCACGAGGGTTTCCGGAATGGTCCGGAAACGAAGATTGATATATAGGATGACCTCATTTGATTACCGGAAAGTTTTTCGGAGTTACCAGGAATGTACCGGGAATGACGAATGGGTTCCGGGAGTTCACCGGAGGGGGGCAACCCACTCCGGGGAAGCCCATAGGTATTTGTGGGGGTCACACCAGCCCTTAGTGGGCTGGTGGGACAGCCCACCAAATCCTATGCGCCAAGGAAGAAAAAATCAAAGGAAGAAAAAAAAAAGGAAGAAGTGGGAAGGGGGAAGGACTCCCTCCCACCAAACCAAGTAGGACTCGGTTTGGGGGGGGAGAGTCCTCCCCCCTGGCTCGGCCGACCCCTTGGGGTTCCCTTGGACCCCAAGGCAAGGTCCCCCTCCCTCCTCCTATATATATGGGGCTTTTAGGGCAGATTTGAGACGACTTTCTCACGGCTGCCCGACCACATACCTCCATAGTTTTTCCTCTAGATCGTGTTTCTGCGGAGCTCGGGCGGAGCCCTGCTGAGACAAGATCATCACCAACCTCCGGAGCGCCGTCACACTGCCGGAGAACTCTTCTACCTCTCCGTCTCTCTTGCTGGATCAAGAAGGCCGAGATCATCGTCGAGCTGTACGTGTGCTGAACGCGGAGGTGCCGTCCGTTCGGTACTAGATCGTGGGACTGATCGCGGGATTGTTCGCGGGGCGGATCGAGGGACGTGAGGACGTTCCACTACATCAACCGCGATCTCTAATCGCTTCTGCTGTACGATCTACAAGGGTACGTAGATCACTCATCCCCTCTCGTAGATGGACATCACCATGATAGGTCTTCGTGCGCGTAGGAAAATTTTTGTTTCCCATGCGACGTTCCCCAACAAAAACACAATCTAGTGATGAACATGAGCCTAATGATAATATCAATAGTGATGTTCATGTTGATGCTCAACCTAGAAATGATAAGGATGTGGAGATTGAACCTGTTGATCTTGATAACCCACAGCCTAAGACTAAGATATACGATAAGAATGACTTCGCTGCTAGGAAGCATGGCAAAGAAAGGGAGCCATGGGTTCAGAAACCTATGCCCTTTCCTCCCAAACCATCTAAGAAAAGGGATGATGAGGATTTTGAGCGATTTGTTGAAATGATTAGACATGTCTTCCTGCAAATGTGTTTGACAGATATGCTCAAAATGTCTCTGTATGCTAAGTACATGAAAGATATTGTGACTAATAAGAGGAGGATACCTAAGATTGAGATTTCCACCATGCTTGCTGAAAGGATCGATATGGTTGGCTAGAGGGGGGTGAATAGACAACGACCACTTTTTAATTAATCTTAGCAAGTTAAGGTAAATAACATACGGGTTCACAAATAATACGACAATGATATGAACCCTTAAGAGGCTAACAACGAGAGCTATTAAGACAAGTAAGATATAGTCACAAGAATAAGCAAATACAAAGTAAAGGATAGAGATAACCACAAGTGGAACCGACGGAGACGAGGATGTGTTACCGAAGTTCCTTCCCTTTGACAGGAAGTACGTCTCCGTTGGAGCGGTGTGGAGGCACAGTGCTCCCCAAAAAGCCACTAAGGCCACCGTATTCTCCTCACGCCCTCGCACGATGCAAGGTACCGTGATTCCACTATAGGTGCCCTTGAAGGCGGCGACTGAACCTTTACAAACAAGGTTGGGGCAAACTCCACACAAAGCTTGGAGGCTCCCAACTAGACCATGAAGCTTCACCACAATGGAATATGGCTTCGAGGTGACCTCAACCGTCTAGGATGCTCAAACACCCAAGAGTAACAAGATCCGCAAGGGATTGGTGGGGGAATCAACTTTTCTCTTGGTGGAAGTGTGGATCTAGGCCTTCTCAACCAATCCCTAAAGAATCAACAAGTTTGATTGGCTAGGGAGAGAGATCGGGCACTTTTGAGCTTAGGGAGCAACAATGGAGCTTGAGAGGGTAAGAGATGAGGTTCCACAGCTAGAAGAACCCTTTATATAGTGGGGGGGGGAATCCAACCGTTTTCCCACTCTCTGCCCGAGCTCCAGCGGTACTACCGCTAGCTGCAGCGGTACTACCGCTGGCACTCCAGCGGTACTACCACTGACTAGCGGTACTACCGTTGGTTGCAGCGGTACTACCGCTGGCATTCCAGCGGTACTACCGCTGGGCCCCTGGTAGTGCAAAAGCACTACCACCGCCAAGAAAGTCTTCGCAAAAAGGTCCGTCCACGAACAACCGCTAGGCAGGCGGTACTAAGCTCCTGGAGCGGTACTACCGCTAACCAGGGGCGGTACTACCGCCAGCCAGCGGTACTACCGCCAGCCAGCGGTACTACCGCTGGCTATAGCGGTACTACCGCTAGCATTCCAGCGGTACTACCGCTGGGGCGAGCGGTACTACCGCTGGGGACTATTTTGCAAGGAGGAAAGAAACACAGTGGTTCCAAAGATGAAGGTAAGGGAGAATATGTGAAGTGTGCGCATGCAAAGATAGATTCCACCCAAACCTTTCCACTACGGATCCCCTCTTAATAGTACGACTTTCCTATGACTCAAATAAAGAGAATCGTAGAGAGCGTCGTGCTTCCGTTCCATGAATGAGGAGGCGAGTCGTCTTGTGCCATTGACGTGTGTTATCTGAAACCTTAACACACACAGTTAGTCCTTTACGGTATTGTCATCAATCACCAAAATTACTTAGGCATAAACTATGCCCCAACAATCTCCCCCTTTTTGGTGGATTGATGACAATACCGGATTTGCACAGAGAATAATATGAGAACAAAAAGATGGAGATATATGAAAATACGGGGCATATGACTCACAGCATATGATGGAAATAAATCTCACATAAGTTCATGTCTCACAAACGATAGCAAACTAGAAGCAAACCAAGTTCAAAGAAAACCACGAAAGAAAGCAAAGCAAAACAAAGTTCGATTATGAAAGCAAATCCAGCTCCTAGACTCTCTCCCCCTTTGGCACAAGACACTAAAAAGGGGCACACCTAACGCCACAGGTGGTTACTCCTCATCCTCAGCATCGCCAGACTCGTCGGTACCCTCCTGATCGTCCTGCTCCTCCTCTGCCTCCTCATCGCCAGACCACTGGTAACCTTGAGCCTGCATCCAAGCAGCCACTGGAGTGATGTCGTCCTCTGATCTGCTGGAGATGTCCACATCAAGAGTCCTGAGAACACGCTTGTGCCTCTGGCGGCTCTCCTTCTGAGCCACGTGCGTCTGGTACTGACCCTTAGCCTGCATACAGAATAGCGCTCTATGGCATGGCAGAAGGGCGGGACTGAGAGGCGGTTCCTCTGTCAGCTGCAGTCTCTGTGTCAGTATCCATGTGCTAAGAGGAAGTTGACGGGTTGGCCCATTTATCCTTGACACGAAGCTTGATCGGGTCGTGCACAATGTAGTCAGACTGAGCGTAGAGCACCTCCTCCGGAAAAGTATCTTGCCACTTCTGACAAATATAAGCGAACAGATAGGGCCCTTAGATGGGAACCTTACGCATGATGATGCAGTTCCAGAGCTCCGTGAACATCACATCAGAAATATCAAGAGGGGCAGACTCCTTAGTCATAGCCTCCTCACAAAGCAGCAGCATCTCAGCCAAAGAGCCATGAACCTCGTCGAAGTTACCAATGCGAGGGAAGAGGGTGTTGCGAAGGATCTGATGCATGATGTCCAGATGCTTGGGGAGCACACTCTTCCTCACATAGAGTTGCTGCAATCTGTCCTTTGCGGGGGGCCTATCGGTGGGGGCTGTAGCATGAGGACACGACCCAAGTGGAGTGTCAGCTCCCTGGAAGTCAACCTTGAGGAATGTCATGAATTCACGCCAGGTACCGGTCATCTTCTGAGTCCCAGTCATCCATACCATAGAGCGCTCTTCATCAGGAGAGAAGTGGACCGTGACATAGAACTGAGCAACAGCAGTGGAGTCAAAATCTGTCTTGAAAGTGATGATGTCCTTGATGCCCAGTTTGTCAATCAGAGAGAGGGCATCACCAAAATAGTCCAGGTTCCGCTGAAGATGAGCTAGGTCAATCCACTGAACGGGGACATAGTTCTTCTTGAATTGCATGACAATATCACGGTAGTTCCTGCACTGATCCTTTGCCCAAACATGGTCAACATTCTTGATCACAGCCTTCTTTTTGAGATAATGGTTCTGAGTGCGAAACTGCAGAAAGTCCTTGGGGGCATTGTTCGGACATTGATCCCCTTATCCTTGTGCGCGGTCTTCTTGAAGGACTTCCTTTTGGGTGCAGACCTGAAGTGGCAGACCCCTCTGGAGCTTCTGGGTTGCGATAGTGCTTTGACTGCGTGTCCTGTGGGGGGTTCGAATGGCGAGAACCACCTGTGACACAAAACACACGGCGAAAAAGAGGCGACAAAAAGAGTCAAGGCAATGAACTAGAAAAAGCAGAAAAATAAACACTCATTGCCAAGCACATAAAAGAAATGCACAGTGAATCCTCCTAGCGGTAGTACCGCTACCCCTGGCGGTAGTACCGCTGGGGGTCCTAGCGGTAGTACCGCTACCCATGGCGGTAGTACCGCTGGGGTTTGACTTTCAGATCTGACAGATAAAATAGACCTCATGCATAGGGCTACATGATTTTTACGAGGGGCATAGGTTGTATATGAACACTAAGAACTCAACCACAGCCCTACTCACATGAGGATCACAGGAATCACCGAAAAAAGTATATGCCTAGGAAAGAGAGAGAAAGTTTTAGATCTAATCCAAACATAGTTCAAGTGCTAGATCTAAAACAAGTAAATCCTAGGACATGGCAAAATAATCAGCAAGGATCCATAAGACCTATACTCCCCTCAAATATCTCCTTCATGCCATCCAAGAACAGGGCACAAGATTAAAGACATGGATCCAATCCCCCAATGCTCCTAGCCCTAGAACAAGAACATCAACCAATAGAAGAAGGGGAGGAGCTTTATCGGGATTCATGGCCCTTAGACGAGGAAGGAGAAGTGGAGCAACCCCTCCAATCCAACGGAGAGAAGAAGCTCCACGAAACGAGATCAAAACAGGGGGATTTCGGGCTAGGGGAGGGAGGAGCCGCGAGGAAGAAGAAAGAGCCTGAGAAAAACGGGCTCCCCCTCCTTTATATAGCCCAAGGGGTACGGGCCAGCGGTAGTACTGCTGAGGACCTAGCGGTAGTACCGCTGCCTGGCGGTAGTACCGCTGGATGCAGCGGTAGTACCGCTGGGGTTCCTGGCGGTAGTACCGCTCCCCCTAGAGACAGCCCTAAAAAATTCCTAGCAGGTTGTGTTAGATGGGTATCCTGGCGGTAGTACCGCCATACCTAGCGGTAGTACCGCTGGGGTCCTGGCGGTAGTACCGCTACCCCTGGCGGTAGTACCGCTGGGGTCCTGGCAGTAGTATCGCTACCCCTGGTGGTAGTACCGCTGCAAATGTCACAACGCGGCCTAGGATAAGAGAAGAACTTGGGCAAATGACAAGTAAGTAAAAAGAGATAGCACCTAAAAAAATGTACTGACTTGTCATTGTATATCCTTTCTTCTATACAAAAGAAAGGTGGGAGGGGCGGTGGCCGAGGCCACCTATGTTTGAGACAATGGTACGACACCGCGAACAATTATCCTTGGGTTCATGACCAATGCTCGTCTTTGAAGCACAAGTGCCATTTGACAATGGCTAAAGTGAAAGACTAGATTGATTTATGCATAATGGGGAGAGGGAAAGTTCATTGAGAGAACAACACTCCCCCTATGTCCATGCCTACATCTAGACCAAGATGAAATGCAAAGTGAGGTGCAACATGCCTAGTTTCAATCCACATTACTTGAATCAATGATATTTTAGCTCATGCCTTAACTCCCGGAACCTTGCTTCATCTAGAGGCTTAGTGAAGTTATCTGCAAGTTGCTCTTCAGTGTGGATGAAGTGAACCTCAATATCACCTAGCTTGATATTTTCACGAATGAAGTGATGACGAATATCAATATGTTTGGTTTTGCTATGTTGTACTGGGTTGAGGGAAATCTTGATAGCGCTTTGATTGTCACATAGAAGAGGCACTTTGTCACAAGTGACACTGTAATCCTTTAAAGTTTGCCTCATCCATAGCAATTGTGCACAACAACTTGCAGCTGCCACATACTCAGCTTCGGTGGATGATAAGGAGACGTAATTCTGCTTCTTTGACGACCAACTTACCAATGAGCGACCAAGGAATTGGCATCCTCCAGACGTTGACTTCCTCTCCACACAATCTCTTGCCCAATCTGAGTCAGAATAGCCAACTAGATTGAAGTTTGCTCCTTTGGGATACCAGAGGCCAAAGTTTGGGGTATGAGCCAAATATGGAAAGATTCGCTTAACAGCCATGTAATGGCTTTCTTTTGGTGCGGATTGAAACCGTGCACATATCCCTACACTCAACATAATATCCGGTCTAGATGCACAAAGGTAAAGGAGGGATCCAATCATGGAGCGATATACCTTTTGATCCACTGCTTTACCATTGGGATCACTGTCAAGCTTGCATCTTGTTGGCATGGGGAACTTGACCGGTTTGACATCTTAGAGCTCGAACCATTTGAGCATGTCTTGAGTGTACTTGGCTTGTTTGATGAATGTCCCTTCTAGACCTTGTGTAATCTTGAACCCGAGGAAGAACTTCAACTCTCCCATCATGGACATCTCAAACTTCTCAGTCATTAGTGCAGCAAATTCTTCATTGAAGGAAATGTTAGGACAGCCAAAGATAATATCATCAACATATAGTTGGCATATGAACAAATCCCCTTTAACCCTCTTAGTAAAAAGAGTGGGATCTATCTTCCCAATTTCAAACCCACGATCTTGTAACAACTCAGTAAGATACTCATACCACGCGCGTGGGGCTTGTTTAAGGCCATAGAGTGCCTTATTGAGTTTGTACACATGATTGGGGAGCTTGGGATGTTCGAATCCCGGGGGTTGTTTGACATAGACCAACTCATTCAAAGGACCATTAAGAAAGGCACTTTTCACATCCATTTGTTGTAACTTGAAGTTATGATGAGAAGCAAATGCAAGCAACATGCGAATAGATTCTAGACGAGCAACAGGGGCAAAGGTTTCACCGTAGTCGATACCCTCGACTTGGGAGTAGCCTTGAGACACCAATCTTGCCTTTTTTCAAATCACAATTCCATTGGCATCTTGCTTGTTCTTGAATATCCATTTGGTCCCGATGACATTATGTTCCTCCGTTGGCCTAGGCACTAAATCCCAGACTTGGTTGCGCTCGAAGTTGTTAAGTTCTTCGTGCATGGCCATAAGCCAATCCTCATCATCGAGCGCTTCATGTACCTGTTGAGGTTCACAATACAAAACAAACGCGTGATGCTCACAATAATTCCAAATCTGTTGACGGGTGGATACTCCCCTTTTTATACTGCCAAGTACATTCTTCATAAGATGTGACTTGACTCTCAGCTTGTTCGCAATCTTGGCTTCTCGACGCTCCAAGAGTTCTTCATTAGATAACGGGGGAGCATCAATTTGTTTCCTTTGCTTGCCCTTGCGTCTTGAGCCGGCTGTTGGAGCTCCAGAAGGGAATTGTGAGACAGTCTCCTGATCATCTTGTCCTTCGACTTGAGCAGGTTCACTAGTTTGTTCTTGTATTTGTGGTTGCCCTTGATCTTGATCTTGTGCTTCTACTTGGTATGGATCTCGGAGTTGCACTTGATCTTGATCATGAGCAGGTTCGGAGTCTTGGGGTAGTGCTTGAATATCCTGAGACACATCATCACTTATGGGCAATTTATCTTGACCTTGAGCTTGTTTATTTTGTTGAGAGTCTTCTCTTTGTTCATCGGAAGCATCTGGGGCTTGTGGAGGTGATGCCTCTACTTGAGTAGAGCATTGTCCTTCTCCTTTGGTCACAAGGGGTTCCTCAATGGGGGGTATTTGACCAATCCCCATTCTTCTTATGGCTTGGGGAGGAATTTCATCACCTACATCACAAAGACCACTTTGCTCCACTTGGGAGCCATTATTTTCATCAAAACTCTACGTTACACGTCTCCTCAATTAGTCCGGTGGACTTGTTGAGGACACGGTAAGCATGAGAGTTTGTAGCATAACCAACAAAGATACCCTCATGTGCTCTAGAATCAAATTTAGCTAGCCGTGCTCCTTTCTTGAGAATGAAACACTTACAACCGAATACCCGGAAGTACTTGAGATTGGGTTTGTTTCCAGTTAGAATCTCATATGGAGTCTTGTTCAAGCCTTTGCGGATGTAGAGCCGATTGGATGCATGACATGCTGTGTTGATGGCCTCTGCCCAGAAGTTATATGGAGATTTGAATTCTGCCATCATTGTCCTTGCAGCGTCTATCAAGGTCCGGTTCTTCCTTTCTGCCACGCCGTTTTGCTGAGGGGTATATGGTGCAGAATATTGGTGTTTTATTCCCTCATCACCTAGAAACTCATCTAAGGTGTAGTTCTTGAACTCGGTGCCGTTGTCACTTCTAATCATCAAGATCTTTGCTTCATGTTGACGTTGCGCTTCATTAGCAAAGTTGATGACCGTTTGTTGAGTTTCACTCTTCTTTTTAAAGAAATATACCCAGGTATATCTTGAGTAGTCGTCAACAATCACTAAGCAATACTTTCTGCCTCCAAGACTATCAAATGATGGAGGACCAAACAGATCCATATGGAGAAGTTCCAATGGCCTCTTAGTGTAGATAATAGTCGTTGGACGATGAGCAGTTTCATGAATCTTTCCTTCAATGCAAGCATAGCAAACACGATCTTTAGCAAAGCTCACATTTGTTAGTCCACGAACATGGTCCCCTGTCAGAAGGCTTTGCAAAGATCTCATATTGACATGAGCTAAACGGCGATGCCAAAGCCATCCCACGTCAACTTTAGCCATTAAACATGTCGCAGTCTTAGTGGGTCGCTTTGAGAAGTTCACCACATAAAGACCATTTTCGACATGTCCAACATAGGCTACTTTAAGAGTCTTGCTTCTCAGGAGGACCACAGTGTCAATATTAAAGAATGTGGAAAACCCATAATTGCGAGTTGACGAACCGAAAGTAAATTGTAGGCAAGTGACTCAACAAGCATGACCTTCTCAATAGATAAATCTTGAGAGACGACCACCTTACCAAATCCCAATACCTTTGAAGAGGATGCATCGGCGAATTGGACATGGGTGGGCATAGATGGAGAAGGATGCACATCCACCACTAAGTCCTTGCTTCCGGTCATATGATTTGTTGCTCCACTGTCGAGCAACCATGACACCCCACCGGAAGCAAACTCCTGCAATAGATCAAGGCTTGGTTTTAGGTACCCATTTTTTAATGGGTCCTTTCATGTTAGAGACAAGGGTCTTAGGAACCCAGATAGCCCATTCAATATCCTCATCGTAGGAACCAAAAAATCTGGCATAAACATGCCCATCACTAGCACAACATAAGTCATAAGAAGAATTGAATTTGCCGGCTGTGTTAGTAGGAATGGTTTTGCCCTTCTTGAGGTTTCCATAGTCCACCTTGTTCCTGTTCACCTTCTGAGTCCCCTCACCCTCTTTGACAAAGATGTCCATGAGGGTGGGAGATCGTTTGTTCGTGTTCCTTCTTTTACCTTTTGACTTGGAGGTAAGTCCAAGTCCCTCCTTTCCTACAACACCCTTTTGAGTGCTCAAGAGGTCGTTCAGACTCTTCTCACCTTGTATGCATGCCACAAGGCCCTTCTAAAGTTTCTCCTTTAACTTGGCATTTTCCTCCACAAGATGTACATGCTCACAACAGGGGTTAGTTGCACAAGCATTATCAATTAACACAAAGGGAGGGCACGTAGAGATCTCCTTGGTAAGCTTTGCTTGGAGTTGATCATGAGACTCTTTCAGAGAGAATGAGCACCTTTCAAGACCTTGTGGGCCTTGTCAAGTGTGTCAAACTCCTCTTTGAGTCTGTCATGGCCAACCCCAAGAGCATACTGTTCAGACTTAAGCATACGAGTAAGAACAACATCATGATCAAGTTTCTTTTGCATTTTAGCGCAGTCATCATTGTATGACTCCTCAGGAGCCAAACGAAGAGTGCGCTCCTCTTCTAGAGCATTAGATAATTCGGCAATTTCATCGGCATAGTCACGACTGTGTCCCTGAAGCTCGGAGATGGTCTCCTCATGAGACTCAATGAGGTCAGTGGCCTCACCCAACTGAAACTTGGGAGCAACAAAGTGCACAGAAACAAAGTGCTTCTTGGATTCTCCCTTAATAGTGCACAGAAACTTTTCAAGATCATGCTCATTAAGTTCCCCAACATCACTATCTTCAACACAATTTAACAATGAAGGAGCAGAAGCAATGTTGGTCTTAATGATGGGAGTTACCTGATTGATACCTTTTTCCATGAGGCACTTGGTGATGTGGTTCTCGTTGGGGGCGTTGAAGAGAGACACCTTCTGGGGAGAGGTAGTGGCAATAGCAACAGTTGCCGTTGCCACTGTATCATCATCATCACCATCATCATCTGAAGGATACTCTTCAAGGGCCACCATCCCTCTTGGGTGAGGTTTCTTCACAAAGTTGTTCTTGATTGGAAATGATTTGGTTTTGTCTTTGTGAATGAGCTTGCCTCCGTTGTCTTCCCTTTTCTCATAGGGACATTCGGCCACGAAGTGACTCACGTTACCACAGTTATAACATGTCCTTACTCGTTGTTTGGGTTTGAATCCACTCAAGTTGTTCTTGGTGAAGGTGGGTCTTGAGTTCCTCTTGTTTCCCCAGAATTGCCTTGATGCAAGAGCCATGTTCTCATGATAGGCATACTTTGTGTCCTCAGGGCAGCCCTCCTCTTCCTCATCATCTTCTTCTTCTTCAAGCATTGCTTTTGCTTTCAACGCAAGTTTGGGTGAAGTTGTCTTTGATCGAACACGAGCAAGTGCATTGTCGGCTGTTTCGTTCATGATTGACATTGCAATGAATTCATCCAACACCTCACTGGAAGACAAGGAGTGGAAGTCTGGCCGCTGACGAATGAGTGATGACATGGCTTTGTTGAAAGGCATGATGGCTTTAAGGAACTTGCGCTTGACCCATGTGTCATCCACATCCTTGCTCCCATGATCCTTGAGTGCCACGGCAATAGCAGTCACCCTCCGATAGAGATCACGAGGGTCCTCGTCTTCCTTCATCACAAACTCATCGGCCTTATCAAGTATCACTTCATAGTTGGATCGTTGAATGCTTGAGCTTCCCTTGTACAACACCATAATATGCTCCCAACAATCCTTGGCCAAAGTGAAGGGACGCAAGTGAGGAAGATCTTTAGGTGGCACTGCAGACTGGAGAATAAACAAAGCAGAGTGATTGTATTGATTGTCTGCATCTTCTCTTGGAGTGAGGTTGCTTGGATCATGGGGATAATATCCTTGCTCGATGATTCTCCACAAGTTTGTTGAGCTGTGATTCAAATGAGACTTAATAGAAAATACCCAGTTAGCAAAGTCACCTTTCACAAGCTTAGGAGGAGGACCAACAGGATTAAGACGTGGTGCGGGAACAGATCCTCCATAGACCATGGGGGGTGGAACTGAGGCATATGTTCCAGTCCCATCCTTTTCGTGAGATGAGGGAGGTTGCATACCTTTAGCCGCTTCCTTAGAGGAGTTGGCCTCCGAATCGGAAACGGTGGGTTTAACCACTATAGCCGGTTCGGGTGAACTTTTAAATCCCTCAATTAACTCTTTAAGCATGGTCTTGACCTCGTTCGTCAAGGACGTCTTGAGAGCGGCCATAGCAGTATTCAAGTCGTCCCTTGTGACCGAAGTCAAGTCCATGGCCTCGGGTTGCCCATGGTTAATTCCCTCTTCGCCTTCCATACTCTTCGGGTGGTTAAACCCTTAATAAGAGACGTGGCTCTGATTCCAGTTGAAAGGATCGATATGGTTGGCTAGAGGGGGGGTGAATAGACAACGACCACTTTTTAATTAATCTTAGCAAGTTAAGGTAAACAACATACGGGTTCACAAATAACACGACAATGAGATGAACCCTCAAGAGGCTAACAACGAGAGCTATTAAGACAAGTAAGATATAGTCACAAGCATAAGCAAATACAAAGTAAAGGATAGAGATAACCACAAGTGGAACCGATGGAGACGAGGATGTGTTACCGAAGTTCCTTCCCTTTGACAGGAAGTACGTCTCCGTTGGAGCGGTGTGGAGGCACAATGCTCCCCAAAAAGCCACTAAGGCCACTGTATTCTCCTCACGCCCTCGCACGATGCAAGATACCGTGATTCCACTATAGGTGCCCTTGAAGGCGGCGACCGAACCTTTACAAACAAGGTTGGGGCAAACTCCACACAAAGCTTGGAGGCTCCCAACTAGACCACGAAGCTTCACCACAATGGAATATGGCTTCGAGGTGACCTCAGCCGTCTAGGATGCTCAAACACCCAAGAGTAACAAGATCCGCAAGGCATTGGTGGCGGAATCAACTTTTCTCTTGGTGGAAGTGTGGATCTAGGCCTTCTCAACCAATCCCTAAAGAATCAACAAGTTTGATTGGCTAGGGAGAGAGATCGGGCACTTTTGAGCTTAGGGAGCAACAATGGAGCTTGAGAGGATAAGAGATGAGGTTCCACAGCTAGAAGAACCCTTTATATAGTGGGGGGGGATCCAACCGTTTTCCCACTCTCTGCCCGAGCTCCAGCGGTACTATCGCTAGCTGCAGCGGTACTACCGCTGGCACTCCAGCGGTACTACCGCTGACCAGGGGCGGTACTACCGCTGGTTGCAGCGGTACTACCGCTGGTTGCAGCGGTACTACCACTGGGCCCCTGGTAGTGCAAAAGCACTACCACCGCCAAGAAAGTCTTCGCAAAAAGGTCCGTCCACGAACAACCGCTAGGCAGGCGGTACTAAGCTCCTGGAGTAGTACTACCGCTGACCAGGGGCGGTACTACCGCCAGCCAGCGGTACTACCGCTGGCTGCAGCGGTACTACCACTGGGGACTATTTTGCAAGGAGGAAAGAAACACAGTGGCGGGGGCCGCTCCAAAGATGAAGGTAAGGGAGAATATGTGAAGTGTGTGCGTGCAAAGATAGATTCCACCCAAATCTTTCCACTACGGATCCCCTCTTAATAGTACGGCTTTCCTATGACTCAAATAAAGAGAATCGTAGAGAGCGCCGTGCTTCTGTTCCATGAATGAGGAGGCGAGTCATCTTGTGTCGTTGATGTGTGTTATCTGAAACCTTAACACACACAGTTAGACCTTTACGGTACTGTCATCAATCACCAAAATTACTTAGGCATAAGCTATGCCCCAACACTTGCTAATTATACCTTCAAGGGTAGAAGTCCTAAAAACCTAGGTGATCCCGGTGTGCCCACTATACCTTGCTCCATTAAAGGTAACTACTTTAGAACTGCTTTATGCGGCCTTGGAGCCGGTGTTAGTGTTATGCCTCTCTCTCTTTATTGTAGACTTGAACTGGATAAGTTGATACCCACTGAAATCTCTCTGCAAATGGCCGACAAATCAACTGCTTTCCCTATCGGCATTTGCGAGGATGTGCCTGTTGGGGTTGCTAATGTCACTATCTTAACAGACTTTGTTATCTTGGATATTCCTTAAGACGATGCCGTGGCGGTCATCCTCGGAAGACCCTTTTTAAACACTACAGGGGCTGTTATAGATTGCAACAAAGGCAATGTCACTTTCCATGTCAACGGTAATGAGCATATGGTGCACTTTCCGAAGAAACAATATCGAGTACATTGCATCAATGCTATCAAAAAAACTTCATCGATTCTTATAGGGAGCTTTGAATGCCCTATTCCTCGCGTCAAGATGAAGTATGATTTGCTTGTAGGGGAGATACATATCCCCATTGAGGTGACTTAGTGACTATTCGAGAATTCTCCGTTCTCTTTTTGCGATTCGAAAAGGTTTTGTCGAGGAGGCTTGATCAACCTCACTGACGGATTTCTTTCGATGACCATGAGATGGATGAATTGAGGAGTCACAAACCTCTATTCCAAGCTTTCACCTTCGGTTTCTTAGAAGAAAAATGATAGATTTAGTTTAGTTTTCCCTGTTTTCTGTTTTAGCGTCCGGTAGAAAAGTACCTCGAAAATAGAAGTTCTCCGAACGTCCTGAAAATCTAGTATGATTTTTTCTGGAATTTTTTAAAAATTCTAAGACAAAGAGCTTGTCTGGGGGCCACACGAGTGGGCCACAAGCCCTAGGGGCGCGGGCACTCCCCCTGGTCGCGCCACCAGGCATGTGGGGCCCACGTGCATCCCCTTCACTCCTTTTTGCTCTTATCTGGTTCTCCTACCTCTAGAAAAAATCGTTTTGCAGCTCAAACCCGTGTTCTTGCTCCTCTTGCTGGGATTTTCGATCTCTTTGCTCAAATCACCATTCTCCGAACTGTTTTGGGGAAATTACTCCTTGGTAAGTGACTCCTCCTTTGGTCCAATTAGTTTTTTCTCTAGTGCCTTATACTCCGCATATTTTTGCTGCCCTTGGTGACCATGTTCTTGAGCTTTGCATGCTGATTTTAGCTGGTCCCAAGTAGTTTTGATGCGTAATATGGTCTCTAGGCACTTGTTGGAGTAGTTGCTACGAGTTTCGTTGAGCCTTGTTCACCTTTCCTTAGAATCACTGAAAATTTCAGAAAAGGAAGATGTTCAGGAGAAACTTTCATGGTGGTTCCTCAAGCAAGAGAGGTCCCCGTCTTGCGATTCGGGAGCCTGATCCTTACCAACCAAGGGACGCGCATGTACAACCATGTGAATGGCCTTCAGATGAATTTATGATTGAGACAGGTTTCAAATATGAGTTTGATGCACTTGTTCACAACGTCGGACTCGAAGAATTCATCTCCGATAAATGTGAACAGTATGTTGCTCTCACTGCCTCTTTTGTTCGTAGAATCAAATTTTCAACTGGCCATGAGACATCAGTAATGTTTGATCTCTATGATAAATCTTATACCATGGATTTAGAGGATTTCAATAGAATTTGCAAAATACCTATTTGGGGTAGCCTCAATGATCCTCCTAAATCCTCGGTTAGAGATTTTGGCTCTAGTATTACTGTTGGAGAAACTAGAGACATTACGCAAGCTACCATGGGGAGTATTCATTTTCCTACCTTGCATTACTTTGCCCTCTTCATAGGCAGATGCATTAATGGCAAGTTTGAACATTGTCACCTCTGCGCACCCGACCTTAGTATCCTTAAGAGCGCAGTGACGGGTGACAAAAGCTTCAACATGGGAGCTATTATAGCAAGGAGGCTGAATAAGAATGCTAATGAAGGGGATTTATTTGGTGGGATCTATGCCACTCGCATAGCAAATTTTCTTGGAGTACCCATCCGTGAAGGAGATTCCCCGCTCCATACAGCTTTCCTTGACCGCGTCGCTTTGACACGCTACTAGTTTCTCGAGAGGGATGACGAATCCCTCCTATACCGTTTGATATTTAACCGGCAACGTGTTTTCCATATTACCCTTCCTGCTCCTGCCTTCTTTGACTTTCAGGTAAAACGGAGATATTACATAACCAGAGGAGAGGCAGAGGAGTATGAGAGGGAGTCAAAGGTTGCTCGTCTCCGTGAGGCAGCTATTCAGGCAGTGGCTGCAGCGCTCCCGTATAACCCCCATTATGATTTTGGGTTTCGCCAGGACCATCCTTGGGAGTAGACCAACTTAGGACAAAAGCCTAAGCTTGGGGGAGTATGTGTTCTCACCGACTTTACATTCTTGCTTATGCTTTCACTTTGTTAGCCGATGTTCACACTTTGCCACTGTATCATCCATGTTAGTTTATTTTATTTTTCTATTTTTCTTTTCATGTGTCTGTCTAGTTTGAGAAAACCCAAAAAGATTTTCTTTTTCTTCTTTTTACTTGTTGGGAGCTTTCCCGTGTAAATAGTTTTCTTTTTCTTTGGGTCAAGGTAGAAGATATTGGTTACAATGTTTAGTGGCTCTTGCATGCATACCTGTTTAGCTTTCAAAGAGCCATATTACTTTGTCTTCTCCTTTGTGTTTGCCTGCAGATTCCAACTTTAGTCCAATGCACGAGCACGCTTATTATTGTTCACATCGTTCGGTCGTGCAAGTGAATGGCAATAATGACGATATATGATGAAGTGACTGAGCCTGGAAAAGCTGGTATGAACTCGATCTATTTTGTTTTTGTAAATATGACTAGCTCATCATGTCTGATTCAGCTTTGTTGTGAGAGAAACATGTTTGCAATGACAACTTAGAGATCATAGTTTCTTATGCCATGCTTACTTAGCTAGGAGCTTATAATGGTTTGTCTTGGATGCCCACATGAATGTTGAGATGATTGTGTTGTAGTATGATAGGATGGTATCCTCCTTTGAATGATTCAAGTGGCTTGACTTGGCGCTTGTTCACACATGTAGTTGAAACAAAATCAACATAGCCTCTATGATATTCATGTTCATGGTGATTTGTGTCCTACTCATGCTTGCACTCAATGTTAGTTAATCTCAATGCATTTTGATGACTGTTGTCGCTCTCTAGTTGGTCGTTTCCCAGTCTTTTGCTAGCCTTCACTTGTACTAAGCGGGAATACTGCTTGTGCATCCACTTCCATAAACCCAAAGTTGTTCCATGTGAGTCCACCATACCTACCTATGTGCGGTATCTACCTGCCGTTCCAAGTAAATTTGCATGTGCCACTCTCTAAACCTTCAAGAAATAATATGTTTTGCATGCCCGAACTGCTCATGTGGTGACAGGGGGCTATTGGTATCTTCCATGCTAGGCGTGTTATCCTCGATATATGTTTATTCACTATCATTCACGAGAAAGGGGTCGGTAATTGGAATTCCCAGTTCCATGCTCAAATCGAAAAGATAATTGCAAACAAAACTCCCCCAGATTTGATGTTGGTATGGATGGTACCCGAGGATTCGGCTAGCCGTGGAGTGTGATTGATTGGTGGTGGGGGAGTCAAAACTTTACTTTTCTGTTTGGGAACCACCTATAGTATGTGTAGCGTGGAAGATGTTGAGAACTCTTAGTCATTGCGTTGACAATGAAAGCATGCCACCCAAAATTATTATCTCTGTTTTCAAAGCTTGAGCTCTGGCACCTCTGCAAATCAATGCTTCCCTCTGTGAAGGGTCTGTCTATTTATGTTCCTCTTGAGTCATCCTCCTCTTATAAAAGCACCAATTAGAGAGCACCTCTGTCATTTTTATGCTTTGCTTTTAACTATGTTGAGTATGACTGTGACTGGATCTTCATTGCCTTGAATTACAATGTTTAGTCAGCCCTTGGTCTTTGAAGGTGCTCTGGATTATGTTTTGCGGTCTCAGAAAGAGCTAGTACTGCTTCATGTTGTTTTGATTGAAGTGTTGACGTTTGAGGCTTATTATTATTTGCTCGCTAGCTGATTATGCCATTGATATGAGTTTACCGTGAGACCTAGAGGTCATTTGCTTATGTGGTTTGCTTGTGGTCTTGCTGAAATTCTGGTTACGAGTTAGACATAGTTGCAACAACAAGATCAAACAGAGTTCGTCAAAGTTTTTCTTTTGTCTCTCTCCGTTTGTCAACTGAGTTGATTGAGGACAAGCAAGGCTTTAAGCTTGGGGGAGTTGATACGTCTCCTTCGTATCTACTTCTCCAAACTCTTTTGCCCTTGTTTTGGACTCTAACTTGCATGATTTGAATGGAACTAACCCGGACTAACGTTGTTTTCAGCAGAACTGCCATGGTGTTGTTTTTGTGCAGAAATAAAAGTTCTCGGAATGTCCTGAAAATTTACGAAGAATTTTTCTCGAATAAAAGAAACGTACCTGCTCAAAGATCCACCGGAGGGGGCGTGCGAGTGGGCCACCAGCCCCTGGGCCGCGACCACCCCCCTAGGCCGCGCCATGAGGGCTTGTGGGGCCCACGTGGCACCACCGCCCCCAAACTCAGCTCTATATCTTCCGTCTCGCCCAGAAAAAAAAATCAGAGAGAAGGTTTCATCGCGTTTTACGATACGGAGGCGCCGCCACCTCTTGTCTTCATCTGGAGGGCAGATGTGGAGTCCGTTCGGGGCTCCGAAGAGGGGAAATCGTCGCCATCGTCATCATCAACCTTCCTCCATCGACAATTTCATGATGCTCTTCACCGTTCGTGAGTAATCTCATTGTAGGCTTACTGGACGGTGATGAGTTGGATGAGATCTATCATGTAATCGAGTTAGTTTTGACGGGGATTGATCCCTAGTATCCACTATGTTCTAGATTGATGTTGCTACTACTTGGCTATGCTTAATGCTTGTCACTAGGGCCCGGGTGCCATGATTTCAGATCTGAACCTATTATGTTGACGTCAATATATGCGTGTTTTAGATCCTATCTTGCAAGTTGTAGTCACCTACTATGTGTTATGACCCGGCAACCCCGGAGTGACAATAGCCGGAACCACTCCCGGAGATGACCATAGTATGAGGAGTTCATGTATTCACCACGTGTTAATGCGTTGGTCCGGTTCTTTATTAAAAGGAGAACCTTAATATCCCGTAGTTTCCATTAGGACCCCGCTGCCATGGGAGGGATGGACAATAGATGGCATGCAAGTTCTTTTCCCTAAGCACGTATGACTACATATGGAATACATGCCTACATTAGATTGACGAACGGGAGCTAGTTACTTATCTGTCCATGTTATAGCTGTTACATGATGAATCACATCCGTCATACTCATCCATCACCGATCCACTACCTACGAGTCTTTTACTTGTGGTCTTTGCTACGTTACTTTGTCCATGCTTGTCCCTTGCTACAAAAGGGATTGGGCCACTTTGTTGCTACTTCTGCTACTCTGTTGCTACTATTGTTACTCTACTGCTACTGTTGTTCCTTGCTACTTCGCTGCTACTTGACGCAAGATCCTTTTTCGTCACCGTTGGCGGGGAAGAATAGTTCCCCGTCCACATGCAACTTAGTGGCGCCATTGATACAATAGTTAGGAATAGTCTGCCGTCAACAGATCTGTTTCTGACACTGTTGTTATCATACTACTTTGCTACTGATACTTTGCTTGCAGACACTAATCTTTCAGGTGTGGTTGAATCTGACAAACTCAGCTGCTAATACTTAAGAATATTCTTTCGCTTCCCCTTTGGCGAACCAACAAATTTGGGTTGAATACTCTGCCCTCGAAAACTATTGCGATCCCCTACACTTGTGGGTTATCAGAGAGGCAATGGTGTTGATGAAGAAGCCCTCCGTGTCGAATCCCCCCTCCGGCAGGGCACCAGAACGGTCCCCAGATGGGATCTTGCGGAGACAGAAGCTTGCGGCGACGGAAAAGTATTTTCGTGGCTCTCTTTGGTGGTTTTGCATTTTTAGAGAATCTATAGGCGAAAGAGGTAGGGCAAAGGAGCCATGTGGGGCCCACAAGCCTACCAGGCGCCCCCCCCCAGGCTGTGGCTAGGGGGCTTGTGACCTCCCCTGAGGTCTCCTGCCTTGGTTCTCAAGTCCCCTGCGTATCTTCTATTATGGAAAAAATCATCCCACTGGTTTTATTCCGTTTGGACTCCGTTTAATATTATTCTCTGAAAAAGGTCAAAAACACGGAAAAAAACAGAAACTGGCACTTGGCACTGAGTTAATAGGTTAATCCCAAAAAAGATATGAAATAGCATATTCATGCATACAAAACATCCAAAGATGACAAGATAATAGCATGGAACCATCAAAAATTATAGATACGTTGGAGACGTATCAAGCATCCCCAAGCTTAACTCCTGCTCGTCCTCGAGTAGGGAAGTGATAAAGACTGAATTTTTGATGTGGAATGCTACCTAACATGTTTGTCCTTTGTAACTTCTTTCTTGTGGCTTGGATGTTCAGATCCGTAAGATTCAAAACAATAGTTTACTATTGACATGGAAACAATAATACTTCAAGCATACTAACAAAGTAATCATGAACTTTTGAAATAACAAGGCCAAAGAAAGTTATCCCTACAAAATCATATAGTCTGGCTATGCTCCACCATCCCCACACAACGAATTTAAATCATGCACAACCCCGGTATTGTCCAAGTAATTGTTTTCGCACTCTTACTTTCTCAAACTTTTTCAACTCTCACGCAATACATGAGCGTGAGCCATGGATATAGCACTATAGGTGGAATAGAGTGTGGTGGAGGTTGTGAGGAAAAAGGAGGAGATGGTCACATTGACTTGGCGTATCAATGGGCTATGGAGATGCCCATCGATAGATATCAATGTGAATGAGTAGGGATTGCCATGCAACGGATGCACTAGAGATATAAGTGTGTGAAAGCTCAAAACGAAAACTAGTGGGTGTGCACCCAACTTGCTTGCTCACGAAGACCTAGGGCAATTTTGAGGAAGCCCATCATTGGAATATACAAGCCAAGTTATTGTGACGCCCTTGGTATAATCATAAGCTAATCATACACGCAAATGCGTACGATCAAACCCAAAAACTCACGGGAAGATATCACAACACAACTCTAGACACAAATAAAATAATACAAGCTTCGTATTACAAACCAGGGGCCTCGAGGGCTAGAATACAGAAGCTCGATAAACACACAAGTCAGCGGAAGCAACAAAATCTGAGTACAGACATAAAACATGGGGTGCCGTAGAGAAGGCTAGCACAAAAGAAACACGATCGAACGAGGCGAGGCCTCCTGCCTGGGAACCTCCTAAACTACTCCTATCTTCAGCGGCCTCCATGAAGAAGACACCATCGGGATGGCAGACATCAGCAGGAAAACTCCACTCCTGGGCTCCATCATCTGGTCGCAGCAACGGATCAGGGGACAAAGGGGGAGCAAAGCAACAGTGAGTACTCATCCAAAGTACTCGCAAGACTTACATCAGAACTATTCTAAGTATGCATCAGTATCAAAGAAGGGAGGGTGGTTATATGTGGGCTGACTGCAGCAAGGCGAGAATAGAGAGAGAAGGCCTAATCCTATCGAAGACTAGCATCTTCAGGGTCTTGCAGCAATAGACGAGAGTAGAACAGGTGTAACACAATTAATAGTCATATTGTTGCAGCAATATTAAAGTGAGGTCACGCCCAGAGATCCTCCCTCGACTCCATGCAAGAAAGCAATCCCGAGGCAACTAATTCCAGTTAATTAACAATTGTAGTTGTATAAGATCAGGGCACAACTCCAAGTCGTCCTCTAACCGTGGACACGGCTATTCGAATAGTTAATTTTCATCCCTGCAGGGGTGCACCACATGTCCCGACGCGCTCGATAACACTCTGGCCGGACACAGTTTTCTGGTTCCTGCCCAGACTCGGAGTATCGACACGTCACAGCCCCACCTAAGACTAATCAGAAAGGCCAGCCCGCCGGTCTAAATCCTAAACGCAAAGGGTTCATGGGCCCAGTTCCCCTCCGCGCTCCTGCACGATGCGAGGGCGACCGACGTCAGTCATAGCATCCCTTAATCACAAGCACAATGCATCTCGGGACCACTCGGGCGCGCGCCACTATGTTGCTGGCATCTGAAAAGCTTCGGCTGATATCGTGACGCCGAGTACCCATAATTCTTCCCACGCAGACGGTTAGTGCGAAAAGGTCTCTGACCAACCTAGATCAAATACCCAAATCCATTAACATTTTAATTAGGCCGACGACACAGTCTCACGGGAATCCACCCGTCTTAACAACTAATCACCAATGATCCCAGTAACATGGTCGAGTAACTATATGGTTGTAACATCGGGGGGAATCCGAGGTATCACCCTCGTTGGATTCGGGATGATGTATCCGTCAAGGTGGGCTTAGAGGAATCACCCTCGAGGGTCCCACACTTGCGGGGTTGCACGACAGAGGCATCGTCGGGAAAGGTGAAAGAGGAATCACCCTCGATAACCACGACCGACTAGCTATACTACAAATATATCATCAGGAGTACTTAGCGAGGTGTCACCCTCAATACTCGATAGTATCTCTATAGCGTCGTACAACTAAGGGGGTGTATGTGATGTGTCGGGTCTGGCTCGTCGATCAGGGATCGAGATTTGAAAACAAGCGGGGCAACTGGACTACGGGGTCAAAGGGGATGACTGATCCACCTATACTAAGTAGATTTAAAGTACAGTGTTGAAAGTAACAGTTCATCAAAAACAGGCTATGCATCATATATAGGAGCTAACTACAACAGTAGAAAAATACTAATGCAAGCAGTAGGAAGAAAGACATAGGCGATACAGGAATGATCAAGGGGGGTTTGCTTGCCTTGTTGCTCTGCGGCAAAGGACTGATCAGCAGGGTCGTAGATGTACGCGGCAGCAGCGTCAGTCTCCGGGTCTACCGGTAAGAAGAGGGGGAAGAAACAATAAATAATAGCAACGGTGCAACACAATGCATGACATGGCAAGATGGAGGCTAGACATGAGCTAACGTAGCAACATCCGTCATAGACGGGTCGGAAGAATATCTGACGATATTTTCCGGGTCTCGGGCTACTACCGGACAGATGGAAAACGATGGAAATGTTCCATGTCTGTTATGCTAGGGACGCGTGACACATGAATGGACCGTGTATCCGGGTTCGTCTCGTTCTGCTGATCAACTTTCATGTTGAAAATATTTTAATCTGACTTACGGATTATTTTGTATTAATTGTTAAAGTTTTATTCAATAATTAGGAATTAAAAACAGATTTAATTAAATTGATTAAAAGCAATTATGACATCAGCATGATGTCATGCTGACATCAGCAGTTGACTCGTCAAGTGACTAGTGGGTCCCGAACGTCATAGGCACAAGTTTTAATTAAGATTAAATAGTAATTAATTAGATTAATTTAGTGGGGGACCCACATGTCATACTCTAATTATTCTAATCACCCAATTAATTCATTAACTAATATATCTATTTACTTATTTAATAAAACATTATTTTTATTTTTATATTTTCATTTTTTACTTTTCTTAAAGAGAGGGTGTGGGACCTCCCTGTCATAGACAGCGGGGTGAGTTGGCCCCACCGGTAAGTGGCTTAGGCCACATACACATTTTTCTACATACACGTATTCTCCATATACCTACATACATAAATACATGCATCATGCATCTCATACATACCAAATACGTATGACATTTATACATACATACATACGCAATACAACATTTATTTCTATTTCTTTCTCACATCTGACAACTCCAACCTCTTTGTTAACAAAGACTCTCAACATCACAGAGAGAGGGACACATCCCCAAGATCACCTACGCGAACCTAACGACGTCGGATCAGAACGCCGTTTGCCGAAACGGAACCGGGACGGCGCGAGGAAGGATATGATGGGAGGAGCCCGAGGAGGGGCTGACTCGGTAACAGCAGACCTTCCCTTGCAACGGCACCAGAAGAATGCTGCTAGCACTCTCCGGCAATCGAAACTAGAAGAATGTTGTTGACGGCCCACCACCGCGTGGGATCATAGCAGTTTTCGAGGGTAGAGTATTCGACCCAAATTTCTTGATCCGCCACACAGGAGGTGAGAGAATACTCTCAAGTATTAGCAGCTGAATGCGTCAGATTCAACCACACCTGAAAGATTAGTATCTGCAAGCAAAGTAGTAACAGCAGAGTAGTATGATAACAACGGTGTCAGAAACAATATGTTGACACGGCAGACTATTTCTAACGATAGTATCAATGGCGCCAAGTTGCCTCGTTGACAGAAATTGTCTCTTCCCGTCAACGACGAGCGATCAAGATTGTAGCAGATATCAGCAGTGTAACGAGTAATACCAGTGGCAAGGAACAGCAGTAGTGACAGCAGTAGCAATAGTAGCAAGCGACAGTAGTAGCAACAGTAGCAGCAGAGCAAGACAAGTAACAGCAGCAAAGCAAGACAATTAACACCAGCAGAGCAAGACAAGTAACAGCAGCAGTAGGACAAACTCGTAGGCAATGGGTCGGTGATTTGTTTGGATGATATTCATCATGCAACAGTTATAACACGGAGATATATGTGGCTAGCTCCCGTTCGTCAATGTGATGTAGGCATGCATTCCGTGTGTCGTCATACGTGCTTAGGGAAAAGAACTTGCATGACATCTATTGTCCATCCCTCCCATAGCAGCGGGGTCCAAAAGGAAACTACAGGATATTAAGGTTCTCCTTTTAATAAAGAACCGGTCCAACGCATTAGCACTTGGTGAACACATGAACTCCTCAAACTATGGTCATCACCGGGAGTGGTTCCGGTTATTGTCACTCCGGGGTTGCCGGATCATAACACATAGTAGGTAACTACAACTTGCAAGATCGGATCTAAAACACACATATATTGGTGATAACATAATAATTTCAGATCTGAAATCATGGCACTCGGGCCCTAGTGACAAGCATTAAGCATGGCAAAGTAGTAGCAACATCAATCTCAGAACATAGTGGATAGTAGGGATCAATCCCCATCAAAACTAACTCGATCACATGATAGATCTCATCCTACTCATCACCGCCCAGCGAGCCTACGAATAGATTACTCATGAACGACGAAGAGCTTCATGGAATTGGAGAGGGAAGAAGGTTGATGATGACGATGGCGACGATTTCCCCTCTCCGAAGCCCAAAACAGACTCCAGATCTGCCCTCCAGATGAAGAACAGGTTGTGGCGGCACCTCCGTATCGTAAACGCAACGAAATCTTCTCTTTTTTATTTTTTCTGGGACGAAAGTGAACTTATAGAGCTGAGGTTGGGGGCGGCGGAGCTGTGTGGGCCCCACAAGCTTGCCCACCGCCACCAGTGGGTGGCGGAGGCAGGGCTTGTGGCCCACTGGCCCACCCCCTCAGGTGGATCTTGGCGCAGATAGTTTTAATATTTTCCTAAAATGCTCCCCGTAAATTTTCACGACGTTTGGAGAACTTTGATTTCTGTACAAAAACAACACCAAGGCAATTCTGTTGAAAACAGCGTCAGTCCAGGTTAGTTCCATTCAAATCATGCAAATTAGAGTCCAAAACAAGGGCAAAAGAGTTTGGAAAAGTAGATACGATGGATACGTATCAACTCCCCCAAGCTTAAAACATTGCTTGTCCTCAAGCAACTCAGTTGACAAACTGAGAGAGAAAGAAAAACTTTGACAAACTCTATTTGATCTTGTTGTTGCAACTATGTCTAACTCATAACCAGAATTTTAGCAAGATCACAAGTTAACCACATAAGCAAATGACACAAAGGTCTCACGGTAAACTAATATCAATGGCATAATCAGCTAACGAGCAAATAATAATGAGTTTCAGATACCAACACTTCAATCAAAACAAGCATGAAGCAATACGAATAGGTGGTATCTCCTTAGCTCTTTCTGAGACCGCAAAACATAAATGCAGAGCACTTTCAAAGATCAAGGGATGACTAAACATTGTAATTCATAGCAACGAAGATCCAGTCATAGTCATACTCAATATCAATCAAAAGCAAAGCATACAAATGACAGAGGTGCTCTCTAATTGGTGCTTATAAAAGAGGAGGATGACTCAACAGGAAAATAAATAGACAGGCCCTTCGCAGAGGGAAGCATCAATTTGCAGAGGTGCCAGAGCTCAAGCTTTGAAAACAAAGATAATAATTTTGGGTGGCATGCTTTCATTGTTAACGCAATGACCAAGAGTTATCAATATCTTCCATGTTACTCATGCTATAGGCGGTTCCCAAACAGAAAGTAAAGTTTTGACTCCCCCACACCAATCAATCACACTCCGTGGCTAGCCGAATCCTCGGGTACCATCCATACTAACATCAATCCGGGGGGAGTCTTGTTTTAGAGTTATGTTTTTTATTTAAGCGTGGAACTGGGCATTCCAATAACCGGCCCCTTTATCATGAATGACAGTGAATAAACACATGTCGAGGATAACACTCCTAGCATGGAAGATACCAATAGCCCCCTGTCACCACATGAGCGGTTCGGGCATCCAAAACAGATTATTTCTTGAAGGTTTAGAGAGTGGCACATGAAAATTTACTTGGAATGGCAGGTAGATACCACAAATAGGTAGGTATGGTGGACTCTCATGGAAAAAAAATTGGGTTTATGGAAGTGGATGCACAAGCAGTATTCCGCTTAGTACAAGTGAAGGCTAGCAAAAGACTGGGAAGCGACCAACTAGAGAGCGACAACAGTCATCAAGATGCAATGTGTTTGACTAACATTGAATGCAAGCATGAACAGGATATAAATCACCATGAACACAAACATCATAGAGGCTATGTTGATTTTTTTTCAACTACATGCATGAACATGCGCCAAGTCAAGCCACTTGAAACATTCAAAGGAGAATACCATCCTATCATACTACATCATAGTCATTT
Source organism: Hordeum vulgare subsp. vulgare (assembly GCF_904849725.1). NCBI lineage: Eukaryota > Viridiplantae > Streptophyta > Magnoliopsida > Poales > Poaceae > Hordeum > Hordeum vulgare. The sequence goes on along the minus strand of NC_058519.1, from coordinate 117,673,830 downwards.
CAAAATCTATGTTGGCATTCAAGACAAACCATTATAAACTCTCAGCTAAATAAGCATGGCATCAGAAACTATGATCTCTAAGTTGTCATTGCAAACATGGTTCTCTCACAACAAAACTAAATCTGGGTAGACAAGCTAGTCATATTTACAAAAACAAAATAAATAGAGTTCATACCAGCTTTTCAGTCTCAGTCACTTCATCATATATCATCATTATTGCCTTTCACTTGCACGATCAAACGATGTGAACAATAATAAGAGTGCTCGTGCATTGGACTAAGCTAAATCTGCAGGCAAACACAAAGGAGAAGACAAAGTAATATGGCTCTTTGAAAGCTAAACGGGTATGCATGCAAGAACCACTAAACATTGAAACCAATATCTTCTACCTTGACCCAAAGAAAAAGAAAACTATTTACACGGGAAAGCTCCCAACAAGCAAAAGAAGAAAGAAAAATCTTTTTGGGTTTTCTCAAAAGGACACAAAACAAGAAAACAAGAAAATGAAAAAACTAGCATGGATAAGACAGTGGCAAAGTGTGAACACCGGCTAACAAAGTGAAAGCATAAGCATGAATGTAAAGTCGGTGAGAACACGTACTCCCCCAACTTAGGCTTTTGGCCTAGCTTGGTCTACTCCCATGGATGGTCCTCGCGAAACCCAAAATCATAATGGGTGTTATACGGGAGTGATGCAGCCACTGCCTGAATAGCTGCCTCGCGAAGTCGAGCAGCCGTCGCCTCCCTCTCATACTCCTCTGCCTCTCCTATGGTTATGTAGTATCTTCGTTTTACCTGAAAGTCAAAGAAAGTAGGAGCAGGAAGGGTAATATGGAAAACACGTTGTCGGTTAAATATCAAGCGGTATAGGAGGGATCCATGATCTCTCTCAAGGAATTGGTAGCGTGTTAGAGTGACACGATCAAGGTAGGTTGTACGGAGAGGAGGGTCTTCTGGAAGGATGAATACTCCAAGGAAATTTGCTAAGCGTGTAGCATAAACTCCACCAAAGAAATCCCCCTCACTGGCATTTTTATTCAGCCTCCTTGCTATTATAGCTCCCGTATTGAAGCTCCTGTCACCTGTTACTGCGCTCTTAAGGATACTAGGTCGGAAGCGCATAGGTGACAATGTGCACCCTTGCCGTTAATGCACCTACCTATGAAGAGGGCAAAGTAGTGCAAGGCAGGGAAATGGATGCTTCCTATGGTGTCTTACGTGATATCTCTGGTTTCTCCAACAGTTATACTGGAGACAAAGTCTCTGGCCGAAGACTTAGAAGGATCATTAATACTACCCCCATCGGGTATCTTACAAATCCTATTGAAATCCTCCAAATCCACGGTGTAGGATTTATCGTACAGATCAAACAGTATGGATGAGTCACGGTCAACTAAAAATTTAAATCTAAGCAGGAAAGAGGCAGTGAGCATAACATACTGTTCACATTTATCTGAGAGGAACTCTTCTAACCCGGCATTGTGGACAAGTGTATCAAACTCATCCTTGAAACCTGCTTCGATCATGAACTCATCGGAAGGCCATTCACATGGTTGTACCGGTGCGTCCCTTAGTTGAAAAGGTTCGGGCTCCCAAAAAGAAAGACGAGGACCCTTCTTACTTGAGGAACCACCATGAAACTTCCTCCTGAACATAATTTCCTTTTGCTGAAATTTTTGAAGTTCAAGAGAAAAGTGAATGAAGACCCACCACACCTTGTAGCAACTACTCCTACTAGTGCCTAGGGATCGTATCACGCGCTAAAACTACTTGGGACTAGCTAAAATCAACATTTCTAGCTCAAGAACAGGGTCACCAAGGTAGCAAGAATTCACGAAGTATAAAGCACTAGAGCAAAAACTAATTGGACCAATGGAGGAGTCACTTACCAAGGAGTAATTTCCCCAAAACAGTTCGGAGAATGGTGCTTTGAGCAAGGAGATCGAAAATCACAGCCAAATGAGCAAGAACACGGGTTTGAGCTGCGAAACAATTTTTTTCTGGAGGTGGAAGAAGAGGTTGGGAGCTGGAATGAGTGGAGGGGGTCCCTGTGGGCCCCACAAGCTTGCTCTCCGCCACCAGGGGGTGGCGGTGGCAGGGCTTGTGGCCCACTGGTCTGGCCCCCAGGCCAGCTCTCAGGCCGAGTAATTTTCAAAACTTCGAGAAAAAATCATACTAAATTTTCAAGACCATCGGAGAACTTTTATTTTTGGGGTATTTTTCTCCGGGACGCTAGAACAAAAAACAGGAAAAACTAAACTAATTCTATCATTTTTCTTCTAAGCAACAGAAAATGAAAGCTCAAAACAGAGGTATGTGACTCTTTGATTCATCCGTTTCATGGTCATCGAAAGAAATCCGTCAATGGGGTTAATCAAGTCCTCATGACAAAACCTTCTCGAATCGCAAGAGAGAACGGAGAATTTTCGAATAGCCACTAAGTCACCTCAATGGGGATATGTATCTCCCCAACAAGCAAATCATACTTCACCTTGACACGAGGAATAGGGCATTCAAAGCTCCCAGTAAGAATCGATGAAGTCTTTTTGATAGCATTGATGCAATGTACTTGATATCGTTTCTTCAGAAAGTGCACTATGTGCTCCTTACCGTTGACATGGAAAGTGACATTGCCTTTGTTGCAATCTATAACAGCCCCTGCAGTGTTTAAAAAGGGTCTTCCGAGGATGACAGCCATGGCATCGTCCTCGGGAATATCCAAGATAACAAAGTATGTTAAGATAGTGGTGTTAGCAACCACAATAGGCACATCCTCGCAAATGGCGATAGGGAAAGCAGTTGATTTGTCGGCCATTTGCAGAGAAATTTCAGTGGGTGTCAACTTATCCAATTCAAGTCTACGATAAAGAGAGAGCGGCATAACACTAACACCGGCTCCAAGGTCACATAAGGCAGTTCTTACGTAGTTTCCTTTAATGGATCAAGGTATGGTGGGAACTCCGGGATCACCAAGTTTCTTAGGAGTTCCACCTTTGAAAGTGTAATTGGCAAGCATGGTGGAGATATCAAGATCTGGTATCTTCCGTTTATTAGTCACGATATCTTTCATGTACTTGGCATATGGAGACATCTTGAGCATATCAGTTAACCGCATCTGCAGAAAGATGGGTCTTATCATCTCAACGAAGCGCTCAAAATCCTCATCATCCCTTTTCTTGGATGGCTTAGGAGGAAAGGGCATAGATCTCTGAACCCATGGCTCCCTTTCTTTACCATGCTTCCTAGCAGTAAAGTCATTCTTATCGTATCTCTTAGGTTGTGGGTTATCAGGATTAACCGAAGGTTCAATCTCCACATCCTCATCATTTCTAGGTTGAGCATTATTATGAACATCATTGTCCATATTGTCACCAGGCTCATGTTCATCACCAGATTGTGTTTCTGCATCAGACGCAGAAATATCATTAGGTTCTTGAGGTGTGACAATATTTGGTGAACTAACATGGAGGCTTCTATCATCCTTCTTCTTCTCCTCAGGATGACTAGGTGTATCAGCATTGATTCCTTGAGAATCTTGATCAATTCTCTTAGGATGACCTTCAGGATACAAAGGTTCCTGAGTCATTTTGCCTCCTCTAGTAATGACTTTGACAGAGTTGTCATTTAATTCATTGAGCGGGTCATTCTGAGCTTTAAGTACTTGTTCTACCTGAGTAGTAATCATAGAGGCATGTTTACTCAGAAGCTTCAGATCATTGACATTTCTGTCTACACAAGCACTTAAATGGCTAAGCATACGAGTACTTTGTTCCAAATGTCCGCTAACATAATCATTGAAACTTTGTTGTTTGGCAACAAAGTTGTCAAATTCATCAAAGCATAGGCTAGCAGGTTCGTCAAAAGGAATATCACTCTCATCAAACCTAGGCAGAGAATTCACTTCTACTACCTGTATCGGGTTATCGAGACCATGGATCTCTTCGATAGGTGGTAGATTTTTGACATCTTCAGATCTAATGCCTTTCTCTTGCATAGATTTCTTGGCTTCTTGCATATCTTCGGGACTGAGGAATAGAATACCTCTTTTCTTTAGAGTTGGCTTAGGAGGTGGTTCGGGAATGGTCCAAGCATTATCGTTGATCAAGATGTTATTCAGTAGGGTCTCAGCTTGTTCTATAGTTCGTTCCCTAAAAACACAACCGGCACAACTATCTAGGTGGTCTCTAGAGGCATCGGCAAGTCCGTTATAGAGGATATCAAGTATCTCGTTATTCTTAAGAGGGTGATCAGGCAAAGCATTTTGTAGCTGGACGAGCCTCCCCCAAGCTTGTGGGAGACTCTCTTCTTGGAGTTGAGCAAAGTTGTATATTTCCTGCAAGGCAGCTTGCTTCTTATGGGCAGGGAAATATTTCTCACAGAAGTAATAGACCATATCCTGGGGACTACTCACACATCCAGGAGCAAGAGAGGTGAACCAGGCTTTAGCGTCATCCTTTAGAGAGAAAGGAAACAACTTAAGGATATAGTAGTGGCGGATCTTCTCCTCATTAGTGAAAAGGGTGGCTATATCGTGTAGTTTGGCAAGATGGGCTACAACCGTCTCAGACTCATAACCGTGAAAAGGATCAGATTCGACTAGAGAGATTATATCAGGATCTATAGAGAATTCATAATCCTTATCGGTAATAAAGATAGGTGAAGTGGCAAACTTCGGGTCGTATTTCATCCAAGCTTTCAGAGATTTTTCCTTCCACTTGAGAAGTAATTTCTCAGCGTCATAGGAATCCTTACACGCAAGAAAATACTCAACTATCTCTCCCTCCATAACATAACCCTCATGTATATCAGGCAATTCATATCTAGGAGGGCTAGATCTAATAGGAGCAAAAGCAGGTTCTAACTCAATAGTATCGGCAGTTTCAGAAGCATCACGAGCATTGGCAGTAACTCTAGCAATATGAGCATCAAGGAATACCCCCAGTGGAACATCAGGCAAAGCAGTATCTCTAGCAGTATCAAGCATAGCATCTCTAGCATCATCAGGCAAAGCAGTATTAGGCATAGTATCAAGCATAGCATATCTAGCAGTAGTATCACAAGCATCATCAAGCACATGCGACATATCAAGATTTCTAGCAGGAGGTGATGTCGCAAACTTACTCATAACTGAAGGCGAATCAAGTGTAGAGCTATATGGCAGTTCCTTACCTCCCCTCGTAGTTGAGGGCAAGACTTTGGTTTTTGGATCCTTCAGATTCTTCATAGTGATCAGCAGATATAAATCCCAAGTAACTCAGAGAATATAGAAATACCTCCCCGACAACGGCGCCAGAAAAATGCTGACTCCGTAACAGTAGACCTTCCCCGGCAACGGCGCCAGAAAAATGCTAACTCCGTAACAGCAGACCTTCCCTTGCAACGGCACCAGAAGAATGCTGCTAGCACTCTCCGGCAATCAAAACTAGAAGAATGTTGTTGACGGCCCACCAGCGCGTGGGATCGTAGCAGTTTTCGAGGGTAGAGTATTTGACCCAAATTTGTTGATCCGCCAGATAGGAGGTGAGAGAATACTCTCGAATATTAGCAGCTGAATGCATCAGATTCAACCACACCTGAAAGATTAGTATCTGCAAGCAAAGTAGTAACAGCACAGTAGTATGATAACAACGGTGTCAGAAACGATCTATTGACACGGCAGACTATTTCTAACGATTGTATCAATGGCGCCAAGTTGCCTCGTTGACGGAAATTTTCTGTTCCCATCAACGACCAGCGATCAAGATTGTAGCAGGTAGCAGCAGTGTAACAAGTAATAGCAGTGGCAAGGAACAGCAGTAGTGACAGCAGTAGCAAGTAGCAACAGTAGCAAGCGACAGTAGTAGCAACAGTAGCAGCAGAGCAAGACAAGTAACAGCAGCAAAGCAAGACAAGTAACAGCAGCAGTGGGACAAACTCGTAGGCAATGGGTCAGTGATTTGTTTGGATGATATTCATCATGCAACAGTTATAACACGGAGAGATTTGTGGCTAGCTCCCGTTCGTCAATGTTATGTAGGCATGCATTTCGTGTGTCGTCATACGTGCTTAGGGAAAAGAACTCGCATGACATCTATTGTCCATCCCTCCCGTGGCAGCGGGGTCCAAAAGGAAACTATGGGATATTAAGGTTCTCCTTTTAATAAAGAACCGGACCAACGCATTTGCACTCGGTGAACACATGAACTCCTCAAACTATGGTCATCACCGTGAGTGGTTCCGGTTATTGTCACTCCGGGGTTGCCGGATCATAACACATAGTAGGTAACTACAACTTGCAAGATCAGATCTAAAACACACATATATTGGTGACAACATAATAATTTCAGATCTGAAATCATGGCACTCGGGCCCTAGTGACAAGCATTAAGCATGGCAAAGTAGTAGCAACATCAATCTCAGAACATAGTGGATACTAGGGATCAATCCCCATCAAAACTAACTCGATTACATGATAGATCTCATCCTACTCATCACCGCCCAGTGAGCCTACGAATAGATTACTCACGAACGATGAAGAGCTTCATGGAATTGGAGACGGAAGAAGATTGATGATGACGATGGCGACGATTTCCCCTCTCCGGAGCCCAAAACAGACTCCAGATCTGCCCTCCAGATGAAGAACAGGTTGTGGTGGCGCCTCCATATCGTAAACGCGACGAAATCTTCTCTTTTTATTTTTTCTGGGACGAAATTGAACTTATAGAGCTGAGGTTGGGGGCGGCAGAGATGTGTGGGCCCCACAAGCTTGCCCACCGCCACCAGGGGGTGGCGGAGGGAGGGCTTGTGGCCCACTGGCCCACCCCCTCAGGTGGATCTTGGCGCAGATATTTTTCATATTTTCCAAAAATGCTCCCCGTAAATATTCAGGACGTTTGGAGAACTTCGATTTCTGCACAAAAACAACACCAAGGCAATTCTGCTGAAAACAACGTCAGTCCAGGTTAGTTCCTTTCAAATCATGCAAATTAGAGTCCAAAACAAGGGCAAAAGAGTTTGGAAAAGTAGATACAATGGAGACGTATCAGGGGCTCACCGACGTTGACCAGAGGGCCCAGTGAAGCCGGAATTCTCGGGAGGCGGAGGAGACGGTGACGGTGTTGACGGTGGTGGTGGTGCCGGTGAGGTCGTTTCCGGCGAGGAGAGTCGCCGAGAGCGGCCCCGGTGAGTAGGGGGCCCAGGATGGAGCCACCGACGGGGAGCTCCGGCCGGCGAGATGGGGTTCCTGGGGGTGTTCGGCCAGGGGTGGGGAAGGGGCTCGGGTGGAGGTGGTGCCGCGGGGGAGAGGGGCTCGGTCCCTCGGAGGCTCCTCTCGGCTCGAGGTGGGAGGAGCCGAGGGGAGGAGGGGCAAGGGGCCGCTGGCGGGAGGACCTAGATCAGGGCCGGTCGGTCGGGGGGGGGGGGGGGGGCGCCGGGATCGAGGGGCTGGGATGGGGTGGATCAGGCAGGGGCTGGTAGGTGGGGCTAGGGAGCGATGGGGGAGAGGGGCTCGATCCTCGGGCGAGCAGGGGGGAGGGAGGAACCGAGGGGAGGGTGCGGGGTAGGTGGGGATCTCTGGGAGGGAGAGAGGATTCGAGGGGAGTAGGGGTCCTCGTGAGGGAGGGGCCTGGCGATCGAGGTGGGGGGAGCCCGGTCTCTCAGTGGGTGGGGGGACCGAGAGGTGAGGGAGGGGCCTCTCGAGGGGGTTGGTGAGAGGCGAGGCCCCGCTCGGCTGGGAATCTGGCGGCGGCACGGGAAACGGGGGAAGGGGCTTGGCTCGCTAGGGTTTGCCCCTCCTCGGGCTTTATACCCAGGGAGGGGTGGGTCGAATTAGGGGGGGCTCGTAGGCCCAATTCGGCCACGGGGAGGGGTCGTTTTCTTTTCTTTAAAAAAAATACTTTCTTTTTATTATTAATTCTAATTCTTTTTATTATCTATTTAATTTACTTTGTTTTATAATTTATTATATATAATGTTAATTCCTTCTTTTATTTATTTATTTTCATTTACTATCTTTCTTTTATTTATTTGATTTAAAGCTCCACTTTTAAATATATAGGGGTTACCCATAATTCCTAAAGTGCCCGATTTGATATTATAATCCGCTAGGGAATTTTTATAACTCCCCGATGTTTCTATTTAAACAACATAAAATCTTTTCTCGTCTGACATAATCTCAAAGCTTCGAATTTTGATTCGGTTTCAACCAACATGAGAACATAGATATAATCCATGATGACGTGGCATCAATAGCGCGGGATCGTTGTCGCTCAATTACAATCATCACTGTAGCAAAAGCCGAGGATGTCACAATTCTCCCCTACTAGCAAGAATTCTCGTCCCAAGAATTAAGAGGTAGAAGGAAAGAGCCCGGGGTATTCATCACGAAGATGATCCTCGCGTTCCCAAGTGGCTTCACCTTTAGAATGGTTTGACCACTGCACTTTAAGGAACTTGGTGACCTTGCGACGAGTCTTACGTTCAGCTTGGTCGAGAATGCGGGTCAGATGCTCTTTATAAGAGAGGTCTTGTTGCAGCTGAAGCATACCATGATCCACTGCTCGAATAGGATCCTTGAAGCAGCGACGGAGCTCAGAAACATGGAAGACATCGTGAACCTGAGAAAGGTTCGCCGTTAGTTCCAATTGATAAGCCCCTCTTCCATGCCTTTCGAGAATAGTGAAAGGACCAATATAGCGAGGAGCTAACTTGCCCTTGATCCCGAAGCGATGTGCACTTCTCATTGGTGTGACACGAAGATAAGCCTTTTCGCCAGGTTGATAGACCATATCTTGATGATGACGGTCATACTGACTCTTCTGACGAGACTGAGCAGCCTTCATATTCTCATCAATAATGCGGACTTGATTTTCAACATGTTGGATAACATCTGGACCAAAAAGTGATCGGTACTTTGAACGGTGGCTCGGGAATTTCATATGAGCCAAGTGCAAAGCATACTTTGGAGTCAAGGATGTACAGGAGAGTCATGTTTCAATCCTGTGGAACTTTGGGTTATGGGTCCACCATGTGGGCCGAGAGTAGGCACAGAGGTGACATATTATACGGTCTTGGTAGCAAGACATGTCAGAGGATAGCCTGTCAGTTATGTTGGAATAACATCGGTACCAAGGGTGGGGGACGGACAGAACCATTTTCCTGCTCGTGGAAACGAGGCGGACCAGTAGGCAAAGTTCTCGTCCACCGGCGGCTACCGGAATGTTATCCACAATAGTAACAGGGTCTTACGGACAGAGTCGTATACCGAGAATTTTACCTAAGCAGGGAATTAACACTGCTTAAATAAGTTATGCCACAAGAAAGGTCAAACAGACCAATGGGAAGGCAAAATGTGTTCATACACAAGTATTAGAGTATACCATTGTCGAGGAAAACATAGGGTATGATATACAAGATAGGTCATCAAGTACATAACCATTTTGATAAAGAGGCTAGAAGAATCAAGATGTTTACCCATACCACGTGGTCTAGATAATTGATCAAAAACAATCTAGCTTTGCGCTTCCAATGTTCCTGTTGACATTTGAAGTACCACATACGTGCTTCGGGGTAGCATCGACATGGTCACCCGATAAAGGTCGGACCAATGGGTACACAAAGAGGATTCATGAGGAACACTTATGAAATAAGTCATATATTTTCCGCATAGTAGAATGTTAACCTTACGTATGGAAGAAATTAATAACAATAGGTACTTCGGCCCGGTGTGCCACACAAGACATCACCGTACCGGGTTACATAAGACCAAGTTATAATTATTGGGAAAATGTTCCAACCATCATATCTGCCCGAGATACAGATCTGATTGGTGTCGAGACACCTCGGACTGAAGATGCCTCAGAAGAAAAGATGATGATGTGGGATTCTCAGGACATGAACTACACAAGCAATCCTTGAATCATGAGTTCGATTGTAAGACATATGAACACAATGTCAAGACATTCGTGCCCACATAGACTTCTTACGTCAAAATGCAACTGAGTTCTCATTTGGAAACCATCATCGAGGATAACAAGGTTCCATGTGCAAATCTCGATTAGCTCTTATGAAGGAACTTCTTTTCCCTCGATCAAATCAGTCAGTGGCTTGTGGTGCTAAGAGAAATTATATGAAGTGAAGATAAAAAATCTTCATATATAACACTTCGCACATGCATGAATGATTTGGTATTTCCTGAAACAAACTTTCACATATTCACGGCGGAAAGAGTGCACATGAACTTTGGGAAATACACTTCTTCTACCCAACATATTCTTCATGAGTTAGGTACAAAGGTAGTGCTTTCAAAGGCTTCATCACGAACCATGGAGAACTTGAGGGAGCGGCCGATGGGCTCAACAACAATCCCTCAAGATTTCGACAGAGAGGAATTTTCAAAATTTATAATATCAAGGAGATAGCATTTGTCAAGTCAAATGGTATAATGTCGCATGCTCGAGGGAACAACAACAATATAACATTGGTCGAAGGGTGCACTAGGAAAATACGGATGGAGTAGTACAACCAATGTAAAAAAATGATGAGTCAACACCCAACACACAAAGAATGAAATAATCAGTTGTTAAGCTCAAAGCAATAGGGTTGCGAGAAGTATTGGAATCACACATCAGAGTTCACTTGTCGCTATACCGGTTTGAAACAACACGGGACCAAGAAATGAATGGTGATGGCGAGAAGTACTATTATGCCAAGGATTTTTTTTAAGAGGTGAAATGATGCTCACATCATTCTTGACATAGAGATGGTAATACCCCAAGGTAGAAGATAACATAAGCTAGATAGCGAGGAACACAGGGGACAACACAAAACACAAACATGTTTGTGTAGGAGGGAAGACAAGAAGGTTGTCAACGATAACACATATCATCAAGGGGCACAGATGCTATTTCTCATCATGCAGTTGGTCGATACCCTGCAAGAGCTCAGAATGCTGATGATGATCACCACACAATTGTCGAGAAATTTTTCATGAAGATGTAATCGATCAGCGACGACATCAAGCAAGGGAATGATGAAGCAAGAGGTTGTCGGAATCACCGATAAGACTGCTAGCTTAGAATTTAGACCGCCTTTTAAGACAACCAACATGGTGTTGAAAGATTGATGTAAGCTTAACAGCTTGGAATGACATGATCGAGTACAAACTCGTTAACAAGGAAGATTGCTAAAAGTTGTTGAATCGCAATGCATACTCGATTCAGTTATCGATGTACTCGCGTGTCCAACAACTCAAACACGAGGCAACTGGAATTAAGGAGAATATCATAGTTGATGAGGGGCTCACAAGAAGTTTCATAGATCCGCGATATCCTCGAGCTACAAGGAATAATACCCGAAGGTAGATCAACTTTAAGGTTTGGACCGGTGTGTTTATCTGAAGAAGATAAGTACTTTAACTCGCCTGAGAATGAAATCAAGGTAGGACAACATGGTCGGAACCATGATTGCAAAGGACAAGATCACAGATACCAGATTTAAACCACAGAATGAATGATTATTGATACGAGAAATTTCTATGATAGGATCAACGTCTCTTCCATGGGCATGAACCCAAAGTTCAAGGTCGACTCCCACTTCATCAATGCATCACCTGCCATTCACTCCTCGCCTCTGATCAGGTTGTAGCCTTGAAATAATATCCGACAAAACACCAGAAGAGCAAGACTCGTGAAAACTCTTTGAGTCATATCGATTTAGGAAGGCATAGGTTCAACCCGTCGGGGCATCTTAGGAACATATACCATAAACTCCAAGAGTAATTAACACATGCTATAGGAGCATGGCTGTCAAAGCATAGGATACAATTCTATCAGAGGGAGAAGACACAATTTACCAATGGCATCATGTGTCAGGGGGAGCAATCACAAGAATTTCCGAAAGCAAAGGATGTCGTCGGATAATAGCACATAATGAGTCTGGCAGTACACAAAATATCTGATGTGAGTATCGATGCTCAATCAGAGGGAGATAGGATGCAATGCATCGGGTTATAGAACATCTGAAAAATATCGATACTTAATTACCAAAGGAATTATGATTTCCAGGTTGGTGTATCATAAACAGATGCTCTGGTCAAATACCAGTAAGTTGAATGGACTTAGATGGACAGCCAACCAAAGTTGATTTGTCGAGAACCCCCTCCGTCTGGAAGGACGTCTGAGCCGGAAGATAATTCATGAGTATCAACAGATGATTGTGTGCATTCACCCAAAGGTAGAATCAATAAGATCACAGGAAAATTCACAAAGGAATTTTAATGAATGCGGCTAGTCATATGGATTTAACCATAATGCAAGCAGGTGAGAAAGGTCATGAACATTAGGCTACGGAGGATTTCGGAAGACCGAATAGTAAGTCAAAGAACTTTCGAAACCCATGACAACTGATGATGGACGAATCCCCGATAAGATAATTCATTGCATCTCGTAAAACAAGAACAATTGGAGAAGAAAGTATGAACGACATTTGTATGTAGTCATCCGTAGTGGTTGACGAAGGAAGGGAAAATTGCAGAAGCAATGAGCACAACAGCTCAAGAGAACATCGAAGAGTAATTGTAGTTCTTCTGAGGTATAAAGCCATCGACTGGAATACGGGGATCTCCGGGAGGAAGTATTTACGACAACCTAATGTTAGAGTTAGCCAAATCTTTATCCCGAAAGGGAAGAGAGGTAGAACCCAGAGTATAGGAAAGGAGTAAAAGATGCTAATACCACCCAATTGAGATGTGGGCCCGTAAGCCACAACATCAGTGTTAGTAAAGTTTTTCAAACACTAGACTCAACTTCAACCAAGGAGTTGGAAAGGGGGCTACCTACAGGCAGTCGGCTCTGATACCAACTTGTGACGCCCTCGGTTTAATCGTACGCTAATCATACACGCAAATGTGTACGATCAAACCCAAGGACTCACGGGAAGATATCACAACACAACTCTAGACACAAATAAAATAATACAAGATTCGTATTACAAACCAGGGGCCTCGAGGGCTAGAATACAGAACCTCGATAAACACACGAGTCAGCGGAAGCAACAAAATCTGAGTACAGACATAAAACATGGGGTGCCTTAGAGAAGGCTAGCACAAAAGAAACACGATCGAACGAGGCGAGACCTCCTGCCTGGGAACCTCCTAAACTACTCCTATCTTCAGCGGTCTCCATGAAGAAGACACCATCGGGATGGCAGACATCGGCAGGAAAACTCCACTCCTGGGCTCCATCATCTGGTCGCAGCAACGGATCAAGGGGACAAAGGGGGAGCAAAGCAACGGTGAGTACTCATCCAAAGTACTCGCAAGACTTACATCAGGACTATTCTAAGTATGCATCAGTATCAAAGAAGGGAGGGTGGTTATATGTGGACCGACTGCAGCAAGGCGAGAATAGAGAGAGAAGGCCTAATCCTATCGAAGACTAGCATCTTCAGGGTCTTGCAGCAATAGATGAGAGTAGAACAGGTGTAACACAATTAATACTCATATTGTTGCAGCAATATTAAAGTGAGGTCACGCCCAGAGATCCTCCCTCGACTCCCTGCGAGAAAGCAATCCCGAGGCAACTAATTCCAGTTAAGTAACAATTGTAGTTGTATAAGATCAGGGCACAACTCCAAGTCGTCCTGTAACCGTGGACACGACTATTCAAATAGTTAATTTTCAACCTTGCAGGGGTGCACCACATGTCCCGACGCGCTCGATAACACTCTGGCCGGACACACTTTTCTGGGTCTTGCCCAGACTCGGAATATCGACACGTCGCAGCCCCACCTAAGACTAATCAGAGAGGCCAGCCTGCCGGTCTAAATCTTAAGCGCAAAGGGTTCATGGGCCCAGTTCCCCTCCGTGCTCCTACACGATGCGAGGGCGGCCGACGTCAGTCCTAGCATCCCTTAATCATAAGCGCAATGCATCTCGGGACCACTCGGGCGCGCGCCACTACGTTGCTGACATCTGAAAAGCTTCGGCTGATACCGCGACGCCGAGTACCCATAATTCTTCCCATGCAGACGGTTAGTGCGAAAAGGTCTCCGACCAACCCAGATCAAATACCCAAATCCATTAACATTTTAATTAGGCCAACCACATAGTCTCGCGGGAATCCACCCATCTTAACAACTAATCACCAATGATCCCAGTAACATGGTCGAGTAACTGTGTGGTTGTAACATCGGGGGGAATCCGAGGTATCACCCTCGTTGGATTCGGAATGATGTATCCGTCAAGGTGGGCTTAGAGGAATCACCCTCGAGGGACCACACTTGCGGGGTTGCACGACAGAGGCATCGTCGGGAAAGGTGAAAGAGGAATCACCCTCGATAACCATGACCGACTAGCTATACTACAAATATATCATCAGGAGTACTTAGCGAGGTGTCACCCTCGGTACCCGATAGTATCTCTGTAACGTCGTACAACTAAGGGGGTGTAGGTGCTGCGTCAGGTCTGGCTCGTCGATCAGGGATCGAGATTTGAAAACAAGCGGGGCAACTGGACTACGGGGTCAGAGGGGATGACTGCTCCACCTATACTAAACAGATTTAAAGTACAGTGCTGAAAGTAGAAGTTCATCAAAAACAGGCTATGCATCAGATATAGGAGCTAACTACAACAGTAGCAAAAAAACTAATGCAAGCAGTAGGAAGAAAGACATAGGCGATATAGGAATGATCAAGGGGGGTTTGCTTGCCTTGCTGCTCTGCGGCAAAGGACTGATCGACAGGGTCATAGATGTACCCGGCAGCAGCGTCAGTCTCGGGGTCTACCAGTAAGAAGAGGGGGAAGAAACAATAAATAATAGCAACGGTGCAACACAATGCATGACATGGCAAGATGCAGGCTAGACATGAGCTAACGCAGCAACATCCGTCATAGACGGGTCGGAAGAATATCTGACGATATTTTCCGGGTCTCGGGCTACTACCATACAAATGGAAAACGATGGAAATGTTCCATGTCTGCTATGCTAGGGACGCGTGACACATGAATGGACCGTGTATCCGGGTTCGTCTCGTTCTGCTGATCAACTTTCATGTTGAAAATATTTTAATCTGACTGACGGATTATTTTATATTAATTCTTAAAGTTTTATTCAACAATTAGGAATTAAAAACAGATTTAATTAAATTGATTAAAAGCAATTATGACATCAGGATGATGTCATGCTGACATCAACAGTTGACTGTTCAACTAACCAGTGGGTCCCGAACGTCATAGGCACAAGTTAATTAATCAGATTAATTTAGTGGGGGACCCACGTGTCATACTCTAATTATTCTAATTACCCAATTAATTAATTAACAAATATATCCATTTATTTATTTAATAAAAACATTATTTTTATATTTATATTTTCATTTTTTTACTTTTCTTAAAGAGAGGGTGTGGGACCTCCTTGTCATAGACAGCGGGGTGAGTTGGCCCCACCGGTAAGTGGCTTAGGCCACATACACATTTTTCTACATACACGTATTCTCCATATACCTACATACATAAATACATACATCGTGCATCTCATACATACCAAATACGTACGACATTTGTACATACATACATACGCAATACAACATTTATTTCTATTTCTTTCTCACATCTGACAACTCCAACATCTTTGTTAACACAGACTCTCAACATCACAGGGAGAGGGACACATCCCCAAGATCACCTACGCGAACCTAACGGCGTCGGATCGGAACGCCGTTTGCCGGAACGGAACCGGGACGGCGCGAGGAAGGAGATGATGGGAGGAGCTCGAGGAGGGGCTCACCGACGTTGACGAGAGGGCCGATGAAGCCGGAGTTCTCGTGAGGCGGAGGAGACGGTGACGATGTTGACGGTGGTGGTGGTGCCGGTGAGGTCGTTGCCGGCGAGGAGAGTCGCCGAGAGGGGCCCCAGGATGGAGCCGCCGACGGGGAGCTCCGGCCGGCGAGATGGGGTTCCTGGGGGTGTTCGGCCGGGGTGGGGAAGGGGCTCGGGTGGAGGTGGTGCTGCGGGGGAGAGGGGCTCGGTCCCTGGGAGGCTCCTCTCGGCTCGAGGTGGGAGGAGCCGAGGGGAGGAGGGGCTGGGGGCCACCGGCGGGAGGACCTGGATCGGGGCCGGTCGGTCGAGGGGGGTGCCGGGATCGAGGGGCTCGGATGGGGTGGATCGGGCAGGGGCTGGTAGGTGGGGGTAGGGAGCGATGGGGGAGAGGGGCTCGATCCTCGGGCGAGCAGGGGGGAGAGAGGAACCAAGGGAAGGGTGCGGGGTAGGTGGGGATCTTTGGGAGGGAGAAAGGAGTCGAGGGGAGTAGGGGTCCTCGTGGGGGAGGGGCCTGGAGATCGAGGTGGGGGGAGCCCGGTCTCTCGGTGGGTGGGGGGACCGAGAGGTGAGGGAGGGGCCCCTCGAGGGGGTTGGTGAGAGGCGAGGCCCCGCTCGGCGGGGAAGCTGGCGGCGGCACGGGAAACGGGGGAAGGGGCTTGGCTCGCTAGGGTTTGCCCCTCCTCGGGCTTTACACCCACGGAGGGGTGGGCCGAATTAGGGGGGGCCTCGTAGGCCCAATTCGGCCGGGGGGGTTCTTTTCCTTTTCTTTTTAAAAAAAATACTTTCTTTTTATTATTAATTCTAATTCTTTTTATTATCTAATTTTATTTACTTTCTTTTATAATTTATTATATATACTTTTAATTCCTTCTTTTATTTATTTATTTTCATTTACTATCTTTCTTTTATTTATTTGATTTAAACTCCACTTTTAAATATACAGGGGTTACCCATAATTCCTAAAGTGCCTGATTTGATATTATAATCCGCTAGGGAGATTTTATAACTCCTCGACGTTTTTATTTCAACAACATAAAATCTTTTCTCGTCCGACTTAATCTCAAAGCTTCGAATTTTGATTCGGTTTCAACCAACATGAGAACATAGATATAATCCACGATGATGTGGCATCATTAGCACGGTATTGCTGTCGCTTAATTACAATCATCACCGTAGCAAAAGTCGAGGATGTCACAGTTATATAATGAAAATTCCCACTAGTATATGGAGGTGTCAAAACAAGAGACTCTCTATCATGAAAAGCATGGTGCTATTTTGAAGCACAAGTGTGGAAAAAGATAGTAGCATTGTCCCTTCTCTCTTTTTCTCTCTTTTTTTGGGCTCTTTGGCCTCTTTTTTTCATTATTTTGGTGGGCATCTTTGGCCTCTTTTTTTATTTCCTCACATGGGACAATGCTCTAATAATGATGATCATCACACTTTATTTACTTACAACTCAATACTTAGAACAATGATGACTCTATAGGAAATGCCTCCGGCAGTGTACCGGGATGTGCAATGATCTAGCTTAGTGTATGACGTTGAAACATCTCGCTAGCTATCTTACGATCATGCAATGGCAATATGAAAGTGACGACACATGTCATGAGACGGAACGGCGGAAGTTGCATGGCAATATATCTCGTGATGGCTATGAAAATGCCATAATAGGTAGGTATGGTGGCTGTTTTGAGGAAGGTATATGGTGGGTTTGTGCACCGGCGAAAGTTGCGTGGCACTAGAGAGGCTAGCAATGGTGGAAGGTGAAAGTGCATCTATACCATGGACTCACATTAGTCATGAAGAACTCATATACTTATTGCGAAAGTTTTATTAGTAATAGAAACAAAGTGCTAAATGCGTACTCCTAGGGGAAGGGCTGGTAGGTGTTAACCATCGCGCGATCCCAACCGCCACACAAAGGATGACAATCAATAAATCGATTATGCTCCGACTTCCTAACATAGCGGTTCACCATACGTGCATGCTACGGGAATCACTAACCTCAACGCAAGTATTTCTAGATTCACAACACCCTACTAACATAACTCTAATATTACCAAAACCATATCTCAAAACTAATTGTGAGGAATCACACTTCTCTTACTAATCAATGCACTTGAATATGGAAGTTTTTATTATATCCTCTTTGGATGCCTATCATTTTTAGGACTACTTTCATAGCACACGCCAATTACCAAGTTACTTAGAGAGAGGACTCTCAAAAAGATATAAGTGAAGATCGAGAGTTTTTATTTCTTCAAAATATGACACCGCCGTGCTCTAAAAAGATCTAAGTGAAGCACTAGAGCAAAGTTATCTAGCTCAAAAGATATAAGTGAAGCTCATGGGAGCTAAATTGCCTAACTCAAAAGATATAAGTGAAGCTCATTGAGTATTCTAGCAAATTCACGATGAGTGCATGTCCCTCTCAAAAAGGTGTGCAGCAAGGATGATTGTGACAAAAAAAGACTCCTATAATACACGACGCTCAAAGCAAAACACATATCATGTGGTGAATAAAAATATAGCTCCAAGTAACGTTACCGATGGATGGAAGACGAAAGAGGGGATGCCTTCCCGGGTCATCCCCAAGCTTAGGCTTTTTGGTGTCCTTGAATTTGGCTTGGGATGCCTTGGGCATCCCCAAGCTTAAGCTCTTTCCACTCTTTATCCCATTGTCCATGAGAACATCACCCAAAACTTGAAAACTTCACAACACAAAACTTAAACAGAAACTCGTGATATCATTAGCATAAGAAAACAAACCACCAACTTTTTAGGTACTATAGTAAACTTGATTTCTATGTAGACTGATGGTAGATTACTGTATTCTCACTTTTCTATGGCTAGTACCCCCTCATACTATCCATAGTTTCATCAAAATAAGCAATCTACACAACAAAAATAGAAACTGTCAAAAACAGACCAGTCTGTAGCAATCTGTATACTCCGTATACCTCTCGTATCCCAAAAATTCTGAAACATTATGAGAATTAGGGCAATTCGCATATCAACCAGCAGCAAAAAGAATCAACTCAAAACTCTTTCTGGATAGGAATTAAAAATAATTTTGTGAACGCAAAGTTTCTGTCTTTTTCAGCATGATCAAACAACTATCACCAAAACTGATCATAAAGGTTCTACTTGGCACAAACACAAAAAGAAACATAAAAAACACAATCATAACAGAATTATGATGGTGTGGACACAACAAAACAGAAAGCAAAAAGCAAAGATAAATTCATTGGGTTGCCTCCCAACAAGAGCTATTGTTTAACGCCCTTAGCTAGGCATAAGGCGATAGAATCAAGTTCGTCGTCTTTAGTGCTCACACCATTCGTAGGGTGAACACTCAACATTTTAAGATCTTCATCTCTCTTACTCGATGGTTCACCACTGTTTTTAGGAACAAAAACAAACTTGGTGGCCTTATTGTGGGCAAAATTTGGAGTGTTCTGAACAGCGGCAAAAACGGAACCCAAGTTGGTTATAACATCCTCTAGTTTGCCAATTCTAGCGGAATCATGACCTAGTTTTTCATTAACTGTGGGTTCCTTCTCCTTTAAATTTTTCAAAGTCATTCCCACCTTGGATCCATACTGAGTGATTTGATTGTGGATCTTTTTATCCAAATTTTCAATGAGTTCTATCGTAGCAACTTTATTTTCAATGATATCCAGCCTACGCATCACATGTTCCAAAGTTAAGGTAGTTCCATTAACCATGAGTGGGGGTGAGCCAACCAAATTTATTAAAGAACCGTACGAATCAACGGTATGGCTACCCAAGAAATTTCCGCCTACGATGGTGTCAAGAACATACCTATTCCAAGGGGAAATACCCACATAAAAACTGCGAAGTAGAACGGTAGTAGATTGCTTACGAGTAGATCTATTCTGAGCATTGCAAATTCTATACCAAGCATCCTTTAAGTTTTCTCCCTCATTTTGTTTGAAATTAAGAACTTTGCTCTCGGGAGTAACGTTCAAAGCGATAGCAATAAGGATAGGTAGACTATCCCACACAAGCAAACAGAAAGCAAGCGAAAGAAAAGGGCGAACAAAAAAGGCAAATATTTTTGTAAATTTTGTTTTTTCAGAAGTGGGGGAGAGGAAAACGCGAGGCAAAAGGCAAATAATGTAAATGCAAGAGATGAGTTTGCGATAGTTACTTGGATATGCTTCACTTTGAATACTCCCCGGCAATGGTGCCAGAAATTCTTCTTGCTACCTCTTGAGCTTGCGTTGGTTTTTTCCTTGAAGAGGAAAGGGTGATGCAGCATAGTAGCGATAAGTATTTCCCTCAGTTTGTGTGACGCCCTTGGCTTAATCGTACGCTAAATCATACACGCAAATGCGTACGATCAAACCCAAGGACTCACGGGGAGATATCACAACACAACTCTAGACACAAATAAAATAACATCAGCTTCATATTACAAGCCAGGGGCCTCGAGGGCTAGAATACGAAAGCTCGATAAACACACGAGTCAGCGGAAGCAACAAATATCTGAGTACAGACATAAAACATGGGGTGCCTTAGAGAAGGCTAGCACAAAAGATACAACGATCGAACGAGGCGAGGCCTCCTGCCTGGGAACCTCCTAACAACTCCTGATCATCAGCGGCCTCCACGTAGTAGTAGGCACCGTCGGGGTAGCAGTCGTCGGTGGCGGGGACCTCCATCTCCTGGGCTTCATCATCTGGTCGCAGCAAACGGATCAAGGGAACAAGGGGGGAGCAAAGCAGCGGTGAGTACTCATCCAAAGTACTCGCAAATCTTACATCAGAACTATTCTAATTATGCACCAGTATCAAAGAAGGGGGGTTATATGTGGACTGACTGCAGCAATGCGAGAATAGAGAGAGAAGGCCTAGTCCTATCGAAGACTAGCATCTTCAGGGTCTTGCAGCAATAGACGAGAGTAGAACAGGGGTAACACATAAATAGTCATATTGTTGCAGCAATATTAAAGTGAGGTCACGCCTAAAGATCCTCCCTCGACTCCCTGCGAGGAAGCAATCCCGAGGCAAACTAATTCCAGTTAAGTAACAATTGTAGTTGTATAAGATCGGGGCACAACTCCAAGTCGTCCTGTAACCGTGGACACGGCTATCCGAATAGTTAATTTTCATCCCTGCAGGGGTGCACCACATGTCCCGTCACGCTCGATAACACTCTGGCCGGACATACTTTCCTGGGTCCTGCCCGGCCTCGGAATATCGACACGTCGCAGCCCCACCTAAGACTAATCAGAGAGGCCAGCCCGCCGGTCTAAATCCTAAGCACAAAGGGTTCATGGGCCCAGTTCCCCTTCACGCTCCTGCACGTGGCGTGGGCGGCCGACGTCAGTCCTAGCATCCCTTAATCACAAGCGCGATGCATCTCGGGACCACTCGGGCGGGCGCCGCTACACTGCTGGCATCTGAAAAGCTTCGGCTGATACCGCGACGCCGAGTACCCATAATTCTTCCCGCGTAGCCGGTTAGTGCGAAAAGGTCTCCGACCAACCCAGATCAAATACCCAAATCCATTAGCATTTTAATTAGGCCACAACACAGTCTCACGGGAATCCACCCGTCTTACAACTAATCACCCATGATCCCAGTAACATGGTCGAGTAACTGTGTGGTCGTAACATCGGGGGGGGGGGGGGGGGAATCCGAGGAATCACCCTCGTTGGATCCCGAACGATGTACCCGTCAAGGTGGGCTTAGAGGAATCACCCTCGGGGGTCCCACACTCGCGGGGTTGCACGACAGGGGCGTCATCGGGAATGGTGAAAGAGGAATCACCCTCGATAACCACGACCGACTAGCTATACTACAGAGATATCATCAGGAGTACTTAGCGAGGTGTCACCCTCGGTACCCGATAGTATCGCTGTAGCGTCGTACCACGAAGGGGGGTGAATGTGCTGTGTCGGGTCTGGCTCGTCGATCAAAGATCGAGATTTGGAAACAAGCGGGGCAACTGATCTACGGGGTCAGAGGGGATGACTGCTCCACCTATACTAAGCAGGTTAAAGGTACAGGACTGAAAGTAACAGTTCATCAAAAACAGGCTATGCATCAGATATAGGAGCTAACTACAACAGTAGCAAAATACTAATGCAAGCAGTAGGAAGAAAGACATAGGCGATATAGGAATGATCAAGGGGAGTTTGCTTGCCTTGCTGCTCTGCGGCAAAGGACTGATCGGCAGGGTCGTAGATGTACCCGGCAGCAGCGTCAGTCTCGGGGTCTACCGGTAAGAAGAGGGGGAAGAAACAATAAATAATAGCACCGATGCAACACAAAGCATGACATGGAAAGATGGAGGCTAGACATGAGCTAACGTAGCAACATCCGTCATAGACGGGTCGGAAGAATATCTGACGATATTTTCCGGGTCTCGGGCTACTACCGGTTACACTGGAAACGATGGAAAAGTTCCATGTTTGCTATGCTAGGGACGCGTGACAGACGAACGGGCCGTGTATCCGGGTTCGTCTCGCTTTGCTGATCAACTTTCATGTTGAAAATATTTCGATCTGACTTACGGATTATTTAATATTAATTTTCAAAGTTTTATTAATCATTTAGGAATTAAAAACAGATTTAAACGATTTAATAAAATCCCATTACGGCATCATCGCGATGTCATGCTGACATCAACGTTTGACCGGTCAACTGACCAGCGGGTCCCGAACGTCACAGGCACAAGTTTTATTTAAGATTAACTATTTTTTAAACAGATTAATTTAGTGGGGGACTCGCGTGTCATTCTCTAATTATGTTAATTAATTAATTTAACTAAAATATCTATTTAACTAATCCATTAACTCATTAATTAATTATTATATCTAATTAATTAGTTATTTAATAAATACATATATCTTTATTATTATTATTTGCTTTCATTTTCCCTACTAACTTTAAATGTTTTAAGGGCGGCGGCCCCGTATGTCATTGAGACATCGATTACGCAAAAACAATTACACGCACACGCACTCGATGCACACATATATATATACGTACGTACATACATCCATTATATCATACATACATACATATTTAAGTCCGTACATACATATCCTCGCACATACATACACCTTCACCTATACGTACACACATATATATTCATGCATACATACATACGATTATACATATATATTCCTTTTTCTTTTCTTTTTGTTCCTTACATACAAAAGCGCACGTCACAGAGGGGCGCCGGATCAATGGAGAAAGAGGAGAGGGGGCTCACTACTCCTGTAGGGGAGGGGCAGCGGGCGTGAGGAGGCCGTTGCGGTGGTGCTGGTGGTGGCCGGTTGGAGTAGCGATGGCCGGCGACGTCGAGGTGGAGAAGGGGAGCCGGCGAGGGATTCGGCGGCGGGGCGGTGTAGTGGAGGCGGGGCGGCCTGGCAAGGAGGAGGCACCGGAGGGAGCTCGGTCGCGGTGCAGGGGCCGGCCGGCGCAGGCCTCGCCCCGGGGCGAGCGGAGGGAGGCCGAGGCGGGGCCGCCACGACCGGCGAGGCCCCGACCGAGGTGCCGATGGGGAGGGGCAGCTGGTGGGGGGGGTCGCCGGGGCACCGTCGGTGTAGGAGCCCGACGGGGGGGGGCGCCGGCGGGAGGAACTGGGAGGGAGGAGGCGACGTGGGAGAGAGGCTGCAGGGGCCGCCGGCGGGAGGCGGTGGAGGGAGGAGGCCGGCGGGCGAGGATCTGGGAGGAGGGGAGGTGGAGAGGAGGGGGGCGACGGGGGTGGGATCTGGCGTGGGATGGGGAGGGGGCGAGATGGGGGCGACGGGAGTTACGGGACCGAGAGGGGGGGAGATGGCGCATGGGGTGGGGCCCTTGTCGGTGGGGGGGTGGTCACGGGAAAGTGGGGGGGTGGCGGCGCACAGTGAGGGGGAGGGAGTAGCGAGGGGAGGAGGCGGCGGCTCCCTCGCCAGGGGAGTGGCGCTAGGGTTTTGGAGGGTGAGGGTGGTGGTCGGCTGGGCCTTGAGCCCAGTTGGGCCAGGGGGGTTGTTCCTTTTTTTTTGATTTGTTTTGTTTTGTTTTACCTTTTTCTTTTTATTATTTCTTTCTTTCAGTTTTCTTTCTTTCTTTTATCATTATTATTTCTTTAATACTTTCCTTTTATATATATATCCTTTTAATACTTGTAATGAACCGATAAAGTGCTTCCCTTTGCTTTCAAATCATCGATCCGGACAGACGCGAATCCACGCTGGTCTGTGATGGGAATTCGATGGCGTGGCATCATTAGCGGTTGATCGCTGTAGCTTAATTACAATCACTACTGTAGCAAAAGTCGAGGATGTCACAATTCTCCCCTACTAACAAGAATTCTCGTCCCGAGAATTAAGAGGTAGAGGGAAAAAGCCCGGGGTATTCATCACGAAGATGATCCTCGCGTTCCCAAGTGGCTTCATCTTCAGAGTGATTTGACCACTGCACCTTAAGGAACTTAGTGACCTTGCAACGAGTCTTACGTTCAGCTTGGTCGAGAATGCGAACCGGATGCTCTTTATAAGAGAGGTCTTGTTGTAGCTCAAGCATATCGTGATCCACTGCTCGAATAGGGTCCTTGAAGCAGCGACGGAGCTGAGAAACATGGAAGACATCGTGAACCTGAGAAAGGTTCGCCGGCAGTTCCAATTGATAAGCCACTCTTCCACGCCTTTCGAGAACAGTGAAAGGACCAATATAACGAGGAGCTAACTTGCCCTTGATTCCGAAACGGTGTGCACCTCTCATTGGTGTGACACGAAGATAAGCCTTTTCGCCAGGTTGATAGACCATATCTTGATGATGACGGTCATACTGACTCTTCTGACGAGACTGAGCAGCCTTCAGATTCTCATGAATAATGCGGACTTGATCTTCGGCATGTTGAATAATATCCGGACCGAAGAGTGATCGTTCCCCAGTTTCTGACCAATTCAGAGGAGTTCGACACCTTCGCCCATACAATACTTCGAAAGGGGCCATCTTCAGACTAGCTTGATAGCTATTGTTGTAAGAGAACTCGGCATACGGGAGAGATTCCTCCCATTTCTTACCGAAAGAAATGACACAAGCTCGAAGCATGTCCTCGAGAATTTGGTTGACTCATTCAACTTGTCCCTGGGATTGAGGATGAAATGCAGTGCTGAAAGACAGATGAGTCCCCATAGCCTTCTGAAAACTTTCCCAGAATTTAGAAGTGAACAAGCTGCCACGGTCCGAACTGATTACCAACGGAATACCGTGAAGTGAAACAACTCTTGACATATAAAGATCTGCCAGTTGACTAGCATTAATCGTTTCCTTGACGGCCAGGAAATGTGCCACTTTGGACAGTCGATCAATGACGACAAGAATAGCATCATTACCTTTCTGAGATCTGGGAAAACCAGTGACAAAGTCCATTTCAACATGGTCCCATTTCCACTCGGGAATAGAGATAGGTTGCAGAGTTCCAGCAGGCTTTTGGTGTTCTGCTTTGATACGCCGGCATATATCACATTCTGCCACATAGCGTGCAATGTCTTGTTTCATATTGGGCCACCAGAATCTTTGCCGGATGTCTTGGTACATCTTGGTACTACCCGGGTGAATAGACAATGGTGTGTCATGAGCTTCTTCCATCACCTTCCCAGTCATCCTGAGATTTTCCTTCTTATTTGGGACGAATAGGCGACCCTTGAAATACAAGGCACCACCTTCATCAACAGTGAAAAAGGAGGGTTTACCCTTCGCAATATAACTCTTAATCCTGTCGACATCATCGTCAAAGTTTTGTATATTCGTTATGGAGCTCACAAGATCTGGTTCAACCACTAGGTTACTGAGGGAACCCTGATTAACAACACGAAGGTTCATCTTTTGATACTCTTCAGGAGGCGGAACAAGGTAACCCTGAGGAACAATGTGGAGGTTCAGCTTACGGAATTCCTCTTGCAAACGATCGTGAACCTGATGAACCTAGAGGTGGTTGCAGTATGACTTGCGACTTAAGGCATCAGCCATTACATTAGCCTTGCCAGGGGTATATGATATACTACAGTCAAAATCTGCTATACGCTCCATCCATCTTTGTTGACGCAGGTTCAGCTCCGGTTGAGTGAACAAGTACTTCAGACTTTGATGGTCGGTGTAGATTTCACAACGATTACCGACAAGGTATTGTCGCCATTCCTTCAATGCATGAATGACTGCGGCAAGCTCGAGATCATGAACTGGGTAGTTCTCTTCATGAGCACGCAGTTGACGTGAAGCATAAGCGATCACCTTGCGATCCTGCATTAGGACACAACCTATTCCTTGACGAGAAGCATCACAGTATATGACGAAGTCCCTTTTCGTATCTGGAGGAGCAAGTACTGGAGCGGACGTCAGTTTGTCCTTGAGCGCTTGGAAACTTTCCTGACATTTATCAGTCCATTCATACTTAACACCTTTGTGAAGCAGGTTGGTTAAGGGCTTCGCAATCTTGGAGAAGTTCTCGACGAATCGACGGCAATAGCTGGCGAGTCCGAGAAAACTTCTGACTTGCTTGACATTCTTCGGGGGAGTCCAGTCAAGAATAGCTTGAATTCGTTCGGGGTTGACCGCAATACCATCCTTGGAAATCACATGACCAAGGTAAGTCACTTCGTCTAGCCAAAACTCACATTTGGAATACTTCACATAGAGTTTATGCTCCCGAAGCTTATCCAGTACAAGACGAAGATGTTCAGCATGCTCTTCTTTGTTCTTCGAAAACACCAGAATATCATCCAGATATACCACGACAAATTTGTCGAGGTAGTCCATGAATATATAATTCATCAATCGAGAGAAGGTTGCCGGTGCATTGGTTAAGCCGAAGGACATGACGGTGTACTCGTATGATCCATATCGAGTAACAAAGGCGGTCTTTGGAATATCCTCCTTGCGAACACGGATCTGGTGGTATCCCAACCTCAAGTCGAGCTTAGAGAAAACGGTGGAACCAGCAAGTTGATCATACAAATCATTTATCCGCGGGAGAGGATATTTGTTTTGAATAGTGGCCTGGTTGATAGGACGATAGTCTTGAACCAATCGATTTGTCCCATCCTTCTTCTTAACAAAGAGAGAAGGTGCTCCCCAAGCAGAGGAACTCGGACGGATGAAACCCAGACGAAGCGAGTTGTCAATTTCTTGCTTAAGTTCAAGGAGTTCATGTGGAGGCATTTTATAAGGACGCTTGGCAATAGGAGTGGTACCGGGTACCAAGTCAATGACAAACTCGACAGCTCGAGCAGGGGGAATCCCCGGAAGTTCTTCTGGAAAGACATCTTGGAACTCTCGGACCACTGGTATGTTTTCAATCCCTTCAAGAGGCGACGCATTTAATGCATTCAAAGCATACAACCGTGCCTCGGCATTACGGACGAGATGAGCATGGTAGCTTACTAGTTCATCTGAAGGGTGTAGGAGGTGGACGGTTTTGGTGGCACAAACGATCGACGCCGTATGAGCTTTCAACCAGTCCATCCCCAATATGAGATCAATGTTGGATGACTTTAGTAGGATGGGGTTGGCAAGGAATTCTAATCCTTCAATTTCAACTGGAACATGGGGGCAAACCACAGAGGTTCGGCATTCGCCCCCAGGGGTGTTTACCACTATCGGGATGTTCATCTCTTCGCTCCTAATGTCATGCATGTATGCAAAATTTTCCGACATAAAGGAATGCGATGCTCCTGTATCAAACAATACAGAAGCAGGTACTGAGTTAACGAGAAGTGTACCCATCACGGTAGCAGGCTGGTCTTGAGCTTGACCCATATCAATGTTGTTGGCCTGACCACGAACATAAGCACGCTTAGTGTTGAAGTTGCGGTTCTGGTTGTTGCCACGGCCAGTTGCGGGAAGTGCCAGCTGATTCTGATTCTGCCTGCAGTCTCTAGCACGGTGACCTGGACGACCATACTTGAAGCACAACCCGTCCTCAGGGCGGGAAGGAGGAACTCGAGGCGGTGGAGCTGGAAGCCTCGGCTGCCTAGGTGGTGGAGGAGGCAGGCGAGGTGCAGCATAGGACGGCCTCGGAGTAGGAGCAGGTGCATGGTACATGTTGTTGGGAATCCAGATCTTCCGCTTCTGTGCAGATGAGCCCGAAGATGAGCCCATGTCACGGTTGCGCTTGCTGCTATCTTTGTATTCCTGCAGACCAGTCTCAACCTGAATAGCCTTGTTCACGAGGGTGGCGAAATCAGCATAGTCCTGAACGAGGAGTGTCAGCTTGATATCAGGGTGGAGGCCTTCACGGAACTTCTCCTGCCTGCGTGCATCAGTCGCAATGTCTTCTTCAGCATAGCGAGATAATTCCAGAAATTCCCGCTGATAAGCATCCACAGTCTTGTTGCCCTGGACTAAGTTGCGGAACTCACGCTTCTTCCGGTCCATGATTCCCTGGGGAATGTATCGAGCACGGAAAGCAGCCTTGAACTCTGCCCAAGTGATGATAGTTCCATCGGGCTGAGAGCGCCTGTGGCTGTCCCACCATTGAGCAGCGGGACCCTTCAGAAAGTAGGCGGCAAAGTTGACATAGCCCGCCAGGGGCACATTGGCAGACTCTAGCTCATAAGAAATGTCATGGAGCCAGTCATCAGCATCTAGAGGCTGAGTTGAGCTGCGGTAGATTGCAGGGTTGAGACGGTAGAAGTCTTGCAGTGTCACGCCTTGTGGTTGGTTCATGTTCGGCCTTTGGAACTGATCCATGAGCCCTTGCATAAACTGGCGGTTCAGCTCAAACTGTTGGATCATCCCCGCCATATACTCAGGAGGCGGGGGTGGTGCATCGTTGGCAGGGCCACGCGGACGGCCAACTGGTCTAACCATCCTGTTAAATATTTAGCAGGGGTATTTTAGCTTAAAGTAATTGAAAGGCATCGCACGCATTCATGAAGTAATCAAGCATAATGAAAGGGAAATGCGATAGATACTCCATAGTAGTTGAGTTCGACATACAGACCCATACATAAGTTCGATTACGGACTAACGATTAAAAACTCGAAATTTGGCGATAGCCCGGACGCATTTGACGATACCCTGGACTCACTAGGCGGCGCGCAGGCACGCGGTGGAAGAGTACCACAACGAGATGTAGCGATAAGGCTACATCAACGTCGGAGAGGACGATCGAATCCTGGTAGCTGGCGGTGATAGAAGGTAGGGACAGGACCCTGTGTCCCGTTGTGACTCTGATGAGGGTACCGCATCCAGTCGAGCAGCTGAGGTCCAAGTGCAGGGGTTCTACCCCCAACATCAGTCCACTCGAGAGCTGATGGTAGCTCTGTCCTGCTCGTCTCGCGGATGCGCATAGGTGGAACCCTCGGACAGTGTGATGGCTGCAGCTCTGTCAACGCGTCGTAAAGACGAGCGCGCGTAGCATACAACTCCACAGTCAGAGCTCGGAAAGCACGATCCATTGCCTCAGTGTACTGCACCAGAATCCGTGCATCGTAGCGACGCGTCACGTAGGGGGCGCAGACAGCGACGTAGGAACGGTCGCTGCGCTCCCGAACGTCAGAAGCGTAGGCAGTGAGATCAGACCCAGTCTCATCCCCAGCAGGAGCATGCGGGATGTATCTGAAAGGGCTCTCCTCCAGGTGAGGGTACGCTCCACGGAGTCGGGTGATGGCGATGTAGGCCGCATCGTGGACGGCCATCTCGACCGACACTCCAATACCACAGAACACGTGGCGCTCGAGGGTCTCGCCGCCCCTCTGGTCGAAGATGCGAACCTCAGCCTGGTACTGGTACTGGTTATACTCGCGGAAATCCTCGAACACAGTGTACTCGGGGTACCAGCGATATCCCAGCCTGGTCAGGAGATCGACCAAAATGGCCGGGAACCCAGTCGCCTCAGTGGCCTGTGTCAGGCGCACGTGCTGCCTTGCGGGACGCATCTGAAAATAAGATTGACGGATGTCAATGACAGTGTGTGTAATACATATTCAGGAGAAAAAGAGTAGATAGTCCAGCGCTCCGGATTGATGTGATTCGAGAACCTAATGTTAGAGTTAGTAAAATCTTTGACCCGAAAGAGAAGAGAAAGTAGAGCCCAGAGTATAGGAAAGGAGTAAAAGATACTAATACCACCCAATTGAGATGTGGGCCCGTAAGCCACAACATCAGTGTTAGTAAGTTTTTCAAACACTAGACTCAACTTCGGCCAAGGAGTTGGAAAGGGGGCTACCTACAGGCAGTTGGCTCTGATACCAACTTGTGACGCCCTCGGCTTAATCGTACGCTAA
Organism: Hordeum vulgare subsp. vulgare; assembly: GCF_904849725.1. Lineage (NCBI taxonomy): Eukaryota > Viridiplantae > Streptophyta > Magnoliopsida > Poales > Poaceae > Hordeum > Hordeum vulgare. The sequence continues at coordinate 117,643,786 of NC_058519.1, read as the reverse complement.
ATCATACACGCAAATGCGTACGATCAAACCCAAGGACTCACGGGGAGATATCACAACACAACTCTAGACACAAATAAAATAACATCAGCTTCATATTACAAGCCAGGGGCCTCGAGGGCTAGAATACGAAAGCTCGATAAACACACGAGTCAGCGGAAGCAACAAATATCTGAGTACAGACATAAAACATGGGGTGCCTTAGAGAAGGCTAGCACAAAAGATACAACGATCGAACGAGGCGAGGCCTCCTGCCTGGGAACCTCCTAACAACTCCTGATCATCAGCGGCCTCCACGTAGTAGTAGGCACCGTCGGGGTAGCAGTCGTCGGTGGCGGGGACCTCCATCTCCTGGGCTTCATCATCTGGTCGCAGCAAACGGATCAAGGGAACAAGGGGGGAGCAAAGCAGCGGTGAGTACTCATCCAAAGTACTCGCAAGTCTTACATCAGAACTATTCTAATTATGCACCAGTATCAAAGAAGGGGGGTTATATGTGGACTGACTGCAGCAATGCGAGAATAGAGAGAGAAGGCCTAGTCCTATCGAAGACTAGCATCTTCAGGGTCTTGCAGCAATAGACGAGAGTAGAACAGGGGTAACACATAAATAGTCATATTGTTGCAGCAATATTAAAGTGAGGTCACGCCTAAAGATCCTCCCTCGACTCCCTGCGAGGAAGCAATCCCGAGGCAAACTAATTCCAGTTAAGTAACAATTGTAGTTGTATAAGATCGGGGCACAACTCCAAGTCGTCCTGTAACCGTGGACACGGCTATCCGAATAGTTAATTTTCATCCCTGCAGGGGTGCACCACATGTCCCGTCACGCTCGATAACACTCTGGCCGGACATACTTTCCTGGGTCCTGCCCGGCCTCGGAATATCGACACGTCGCAGCCCCACCTAAGACTAATCAGAGAGGCCAGCCCGCCGGTCTAAATCCTAAGCACAAAGGGTTCATGGGCCCAGTTCCCCTTCACGCTCCTGCACGTGGCGTGGGCGGCCGACGTCAGTCCTAGCATCCCTTAATCACAAGCGCGATGCATCTCGGGACCACTCGGGCGGGCGCCGCTACACTGCTGGCATCTGAAAAGCTTCGGCTGATACCGCGACGCCGAGTACCCATAATTCTTCCCGCGTAGCCGGTTAGTGCGAAAAGGTCTCCGACCAACCCAGATCAAATACCCAAATCCATTAGCATTTTAATTAGGCCACAACACAGTCTCACGGGAATCCACCCGTCTTACAACTAATCACCCATGATCCCAGTAACATGGTCGAGTAACTGTGTGGTCGTAACATCGGGGGGGGGGAATCCGAGGAATCACCCTCGTTGGATCCCGAACGATGTACCCGTCAAGGTGGGCTTAGAGGAATCACCCTCGGGGGTCCCACACTCGCGGGGTTGCACGACAGGGGCGTCATCGGGAATGGTGAAAGAGGAATCACCCTCGATAACCACGACCGACTAGCTATACTACAGAGATATCATCAGGAGTACTTAGCGAGGTGTCACCCTCGGTACCCGATAGTATCGCTGTAGCGTCGTACCACGAAGGGGGGTGAATGTGCTGTGTCGGGTCTGGCTCGTCGATCAAAGATCGAGATTTGGAAACAAGCGGGGCAACTGATCTACGGGGTCAGAGGGGATGACTGCTCCACCTATACTAAGCAGGTTAAAGGTACAGGACTGAAAGTAACAGTTCATCAAAAACAGGCTATGCATCAGATATAGGAGCTAACTACAACAGTAGCAAAATACTAATGCAAGCAGTAGGAAGAAAGACATAGGCGATATAGGAATGATCAAGGGGAGTTTGCTTGCCTTGCTGCTCTGCGGCAAAGGACTGATCGGCAGGGTCGTAGATGTACCCGGCAGCAGCGTCAGTCTCGGGGTCTACCGGTAAGAAGAGGGGGAAGAAACAATAAATAATAGCACCGATGCAACACAAAGCATGACATGGAAAGATGGAGGCTAGACATGAGCTAACGTAGCAACATCCGTCATAGACGGGTCGGAAGAATATCTGACGATATTTTCCGGGTCTCGGGCTACTACCGGTTACACTGGAAACGATGGAAAAGTTCCATGTTTGCTATGCTAGGGACGCGTGACAGACGAACGGGCCGTGTATCCGGGTTCGTCTCGCTTTGCTGATCAACTTTCATGTTGAAAATATTTCGATCTGACTTACGGATTATTTAATATTAATTTTCAAAGTTTTATTAATCATTTAGGAATTAAAAACAGATTTAAATGATTTAATAAAATCCCATTACGGCATCATCGCGATGTCATGCTGACATCAACGTTTGACCGGTCAACTGACCAGCGGGTCCCGAACGTCACAGGCACAAGTTTTATTTAAGATTAACTATTTTTTAAACAGATTAATTTAGTGGGGGACTCGCGTGTCATTCTCTAATTATGTTAATTAATTAATTTAACTAAAATATCTATTTAACTAATCCATTAACTCATTAATTAATTATTATATCTAATTAATTAGTTATTTAATAAATACATATATCTTTATTATTATTATTTGCTTTCATTTTCCCTACTAACTTTAAATGTTTTAAGGGCGGCGGCCCCGTATGTCATTGAGACATCGATTACGCAAAAACAATTACACGCACACGCACTCGATGCACACATATATATATACGTACGTACATACATCCATTATATCATACATACATACATATTTAAGTCCGTACATACATATCCTCGCACATACATACACCTTCACCTATACGTACACACATATATATTCATGCATACATACATACGATTATACATATATATTCCTTTTTCTTTTCTTTTTGTTCCTTACATACAAAAGCGCACGTCACAGAGGGGCGCCGGATCAATGGAGAAAGAGGAGAGGGGGCTCACTACTCCTGTAGGGGAGGGGCAGCGGGCGTGAGGAGGCCGTTGCGGTGGTGCTGGTGGTGGCCGGTTGGAGTAGCGATGGCCGGCGACGTCGAGGTGGAGAAGGGGAGCCGGCGAGGGATTCGGCGGCGGGGCGGTGTAGTGGAGGCGGGGCGGCCTGGCAAGGAGGAGGCACCGGAGGGAGCTCGGTCGCGGTGCAGGGGCCGGCCGGCGCAGGCCTCGCCCCGGGGCGAGCGGAGGGAGGCCGAGGCGGGGCCGCCACGACCGGCGAGGCCCCGACCGAGGTGCCGATGGGGAGGGGCAGCTGGTGGGGGGGGTCGCCGGGGCACCGTCGGTGTAGGAGCCCGACGGGGGGGGCGTCGGCGGGAGGAACTGGGAGAGAGGAGGCGACGTGGGAGAGAGGCTGCAGGGGCCGCCGGCGGGAGGCGGTGGAGGGAGGAGGCCGGCGGGCGAGGATCTAGGAGGAGGGGAGGTGGAGAGGAGGGGGGCGACGGGGGTGGGATCTGGCGTGGGATGGGGAGGGGGCGAGATGGGGGCGACGGGAGTTACGGGACCGAGAGGGGGGGAGATGGCGCGTGGGGTGGGGCCCCTGTCGGTGGGGGGGTGGTCACGGGAGAGTGGGGGGGGGTGGCGGCGCACAGGGAGGGGGAGGGAGTAGCGAGGGGAGGAGGCGGCGGCTCCCTCGCCAGGGGAGTGGCGCTAGGGTTTTGGAGGGTGAGGGTGGTGGCCGGCTGGGCCTTGAGCCCAGTTGGGCCAGGGGGGGTTGTTCCTTTTTTTTTGATTTGTTTTGTTTTGTTTTACCTTTTTCCTTTTTATTATTTCTTTCTTTCAGTTTTCTTTCTTTCTTTTATCATTATTATTTCTTTAATACTTTCCTTTTATATATATATCCTTTTAATACTTGTAATGAACCGATAAAGTGCTTCCCTTTGCTTTCAAATCATCGATCCGGACAGACGCGAATCCACGCTGGTTTGTGATGGGAATTCGATGACGTGGCATCATTAGCGGTTGATCACTGTAGCTTAATTACAATCACTACTGTAGCAAAAGTCGAGGATGTCACAGTTTGAGAACCAAGGTATCAATCCAGTAGGAGTATCAAGATGAGGCACCAATGTACCTGCGCAAAAACAAACAAACTTGCACCCAACGCTATAAAGGGGTTGTCAATCCCTTCACGATTATTTGCAAGGTGAGATCCCAAGGTGAAAAGTGCAACAAAGTAATTTTGTAGATCTGAAAATATGATATGAAGTAGACCCGGGGGCCATAGTGTTCACTAGAGGCTTCTCTAATGATAGCAAGTATTATGGTGGGTGAACGAATTACTGTCGAGCAATTGATAGAATCACGCAAAGTCATGATGATATCTAAGGCAATGATCATACATATAGGCATCACGTCCGAGACAAGTAGACCGGTACTTTCTGCATCTACTACTATTACTCCACACATCGATCGCTATCCAGCATGCATCTAGTGTATTGAGTTCATAACAAACAGAGTAACGCCTTAAGCAAGATGACATGATGTAGAGGGATAGATTCATGCAATAAGATATAAACCCCATCTTTTTACCCTTGATGGCAACAACACGATGCGTGCCTCGCTACCCCTTCTGCCACTAGGTGAGGACACCACACGGTATGAACCCAAAACCAAGCACATCTCCCATTGCAAGAATTATAGATCAAGTTCGCCAAACGAAACCCATAACTCGAAGAGAATTACAAGGATACGAAATCATGCATATAAGAGATCAGAGGAGACTCAAATAGTATTCATAGATAATCTGATCATAAATCCACAAGGTGAAAGTGCATCTATACCATGGACTCACATTAGTCATGAAGAACTCATATACTTATTGCGAAAGTTTTATTAGTAATAGAAACAAAGTGCTAAATGCGTACTCCTAGGGGAAGGGCTGGTAGGTGTTAACCATCGCGCGATCCCAACCGCCACACAAAGGATGACAATCAATAAATCGATTATGCTCCGACTTCCTAACATAGCGGTTCACCATACGTGCATGCTACGGGAATCACTAACCTCAACGCAAGTATTTCTAGATTCACAACACCCTACTAACATAACTCTAATATTACCAAAACCATATCTCAAAACTAATTGTGAGGAATCACACTTCTCTTACTAATCAATGCACTTGAATATGGAAGTTTTTATTATATCCTCTTTGGATGCCTATCATTTTTAGGACTACTTTCATAGCACACGCCAATTACCAAGTTACTTAGAGAGAGGACTCTCAAAAAGATATAAGTGAAGATCGAGAGTTTTTATTTCTTCAAAATATGACACCGCCGTGCTCTAAAAAGATCTAAGTGAAGCACTAGAGCAAAGTTATCTAGCTCAAAAGATATAAGTGAAGCTCATGGGAGCTAAATTGCCTAACTCAAAAGATATAAGTGAAGCTCATTGAGTATTCTAGCAAATTCACGATGAGTGCATGTCCCTCTCAAAAAGGTGTGCAGCAAGGATGATTGTGACAAAAAAAGACTCCTATAATACACGACGCTCAAAGCAAAACACATATCATGTGGTGAATAAAAATATAGCTCCAAGTAACGTTACCGATGGATGGAAGACGAAAGAGGGGATGCCTTCCCGGGTCATCCCCAAGCTTAGGCTTTTTGGTGTCCTTGAATTTGGCTTGGGATGCCTTGGGCATCCCCAAGCTTAAGCTCTTTCCACTCTTTATCCCATTGTCCATGAGAACATCACCCAAAACTTGAAAACTTCACAACACAAAACTTAAACAGAAACTCGTGATATCATTAGCATAAGAAAACAAACCACCAACTTTTTAGGTACTATAGTAAACTTGATTTCTATGTAGACTGATGGTAGATTACTGTATTCTCACTTTTCTATGGCTAGTACCCCCTCATACTATCCATAGTTTCATCAAAATAAGCAATCTACACAACAAAAATAGAAACTGTCAAAAACAGACCAGTCTGTAGCAATCTGTATACTCCGTATACCTCTCGTATCCCAAAAATTCTGAAACATTATGAGAATTAGGGCAATTCGCATATCAACCAGCAGCAAAAAGAATCAACTCAAAACTCTTTCTGGATAGGAATTAAAAATAATTTTGTGAACGCAAAGTTTCTGTCTTTTTCAGCATGATCAAACAACTATCACCAAAACTGATCATAAAGGTTCTACTTGGCACAAACACAAAAAGAAACATAAAAAACACAATCATAACAGAATTATGATGGTGTGGACACAACAAAACAGAAAGCAAAAAGCAAAGATAAATTCATTGGGTTGCCTCCCAACAAGAGCTATTGTTTAACGCCCTTAGCTAGGCATAAGGCGATAGAATCAAGTTCGTCGTCTTTAGTGCTCACACCATTCGTAGGGTGAACACTCAACATTTTAAGATCTTCATCTCTCTTACTCGATGGTTCACCACTGTTTTTAGGAACAAAAACAAACTTGGTGGCCTTATTGTGGGCAAAATTTGGAGTGTTCTGAACAGCGGCAAAAACGGAACCCAAGTTGGTTATAACATCCTCTAGTTTGCCAATTCTAGCGGAATCATGACCTAGTTTTTCATTAACTGTGGGTTCCTTCTCCTTTAAATTTTTCAAAGTCATTCCCACCTTGGATCCATACTGAGTGATTTGATTGTGGATCTTTTTATCCAAATTTTCAATGAGTTCTATCGTAGCAACTTTATTTTCAATGATATCCAGCCTACGCATCACATGTTCCAAAGTTAAGGTAGTTCCATTAACCATGAGTGGGGGTGAGCCAACCAAATTTATTAAAGAACCGTACGAATCAACGGTATGGCTACCCAAGAAATTTCCGCCTACGATGGTGTCAAGAACATACCTATTCCAAGGGGAAATACCCACATAAAAACTGCGAAGTAGAACGGTAGTAGATTGCTTACGAGTAGATCTATTCTGAGCATTGCAAATTCTATACCAAGCATCCTTTAAGTTTTCTCCCTCATTTTGTTTGAAATTAAGAACTTTGCTCTCGGGAGTAACGTTCAAAGCGATAGCAATAAGGATAGGTAGACTATCCCACACAAGCAAACAGAAAGCAAGCGAAAGAAAAGGGCGAACAAAAAAGGCAAATATTTTTGTAAATTTTGTTTTTTCAGAAGTGGGGGAGAGGAAAACGCGAGGCAAAAGGCAAATAATGTAAATGCAAGAGATGAGTTTGCGATAGTTACTTGGATATGCTTCACTTTGAATACTCCCCGGCAATGGTGCCAGAAATTCTTCTTGCTACCTCTTGAGCTTGCGTTGGTTTTTTCCTTGAAGAGGAAAGGGTGATGCAGCATAGTAGCGATAAGTATTTCCCTCAGTTTGTGTGACGCCCTTGGCTTAATCGTACGCTAAATCATACACGCAAATGCGTACGATCAAACCCAAGGACTCACGGGGAGATATCACAACACAACTCTAGACACAAATAAAATAACATCAGCTTCATATTACAAGCCAGGGGCCTCGAGGGCTAGAATACGAAAGCTCGATAAACACACGAGTCAGCGGAAGCAACAAATATCTGAGTACAGACATAAAACATGGGGTGCCTTAGAGAAGGCTAGCACAAAAGATACAACGATCGAACAAGGCGAGGCCTCCTGCCTGGGAACCTCCTAACAACTCCTGATCATCAGCGGCCTCCACGTAGTAGTAGGCACCGTCGGGGTAGCAGTCGTCGGTGGCGGGGACCTCCATCTCCTGGGCTTCATCATCTGGTCGCAGCAAACGGATCAAGGGAACAAGGGGGGAGCAAAGCAGCGGTGAGTACTCATCCAAAGTACTCGCAAATCTTACATCAGAACTATTCTAATTATGCACCAGTATCAAAGAAGGGGGGTTATATGTGGACTGACTGCAGCAATGCGAGAATAGAGAGAGAAGGCCTAGTCCTATCGAAGACTAGCATCTTCAGGGTCTTGCAGCAATAGACGAGAGTAGAACAGGGGTAACACATAAATAGTCATATTGTTGCAGCAATATTAAAGTGAGGTCACGCCTAAAGATCCTCCCTCGACTCCCTGCGAGGAAGCAATCCCGAGGCAAACTAATTCCAGTTAAGTAACAATTGTAGTTGTATAAGATCGGGGCACAACTCCAAGTCGTCCTGTAACCGTGGACACGGCTATCCGAATAGTTAATTTTCATCCCTGCAGGGGTGCACCACATGTCCCGTCACGCTCGATAACACTCTGGCCGGACATACTTTCCTGGGTCCTGCCCGGCCTCGGAATATCGACACGTCGCAGCCCCACCTAAGACTAATCAGAGAGGCCAGCCCGCCGGTCTAAATCCTAAGCACAAAGGGTTCATGGGCCCAGTTCCCCTTCACGCTCCTGCACGTGGCGTGGGCGGCCGACGTCAGTCCTAGCATCCCTTAATCACAAGCGCGATGCATCTCGGGACCACTCGGGCGGGCGCCGCTACACTGCTGGCATCTGAAAAGCTTCGGCTGATACCGCGACGCCGAGTACCCATAATTCTTCCCGCGTAGCCGGTTAGTGCGAAAAGGTCTCCGACCAACCCAGATCAAATACCCAAATCCATTAGCATTTTAATTAGGCCACAACACAGTCTCACGGGAATCCACCCGTCTTACAACTAATCACCCATGATCCCAGTAACATGGTCGAGTAACTGTGTGGTCGTAACATCGGGGGGGGGGGGGGGGGAATCCGAGGAATCACCCTCGTTGGATCCCGAACGATGTACCCGTCAAGGTGGGCTTAGAGGAATCACCCTCGGGGGTCCCACACTCGCGGGGTTGCACGACAGGGGCGTCATCGGGAATGGTGAAAGAGGAATCACCCTCGATAACCACGACCGACTAGCTATACTACAGAGATATCATCAGGAGTACTTAGCGAGGTGTCACCCTCGGTACCCGATAGTATCGCTGTAGCGTCGTACCACGAAGGGGGGTGAATGTGCTGTGTCGGGTCTGGCTCGTCGATCAAAGATCGAGATTTGGAAACAAGCGGGGCAACTGATCTACGGGGTCAGAGGGGATGACTGCTCCACCTATACTAAGCAGGTTAAAGGTACAGGACTGAAAGTAACAGTTCATCAAAAACAGGCTATGCATCAGATATAGGAGCTAACTACAACAGTAGCAAAATACTAATGCAAGCAGTAGGAAGAAAGACATAGGCGATATAGGAATGATCAAGGGGAGTTTGCTTGCCTTGCTGCTCTGCGGCAAAGGACTGATCGGCAGGGTCGTAGATGTACCCGGCAGCAGCGTCAGTCTCGGGGTCTACCGGTAAGAAGAGGGGGAAGAAACAATAAATAATAGCACCGATGCAACACAAAGCATGACATGGAAAGATGGAGGCTAGACATGAGCTAACGTAGCAACATCCGTCATAGACGGGTCGGAAGAATATCTGACGATATTTTCCGGGTCTCGGGCTACTACCGGTTACACTGGAAACGATGGAAAAGTTCCATGTTTGCTATGCTAGGGACGCGTGACAGACGAACGGGCCGTGTATCCGGGTTCGTCTCGCTTTGCTGATCAACTTTCATGTTGAAAATATTTCGATCTGACTTACGGATTATTTAATATTAATTTTCAAAGTTTTATTAATCATTTAGGAATTAAAAACAGATTTAAATGATTTAATAAAATCCCATTACGGCATCATCGCGATGTCATGCTGACATCAACGTTTGACCGGTCAACTGACCAGCGGGTCCCGAACGTCACAGGCACAAGTTTTATTTAAGATTAACTATTTTTTAAACAGATTAATTTAGTGGGGGACTCGCGTGTCATTCTCTAATTATGTTAATTAATTAATTTAACTAAAATATCTATTTAACTAATCCATTAACTCATTAATTAATTATTATATCTAATTAATTAGTTATTTAATAAATACATATATCTTTATTATTATTATTTGCTTTCATTTTCCCTACTAACTTTAAATGTTTTAAGGGCGGCGGCCCCGTATGTCATTGAGACATCGATTACGCAAAAACAATTACACGCACACGCACTCGATGCACACATATATATATACGTACGTACATACATCCATTATATCATACATACATACATATTTAAGTCCGTACATACATATCCTCGCACATACATACACCTTCACCTATACGTACACACATATATATTCATGCATACATACATACGATTATACATATATATTCCTTTTTCTTTTCTTTTTGTTCCTTACATACAAAAGCGCACGTCACAGAGGGGCGCCGGATCAATGGAGAAAGAGGAGAGGGGGCTCACTACTCCTGTAGGGGAGGGGCAGCGGGCGTGAGGAGGCCGTTGCGGTGGTGCTGGTGGTGGCCGGTTGGAGTAGCGATGGCCGGCGACGTCGAGGTGGAGAAGGGGAGCCGGCGAGGGATTCGGCGGCGGGGCGGTGTAGTGGAGGCGGGGCGGCCTGGCAAGGAGGAGGCACCGGAGGGAGCTCGGTCGCGGTGCAGGGGCCGGCCGGCGCAGGCCTCGCCCCGGGGCGAGCGGAGGGAGGCCGAGGCGGGGCCGCCACGACCGGCGAGGCCCCGACCGAGGTGCCGATGGGGAGGGGCAGCTGGTGGGGGGGGTCGCCGGGGCACCGTCGGTGTAGGAGCCCGACGGGGGGGGGCGCCGGCGGGAGGAACTGGGAGGGAGGAGGCGACGTGGGAGAGAGGCTGCAGGGGCCGCCGGCGGGAGGCGGTGGAGGGAGGAGGCCGGCGGGCGAGGATCTGGGAGGAGGGGAGGTGGAGAGGAGGGGGGCGACGGGGGTGGGATCTGGCGTGGGATGGGGAGGGGGCGAGATGGGGGCGACGGGAGTTACGGGACCGAGAGGGGGGGAGATGGCGCATGGGGTGGGGCCCTTGTCGGTGGGGGGGTGGTCACGGGAAAGTGGGGGGGTGGCGGCGCACAGTGAGGGGGAGGGAGTAGCGAGGGGAGGAGGCGGCGGCTCCCTCGCCAGGGGAGTGGCGCTAGGGTTTTGGAGGGTGAGGGTGGTGGTCGGCTGGGCCTTGAGCCCAGTTGGGCCAGGGGGGTTGTTCCTTTTTTTTTTGATTTGTTTTGTTTTGTTTTACCTTTTTCTTTTTATTATTTCTTTCTTTCAGTTTTCTTTCTTTCTTTTATCATTATTATTTCTTTAATACTTTCCTTTTATATATATATCCTTTTAATACTTGTAATGAACCGATAAAGTGCTTCCCTTTGCTTTCAAATCATCGATCCGGACAGACGCGAATCCACGCTGGTCTGTGATGGGAATTCGATGGCGTGGCATCATTAGCGGTTGATCGCTGTAGCTTAATTACAATCACTACTGTAGCAAAAGTCGAGGATGTCACAATTCTCCCCTACTAACAAGAATTCTCGTCCCGAGAATTAAGAGGTAGAGGGAAAAAGCCCGGGGTATTCATCACGAAGATGATCCTCGCGTTCCCAAGTGGCTTCATCTTCAGAGTGATTTGACCACTGCACCTTAAGGAACTTAGTGACCTTGCAACGAGTCTTACGTTCAGCTTGGTCGAGAATGCGAACCGGATGCTCTTTATAAGAGAGGTCTTGTTGTAGCTCAAGCATATCGTGATCCACTGCTCGAATAGGGTCCTTGAAGCAGCGACGGAGCTGAGAAACATGGAAGACATCGTGAACCTGAGAAAGGTTCGCCGGCAGTTCCAATTGATAAGCCACTCTTCCACGCCTTTCGAGAACAGTGAAAGGACCAATATAACGAGGAGCTAACTTGCCCTTGATTCCGAAACGGTGTGCACCTCTCATTGGTGTGACACGAAGATAAGCCTTTTCGCCAGGTTGATAGACCATATCTTGATGATGACGGTCATACTGACTCTTCTGACGAGACTGAGCAGCCTTCAGATTCTCATGAATAATGCGGACTTGATCTTCGGCATGTTGAATAATATCCGGACCGAAGAGTGATCGTTCCCCAGTTTCTGACCAATTCAGAGGAGTTCGACACCTTCGCCCATACAATACTTCGAAAGGGGCCATCTTCAGACTAGCTTGATAGCTATTGTTGTAAGAGAACTCGGCATACGGGAGAGATTCCTCCCATTTCTTACCGAAAGAAATGACACAAGCTCGAAGCATGTCCTCGAGAATTTGGTTGACTCATTCAACTTGTCCCTGGGATTGAGGATGAAATGCAGTGCTGAAAGACAGATGAGTCCCCATAGCCTTCTGAAAACTTTCCCAGAATTTAGAAGTGAACAAGCTGCCACGGTCCGAACTGATTACCAACGGAATACCGTGAAGTGAAACAACTCTTGACATATAAAGATCTGCCAGTTGACTAGCATTAATCGTTTCCTTGACGGCCAGGAAATGTGCCACTTTGGACAGTCGATCAATGACGACAAGAATAGCATCATTACCTTTCTGAGATCTGGGAAAACCAGTGACAAAGTCCATTTCAACATGGTCCCATTTCCACTCGGGAATAGAGATAGGTTGCAGAGTTCCAGCAGGCTTTTGGTGTTCTGCTTTGATACGCCGGCATATATCACATTCTGCCACATAGCGTGCAATGTCTTGTTTCATATTGGGCCACCAGAATCTTTGCCGGATGTCTTGGTACATCTTGGTACTACCCGGGTGAATAGACAATGGTGTGTCATGAGCTTCTTCCATCACCTTCCCAGTCATCCTGAGATTTTCCTTCTTATTTGGGACGAATAGGCGACCCTTGAAATACAAGGCACCACCTTCATCAACAGTGAAAAAGGAGGGTTTACCCTTCGCAATATAACTCTTAATCCTGTCGACATCATTGTCAAAGTTTTGTATATTCTTTATGGAGCTCACAAGATCTGGTTCAACCACTAGGTTACTGAGGGAACCCTGATTAACAACACGAAGGTTCATCTTTTGATACTCTTCAGGAGGCGGAACAAGGTAACCCTGAGGAACAATGTGGAGGTTCAGCTTACGGAATTCCTCTTGCAAACGATCGTGAACCTGATGAACCTAGAGGTGGTTGCAGTATGACTTGCGACTTAAGGCATCAGCCATTACATTAGCCTTGCCAGGGGTATATGATATACTACAGTCAAAATCTGCTATACGCTCCATCCATCTTTGTTGACGCAGGTTCAGCTCCGGTTGAGTGAACAAGTACTTCAGACTTTGATGGTCGGTGTAGATTTCACAACGATTACCGACAAGGTATTGTCGCCATTCCTTCAATGCATGAATGACTGCGGCAAGCTCGAGATCATGAACTGGGTAGTTCTCTTCATGAGCACGCAGTTGACGTGAAGCATAAGCGATCACCTTGCGATCCTGCATTAGGACACAACCTATTCCTTGACGAGAAGCATCACAGTATATGACGAAGTCCCTTTTCGTATCTGGAGGAGCAAGTACTGGAGCGGACGTCAGTTTGTCCTTGAGCGCTTGGAAACTTTCCTGACATTTATCAGTCCATTCATACTTAACACCTTTGTGAAGCAGGTTGGTTAAGGGCTTCGCAATCTTGGAGAAGTTCTCGACGAATCGACGGCAATAGCTGGCGAGTCCGAGAAAACTTCTGACTTGCTTGACATTCTTCGGGGGAGTCCAGTCAAGAATAGCTTGAATTCGTTCGGGGTTGACCGCAATACCATCCTTGGAAATCACATGACCAAGGTAAGTCACTTCGTCTAGCCAAAACTCACATTTGGAATACTTCACATAGAGTTTATGCTCCCGAAGCTTATCCAGTACAAGACGAAGATGTTCAGCATGCTCTTCTTTGTTCTTCGAAAACACCAGAATATCATCCAGATATACCACGACAAATTTGTCGAGGTAGTCCATGAATATATAATTCATCAATCGAGAGAAGGTTGCCGGTGCATTGGTTAAGCCGAAGGACATGACGGTGTACTCGTATGATCCATATCGAGTAACAAAGGCGGTCTTTGGAATATCCTCCTTGCGAACACGGATCTGGTGGTATCCCAACCTCAAGTCGAGCTTAGAGAAAACGGTGGAACCAGCAAGTTGATCATACAAATCATTTATCCGCGGGAGAGGATATTTGTTTTGAATAGTGGCCTGGTTGATAGGACGATAGTCTTGAACCAATCGATTTGTCCCATCCTTCTTCTTAACAAAGAGAGAAGGTGCTCCCCAAGCAGAGGAACTCGGACGGATGAAACCCAGACGAAGCGAGTTGTCAATTTCTTGCTTAAGTTCAAGGAGTTCATGTGGAGGCATTTTATAAGGACGCTTGGCAATAGGAGTGGTACCGGGTACCAAGTCAATGACAAACTCGACAGCTCGAGCAGGGGGAATCCCCGGAAGTTCTTCTGGAAAGACATCTTGGAACTCTCGGACCACTGGTATGTTTTCAATCCCTTCAAGAGGCGACGCATTTAATGCATTCAAAGCATACAACCGTGCCTCGGCATTACGGACGAGATGAGCATGGTAGCTTACTAGTTCATCTGAAGGGTGTAGGAGGTGGACGGTTTTGGTGGCACAAACGATCGACGCCGTATGAGCTTTCAACCAGTCCATCCCCAATATGAGATCAATGTTGGATGACTTTAGTAGGATGGGGTTGGCAAGGAATTCTAATCCTTCAATTTCAACTGGAACATGGGGGCAAACCACAGAGGTTCGGCATTCGCCCCCAGGGGTGTTTACCACTATCGGGATGTTCATCTCTTCGCTCCTAATGTCATGCATGTATGCAAAATTTTCCGACATAAAGGAATGCGATGCTCCTGTATCAAACAATACAGAAGCAGGTACTGAGTTAACGAGAAGTGTACCCATCACGGTAGCAGGCTGGTCTTGAGCTTGACCCATATCAATGTTGTTGGCCTGACCACGAACATAAGCACGCTTAGTGTTGAAGTTGCGGTTCTGGTTGTTGCCACGGCCAGTTGCGGGAAGTGCCAGCTGATTCTGATTCTGCCTGCAGTCTCTAGCACGGTGACCTGGACGACCATACTTGAAGCACAACCCGTCCTCAGGGCGGGAAGGAGGAACTCGAGGCGGTGGAGCTGGAAGCCTCGGCTGCCTAGGTGGTGGAGGAGGCAGGCGAGGTGCAGCATAGGACGGCCTCGGAGTAGGAGCAGGTGCATGGTACATGTTGTTGGGAATCCAGATCTTCCGCTTCTGTGCAGATGAGCCCGAAGATGAGCCCATGTCACGGTTGCGCTTGCTGCTATCTTTGTATTCCTGCAGACCAGTCTCAACCTGAATAGCCTTGTTCACGAGGGTGGCGAAATCAGCATAGTCCTGAACGAGGAGTGTCAGCTTGATATCAGGGTGGAGGCCTTCACGGAACTTCTCCTGCCTGCGTGCATCAGTCGCAATGTCTTCTTCAGCATAGCGAGATAATTCCAGAAATTCCCGCTGATAAGCATCCACAGTCTTGTTGCCCTGGACTAAGTTGCGGAACTCACGCTTCTTCCGGTCCATGATTCCCTGGGGAATGTATCGAGCACGGAAAGCAGCCTTGAACTCTGCCCAAGTGATGATAGTTCCATCGGGCTGAGAGCGCCTGTGGCTGTCCCACCATTGAGCAGCGGGACCCTTCAGAAAGTAGGCGGCAAAGTTGACATAGCCCGCCAGGGGCACATTGGCAGACTCTAGCTCATAAGAAATGTCATGGAGCCAGTCATCAGCATCTAGAGGCTGAGTTGAGCTGCGGTAGATCGCAGGGTTGAGACGGTAGAAGTCTTGCAGTGTCACGCCTTGTGGTTGGTTCATGTTCGGCCTTTGGAACTGATCCATGAGCCCTTGCATAAACTGGCGGTTCAGCTCAAACTGTTGGATCATCCCCGCCATATACTCAGGAGGCGGGGGTGGTGCATCGTTGGCAGGGCCACGCGGACGGCCAACTGGTCTAACCATCCTGTTAAATATTTAGCAGGGGTATTTTAGCTTAAAGTAATTGAAAGGCATCGCACGCATTCATGAAGTAATCAAGCATAATGAAAGGGAAATGCGATAGATACTCCATAGTAGTTGAGTTCGACATACAGACCCATACATAAGTTCGATTACGGACTAACGATTAAAAACTCGAAATTTGGCGATAGCCCGGACGCATTTGACGATACCCTGGACTCACTAGGCGGCGCGCAGGCACGCGGTGGAAGAGTACCACAACGAGATGTAGCGATAAGGCTACATCAACGTCGGAGAGGACGATCGAATCCTGGTAGCTGGCGGTGATAGAAGGTAGGGACAGGACCCTGTGTCCCGTTGTGACTCTGATGAGGGTACCGCATCCAGTCGAGCAGCTGAGGTCCAAGTGCAGGGGTTCTACCCCCAACATCAGTCCACTCGAGAGCTGATGGTAGCTCTGTCCTGCTCGTCTCGCGGATGCGCATAGGTGGAACCCTCAGACAGTGTGATGGCTGCAGCTCTGTCAACGCGTCGTAAAGACGAGCGCGCGTAGCATACAACTCCACAGTCAGAGCTCGGAAAGCACGATCCATTGCCTCAGTGTACTGCACCAGAATCCGTGCATCGTAGCGACGCGTCACGTAGGGGGCGCAGACAGCGACGTAGGAACGGTCGCTGCGCTCCCGAACGTCAGAAGCGTAGGCAGTGAGATCAGACCCAGTCTCATCCCCAGCAGGAGCATGCGGGATGTATCTGAAAGGGCTCTCCTCCAGGTGAGGGTACGCTCCACGGAGTCGGGTGATGGCGATGTAGGCCGCATCGTGGACGGCCATCTCGACCGACACTCCAATACCACAGAACACGTGGCGCTCGAGGGTCTCGCCGCCCCTCTGGTCGAAGATGCGAACCTCAGCCTGGTACTGGTACTGGTTATACTCGCGGAAATCCTCGAACACAGTGTACTCGGGGTACCAGCGATATCCCAGCCTGGTCAGGAGATCGACCAAAATGGCCGGGAACCCAGTCGCCTCAGTGGCCTGTGTCAGGCGCACGTGCTGCCTTGCGGGACGCATCTGAAAATAAGATTGACGGATGTCAATGACAGTGTGTGTAATACATATTCAGGAGAAAAAGAGTAGATAGTCCAGCGCTCCGGATTGATGTGATTCGAGAACCTAATGTTAGAGTTAGTAAAATCTTTGACCCGAAAGAGAAGAGAAAGTAGAGCCCAGAGTATAGGAAAGGAGTAAAAGATACTAATACCACCCAATTGAGATGTGGGCCCGTAAGCCACAACATCAGTGTTAGTAAGTTTTTCAAACACTAGACTCAACTTCGGCCAAGGAGTTGGAAAGGGGGCTACCTACAGGCAGTTGGCTCTGATACCAACTTGTGACGCCCTCGGCTTAATCGTACGCTAAATCATACACGCAAATGCGTACGATCAAACCCAAGGACTCACGGGGAGATATCACAACACAACTCTAGACACAAATAAAATAACATCAGCTTCATATTACAAGCCAGGGGCCTCGAGGGCTAGAATACGAAAGCTCGATAAACACACGAGTCAGCGGAAGCAACAAATATCTGAGTACAGACATAAAACATGGGGTGCCTTAGAGAAGGCTAGCACAAAAGATACAACGATCGAACGAGGCGAGGCCTCCTGCCTGGGAACCTCCTAACAACTCCTGATCATCAGCGGCCTCCACGTAGTAGTAGGCACCGTCGGGGTAGCAGTCGTCGGTGGCGGGGACCTCCATCTCCTGGGCTTCATCATCTGGTCGCAGCAAACGGATCAAGGGAACAAGGGGGGAGCAAAGCAGCGGTGAGTACTCATCCAAAGTACTCGCAAGTCTTACATCAGAACTATTCTAATTATGCACCAGTATCAAAGAAGGGGGGTTATATGTGGACTGACTGCAGCAATGCGAGAATAGAGAGAGAAGGCCTAGTCCTATCGAAGACTAGCATCTTCAGGGTCTTGCAGCAATAGACGAGAGTAGAACAGGGGTAACACATAAATAGTCATATTGTTGCAGCAATATTAAAGTGAGGTCACGCCTAAAGATCCTCCCTCGACTCCCTGCGAGGAAGCAATCCCGAGGCAAACTAATTCCAGTTAAGTAACAATTGTAGTTGTATAAGATCGGGGCACAACTCCAAGTCGTCCTGTAACCGTGGACACGGCTATCCGAATAGTTAATTTTCATCCCTGCAGGGGTGCACCACATGTCCCGTCACGCTCGATAACACTCTGGCCGGACATACTTTCCTGGGTCCTGCCCGGCCTCGGAATATCGACACGTCGCAGCCCCACCTAAGACTAATCAGAGAGGCCAGCCCGCCGGTCTAAATCCTAAGCACAAAGGGTTCATGGGCCCAGTTCCCCTTCACGCTCCTGCACGTGGCGTGGGCGGCCGACGTCAGTCCTAGCATCCCTTAATCACAAGCGCGATGCATCTCGGGACCACTCGGGCGGGCGCCGCTACACTGCTGGCATCTGAAAAGCTTCGGCTGATACCGCGACGCCGAGTACCCATAATTCTTCCCGCGTAGCCGGTTAGTGCGAAAAGGTCTCCGACCAACCCAGATCAAATACCCAAATCCATTAGCATTTTAATTAGGCCACAACACAGTCTCACGGGAATCCACCCGTCTTACAACTAATCACCCATGATCCCAGTAACATGGTCGAGTAACTGTGTGGTCGTAACATCGGGGGGGGGGGGAATCCGAGGAATCACCCTCGTTGGATCCCGAACGATGTACCCGTCAAGGTGGGCTTAGAGGAATCACCCTCGGGGGTCCCACACTCGCGGGGTTGCACGACAGGGGCGTCATCGGGAATGGTGAAAGAGGAATCACCCTCGATAACCACGACCGACTAGCTATACTACAGAGATATCATCAGGAGTACTTAGCGAGGTGTCACCCTCGGTACCCGATAGTATCGCTGTAGCGTCGTACCACGAAGGGGGGTGAATGTGCTGTGTCGGGTCTGGCTCGTCGATCAAAGATCGAGATTTGGAAACAAGCGGGGCAACTGATCTACGGGGTCAGAGGGGATGACTGCTCCACCTATACTAAGCAGGTTAAAGGTACAGGACTGAAAGTAACAGTTCATCAAAAACAGGCTATGCATCAGATATAGGAGCTAACTACAACAGTAGCAAAATACTAATGCAAGCAGTAGGAAGAAAGACATAGGCGATATAGGAATGATCAAGGGGAGTTTGCTTGCCTTGCTGCTCTGCGGCAAAGGACTGATCGGCAGGGTCGTAGATGTACCCGGCAGCAGCGTCAGTCTCGGGGTCTACCGGTAAGAAGAGGGGGAAGAAACAATAAATAATAGCACCGATGCAACACAAAGCATGACATGGAAAGATGGAGGCTAGACATGAGCTAACGTAGCAACATCCGTCATAGACGGGTCGGAAGAATATCTGACGATATTTTCCGGGTCTCGGGCTACTACCGGTTACACTGGAAACGATGGAAAAGTTCCATGTTTGCTATGCTAGGGACGCGTGACAGACGAACGGGCCGTGTATCCGGGTTCGTCTCGCTTTGCTGATCAACTTTCATGTTGAAAATATTTCGATCTGACTTACGGATTATTTAATATTAATTTTCAAAGTTTTATTAATCATTTAGGAATTAAAAACAGATTTAAATGATTTAATAAAATCCCATTACGGCATCATCGCGATGTCATGCTGACATCAACGTTTGACCGGTCAACTGACCAGCGGGTCCCGAACGTCACAGGCACAAGTTTTATTTAAGATTAACTATTTTTTAAACAGATTAATTTAGTGGGGGACTCGCGTGTCATTCTCTAATTATGTTAATTAATTAATTTAACTAAAATATCTATTTAACTAATCCATTAACTCATTAATTAATTATTATATCTAATTAATTAGTTATTTAATAAATACATATATCTTTATTATTATTATTTGCTTTCATTTTCCCTACTAACTTTAAATGTTTTAAGGGCGGCGGCCCCGTATGTCATTGAGACATCGATTACGCAAAAACAATTACACGCACACGCACTCGATGCACACATATATATATACGTACGTACATACATCCATTATATCATACATACATACATATTTAAGTCCGTACATACATATCCTCGCACATACATACACCTTCACCTATACGTACACACATATATATTCATGCATACATACATACGATTATACATATATATTCCTTTTTCTTTTCTTTTTGTTCCTTACATACAAAAGCGCACGTCACAGAGGGGCGCCGGATCAATGGAGAAAGAGGAGAGGGGGCTCACTACTCCTGTAGGGGAGGGGCAGCGGGCGTGAGGAGGCCGTTGCGGTGGTGCTGGTGGTGGCCGGTTGGAGTAGCGATGGCCGGCGACGTCGAGGTGGAGAAGGGGAGCCGGCGAGGGATTCGGCGGCGGGGCGGTGTAGTGGAGGCGGGGCGGCCTGGCAAGGAGGAGGCACCGGAGGGAGCTCGGTCGCGGTGCAGGGGCCGGCCGGCGCAGGCCTCGCCCCGGGGCGAGCGGAGGGAGGCCGAGGCGGGGCCGCCACGACCGGCGAGGCCCCGACCGAGGTGCCGATGGGGAGGGGCAGCTGGTGGGGGGGTCGCCGGGGCACCGTCGGTGTAGGAGCCCGACGGGGGGGGCGTCGGCGGGAGGAACTGGGAGAGAGGAGGCGACGTGGGAGAGAGGCTGCAGGGGCCGCCGGCGGGAGGCGGTGGAGGGAGGAGGCCGGCGGGCGAGGATCTAGGAGGAGGGGAGGTGGAGAGGAGGGGGGCGACGGGGGTGGGATCTGGCGTGGGATGGGGAGGGGGCGAGATGGGGGCGACGGGAGTTACGGGACCGAGAGGGGGGGAGATGGCGCGTGGGGTGGGGCCCCTGTCGGTGGGGGGGTGGTCACGGGAGAGTGGGGGGGGGTGGCGGCGCACAGGGAGGGGGAGGGAGTAGCGAGGGGAGGAGGCGGCGGCTCCCTCGCCAGGGGAGTGGCGCTAGGGTTTTGGAGGGTGAGGGTGGTGGCCGGCTGGGCCTTGAGCCCAGTTGGGCCAGGGGGGGTTGTTCCTTTTTTTTTGATTTGTTTTGTTTTGTTTTACCTTTTTCCTTTTTATTATTTCTTTCTTTCAGTTTTCTTTCTTTCTTTTATCATTATTATTTCTTTAATACTTTCCTTTTATATATATATCCTTTTAATACTTGTAATGAACCGATAAAGTGCTTCCCTTTGCTTTCAAATCATCGATCCGGACAGACGCGAATCCACGCTGGTTTGTGATGGGAATTCGATGACGTGGCATCATTAGCGGTTGATCACTGTAGCTTAATTACAATCACTACTGTAGCAAAAGTCGAGGATGTCACAGTTTGAGAACCAAGGTATCAATCCAGTAGGAGTATCAAGATGAGGCACCAATGTACCTGCGCAAAAACAAACAAACTTGCACCCAACGCTATAAAGGGGTTGTCAATCCCTTCACGATTATTTGCAAGGTGAGATCCCAAGGTGAAAAGTGCAACAAAGTAATTTTGTAGATCTGAAAATATGATATGAAGTAGACCCGGGGGCCATAGTGTTCACTAGAGGCTTCTCTAATGATAGCAAGTATTATGGTGGGTGAACGAATTACTGTCGAGCAATTGATAGAATCACGCAAAGTCATGATGATATCTAAGGCAATGATCATACATATAGGCATCACGTCCGAGACAAGTAGACCGGTACTTTCTGCATCTACTACTATTACTCCACACATCGATCGCTATCCAGCATGCATCTAGTGTATTGAGTTCATAACAAACAGAGTAACGCCTTAAGCAAGATGACATGATGTAGAGGGATAGATTCATGCAATAAGATATAAACCCCATCTTTTTACCCTTGATGGCAACAACACGATGCGTGCCTCGCTACCCCTTCTGCCACTAGGTGAGGACACCACACGGTATGAACCCAAAACCAAGCACATCTCCCATTGCAAGAATTATAGATCAAGTTCGCCAAACGAAACCCATAACTCGAAGAGAATTACAAGGATACGAAATCATGCATATAAGAGATCAGAGGAGACTCAAATAGTATTCATAGATAATCTGATCATAAATCCACAATTCATCGGATCTCGACAAACACACCGCAAAAGAAGGTTACATCGGATAGATCTCCATGAAGATTATGGTGAACTTTGTATTGAAGATCCAAGAGAGAGAAGAAGCCATCTAGCTACTAGCTATGGACCCGAAGGTCTATGGTGAACTACTCATGCATCATCGGAGAGGCAATGGTGTTGATGAAGAAGCCCTCCGTGTCAGAATCCCCCCTCCGGCAGGGCACCAGAACGGTCCCTAGATGGGATCTTGCGGAGACAGAAGCTTGCGGCGGCGGAAAAGTATTTTCGTGGCTCTCTCTGGTGGTTTTGGATTTTTAGAGAAATTATAGGCGAAAGAGGTAGGGCAAAGGAGCCACGTGGGGCCCACAAGCCTGCCAGGCGTGCCCCCCCCCCAGGCCGCGGCTAGGGGGCTTGTGACCTTCCCCGAGGTCTCCTGCCTTGGTTCTCAAGTCCCCTGCGTATCTTCTGTTATGGAAAAAATCACCCCGCAGGTTTTATTCCGTTTGGACTCCGTTTAATATTCTTCTCTGAAAAAGGTCAAAAACACGGAAAAGACAAAAACTGGCACTTGGCACTGAGTTAATAGGTTAGTCCCAAAAAAGATATAAAATAGCATATTCATGCATACAAAACATCCAAAGATGACAAGATAATAGCATGGAACCATAAAAAATTATAGATACGTTGGAGACGTATCAATCCTCACCACTTGTCCTGATTCATCACCGTGATGTATTCCACCCCGTCCCCGACTGGTGCAATGAATACACAGTCCGCCTCTTTCGTCGGTGTCCCTTCCTTCGCTTCATCTTGCAAACCGGAGAACATTGCCCATAAGTTGCGCCCTCGCCGACAACGACAAAGGGAGTTGGTCGCACAGGTACATGTGGGCGTCGTCGACGAGATGTCTCCCATGACATGTCGGGCTTCCCTCACCCCATCCATGCAAGCGTCGACGCATATTGTGTTGTCCGGCACCGCCGAGACCGAGGAGGAGGATGAGACGGCCGGTTGGACCCTTTCGGGGAGGTTTTCGGCCACACAGCAGTCGTCGGTCCATGAGTGTGAGTCCCCGCAGCTCATTCGGGAGCAGGTGAGCACGAACAACCCCACCGCGCGGGCTGCACTCGACATGTTTGACGAAATGTCTCAACAAGATCGGGCACATTTGCTCCCGTCCGATCTAATGATTAATGCTTCATATAGTTCATCAGTTGGCACATGATGATTGCTTGCAAACCATGATCATGTAGGAGACATACTTGGCCAGTATGATCAATGAGAAGGAAAATCCAGCCATTGGAATGTGAAATGAAGGAGACGACCGCATTTGTGATTGGGGCAACATTCGATCCCAATCCTACCAAGAAGAAGAAGAACAAGGGCAAGGCGACGAAGGCAAGAGGGCTTGCTTTCTCAAGATTTGAGGACATCTTGTTGGTCAAATCTTGGTTGAACACAAAATTGGATCCAATAAGTGGCACCGAGCAAAGGGGGAGCATGTATTGGGAGAAGGTTTGGAAAGACTATCATGAACGAAAAGAGTATGCAGAGCCGCATTCTATCGTGATCACCCGCAATGTGCATCTCTCCAACACCGATGGGGATCATTTAAGGAGAAGTGAACAAGTACGTCGGTTACTACTCACAAGTGACCAAACGGTCTCAAAGTGAGATGGGAGTGGCATCTCATGTAACCTCGATTGCCTCATCTTATTGTCATTTCAATATGTTGGTGTGTGTTTTATTCTTGTGCTAATACGTATGTTGTATGCTAGGCGGCATTAACGACCACTTTATATCACGAGACCAAGAAGAGACCATTTGCTTTTAGTCATTGTTGGCTCTTATTGGATGGCAAGGCAAAGTGGCAACAAGTTGTGGCCGATCTTAAGGCCGGAAAGAAGAGGAATGATGGTTCAAGCTCCCACCAATTCATTGGGTTGGACGATGACGACGACGATGTTGTCGTCGTCAATGGAAAAACTGTTGTGCCATGGGATAACTGGTTACTCACGGGAACTAAGTGGGAGAAGGCAAGGATCTCCTTTGACGCTGCTGCTACAAAAATGTCGTCCACATGGACGAACATTTTTTTGGCAAGGGGTAGCAAGAAAGAGGAGAGGTACAAGCTTATGTTGGATACACAAAGGGATATGATGTAGTGGGATTGGATGAGGGCAGAAAGGCGGCTTGAAATTGAGAGGGAGAAGATCGAATTGGAGAAGCAAGAGACGACGATCAAATGGGAACTCCAGAAGGCCAAGACATTTGGAGAGACTGAGCTCGAGAAGGAGAGTTTGCAACTCTCATGCGACGCGGAGGATGCAAAAATCATGCTCGCGGATGAATCCACTTTGGATGAACATGCCAAAAAATGGCTTGTGGATAGTAAGAAGGAGATCAACGACCGTAGAGCGTTGGAGGTGGCTAGGGCGGCTATGGCAGCGGAGCAGGCGGCCATGATGCAGGCGGTGGAGGCAGCCCGGATGCAGGCGGTGATCGTTGCCAAGATGCACGCGGAGGAGGCAGTCCGGATGCAGGCGAAGATGGATGCCCACGCGGAGCAGGATGCATGGACGATCTCGTCCAGTGAGTGATCCGACATCACTTGTCGACCAGACATTGATTTTATTTTAGAATGTCCGTTTGGTTGAACTATGATATCATTTACTTTTGTTTAAAACTGTTGAATTAGGACAATTTGTATCGGATGATCGACGTGCACGACTTTATACAGATTTAAGAGTCCAGATATGTGATACGTGGATGCACGAAGCGAAATATGATGAACTGTCCGGATGTGTCTGTGAACGCGCCCGCGAATGTATAGGGGACCGGGTTTGCCTAGTCCGGATCTAGATGCTCTAAGTTAGGATATCTTTTATCAAGGAGAATAGCATTTCAGGTTCAAAAATATATAAAGCAGATTACTCTTCAAATTGAAATCAATTGATGCGGGCCATAAATGAAATTATCACTTTGTATTTTAGGCCATATTTATTCGTTTAGAGGGTGCAGTCAATCTTTTCTCATTTCAACGCACAAACATTTTACTAGTCTTTTCGTAGTTAAATATAAATCTTTTTAGCGGTTTCATTAAAAACTACATATGGATCTATATAGATATACTTTAAAGTATAAATTCACTTATTTTTCTTCGTATGTACTCAGTTTTTTCGGATTTAAATAGATCAGGTATCGGGATCGTTGCCAGGGACCATATGAGACATTGTGTGGCTGCATGTAGTGAACCAATTTTTGGTATTCTTGAACCTGAGATGGTAGAAGCAATTGCTATGTAAAAAACAATTTATTCGATGCGTGATGAACATTTCTCCATGTTATTTTCGCCTCGGATTGCTTGTCATTGGTGCACTGGTGCAACGGCTGAATTCTTATGTCCATGATCAATCTTCTATTGGTTTGGTTGTGGCTGATATCAAATATGCGACAAACTTCTTCGAGTCGGTGATCTTCAAACACGTTCGTCCGCATTTGAATGTAGCGGTACATTTGTTAGCTAAGTCATGTATGAATTCTATTAGTTTAAGTGTTTTCATTCTGCTTTGGATTGTATCGGAATACTTTTTACAATATTGTCTAAGTAATCAATGAAGTGCCGACGTTCTTAAAAAATAAAAAAAGGCTTGACCTTCTTCCCGTTCGCGTCTCGGTTCAGAAATCAGAACCCTAAACCAAAACCTGAAACGAGCACCCCACGCAGCAATGGCCTCTAGAACGCTATCCTTCTCCTCGCTGGCCTCCGCCTTCGCCCCCTTCCCCCCGCGCTCCAGACTCCCGCACCCTCCCCTCCGCCTCCTCGGCCTCCACCTCAGCTCCGGGCACCTCCTCCGCGCCTCCACCCTCTCCACCGCCGCCGCCCCCGATGCGGACGCGGACGCTGACATCGACCCCTACGAGGGCGTCGACACGGTCGAGCATCTCCTCGCTCCAAAGCCCACCTCCCCGGGCGGCGGCCGGATGGGCCGACTCATGAAAATGCAGCGCCGCGCCGACGCCGACGGACCGGTGGCGGGGCGGGGCAGGTGGTTCCCTTACCTGGACGCGTTCCGCGGAGCGGGGGGCGTGGAGGTGACCAGCCAGGAGGTGGTGGACGTGTTGGAGCCGTACATCCTCGAGCCGCGGCGTGACCGGATCCGCCGCGCCGTCCAGAGCAGGAGCTACTCCGTCTGCCTGGTCGTGGAGGGCCTCACCGACTTTGGCAACGTCTCCGCGGCGTTCCGCTCCGCCGACGCGCTCGGCGTGCAGTCCGTGCACGTCATCTCATGCGAGGACAACAAAAGGTGCTGAGGTGAAAAGGAACCCGAAATGCTATCTCGGTATTTACTTGACGATTAGTTGCCAAATCAGCTGAAATATTGCGAGTGGATGACTCTAATTAATCTGAACTTCGGCACTATTTTGGGATCGAATGGGTTAGGCTCAATCCTCATGAAATGCTTTCCAGAGTGTGTGTAGTTTGCGTTTATTATTCTCTCCTAATTTGCTCCTTTACCCTCCAATCAGTAGTTTATGTGATATATGGTATTCTTGTGTGTACTTATTTGAGGTGACAAATAGTCAACACTTAGTTTTTGGATTGTGCACTTCCTTTTGTTTGTTCATTACAAGATTAGCTTGAACCACACAAATTTCTGGGAAAAAAGTTAGAAAGAAATGGTTTCTGTCGCACTGTATAAGTGTTGAAAAATAGTCCCACACAAAGATAATGGTTGGCCATGTTTATAATTGACAATTGGCAACTGGAGTAGAACTTCTACTCCTTAGCTGTTAACTCGGATGAACATGAAGAATTCCACTCAAGAATAATATCTGGTACCACTTAATATTGGTTTGGTATCCCGATAAATTTTTTGAGGCTATACATCATGAACTCCACATAAATTATGTATTCATTATCTGTATCAAACTCATAGGTTTCACATCCTTTAGCACAGTATATGTCAGTTGATTAGTATAAATCAATAGAAGTTAGTATATTGTCAATGAAGATGCCTTTTGACTATTGCAGGTATAGAGACAACAGGCACGTGAGTATGGGTGCTGAGAAATGGCTTGACATCGAGCTATGGAGCTCACCTGCAGAATGTTTTGATGCTTTGAAAAAGCGTGGTTATCGCATTGCATGTACTAGTTTGGGAAGTGATTCGGTAGTCTCTCGCTCTTGCTCATTTGATCTTACAGTATGGATATACTTTAGGAAATCTATAAACACAGACTTTGCGGTTTCCATCTCAGTTAATGCATTGTGATTTGTTGTTTGCTGTCACAAAGTGTTTTGGTTTGCAAAGGGAAACAAGAAATTTTTGCAGCTAGTTATATATGGTAAACACCTTGAATTTGTAGTATGTCTGTGGTGCATGGTCCAACCATCCATACAGAAAAATTGTTGACAGTTGATTGTCGAATGGTTGTGAATTTGCGATAATCATCTATTTGCATACATAACATAAATTGTTTTACATTATTGGTGAATATTTAGATTAAAATCGAGGGTCTATTTTACTGTCTCACCTAAACATTCTAGAAGACATCAGTGACTTCTGCCTATAGTAGGTTTGTGAAATAAAAATATGTGATATTACATTGCCCATATTCTCAATAACTTTTCCTTCTTTCTTTCTTTATTATGATTCATCGATATTGCGGTTCTCATCAAAAGATGTTTTTATGATGCTCTGAATAGTTGAAAGTTGAAATGTGTGAGGAGATAACTATATTCTTGATGGATTTGTAGGTTTCTGTGTATGACATGGATTGGTCTCATCCAACGGCCATCGTTGTGGGCAATGAGACTATGTAGGTTCTCTCCCTTCTCTCCAGCTATGCATCTTTTGCCACAGCTAAGCTGTAATAAGTTTGCTGCTCCTGCGTCCGTGCTTTCTACTTGCTTTCTAATGTATCTGCATGGCACCTGTTTACTAATGCAAGAAATCTTTGTAATCTTAGATCTATTCACAGCTTTCTGGTGATGTATTTGAAAATCTCCTGTTGCAAGAGGATTTGCACATGTTCTTGGCGAATAGAGTAGTTGTAACACAGCAACTGAAAGTAGTATACTATTTTGGCATGTGTTACACTGTTACACAGATAGACTATTTTTGTTGCTCTTGGTCTTGGGTTATAAACTAGAATATCCATAGCTGTTATCATGTAAAGAATACCATGGGTTAATGTTTTGAAAAGTTTATGCATGAGTTTAGGCATTTTGTAGCAAAGTCTTTGCAAGGCTATCGGTACGCTAATGTTTCATTCTACAGTTAAGGGTGGATATTAAGTAATTATTCTGTAACAGGGGTATTAGCGACGTCGCTCTGAAGTTGTCGGACATGCACTGTAGTGTTCCAATGAAAGGCATGGTGGATTCTTTTAATGTATCTGTTGCAGCTGGAATCCTTATGCACCATGCTGTTTATGATAGAGTTTCCCGCCTTGTAAGTAATATTTTTTCAATTGTGAAGACTTCTTAACTTGAAATAAGACTTGTTACAGCCAAACATTAAATTTCCGCCTGCCATCGTAAGGCTGCTTCAGAATTACAGTCACCTTCTAACGATAAAGCACCTGCCACAACCTATTTTGGTTCCAACTTTTACGTCTGATGGATTCTTATGACGATTATAGTATACATCGCCATTTGCGCATCAATAAGAACATGTTTGACTCATCTTAAGTTTGTTTCGGTCACCATCATTAACTTAAACTAGGACCATACTGTTGGTTATTTTTTTAGTTGTAGTCCGAAATTTGATTCAGTCATTTGAGATAATTGGAGGTAGCAGAGGCGGTAGTGCAGTCTCTAGAGTTAATTAGATCCACCTGATGGTTTATGCATCTCATCTCGTATAACAGCTTAATGGGTTTATAGATTATAAACTGGATAAGCTGGCTTTCTTAGCAGACTTGTGAGTAAGCCACATACCTCTAGCTAGACATAGTAAGTCTCAAGTGTTGCTACTAAATTTGTTAGCACAAAGCATAACCACCAAATTCAGTTTGTACTTATGGTTTGCCCTAAACTCCAAACTCGCCTACAAACATGTAACAACCTTTTCAATCTAGATGATTGACGGTTTGTATCAGAGTGGTTTGAATTGTCACCAGCACCATTAAGTTTCAGCTCATTAATAAACTTAAAAGATTGTCTGACCATCTTCTGCACTGAAAAATACAGAAACTTGCATTTGTGCTTTCATGCATTTATTTTCTCTGACCATGCTGCTTAGTTACCTTCAAGTAAGGGAACTGATGACCACACAACTGCTTGTAAGCCCTTTGTAAACTTGTAGCATCTTATCTCCAGTTTCAATTACAGGGTCAGAATGGTGATCTCACGCCTGAAGAAAATAGAATATTGCTGGCAGAGTTCTATCTGCGCCATCGAGAGAGCACATCTACCGTCATTCATGAATATGCCAAAAGGAAGGCAACTAATTTGGTGGCCAAACTTTGAGATCACAGTGACTGCTGAAGAAACATGTGCAAGCTAGTTTGTTAAGCAGTGATTTGTTTGGCAGTTGGCTAGTTCAGTATTATGATCAACTTTAGACTAACTGGTAAGTTTTTGATTTGCCTTTGATTTGCTTTTTTTGTTTGAACCATATGGTCATATCATCACTATTATCAAATATTGTGAGGTTCTTGACTTTACATATTTATGCACTTCCCCCCCATAATTGAATAGAAAATGTACCGCTGGAGCCTCTCCCACTTTTCTGGGTCAAAAAAAAATATTTTGAAGGTACTAAAAGAAATAAATGGTAAAAGGTGGCGACATGCAATTTGTTGGTCGCTGCAATACCCTTCCTGTATACTCCCTACATTCTCAAATATAAGATGTTCTAACTTTTTTCTGAATCTGATGTATATATACACATTTTAGTGTGTTTGCTCACTCATTTCAGGCCACATGTAGTCCATATTGAAATATCCAAAACATCTTATATTTGTGAATGAAGGGACTAGCATGGTCCACTCACGTATAGGCTATGGCCTTACTCTATACTAGAATGTGATTTCCTTGTAATGGTTGACTTTTATCGACATCCCTTATCTACACATCCATATATATTGACATCCATTTGAGGCAGCATGTGTTCTTTAAATCTCTCTTACCACCTTTTTAGGCGTTCATCCTGCTAATGTTTGCAGACAGTGATCTGAGATGTGATTTTGCTGTTTTTAATGAAGGTTATTTCTGAAAAAGGAACGATCATACTGCTCGGCAATCAGGGTGCTGCAATATGCTGATTCCAAACAGAATCCAGGGACAGGATTTGGTGTCTTTGGTGCTACAACCTACTGCACAAACCTAAAGCACTACGATGTACTCTATGTGATTTGGCTTGCCAATTTCTTTTGAGTCACATGCAGTGCCGGAGCCAGGATCATATATGAGGGGGCCCAAATGGCTCAAACTTTTGATAACAGGGGCCAAATCACACTAATACATGTTTTTGCCTTTGAGAGATTGAAACATTAAATAAGCATATACTCCCTCCATAATTTAATATAAGACATCTTTTGACACTAGTATGTACACAGGTATAGGATTCATGGGGTTGCCATGGCTCCTGCCAGTCCCCATTGTCTCCGCCATTGAGCGCACAGTAATTCACCATTACCCTAAAGTTCAGCTGTTTTCTTTTGGAAAAATATATAAACGGTTTGATGCAGTCCCTGGTCCCTAGTTAGTTAAAAGCGATTAATTTGGATAGATTTTCACTAAAGTACTCCTTTATTTTGAAGATGTGGCCATTTGATAGGTTTTTGTTTAGTTCTTGAAAATATCACCTTACATGTCATGGTGAATTCTAATTTTTTTTACCCCTTGTTTATGAAATTAGGACAATATTTACCGCATTTAATTTTTTCTGTCATATTTTACCCTGAAATTGTTACTGTGTCAAATTTAACAAAATTAACAGTTTCCTTGATTTTTTAAGCAGACTTGTTAGGCCGACAAAGCTGGTGACTAGGTCGCCAACTTAAAAAGCGTAAACCACTTATGCTTCCCGCTCAGGCCAAAATAACTATCAAAATGACCCTTGTTGAAAACTTCAACGTAATCTAATCCTTTGTATGCAACTCCAAAGTCCATCTCGTATGCTACTTCATTGTCCAATGTTAATGCCTTTGGTGTTGTTTCCATGTGCAACGCCATGGTCCCTGCTGTTGCTTGGCATTGCACTACTAATGCCAACCCGTTGGTGTTGTTAAGAGCATGGTTAATAATATAGCCAATAATTGGTTATAAGGACTCGCCATGTCATATCGAACCAATCTAATAGTCGGTATATACAATAGTAAGTTTTAGATATGTATTACTCCCTCTGTTCCTAAATAGTAAGTTTTAGATATGTATTACTCCCTTTGTTCCTAAATATTTGTCTTTTTAAAGATTCAACTATGGACTACATACGGAGCAAAATGAATGAATTTACACTCTAAATTATGTCTATATACATCCGTATGTAGTTCGTAGTGAAATCTCTAGAAAGACAAATATTTAGGAACGGAGGGAGTACTTTAATAGTAGTTGGCCTACTTTAAAGCATCTCCAACAGCCGTGCTATATAAGCGTCGCGTTGAAAAAACAGCGTCTATCGCGCGCGCGCAGATGCTTTGGGCGCTTCAGTGAAAAAACGTGCCCGCGGGGAAAACGGTTCAGCGCGTGGGGCGAAACGGCTTCGTGCGTCTCATATTTCGTGTGTCCGTTGTCGCACGCTATACAACGACGATTTGGGCGCATCGCCTACCCATCACTGGATCCAGGCGTCGCCGCCCTCGCCACCCCATTTGCTCCGGCGACCCGACGACACTTTTCAGGCCTATGCCTGTGTCGCCTTTGTTTCCTCTGTCTCCCTCTAATCCCCGCCGCCCCTTGCGCGCTCCATTCCATCGACGTAGAGCGCTCGGCCGTCCACCGTCGCTCGACGCTCACAAGGTGTTCGACAAAACGCTTGTAAGGTATGTCTTGCTTCAACTTGACATTTTTTAAATGAATTTGGTGCATGTTTTTTGTAGTTCTTATAGAATAGTTTAACTTCAATATTGTAGATGAGTTCGTCATATGATTCTTCCGAAGAAGAATTTGATATTGAAGAGGAGGAGGACCTTGCAATTATCCTAGCTATGCACATTAATAAAAACCGAAGCACGGTGGTTCAGTTATGGGTCGGCAGAAAATTTGGAGGGATAAGATCGGTGCCGACAACAGATCGATGAGGCACTATTTTGTGGATAATCTCGTGTACCCTGAATCGTACTTCCGGCGCCGGTTTAGGATGAGCACCGAGTTGTTCAGGCGCATTGCAGAGAAACTGACGAGCCATGATTGTTTTTTCAGCAGAGGAGGAATGCCGCCGGAGAACTCGGGCATAACACCTTTCAAAAGGTGACAACCGCTTTGCGCATGTTGGCATACGGTATTTCGGCTGATCCAGTTGATGATCACTTAGCCATGGGTGAGAGTCAGGCCATCATGTGTGTCAAGCGCTTCACAGTCAAAATTTGAGATCTCCCAATGCTGAAGACGTCGTAAGGCTATTGGAGATGAATAAAGCTCGTGAGTTTCCAGATGTGCTTGGCTCAATAGATTGCATGCATTGAAGTTGGAAGAACTGTCCTAAGACATGGCATGGGCAATTCCACGATCAAAAAAGGGTTCCACTATAGTCTTTGAAGCGGTAGCCAATCAAGAGACTTGGATTTGACATGCTTTTTTTGAAATGTCTGGATCTTTGAATGACATCAACGTTGTTAATCGGTCACCACTCATGAATAAAATTGCAAATGGTGAACTGCCACCGACGGAGTTTGTAGCAAACATCCATCCATACAACTATGGGTACTATCTTGCGGATGACATCTATCAAACGGCAAACATTTGTGAAGTCATTGAAAAAAATCAGAAGGTAAGAAAAAACTAGATTTTCACAATGCTCAGGCGGCCATTCGGAAAGATGTGGTGAGAGCTTTTGGGATTTTGCAAGCACAATTTGCTATTGTGAGAGGACCGGCTAGATTTTGGGATCAAAAGATGCTTTGATACATCATGCACGCTTGTGTGATCATGCATAACATGATCATCGAGAATAAGCGTAGCCAAGATTTAGACTACTCTTAGTATGAGCTCATGGGACATCCCGTGCGAGTGCGTCATCGGGCTATGAGGGTGGCCCAATTTGTTGCCTCCTATCATACCATTTGACGTGCCGAAATGCATAATGATCTTCAGAAGGATCTAATCGAGGAGTGGTGGACATGGAATGGCCAACGAAATGAGAGTGATGATTTGTATGTTTGGTGTTGTAGTGTCGAACTATTTGTTGTTGATTATTGTGAAAAATCAAATTATTTATTGTTGATTATTTTTTATTTGTTTGATCTTCTAAAAAACTTGTTTGTAGTCTCGTATGTTGTTTGTGTTGGGCGCACGCTATGCATTTTTGCAGCGCCTGTTGGAGAAGCGCGCACAATATTTTATGGCGGTCGCTAGAGCCAACACACTCCGGCGCGTTATATTTTGCTATTTTGGTGCTGCAAACTATTTTTAGCGCGCGAGGCGGTTGGGCGTTTGTTGGAGATGCTCTTACAATCTCATAAAGTGTCTTGGGTCTCGTGTTGTAGCTGACTACTCATCAATAATCCGCTTTTCTTCTCTCTTTTTCAACTAAACAAGGATATAATATTTTAATTTTTATAGTCTATTTACCGAAAATTGCTTTTGGTGGCCGAGCTCCATAGAGGTCTTATTGTATTTGTTCTAAAAGGGTTAGATAGTGTTAAAGTTTCCAACAGAGGTCATTTAATGCTGAACTTTTTCAGAAAGGGTTGAGACAGTGATTTTGACCACATGGGGCGTGCTTTCAGAAGGGCAAATTCCCAATACGACATCGACAATGCATTTTATTTTCTTTGGCCCTTAAAGAGCTGCTCATGAATCAGCGCATCACAAGGCCTAGGCCACACGGGACAAGCAACGCAATATGTTGGTAGCGCCCACAGGCCACGGCTATACCTTGATGTACTGATGCCTTCGCTACTGGCAATAAATCCGGATATACAAACAGCTCAGTAGTACACTTTCCATTAGAGCATGTTCAATAAATTTATATAAGTAGACTATAATAAAATATTATTTTTATGATGACATGGAGGGGAAAGGAGAGAGAGAAGGTGAGCCGGCTATAAAATAAGAGCCAGCTGCAACATGTGCTCTTAGACATTATATGAGAGTGGAAGATGGGTAATGTATTAATAAAATAACACATCTTTATAGCTAACTATTTGATGTGATAGACAATTAAAGAAGTAAGAGAGGGTTAGAGTAACATAGGTAGATACCGTAAGAGCAACTACAATAGTATAGCCAACTGTTGGCTATAAGTCATTGTCATGTCACTTATAACCCATCTTATAGCTAAGAGCAAGTACAATAAGGTAGAGTCAGCAGGCTGTAAGGATTAAAATATTATATTTTACTGAGTTGGATGAGAAAGAAGAGGAGAGAGAAGTGAAGATGGCTCTTCGTGAAGAGCTAGCTCTAACACGTGCTCCTAAGTGCTTTGTGAGAATGAAGTGTGGGTCATATATAATAAAAGTATTATTCTTGTGTAGCTAACTATTGTACACGCTAGCTATAAGATGAGCTATAAGATGGCTGCAGTTGGCTATACTATTAACCATGCTCTAACATGTACAATATTTAGTTAGAATAATGTGCTACTTTTTTATTATATGACCTATCTTTCATTCTCATAAAGTGCCTAGGAGCACGTGATAGAGCTGGCTCTTAACTAAGAGTCATCTTATCTTCTCTCTCCTCTTCTACTATTTTATTTCTTATAGCCAGCTGACTCAGCTCTATTGTACTCCCGCCGTCCCGTATTAAGTGACGCGGAGGGAGAGCTGAGTTAGTACAAAATTATATGCAAATGGCGTCACTTAAATCGGGACAGATGGAGTACTTGCTCTAACATGTTAAATATTATGTTACTATTGTTATGCATGTCAATAAATAGGTATTCTTAATTCGTCTTGCTATTTTATAGAAAACCCTCCGATGTTTCTAACATTAAACCTACAGTATATATTAATTGTTTTTTTAAATACGCATATATCTTCTAAATCGTAACTCCAAATTTAACATATTATATATGAAATTTGATTAAAAAAATATGTAGAATTTGAATATGATGTTATTTTACATGTTAAACATTTAATAAAAAATATCTAGGATGCAATTTTAATAAATATTTCGTTATTCATCTTTCTTTCATAGCGGTACTAATCCCGATTGAGAATGAACACGTCAACAAAATCTGAATTAGAGATGAAATTGAAGGTCACTTGCCCGTTTCTTTATATGTAATAAATTTACATGCAAGCCATGTTAAAATAGAGGACCTGTGGAATCTTGAACTAAACTTTTATAGGGTAAGACTGTATCTGTTTTTGCCGTAACTACGAAGATTCAGATTATAGACCATTTTTTAATTAAGAGCGTATGTTTTTTTTCTCCCGTTGCAACGTACAAGCCCATTTGCTAGTTATGTATTATGAAGATAGTATCATATAATAGTATCATATACATACTATTATATGATAATCTTTACCATGGCCAGCCTCAAAGCGGTATTGCAGAATGCAGACTGATAGCGTAGGGTCATAGCCATTCTGGCACTATCGGGAGACACAATGGGTCGTCTCGGTCATTACATGGGGAAAAAATCGTGGAAGACGTGAAGGAGCTTACTCGGGGAAGAACAGAACTGATAGCTGCATATTGTAACATTGTTAACTGATCAATAAAGTTCCCTATCTTTTCAACCAGAAAAAAAGGACAAGGCCACACGGGGGCGCTATGCTGACAAAGAAATGCCCCTGTTAATCATGTAATTCCATTATAGCTTGCTGACTTGTAACATCCTGATTTTTGTTAATCATGTAATCACAACATAATACTACTTCCTCTGTTTTTAAATATAATTTTTTTACGGATTGCACTATGAACTATATACGAAGTAAAATGAATGAATTCATACTCTAGAATATGTTTATGTACATCCGTATGTAGTTTATAGTAAAATCTTTAAAAAGATTATATTTAGGAACGGATGGAGTATTATGTTATTTTGTATTATTAGTTGCTCAAATTAATTCCAAGTCGTTCGGAATTACTTAAGCATATGGGAGAGGAAAATAATTTTGTAATATCCTGATTTGTGTAATTCGTTTGTAGTATTTTATTTAAATTTTTCCTGTCTATTTTCTTACATAGACTTCTTGGATTATTTTGGAAGCCTTTTGGATATTTTTTTTGCAATCCTATTAAAAATTCAATAATATTATGTTGAGTTTTCTCTCTCTTTCCTTTCTTTGGTCCTTGGACCATAACGTGCTTAGCCTTTACATTGGTTAGTCTTTTTTTGAGGGAACTGATTTGACATTGGTTAGTCTAACTCACTAATGTTCTAACCCACTCACTTTCATGTATATGCACCGGACCATCCTTTCTCCATTTTCTTTTCATTCTTTCTAATCTTTCCAGCGACAAGGCCCAAGGCCCAGCAAGGAGCGCCAGGCCGCTCGGCCCAGCTGAGCAGCGAACAGCCGCTAGGCTCTTCTTCCACCTCGGGCACGCACGCACGCACGCACACTTACAGGAAGAACAGAAACGCCATGGCAGCACATTTTCTCCCCTTTCCTCATCAATTCCTTCACCGTTTCATTTTATCATTAACACAGACATTATTCCCCATGACTCAACGGATCCATTCAGTCTGTTTGTTCCTCCTTTAATTGACTCAATGCGATTAAAGAAACTGACGAACTTAAAGGCCGGCCGTTAGCATTTGTCCATTGATCTCCCTCCTCCGGCCATGATTCTCCAGACCGTTCGCGTCAAAGTGTGCGCCAAGACCTCCTCTATAAATACCCATGGTCTCGTAGTTCAATTCCTTTCGAAGCACTTGCAATCCTTTCCGCAACACAGCCTCATCTTCGCTGTTTTTTAGCCTACCGTCGCCGCAGGTGAGCATTCCGTATAGATTCCTTCCACCAGCCGAACCTATTCACCGAATACAACAACCTAGACATCATTTCCCAGCCGTTTATCGTTGTTGGCCACGCGCACAACGGAGCTTTGTCGCTGCCACCACTTGGGGTCGACGCCGTCACCCGAGGCCCCGTCCACCGAGTCCATCTGTGTCATGGAGTTCCCTCGTCACTATGGACATCACACACCACAATCTCTTCATCACCGGAGTTCAACGACAACGATGCTCACCAGCGCTCGTCCGCGTCAACATCAACGCTTCCATCTCCCACGACTATCCGATGACCCAAATAAACAAGCCTAAACCTATAGACCGATTTTGATGATACTAGGAACGAATGGATGATTTTATTTTCATTTGAGTGACTTTTAATTTGTGTTAGTTTTTTGTTATGGCAAGTGCATGTGATGTTTTATGCAATGTAAATCATGCAAAATTATTTGTGTTCCATTTTATCATGTTCGTACCATGCTTAGGTATGTCCTAATTATTTTGTGATTTTACAATTATTTAGAATGTCGTAGAATTAGTTTGCCCTCTATTAAAATAGTGTTGTATGATAACATGGTTTGGTGTTTCTTGTATTATACATAGACGTAATATATGCATGCTTATTTTTTGATATTTTAGATTGCTATGTGTAAAAAAAATTATGTTTGATCTAAGCTTAGTTCAATTCCTATAGGATTGTATAATTGTTGTTTAATTATGTTGGGTCTAGATTATGTTAATATTATTACGTATTATATTTGATGGTTGTTACTCTCGAGTATTTTGTTACATAACTTATTCCTGGCTTGCCTAGTATATCATTGATACTTTGCTTACATATGTGTTCATATTATTTTATCTATATGTCACATGATTTGAGCCTATCATGTTTTAGCAATGTTTTAGGATCATGTGTCATATGATGTTTTGTAGCTTATCTAGGTTGTTTATGAATTTAGTTAGCTTGGTTGAATTTTACGATGCTTGTTGTCGAAGCAATAGTTGACGTGGTTAAATATTTTGTTTCTCATGCCATGATGAACCATGTCATTCAAATGCATAGAATAGATTATTATTCTTGGGTTCATGCCATGCGGTTAATTATTATATATTTTCCTTTAGTTAGCATGAGGTGTATATAGTGGGCACTATGAGTTTAGTTAGCTAAGACGATTTAGAACGTTAGTTGTGGTGGCCAAGTTTGACTTAGTCAGGATAGATCTAAACCCAACTAATCCGTCCAATTTCCTCTATTCGTCATCAATCGTGACACCTCCTTAGAAATCTTCACGTACAGTGTATTGGGGAGGAGAACCATCAAGAAGACAGAAACGGGGGACTCGTCAATGAAGGCATGCCTCCTTTGATCATGCTCATCCTATGTTTTATAAAATTGCATTGTGTTTTATAGTTACTATAGCATGCTATTTTTATCTCGTAATTAGTGTGTCGATTGACACATTACCTTGATCTTCTTGTCGCGTACTCATTTGACACCAGAGTAGAATTATACGGTATTTCCGTAGAGTAAATATGCTTAACCAAGCTTACTACCCTATGGGTGCTTTGTTGAATGACCCCGGAGTCATTGACGATTGAAATCTAACGTTGAGTTAGGCCGGCTAGCCCTTGTTGATCTCCTCTATGCTCTTCACTCTCGGTGAAACTTAAATACTGGTGCGGGCGACAGCTGAATCGGGGATTGAAGGAGCGATTGACTGCTTTTCATAAGCTGAAGGGGTAATTTGCCGTCCATGGCCCATGAGGCCTAATAATTCTTGGATTTGAAGATTGTGTTTAAGGTACAACCACGTGCTATATGGGCACTGGTTTTGGTTGATTAGCTAATTCACTCTTATTGTCGTCATCGTCGTACCGTAGATGGGATAGCTACCTTGCGAGGAGTATCCTCGGCACAAAAGGTGGCCCCGAACTATGAACTGTGGTTACTTTCGTGTTGAAACCTAGTGGAATTGGCATACTAAGTGTGGTGTAATGAAAGACCTCGTCACAATCTCCATATCGGTATTTCAAATGGTGTACTACACGAGCGACTGCTGGTGGCAACAAGTCGGGATTGTGTCGTATGGGTGAAGTGTACAACCTCTATAGAGTGTAAACTATTTGAATAGTCGTGTCCACGATCATGGATGACACATGAATCTTTCTTGACGTGCATGATTTGTCTTGTTTGTTCCCTCTTTATTCCTATTCTTTGAAACCATGCAGAGTGTGAATTGATCGAGGACCCTCGCATTGATGAAATTTATTCTGGACATAAAGAATGTTTTCATCTAAAATTGCTTTTATCAAACTGTTATATTTGTCAAACAAAATTAGCTTATATGCAAACGAGCCATATAACCATCCTTTAAAGCCACATGTAGCTATTAGGTCCTTCTCGAGGGAGGTATGTTGAGTATGTAATGTACTTATGACAATACTTTTGTTAAACAACATAGATATATGAAGATGAGGGCGCTGATTATGACTATTATGATGATTCCGAGGAGTTAGGTCACGTGGACTACACCGACTGCCTGTGGCTGATATGGAGTCGCTATGTATTTTATTTTTTTTGAAGTTTTTTAATGTAATAAATGTCATAAGACATTTCACTATGCATGCCTTGTGACAAGAGTTATTAAACTTATACTTATTTTAAATGTTCTGCAATGATACCATTTCGCTCTATTGCCAAGATGATCCTCGATTGACAAGTTATACATAGGAGGGTTTGAAAATTATTTCCAGGTTCTCATGAAAGTGGTATCAAAGCCGACGTTGACCTAGTAACGTCGCCTTATTTAGAAATGGAAA
The DNA here is from genome assembly GCF_904849725.1 of Hordeum vulgare subsp. vulgare. Lineage (NCBI taxonomy): Eukaryota > Viridiplantae > Streptophyta > Magnoliopsida > Poales > Poaceae > Hordeum > Hordeum vulgare. The sequence continues at coordinate 117,603,983 of NC_058519.1, read as the reverse complement.
ACCTTAGGATTTATTTTTCAAAATATTATGTTATATAATTTTCTTGTATCGATGCTAAATTATTTTCCTTCTTGTTTAAAAATTGTTTACTCATTCTCTTATTCAAAAATGATGGTGATATCATACTTATGCCGGATTGAGCGGTCTGGCACCTTCGATCGTCAGTTTTGGGACATGCTCACATGCTTGGTATTCAACTAGGATCCAGAGGTTTTCAGACACTCCTATCGCACGACCACGGGCGAGGACCGTTTCAAAATTGAGTTGGTGTTGTATCCGAGGATGGAACAGACCAACGGTTAACGATTCACAGACGATGAAGAAGACTTCATGGATGCTGTCATTCGAGCTGTTCACGGAACGATGCATCTGATAGCCGGACTTCACTAGGACGAGCTGAAGCACACCTTGTTCTGGTACTTAACTTTTCGTATCGGGGATGGAGCGGTTCAGCAGAGCTTGGAGTACATGGAGGAGGATGATCTCATGGTTCCGATAGTCCATCTATGCGCTAAGATACCCATGCTGCTCTGGTCCATCGTACGGGTGGGTAGGTGCTGGTGCAAAGCGAAGCTCAAACGATGGTGATGTTGTCCCCTCTAGCCTAGCAGGAACTCTCTCTTCAAGCTCAGCCTCCTCCTCGGTGTCGTCGAGATGCTCCTCACGAGTCGGTGGTGCTGGAAGTGCGGGCGATGCTGAAGGTGCAATGGCGTGAAGTGTTAGGAGACGCTTTTTGCTACGACGCTCTTTTTCATTCACATAATCTTGACGCGTGGGTGAAGCCTTTCTCGTGGGGGAGGTGTAGGGTCCTTTGGTGGTATATCCTACTGGTCATCGTTCTTCATGGAAAGCATAGCATCTGTCGCGACGATACTATACTCCACAACTGCCTCAACGGCCTCCAATGCCTCATGAGTAACGGCTAAGGAAATGTTTTCCTCCACCAACCTATCCTCAAGTGTCTCCACATGCACCTGGTAAAACTCTAAGTGATGACGGTTCTCCTCCAGCATAGCGCAATAACAAGGTTTTGCTCAAGTCCAAGGGTAAGTTAAGCCATATGAATGATCGTGTGAGCATCTTCCTCCATGTACTTCAAGCTCTGCTGAACCGCTCCTTCCCCAATACGGAAAGTGAAGTACTGGAACGTGCTGTGTTTCGGATCCTCCTGATGAAGTCCGGCTATCTCATGCATCGCCTGATGAACATCTCAAATGACAACATCCATGAAGTATTCTCCATCGTAAATGAATTGGTAACCGTTTGTTTGTTTCATCCTCGGAAAAAACACCAACTGAACTTTGAAACATTCCTGACCCTTGATCATGTGGTAGGAGTGTCCGAAAACCTATGGATCCTTGTTGAAGCCCAAGCATGTGAGCATGTCCTGAAACTAATGACCAAGGTTGCCAAAGTGCTCAATCTGGCGTGATGATGATATCACCATCTACATTTTTGAATAAGAAGAGAATCATTAAATATTTTTTATAAAGAAGCAAAAGAGTATATCATCGATAGAAGAAAATTTTATAACACAATATTTTGCAAAGTAAGTCCTAAGGATTTCCATATCTAACTAAGGCCACATTACTAGCTCGACGTCGGCTCTCTCATACCACTTTTGTGAGAACCTGAAAATGATTTCGAGACCCTACCATGTATAACCTGCCAATCCAGGATCAACATGACAAAACAACAAAATGGTATCATTGCAAAACATTTAAAATAAGTATAAGTTTAATAACTCTTGCCACACGACATACATTGGAAATAATTTGCTACCCATGATGGTAGCTACACACGTTAGAAATTTTTATCTCTAATTATTTTGGTAAATTATTTTCAACTATGAAAAATAATTACGTAGCAAAAATATCATGACTTTGGACCACTCAAGCAAGCAAACATGCAATCATGCCAAATGGCAAGGAAAAGACTCGGAGAATTGAGAAACATCATTTGTACGCAACGAAAAGACACATGTGTTAAAAATATAAATAAAAAAGACAAAGAGAAGTGATAAAAGGTCATTTTTATGCCAAATGGCATGCACTTGTGCCAATGCCATTGAAACCCGACACCTCATATAGAAAAAAGGCACTTATGCTAGAGGGTGTGTAGCTACCACCATGCATAGGAAATCGCCTCTCCCACATACATAGTGGAATGTCGCATGATATTTATTACATTCAGAAACACATCAAAAAAATGTAGCGATTCCATCTCAGCTACAGGAAGTCGATGTAGTCCACGTGACCTCACTCCTCAGGATCATCATAATAGTCATAGTTTGCACCCTCATCTCCATAGATCTCTGTTGTTCAACAAAAGTATTGCCATAAGTGCATTACATACGCAACATGCCTCCCTCGGAGAAGGACCTAATATCTACATGTGGCTTCAAATGAAGGTTGTATGGCTCGTTTGCATAAAGACTAATTTTCTTTGAAAAATATAGCAATTGGATAAAAGCAATTGTAGATGAAAATATGTTTTATGTCCAAGATAACTTTCATCAAAGCAAGGATCCTCGATCAACTCACACTCTTCATAGGTTCCAAGAATAGGGGTAAAGAGAAAATAGGCAAGACACATGTCATGTACGTCAAGAAAGATTCATGTGTCATCCATAACCATGGACACGACTATTCAAATAGTTTTACATTCTGCAAAGGTTATACACTTTACCCACACAACACAATTTTGACTTTGTCGGTGAATACTCACAACATATGCCATAGGTAGGCTAAAGTCGGTGAGAACCGAAGGGACAACGGAGGGCGCTGGGAACGAGGTTGGTACAAGCATGGAACGCACGATGTACCCAAGTTCAGGGCTATCCGTAGAGATAAGACCCCTAGTCCTGCCAGAGTGTTTGATGTGTATGAATGGATTACAATGTCGCTCCTGGAGCTGTGTTGGAAGGAGGAAGAGGCGACCAGCCGGCTCGTCTCTGCCTCTCTCCATGTGGTTGGTGGGTGTGAAGTGTTGTTCGACCGTGGAGTGATCTCCCCCTGCATGGAGGGCGACCGGGGGGTTTTATAGACGAACCCACCGGCCTACAATATGGATAAAGGGTGCAAGAGTGGGACCCGGCTGGCAGCCTCGCCGGCTGACCAGGGGCCCACGAGAGTCTTGTCTTGTCGCTTGAGGGGCTCGCCGGCTGCATGGTCTCGATTGGCTGTGGGACCCGCCGACTAGCCAATGAAGCTCTCGCGTAAGGTTGATGCTGAGCACGCGCTGTACGTCGAGCGTCGTCCAACGAGATTCATCATGGGCAAGTAGTACGACCGCCTCCACTGTTCCCCACGCCGAGTGTAGTAATGGAGTGGGAGTGTGACGGTCCGACACTATGCCAGGTGATGGATCAAAGCCGGGATAGGTCAGCGGCATGGCCGCCGACGCTCGTACCTGCCGGACACTCTGATCCAGTACCTTTGCTGACGCGTAGCTACCTTTAATCGTAAGGTCTCATCCTGACCTACGATCTGATGTGACTTGTGATCCCCGGTCGGCTAGCCTGCTTGGCTAGCCGGCTTGGGCACGGCCGCCTCGTTCCTAGCCGGCTGGCCTGACCAAGCCGGTCAGGAAGAAGTAACCGTCTCATCTCTAGCTTTCAGGGGTTGCCAGGCCGGCCAGAGAGATGGCCGCCTCGTCCTCCAGCCGATAGGCGTGACCTAGCCGGCCAGAAGACTTGAGCCTTGGCGAACTGTGTTTGTTCATATCCTTTGGGCAGGAAATGAAGGAGTAGGCTCGATGAGCCTACCCCTGGGTTATCCCCCCGACAGTAGTCCCCGAAGCTGGAGAGGCCTACCGCCTGCGGGCGGTCGGCCTCACTGGCTTGATGATTTGCCTTGGTATTTCTGCCGCCATTCGTGACGGGGAGCGCCTGCTCCCAAAACCAGCTGGCTTCAAAGTGACGCCTCGGCTTCGTCGTAGGTCGCCTAGAAGACGCCACGTGCCAGGCCCCGCCTGACGTAATGATGGTGATTACTGGTGACGGGACCAGGCCTGGGCCCTGGGTCCCGTCACGACGCCCCCTCGGCCTCCGTGCGAGAGATCCTCTGCGGATTTACTCCGCGATGGTTGGGCTTAGGGAAGCGTTATCGCCCGTAATACATGGGGCTGGTGGGGGTCCCGTGTGCACCGGATCCCCTCCCCACGTCGCTTCGTAGGGGTTTAAATGGGATGCGGGGGTTCCGAGGAGGCCATTCGCCCCCTTCTCGCCCCGCATCGACGCTCTCTTCCTCCGTGAGCTCAGAGAGAAAGAGCTTGCCCTCGTCGTCATCCTCTCCTTCGTCGCTGCAGAGCCACCAGCCCTTTCGAGTTTAGCCGCCCGCAGCTATGGCCGGCGGCTCTTCCTCAAAAAGGTCCTCGTCGCAGAAGGCCTCATTGCAGGGAGCCTGGTTGGGCAGCGAGATCTGCGAAGGCCACATCGAGGCGCTCCGCCATCATCGGCTGCTGCCCCCATCCTCCCAGGTGCTAGCGCGAATCCCCGGCTCCAAGACCGCTCCCACACCTGCCGTGGGAGAGGTCGTGGTCTTCAACGAGCACTTCTAGCGGGGCTTCCGGCTTCCGACCAGCGCCTTCTTCTCCGAATGGTCTCACTTCTTTGGCCTGCAGCCGCATCACCTGGCGCCGAACGCCATACTGCAGATGTCGACCTTTGTAATCTTGTGCGAGGGCTTTGTGGGGATCGAGCCCCGTGGCGACCTCTGGCGCATCTTGTTCTTCTTCAAGCAGCAATCCATCGCCATGGAGAAGTCCGAGGTGGAGAAGCTCGCCGGACCGCGCCCGATGACGCCGTGCGGAGCCGCGCTGGTGCATCACCGCTCGAAGTCGGGCTTCCCCCAGATGCCGCTGCAGGAGTCCATCAAGCAGTTGCAGAGGGGCTTCTTCTACGTGAAGAACGCCGACCCCGCCCAAGACGCCCTCAATATGCCCCCGTTCAACATCGATCCACCGACGAAGTTGAACTGGGCGGCGAGGACCCCCAAGCCGATTCCCGAGGTGGCGCTGATCTGTGCCCACCTCGAGATCCTGGAGAAGAGCGGCCTCCTCGGCCGCGACCTGCTCACCAGCATGGTGACCCGCCGGATCCTGCCGCTGCAGAGGTGGCCACATCTGGTCTGTCAGATGAGCAGCCGGCATGATCCCTGTAGGCTATCCACCAAGAGGTTCACCCCCGGCGCGGTAGCGCGAAGGGTGAACCTGATCTCCACCGCCCGTATGGACGACAGCGGGAACTAGTCGTGGGGGATGACCCCCTTCAACAGGTCCCGTCCGCCTCCAATGGTAAGTGGTCTCTTTGTTCTTCGTCGTTCGTCTTGCAACCGACCGTCTCGCTGAGCCGGCGGTCGAATCCTTTTTCATAGATGTTCGAGAGGCTGCAGGGATCCCTCCGTCCGCCCGCTCCCGACGTGGATGTGTCTGACACCTCGGAGATTGAGGACGAGGGCGTGGTTGAGTCCCGCTCGGACTCCTCCGCAGGCTCAGAGAACGCCCTGGAGTCGGAAGGGTCAGAGCCGTCTGGTGAGTACCCGCGGCCCTCCGTTGCAGACTAGACGGATGACGACGAGACTCCCTCATTCTTCTCTGCTGCAGCCTTCGAGGAGGACTCCGACGGGGTGGAGGAGGTCACCAGCCCGCCACTGACACGCGGCCGACGTCAGAGGGCCGGGGCAACCGCCGCTGACGAGGCGGCCGGGACGAAGGGCAAGGGTGCCACAACATCCAGGCCGGCTCCTAAGCGGCCGACTCCGGGTCCTCCAGCCGGAGCACGGGCAGGCGGCGCCAAGAAGCGCCGTGGTGCCGGCCGAAGGCAGGTGCCTATGGTCGCAGGGTAAGATTCCCTCCCCCTTTTCTTCGTTTATCTTGTGGGAAGCTATGTTCCTTAAGAAATTCGCTCGACAGGGAGGCGGAGGACGTGGAGGAAGACACCGCCTCCGCAGCCGAGCGAGCTGGGTGGGCAGCGACCGATGCTGCCCAGAGGGAGCTTGAGGAGCAGTCTAAGCGCTCGTGGGACGCGGCCGCGGGGAAGACGGCCGTGGGCCAATCTCGCCCCAGCCGGGCCGAGAAGCCGCTGGAGAAGCGTGCGAAGGCTATACATGACCCCTCCGCGCATGCTCGCGCGGAGGAGCTGATACGTCTCAAACGTATCTATAATGTTTGATGGTTTCATGTTGTTATCTTGTCATCTTTGGATGTTTTATGTACCTTTTATATCTTTTTTGGGACTAACTTATTAATTCAGTGCCAAGTGCTAGTTCCTGTTTTTCTGTGTTTTTGGCTCTTTTCAGATCTGATTTTGGAACGAAGTCCAAACGGAATAAAATCCCCGAAATAAATTTTTCCAGAAAGGAAGAAGATCAAGGGGCTTGAGGGCCAAGGCAGGAGAGCTACAGGGGGCCCACAAGCCCTGTAGCCGCCACCAGGGGAGCGGCGGCTACCAGGCTTGTGGCCTCCCTGGCGCCCCCTGACCTAGCTCCTTCGCCTATATATTCCCTAAAATACAGAAAAAATAGGGGAATCCACGAAAACACTTTTCCGCCGCCGCAAGCTCCCAATTCCGCGAGATCTCATCTGGAGACCCTTCCCGGTGCCGTGCCGGAGGGGACTTTGGAGTTGGAGGGCTTCTACATCAACATCATCGCCCCTCCAATGACTCGTGAGTAGTTCACTTCAGACCTACGGGTCCGTAGTTAGTAGCTAGATGGCTTCTTCTCTCTCTTGGATCTTCAATACAAAGTTCTCCATGATCTTCATGGAGATCTATCTGATGTAATCCTCTTTGGCGGTGTGTTTGTCGAGATCCGATGAATTGTGGATTTTTGATCAGATTATCTATGATATATATTTGAGTCTTTGCTGATTTCTTATATGCATGATTTGATATCCTTGTAAGTCTCTACGAGTCTTGGGTTTTGTTTGGCCAACTAGATCTATGATTCTTGCAATGGGAGAAGTGCTTGGTTTTGGGTTCATACCGTGTGGTGACCTTTCCCAGTGACTGAAGGGGCATCAAGGCACGCATCGTGTTGTTGCCATCAAGGGTAACAAGATGGGCTTTTATCGTAGATATGAGATTGTCCATCTACATCATGTCATCTTGCTTAAGGCGTTACTCTGTTCTTTTGGACTTAATACACTAGATGCATGCTAGATAGTGGTCGACGTGTGGAGTAATAGTAGTAGATGCAGAAAGTATCAGTCTACTTGTTTTGGACGTGATGCCTATAGATATAATCATTGCCATAGATGACGTCACGACTTTGCGCGGTTCTATCAATTGCTCGACAGTAATTTGTTCACCCACCGTCTACTTGCTTTCATGAGAGAAGCCACTAGTGAACACTACGGCCCCCGGGTCTATTCACACCTATCGTTTCCACTTTCGCTTTTACTTTGCTTTGTTACTTTGTTGCTTTTAGTTCTCACTTGGCAAACAATCTATAAGGGATTGACAACCCCTTCATAGCGTTGGGTGCAAGCTCTTTGTGTTTGTGCAGGTACTTGTGATAATCCTTCACTGGATCGATACCTTGGTTCTCAAAACTGAGGGAAATACTTACCGCCGCTGTGCTACATCACCCTTTCCGCTTTGAGGGAACACCAACGCAAGGCTCCAAGACCACGGGGGAATCCTTTGCATATTCTCCAAGGAAGTCCCTAAAGGCGTGGCGTAGCAGAAGGATTCCTCGTGCCGTTGCTGAGGAGTATCAAGACAAGAATAGTCTCCCGTCAGCACGTGTTTCTGGCGCCGTTGGAAGGTCTTTTGTTGAAGTAGCAGAAGTATTTCTGGCGTCGTTGCCAGGGAAGGAGAGATCTATCCAAGTAGGTCTCACAAACTCATCTCTTGCATTTACTTTTTCTTTTGCCAGTTGCCTCTCGTTTTCCTGTCCCCCACTTCACATTTGCCATTTGCACTTGCCTTTCTCCTTTGCCGTTTTGTTTTGCCTTTTGCCGTTTTCCTTTGCTGGTTCTCTTGCTTGCTTGTGTGCTTGTTTGTTTGTTGAAGTCATCATGGCTGAAAACACCAAACTTTGTGACTTCTCGAGTACCAATAATAATGATTTTATTAGTACTCTGATTGCTCCCGCCACTAGTGCAGAATCGTATGAAATCAACGCAGCCTTGCTGAATCTTGTTATGAAAGAGCAATTCTCTAGCCTTCCTAGTGAAGATGCCGCATCCCATCTCAATACCTTCATTGAGATTTGCGATATGCAAAAGAAACGAGATGTGGATAATGACGTGATTAAGTTGAAGCTTTTTCCTTTCTCGTTGCGAGATCGCGCAAAAACTTGGTTTTCTTCTTTGCCTAAAAATAGTATCGATTCTTGGGATAAGTGCAAAGATGCTTACATATCCAAGTATTTTCCGCCGGCTAAGATCATCTCCTTACGTAACGATATCATGAATTTCAAGCAACTTGATCATGAACACGTTGCACAATCTTGGAAGAGGATGAAGTTAATGATTAGAAATTGTCCCGCTCATGGCTTGAGTTTGTGGATGATTATACAAATCTTTTACGCTCGCTTGAATTTTGCCTCTCGCAATATCTTGGACTCCGCCTCAGGTGGAACGTTCATGGAAATCACGTTAGGAGACGCTACAAAACTTCTAGACAATATCATGACCAACTACTCTCAGTGGCACACTAAAAGGTCACCTGCTAGCAAAAAGGTACACGCTATAGAAGAAATTAACTCGCTTAGTGCTAAGATGGACGAGTTTATGAATTTGGTTGCTAGTAGAGATGCTCCTTTAGATCCTAATGACATGCCACTATCTTCCTTGATTGAGAGTAGCAACGCTAGTTTGGACGTTAATTTTGTTGGTAGGAACAATTTTGGCAACAAAAATGCTTTTAGAGGAAACTATGTTCCTAGGCCTTTTCCTAGTAACTCCTCTAACATTTATGGCAATTCCTACAACAACACTTATGGAAATCATAACAAATTACCCTATGATTTAGAGAGTAATATCAAAGAGTTCATCAACTCTCAAAAGATTTTCAATGCGTCCATAGAGGAAAAACTACTCAAAATAGACGATTTGGCTAAGAGCATTGATAGGATGTCTTGTGATATTGATGCTTTGAAATTTAGATGTGCTCCTCCCAAGGTCAACTTGGATGAAACTTTAAAAGCTATGCGCGTCTCCATGAATGAGAGCAAAGAAAGAACAACCCAAATTCGCGCTAGGCATGAATGGTTTAAAAGGGTGCGTTCTAGTGATGCAAATCACGAAGATCTTAAAATGCTTGGTGTGAGTCCTCTTGAATCTTTGTTTTCGCGTGTCAAACCTATTGATGAAGGGATGGATATAAGTCCACTTTGGTTGAAAAACGCCCCAATGATTCGGAGTCCACCCATCTTGATGATAAAGGTATGGAGAGTGGAGTAGAAGAAATCAAAATTTTGGGTAGTAATGAAACTCCCACTTTGGATTTCAAGGAATTCAATTATGATAATTGCTCCTTGTTTGAATGCATTTATTTGATGCAATCCATTGCAAACTCTCCACATGCTTATAGCCAAAGCAAAGCCTTTACCGCGCATATCGTAGATGCTATGATGAAATCTCTTGAAGAGAAGCTCGAACTAGAAGTCTCTATACCTAGAAAACTTCATGATGAGTGGGAACCTACTATCAAAATCAAAATCAAAAACTATGAGTGCAATGCTTTGTGTGATTTGGGTGCCAGTGTTTCTGCGATTCCAAAGTCTTTATGTGATATTCTTGGTTTTCATGAGATTGAAGAGTGTTCTCTTAATTTGCATCTTGCGGATTCTACTGTCAAGAAACCCATGGGAAGGATCGATGATGTTCTTATTGTTGCAAATAAGAACTATGTACCTGTGGATTTCATTGTACTTGACATAGATTGCAATCCTTCATGTCCCATCATTCTTGGTAGACCTTTCCTAAGGACTATTGGTGCTATCATCGATATGAAGGAAGGGAATATTGGATTTCAATTTCCTCTAAAGAAGGGCATGGAGCACTTTCCTAGAAAGAAAATAAGATTGCCTTATGAATCAATGATGAGGGCTGCTACTGCAACAAAAGACCTTCCAACGGCGCCAGAAATAGGTGTGTCGACGGCACCAGGAATCTTTCTGCTACGGCTACGCCTTAAGGGACTTCCTAAGAAAATATGCAAAGGATTTCCCCCGTGGCCTTGGAGCCTTGCGTTGGTGTTCCCTCGAAGCGGAAAGGTTGATGTAGCGCAGCGGTGGTAAGTATTTCCCTCAGTTTTGAGAACCAAGGTATCGATCCAGTGAAGGAGTATCACAAGAGCCTGCACAAACACAAAGGACTTGCTCCCAACGCTATGAAGGGGTTGTCATTCCCTTATAGATTGTTCGCCAAGTGAGAACTGAAAGCAACAAAGTAACAAAGCAAAGTAAAAGCAAAAGTGGAAACGATAGGTGTGAATAAACCCGGGGGCCGTAGTGTTCACTAGTGGATTCTCTCGTGAAAGCAAGTAGACGGTGGGTGAACAAATTACTGTCGAGCAATTGATAGAACCGCGCAAAGTCGTGACGTCATCTATGGCAATCATTATATCTATAGGAATCACGTCCAAAACAAGTAGACTGATACTTTCTGCATCTACTACTATTACTCCACACGTCGACCGCTATCCAGCATGCATCTAGTGTATTAAGTCCGAAAGAACAGAGTAACGCCTTAAGCAAGATGACATGATGTAGATGGACAATCTCATAACTACGATAAAAGCCCATCTTGTTACCCTTGATGGCAACAACACGATGCGTGCCTTGATGCCCCTTCTGTCACTGGGAAAGGTCACCACACGGTATGAACCCAAAACCAAGCACTTCTCCCATTGCAAGAACCATAGATCTAGTTGGCCAACCAAAACCCAAGACTCAGAGAGACTTACAAGGATATCAAATCATGCCTATAATAAATCGGCAAAGACTTAAATATATATCATAGATAATCTAATCACAAATCCATAATTCATCGGATCTCGACAAACACACCGCCAAAGAGGATTACATCGGATAGATCTCCATGAAGATCATGGAGAACTTTGTATTGAAGATACAAGAGAGAGAAGGAGCCATCTAGCTACTAACTACGGACCCGTAGGTCTGAAGTGAACTACTCACGAGTCATTGGAGGGGCGATGATGTTGATGTAGAAGCCCTCCAACTCCAAAGTCCCCTCCGGCAGGGCACCGGGAAGGGTCTCTAGATGAGATCTCGCGGAAACAGAAGCTTGCGGCGGCGGAAAAGTATTTTCGTGGATCCCTTGATTTTTCTTCTTCTGATTTTTAGGAATATAAAGGCGCAAGTTCTAGGTCAGGGGCGTGCCATGGAGGCCACAAGCCTGCCCACCACCGCCTCCTCCTGGTGGCGGAGTGGGGGCTTGTGGGCTCCCTGTAGCCCTCCTGGCTTGGCCCACAGGCCCCCTGATCTTCTTCCGTTCGGGAAAAAAATCATTTCGGGGATTTTCAGAGGTGCCAGAGCTATTCCTGACTTGATGTATCAATGGTGCCAGAAAAGTCTTGCAGCAGGTAACAACAAAGTAACAAGTAAGAACAGTAGTGACAGCAACAGCAAGTAAGAGCAGTAGTGAGAGCAGTAGCAACAGAGTAACAACAGTAGCGACATAGTAAGAGTAGCAAGGACTAGTAGTAAAAGACTCGTATGCATTGGATCAGTGATGGATGATTATGCCGGATGTGATTCATCATGTAACAGCTATAACACGGAGAGATATGTAACTAGCTCCCGTTCGTCAATCTAATGTAGGCATGTATTCCATATGTAGTCATACGTGCTTAGGGAAAAGAACTTGCATGACATCTATTGTCCATCCCTCCCGTGGCAGCGGGGTCCTAATGGAAACTACGGGATATTAAGGTTCTCCTTTTAATAAAGAACCGGACCAACGCATTAACACTTGGTGAATACATGAACTCCTCATACTATGGTCATCTCCGGGAGTGGTTCCGGCTATTGTCACTCCGGGGTTGCCGGGTCATAACACATAGTAGGTGACTACAACTTGCAAGATAGGATCTAAAACACACATATATTGGTGACAACATAATAGGTTCGGATCTGAAATCATGGCACTCGGGCCCTAGTGACAAGCATTAAGCATGGCAAAGTAGTAGCAACATCAATCTCACAACATAGTGGATACTAGGGATCAATACCCGTCAAAACTAACTCGATTACATGATAGATCTCATCCAATCCATCGCCGTCCAGCAAGCCTACGATGAGATTACTCACGAATGGTGAAGAGCATCATGGAATTGGCGATGAAGGAAGGTTGATGATGACGATGACGATGATTTCCCCTCTCCGGAGCCCAAAACGGACTCCAGATCTGCCCTCCAGATGAAGAACAGGAGGTGGCGGCGCCTCCGTATCGAAAAACGCGATGAATCCTTCTTCTTGATTTGTTTCCGGGCGAAACGGAATATATAGAGCTGAGATTGGAGGCAGTGGAGCCTCGTGGGCCCCACAAGCCTGCCAGGCGCGGCTAGGGGGGTGGCCGCGCCACCTGGGCTTGTGGCCCACTGGCTCACCTCCTCCGGTGGATCTTTGCATAGGTATTTTTCATTAATTCCAGAAAAATTCTTCGTAAATTTTTAGGTCATTCCGAGAACTTTTATTTCTGCACAAAAACAACACCATGGCAATTCTGCTGAAAACAACGTTAGTCCGGGTTAGTTCCATTCAAATCATGCAAAATAGAGTCCAAAACAAGGGCAAAAGAGTTCGGAAAAGTAGATACGACGGAGACGTATCAACTCCCCCAAGCTTAAAGCCTTGCTTGTCCTCAAGCAATTCAGTTGACAAACTGAAAGAGACAAAAGAAAAACTTTGACGAACTCTGTTTGATCTTGTTGTTGTAACTATGTCTAACTCATAACCAGAATTTCAGCAAGATCACAAGGAAACCACATAAGAAAATGACATCTAGGTCTCACGGTAAACTCATATCAATGGCATAATCAACTAGCGAGCAAACAATAATAAGTCTCAAAACGTCAACACTTCAATCAAAACAACATGAACCAGTACGAATAGATGGTATCTCGCTAGCTCTTTCTGAGACCGCAAAACATAAATGCAGAGCACCTTCAAAGACCAAGGGCTGACTAAACATTGTAATTCATGGCAAAGAAGATCCAATCACAGTCATTCTCAATCCAGTTAAAAGCAAAGCATAAAAATGATAGAGGTGCTCTCTAATTGGTGCTTTTGTAAGAGGAGGATGACTCGACAGGAACATAAATAGACAGGCCCTTCGCACAGGGAAGCATTGATTTGCACAGGTGCCAGAGCTCAAGCTTTAAAAACAGAGATAATAATTTTGGGTGGCATGCTTTCATTGTCAATGCAATGACTAAGAGTTCTAAACATCTTCCATGCTACACATGCTATAGGCAGTTCCCAAACAGAAAAGTAAAGTTTTGACTCCCCCACCACCAATCAATCACACTCCACAGCTAGCCGAATCCTCGGGTACTGTCGTGGTTTTGTCACGGCAGATGTTCTCATGAGAGAACTTAGGTGTGAGGCCATCGCAACCATGTGGCGGCTTGAAGGGGTTGGTCGGAATCGAGAGACGCGAGTTTACCCAGGTTCGGCCCCTACGATGGAGGTAAAAGCCTACGTCCTGCTTGTGTTTCATTGATGAAGATGATGATCTCGATTACAAGGGTGCAGACTCGCCACCTCTAATCTCGTGGGTGTCTAATCTGTCTATCTGATGATTTGTCTTGTCTAGACCTAAGTTGTGAATCTTGTCCCTCTTGGGGCGCCTTACCCCTCCTTATATAGGTGGAAGGGGTAGGTTTACATGTAGAGTCCTACTAGGAGTAGGAATAGGACTAGTCTTTCTTGAATCCTAATCCAGGTCTTGTTTCCTTATTACGGGAGTCTTTCCTCTTCTTGGGCCTTCTATGTGAGTCGGCCCTCCTGGCCTCTCTATGAGTCGCCTTATGCCAAGGTGTACGCCGGGCCTTGGGCCTTCGTCATTTATCTAAGTCGCCTGTGGGGACAAGTATGAGTCGCCCGCCAGGTCACTGCTGAGTCGCCGGTGAGTCTCCAAGTCCTTGGCGGGTCATACTCCAAGCCGGGTTACACTGCGGGGTATATCCCCGACAGTTTGGACTCCATTCCAAAATCAGATCTGAAAAGAGCCAAAAACACAGAAAAAACAGGAACTGGCACTTGGCACTGAATTAATAAGTTAGTCCCAAAAAAGATATAAAAGGTACATAAAACATCCAAAGATGACAAGATAACAACATGAAACCATCAAAAATTATAGATACGTTTGAGACGTATCAAGCATCCCCAAGCTTAACTCCTGCTCGTCCTCGAGTAGGGAAGTGGTAAGAATGAATTTTTGATGCTTTTATGCTACCTAGCATAGATGCCCTTTGTAACTCCTCTTATGTGACGTGAATGTTCAGATCCATTTGATTCAAAACAATAGTTTTCTATTGACGTGGAAACAATAATAATTCAAGCAAACTAGCAAGGTAATCATGAACTTTCAAAATAACAAGGCCAAAAGAAAGTTATCCCTACAAAAGCATATAGTCTGGCTATGCTCTATCATCATTGCACAACGAATTTAAATCATGCACAACCCCGGTATTGGCCAAGTAATTGTTTCACACCTTTACTTTCTCAAACCGTTTCAACTCTCACGCAATACATGAGCGTGAGCCATGGATTTAGCACTATAAGTGTTGTGGAGTGTGGTGGAGGTTGCAAGACAAAATAGGAGAAGATGGTCACATTAACTAGGCATATCAATGAGCTGTGGAGATGCTCATCAATAGATATCAATGTGAATGAGTAGGGATTGCCATACATATGATGCACTAGAGCTAAGAGTATGTGAAAGCTCTTAAAGAAAACTAGTGGGCGTGCATCCAATTTGCTTGCTCAAGAAGACCTAAGGCAATTTTGAGGAAGCATATCATTGGAATATACAAGCCAAGTTATATAATGAAAATTTCCCACTAGCTATATGGTGGTGACAAAACGAGAGACTCTCAATCATGAAGATCATGGTGCTTAATATGCACAAGTGTGGAAAGGTGGTAGCATTGTCCCTTCTCTCTTTTTCTCTCATTTTTTTTGGGTGGGCTCTTTGGCCTCTTTTTTTATATATTTTGGTGGGCATCTTTGGCCTCTTTTATTTCCTCACATGGGACAATGCTCCATTAATGATGATCATCAAACTTTCAACTCAAAACTTAGAGCAACGATGACTCTATATGGAATGCCTTCAGTAGTGTACCGAGACAATGATCTAGCATGGCATAAACATTAATGGAAACATCATGCTAGCTATCTTACGATCGTGCAATGACAATGTAGACGTGGTGGCACATGTCATGGTGGTAGTTGCATGGCAATATATCTCAGAATGACTTTGAAAAAGCCATAGTAGGTAGGTATGGTGGCTGTTTTGAGGGAGGCTAATGGTGGGTTTTGTGCACCGGCGAAATTTGCACGTCACTAAGAAGGTAGTGATGGTGGAAGGTGAAAGTGCATCTAAACCATGGACTCAACATTAGTCATGAAGAACTCATATACTTGTTGCAAAAGTTTTATTAGTAATCGAAACAAAGCATTCAACGCATACTCCTAGGGGAAGGGTTGGTTGGTATAAACCATCGCGCGATCCCGACCGCCACGCAAAGGATGACAATCAAAAGACTAATCATGCTCAGATTTCATCACATAGCGGTTCACCATACGTGCATGCTACGGGAATCACTAACTCCAACACAAGTATTTCTAGATCCACAACACCTTACTAGCATAACTTCAATATTACCAAAACCACAACTCAAAACTAATTGAGATGAATCAAATTTCTCTAACTATTCAATGCACATGACGGTGGAAGTTTTCGTATCCCTTTGGATAACTACCGCTTTTGAGACTACTTTCAAAGCATAGATCAACTACCAAGCCACGCACCGCTGTGCTCTAAAAGATATAAGTGACGCACATAGAGCAAAAGTATCTAGCTCAAAAGATATAAGTGAAGCACATGTGAGCTGAATTGTCTACCAAAAGATATAAGTGAAGCTCGACAAAATCATGGTGAGTGCATGTCTCTCTCTAGGTGTGCGGCAATGATGATTGTGACACAACAAAAATAAAAGACTCCTACGATACAAGACGCTCCAAGCAAAAACACATAACATGTGATGAATAAAAATATAGCCCCAAGTAACGTTACCGATGGATTGAAGACGAGAGATGGGATGCCTTCCCGGGGCATCCCCAAGCTTAGGCTTTTATGGCATCCTTTAATCTCTGGGGTGCCTTGGGCATCCCCAAGCTTGAGCTCTTGCCACTCTTTATCTCTTTGTCCATAAGAATTTCACCCAAAACTTGAAAACTTCACAACACGAAACTTAAACAGAAACTCGTGATAACATTAGTATGAGAAAGCAAACCACCACTTCCTTAGGTACTGTAGCAAACTTAAATTCTACTTATGCTGATGTTGGGTAACTGTATTTTCAATCTTCCATGGCTAATACCCCCCGATACTATCCATAGTTTCATCAAAATAAGCAACAAATACAACAAAAACAGAATCTGTTAACAGCAGACCAGTCTGTAGCAATCTGTATATTTCCTATACTTCTATTACTTAACAAATTCTGAAAAATTACGACAGTCTGAAGAATTTGCGTAGCAATCGGCAGCAAAAGGAATCAACTCAAAAGCCCTTACAGAAAAAAAAAATTCTTTTTGTGAGCAGAAAGTTTCTGTCTTTTCCAGCATGACCCAACGATCATCCCCAAGACTAATCATAACGGTTTTGCTTGGAACAAACGCAAAAAGAAACACAAAAAACACAATCATAACAGAATTATGAAAGCGTGGAAAACAAAAAATAGAAAGAAAAAGGATAGATTCGTTGAGTTTCCTCCCAACAAGCGCTTTTGTTTAACGCCCTTAGCTAGGCATTCGATGATGCTCTCACAAAAGTCAAGAATTGAAGCACAACGAGAGCATCCTAAAGCATGTGAAAACCACATCTAATTCTAACATACTAACTATGCATAGACATTTTATAGGAAAAGAGATTGTCAAGACAACCAATAGTTGCCGTATGCAAGGAAGAAGAAAGAGACAATAGCAATCTCCACATAACGAGAGGTAATTTGGTAACATGAAAGTTTCTACCAAAATATTTTCCTCTCTCATAGAAATTACATGTGGGATCATATTCGAATTCAACAAAATAGCTATCAAAAAGGATATTCTTTTCATGATCCACATGCATGCAAAGTTGACGCTCTTCCAAAATAGTGGGATTGTCATCAACTAAAGTCATGAGTTCTCCAATCCCACTTTCAATATTGTCGCAAATATCATAATCATCATGAGGCTTGAACAAATTTTCAAGATCATAAGAAAGATCATCACCCCAATCATGATTATTGCAATAAGTAGTGGTCATAGCAAAACTAGCATCCCCAAGCTTAGGGTTTTGCATATTCTTAGCATGATTGTCACTAATAGAATTTATAGTGAAACCATTGCAATCATGCTTTTCATCCAAGGAGCCCTCGTGAATCTCTTCATGAATTTCTTCCTCACAATTTTCAGATTCACGCATCTCAAGCAAAACTCCATAAAAATAGTCAAGTGCACTCAACTCACTAGCAATTCGTTCCACATAAGTGGGTCTCTTAAAGAGATTAGCTAGTGGATGAGGATCCATATCACTAGATTTTTAGCAAGCGAAGATGCAAGCATATTGAAGGCACATGACACACAAGCGAACAGAAAGCAAGTGAGAGAAAAGGGCGAATGAAAAAGGCAAAAGGCAAATGAAAACGGCAAATGTGAAGTGGGGGAGAGGAAAACGAGAGGCAACTCGCAAAAAAGTAAATGCAGGAGATGAGTTTGTGAGACCTACTTGGATAGATCTCTCCTTCCCCGGCAACGACGCCAGAAATACTTCTGCTACTGCAACAAAAGACCTTCCAATGGCGCCAGAAATAGGTGTGTCGACGGCACCAGGAATCCTTCCGCTACGCCTACGCCTTAAGGGACTTCCTAGGCAAATATGCAAAGGATTTCCCCCGTGGCCTTGGAGCCTTGCGTTGGTGTTCCCTCGAAGCGGAAAGGGTGATGTAGCGCAGCGGTGGTAAGTATTTCCCTCAGTTTTGAGAACCAAGGTATCGATCCAGTGAAGGAGTATCACAAGAGCCTGCACAAACACAAAGAACCTGCTCCCAACGCTATGAAGGGGTTGTCAATCCCTTATATATTGTTCGCCAAGTGAGAACTGAAAGCAACAAAGTAACAAAGCAAAGTAAAAGCAAAAGTGGAAACGATAGGTGTGAATAGACCCGGGGGCCGTAGTGTTTACTAGTGGCTTCTCTCATGAAAGCAAGTAGATGGTGGGTGAACAAATTACTGTCGAGCAATTGATAGAACCGTGCAAAGTCATGACGTCATATATGGCAATGATTATATCTATAGGCATCACGTCCAAAACAAGTAGACCGATACTTTCTGCATCTACTACTAATACTCCACACGTCGACCGCTATCCAGCATGCATCTAGTGTATTAAGTCCAAAAGAATAGAGTAACGCCTTAAGCAAGATGACATGATGTAGATGGAGAATCTCATATCAACGACACAACCCACCTTGTTACCCTTGATGGCAACTACTCAATGTGTGCCTTACTGCCCCTACTGTCACTGGGAAAGGTCACCACATGGTAAGAACCCAAAACCAAGCACTTCTCCCATTGCAAGAATCATAGATCTAGTTGGCCAAACAAAACCCAAGACTCGGAGAGACTTACAAGGATATCAAATCATGCAAATAAGAAATGAACAAAGACTCAAATATATATCATAGATAATCTGATCACAAATCCACAATTCATCGGATCTCGACAAACACACCGCCAAAGAAGATTACATCGGATAGATCTCCATGAAGATCATGGAAAACTTTGTATTGAAGATCCAAGAGAGAGAAGAAGCCATCTAGCTACTAACTACGGGCCCGTAGGTCTGAAGTGAACTACTCATGAGTCATTGGAGGGGCGATGATGATGATGAATAAGCCCTCCAACTCCAAAGTCCCCTCTGGCAGGGCACCGGGAAGGGTCTCCAGATGAGATCTCGCGGAAACGGAAGCTTGCGGCGGCGGAAAAGTATTTTCGTGGATCCCTTGATTTTTTTCCTGATTTTTAGGGAATATATAGGCGCAAGATCTAGGTCAGGGGGGCGCCAGGGAGGCCACAAGCCTGCCCACCGCCGCCTACCCCTGGTGGCGGAGTGGGGGCTTGTGGGCTCCCTGTAGCCCTCCTGGCTTGGCCCACATGCCCCCTGATCTTCTTCCGTTCGGTAAAAAATCATTTCGGGGATTTTATTCCGTTTGGACTCCGTTCCAAATTCAGATATGAAAAGAGCCAAAAACACAGAAAAAACAGGAACTGACACTTGGCACTGAGTTAATAAGTTAGTCCCAAAAAAGATATAAAAGATACATAAAACATACAAATATGACAAGATAACAGCATGAAACCATCAAAAACTATAGATACGTTTGAGCGTATCAAGGGCTACTTATGGATTGAGCACCAAAGATGACTATACGTGATTCCATCACCTTTTGCCTAGCTAAGGGCGTTAAACAAAAGCACTTGTTGGGAGGCAACCCAACGAATATATCATTTTTCTTTCTGTTTTGTGTTTTCCACACTTTCATAATTCTATTATGATTGTGTTTTTTGTGTTTCTTTTTGCGTTTGTGCCAAGCAAAACCGTTATGATTAGTCTTGGGGATGATCGTTTGGTCATCTTGGAAAAGACAGAAACTTTGTGCTCACGAAAATAATTTTCATTTTTTTTTCTGTAAGAGCTTTTGAGTTGATTCTTTTTGCTGCTGATTTCTACGCAAATTCTTCAGACCATCATAATTTTTCAGAATTTGTGAAGTACCAGAAGTATACGAAGTATACAGATTGCTACAGACTAGTGCGCTGTTAACAGATTCTGTTTTTGTTGAGTTGGTTGCTTATTTTGATGAAACTATGGATAGTATCGGGGGGGTATTAGCCATGGAAGATTGAAAGTACAGTAACCCAACATCAACATAAGTAGAATTTAAGTTTTCTACAGTACCTAAGGAAGTGGTGGTTTGCTTTCTTGTACTAATGTTATCACGAGTTTCTGTTTAAGTTTCATGTTGTGAATTTTTCAAGTTTTGGGTGAAGTTCTTATGGACAAAGAGATAAAGAGTGGCAAGAGCTCAAGCTTGGGGATTCCCAAGGCACCCCAAGAGATTCAAGGATGCCGTAAAAGCCTAAGCTTGGGGATGCCCCGGGAAGGCATCCCCTCTCTCGTCTTCAATCCATCGGTAATGTTACTTGGGGCTATATTTTTATTCACCACATGTTATGTGTTTTTGCTTGGAGCGTCTTGTATCGTAGAAGTATTTTATTTTTGTTGTGTCACAATCATCCTTGCTGCACACCTAGAGAGAGACATGCACACACCATGATTTTGTCGAGCTTCACTTATATCCTTTGGTGGACAATTCAGCTCACATGTGCTTCACTTATATCTTTTGAGCTAGATACTTTTGCTCTTTGTGCTTCACTTATATCTTTTAGAGCACAGCGGTGCGTGGCTTGGTAGTTGATCTATGCTTTGAAAGTAGTCTCAAAAGGGGTAGTTATCCAAAGGGATACGAAAACTTCCACCTTCATGTGCATTGAATAGTTAGAGAAGTTTGATTCATCTCAATTAGTTTTGAGTTGTGGTTATGGTAATATTGAAGTCATGCTAGTAAGGTGTTGTGGATCTAGAAATACTTGTGTTGAAGTTAGTGATTCCCGTAGCATGCACGTATGGTGAACCGCTATGTGATGAAATCTGAGCATGATTAGTATATTGATTGTCATCCTTTGCGTGGCGGTCGGGATCGGGCGATGGTTTATACCTACCAACCCTTCCCCTAGGAGTATGCGTTGAATGCTTTGTTTTGATTACTAATAAAACTTTTGCAACAAGTATATGAGTTCTTCATGACTAATGTTGAGTCCATGGTTTAGATGCACTTTCAGCTTCCACCATCACTATCTTCTTAGTGTCGTGCAACTTTCGCCGGTGCACAAAACCCACCATTAGTCTCCCTCAAAACAGCCACCATACCTACCTACTATGGCTTTTTCAAAGTCATTCTGAGATATATTGCCATGCAACTACCACCATGACATGTGCCACCACGTCTACATTTCCATTGCATGATCGTAAGATAGCTAGCATGATGTTTCCATTGATGTCTATGCCATGCTAGATCATTGCCACGGTACACTACCGAAGGCATTCCATATAGAGTCATAGTTGCTCTAAGTTTTGAGTTGAAAGTGTGATGACCATCATTAATGGAGCATTGTCCTATGTGAGGAAATAAAAGAGGCCAAAGAAGCCCATAAAAAAAGAGAGGCCAAAGAGACCATGAAAAAAAGAGAAAAAGAGAGAAGGTACAATGCTACCACTTTTTCCACACTTGTGCATATTAAGCACCATGATCTTCATGATTGAGAGCCTCGTTTTTTGTCACCACCATATAGCTAGTGGGAAATTTTTATTATATAACTTGGCTTGTATATTCCTATGATAGGCTTCCTCCAAATTGCCTTAGGTCTTCGTGAGCAAGCAAGTTGGATGCACACCCACTAGTTTTCTTTAAGAGCTTTCACATACTCATAGCTCTAGTGCATCAATTGTATGGCAATCCCTACGCATTCACATTGATATCTATTGATGAGCATCTCCACAGCTCATTGATATGCCTAGTTAATGTGACTATCTTCTCCTTTTTTGTCTTGCAACCTCCACTACATTCCACACCATCTATAGTGCTATAACCATGGCTCACGCTCATGTATTGCGTGAGAGTTGAAAAGGTTTGAGAAAGTAAAGTTGTGAAACAATTACTTGGCCAATACCGGGGTTGTGCATCATTTAAATTCGTTGTGCAATGATGATAGAGCATAGCCAGACTATATGCTTTTGTAGGGATAACTTTCTTTTGGCCTTTTTATTTTGAAAGTTCATGATTACTTTGCTAGTTTGCTTGAATTATTATTGTTTCCACGTCAATAGCAAACTATTGTTTTGAATCTAATGGATTTGAACATTCACGTCACATAAGAGGAATTACAAAGGACACCTATGCTAGGTAGCATGAAAGCATCAAAAATTCATTCTTATCACTTCCCTACTTGAGGACGAGCAGGAGTTAAGCTTGGGGATGCTTGATACGTCTCAAACGGATCTATAATTTTTGATGGTTTCACGTTGTTATCTTGTCTTCTTTGGATGTTTTATGTACCTTTTATATCTTTTTTGGGACTAACTTATTAATTCAGTGCCAAGTGCGAGTTCTTGTTTTTTCCGTGTTTTACCCAGAAATGATTTTTTTCCCGAACAGAAGAAGATCAGGGGGCCTTTTGGCCAGGCCAGGTGGGCTCCAGGGAGCCCACATGCCCCCACTCCGCCACCAGGGGAGGCGGCGGTGGGCAGGCTTGTGGCCTCCCTGGCCGCCCCGTGACCTAGGTCTTTGGCCTATAAATTCCCAAATATTCTGCAAAAAACCAGGGGAGCCTCGAAAATACTTTTCCGCCGCCGCAAGCTTCCGTTTTCGCGAGATCTCATTTGGAGACCCTTCCCGGCACCCTGCCGGAGGGGACTTTGGAGTTGGAGGGCTTCTTCATCATCATCATCGCCCCTCCAATGACTCGTGAGTAGTTCACTTCAGACCTACGGGTCCATAGTTAGTAGCTAGATGGCTTCTTCTCTCTCTTGGATCTTCAATACAAAGTTCTCCATGATCTTCATGGAGATCTATCCGATGTAATCTTCTTTGGCGGTGCGTTTGTCGAGATCCGATGAATTTTGGATTTGTGACCAGATTATCTATGATATATATTTGAGTCTTTGCTGATTTCTTATATGCATGATTTGATATCCTTGTAAGTCTCTCCGAGTCTTGGGTTTTGTTCGGCCAACTAGATCTATGATTCTTGCAATGGGAGAAGTGCTTGGTTTTGGGTTCTTCCATGTGGTGACCTTTCCTAGTGATAGTAGAGGCAGCAAGGCACACATCAAGTAGTTGCCATCAATGGTAAAAAGATGGGGGTTTTATCATTGGTTTGAGATTATCCCTCTACATCATGTCATCTTGCTTAAGGCGTTACTCTGTTCTTATGGACTTAATACACTAGATGCATGCTGGATAGCGGTCGACGTGTGGAGTAATAGTAGTAGATGCAGACAATATCGGTCTACTTGTTTTGGACGTGATGCCTATAGATATAATCATTGCATAGATATCGTCACGACTTTGCGCGGTTCTATCAATTGCTCGACCGTAATTTGTTCACCCACCGTCTACTTGCTTTCATGAGAGAAGCCACTAGTAAACACTACGGCCCCGGGGTCTATTCAGATCCATCGTTTACACCTCCGCTTTTACTTTGCTTTGTTACTTTGTTGCTTTCAGTTCTCACTTGGCAAACAATCTATAAGGGATTGACAACCCCTTCATAGCATTGGGAGCAAGTTTTTGTGTTTGTGCAGGATCTTGAGATACTCCTCCACTGGATTGATACCTTGGTTCTCAAACTGAGGGAAATACTTACCACCGCTACGCTACATCACCCTTTCCGCTCCGAGGGAACACCAACGCAAGGCTCCAAGGCCACGGGGGAATCCTTAGCGTACTTGCCTAGGAAGTCCCTTAAGGCGTAGCCGCATCAGAAAGATCAAGCCAAGTATTCTCCCATCGACGTGCCTATTTCTGGCGCCGTTGGAAGGTCTTTTGTTGCAGTAGCAGAAGTATTTCTGGCGCCGTTGCCGGGGATACACAGCTGACATCAGTGGTGTAGCCCCCGAGCTTATTGAAGCCAGCAAGGGGCGTACACAGTGTAGCCCCCGAGCTTATTGAAGCCAGCAAGGGGCGTACACAGAGTGAGCACTCTAGATGTGAATTCTAAAAAAGAAGCATGAGGCATGCTCTTTCTATTTCATTCATTGAGGATCCCTGAAGAGGGAGAAAGATACACATGCATGCTCTTTCCATTGTTTGATACTTGCCTTCTAGCAATAGAACGGGCGAAGCAACGCCGCATTCCATGGACGTTCCGTCTCCTGGCCGGAGTCGTCCCTCTTGCGTCTCCTTGGCTTTTGGGCATCGATAAAGTAGTAAGCGTTGTTGTGCGACGCCCTACTAATGATGAAGGGTCCCTCCCATGGGGATGAGAGCTTGTGCTGGCCAGCAGTGCGCTGGATTCTTCTGAGGACCAAGTCTCCCTCCCTGAAAGAGAGAGGCTTGATCTTTTTTGCCGTGGTAGTATCTCAGCTTCTGTTGGTAGATGGCCGTCCGGCTCAAGGCCAAGTCCCTTGCTTCTTCGAGGAGATCCACGCTATCTTCTCTTGCCTCCTTCGCCTTCGTTTCCATGTATAGGGTGACCCGAGGCGAGTCAAACTCGATATCCGTGGGAATAATAGCCTCGGACCCGTATACGAGGAAGAACGGAGTGAAGCCAGTCGACTGGTTGGGCGTGGTGCGGAGGCTCCATAACACAACCGACAGTTCTTCGATCCAGCAGCCGGCCGATCTGACGAGTGGTGCCACCAGTCTTAGCCTGATGCCGGCCAGAATCAGGTCGTTGGCCCTCTCCGCTTGGCCATTCGACTCGGGGTGTGCCACTGATGCCAAATCGAGCCGGATGCCTACCTTGGAACAGTAGAGCGCCAGAGCGCCTTTGGCGAAGTTGGTGTCGTTGTCGGTGATGATGCTGTGGGGGACACCATATCGAACAGAGATGTCCGTGATGAACTTGACGGCCGTGGGGCCATCAAGCTTCTTGATAGGTCTGGCTTCAATCCAGTTGGTGAATTTGTCGACGCTACCTAGAGATGGGTCATTCCACCACAAGCCATCTTGAAGGGCCCTACCATGTCCAGTCCCCTGACGGCGAACGGCCATGACAGGGGGATGGTTTTGAGGGCCGAAGGCGGCATGTGGCTCTTTGCGCTAAAGAACTGGCAGCCTTCGCATTTGTCGACCAGATCCACGACCTCCTCGAGGGCCGTGGGCCAGTAGAATACATGACGGAACACCTTGGCCACCAGGGTTCTAGAGGCGGCATGATGCCCGCACTCCCCCTGGTGAATGTCTCTGAGGATCTTCTGTCCCTTTTCTGATTCGACGCAGCGTTGGAACACGCCAGTCACGCTGCGCCGCACTAGCTCGCGATTGATGATGGCATAGGCTGCAGACCTGCGCTGGATCTGCCTTGCCTCTTCCTCGTCTTGAGGAAGCTCACCGCGAAGGAGGAAGGCCAGGATAGTTTGAGCCCATGACGGAGCCGACACAAGGGCTGGCTCCACCTCGACCTGACTATTGGGGGCTTCTGCAGCCCCGAGCTTGGTGGACCAGCAGTCGTAGGCTCGAGACGAGGTGTCTCTGGTGGTGCTGTGGCAGCTGGCTCGCCGTCTACCTAGATGACGTCCACCCACTGTGTGTCGAGACGACAGGATTCGAGGCAGGGCGGAGCCGGAGTCGTTGTTGTAGCCGGTGCCGCTATTGGAGTCGGTATGGCCAGCTTGGCCGGCACAGGAGTTGTAGCCGGCGTAGCTGGTGGAACCGACGGTGCTTGCACCTTGGACTCGGTCGGTGCCACTATTGGAGTCGGCATGGCCAGCGTAGCCGGCACAGGAGCTGTAGCCAGCGTAGCTGGTGAAGCCGACGACGCTTGCACCGTAGAGTTAGCCGACACGAAGATCGATGCCGACTCGGGAGACGGCTTGATAGACGGCTTCTGGAGTTTCTCGAGGGAGACGCCGGCTGGGATAGCCTGTCTCATGGAGCCAATCTTTGCCAGTGTATCAGCCGCTTCATTGTCTGCTCTGGGAACGTGGTGGAACTCACAACCCTCGAAGGGGCCGCTGAGCTGCTGGATGAGGAAGCGGTAACTTGCCATGTTGGCATCCCTGGCGTCCCATTCGCTAGAAACTTGCTGTACCACCAAGTCCGAGTCGCCGAAGCATATGAGCCGCCGGATGCCAATCTCCTTGGCAAGCCGGAGGCCGTGAACCAGTGCTTCGTACTCGGCGACGTTGTTGGAGGCGGCGAAGTGGATCTGGAGAGCATACTTGAGCTGGTCTCCTTTCGGAGACGTCAAGACGATGCCGGCTCCCAGACCCGTCCGCATCTTCGAGTAGTCGAAGTGCATCCGCCAATGCGTAGACTCTAGAGGCGGTGGCGCGAACTGGGTCTCGGCCCAGTCGACTAAGAAGTCGGCCACCACCTGAGATTTGATGGCGGTGCGAGGCTCGTACCGAATATCGTGGTCCGCCATGGCGATGGACCATTTGGCAATCCTGCCCGTGGCATCACGGTTGCCCATGATCTCTGAAAGTGGAGCAGTGCTCACCACAGTGATGGCATGCTCTTGGAAGTATTGCTTCAACTTCGTTGCAGCAAGGTAAACACCATAACACATTTTTTGATAATGTGGGTAGTTCTTCTTGAAGGCGGACAAGACCTTGCTAAGGTAGTAA
This sequence comes from Hordeum vulgare subsp. vulgare, assembly GCF_904849725.1. Classification (NCBI taxonomy): domain Eukaryota; kingdom Viridiplantae; phylum Streptophyta; class Magnoliopsida; order Poales; family Poaceae; genus Hordeum; species Hordeum vulgare. The sequence goes on along the minus strand of NC_058519.1, from coordinate 117,577,325 downwards.
ACAGGGTGCTGCACTGGCAGTGCCTTTCCCTCCTCCTTGCGCTGAACTACCAACACTACACTAATCACGCGAGTGGTCGCGACAATGTATATGAGTATGGGTTCCCTTTCAGCCGGCGCTGCCAAGATTGGCAGGCTCGAGATGACCCGCTTGAGGTCGCGGAAGGCTTCGTCTGCCTGGTCCTTCCACTTGAATTTCGTCTTCTTCTTCATGAGCTGGTAGAGTGGAAGGGCCTTCTCGCCAAGCCGGCTGACGAACCGGCTAAGGGATGCCAGGCAGCCGGCGAACTTCTGGACGTCTAGGATTCGAGCCAGCCGCACCATCCGCTCGATGGTGCCGATCTTCTCAGGGTTCGCCTCGATGCCGCGAGCGGACACGAAGAACCCCAAGAGTTGGCCAAGTCCGAGCCGAGCCGGCCAACATGAGTGGCACATAGCGGACTGCTACGCGCTTGTTGCCCCTGGCGATGCCGACGGCCATGGTGTAGTCGATCAGCCAGTCCTATGGCTTGGCCGTGCTGTTGTATTTAGGCGTATCCCGAGGCAAGGTGAACTGATTTCCGCCGAGGACCTCGGCAATGAACCGGCCGCGGCTGCGGACCGATCCAAGCCGGCTAGGGGCCTCGGAAATCGGGGTGAGGCCGTATGTGGAGTTATACTCGCACTGCGTGCCCTCCATCTGACATTTTGCCGAGGCGACGGCGATGCCCTCCTCCAGTGATGCCCGGGCGTCGCTAGGGTTCGCGGAAGCGGTGACGGGTGTCTTCAGGCCGGCGATGGCGTCCTGAAGAGTATCAGCGGTGGCAACAACGGGCTCACCAGCGTCTGCTGACGCCTTGCCATGAGCCGCGCTGGTGCCAGCGCTGATAATCATCACCTCCACGACATTGGAGACGGCGGCGACATGGCATGGGGTGAAGAACCCCACCGACGGCGGAGGGCCGTCGAAGACGAGGACGTTGTTGGGACACACGTCATGGGCAGGCGTCTCAGCGATAGAGAGCCTGCTGAAGCTGGCGCAGAGCGCCTCAACGTCGAAGTCCTCGCCGAAGTAACGAGGACCGTCATTGAGACGTAAGTCGCTAAAGAGAACGCTGAGGTTCTCCATAGCAGCGACGACGACGCTAGGGAGCGCCTCGTCATCAGAATCTTCGTCTGAATCCGCCTGGCGGACGATGAAAGGACGTGGATGTCGCCTAGAGGGGGGGTGAATAGGCGCTTTAAAATAATTAAGGTTTAGGCTTGAACAAATGCAGAATAAAACTAACGTTTAATATGTCAAGCATAAAACCTACAAACAACTAGGCTCACCTATGTGCACCAACAACTTATGCTAAGCAAGATAAACAACTAAGTGATAGCAAGATATATTACAATAAACAATATGTCTATCACAAAGTAAAGTGCATAAGTAAAGGGTTCGGGTAAGAGATAACCGAGGCACGGGGAGACGATGATGTATCCCGAAGTTCACACCCTTGCGGATGCTAATCTCCGTTAGAGCGGTGTGGAGGCACAATGCTCCCCAAGATGCCACTAAGGCCACCGTAATCTCCTCACGCCCTCGCACAATGCAAGATGCCGTTATTCCACTAAGGGACCCTTGAGGGCGGTCACTGAACCCGTACAAATGGCAAACCTTGGGGGCGGTCACCGAACCCGTACACGTGGCAACCCTTGGGGGCGGTTACCGATACCCGTACAAATTGCTCGGGGCAATCTCCACAACCTAATTGGAGACCCCGACGCTTGCCCGGAGCTTCACACCACAATGATTGAGCTCCGAGACTCCACCAAGCTTCTAGGACGCCAAAGCATCCACGAAGAACAATATCTAGGGTACTAAGTACCAAAGGTAATAAGCTTCTCAAACTTCACTTCCACGTATCACCGTGGAGAACTCAAACCGATGCAACTAATGCAATGGCAAGAACACACGAAGTGGTCAAGTCCCTCACACTCAAATCCCTCCACAACAACAAAAGCTATGGAGAAAATATGAGAGGAAGAACAAGGAGCTCACAAAGAACTCCAAGATCAAGATCCAAGGGGTTCCCCTCACATAGAGGAGAAAGTGATTGGTGGAGATGTGGATCTAGATCTCCTCTCTCTTTTCCCTCAAGAACAAGCAAGAATCATTGGAGGGATTGAGAGTAAGCAAGCTCTAAGAATGTCAACAATGGAGGTAGAACAAGAGCTCAACAGATGGATAAGGCCAAGGGGGAAGAAGACCCCCTTTATATAGTGGGGGAAGGAATCAGACCGTTACCCCCACTCTCTGCCCGAGCTCCAGCGGTACTACCGCTGGCACTCCAGCGGTACTACCGCTGACTGCAGCGGTACTACCGCCAGCTAGCGGTACTACCGCTGGCCCCGGCGGTACTACCGCTGGGCCCCTGGTAGTGCAAAGGCACTACCACCGCCAAGAAAGTCTTCGCAAAAAGGTCCGTCCACGAACAACCGCTAGGCAGGCGGTACTAAGCTCCTGGAGCGGTACTACCGCTGACCAGGGGCTGTACTACCGCCAGCCAGCGGTACTACCGCTAGGTCCAGCGGTACTACCGCTCGCCACTGAAACAGCCATAACTTTCGCATACGAGCTCCGAATCGAGCAAACCCAAGCTTGTTGGATTCATGACGACAAGAGCTATCCAAACAACGACTAGAAGTCTTAAGACCATGCAGATATGAAAATGCCAATGATATAGAGATGTGAGATCTCTATGAATGAAGAACCGACAAAAACTCCAACATCGAAAACATCATAGTAGATGCATATGGACTCCGTTTTCGATGAACTCGAGCTTGTCACGAAGATGACCATAAGCTCTAAAACTCACAAAGAGAAACACCAAACAAGAACCGAGAAGTATGATGCAAGGATGCAAATGGTTTGAACTCTCAACGAACGATACGATCAAGCTACTCACTTGAGAGCCCCCCTTGATAGTAGAGCAATCTATCCTAACCAGAAAACCTATCAAGGGCAAACCTATACCTTGCACCTCGTCCTCTTGAGCTAGATGATGATGATCTTGGCTTCCTCAAGATGGACCACCTTTCTTGATTGCGTTGGCTTGATGAAGACTAGTTGATTGCTCCCCCATACTCACTATGGGTGAGCCACTCTTCAGCATATCTTCACAAGTCCATTGCCACCACAATGGACAGCAAGCTTCAAGTATGATATCTTCGTGCTGATCCACTTGAACTTGCACATCGCAATCTTGATGACGATCACAACTTGACGTCATACTTCATGGGTTGTATGAGATCTTCTCTTTGACGCAAGCCCATGGAAACACACCTAACCCCCACATAGAACTCTCACGAAGACCTGGGTTAGTACACCAACACGTAATGGACAATGCTTACCATACCATGGGATCACTTGATCCCTCTCGGTGCATCTTGTACGCTTTGTGTGTTGATCATCTTGATTTACTCTTTGTCTGAGATCTTGATCAACCTTGTGTCTCTATGACCATTCTTTGGATAATACCTTGAATACCACCTTGGTCATCATATAAACTCCTTGAACCCAACAGATGGACTTCAAGAAGTGCCTATGGACAAATCCTATAAATATAACTTAAGGCAACCATTAGTCCATAGGAATTGTCATCAATTACCAAAACCATATATGGAGATATATGCTCTAACAGACGGGGACATTGATCATCATCGATGTTGCCTCGTCGAAAGCGGGCTCCACGGGCATGACCGATCCGGACGCGATGCATCCGGTGGCGTAGGTGCGGGCCCCCACCCAGCGCGTAAAGCCAACCGTTGCCGCGATCGGCCCCACGGTGGGCGCCAAATGTCGGTGAATACTCACAACATATGCCATAGGTAGGCTAAAGTCGGTGAGAACCGAAGGGACAACGGAGGGCGCTGGGAACGAGGTTGGTACAAGCATGGAACGCACGATGTACCCAGGTTCAGGGATCTCCATAGAGATAAGACCCCTAGTCCTGCCGGAGTGTTTGATGTGTATGAATGGATTACAATGTCGCTCCTAGAGCTGTGTTGGGAGGAGGAAGAGGGGAGCAGCCGGCTCGTCTCTGCCTCTCTCTATGTGGTTGGTGGGTGTGAAGTGTTGTTCGATCATGGAGTGATCTCCCCCTGCATGGAGGGCGACCGGGGGGGTTTTATAGACGAACCCACCAGCCTACAATATGGATAAAGGGTACAAGAGTGGGACCCGGCTGGCAGCCTTGCCGGCTGACCAGGGGCCCACGAGAGTCTTGTCTTGTCACTTGAGGGGCCCGCCGGCTGCATGGTCTCGATTGGCTGTGGGACCCGCCGGCTGGCCAATGAAGCTCTCGCGTAAGGTTGACGTCGAGCACGCGCTGTACGTCGAGCGTCGTCCAGCGAGATTCGTCATGGGCAGATAGTACGACTGCCTCCACTGTTCCCCACGCCGAGTGCAGTTATGGAGTGGGAGTGTGACGGTCCGACACTTTGCTAGGTGATGGATCAGAGCCGGGGTAGGTCAGCGGCGTGGCCGCCGACGCTCGTACCTGCCGGACACTCCGATCCAGTACCTTTGCTGACGCGTAGCTACCTTTAATCGTAAGGTCTCATCCTGACCTACAATTTGATGTGACTTGTGTTCCCCGGCCGGCTAGCCTGCTTGGCTAGCCGGCTTGGGCACGGCCGCCTTGTTCCTAGCCGGCTGGCCTGACCAAGCCGGTCAGGAAGAAGTAACTGTCTCGTCTCTAGCCGGCAGGGGTTGCCTGGCCGGCCAGAGAGATGGCCGCCTCGTCCTCCAGCCGGTAGGCGCGGCCTAGCCGGCCAGAAGACTTGAGCCTTGGGGAACTGTGTTTGTTCATATCCTTTGAGCAGGAAATGAAGGAGCAGGCTCGATGAGCCTACCCCGGGGTTATCCCCCCGACAGACTTGTTGCCACCAGTGTTTGCTGGTGTAGTACACCATTTGATATATCAACATGGAGATTGTGATGAGGTCTTTCATTAGACGAAACTTACTATGCCAAGCCCACTATGTTTCAACACGAAAATAACCGCAGTTCACAGTCTGGGCCCCCCTTTTGTGCCGAGGATACTCCTCACAAGGCATCTATCCCATCTATTGTACGGCGATGATGACAATAAGGGTGAACTAACTAATCAACCAAGCCAGTGCCCATATAGCATGTGGTTGTACTGTTAACATAATCTTCAAATCCAAGACTTATTAGGTCTCATGTGACACGGAAGAAGGATTGCCCCCTTCATCTTATGAAGGGCAACCAATCGCTTCTTCAATCCTTGATTCAGTTGTCGCCCATTAAGAGTAGAAGAGGATATAGGAGATCAACAAGGGCCAACCGGCCTAACTCAACGATAGGTTTCAGTTGTTAATGACTCAGAGGTCATTCAATAAAGCACCTATAGGGTAATAAAGGTTAAGCATCTCTATTTTACCAAAATAGTGTATAATTCTACTCAGGTGTCAAGTGAATAGGCAACAAGAGGATCAAGGTAATGTGTCATTCGACGCGCTAAGCACGAGATAAAAATAGCATGCATATAGTAACCATAAAACACAATGAAATTTTGTAAAACATAGGATAAATATGATCAAACAAGGAAGCATGCCTTCGTTGTCGAGTGCCCTGTTTCCGTCTTCCTCGTAGTGCTCCTCCCCGGCATCGTCACCTCCTACTCGTAGTAACAGCGAAGCAAAAGTAAATACATTCTAGGAAGGATTGGTAGCAAAATCTCGATGGACATGGAGATTTCAAAAGAGGTAAAACAATTGAAGATGAGTAGAGAAAATTGAACGGGTTGGTTGGGTTTAGATCTATCACGACTAAACCAAACTTGGCCACCCCAACTAATGTTCTAACTCGTCTTAGCTAACTAAATTCCGATAGTGCCCACTATATACACCTCACGCCATCTAAAGGAAAATAAATAATAAATAACGACATGGCATGAACCTAAGAATAATAATTTATCATATGCATTTGGACGACATGGTTCATCATGACATGAGAAACAAATTATTTAACTACAAATAAATATTTAGAACAACACCATCTACATAACACATATTGCCTTTGTGCTGAGTACAAAAAGGATGCCATATCCGCAAGAAAGGCAGATCATGGGCAACCATATAATGATTTATTTGTTTTGAACGGTCACTCGGGGAGAGCTTTGCCACCTGAAGATATTGCCACTCAAATAAGGTTCAGAGAGAATTGCAACACTGCCTCATGTAGAGGGAATTCTAGAAGAGAGAAAATCAAGCCACTGCCTAGCATGGTCTCTAAGCTTAATGTTTTTGAAATGATAAATCCAATGGGAAAAATCAGCAACAATGTTTCAAAGTGACTCTGAAGGCATGATCTTCGTCTCTGAATAGTGGCATTCCTTGAGAGCCAAATTTTCCATAGAACAGTCAATGCCACAGAAGTCCAGGTGTTGGGATTCAGGTCGGCCGGAGAGGGAGCTTGTTGGATGTCAATCAAAGAGCTCGATGGAGAAAGTCCTAGTAGCAGCCAAACTTGAACACATGAGCACAGGCAAGTGAGGTGAAGGGCGTCCTCACATGGGTCTTGACACCTTGGGCAAGCAGCTGATTTAATAGGGATGGCAATGTGTACCCATTACCTACGTACCCTGCGGGTAAAAACCCTATTAGGGTAAGGGTATGGGACAAAAATTTATCTATGGATATATAAATAGAAAAAACTGAAACCCAACGGGTACACGGGTACGGATATGAGATTATATAACCAATACCCATAATACTCATGTATCCATATAGAATCTATGTAAACTTAAAATTATCTCTAAGTCTACATTATGTCAAAAACTTTTGAACTGGAAATATATGACTATGTGTTGTTCTTTACGACTTATACAATGTTGATTATAAGTATATGTTGTTTTAATCTATTTCTTTAAACTATGACTTTATGTTGTTGAATATGACTATACATTATTCAAACAAACATGGATAATTTTACACACGGGTATCCATCTACCATGTAGGGTAACGGGTATGAAAAAAATTGTATCTGTTACTGAATATGGGTAAGGGTGATGGATAAACTAAGGGGGAGTGGGTAAGAGTATGGGGTGGCTCCCCCGTGCACATACCTTACGTGACATCCTATTTATGAAGCATATTGGCCTTGGTGTTTAGCCCATCGAGGAAGAGGAGCCAGCCAGCCAAATAGCTTGACATTGATCGCCATCTTGGATGACCAAACGAGCACAAGATGCAAGTCGAAGTTATCTTCGACAGCGATGGTATTGTAGTGTTTTTAGCCGTGAAATGCAAACCATGAGTGAGCGATCTTTCTTTGATCAGAGTATTGAAAGTCCTGCAACAATAATGAGCGATCTTTCGTCTGGTCGGTCAGAGTATTGAAAGTCCTGCAACAATAACAACACATGATCCAATACTCTTGATGCAGCATTAGTAAGGCAGTTCCTCAGGTTAGATAATGAGCTGTTTTGCCAAACAGTAGCCACTATCACCTGGTCATCTACGGAGTGGGAGTATAACGATATTACAACATCTTGGGCCAGCACAAGACGTCAGGTTCGATGAAATCAAAGGGAAATAGTGAATCGTGATGCATCAGAGAGATATGGCATAACATCAGGTTCAGAAACATCAGTGACACAGCGCCGCACCCACTAGAGCGGGTAAACAGGGCACCAACCATACCTACACACAAGCACAATATAACCAAACGCACAACGAAACCACCCACACATACCCCTCATTCCAAACAACAGCAGTGGACGACAGCATGAGAGGCCCTGAGGGCACCCCTGATGGCCCACCATTCAGTCATGCACCCAAACAAGCAGAAAGAGTACCTGCGTTTTCTGTGCGGAGCAACCACTTTCAGTTTTTACCCTAGGTAACAGAGTGCAGCCCAAGGGCGACATCAAGTACAGCAACATACTATTTGGACATTATTGTTACGCGAAAAGGTAAAAGCAACAAACATAGCTGCTAGCCCTGGAAGTCTTGAACAAGAAACGCGACGAGGATCAGTTCTCTAGCTAATTTCTGTCCAAAGTCATCGGCGCATACTACGAAACAGGTTACTGGATGGATACACATAGGTGGGGCAATGGCACCAACAACAGAAAACCCTCGCTGGCAGCAAACCCTTGGCTTGGCGTTCCACCACAACGGAGCAGCTGTAACACCCTGCAGCAGAAGAACAAACGGTCATAAAATCACGTGAAACAAGGAGAAACAGGTATCATCATGTGAAAAATGATTTCTAGAGGGCACTTACTTCATTCAGAGCAATGCCGACCTCGAAAGATCAGCAATGCATATGTACATGGTGCACAGCGGCCAGCCCGCTTTCACCTTTTATACAGGACCTTGATATCCTGCCGCATCGCTCTGTTGTCCAGCAGCTCATCTTCACAGTTATCGATATCAACTTTGTTCAGCCGGAAGTCGTCCGACGTGCAGTGCTGCTCACTCCATTCAAACCACAGCTTCGGTATGACTTCTTTCTTGAATGCAGTTTGATGGAAGCTTTCCTCTTGAGAGTCAGCGGCTACGAGCCTGTACACAAAGACTTTCTTCTGCTGCCCAGGCCTGAAAGCCCGCCCGATTGCCTGACGAGTAACAGAGGGGTTCAAGTGAACATCTAGAATGACAACTCTTGATGCGCCCACGAGGGAGATGCCCTCCCCGCATGCCCTTATAGAGCCAAACAGAACTTTTGCATCAGCAGAGTTATTAAACTGATCCGTGGCCAGTTCTCTCTCTTCTTGACTAGTATCGCCATTGATCACAAAGATCTCCTTTCCTACATTCCAGCCCCTTGTCTTTACCAATAGCCTCTCCAAAAATTTCATGGGTAGTATGTACTGACCAAAAGCAAGCACCTTCTCTCCTGCAGAATTCGCAAGCGCCAGGATGTTAGTGAAAAACCTGGCCTTCACACCATCTGTCACGTTGATCGACTCAACCAAACTATCAATGCTTGCATTTGTTAGGTTGATAGCCCTATCTGCAGCATCAAATTCTGACATTCCTGACAGACAAGGATGCATGTACACTGCAGTTCCTATGGCGCTTCTTTTGAACTTCTCATAGGATTCCAACTTATGAACAATTTCTTTCTGCTTGGGACTGAGTTTCAAGAAGACGCTGATGTCTACTAGGCCAGGTAGTTCATCTAAGATGTCACCCTTGTAGTAATGAAGCACATCTTTTGTTAGTTCTCTGAGACTTCTAATGACATGTGCTTTTCTCGTGAAGTTATCATCATGCAGCAGGGTCTCTTCTACTGACTCAGTGAATGCATTATCAGCAGACCCTTTTGAAATTCTGCCACCTGATATTGCTACTTGACTCATTATACGTTTAACAATAGGACGAGATGAATCCGACTTAAGAAACTTTGGGCGTACAAGGTTCAAGATGTTGAACACTTCACTGACATGATTCTGGAAAAGTGTACCAGATAGGACCACCTTACGTGGAGTTTGGACTCTGCTCAATGACTCTAGTACATCAGTCTCCCGATTCCTAGGTGTATGGCCCTCATCCATTATCAGTAGGCTAGGGACCTTAAGCAACATGTCCCGGCACGCAGCTGCGACGTTGCCACCACCATCACTGCAAACGATCTGAGAAAACTGCTTGTATCCAAGAAATAGAATGCTCATTTTGGCTTGCCAAGATTTCAGGATTTCCAACTGCTCTGCTCTCTTCTCAGCCTTGACAGAATAAAAGTCATACAGTGGTATATCCTCCACTTGCCACCGTTGAAATTCCCTCTTCCATGTACCTAATATGCCTTTAGGAAGTATAACAAGGGGCCTTGAAGAGGGGTACCTTGCCAAGAAGCTCTGAATGAAACTAATCAGCATAAATGTTTTCCCCGAACCAGGGGCATGAGCTAGAATGCAACCTCCTGGTTTGTCAGAGACTAAATTCTTCACCAGAAAGTGGAAACCTGCCAACTGATGTGCTCTCATTTGCTTTGCATGTCTTGGATGAATGGCAACATCTAAAGCCATGAGTTCTTCAGTGACTCTAACATCACCAATGACAATGTCATCAGAATCCTTTGAGCGTGTTTCACTGAAATATGATCTTGACCTTGATGGCTGACAAAGAGGTAAACATAATGTCAATTCATTGTTCCAATCATACATTTGAATTTCACGATTGCCATGTAACATTAGAAATTATGATGGATATCGAAGTTTCATGTTTGTTACTAAATCCATCTCTTGTGCAATGTTCCACAGTTAAACCATCTATCTAGTATATACTGAAGGCACGTTAGGGTAGAAAATAGAATTGTAGACTAGAAATTTAGAAAAATGCAAAACATCAAACCATTTGTCAAACAGATCAGCTTATTATATCCATTGGATTTTATAATTCGTTCTGACATGACCTCTCCAGCAAACGAAATGCCAAACAAAGACAATACGTGCAGCATTCATGACATTTGTGAAAAATTATAAATTATAATGCAGAGCAGTTGATACTGAAGATCAGAAAATAACAACTATATGTGCTATACTAGGAAAGTTTCTTCATGGGGGAAATATAAGAATAATCAAAATAATAGGCCATGAGGTGCATCATCTGGCTGTGTGGCATGATCAAATGTGTACATTTTGTCGGTTAAAATGGTATGGACTGATTCTCAGGTATGGTTGGCATATTGTGCCCACTTAGGTGGTTGGCTTTTAAACAGCGTATTTGTTCAAAACAATGTAAAATGAAATAAAAAATATATCTAAAAGCAGATTCAGCATACTAAAAATGATGCATGTGTGTGCTTGCAGGTCACTTTGCTAGTTGCTAAAAAGGATACTTGGTAAGAACTTCCCAAAAATGTAAACCACATGCATATAGAGAACGATTTACATTGCTAAACAAGCTCGGAGTTAGAGAAGCATCACTTATCTTAAACAAACAAGTAATAACATACCTTTTTCCATTGATAATCAAAGATCATGTCAGCCCTTCTCACAATCATACCACAGACACGGCATACATGGCCCAGGTCTTCATGAATCCGTATGTCATGACTGCAGTCATTGTCCACCTCTTTTTCACCCACTTCTTTCTCACTGGCTACCTCTTCAGCTGTGTCAAGCTGGCCAATAAATATAACTAAATCATCATGGCAAACAACACAAATGAAGATTGACAAGTTAACTAAAAATGAGGTAACGCATATTTCTCTTACACTGCTTCCCAGATATTGAGCTGAGCTCATTTAACCAGGTAATCTGCCCCCTCACCTATTCTCAAACCGTTTATATCCGCCCCCCAATCCCCAGACCAAGCTGTTCTGTTCACCGGTATTGCACAGTTGAACCATGGATGCCATGTAGGGAGCACCACATGAGTCCTGTTGGGTGGACGGGTGGGTTGTGTGTGCGTGTGTTTGGGGGCGCTATGTGGATTTACCCCCTTGTGCAAAGCAGTTTGATTTTCAGATAAAATAATGACATAGCATGCATTTATAAGCAGAACTATTAATTTACAATATGATAGATGTCAAAATGGTACGGCAACAAAAATCATGTCTGTGATTACAATTTGTACCTTAGAGCTTTCCAGAGCCAGTGAGTATTCATTCCAGAAACCATCGAGATCATCACTTTCATTTTCTGGTTTATCCTCTTCCTCCATAGGCTCATCTTCCTCGACAGGATTGTAAGTTTTTGAGGGCAAATCAAATACTGCTGGACTCGCTTCATTTTTGCCTTTCCTTTTTCTTTTTCTTGGCCCAGCTTCAGCATCTCCGTCTGTCTGGGAGCTTGGGTCATATTTCCGTTGTTTTCTCTCCTTAGGAAGAGAAGGGAAAACAAGTGTTTCTGCCATTTTCTCCGCGTGGCTTGCAACCTACATTGACCAGGAAGAGTTATGGCTAGAAGATGAAAACTTTCAGCTTTGAATTGGAATAGATTCAGTAAATATAAAACATTTGTACTCCATTGTTCAGCTATTTGTGAAACTAAGATGCATTAAACAATTAGATGGAAGAACATCAAGAAAACACTGAAGACAAAGATAGCATATTCACAGTGCCCTTCAGAGATACCAATGTGCAGTGCAACGTTGATACAATCGATTACCTTGTCGGTACAAGCATGTAGAGCAAAAACAACAATACAGTGTGTAGAAGTAAAAGTTCGGTGAAAAAAAATTGCAAGTAAAGAAGTACATACAGCCAGATCATGGATACGTTCCTCCTCAGGTCTTTTCTGCAATACAACTCTCTCAAACTGAACTGATGGTTGATAGCGGGGTAAAGGATACTGATTCATTAAAGTTGCACTTTGACCATATGGAACAATATGACTGTTTTGGTCTCCATCACGCATGGTCTCATTTACGTCGGCAATTCCTTGGGTTGCCACACATGTTGTGAGAGTACCAGCATTTTCCGATGGTATCAGGTGCTTGTTTTTCTCAGATGAGAGCTGTTTGTTTTTCTCAGGCGTAAGTTGTTTGTATGCTGCCATGCTTTCATCTTCATTATCCGAATCAAGAATTATTAGCACTTCGCTCTTTTTCTGCTCTGTTTGCTCGACAGAGCTATAAATCATATTAGCTTCAGCACACGCCACATAACTCTGAGTGGGCTTACGCAGAGTAGAAAGGAAATTTATAAATTGGAACTTCCGAGCATTCACACTTTCCCAGTCCTTGGTAACACTGCCAAATCCCCAATTGCCAACCATCTTTGCACCAGGAAGTGAAAGGCCACTGATGGGGTCAGAAGGCTTCCTTTTTGTGTGGTAATACATGCCTACAAAGATAGATGATTGATTAATGATTACTTGTCATACAAGAGAGAGAAAATAAATTGGTATCAGCAATACTCTTCTGCTACTTATCATACAAGAGTGAGGAAATAAATTGGTATCAGCAATACTCTTCTGCTATTCTGTATAAGTCGCATGCAAGGTGGACAGTAAATTGTAGGATGCGTACAAGGCAATTATAACTAAAAGCAGACAGTTTCATGTGGATAACTATAATAATCATAAAATGCAGTGACCGTTATGCAGTAGCCAACCCACCACTTATTTAACACAAGCATAGTAAGCGATGAACAAATAGGCACTATTATTCATCACTCGTAGGCTTACACTGAAAAAAAGAGTGATGCGTTGGTGGGGCTAGGTGTCAACCAAATTAAGATAGAGCTGATGATCAAACCCAGGCTGGCTAGCCCAACATCCATGGTGCTGATCAGTAAACCTTTGTGTGACTTCTTTCTCATAGGTTCCTTACATTTGGCATGGATCTCTGAATTTCACTCGATAAAATCCGATTCAACAATAATGAAACTTACTCCCTCCATTCCTGAAAGCATGGCACACATCTTCTGGCAATAAAACGAAAACAGGAGCAGGCCGTGGAAATTTTCGTTGATCTGGACTCCTTTGCCCCTACCAATCTCATCGCACCCTCCTTACACGCGCTTGAGCTCCTCGGTCTCCACCAGCGTTGATAGTGGCATAATTGCAAAGAGAGCCTTGGCTCATTGGTTGGGCATGCGTTTGTGCATCCTAACGACCCGAGTTCAATTCCTAGAATTGACAGGTGATGCACAGGGTTTTCCCCCGTTTATTGAGGATCAAGTTTGGTGTGTGGTGGAACCACTCATCAAGAAATATCTTGATACTCATTTAAAAAAATTCTAAGGACCGTGTTTTACTTGGTACTCATACTAAAATGGTTGTATGCATCCCTAGTTGGTGCAGAGGCCGGGAAGTGAAAATCTCTCCCATTTTTTTAGCAAAGAGAGCGTTGGCTGAGTGGTTGGGCATGCGGTTGTGCAGCCTAACGACCCGAGTTCAATTCCTAGAATTGACAGGTGATGCACAGGGTTTTCCCCCGTTTATTGAGGATCAAGTTTGGTGTGTGGTGGAACCACTCATCAAGAAATGTCTTGATACTCATTTAAAAAAATTCTGAGGACCATGTTTATCTTGGTACTCATACTAAAATGGTTGTATGCATCCCTAGTTGGTGCAGAGGCCGGGAAGTGAAAATCTCCCCCATTTTTTATCAGATGCAGAGGCCGGGGGGTCATCCTCCTTTTCGTGAAAAAAACTAGCCGTGCAAATGATTGCGGCGAGCATCCCACGCCCGCCCCACGCAAACTCCCTCCCACACCATGCAACTCCTCGTTGCGTTGCTGGTTCTCGTGCATGGCCCAGGCACTGGCTGTGCGTTGCATTATGAGACTGATGAAAACCATTGCTTCACCACAAATTTTAGTATTGAAATTTCCATGAAAATGGAGGGAAGGCATTTGAAGGGAGGGATTAGAATAGATGCTTCACTGAAATATGTTCAGTATGAACGCCAACTTGATTATACAAGTCCAATTTTGTAGTTAACCCATAAAAACAACCTTCCTAAACACCATGGTCACCACTCTCTTCTCCAATCTTCCATGGACCTAAACCACGGAGCTTGACTAAGAGCGTTCCACTCCCCAACTCTCTTCCAACTCTGTTGATGATTCTTTATGTTAGTGGCTTGACACTCACTCGTTTGTCTTTGCTGAATGGTCACGCCGGACCGAGACCATGGCAGTGCCGGCGCGAGAACTTCACGCCGGACTTGACTTTGGGCTCGCACGAGTACACTGGCCGAGGTCAATAAATCCTTGGCGCCGACAACCGCCAAGGGTGTACCCAGCTAGGCTTTGCCAGTTGTAGATGCAGAGTGGCCACAAAGGGTGTCAGGTGCCCACACCAGCAAGCAAGCCGAGCAGGGTGTCGAGCAACACGACGAGCATGGATGGAAAAAGGAAGTAGGAAGTAGAAGTGTAGGAGACAGGGGGGATAAGTGGAGACTAGGATGCGGGAATACGTGCCTGTAATCGTGGCATGACAGGAGGGTTCAGAAATTGTTGTGCAAAACTAAGCTTGCGCCTTCTTTCACTGAAGAGCGGAAGAAGAAGAAAATATACGCCGTGATTTCAGGAACAGAGCATGCATAAAGCTAGTAGCCATACAGGCACACTGGCAAAACCATCTACGGTATGCATTAGTACAAACTCAGAAACTGCTCTTTGCTTCTAATCATGCTCAGAATGCCCAGCCAAAAGAGCGACTAAAGAAAAGAAAAACACAAAGGCGTAGCCAACAAGCAAGGTGAGGCCAAATAACCTAAACTTCAATGTTAAATGGATGGATTTAGTGGCAATCAACTTCTCCCCAAACCCTAGCTCTCAAGCTAAACAAAAGAAATCCAAAAAACAGCAACTTCAGGCTCCAAAACAGGCTTAAAATGGTACTTGCAGAGAAGACCACAAATGTCACTAACTGTAAGCACACACCATGCCCAAGCAAAAGCTTTTGTACTGAGAGTCACAATGAGTTCCCAAGTGGTAAATTGGGATGCTAACATCATTTCAGTACTCCATGCAAATTATAAGCTTCTTCGAACGAGATCAAATTCAGGTGGGGAGCTCCACCCACCCACCCTGTGACTTTTAATTTTTTTACAAATTATAAGCATACACCATTCTTTATGGTTTGGCACAACAGTAAAGCATTGATTTAGGGTGCATGACTCATACAGGAAACGGAAACTAAGCAGAATAGGTACTCCCTCTGTCTAGATTTGTTTATTCTGGGTCAAAGTTTGACCATCTATATAACTAGCAAAATATGATCTACGTATTTGTTACAAAAAATACATTATTGGATTTGTATTGGAAAGAGGATTCCCGTGGTATAATTTTTGTGACATATACTCCAGTTAATATTACCTCCATCCCAACTTGCTTGTATTAGATTTTTCTAGATACGGATGTAACACTAAAATGTGTCTAGATACTTTTTTGTTGCCATCCGGCACGGGGAACATTTGAGCTATGAAATGAGCATTTGGGCTCCAAACATGTGAAGCGCAAACTATTCAACCAAATATTAAATCCCTTTTATTTATACAAAAAAGGTTATTAAATCCCTTCGAATAGTGAATCTTTATTTTGCTGTCCAAACCTGGAGACCCTGTGAAAAATGGTGACACGCAATCTTCTCACCCCCGTCCAACCCTGACAAAATCCCAGACCGCCATGAATCCCAATCAATCTAGCCCAACCCCTCTTCCCAACGTACAACGCGAACGCAAATGCAGCACCGGCCCTATTTATGCCGACGCAAATGCCCCCACCGGTCGCGCGCGCGAGACCAGGCCCGATACCACCGGCGCAGGCGTGGCAGAGAACCCACCACGGCGGGATCACGTCACGTCCAGGGAGAGGAGGAGGCAGAGGAGGAGGATGCTCACCAGAGGGCGCCGCCTCGCCGGGGGCGACGTCCATGGCCGCTGACGGCGGCGAAGCGCGGCACTGTGGTTTTTGGAGCGGGGCGGAGAGGAGGAGAGGACTGGGGAAAGCGGCGGGTGGCGCCACGGTCTCCTTGCTCCGCCGCATTGGTTTCCCCGTTGCATAAAAAGGTTCAGTAAACGTTGCATAAAAAGGTTCAGTTCGATGGGGCCGCACATTCTGTGTGTGAGGTACTCCCGCGCCTTGATTTCGGTGGCTGGTACGTGGGCCCACCACCTGGCGGGTCCACATGTCAGTTACAAACAGTCACTTTCAGTGAGTGAGAAGAGCCAAGCATAGTTGAATGGTTTGGTGGGTGGTCCCATCATGATTAAACCTCATTAATGCGGGTTATTATTTACTGTGAGGTGACGTATCTGTCAATATCAACACGCCAGCGGTGATTTCGTTTGGTGGTAAGAGTCGTGTTTTAATGATTTACTGTATCATTAATATGGATTATTCTTTTATTGAAAGGCCATATTGTAAATTTTAATGTTCTATTAAGGTCCTGTTTGGGACCATTTAAATTATATAATCTAGTTTTTATAATCTATTATGTCTTCAAACATGGCAGATTATGGTGTAGATTATAAAAACTAGATGGACAAACTATTAAAAACTCACAATCTACTCTACCCCAGCTAAAATTAGATTATGGATTGCAAATGACCCATTACCCTTGTAAAGTTGGAGATAATTACATTCCTGCCACCACCACACCCTCTTTTTTTTAAACAAAGGACAGTCAGGTCATTATGCAATGTAAAACCTGGATTACAGTTTATATAATCTGGCCTCCAAACATGCCCAACTAGATTATTCTTATAAACCAGATTATATAATCTATCTTCATAATCCAGATTATCATAATCTATTGTGGTTCCAAACAAGGCCTAATATGAATTATTTTTTATCATGAGGCACCGTTTTGTATTAGTGAGGTCTTAGTGATGATTTCTTTGATCTTAATAAATTTCTTTACACGACTCCAATCTAGTGTTTTTGATGATTTGATGTCTCGTTAATGCATTATAAAATTATCAGGAGGTCATATTGGTTATCGAAGCTTTGTGATTCTAGTCTTTAGTAGTTGTTGTGTGTGTGTCTACGTTGTACTCGATGTTTCTTACAAAGATGTGACAATACTTTTGACAGAAATGGGATGCATGCCCTTGTACTTTGTGTGATACCATCTTATGCGCACTTATGGTCATAGGACAAGGGTAGGTTTAGATCACAGTTTAAGAAAATAGACCGATAATTAAATCATAAATTTTATTGGATCCGATTTTCACCTGTTAGGTTGTTGATTCGCTATCAGATTTTTAACCACAAAATAAATGTATTAAGCAATAATGTATGCCAACATAATAGTAAAACATGGTTCAATAACATTGTTTCATTATCTTGGACAGCAAACAAGGTGGGCGAGATAGTTATTGGGCCTAGGTTGGGCTTTGGTTTTGGTATTTCTTGGATCATTGGTTTTGGTATTTCCAATAAGGTCACTTGTTGAGCCCTCGATTCGCCATTTGACTTTTAGATTAATTAACACAAAATAATATTTTATTAAGAAAAGCACATTGCTTCCTTCTTGATGCAGCACCCTAGGGTCATCATTATGGACTTGGCTCCATCGTCAAGGAACACACACGTCACATATACTAAGGTGAATTCTATCATTTTTGTGTCTACTTGATGCTCCGTTTGATGGTATACTACTTCACCCCCTTCCATGCATGTATAGGTTTGAGTGGAGCTCCACACTTGTCGAGCAGGAGTACAAGCACAAGAGGATGACAACATCATCCAAGAGGGAAGCGTGGAAGCGACAATGAAAGAAGATAGAGGCTGATGAGTGTTATTTTTACGCTCACCAGACTTGAGTTTAAAGTAGGATATTTATTTCATAAAAACCAAAGTATCCGTTCAAATATTGTCACTAATGACTAATGAGTTCAAAGGATTTCAAATATCATGTTTTATTTTGTTTTCAAAAGAAATGGGTTATTTATAGACGAAATCAAGCCAACACATGGAAAATGAGCAAATGGGAGATAAATGAGATTAAGTGGGAGGTGCAGTACGCTTGAAGTATTATTGTTTTTATGTCAATATCAGACTTTTGTTTTGAATTTTATGGATATGAATATTCATGCCACAATAAATAATATTACATGGATAAATATGTTAGGTAGCATTCCACATCAAAAATTATGTTTTTATCATTTACCTACTCGAGGACGAGCATGAATTAAGCTTGGGGATGCTTGATACGTTTCCAACGTATCTATAATTTTTGATTATTTCATGCTATTATATTATCGGTTTTTTATGTTTTATATGCATTAATATGCTATTTTATATTATTTTGGGGACTAACCTATTAATCTAGAACCTAGTGTCAGTTTTTGTTTTTTCCTTGTTTTTAAGTATTGCAGATAAGGAATATTAAACGGAGTCCAAACGGAATAAAATCTCAGGAATGAATTTTCTTGGACCAGAAGAAACCTGTCACACTTGGAGAGGGGGGCAAGAGACCTGTCGGAAGACGACAAGCCTGCAGGGGGCGCCCTAGGGGGGGCGCCCCTGGCTTGTGGCCCCCCCTGCAGGCTTCCTAACCCTAATCATCCTCCTATGAATTCCCAAACATTCCCCCAATACCAAAAGAGCAACAAAAATACTTTTTCGCCGTCGGGAGCCTCTCCTCTCATGAGATCCAACGTGGGAGCCTTTTCCGGTAATCTGCCGGAGGGGGAATCGATCATGAAGGGCATCTACGTCAACTCCATTGGCCCTTCGATGATGCGTGAGTAGTTCACCACACACCTATGGGTCCATAGCTAGTAGCTAGATGGCTTCTTCTCTCTCTTTGTTCTTCAATACCATGTTCTTCATAATCTTTATGAAGATCTATCCGATGTAATACTCTTTTACGGTGTGTTTGTCGAGATCCGATGAATTATGGGTTTATGTTCAGATTATCTATGAATATTATTTGAATCTTCTCTGAGTTCTTATATGCATGATTTCATATGTTAGCAAGTCTCTTCGAGTTATTAGTTTGGTTTGGTCAACTAGATTGGTAATTCTTGCAATGGGAGAAGTGCTTAGTTTTGGGTTCAATCTTGCGGTGTCCTCACCCAGTGACAAAGTAGAGGTAGCGAGGCACGTATTGCAATTTTTCCATCAAGGATAAAAAGATGGGGTTTTCATCATATTGCTTGAGTTTATCCCTCTACATCATGTCATATTAACTAATGTGTTACTCTGTTCTTCATGAACTTAATACTCTAGATGTAGGCATGAGTCGGTCGATGTGTGGAGTAATAGTAGTAGATCAGAATTGTTTCAGTCTACTTGACACAGACGTGATGCCTATTGCTACTTCTCAAACAACAACGCCAAAAATTGACACGTTGACGGAGACTGGGCTTGCGTTGGTTTTTCCCTTGAAGAGGAAAGGGTGATGCAGCACAGAAGCAGTAAGTATTTCCCTCAGTTTGAGAACCAAGGTATCGATCCAGAAGGAGGGTCTCGTCAAGTCCAGAGTACCTGCGCAAACACAAACAAGCTTGCACCCAACGCTTCAAAGGGGTTGTCAATCCCTTCAAGATTGTTTGCAAAGTGAGATCTGAAGGCGGAAAGTGCAACGAAGTAAAAAGTGTAAGGCTGAAAATATGGTGTGGAGTAGACCCTGGGGGCCATAGTGTTCACTAGAGGCTTCTCCCAAAATAGCAAATATCAGAGTGGCTGAACAAATTACTGTCGAGCAATTGATAGAACCGCGCAAAGTCATGACGATATCTAAGGCAATGATCATACATACTTTCTGCATCTACTACTATTACTCCACACATCGACCGCTATCCAGCATGCATCTAGTGTATTGAGTTCATGACGAACAGAGTAACGCCTTAAGCAAGATAACATGATGTAGATGGATAATCTCAAACCAATGATGAAAACCCCATCTTTTTACCCTTGATGGAAACAACATGATGCGTGCCTCGCTACCCCTTTTGTCACTGGGTGAGGTCACCGCACGGTATGAACCCAAAACCAAGCACTTCTCCCATTGCAAGAATCATAGATCTAGTTGGACAGACAAAACCCACAACTCGAAGAGAATTACAAGGATATGAAATCATGCATAAGAGAGATCAGAAGAAACTCAAATAAGATTCATAGATAATCTGATCATAAATCCACAATTCATCGGATCTCGACAAAGACACCGCAAAAGAAGATTACATCGGATAGATCTCCATGAAGATCATGGAGAACTTTGTATTGAAGATCCAAGAGAGAGAAGAAGCCATCTAGTTACTAGCTATGGACCCGTAGGTCTATGGTGAACTACTCACGCATCATCGAAGAGGTGATGGTGTTGATGAAGAAGCCCTCCATATCCGAATCTCCCCTCCGGTAGGGCACCAGAACGTGCCCCAGATGGGATCTTGCGGAGACAGAAGCTTGCGGCGGCGAAAAAGTAATTTCGATGATCTCCTAATTTTTTTTGGGATTTTTAGGGAATTTATAGGCGCAACCCCGAGGGCAGAGGGCGCCCAGGGGGCCCACAAGCCTGTGGGCCGCGGCCTCCCCCCTGGTCGCGGGGTGGGGGCTTGTGGGTCCCGTGAGGCTCCCCTGCCTTGGCTCTCAAGCTTCCTGATCTTCTTCCGTTCCGGAAAAAATCTTTTCGGGGATTTTCTTCCGTTTGGACTCCGTTTCAAAATCTCCTCTGGAAGGGGTCAAAAACATGGAAAAAAACAGGAACTCGCACTTGGCACTGAGTTAATAAGTTAGTCCGAAAAAATATATAAAAGGCATGCATAACATCCAAAGTTTGACAAGATAATAGCATGAAACCATCAAAAATTATAGATACGTTGGAGACGTATCAAGCATCCCCAAGCTTAACTCCTGCTCGTCCTCGAGTAGGGAAGTGATAAAGAATGAATTTTTGATGTGGAATGCTACCTAGCATAGTTGTCCTTTGCAACTTCTTTCATGAGACAGGAATGTTCAGATTCGTAAGATTCGAAACAATAGTTTGCTATTGACATGAAAACAATAATACTTCAAGCAAACTAGCAAGGTAATCATGAATTTTCAAAATAACAAGGCCAATGAAAGTTATCCCCACAAAATCATATAGTCTGGCTATGCTCCATCATCCTCACACAACTAATGTAAATCATGCACAACCCCGGTATTGGCCAAGTAATTGTTTTCGCACTCTTACTTTCTCAAACTTTTTATAACTATCACGCAATACATGAGCGCGAGCCATGGATATAACACTATAGGTGGAATAGAGTGTGGTGGTGATTGTGAGACAAAAAGAAGGAGATGGTCACATTGACTCGGCATATCCAAGGGTTATGGAGATGCCCATTAATATATATCAATGTGAATGAGTAGGGATTGCCATACAAGAGATGCACTAGAGCTATAAGTATGTGGAAGCTCAAAAGGAGAACTAGTGGGTGTGCATCCAACTTGCTTGCTCACGAAGACCTAGGGCAATATTGAGGAAGCCCATCATTGGATTATACAAGCCAAGTTATATAATGAAGATTTCCACTAGCATATGGTAGTGACAAAGCAAGAAGCTCTCAATCATGAAGAACATGGTGCTATCATGAAGCACAAGTGTGGAAAAAGATAGTAGCATTGTCCCTTCTCTATTTTTCTCTCTTTTCTTTTTTTCATTTGGGCTCTTAGGCTTATTTTATTTTATTTTTATTCTTGGTCTCTTTGGCCTCTTCTATTTTTATTTCTATTTCCTCACATGGGACAATGCTCTAATAATGATGATCATCACACTTTTATTTACTCACAGCTCAAAATGATGATGATGACTCCATAGGAAATGCCTCCGGCAATGTATCGGGATGTGCAACGATCTAGCAAGGCGTATGACGTTGAAACATATCGCTAGCTATCTTATGATCATGCAATGGCAATATGAGAGTGACGACACAAGTCATGAGACGGAACGGTGGGAGTTGCATGGCAATATATCTCGAAATGGCTATGAAAATGCCATAGTAGGTAGGTATGGTGGCTGTTTGAGGAAGGAATTTGGTGGGTTTGTGCACCGGCGAGAATTGCGCGGCACTAGAGAGGCTAGCAATGGTGCGAGGTGAAAGTGCATCTATACCATGGACTCACATTAGTCATGAAGAACTTACATACTTGTTGCGAATGTTTTTATTAGTAATCAAAACAAAGTGCTAAATGCATACTCCGAGGGGAAGGGTTGGTAGGTGTTAACCATCGCGCGATCCCGACCTCAACACAAGGGATGACAATCAATAGATCAATTATGCTCCGACTTCCTAACATAACGGTTCACCATACGTGCATGCTACGGGAATCACTAACTTCAAAACAAGTATTTCTAGAATCACAACACCCTACTAACATAGCTCTTAATATTACCGAATCCACGTGTCAAAACTAATTGAGAGGAATCAAAACTTCTCTTTCTATTCAATGCACATGAAGATGGAGGTTTTTGCATCCTTTTTGGGTATCTATCACCTTTGGGACTACTTTCATGGCATAAGCCAACTACCAAATCACGCACCGCCGTGCTCTAAAGATATAAGTGAAGCACAAGAGCAAAAGTATCTAGCTCAAAAGATATAAGTGAAGCACTATGAGCATTCTAGCAAAATCACGATGAGTGCATGTCTCTCTCTCTCTCAAAAAGGTGTGCAGCAAGGATGATTGTGACACAACAAAAAGAAAAGACTCCTAAGATACAAGACACTCCAAGCAAAACACATATCATGTGGTGAATAAAAATATAGCTCCAAGTAATGTTACCGATGGATTGAAGACGAAAGAGGGGATGCCTTCCCGGGACATCCCCAAGCTTAGGCTTTTTGGTGTCCTTGAATTTGGCTTGGGATGCCTTGGGAATCCCCAAACTTGAGCTCTTTCCACTCCTTATCTCATCGTCCATGAGAACATCACCCAAAACTTGAAAACTTCACAACACAAAACTTAAACAGAAACTCGTGATAACACTAGCACAAGAAAACAAACTACCACTTCTTTTGGTACTGTAGAAAACTTGAATTCTATCTATATTGATGTTGGGCTACTTTATTCTCACTTTTCCATGGCTAGTACCCCCCGATACTAACCATAGTTTCATCAAAACAAGCAACCAACTCAACAAAAACAGAATCTGTCAAAAACAGACTAGTCTATAGCAATATGTATACTTCGTATACTTTTGGTACCTCAAAAAATCTGAAAAATTATGACGGCCTGGGAAAAAAGAATATATACCAGCAGCAAAAAGAATCAAGTCAAAAGCTCTTTCTAAATAAAAATTAAAAATCATCTCGTGAGCAAAACGTTTTTGTCTTTTTCCAGCAGGATCAAACAACCATTACCGAGACTAGTCATAAAGGTTTTGCTTGGCTCAAACACAAAAAACACAATCACAACAGAATTATGATGGTGTGGACGCAACAAAACAGAAAGAAAAAGATAAATTCATTGGGTTGCCTTCCAACAAGCGCTATTGTTTAACGCCCTTATCTAGGCATAAAAGCGATAGAATCACGTATCGTCGTCTTTGGTGCTCAAACCATAAGTGGCCCTCCTCATGGATTCATAAGGCAATCTTATTTTCTTTCTAGGAAAGTGTTCCATGCCCTTCCTTAAAGGAAATTGAAATCTAATATTCCCTTCCTTCATATCGATGATAGCACCTATAGTCCTTAGGAAAGGTCTACCAAGAATAATAGGGCATGTAGGATTGCAATCAATGTCAAGCACAATGAAATCCACGGGTTCATAGTTCCTATTTGCAATAATAGGAACATCATTGATCCTTCCCATGGGTTTCTTGACAGTAGAATCAGCAAGATGCAAATTAAGAGAACACTCTTCAATCTCATTAAAACCCAGAACATCACATAAAGACCTTGGAATCGCAGAAACACTAGCACTCAAATCACACAAAGCATTGCATTCATAGTTTTTGATTTTGATTTTGATGGTAGGTTCCCACTCATCATGAAGCTTTCTAGGGATATAGACTTCCAATTCAAGTTTCTCTTCAAGAGATTTTATCATAGCTTCGACGATATGATCGGTAAAGGCTTTGTTTTGGCTATAAGCGTGTGGAGAGTTTAACATGGATTGCATCAAAGAAATGCATTCAATCAAGGAGCAACTATCATAATTGAATTCCTTGAAATCCACGGTAGTAATTTCATTACTACTCAAAGTTTTAACGTCTTCTACTCCACTTTCAATGCTTTTAGCATCAAGATAGATGGACTCCGAATCATTGGGTTACGTTTCAACCAAAGTGGATTCATATACAACCCCATAATCATTAGGTTTGACACAAGAAAACAAAGATTCAATGGGAGTCACACCAAGCACTTTAAGATCTTCGTGATTCTTATCACGAGAACACGCCTTTTTAAGCCATTCATGCCTAGCACGAATTTGGGCGGTTCTTTCTTGGCTCTCAATCATGGAAACACGCATAGCTTTCAAAGTTTCATCCATGCTGATTTTGGGAGGAACACATCTAACTTTCAAAGCATCAACATCACTAGAAATTCTATCAACGCTCTTAGCCAAATCGTCAATTTTGAGTAGCTTTTCCTCTATGGACGCATTGAAAATCTTTTGAGAGTTGATGAACTCTTTGATATTACTCTCTAGATCAGAGGGTAATCTATTGTAATTTCCATGAGCATTGTTGTAGGAGTTGCCAAAGTTATTAGAGGAGTTACTAGGAAAAGGCCTAGGAACATAGTTTCCTCTAAAAGCACTGTCGTTGCCAAAGTTATTCCTACCAACAAAATTAACGTCCAAGCTAGAGTTGCTACTCTCAATCAAAGAAGACAAGGGCATACCATTAGGATCCAAAGGAGCACTTCTACTAGAAACCAAAATCATTAACTCATCCATCTTAGCACTCAACGAGTTAATTTCTTCTATAGGGTGTACCTTCTTACTAGTAGGTGACCTTTCAGTGTGCCATTGAGAGTAGTTTGTCATGATGTTGTCTAACACTACTGAAATTCAGAAATTTTCCATCTGCCCTGGTAGACGACAAAGGGGGGAACCACGGACGGCAGAGGCTTTGCCGTCGGTCAGCAGACGGCAAAGTAGACGGCAACAAAAATCCGGTGAAGAGGTTCTTTGCCGTCTGTTTTTTTTAAAGCGGACGACAAAGAATCTTTGCCATGAGGGGGCAGACGACAAATTAAATGGGACGACACATACACCAATGGTCCCGTTAAGTGTTAACGACAGGCCTCCTCTCTTTGCCGTCTGCCATCCCCCCTTTGCCATGTGGGGGCAGACGACAAAGGGGGGAACCAACCCCCTCTCTCTCCCCTCTTTGTCGTCTGCCATCCCCCCTTTTCCATGTGGGGGCAGACGACAAAGAGGGGAGAGAGAGGGGGCTGGTTCCCCCCTTTGCCATGTGGGGGCAGACGGCAAAGGGGGGAACCAGCCCCCTCTCTCCCCCTCTTTGCCGTCTGCCATCCCCCCTTTGCCATGTGGGGGTAGACGGCAAAGGGGGGAACCAGCCCCCTCTCTCTCCCCTCTTTGCCGTCTGCCATACCCCTTTGCCATGTGGGGGCAGACGGCAAAGGGGGGAACCAGCCCCTTTTTAATTTATTTCTTATTATATCCAGCATTTTTCACAATAATCAGGATATATATATATATATATTTGACATAAATAAATTTATTTTCATATTCATAACCATATTAAAATAACTTTCATCCATAGTACATACATATTATGCAAGTTCCATCCGTACCAAACCATATATTACACCAGTTTCATCCACATGCATACAAAGTTTCATATATATCCATATACTACAATAGTTTCAATACAAGAGATCATCTTCAAGCATTCCATCAATATAATCCAAGCTTCCCGTGAAGGAATGTAATCTGCAAAATGATAAATAAGAAAGTTATAAGAATAATACTAGATGAAGAAGTATATAGGTTATTTTGGAGAGAAATTAGCTAAGTATCGGCCATTTAATAGCTAAGTTAGGTGGAATAGGTCATCTCGGAGCTACATAGCCTTATTATGTCATTTAGGAGAGAACTTAGCTAAGTATAGGTCATTCTAGAGCTAACTTGGATAAAATATGTCATTTTGTAGCCAACTATGATTATTAATCCATTTTGACCTTATTATATCATTTTGGAGCTAAATTAGTCATTTTAATGAGCTAACCAAGGTTCTTATGATGTTTTTACCTAACTATGCTAATTATGTCATTTTGGAGGATAATTAGCTAAGTATGTCTTTGTTGGGGAAAATAACCTACGTAGAAGAAGAAAGAGAAGAAACAAGAAGAGAAGAAGCAATAAGAGAAGAAGAAGAAGAAAAAGAAGAAGAAGGAGGAGGAGGACGAGAAGGAGGATAAGGAGGAGAAGAAGATAAGAAGAAGGACAAGAAGAAGGAGAAGAAGGCGAAGGAGTTTCTCTCCTCCTTCTCCTTCTCCTTCTTCTTCCTCCTTCTCCTTCTTCTTCTTTTCTTCTTCTTCTTCTTCCTTCCTTTCATTTTTCCTCTTTCTTCTCCTCTTGTCCCCTTCTATGCGCTAAATTAGCTAAGAATGCCTTTTTGGAGCTAATTATGTCATTTCGAGGATAATTAGCTAAGTATAGGTCATGTTTTATTAAATAGACCATTTTGGAGTTAACTAAGCTAATTATGTCATTTAGGTGGAAGCCTAGCTAACTATAGGTCATTTCGGAGCTAACTTGGGTAAAATGTGTCATTCCGGAGCAAACTATGCTTATTAAGCCATTTTGGATCTAGCTAGGCTAATTATAGGTCATTTAATACCTAAGTTAGGGGGAATGGGTCATCTTGCAGCTACGTAAGCCTTATTATGTCATTTAGGATAAAACTTAGCTAACTATAGGTCATTTTTTATTAAATAGGTCATTTTGGAGCTAACTAAGCTAATTATGTAATTTTGTAGGATAATTAGCCAATTTAGTCTTTCTTGGATGAGTGTAAGCTACGTAGAAGAAGGGAAAGAGAAGAAGCAAGAAGAGAAGAGGAAGTAAAAGAATAAGGAGGAGGAGGAGGAGGAGAAGGAGAAGGAAGAGGAGAAGAAGAAGAAAAGAAGAAGGAGAAGGAGAAGGAGGAAGAAGGAGGAAGAAGAAGGAGAAGGAGGAGCTCCTTCTCCTTATTCTCCTCCTTCTTCTCCTTCTTCTTATCCTTCTTCTTCTCTTCTTCTTCTTCTCTTCTTCTTCTTCTTCCTTCCTTTCTTTTTCCTCTTTCTTCTCCTCTTGTCCCCTTCTTCGGGCTAAATTAGCTAAGGATGCCTTTTTGGAGCTAATTATGTCATTTCGAGGATAATTAGCTAAGTATAGGTCATGTTTTATTAAATAGACCATTTTGGAGCTAACTAAGCTAATTATGTCATTTAGGTGGAAGCCTAGCTAACTATAGGTCGTTTCGGAGCTAACTTGGGTAAAATAGGTCATTCCAGAGCAAACTATGCTTATTAAGCCATTTTGGATCTAGCTAGGCTAATTATAGACCATTTAATACCTAAGTTAGGGGGAATAGGTCATTTCGCAGCTACGTAAGCCTTATTATGTCATTTAAGAGAGAACTTAGCTAACTATAGGTCATTTTTTATTAAATAGGTCATTTTGGAGCTAACTAAGCTAATTATGTCATTTTGTAGGATAATTAGCCAATTTAGTCTTTCTTGGATGAGTCTAAGCTACATAGAAGAAGAGAAAGAGAAGAAGCAAGAAGAGAAGAAGAAGTAAAAGAAGAAGAAGGAGGAGGAGGAGGAGGAGGAGAAGGAGAAGGAAGAGGAGAAGAAGAAGAAAAGAAGAAGGAGAAGGGAGAAGGAGGAAGAAGGAGGAGAAGGAGGAGCTCCTTCTCCTTCTTCTCCTCCTTCTCCTTCTTCTTATCCTTCTTCTTCTCTTCTTCTTCTTCTTCCTTCCTTTCATTTTTCCTCTTTCTTCTCCTCTTGTCCCCTTCTTCGGGCTAAATTAGCTAAGAATGCCTTTTTGGAGCTAATTATGTCATTTCGAGGATAATTAGCTAAGTATAGGTCATGTTTTATTAAATAGACCATTTTGGAGCTAACTAAGCTAATTATGTCATTTAGGTGGAAGCCTAGCTAACTATAGGTCATTTCGGAGCTAACTTGGGTAAAATAGGTCATTCCGGAGCAAACTATGCTTATTAAGCCATTTTGGATCTAGCTAGGCTGATTATAGGCCATTTAATACCTAAGTTAGGGGGAATAGGTCATCTTGCAGCTACGTAAGCCTTATTATGTCATTTAGGAGAGAACTTAGCTAACTATAGGTCATTTTTTATCAAATCGGTCATTTTGGAGCTAACTAAGCTAATTATGTCATTTTGTAGGATAATTAGCCAATTTAGTGTTTCTTGGATGAGTCTAAGCTACGTAGAAGAAGAGAAAGAGTAGAAGCAAGAAGAGAAGAAGAAGTAAAAGAAGGAGGAGGAGGAGGAGGAGGAGGAGAAGGAAGAGGAGAAGAAGAAGGAGAAGGAGAAGGAGGAAGAAGGAGGAAGAAGAAGGAGAAGGAGGAGCTCCTTCTCCTTCTTCTCCTCCTTCTCCTTTTCTTATCCTTCTTCTTCTCTTCTTCTTCTTCCCTTCTTCTTCTTCTTCTTCTTCCTTCCTTTCATTTTTCCTCTTTCTTCTCCTCTTGCCCCCTTCTTCGGGCTAAATTAGCTAAGAATGCCTTTTTGGAGCTAATCATGTCATTTCGAGGATAATTAGCTAAGTATAGGTCATGTTTTTTTAAATAGACCATTTTGGAGCTAACTAAGCTAATTATGTCATTTAGGTGGAAGCCTAGCTAACTATAGGTCGTTTCAGAGCTAACTTGGGTAAAATAGGTCATTCCGGAGGAAACTATGCTTATTAAGCCATTTTGGAGCTAACTAAGCTAATTATGTCATTTAGATGGAAGTCTAGCTAATTTTTATTAAAACACTAGAAATAACATACCATTATCGTCATCACGGCGGTGAAGCACGGTGGCTCTGGCTTATTTCACCTGGAGAAGGCTGCCCTGGAGAAGGCTCCACTGTAGAAGGGTCGTGCGATGCGTTTCGGGAGATATTCTGCACCAAACATCGTTTGCAATGTGTCGTTAGCATGAGGACACTCTTAAGATCACTGCACTGAAATGAAACTCACCGTTCCGCCATGTTAATGACTGGCATCGACGGAGGGACTTGGCCGCTCTTCTCGCACATAGAATGTACATTTGGTTTCGATAAGTCAAACTTTTTATTTATTAATGAAACGGACATTAAAATGCAAGATTTGAAATAGCATGAAGAAGAAACTTACCACGAAGAGCTCGTATATGGCCCTGTTAGATGCATCATTCCATGCCCTCTCCGCCTCCGCCAATGCAGTCGTCCTCTCCTCCAGCTCCCTCATCTCCTTATCCTTCTCCGCCATAGCCGCCTGCATTGCCTCTTTCTCTTTCTGAATAGCAGCCTGCAACACAACTCATTGTTAGGAATGTAATCATATTGGTTCGAACGCACAACATAATGCGGAAAGATAGTTGAGTCCATTAAACTAACCTCGATGGCGAGCTCGACTGGCCGTGGACGAGGTGTTATCTCCGGACAGGAGCTCGTTTGGCGTGCCTTTATCTGCCGGAGAGTGCTAGGACAACGTATAAGGCCGTCTCCAATGGCGAGCGAGCCATGGGGCCTCCCGTTGCCAGCTATCATCACCAGCTCTGGACCAATAGGCCCCTCGCTCGGGTTAAAGTCCTCCCCTTTCCTCGCCTTCCCGTGATCTCTGTACTTCACGAGTTTGTGGTGGGAGGAGATGTTGGTGAAGTTTTCTGGATGCTCGAGGTCAGACTCAGAGAATGCCTTGACCTTCTTGTACGAGGCAGTATGGGCCATCGCATACAAGTCGTACATCTATGGCACCTCCGTCTTATTGTGACGCGCCTAAAAGAGAGAGAGAGGCAAATTGTATTAGTAAAGGGCTCAAGATAGCATTAAGAATGTATTGCATGAGGCATGAAGCAAACCACATACCCAGTTCTCGCCAAATTGGATTAAGTTGATGCTCCCTTGATGGTGTGACACACCAACCATTTTGCCACGCCTCTCCTTGGCGTTGTTGTGGCTGGCCTCCCACATTTCGGAGCACCACTGATCCACCAAGGCCTCCCAACAATCCATCTTATCCACACACCATCTCGGGGGCACCTAAGTTAATAAAGAGAAATTTGAGCGCGTAAGAACTAAATCAAGGAAACTAACTACAAAGCCTTAATAATATGTAATTACCTTCATGTAATGCTTGTTCTCCATCTTAGAATCACGACACTTCGCCTTGCCCATCCTAATACGCTGCGTGGCATAGTAGTCTCGAACAGCCTGCACCCGAGCCTCGTGCCGAAAGTTTTGAAGTAGGCAGCGACATTCGGTTTCGATAACCTTTGCCGCGTCCTCCTCGTATCCCTCCTGACACCTGTAGTAGGTCTGCAAACGAGACAACACCGATTAGTACAATAACTAGCTATGGTTGATTTATAATTGTGTGAAGGAGAAATTACCCAGAACTGTCAGATCACCATGTCGGCCCTCGTGTGGCACAAAACACCGTCGATCTCCACCTTCGGCGGGGCCGGGGCACCCAAGTAGTGCTCCCAGGTCATTCCTACCTCTCGCTCCCGACCGGGCAACGTAACAAACCCTGGGAAGTTTTTACGGCAAAGCACACCAAGGACGCTGTTGGGCTTGCGGACACCCTTGGCAACAATCCAACCCCTACGGTATGACAAATTAAAGCCAAAACATTAGATATTTGAGAAAACGTGAAGGCAAAAGGTTAAATAAGAGTAAATTAACTTACTTGTCCCCATTTGGCCTAATCGTCCACCTCTGCTCGGGGGTCGCCGGCATGAGCGGGAGCCCCGAACTACCACGCTGGTAGACGGTAGCCCCCTCACCCAGCTCCTCGTCGCTACCAGCATGGCCACTCGGCTTAGCCCAGGTATCCCACTGGGTCTTTGGGGACGTTACCCTCATCCCTGCTTTGCTCCGGAGTCGCCTGGAATGAAGCCTCTGGGACACGAGTCTCGTGGGTCGAAGGCTCGTCGACCTGAGGCTCGTCGACCCGAGGCTCGTGAACCAGAGACCGCGTAGCCTCCACCTCAGACGAATCCACCCTAGAAGTCGTGTGCTCAGGTGAATCAGCTTGGGTGGTGGCGGAGACCGTGTAGCCTCCACCTCAGAAGGCGTGGCAGCCACCGCCCTACCTCTCCCGCGGCCACGTGTACCTTTAGTACAACATAAATACCAACATGAGTAATAAAATGTATATAAATACCAATATGCATACAACATGAGTACAACATAAATACCAACATGAATACAACGTGTACCTTTAGTACCTCTCAGCTTTGCGGGGGGTCGACCTCCTCTCACGGGGGGAGCTCCTTGCATAGTAGAGAGCAACACTCTCCAGAGAGGCGAGGCAGGAATGGAAGTACCCATCCCATCACCCGCCGATGAAGAAGGAGCCGCGGAGTGCTTTCGACCCTTTCCCAACATCTTTCAACACCTGTCGTGACAAAGAGTAAATGAAATTAGTACAACATAAATACCAACATGAGTAATAAAATTTATATAATTTAAGTGTATCATCGTCATAAATATCAACATGACTAATAAAAATTGAATACCTAACATGAACTCAAAATTTATATATAGTATAATAGTTGAATACCTGACATGAACTAATAACAATCGTGCTCGTCTATATATGCTTTGGGGTCAATAAATGCATCATGATCATCACTATCATCAATAAATGCATCATCATCATCACTATCACGAAGAACATGTGGAAGGCCACCATTATGTAACCGGTCAAGAAGTGACAGGTCATCCTGTGATAGCCCGAGACCGACCCCCAGAAGATTCCCCCTTTATTCCGTTTCCGTCATGTGGCTATTTTATTTTGTTGGTTGCATCGTCATGTAGTTTGCATCATCGCATCATGCATGGCATCATGTCAACTGTGTTTTGTCGGTGTTGCTTGTTGCCGTGTTGTTGGGTGTTAGTGCTTCGTGAGTGTGACGTCGTTTATTGGCGTGATGAGAATGCGTGCGTGAGGGCCACCGCTAAACCCTTTTGCACCGAGGGCCTAAGACCTTTACTCCCCCTCTCCCCTCTCTTCTCGTTTTGGTGGTTTGGCTAAAGATTTTAGTTTTAACCCCTATTTAAAAAAAAATAAAGATTTGTCTTCTTTAAAAAAAAATCATTTTATTAAATGTAGGGGCAACCCTTGGGTTTTTATTTAATTCCTTCTTTTGTTTTATTTTAAAACCGTCCCATTTTCTTTTCTCTTTTAAAAGGGCTTTTATTTTATTCGTTAAATGAAAGAGGTTTTGTTTTATTCTTAAAAAGGTTTCATTTTTATTTGTTTAAAAAAAAGCCCAATCTATTTTTAGAGTTGGGGTTTATTTGTTTTTTTAAAAGGAGCAAAGGCATTTCCTTTATTTTATTATCCTTTTTTTTCTTTGTTAAAAGCCTTTTTTAGTTAAAAACTGTCTGTTTTAAAAGTGTTAAAATAAAAAAAAACCAAAAGAGAGGAGGAGCCCAGCCTACCGAGCCGGCGCAAGGCCCAGCAGGCTCCCCTCCAACCCTAGCATCCCTCAGCCCGATCCCATCTCTCCCTCTCGTCCTCCCCAGCGCCTCCTCCCTCAGCCCGACCGCCCTCCCCCTCTCGATCCCGCAGCAGCCGAGCTGCTCCACCTATCCACCGGAGTCCCTCGCTGCTCGCCCCCCCCCGTGCCAAGCCCCTCCCTCGTCCTCGCCGACCGTAGCCACTGGTTCCAGCGCCGCAGCCCCGCTCGCCATGGCCGCCTCCTTCCCCTCGAGCCGCCCCATGCTCCTCCCTCGAGCTCGCCGAAACCGCCGCCTTGGTGCGTCCCTGACGCCGCCGCGCCGTCCTGCCCACGCCGCCCGCCGTGGCCGCCCTCGCTCCTGCTATCCGCCATGGCGTCCCCTGCGCCCACGCGGTCGCCGGCCCCACCGCCCGAGGTCGCCTGCCGGAGGTCCTCGTCCCCGCGCGGCCGTGCTCCCCTCGACGATCGTGCCGCCGCGCTTGCCGTGGCCGCAGTCGCCGTTCCCTGGTCGCCGCCTGCCCCCGCCTCCAGGGCACCGCCTCGAGTTGCCGTTGCTTCCCTGCCGCCGCCGTTTTGCTGTGTTGCCTGCTTTGCTTCCTGCTGGCCGGCGTGCTGCTGATGCTGTAGCGTAGACGTTGTTACTGTAGCCAGTTGATTTTGATGCTGCTACTTTTGTCGAGCCCCCTTGGCGTTCCCTGCCGAGCTGTGCAGTTGTCGTGGTTGCTCTGCCAGTTGCTGTGCCATGCTGCGCTAGCCGAAGCATGCTGCTGTCCTGCTACTGCCGTATCGCGTGCCTGCTAGCTCTTGTTGCCGCTGCTAGGTTGTATGCTGCTAGCTTGCGTGTTTGCTGCTAGTTGATTGGAAGCTAGCTGCAGCTAGGTAGTGCTAGCTAGCCTTGCCGCCGCCTTGCTGCTTGCGTCGCGTTGCGGTTTGCTGCCGCTTGCCGTCGCCGCTTGCTGTTGCCTTGCTCGGTTGCCTGTTGGAACATCGCGAAGACCACGTGCACCATCCCTGCCGCCGTGGATCGTCGACAAGATCGGCGAGTACCACGACGTCCCAGACGACCCCCCGAACATCTACAGATTCGCGAACGACTACCGACGCCGAAGACCTAAGAACCACGACGCCGAGCGAACGACTACCGTCGACGAGACCGTGTACCACTATTTCAACTACCGGCGCGTGTACGACTACTTCCACGATGACCACGACGATCTTGTACCCCTTCACCGATCGAAGGTATACCGATGAGACATGGTCGAGAACCGTTTGCATGTGATGTATGAGTTGTATCGTGTTTATGCACCGTATGTTTTGCGTCGTATGTAGCTGTAGCACGTTGTATCACTTTTGTTGTGCCCCGACACATGGGAACCCGATATACGGGATCACCCCATTCTTTAATTAACGTTCCCACACTCGCTTCCTATACGTTGGCACGATATCTCGACGAGTATCGGGATAGGAACGTTGCCGTGGATTCGTTTCCATGTTGCCAACATAGTTTCCCTTTCGTTCGCCATGGCGACACAAGTTTCTTTCTCTTCTTGCCCGTGATGTTTGAACTCGCATGCATGACGCATTCATGGCATATAATCTTGTGTTGCATGTTCTTGTGTCGTGGCTCCGTTCTGGTTCCGCGAGTTAAATCGACTAGGTTGCCTTGTAGGACCGTCGCTTCACCCCTTGCCATGTTAACACCAATTTAATATTGCCGTGTAAATAATGAGGAGTGACTTAAATAATTAATCGTGGAGTTTCGTCGATATGCAACCCGTTGCATATCGAGCTTCACTTAATGTGTAGGGTTTGCGTGAGATGAATTGCCATGCCATCCCTTGCATCGTTGAACTGTTCATGCATCATATTAGGTTGTGCATCATGTTGTGCATCGTGTGGTGAATATTTGTGTTGATGTTTGTTTCCGGTTTGCTCCATTCTGATAGAGTTCCGCAAGCGTGTCGGAATGTGAGGACCCGTTCGACTACGTTGGTTCGCCGACATCTCGGAGATGTTCTTCTTCCAAGCGGGATCTCAGGCAAGATGATCATTTCCCCAGATACCATTACTATCATAGCCTTGCTAGTTTACCGCTTCTATCGATTATGTCTCGTTGCCTACCACTTGTTAAATATCAACCTCTCAACAATGCCATGATTACTTCAACCTTTTCGACCTAGCAAACCACTGATTGGCTATGTTACCGCTTGCTTAACCCTGTTGTTAGCGTTGCTAGTTGCTGGTGCAGTTTCTTCCATGTGATAACATGGGTTCCTTGTCATATCACCATATTTAATGCTATTTAATTTAATACACCTATATACTTGGTAAAAGGTGGAAGGCTCGGCCTTTCTAGCCTGGTGTTTTGTTCCACCTTTGCCCCCTTAGTTTCGGCTACCGGTGTTATGTTCCATAAACGAGCGCTCCTAACACGATCGGGGTTGTTATGGGGACCCCCTTGATAATTCGTTTTAGATTAAAGCTGGTCCGGCAAGGCCCAACATTGGTTCTACATTTTCCCAACATAATAATTCTGTTAACATTGAAATGCATAGGGCGTCATGAACCCGAGGAGTAATTTTACATAAACAGGGGGGCCAGTGCTGATGGTGTTGGTCCCAAACGGTCTGCGTGCGGGGCCACCGCGAGGAAACTCGAGGTTTGGCACCCGTAGCTAGTTCCATCCGTCGTGTCCTGAGAACGAGATACGCGGCTCCTATCGGGATCGTCGACACGCCGGGCGGCCTTGCTGGATTAGTTTTACCTTTCACGAGATATCTTGTGCATCGGGATTCCGGTGATGCTTTGGGTAATCTCAGAGTTGAGGTTTTCCACTAGGGAATCCGACGAGATCGCGAGCTTCGTGATTGAGGATTTCTATGCGGCTTGTGGTAATTTGTGATGGACTAGTTGGAGCACCCCTGCAGGGTTAAATCTTTCGGAAAGCCGTGCCCGCGGTTATGTGGCAACGTGGAAACTTTGTTTAACATGGTTCTAGATAACTTGAAGTTAACTTAATTAAAATATGCCAACTGTGTGCGTAACCGTGACTGTCTCTTTCGTGAGTTCCTTCTCCGATCGAGGACATGGTGGGGTTATGTCTCACGTAGGTAGGTGTTCAGGATCATTCTTTTGATCATGAGTAGTTCACGTCCGTTATGCATAGATCTTCCCCCTTTTACTTCTTGTACTCGTAAGTTTAGCCACCAAATATATGCTTAGCCGCTGCTGGAACCTCACCACTTAACCATACCTCACCCATTAAGCTTTGCTAGTCTTGATACCTTTGGAAATGAGATTGTTGAGTCCCCTGTGGCTCACAGATTACTACAACACCAGTTGCAGGTACATGTAAAGGTTACGTGACGCGAGTGCGTTGATTGTTCATTTGGAGTTGCTTCTTCTTCTTCTTCTTCTTCATCGATCTAGGATGGGTTCCAGGCCGGCAGCCTGGGATAGCAAGGATGGACGTCGTTCTTATTTTCTCGTTTGTTTTCGTCCGTAGTCGGACCCTGCTCTTACTCTTGATGATTATGTAATGTACTGATGTGACTCTGATGTAGCTTGTGGCGAGTGTAAGCCAACTCTTTATATATCTCTTCTTTTCAGTACATGTACTTGTAACGATATCCATTCTTGCGACACGACGAGATGCGCTTCTATCCCTGACGAGGCCCTCGTGCTAAATTGAGGATAGGGTCGCATCTTGGGCGTGACACATCCGCAGCAGTAACCTCTTCTTCTTCCAGCTCTTCCTGTTCGGGCTCAGGGGTTAAGACGGATTCACTGTCGCTGTCTACTTCAATGTTCTGGGGTGAAGTAGAGCGGTTCTTGAAACGTTTCTTGGACATACGTGTTTCTTGGAATAATTCTCCTTCATATGTGTCTGGGTTAATGTGGGGTTCGTAATCCTCTTCATTGAGGGTAGGTGGTCTAAAATGTGGTGGCACTTCATAAACGACATCCCAACCTTTGAGATTTGGATCAGTTTGGCAGGCCCACGGTAGATAGAAAACTTGTGTCGCCTGTTGAGCCGTAATATAGACATCGGGAACATCTAAGTGGGTGTTTTGGTTGATTTCGACTAGTCCTATATGTTCATGAGTCCTTCTAGTCTCCCTCGGCTCAAACCAATAATATTTGAAGACTACGACGGTCGGTGGGTTTTCACCATAGAATAGAAGTTCATAAATTGCTTCAACTCTTCCATAATACTCGGTGTCTCCTTCGCCGATAGCAGAGACAGAACAATTTGTAGTCTTTAGGTCGGGCATAGATAGCTCTTTGCCAAAGGTACGAAAGTGATACCCGTTGATGTTGTATTTGTCAAATGAACGGACCTTATAGTCAAAACCATTAGCGACTTGTCTCAACTCGGCGTCCATAGACTCTGCATCAACCTACATGTTTAATATGAAAGAATGGATGCATTAGCCACAAATTAGACCAAGAAATCAAATGGGCCCTTAATGGTAATTAATTACCCTTTGTTTGAACCAAGAGATGAAACCGGGATAGTCGCCTCCATGCTTTGCGAGAAGCTCATACTCTTCAACGGAATCCTTTTTTATGACCTCTCCATCCGAGAATTCGGCGACGTATCGAGTATATCAAATATCCGGGAATAAGATTAGTTCAAATCAATTTGAAGTTGCGGAACAATAATTTATCGAGAACTTACTCGATGTACGGCCGCACTTCTGTTAGGTTGGTGAAGATATACAATGAAATGGTCCGCCATTCTTCGACATCCAATGATTTCCGTTTCGAAGAACCGGATGGTGCGAGCTTACCTTTGAATAGGCTGAGGTTGGATCAAACTTTATTTGGATCGCCATCATTGTACCGAGGCTTTGGGTTATGCAAATGATGATTTTTGGCTTCGTAGTGTGCTGTCACGAAGTTTGCCGCCTCCTCAGTAATGAATGCCTCGGCCATCGATGCTTCAATTCTACGTTTATTCTTACACTTTGCTCGAAGCGTCTTCTGCATCCTCTCAGTTGAGTAGCACCATCGATTTTGAACGACCCCCCCATTCTTGCCTCGGTCGGGAGATGTAAAATCAAATGTTGCATTGGATTAAATAAGCCCGGTGGAAAGATCTTTTCTAATTTGCAGATCAACTCCGGCTGCAATTCTTCCATTTCATCTAGCACGCCAGGTGATAGTTCTTTCACACAAAGAGAACGGAAGAAATAGCTCAGCTCTGCCACTACTAGCCATTCATCCTTAGGGATAAAGCCACACAACATCACCGACATTACCCGCTCAATCTATATGTGCCAATCATGACTCTTGAGACCAAATATTTTCAATTTCTGAAGACTCGCTCCACTCTTTAGATTCGCAGCATACCCATCGGGGAACATCAACCACATTTTCACCCACAATAGCATTTCCCTCATAGCTGGCCTTTCAAGATGGAACCATGCCTTTGGCTTCGCTATGCTTTGCTTTCCTTTCCGTTGTTGCAAGTTTTGCAACGGTCTATCACATAGAGCCTCCAGGTCGATTCTAGCCTTAGGATTATCTTTTGACTTCCCCTCTATGCCAAACAATGTACCAAAAATGGCCTCCGCAATATTCTTTTCAGTGTGCATCACGTCGATGTTGTGTGGGCAAAGGAGGTCTTTGAAGTAAGGCAGATCCCATAAGCATGACTTGTGAGTCCAGGCGTGTTCCGTATTATACCCTTTGAAGTATCCTGGACACAAAGGATCAGGCTCGAGAGCGTTTAACTGATCAAGGGTCTGTTGGCCTGTCAACGTAGCTGGTGCAGTGTTTTTGACAACTCTACCTTTGATGAAATTCTTCTTGTCTTTTCTGAACTTATGGTCAGGATCCAGGAATTGTCTATGCATGTCGAAGCAAGAATACTTGCGACCAGCCTGCAACCAACGGAACTGAAGAGATGCCTTGCATGTGGTGCACGGGAACCTTCCATGCACACACCAGCCAGCGAATAGCGCAAACGCCGGATAATCATGCGTCGAGTACATGTACCACACATGTATTTTGAAATTTGTTTTGGTAGCCGCGTCCTAGGTCTTGATCCCATTATCCCAGGCTTCTTGCAACTCATCCTTAAGTGGCTGCATGTACACATTCATATTCTTCCCCGGATAGTTGGGCCCTAGAATTATCAACGTCAGGAAAATGTTCTTTCTTTTCATAATCTCTCCGGGTGGCAAATTTAGTGGAATGACAAATACAGGCCAACAACTGTATTGTGCTGCCGTCATACCATACACATTGAACCCATCCGTGCTGATGGCAACTCTAGGTTGCCTTGGATCTTCCGATTTATCCTTATGTAATGCATCGAAGTGCCTCCACGCAAAACCATCTGAAGTTTGTACCAACATCTTGTTCCCATCCGCATCTAGTTTGGTTCTCTTGCCCAATTTGTGCCATGTCATCCGTCTGGCCGTCTCTTCGACGATGAAAAGACATTGAAGTCTTGGTACGATTGACAGATACCAAAGAACACTAATGGGGATTTTGGTCTGATTCTTCTCACCCATACCGTTGTCTACCACAATATACCTGGAAGAATTGCAAATGGGGCAATAGTTCAAGGCCGCATACTCAAGCCTAAATAAGGCACATCCATTCTCACAGGCATGTATCTTCTCATAGGGCATCTTAAGTACACGGAGGATTTCCTCTGACTGGTACATGTTTGCAGGCAGTACATGGCCTTTGGGTAGAAAGCGTCCAAATATCGTCATCATCGCGTCGT
Organism: Hordeum vulgare subsp. vulgare; assembly: GCF_904849725.1. Lineage (NCBI taxonomy): Eukaryota > Viridiplantae > Streptophyta > Magnoliopsida > Poales > Poaceae > Hordeum > Hordeum vulgare. The sequence continues at coordinate 117,537,556 of NC_058519.1, read as the reverse complement.
AGCATTCTCTGGCTAGGTTGAATTGAGCCTTCAGAGCCATTACTTGCGCGGTGGCATCCAGCTGACAAAGCTCAGTCTGCTCGTGGAGAGGACGTTCTGAAGACTCCAACATTTCATAGAAGGCCTTTGTAGATTCCTCCATCTCATCGTTCGAATCCCGAGCATCATCAAAGTCTTGCACCATGTCTTCAATCCCGGTACCATGCTCGTCGGTGCGACGATGAATCACCTCAGCTCTGGCAGGTTGGTCAGACTCACCATGAAAAGTCCACACCATATAATTAGGCATAAAACCCCTCTTCTGCAGGTGTTTACCCATTTCAAACTCTGTCTGCTTTTTCTAGTTGTTGCAGTTGGGACAGGGGCACCATGTTTTTGCCGGCCATTTGCAAATGCGGCTCTCACAAACCCCCTGGTTTTTGTTAACCATTCATGGGTCATGTATTTCTGACTAGGGTGACCAGTGTACATCCAAGCACGATCACTCATGTTGCCTAGCTACCTACGGGGGCACAAGAAATAAATATATAATTCATCATCTATATTTATACGCTAATCAAGTTTGTTAGTTTTATTACGTCCATGCAACCTACACGCTAATAGGTAAAGATAGGTCCTAATCCCACCCGAGTATGTGTAGATTGGGTTCGTTTTCCCATGCTCTGCTCCAGATGCGACGCAGAATTTTGACAGCACCTCCCCGCTGTTCTCCTGATACACGTCTCGGCAATAATCAGAGGGGATGTGTACCCGGAGAACAACAGGGAGGCACTGACGAAATTCTGCATCGGATCCAGAGCACAGCATACGGGAAAACGAACCCAATCTACACATACTCGGGCAGTCCATGGATAATGTTGGACAATTCGAAAGGATGTCGGTTATAAATATGCAAAGAAATGCATATTTATAGATGTCGCCCTTTCGAACGGGAGACGCATACTGATCACGCATACTCATGATTGAAGAAACCTATAGCTAGCAAGTTTCATCGGCACGAAGACCGGGACAGAGCAAATTAAGGGGGTAGGAGGAGAAGTCATTTGTGCTCACCAACAAACGCAAGGGCAGAGCTCATCCAACGCACGTGGAGGTTGTCGAACAACTGCACATTGAAATTTGCACGATCAACACAAATATGATGTTTTTATAATTAACATAATCGGAAAATATGTGACCTAACTCATAATTTACAAAACTATGACCCCGTGGGCCTCTAGAAGGCCGAAAAGCACCTTCTCGTTCAATAGTAAGTAGAAGAGGTGTCGGGGGTCGGGGCTTAGTGGCGTCGAGGGTCGGTGGTGTCGGGTGTCGGTGGTCGGGAGTCGGGTTAAATGCGTCGATGGTCGAGGGACAGTGTCGTCGGGGGTCGAGGGTCACTAGCGTCGGGGGTTGGGGTCTTTTCGATCAACAAGAGGCCAAAGAGGTGTCGGGGGCCCGGGGTTGGGGGTTAGTGGCATCGGGGGTCGGGAGTCGGGGGTCGGGGGTTAGTGGTGTCGGGCGTCGGGGGTCGGGGGTCAGTGGTGTCGGGCGTCGGGCGTCAGGGGCCGGGGGTCAGTGGTGTCGGGCGTCGGGGGTCTGGAGTCGGGTGTCAGTGGCGTCGGGGGTCGAGGGTCGAGGGTCGGGGGCTGGTGGTGTCGGGCGTCGGGGGTTGGTGGCGTCGGGCGTTGGGGGTCGGGAGTCGGGTGTCGGGGGTCGGGGGTCAGTGGTGTCGGGTGTCGGGGGTCGGGAGTTGGGTGTCAGTGGCGTCGGGGGTCGGGGGTCGAGGGTCGGGGGTTGGTGGCGTCGGGCGTCGGGGGTCGTGGGCGGGGGGTCGAGGGTCGGGGGTTGGTGGCGTCGGGCGTCGGGGGTCGTGGGCGGGGGGTCGAGGGTCGGGGTCCTTTTCTTTCTTCTTCTCCTCTCTCCTCTTCTTCTTCTTCTTCTTCTTCTTCTTCTTCTTTATCATCTTATTATTATTATTATTATTATTATTCTTTTTTCTCCTCCTCCTCCTCCTCTTCTAACAGTAACCTAATTAACACTAAACTAATAGTAACCTAATTAACCTAAACTAACAATAACCTAATTAACACTAAACTAATAGTAACCTAATTAACCTAAACTAACATTAACCTAATTAACTAACACATGCAATGAAATGAAAAAAATGAAAGAAATTGAACTCACCAGGGAGGAGGTGTGGTGGTGGGGGAGGAGGGCCGCGGGAAGGGGGTGGCCGCGGGGAGGGGCCGGGGTGGCCGCTGGGAGGGGGTGGCCGTGGGGAGGGGTGGCCGCGGGGAGGGGGTGGCCGTGGGGAGGGGCCGGGGTGGCCGCGGGGAGGGGGTCACCGCAGGGAGCGAGGCGGGGCGGCGGCGGGGGCGAGTGAGGTGAGGGGGAGAGAGAGACAGTGTGTGGGGGAGAGAGAGATAGTGAGCGCGCGCGAGGGGGAGTAGACGGCCGTTACATGTTCGGCCCCTTTGCCGTCCGCCCCCGACGGCAAAGGTCCCCACGGCAGACGGCAAAGGCCGACACATGGCAAAGTTAGCCTTCCGTCGGACACGGCATGCATAGGACCCACCCGTCCTCTTTGCCGTCTGCCCTCGGTCTCTTTGCCGTCCGCTGGCTGACGTCAAAGGGCCGACACATGGCAAATAGTATTTTTGCCATCAGTCATCCCTTTGCCGTCCTCCTTGTGTCAACTGACGGCAAAGAGGTTCTTTGCCTTCAGCCAGCAGACGACAAAGACCTGGCTCACGGCAAAGAACTGGATTCCAGTAGTGTAAGAGCTTTGTGGCTTCCCCTAACGTGATTTCCATGAACGTTCCACCTGAGGCGGAGTCCAAGATATTTCTAGAAGCGAAGTTCAAGCCAGCGTAAAAGATTTGAATAATCATCCAAAGGCTCAAGCCATGAGCGGGACAATTCCTAATCATTAATTTCATTCTCTCCCAAGATTGTGCAACATGTTCATGATCAAGTTGCTTGAAATTCATGATATCATTACGGAGAGAGATGATCTTAGCCGGCGGAAAATACTTGGATATATAAGCATCTTTGCACTTATCCCAAGAATTGATACTATTTTTGGGCAAAGAAGAAAACCAAGTTTTTGCGCGATCTCGCAACAAGAAAGGAAAAAGCTTCAATTTAATCACGTCATTATCCACATATTTTTTATTTTGCATATCGCAAAGCTCAATGAAGGTATTGAGATGGGATGCGGCATCTTCACTAGGAAGGACACATAATTGCTCTTTCATAACAAGATTCAGCAAAGCGGCATTGATTTCGTATGACTCCACACTAGTGGCGGGAGCAATCGGACTACTAATAAAATCATTATTATCAGTATTTGAGAAGTCACAAAGTTTGGTGTTTTCGTTCATGGTGACTTCAGCAAGCAAGCAAGCACACAAGCAAACAAAGAGCAGGCGAGAAAAAGGGTGAACGAAAAAGGCAAACGAAAAAGGCAAATTGGTGAAGTGGGGGAGAGGAAAACGAGAGGCAACTGGCAAACAAAGTAAATGCAAGAGATGAGTTTGTAACACCTACTTGGATGAGTCCTTTACTTGATCTTCCTCCACGGCAACGGCGCCAGAAAGCCTTCTGCTACTTCTCAAACAACAGCGCCAGAAACTGACAGTTGACGGAGACTGGGCTTGCGTTGGTTTTTCCCTTGAAGAGGAAAGGGTGATGCAACACACGAGTAGTAAGTATTTCCCTCAGTTTGAGAACGAAGGTATCGATCCAAAAGGAGGGTCTCGTCAAGTCCAGAGTACCTGCGCAAACACAAACAAGCATGCACCCACCGCTTCAAAGGGGTTGCCAATCCCTTCAAGATTGTTTGCAAAGTGAGATCTGAAGGTGGAAAGTGCAACGAAGTAAAAAGTGTAAGGCTGAAAATATGGTGTGGGGTAGACCCTGGGGGCCATAGTGTTCACTTGAGGCTTCTCTCAAAATAGCAAATATCAGGGTGGGTGAACAAATTACTGTCGAGCAATTGATAGAACCGCACAAAGTCATGACGATATCTAAGGCAATGATCATACACATAGGCATCACGTCCGAGACAAGTAGACCGATACTTTCTGCATCTACTACTATTACTCCACACGTCGACCGCTATCCAGCATGCATCTAGTGTATTGAGTTCATGACGAACAGAGTAACGCCTTAAGCAAGATGACATGATGTAGAGGGATAATCTCAAACCAATGATGAAAACCCCATCTTTTTACCCTTGATGGCAAAAACAAGATGCGTGCCTCGCTACCCCTTCTATCACTAGGTGAGGTCACCGCACAGTATGAACCCAGAACCAAGCACTTCTCCCATTGCAAGAATCATAGATCTAGTTGGCCAGACAAAACCCACAACTCGAAGAGAATTACAAATATATGAAATCATGCATAAGAGAGACCAGAAGAAACTCAAATAAGATTCATAGATAATCTGATCATAAATCCACAATTCATCGGATCTCGACAAACACACCGCAAAAGAAGATTACATCGGATAGATCTCCATGAATATCATGGAGAACTTTGTATTGAAGATCCAAGAGAGAGAAGAAGCCATCTAGTTACTAGCTATGGACCTGTAGGTCTATGGTGAACTACTCACACATCATCGGAGAGGTCATGGTGTTGATGAAGAAGCCCTCCGTATCCGAATCTCCTCTCCGGCAGGGCACCAAAACGTGCCCCAGATGGGATCTTGTGGAGACAGAAGCTTGCGGCGGCGGAAAAGTAATTTCGATGATCTCCTGATTTTTTTGGGATTTTTAGGGAATTTATAGGCGCAACCCCTAGGGCATAGGGCGCCCAGGGGGACCTCAAGCTTGTGGGCCGCGGCCTCCCCCCTGGCCGCGGGGTGGGGCCTTGTGGGGCCCCTGAGGCTCCCCTGCCTTGGCTCTCAAGCTTCCCGATCTTCTTCTGTTCCAGAAAAAATCTTTTCGGGGATTTTCTTCCGTTTGGACTCCGTTTCAAAATCTCCTCTGAAAGGGGTCAAAAACATGGAAAAGACAGGAACTGGCACTTGGCACTGAGTTAATAAGTTAGTCCCAAAAAATATATAAAAGGCATGCATAACATCCAAAGTTTGACAAGATAATAGCATGAAACCATCAAAAATTATAGATAGGTTGGAGACGTATCACCTATATGCATAATCATTGCCTTTGATATCTTCGTAATTATTCGCTTTTCTATCAATTGCTTGATAGTAAATTTTTTATCCACCGTATTATTTTCCTTCATGAGAGAAGCCTCTAGTGAAATCTATGTCCCCCGGGTCTATTTTCCATATTATAATTTCAGATCTATAAACCAAAAATACCAAAAAAATATTGCTGTCATTTATTTACTTTTGTGTTACTTTCCGTTCTAGCAATCTTTTATATCTATCTCTATCGGATCTCATCCTTGCAAATAACCGTGAAGGAATTTCCAACCCCTTTTTAGCATTGGGTGCAAGTGTTTGATTGTTTGTGTAGGTGCGAAGATTGGGGACTTGCTTGTTCCTCCTACTGGATTGATACCTTGATTCTCAACAAACTGAGGGAAATACTTATCTACTTTTCTGCATCACCCTTTCCTCTTCAAAGGAAAACCAACAGAAGCTCAAGATGTAACAAGAGCCCTGCGGGGACAAGGAAGATGAGGACGCTCCTGCGGACACCTCCGGGTATCCGAACATTGAATGGAACCTTATGATCTTTGATGACGTCTAGGGCAAGAGCCGATTGAAGGTTATCAATTGGAATGTAAACATGGCAGCCCCGGTTGTCATGAAGTACCTCGACTGGGCGAAGAAGCCCGTCACATTGGACCAGTCGGATCACCTGGCCAACATAGCCACCCCCGGGAGGCAGGCGTTGGTGGTCGATCCAGCGGTCAATGGGTTCCGGCTGCGGAAAGTCCTCATGAACGGTGGCAGCAGCCTCAGTATCATTTATGTGGACACTCTCAAAGCCATGGACACGCCGTAGTCCCGGCTAAGAAAGAGTAACATGCAGTTTTACGGGGTCATCCCTGGGAATAAGGCCGAATCACTCAGCCAGATCACTTTGAACATCGTATTCGGCAGCGAGAAAAATTTCCACAAGGAGAGATTGACCTTTGAAGTGGTTGACTTTCACAGCGCCTATCACGTCATCCTAGGTAGGCCCGCCTACGCACGTTTCATGGCCCGCCCATGTTACATGTATCTTAAGCTTAAGATGCGAGGGTTACTGGCAATCGGAAGGTTGCCGAGGAGTGCTTCCAGCAAGGCTCTAGGATCGCCAACGAGCAGGTCCTCGTAGCCGAGCTTGATGGGTACAAGAAGGCAGTGGACACCGCAGACCTCCTCAAGTAGAAATGGCTAGCTACCGAGTTTGCCTTTCAATCAGCCGGTGAGACGAAGTAGGTCCACGTCCACCCCATCGATCCGAGTGCTTCTACGACGAACATCTCTACCTCACTCGAAGAGAAATAGGAAGCCGAGCTCATCCAGTTCCTCCATGAGAATTGGGATATCTTCGCATGGAAGTCGTCTGACATGCCGGGGGTTCCCGGGAGCTGGCTGAGAATTGCCTCCGAGTGGACCCAAAGGTCAAGCCCATCAAGGAACACCTGCGCCGCTCCTCCATGGGTAAGTGTAGGGCAACCGGCGAGGATATCGCTCGGCTCCCAACTGTCGAGTTCATCTGCGAGGTCTACCACTCCGAGTGGTTGGCGAACGTGGTCACGATGCCAAAGAAGAACAATTCACTCTGAATGTGTATTGACTTCAAGCACCTCAATCGGGCCTGCCCGAAGGACCACTTCCCTCTGCCCCACATAGAACAAATCGTAGATTCGACTATGGGATGTGAACGTCTGTAGTTCTTGGATGCGTACTCCGGGTACCACCAGATCCGAACGTATGGACCTGACAAAATAAAAACAACCTTCATCACCCCGTTCGGGTGTTTTTGTTACATCACGACGCCTTTCGGCCTCAAAAACACGGGAGGTACCTTCCAGCGCATGATTCAAAAGTGTCTATAGGAACAGATCAGTCGTAATGCTGAAGCGTACATGGACGACATTGATGTCTACTACACAACCTTCTTCTTGTAGACTCGTGTTGGGCCTCCAGGCGCAGAGTTTTGTAGGAAGTAGCAAATCTCCCTTCAGTGGATGAGCTAAGGTTTATCAATCCATGGGAGGCGTAGGATGAAGATGATCTCTCTCAAGCAACCCTGCAATCAAATAACAAAGAGTCTCTTGTGTCCCCAACACACCCAATACAATGGTAAATTGTATAGGTGCACTAGTTCGGCGAAGAGATGGTGATACAAGTGTAATATGGATGGCAGATATAGGTTTTTGTTATCTGATAATATAAAAACAGCAAGGTAACTAATGATAAAATTAAGAACTTACGATATTGCAATGCTTATTAAAGGATCGATATGGTTGACTAGAGAGAGGGGGGGGGGTGAATAGGCAACTACCACTTTTTAACTATTCTTAACAAGTTAGGGTTAGCAACATAAAGGTTCTCTAAAATGACAACTAGGTGATCAACCTATATGATGCTACCAACTATAATCGCTAAGGCAAGTAAGAAATAGTCTACAACAATAACATACACAATGTAAAGATTAGAGATAACCACAAGTGGAACCAATGAAGACGAGGATGTGTTACCGAAGTTCCTTCCCTTTGACAGGAAGTACGTCTCCGTTGGAGCGGTGTGGAGGCACAATGCTCCCCAATAAGCCACTATGGCCACCGTATTTTCCTCACGCCCTCACACAATGCAAGGTGCCGTGATTCCACTATGGGTGCTCTTGAAGGCGGCGACTAAACCTTTACAAACAAGGTTGGGGCTAACTCCACACAAAGCTTGAAGGCTCCCAACAAGACCATGGAGCTTCACCACAATGGAATGTGGCACCAAGGTGACCTCAATCGTCTAGGGTGCTCAAACACCCAAGAGTAACAAGATCCGCAAGGGATTGGTGGGGGGAAACAATTTTCTCTTGGTGGAAGTGTAGATCTTGGCCTTATCAACCAATCCATAGGAAATCAACAAGTTTGATTGGCTAGGGAGAGAGATCGGGCACCTTTGAGCTTAGGGAGCAACAATGGAGCTTGGGAGGATCAAAGGTAGGGTTCTTGTGAAAGAAGAACCCTTTATATAGTGGGGAAACGAATCCAACCGTTATTCTAACTTATAGCACGAGCCCAGCGGTACTACCGCTCGCAGCAACGGTAATACCGCTGACCCTCCAGCGGTACTACCGCTGGCTGCAGGGGTACTACCGCTGACCCTCCAGCGGTACTACCGCTGGCTGCAGCGGTACTACCGCTGAGCCCATGGTAGCGCAAAGATACTACCGAGCCAACCACCGCCAAGAAAGTCTTCACAAAAAGTGCGACGTAGTACAGCCGCAAGGATGGCGGTACTAAAGTCCTGGAGCGGTACTACCGCTGACTAGGGGCAGTACTACCGCTGGGCCAGCGGTACTACTGCTAGCTCTAGCGGTACTACCGCTAGGTCCAGCGGTACTACCGCTAGAGGACATTTTGCAAGAAGAGAAAGGCCAGAGAGGGGAAAAGCTCCATAGTTGCAAGGAGAAGGAGATGGAGAAAAAGTATGTGCGTGAAAGATTGATTCCACCCAAACCTTCCCAATACGGATCCCCTCTTAATAGTTCGGCGTTCCAACGACTCAAAACCACCAAAGAGAATCGTAGAAGACACCGTGCTTCTATTCCACGGAGGGTGCCGAATCGTCTTGTGCCTTTGTCATGTATTATCTGAAATGCTCAATGCACACGATTAGTCCACTAAGGTACTGTCATCAATCACCAAAATTACTTAGGCATAAATATGCCCTAACAATCTCCACCTTTTTGGTGGATTGATGACAATACCGGATTTGGAGAGTAGAAAGTATGTGAGCATAAAGATAATTTAATAGAGATAATTGAAGAGCATCGACTCACAACATATGATTAAAATAGGTCTCACAATAAAAACAAGTCTCACATCACACCTAGTAAAGATAGCAAATACAATCAAACCAAGTTCAAAGCAAACACGATAAGCAAATCCAACTCCTAGACTCTCTCCCCCTTTGTCACCAAGACACCAAAAAGGGGCACACCTAAGACACAGGTGGTCACTCCTCATCCTCAGACTCATCTGTGGCATATGGATCCTGCTCGTCTTGCTCCTCCTCAATGTCCTCGTCAGAAACCTCCTCCTCAGCATCAGACCCATTCCACTGGTAACCTTGAGCCCTCATCCTGTCAGTCTCTAGAGTGATGTCGTCCTCTGAGCCGCTAGAGATTGCCACATCAAGTGTCCTTAAGACATGCTTGTGCCTCTGACGGTTCTCCTTCTAGGCCACATGAGACTAATACTGTCCCTTGGCCTGCATACAAAAGAGAGTCTTCATCTGATCCTTCAGCTTCACAACCCAAGATGGCATAGCAGAAGAGCGGGTATGCGAAGCAGGTCCTCCTCCAGCAGCAGTCTCTGTGTCAGTCTCCATGGGCTGAGAAGAAGTCGAGGTGTTGGCCCATTTGTCCTTTACACGCAGCTTGATAGGATCATGCACAAAGTAGTCAGATTCAACAGGGAGGACCTCGTCCGGATAGGTATCTTTCCACTTCTTTTGAATAAAGGCGAACAGGTAAGGCCCGTAGATGGGAACCTTACAGTTCATGATGCAATTCCAGAGCTCACAGAACATCACATCAGATATGTCGAGAGGCGCATTGTCCTTATTCCTTGCCTCCTCACACAGCAGAAGCATCTCAGCCAGATGTCCATGCACCTCGTCCTTGTTGCCAATACGAGGGAACAAGGTGTCGCGGAAGATCCGATGCATGACATCCAGATGCGTGGGGAGCATACCCTTTTTTAATGTAAAGATGTTGCAGCCTGTCCTTGGGGGTGGAAGTAGACTGAGTTGGAGCATGAGGACACATCCCAAGAACAGTTTCTTGCCCGTGGAAGTCGACCTTCAGGAGCTGCATGAACTCCACCCAGGTACGAGTTAGCTTCTGACCAACCATCATCCAGGTCATGGTGCGCTCGTCATCAGGTTGAAAGTGAACGGTGACATAAAACCGGGCCACAAGATCTGGATCGAAGTCATTTCTGAAGGTGATGACTTCCGTAATGCCAAGCTTTTCAACCAAGGAGAGGGCCTCGCCAAAGTAGTCATGATGCCGCCGAAGGTGAGCTACGTTGATCCACTACACTAGGACATAGATCTTCTTGAAGGGCGCGATGATGTCACGAAAGATCATTGCCTGTTCCCGTGACCAAACATGATCGTAGCCCTTGAGTTGAGCTTTTTCATTAACATAGGGATCACGGGTACGGAGTGCCAAAAATTCCTTAGGAGGCATAGTGCGGACGTCGGGCCCTTTGGACTTTGTGGCAACCTTCTTGAATGACTTCTTTGTAGGGCTCAGACTGGAAGTTGCGGAACCTTTTGGAGCATCTGGATTGCGGTACTTCTTTGAATGAGTGTCACGTACATGATTCGAGCGACGAGAACCACCTATGACACAGAAGACACACACACAAAAAGTGCGACAAAAGGAGTCATGGCAATGTTAAAAAATCATAAGAAGAGACACACATTGCCAAGGGAAAAAATGCCCCCTGGCGGTAGTAGCGCTCGCCCTGGCGGTAATATCACTGGGGTCATAGCGGTAGTATCGCGGGGCTAGCGGTAGTACTGCGGGGCTAGCGGCAGTACCGCTGCCCCTCAGCGGTAGTACCGCCAGGATGGCGGTAGTACTGCTTCCTCCTTAGCGGTAGTACCACCCGAGTGGAGCGGTAGTACCGCTAGGGGTTGACTTTCTGATCTAGTCAGATTTGAAGCAATTAAAAAATACTAGATTCATTTCAAGAGATCCACGGCTAACAGATAAACTTATCACAAGAACCACCATAGTTCTAAAACATGTGGAACTCAAGAGCATCTAGATGAAGACAAGCCTAGTCAATGGGATCCAAGTTTAGATCAAATCCATCAGATGTATGATAAGAGCTACCAGATCTAAAACATGGAGAACTAGGACATGTCAAAATATTTGCAATGAAGAACTTTAGACCTAAAATCTCCTAATATGTCTCCTCCGTTCCATCCAAAAACTAAGAAAAAAGCATATCCATGGATCCAATGCAACAAGCTCCTAACCCTAGAAACAAATGCACCAACCAAGAGAGGAAGGGGAGGAGCAGTACCGGAGTCCATGGCACTTGAAGGAGGAAGGGGGTGGGGAGCAAGCCCTCCAACTGAAAAGAGAGGGGAGGATCCACGGAAGGAGATCCAAGCAGGGAGATTTTGGGTAGAGGGAGAGAGCACCATGAAGAAGATGAGACAGGGGCAAGAAAAACGGCGCCCTCTCCCTTTATATAGCCCTCAGGTCACGGGCGGAGCGGTAGTACCGCTGGGTCATAGCGGTAGTACCACTCCCCCTGGCAGTAGTACCGCTGGGGTCATAGCGGTAGTACCGCCATCCTGGCGGTAGTACTGCTCCCCCTTGAGACAACCCTAAAAAGCCCTAGTCAAGCCACGATAGGCTAGGTTCCTGGAGGTAGTACCGCTGGGGTCCTGGCGGTAGTACCGCTCCCCCTGGCGATAGTACCGCTCCAGAAAAGCACAAAGAGACTTAGGACTTCATGGAAATGATGTGGGCAATGACTAGTAAGTGTAGAGAAAAAGGTAACACCAGCAAGATATACTGACTAGTCATTTTGTATCCTTTCTACAACAAGAGAGAAAGGTGGGCGGTGGCCGGAGCCACCTATGTTTGAGACAAAGGTATGACACCGCGAAGAATTATCCTTGGGTTCATGACCAACACTCGTCTTTGAAGCACAAGTGTCATTTAATAATGGCCAAAGTGAAAGACTTGATCGATTTATGCATAATGGGGGGAGGGAAAGTTCATTGAGAGAACAACACTCCCCCTATGTCCATGCCTACACCTAGAACAAGATATAATGCAGAGTGAGGTGCAAAGTGCCTAGTTTCAATCCACATTACTTGAATCAATGATATTTAGCTCATGCCTTAACTCCCGGAACCTTGTTTCATCTAGGGGCTTAGTGAAAATATCTGCAAGTTGCTCTTCAGTGTTGATGAAGTGAACCTCAATATCACCTCACTTGATATGTTCACGAATGAAGTGATGGCGAATATCAATGTGCTTGGTCTCGCTATGTTGCACCGGATTGAGGGAAATCTTGATAGCACTTTGATTGTCACATAGAAGAGGCACTTTGTCACAAGTGACAACGTAATCCTTTAAAGTTTGCCTCATCCATAGCAACTGTGCACAACAACTCGCAGCTGCCACATACTCAGCTTCGCTGGAAGATAGTGAGACACAATTATGCTTCTTCGAAGACCAACTTACCAGTGAACGACCAAGGAATGGACATCCTCTAGAAGTTGACTTCCTCTCCACACAGTCTCCCGCCGAATCTGAGTCAGAATAGCCCACTAGGTTGAAGCTTGCTCCTTTGGGATACCATAGGCCAAAGTTTGGGGTATGAGCCAAATATCGAAAGATTCGCTTAACAGCCATATAATGGCTTTCTTTTGGTGCAGAGTGAAACCATGCACAAATCCCTACACTCAACATGATATCCGGTCTAGACGCACAAAGGTAAAGAAGGGATCCAATCATGGAGCGATATATCTTTTGATCCACTGCTTTACCATTGGGATCACTTTCAAGCTTGCATCTGGTTGGCATGGGAATCTTGACCGGCTTGACATCCTCTAGCTTGAACCTCTTGAGCATGTCTTGAGTGCACTTGGATTGTTTGATGAAGGTCCCTTCTAAGCCTTGTTTAATCTCGGACCCGAGGAAGAACTTCAACTCACCCATCATTGACATCTCAAATTTCTCGGTCATTAGTGCAGCAAATTCTTCATTGAAAGATTCGTTAGGGGAACCAAAAATGATATCATCAACATATAGTTGGCATATGAACAAATCCCCTTTGACCTTCTTGGTAAAAAGAGTGGGATCTATCTTCCCAATTTCAAACCCACGATCTTGTAACAACTCAGTAAGGTACTCATACCATGCACGTGGGGCTTGTTTAAGGCCATAGAGTGCCTTATTAAGTTTGTACACATGATTGGGGAGCTTGGGATGTTCGAACCCCGAGGGTTGTTTGACATAGACCAACTCATTTAAAGGAACATTAAGAAAAGCACTTTTTACATCCATTTGTTGTAATTTGAAATTATGATGAGAAGCAAATGCAAGCAGCATGTGAATAGATTCTAGAGGAGCAACAGGGGAAAAGGTTTCACCATAGTCGATACCCTCGACTTGGGAGTAGCCTTGAGCCACCAATCTTGCCTTGTTTCGAACCACAATCCCATTGGCATCTTGCTTGTTTTTGAAGATCCATTTGGTCTTGATGACATTATGTTCCTCCTTTTGTCTTGGCACTAATTTCCAGACTTGATTACGCTCGACGTTGTTGAGTTCTTCATGCATGGCCATAAGCTAATCCTCATCGTCGAGCGCTTCCTGTACCTGTTGAGGTTCACAATACGAAACAAACGTGTGATGCTCACAATAATTCGAAATTTCTTGATGAGTGGATACTCCCCTTTTTAAACTACCAAGCACGTTCTTCATAAGATGTGACTTGACTCTCAGCTTGTTTGCAATCTTGGCTGCGCGACGCTCCAAGAGTTCTGCATTTGATAACTGGGGAGCATCGACTTGATTACGTTGCTTGGCCTTGCGTTTTGATCCTCCCTTGGCACCAGTATCCCTCTTAGGTGCTCCAGAAGGAAATTGAGAGACAACATCCTGATCAACTTCATTTTCTACTTGACCAGGCTCACTGGTTTGTTCTTGATCTTTTGGTTGCTCTTGATCTTGATCTTGTGCCTTCATTTGGTCTGGATCTTGTAGTTGCACTTGATCTTGATCTTGAGCAGATTCGGAACCTTGTGTAAGCACTTGGACATCATGGGGGCACATCACCATATTTGAGCAATTGATCTTGTACTTGAACCTGTTCAGCTGGTTGAGGGTTTTCTCTTTGTTCATCGAAAGCGTGTGGGGCTTGTGAGGATGATGGATCCACTTGAGTAGATCATTGTCCTTCTCCTTCAGCCACAAGGGGTTCCTCAGTGGGGAGTATTTGACCAATCCCCATTCTTCTTATGGCTTGTGGAGGAATTTCATCACCTACATCACAGAGACCACTTTGCTCCACTTGGGAGCCATTATTTTCATCAAACTCCACGTTACACGTTTCCTCAATGAGCCCGGTGGACTTGTTGAGGACACGGTAAGCATGAGAGTTTGTAGCATAACCAACAAAGATGCCCTCTTGGGCTCTAGAATCAAATTTAGCTAAACGTGCACCTTTCTTGAGAATGAAACACTTACACCCGAATACCCGAAAGTACTTGAGATTGGGTTTGTTTCCGGTGAGAATCTCATATGGGGTCTTGTTCAAGCCTTTGCGGATATAGAGCCGATTGGATGCATGCCATGCTGTGTTGATGGCTTCGGCCCAAAAGTTATACGGAGATTTGAATTTCACCATCATCGTTTTTGCCGCGTCCATCAACGTCCCGTTCTTCCTTTCCACCACACCGTTTTGCTGAGGGGTATATGGTGCATAATATTGGTGTTTTATTCCCTCATCACCTAGAAACTCATCTAAGGTGTAGTTCTTGAACTCGGTGCCGTTGTCACTTCTAATCATCAAGATCTTTGCTTCATGTTGACGTTGCGCTTCATTAGCAAAGTTGATGACCGTTTGTTGAGTTTCACTCTTCTTTTTAAAGAAATATACCCATGTGTATCTTGAGTAGTCATCAACAATCACCAAGCAGTACTTTCTGCCCCCAAGACTATCAAATGATGGAGGACCGAAGAGATCCATATGAAGGAGCTCCAACGGCCTCTTAGTGTAAATGAGAGTCCTTGGACGATGAGCAGTTTCATGAAGCTTCCCTTCAATGCAGGCACTGCAAGCACGATCTCTGGCAAAACTCACATTTGTTAGTCCACGAACATGGTCCCCTTTGAGGAGACTTTGCAAAGATCTCATATTGACATGAGCTAGTCGGCGATGCCAAAGCCAGCCCACATCAACTTTAGCCATTAGACAAGTCGCAGTCTTAGTGGGTCGCTTTGAAAAGTTCACCACATAGAGACCACTTTCGACATATCCAACATAGGCTAGTTTAAGAGTCTTGCTCCACAAAAGGACCACGGTATCAAGATTAAAGAAAGTGGAAAAGCCCATAATTGCAAGTTGACGAACCGAAAGTAAATTGTAAGCAAGGGACTCAACAAGCATGACCTTCTCAATAGATAACTCTTGAGAGATGACCACCTTACCAAATCCCAATACCTTTGACGTTGATGCATCGGCGAATTGGACATGGTGGGCATAGATGGGGAAGGATGCACATCCACCACTAAGTCCTTGATTCCGGTCATATGATTTGTTGCTCCACTATCGAGCAGCCATGACACCCCACCGGAAGGAAACTCCTGCAATAGATCAAGGCTTGGTTTTAGGTACCCATTTTTGAATGGGTCCTTTAATGTTAGAGACAAGGGTCTTAGGAAACCAAATAGCCCATTCAATGTACTCATAGTAAGAACCAACAAATCTGGCATAAACATGCCCATCACCAGCACAACATAAAACATATGATGGATTGAGTTTGCCGGCTGTGTTGGTAGGAATTGTTTTGTCCTTCTTGATGCTACCATTCTCCACCTTGTTCCTGTTCTCCTTCTGAGTTCCTTCGCCCTCTTTGACAAAGATGTCCATGAGCGTAGGAGATCGTTTGTTCCTGTTCTTCCTTTTTCTTTTTGACTTGGATGTAAGTCCAAGTCCCTCCTTTCCTACAACAACCTTTTGATTGCTCAAGAGGTCGTTTAGATTCTTCTCGCCTTGGATGCATGACACAAGGCCCTTCTCAAGTTGATCCTTCAACTTGGCATTTTCCTCCACAAGATGTACATGCTCACAACAAGGATTAGTTGTACAAGAATTATCAATTATAACGAAAGGAGGACAATGTAACGACTAAGATGCGGTCCTTCCCTATTTAGGGAACGAGGCCCCAAAATGGAAAGAAGCGCATCTAAGCGTTACAAGTTGGTATTAGAGCCTTAAGACCATAGGAGCCTTTGTGTGATCATACTTGGCCGAGTCGAGTCTAGTAAAATGTTTTGAGTCTTAGTTATATCGGAGAGTAGGTTTCTTTTTTCTCCTCTTCCATGCTCTGGTGAGGTTCTCGACTTAGGAAATCTTAACTCTACTCCTCTTCTCGCTCATTTTTTTAGGATCACGCGGGTATTTTGAAATCTATATGATATCGATGTGACGGAGTTTTGTCTTGGTGCCTCCTATCTACCTAGGTTTCTTCTGTGGAGTTGAGCTCCAGGGGATTTTTGTGCACATCGCCATCATTCAGATTTCTAAGTATCTCAGAACGAAGGATGTTCGTAATTTCTTCAATACTAGTAGTGGCGAGATAACCCCGATGTCCCCAGTACCGGTGCAGATTGTTCGGGAGTACTGCCATACTTTGTATCGTTGTGATCATGAGGGTCTGTGTTAGATGAAGGTCCGAGATTCTGGTTATGTGTTAAAGGATGTGATACATTGGACGGGTTAGTAGAGGAGTTGTGTGAATATTACTCCTTGTATCCGTGTACCAGATTGCATGACCAGATATTTCGAGAATTCATAGGTGGGATATCTAGTAGTGACTTATAGGACAATCTTCCTACAGATGCATGATGTGAGGTTGGGATTCTACATTCAGTGGGTACGTTTATTCACGGTTGTCTTACAGCGGTTCTCGTTGTGTCTTAAAGAGTCCTTGTATCTTGCTACGACTCGGGGATACTTCGTAAGTCGTGTGCACTACCTTGCACAGGATGGCTACTGTAAATTCGAGCCCGTGCGATCTTATCCACGAAGATATCGGATGAAATCTTGATCATACGTTTGTTCCGAGCAGTTCTAGCTCATACTTGTTTGCAAGTGGTCTTAATCACAATTTTGTCGACAATCACTTTGAGGAAGCATTCTTACTATTTTGTTCGAGTGCATTGCTAATATTCCTGTTCAGATATTCCTGCCTTTTTGATTCAACTTTACCTTCAATTTATTCTGTGGGCTAATGTGTTGTCCGTCTTCAGGATGGCTCCACCAACTCGTCAGAATCCAAGTCATGAGGGTGTTGACATGCCGCCAGCACCTCCTCCTCCAGAGAATCCTCCTCCGCCGCCGCCTCCTCCTGCAGAGGCTTGGCAAGCGGTGATGGCTGCTACAAATGCAAACACTCAGATGCTGATACAATTGTTGAAAGAGAGGACTAATCAGCAGCAAGGCAACTTCCATCATGGGGGCAATCAGTTTGCTAATCTGAGTCAGTTCCTGTCAAATCAGCCGAAGACCTTCACGTCGTGTGACCAGCCGTTTGAAGCTGAGGATTGGATCCGCGACATGAACAAGCACTTTGAATGCAACAATGTTCGTCTAGAGGATTTCGTCAAGTTTGCAACATTCCAGCTGAAGGGGCAAGCATCGATCTGGTGGCAGCAGTTGAAGGATTCCAGGGGTGCCAGAGTGATCACTTGGGATGAGTTCTGCAGAGACTTCAAATCCCACTACATCCCGTCTAGCTTTGTGGAGGAGATGCGTGAGAAGTTCAGGCGCTTGAAGCAAGGTGGTAACTCCGTGTACAAGTACAACATCGAGTTCCACGAGCTAGCCCGATACGCCTTGCAGGACATTCCTGATCAGAAGAGCAAGATTTATCAGTTCAGAGGTGGTTTGAAAGAAGATTTGCATCTAGCTCTCGCTTTGCACAATCCTGAGGAGTTCGATAAGTCCTACAACTTCGCTCTCAGGGCTGAGGCAGCTTTGCTTAGGGTGGAGAATTCTAAGAAGCGCTTCAGAGATTCCAACTCGTGTTCCTCTACTCTAGTCTTGGTTCCTCCTGATGACTCCAAACCTTACCAAGTGTTCTGTGACGCCTCTCTTCAAGGTCTTGGTGCAGTTCTGATGCAAGAGAAGAAAGTGGTAGCTTATACCTCGAGGCAGTTGAAGCCAAGTGAGAAGAATTATCCTGTGCATGATCTTGAGTTGGCGGCAGTGGTACATGCTCTGATGACTTGGAGACAACTCTTGTTGGAATGAAAGATTGAAGTGTTCATCGATCACAAGAATCTCAAGTACATCTTCACCCAGCCTAACCTGACTTTGATACCAACTTGTAATGCTTAGATGCGTGCTACTTCTCAAACAACAGCGCCATAAATTGACACGTTGACGGAGACTGGGCTTGCGTTGGTTTTTCCCTTGAAGAGGAAAGGGTGATGCAGCACAGGAGCAGTAAGTATTTCCCTCAGTTTGAGAACCAAGGTATCGATCCAGAAGGAGGGTCTCGTCAAGTCCAGAGTACCCGCGCAAACACAAACAAGCTTGCACCCAACGCTTCAAAGGGGTTGTCAATCCCTTCAAGATTGTTTGCAAAGTGAGATCTGAAGGTGGAAAGTGCAACAAAGTAAAAAGTGTAAGCTTGAAAATATGGCCTGGAGTAGACCCCGGGGGCCATAGTGTTCACTAGAGGCTTCTCTCAAAATAGCAAATATCACGGTGGGTGAACAAATTACTGTGGACCAATTGATAGAACCGCGCAAAGTCATGACGATATCTAAGGCAATGATCATACATATAGGCATCACGCCCGAGACCAGTAGACCGATACTTTCTGCATCTACTACTATTACTCCACACATCGACCGCTATCCAGCATGCATCTAGTGTATTGAGTTCATGACGAACAGAGTAACGCCTTAAGCAAGATGACATGATGTAGAGGGATAATATCAAACCAATGATGAAAACCCCATCTTTTTACCCTTGATGACAACAACACGATGCGTGCCTCGCTACCCCTTCTGTCACTTGTTGAGGTCACCGCACGGTATGAACGCAAAACCAAGCACTTGTCCCACTGCAAGAATCATAGATATAGTTGGCCAGACAAAACCCACAACTCGAAGAGAATTACAAGGATATGAAATCATGCATAAGAGAGATCAGAAGAAACTCAAATAAGATTCATAGATAATCTGATCATAAATCCACAATTCATCGGATCTCGACAAACACACCGCAAAAGAAGATTACATCGGATAGATCTCCATGAACATCATGGAGAACTTTGTATTGAAGATCCAAGAGAGAGAAGAAGCCATCTTGTTACTAGCTATGGACCCGTAGGTCTATGGTGAACTACTCACGCATCATCGAAGAGGTGATGGTGTTGATGAAGAAGCCCTCCATATCTGAATCTCCCCTCCAGTAGGGCACCAGAACGTGCCCCAGATGGGATCTTGCGGAGACAGAAGCTTGCGGCGGCGAAAAAGTAATTTCGATGATCTCCTGATTTTTTGGGGGGTTTTTAGGGAATTTATAGGCGCAACCCCTAGGGCAGAGGGCGCACAGGGGGGCCATAAGCCTATGGGCCACGGCCTCCCCCTGGCCGCGGGTGGGGGCTTGTGGGGCCCCTGAGGCTCCCCTGCCTTGGCTCTCAAGATTCCCGATCTTCTTTCGTTCCAGAAAAAATCTTTTCGGGGATTTTCTTCCGGTTGGACTTCGTTTTAAAATCTCCTCTGAAACGGGTCAAAAACATGGACAAACAGGAACTGGCACTTGTCACTGAGTTAATAAGTTAGTCCCAAAAATATATAAAAGGCATGCATAACATCCAAAGTTTGACAAGATAATAGCATGAAACCATAGAAAATTATAGATACGTTGGAGACGTATCAAGCATCCCCAAGCTTAACTCCTGCTCGTCCTCGAGTAGGGAAGTGATAAAGAATGAATTTTTGATGTGGAATGCTACCTAGCATAGTTGTCCTTTGCAACTTATTTCACGAGAGATGAATGTTCAGATCCGTAAGATTCGAAACAATAGTTTGCTATTGACATGAAAACAATAATACTTCAAGCAAACTAGCAAGGTAATCATGAACTTTCAAAATAACAAGGCCAATGAAATTTATCCCTACAAAATCATATAGTCTGGCTATGCTCCATCATCCTCACACAACTAATGTAAATCATGCACAACCCCGATATTGGCCAAGTAATTGTTTTTGCACTCTTACTTTCTCAAAAATTTTATAACTATCACGCAATACATAAGCGCGAGCCATGGATATAGCACTATAGGTGGAATAGAGTGTGGTGGTGGTTGTGAGACAAAAAGGAGGAGATGGTCACATTGACTTGGCATATCAAAAGGCTATGGAGATGCCCATTAATAGATATCAATGTGAATGAGTAGGGATTGCCATACAAAAGATGCACTAGAGCTATAAGTATGTGAAAGCTCAAAAGGAAAACTAGTGGGTGTGCATCCAACTTGCTTGCTCACGAAGACCTAGGGCAATTTTGAGGAAGCCCATCATTGGAATATACAAGCCAAGTTATATAATGAAGATTCACACTAGCATATGGTAGTGACAAAGCAAGAAGCTCTCAATCGTGAAGAACATGGTGCTATTATGAACCACAAGTGTGGAAAAAGATAGTAGCATTGTCCCTTCTCTTTTTTTTTTTCATTTGGGCTCTTAGGCCTCTTTTTTTATTTATTTTTATTCTTGGGCTCTTTGGCCTCTCTTTTTTGCTCACATGGGATAATGCTGTAATAATGATGATCATCACACTTTTATTTACTCACAGCTCAAAATGATGATGATGACTCCATAAGAAATGCCTCCGGCAGTGTACCGGGATGTGCAACGATCTAGCAAGGCGTATGACGTTGAAAAATCTCGCTAGCTATCTTATGATCATGCAATGGCAATATGAGAGTGACGACACAAGTAATGAGACAGAACGGTGGGAGTTGCATGGCAATATATCTCAGAATGGCTATGAAAATGACATAGTAGGTAGGTATGGTGGCTGTTTTGAGTAAGGAATTTGGTGGGTTTGTGCACCGACGAGAATTGTGCGGCACAAGAGAGGCTAGCAATGGCGGGAGGTGAAAGTGCATCTATACCATGGACTCACATTAGTCATGAAGAACTCACATACTTGTTGCGAAAGTTTTTATTAGTAATCAAAACAAAGTGCTAAACGCATACTCCGAGGGGAAGGGTTGGTAGGTGTTAACCATCGCGCGATCCCGACCTCAACACAAAGGATGACAATCAATAGATCAATTATGCTCCGACTTCCTAACATAGGGGTTCACCATACGTGCATACTACGGGACTCAGTAACTTCAACACAAGTATTTCTAGATTTCCAACACCCTACTAACATAGCTCTTAATATTACCGAATCCACGTGTCAAAACTAATTGAGAGGAATCAAAACTTCTCTTTCTATTCAATGCACATGAAGATGTAGGTTTTTGCATCCTCTTTGGGTATCTATCACCTTTGGTAATACTTTCATAGCATAAGCCAACTACCAAATCACGCACCACCGTGCTCTAAAGATATAAGTGAAGCACAAGAGCAAAAGTATCTAGCTCAAAAGATATAAGTGAAGCACTATGAGCATTCTAGCAAAATCACGATGAGTGCATGTCTCTCTCTCTCAAAAAGGTGTGCAACAAGGATGATTGTGACACAACAAAAAGAAAAGACTCCTAAGATACAAGACTCTCCAAGCAAAACACATATCATGTGGTGAATAAAAATATAGCTCCAACTAATGTTACCGATGGATTGAAGACGAAAGAGGGGATACCTTCCCACGGCATCCCCAAGCTTAGGCTTTTTGATGTCCTTGAATTTGGCTTGGGATGCCTTGGGCATCCCCAAGCTTGAGCTCTTTCCACTCCTTATCCCATCGTCCATGAGAACATCACCCAAAACTGGAAAACTTCACAACACAAAACTTAAACAGAAACTCGTGATAAGATTAGCACAAGAAAACAAACTACCACTTCTTTTGGTATTGTAGCAAACTTCAAATCCATCTATATTGATGTTGGGCTACTGTATTCTCACTTTTCCATGGCTAGTACCCCCAATACTGACCATAGTTTCATCAAAACAAGCAACCAACACAACAAAAATAGAATCTATCAAAAACACACCAGTCTGTAGCAATCTGTATACTTCGTATACTTCTGGTACCTCAAAAAATTTGAAAAATTACGAGGGCCTGGGAACAAAGCATATCTACCAGCAGAAAAAGGAATCAACTAAAAATCTCTTTCTGAATAAAAATGAAAAATCATCTCGTGAGCGAAACGTTTTTGTCTTTTTCCAGCAGGATCAAATAACCATCACCGAGACTAGTCATACAGGTTTTGCTTGGCTCAAACACAAAAAGAAACACAAAAAACACAATCACAACAGAATTATGAAAGTGTGGACGCAACAAAACAAAAAGAAAAAGATAAATTCATTGGGTTGCCTCCCAACAAGCGCTATTGTTTAACGCCCTTAGCTAGGCATAAAAGCGATATAATCACGTATCGTCGTCTTTGGTGCTCAAACCATAAGTGGCCCTCATCATGGATTCATAAGGAAATCTTATTTTATTTCTAGGAAAGTGTTCCATGCCCTTCCTTAAAGGAAATTGAAATCTAATATTCCCTTCCTTCATATCGAAGATAGCACCCATAGTCCTTAGGAAAGGTCTACCAAGAATAATATGGCATGTAGGATTGCAATCAATGTCAAGCACAATGAAATCCACGGGTACATATTTCCTACTTGCAATAATAAGAACATCATTGATCCTTCCCACGGGTTTCTTGACAGTAGAATCAGCAAGATGCAAATTAAGAGAACACTCTTCAATCTCATTAAAACCCAGAACATCACATAAAGACTTTGGAATCGCATAAACACTAGCACCCAAATCACACAAAGCATTGCATTCCTAGTTTTTGATTTTGATTTTGATGGTAGGTTCCCACTCATCATGAAGCTTTCTAGTGATAGATACTTCCAATTCAACTTTCTCTTCAAGAGATTTTATCATAGCTTCGACGATATGATCGGTAAAGGCTTTGTTTTGGCTATAAGCGTGTGGAGAGTTTAACATGGATTGCATCAAAGAAATGCATTCAATCAAGGAGAAACTATCATAATTGAATTCCTTGAAATCCACGGTAGTAATTTCATTACTACTCAAAGTTTTAACGTCTTCTACTCCACTTTCAATGCTTTTAGCATCAAGATATATGGACTCTGAATCATTGGGGCACTTTTCAACCAAAGTGGATTCATATCCAGCCCCATAATTTTTAGTTTGACACAAGAAAACAAAGATTCAATGGGAGTCACACCAAGCACTTTAAGATCTTTGTGATTCTCATCATGAGAACATGCCTTTTTAAGCCATTCATGTCTAGCACGAATTTGGGCGGTTCTTTCTTGGCTTTCAATCATGGAAACACACATAGCCTTCAAAGTTTCATCCATGTTGATTTTGGGAGGAGCACACTAACTTTCAAAGCATCAACATCAATAGATATTCTATCAACGCTCTTAGCCAAATCGTCAATTTTGAGTTGCTTTTCCTCTATGGACGCATTGAAAATCTTTTGAGAGTTGGTGAACTCTTTGATATCACTCTCTAGATCAGAGGGTAATATATTGTAATTGCCATGAGTATTGTTGTAGGAGTTAGCAAAGTTATTAGAGGAGTTACTAGGAAAAGGCCTACGAACATAGTTTCCTCTAAAAGCATTGTTGTTGCCAAAGTTATTCCTACCAACAAAATTAACGTCCAAGCTAGCGTTGCTATGCTCAATCAAAGAAGACAAGGGCATATCTTTAGGATCCAAAGGAGCACTTCTACTAGCAACCAAATTCATTAACTCATCCACCTTAGCACTCAACGAGTTAATTTCTTCTATAGCGTGTACCTTCTTACTAGTAGGTGACCTTTCAGTATGCCACTGAGAGTAGTTTGTCATGATGTTGTCTAAGAGCTTTGTGGCTTCCCCTAACGTGATTTCCATGAGCGTTCCACCTGAGGCGGAATCCAAGATATTTCTAGAAGTGAAATTCAAGCCAGCGTAAAAGATTTGAATAATCATCCAAAGACTCAAGCCATGAGCGGGACAATTTCTAATCATTAATTTCATTCTCTCCCAAGATTGTGCAACATGTTCATGATCAAGTTGCTTGAAATTCATGATATCATTACGGAGAGAGATGATCTTAGCCGGCGGAAAATACTTGGATATATAAGCATCTTTGCACTTATCCCAAGAATCGATACTATTTTTGGGCAAAGAAGAAAACCAAGTTTTTGCGCGATCTCGCAACGCGAAAGGAAAAAGCTTCAATTTAATCACGTCATTATCCACATATTTTTTCTTTTGCATATTTCAAAGCTCAATGAAGCTATTGATATGGGATGCGGCATCTTCACTAGGAAGGCCACATAATTGCTCTTTCATAACAAGATTCAGTAAAGCGGCATTGATTTCGTATGACTCCGCACTAGTTGTTGGAAATATGCCCTAGAGGCAATAATAAATTAGTTATTATTATATTTCTTAGTTCATGATAATCGTTTATTATCCATGCTATAATTGTATTGATTGGAAACACAATACTTGTGTGGATACATAGACAAAACAATGTCCCTAGCATGCCTCTAGTTGGCTAGCCAGTTAATCGATGATAGTCAGTGTCTTCTGATTATGAACAAGGTGTTGTTGCTT
This sequence comes from Hordeum vulgare subsp. vulgare, assembly GCF_904849725.1. NCBI lineage: Eukaryota > Viridiplantae > Streptophyta > Magnoliopsida > Poales > Poaceae > Hordeum > Hordeum vulgare. Next base: position 117,512,833 of record NC_058519.1, on the reverse strand, counting down.
GATAACTGGATCACGTCATTGGGAGAATCACGTGATGGACTAGACCCAAACTAATGGACGTAGCATGTTGATCGTGTCATTTTGTTGCTACTGTTTTCTGCGTGTCAAGTATTTATTCCTATGACCATGAGATCATATAACTCACTGACACCGGAGGAATGCTTTGTGTGTATCAAACGTCGCAACGTAACTGGGTGACTATAAAGATGCTCTACAGGTATCTCCGAAGGTGTTAGTTGAGTTAGTATGGATCAAGACTGGGATTTGTCACTCCGTGTGACGGAGAGGTATCTCGGGGCCCACTCGGTAATACAACATCACACACAAGCCTTGCAAGCAATGTGACTTAGTGTAAGTTGCGGGATCTTGTATTACGGAACGAGTAAAGAGACTTGCCGGTAAACGAGATTGAAATAGGTATGCGGATACTGACGATCGAATCTCGGGCAAGTAACATACCGAAGGACAAAGGGAATGACATACGGGATTATACGAATCCTTGGCACTGAGGTTCAAACGATAAGATCTTCGTAGAATATGTAGGATCCAATATGGGCATCCAGGTCCCGCTGTTGGATATTGACCGAGGAGTCTCTCGGGTCATGTCTACATAGTTCTCGAACCCGCAGGGTCTGCACACTTAAGGTTCGACGTTGTTTTATGCGTATTTGAGTTATATGGTTGGTTACCGAATGTTGTTCGGAGTCCCGGATGAGATCACGGACGTCACGAGGGCTTCCGGAATGGTCCGGAAACGAAGATTGATATATAGGATGACCTCATTTGATTACCGGAAGGTTTTCGGAGTTACCGGGAATGTACCGGGAATGACGAATGGGTTCCGGGAGTTCACCGGAGGGGGGCAACCCACTCCGGGGAAGCCCATAGGCATTTGGGGGGGTCACACCAGCCCTTAGTGGGCTGGTGGGACAGCCCACCAATCCCCTATGCGCCAAGGGAGAAAAAATCAAAGGAAAGAAAAAAAAAGGAAGAAGTGGGAAGGGGGAAGGACTCCCTCCCACCAAACCAAGTAGGACTCGGTTTGGGGGGGGGGGGAGAGTCCTCCCCCCTGGCTCGGCCGACCCCTTGGGGTTCCCTTGGACCCCAAGGCAAGGTCCCCCTCCCTCCTCCTATATATATGGGGCTTTTAGGGCAGATTTGAGACGACTTTCTCACGGCTGCCCGACCACATACCTCCATAGTTTTTCCTCTAGATCGTGTTTCTGCGGAGCTCGGGCGGAGCCCTGCTGAGACAAGATCATCACCAACCTCCGGAGAGCCGTCACGCTGCCGGAGAACTCTTCTACCTCTCCGTCTCTCTTGCTGGATCAAGAAGGCCGAGATCATCGTCGAGCTGTACGTGTGCTGAACGCGGAGGCGCCGTCCGTTCGGTACTAGATCGTGGGACTGATCGCGGGATTGTTCGCGGGGCGGATCGAGGGACGTGAGGACGTTCCACTACATCAACCGCGATCTCTAATCGCTTCTGCTGTACGATCTACAAGGGTACGTAGATCACCCATCCCCTCTCGTAGATGGACATCACCATGATAGGTCTTCGTGCGCGTAGGAAAATTTTTGTTTCCCATGCGACGTTCCCCAACAGTGGCATCATGAGCTAGGTTCATGCGTAGATGTCTTCTCGAGTAGAACACAAAAGGTTTTGTGGGCGGTGATGTGCGTTTTGCTGCCCTCCTTAGTCTTTTCTTGATTCCGCGGTATTGTTGGATTGAAGCGGCTTGGACCGACATTACTCGTACGCTTACGAGAGACTGGTTTCATCGTTACGAGTAACCCCCTTTGCTCAAACATGACTGGCAAGTGACGGTTTCTCCAACTTTAGTTGAATCGGATTTGACCGAGGAGGTCCTTGGATGAGGTTAAATAGCAACTCATATATCTCCGTTGTGGTGTTTGCGTAAGTAAGATGCGATCCTACTAGATACCCTTGGTCACCACGTAAAACATGCAACAACAAAATTAGAGGACGTCTAACTTGTTTTTGCAGGGTATGATTGTGATGTGATATGGCCAATGATGTGATGTGATATATTGGATGTATGAGATGATCATGTTGTAATAGAAATATCGACTTGCATGTCGATGGTACGGCAACCGGCAGGAGCCATAGGGTTGTCTTTATACTAACATATGTGCTTGCAGATGCATTTACTATTTTGCTAGGATGTAGCTTTAGTAGTAATAGCATAAGTAGCACGACAACCCCGATGGCAACACGTTGATGGATGATCATGGTGTGGCGCCGGTGACAAGAAGATCGTGCCGGTGCTTTGGTGATGGAGATCAAGAAGCATGTGATGATGGCCATATCATGTCACTTATGAATTGCATGTGATGTTAATACTTTTATGCACCTTTTTTTGCTTAAGAACGACGGTAGCATTATGAGGTGATCTCTCACTAAAATTTCAAGACGAAATTGTGTTCTCCCCGACTGAGCACCGTTGCGACAGTTCTTCGTTTCAAGACACCACGTGATGATCGGGTGTGATAGACTCAACGTTCACATACAACGGGTGCAAAACAGTTGCGCACGCGGAACACTCGGGTTAAGCTTGACGAGCCTAGCATGTGCAGACATGGCCTCGGAACACATGAGACCGAAAGGTCGATCATGAATCATATAGTTGATATGATTAGCATAGGGATGCTTACCACTGAAACTATACTCAACTCACGTGATGATCGGACTTGAGCTAGTGTAAGTGGATCATGAACCACTCAAATGACTAGAGAGATGTACTTTTTGAGTGGGAGTTCTTAAGTAATATGATTAATTGAACTAATTGTCATGAACATAGTCTAATGGTCTTTGCGAATTACGATGTAGCTTGCGCTATAGCTCTACTGTTTTATATATATATGTTCCTAGAGAAAATTTAGTTGAAAATTGATAGTAGCAAACTTTGCAGACTGAGTCTGTAATTCCGAGGATTGTCCTCGTTGCTACGCAGAAGGCTTATGTCCTTAATGCACCACTCGGTGTGCTGCACCTCGAGCGTCGTCTGTGGATGTTGTGAACATCCGACATACACGTTTCTGATGACTACACGATAGTTCAGTGCAAAGTACTTAATGGCTTAGAAGCAAGGCACCGAAAACGTTTTAAAACGTCACGGAACATAAGTGATGTTCTAAAGAGATGAAATTGTGATTTCATGCTTGTGCCCTTGTTAAGAGGTACGAGACCTCCAACAAGATTCTTTGACCACAAAGTAAAGGAGAAAAGCTCAATCGTTGAGCGTGTGCTCAGATTGTCTGAGTACGACAATCACTTGAATCAAGTGGGAGCTAATCTTCCAGATGAGATAGTGTTGGTTCTCCAAAAAGTCACTGCCACCAAGCTTTGAGAGCTTCGTGATGAACTATAACATATCAAGGATAGATACAATGATCCTTGAGAGATTCGCGACGTTTGACAGTGCGAAAGTAGAAATCAAGAAGGAGCATCAATAGTTGATGGTTTGAAAAACCACTAAGTTTCAAGAAAGGCGAGGGCTAGAAGGGATACTTCGTGAAACGGCAAAACAGTTGCTGCGCTAATGAAGAGACCCAAGATTAAACCCAAACCCGAGACTAAGTGCTTCTGTAATAAGGGGAACAGTCACTGAGGCGGAGCAACTCTAGATACTTGGTAGATAAGAAGGCTGGCAAAAGTCGAGAGAAGTATATTTGATATACATAATGTTGATGTGTACTTTACTAGTACTCCTAGTAGCACGAGGGTATTGGATACCGGTTCGGTTGCTAAGTGATTAGTAACGCGAAATGAAAGCTACGACATAAACGGAGACTAGCTAAAGGCAAGGTGACGATACGTGTTGGAAGTGTTTCCATGGTTGATATGATCAAACGTCGCACGCTCCCTCTACCATCGGGATTGGTGTTGAACCTAAATAATTGTTATTTGGTGCTTGCGTTAAGCATGAACATGATTGGATCGTGTTTATTGCAATACGATTATTCATTCAAAGAGAATAATGGTTGCTCTATTTGCTTGAATAATCACCTTCAATGGTTTATTGAATCTCGATTGTAGTTAATGATGATAGTACCACTTACTTGTGGCACTGCCGCTTGAGTCATGTCAGTATAAATTGCATGAAGAGGCTCCATGCTGATGGATCTTTACTCACCTGATTTCGAATCACTAGTGACATGCAAATCATACCACATGAGCAAGGCCTTGTTTTCATTGAGATGAAACAAGATAGTAACTTGTTGGAAGTGATACATTTTGATGTATGCAGTCCAATGAGTGCTGAGGCACGCAGTGGATATCATTATGTTCTTACTTCACTGACGACTTGAGTAGATACAGGAGTATTTACTTAATGAATCACAAGTCTGAAATATTGAAAAGTTCAATTCCGTTTCAGAGTGAAGTTTGTCGTAACAAGAGGATGAACTGTCTACGATATGATCATAGAAATGAATATCTGAGTTACGAGTTTTTGGTACACAGTTAAGGCAATGTGGAAATTGTTTCACAGTTCATGCCACCTCGAACATCATAGTATGATGATGTGTCTGAACGTCATAGCCACGCACTATTTAGTATGGTGCATACTATGATGTCTCTTATCGAATTACCACTATCGTTTATGGGTTATGCATTAGAGACAACCGCACTCACTTTAAATAGGGCGCCGCGTGTTTCCGTTGAGATGACACAGTATAGACTGAGGTTTAGAGAAATCTAAACTGTCGTTTCTTGAAAGTTTGGGGTTTCGACACTTATGTGAAAAAGTTTCAGTCTGATAAGCTCGAACCCAAAGCGGATAAATGCATCTTCATAGGATACCCAAAACAGTTGGGTACATCTCCTATCTCAGATCTGAAAGCAAAGTGTTTGTTTCTAGAAACGGATCCTTTCTCGAGGAAAGGTTTCTCTCGAAAGAATTGAGTGGGAGGGTAGTAGAACTTGATGAGGTTATTGAACCATCACTTCAACCAGTGTGTAGCAGGGCGCAGGAAGTTGTTCATGTGGCGCCTACACCAATTGAAGTGGAAGCTGATGATGATGATCATTGAGCTTCGAATCAAGTTACTACAAACCTCGTAGGTCGACAAGGTCGCGTACTGCTGCAGAGTAGAACGGTAACCCTGTCTTGGAGGTCATGTTGTTGAGCAACAGTGAACCTACGAGTTATGGAGAAAGCGATGGTGGGCCCGGGTTCCGACAAATGGCTGGAAGCCATGAAAACCGAGAGAGGATCCATGTATGAAACCAAAGTGTAGACTTTGGAAGAACTACTTGATGGTCATAGGACTATTGAGTAAAGATGGATCTTTAAAAGAAGACAGACGATGATGGTGATAAGTCACTATTAAGAAAAGCTCGACTTGTCGCAAAGATGTTTTCGACAAGATCAAACAGTTGACTATGATGAGACTTTCTCACTCGTAGCGATGCTAAAGGTCTGTTAGAATTATGTTAGTTGTTGATGCATTATTTATGAAATATTGCACGTAGGATGTCAAAACATTGTTTTCTCGATGGTTTCCTTGAGCAAACATTGTATGTGATACAACCAGAAGGTTTTGTCGATCCTAAAGATACTAGCAAGTATGCAAGCTCCACTGATCCTTCAATGGACTGGTGCAAGCATCTCGGAGTTGGAAAATACACTTTGATGAGATGATCAAAGATTTTGGGTTTGTACAAGGTTTATGAGAAACTTGTATTTCCAAAGAAGTGAGTGGGAGCACTATAGAATTTCTGATAGGTATATGTGGTTGACATATTGTGGATCAGAAGTAATGTAGAATTTCTGTAAAGCATATAAGGTTGTTTGAAAGAAGTTTTCAAAGGAGTACCTGGATTACGCTACTTGAACGTTGAGCATCAAAGATCTATGGAGATAGATCGAAAGCGCTTAATAGAAGTTTCAACAAGATGCATGCCTTGACAAGTTTTTGAAAGAGTTCAAAATAGACCAGCAAAGAAGGAGTTCTTGGTTGCGTTGTGAGGTGTGAATTTGAGTAAGACTCAAAACCCGACCACGGCAGAATAAAGAGAATAGACGAAGGTCGTCTTCTATGCCTTAGCCGTAGAATCTAAAGTATGCCATGCTGTGTACCGCACCTGAAGTGTGCCTTGACTCAAAGTATGTTGAGAGGTACAGAGAGAGATCCATGATTGAATCACTAGCAGCGGTCGAAATTTATCCTTAGTAACTAATGGACTAAGGAATTTTTCTCGATTATGGAGGTGGTTAAAGAGTTTGTCGTAAAGGGTTACGTCAATGCAAGCTTTGACACTAATTCGGATAACTATGAGTAGTGAAACGGATTCGTATAGTAGAGTAGATATTTGGAGCATTTCCGAATAGCACGTAGTAGCAGCATCTATAAGATGACATAAAGATTTGTAAAGAACGCACGAATCTGAAAGTTTCAGAACCGTTGACTAAAACCTCTCTCACGAGCAAGACGTGATCAGACCCCATAACTATATGGGTGTTGGATTCGTTGGAATCACATGGTGATGTGAACTAGATTATTGACTCTAGTGCAAGTGGGAGACTGTTGGAAATATGCCCTAGAGGCAATAATAAATTAGTTATTATTATATTTCTTAGTTCATGATAATCGTTTATTATCCATGCTATAATTGTATTGATTGGAAACACAATACTTGTGTGGATACATAGACAAAACAATGTCCCTAGCATGCCTCTAGTTGGCTAGCCAGTTGATCGATGATAGTCAGTGTCTTCTGATTATGAACAAGGTGTTGTTTCTTGATAACTGGATCACGTCATTGGGAGAATCACGTGATGGACTAGACCCAAACTAATGCACGTAGCATGTTGATCGTGTCATTTTGTTGCTACTGTTTTCTGCGTGTCAAGTATTTATTCCTATGACCATGAGATCATATAACTCACTGACACCGGAGGAATGCTTTGTGTGTATCAAACGTCGCAACGTAACTGGTGACTATAAAGATGCTCTACAGGTATCTCCGAAGGTGTTAGTTGAGTTAGTATGGATCAAGACTGGGATTTGTCACTCCGTGTGACGGAGAGGTATCTCGGGGCCCACTCGGTAATACAACATCACACACAAGCCTTGCAAGCAATGTGACTTAGTGTAAGTTGCGGGATCTTGTATTACGGAACGAGTAAAGAGACTTGCCGGTAAACGAGATTGAAATAGGTATGCGGATACTGACGATCGAATCTCGGGCAAGTAACATACCGAAGGACAAAGGGAATGACATACGGGATTATACGAATCCTTGGCACTGAGGTTCAAACGATAAGATCTTCGTAGAATATGTAGGATCCAATATGGGCATCCAGGTCCCGCTGTTGGATATTGACCGAGGAGTCTCTCGGGTCATGTCTACATAGTTCTCGAACCCGCAGGGTCTGCACACTTAAGGTTCGACGTTGTTTTATGCGTATTTGAGTTATATGGTTGGTTACCGAATGTTGTTCGGAGTCCCGGATGAGATCACGGACGTCACGAGGGCTTCCGGAATGGTCCGGAAACGAAGATTGATATATAGGATGACCTCATTTGATTACCGGAAGGTTTTCGGAGTTACCGGGAATGTACCGGGAATGACGAATGGGTTCCGGGAGTTCACCGGAGGGGGGCAACCCACTCCGGGGAAGCCCATAGGCATTTGGGGGGGTCACACCAGCCCTTAGTGGGCTGGTGGGACAGCCCACCAATCCCCTATGCGCCAAGGGAGAAAAAATCAAAGGAAAGAAAAAAAAAGGAAGAAGTGGGAAGGGGGAAGGACTCCCTCCCACCAAACCAAGTAGGACTCGGTTTGGGGGGGGGGAGAGTCCTCCCCCCTGGCTCGGCCGACCCCTTGGGGTTCCCTTGGACCCCAAGGCAAGGTCCCCCTCCCTCCTCCTATATATATGGGGCTTTTAGGGCAGATTTGAGACGACTTTCTCACGGCTGCCCGACCACATACCTCCATAGTTTTTCCTCTAGATCGTGTTTCTGCGGAGCTCGGGCGGAGCCCTGCTGAGACAAGATCATCACCAACCTCCGGAGCGCCGTCACGCTGCCGGAGAACTCTTCGACCTCTCCGTCTCTCTTGCTGGATCAAGAAGGCCGAGATCATCGTCGAGCTGTACGTGTGCTGAACGCGGAGGTGCCGTCCGTTCGGTACTAGATCGTGGGACTGATCGCGGGATTGTTCGCGGGGCGGATCGAGGGACGTGAGGACGTTCCACTACATCAACCGCGATCTCTAATCGCTTCTGCTATACGATCTACAAGGGTACGTAGATCACCCATCCCCTCTCGTAGATGGTCATCACCATGATAGGTCTTCGTGCGCGTAGGAAAATTTTTGTTTCCCATGCGACGTTCCCCAACACTAGTGGCGGGAGAAATCGGAGTACTAATGAAATCATTATTATTAGTATTCGAGAAGTCACAAAGTTTGGTGTTTTCGTTCATGGTGACTTCAGCAAGCAAGCAAGCACACAAGCAAACAAAGAGCAGGCGAGAAAAAGGGCGAACAAAAAGGCGAACGAAAAAGGCAAACGAAAAGGCAAATTGTGAAGTGGGGGAGAGGAAAACGAGAGGCAACTGGCAAACAAAGTAAATGCAAAGATGAGTTTGCAACACTTATTTGGATGAGTCCTTGACTTGACCTTCCTCCCCGGCAACGGCGCCAGAAATCCTTGTGCTACTTCTCAAACAACAATGCCAGAAATTGACACGTTCACGGAGACTGGGCTTGCATTGGTTTTTCCCTTAAAGAGGAAAGGGTGATGCAGCACAGGAGCAGTAAGTATTTCCCTCAGTTTGAGAACCAAGGTATCGATCTTGAAGGAGGGTCTCGTCAAGTCCAGAGTACCTGCGCAAACACAAAAGAGCTTGCACCCAACGCTTCAAAGGGGTTGTCAATCCCTTCAAGATTGTTTGCAAAGTGAGATCTGAAGGCGGAAAGTGCAACGAAGTAAAAAGTGTAAGGCTGAAAATATGGTGTGGAGTAGACCCTGGGGGCCATAGTGTTCACTAGAGGCTTCTCTCAAAATAGAAAATATCACGGTGGGTGAACAAATTAGTGTCGAGCAATTGATAGAACCGCGCAAAGTCATGACGTTATCTAAGGCAATGATCATACATAGAGGCATCACGTCCGAGACAAGTAGACCGATACTTTCTGCATTTACTACTATTACTCCACACATCGACCGCTATCCAGCATGCATCTAGTGTATTGAGTTCATGACGAATAGAGTAACACCTTAAGCAAGATGACATGATGTAGAGGGATAATCTCAAACCAATGATGAAAACCCCATCTTTTTACCCTTGATGGCAACAACACGATGCGTGCCTCGCTACCCCTTCTGTCACTGGGTGAGGTCACCACATGGTATGAACCCAAAACCAACCACTTGTCCCATTGCAAGAATCATAGATCTAGTTGGCCAGACAAAACCCACAACTCGAAGAGAATTACAAGGATATGAAATCATGCATAAGAGAGATCAGAAGAAGCTCAAATAAGATTCATTGATAATCTGATCATAAATCCACAATTCATCGGATCTCGACAAACACACCGCAAAAGAAGATTACATCGAATAGATCTCCGTGAAGATCATGGAGAACTTTGTATTGAAGATCCAAGAGAGAGAAGAAGCCATCTAGTTACTAGCTATGGACCCGTAGGTCTATGGTGAACTATTCACTCATCATCGGAGAGGTCATGGTGTTGATGAAGAAACCCTGTGTATCCGAATCTCCCCTCCGACAGGGCACCAGAACGTGCCCCAGATGGGATCTTGGGGAGACAGAAGCTTGCGGCGGCGGAAAAGTAATTTCGATGATCTCCTGATTATTTTGGGATTTTTAGGGAATTTATAGGCGCAACCCCTAGGGCAGAGGGCGCCCAGGGGGCCCACAAGCTTGTGGGCCGCGACCTCCCCCCTGGCCGCGGGGTGGGGGCTTGTGGGGCCCCTGAGGCTCCCCTGCCTTGGCTCTCAAGCTTCCCGATCTTCTTCTGTTCCGGAAAAAATCTTTTCGGGGAGTTTCTTCCGTTTGGACTCCGTTTCAAAATCTCCTTTGAAAGGGGTCAAAAACATGGAAAAAACAGGAACTGGCACTTGGTACTTAGTTAATAAGTTAGTCCCCAAAAATATATAAAAGGCAAGCATAACATCCAAAGTTTGACAAGATAATACCTGAAACCATCAAAAATTATAGATACATTGGAGACGTATCAATGTGCTTCTTTACATTTTGGGGCCTCGTTCCCTAAATCGAAAAGGACCGCATCTTAGTCGTTACAGACAAGTAGAGATCTCCTTGGTAAGCTTTGCTTGGAGTTGATCATGAGACTCTTTTAGGGAGAAATGAGCACCTTTCAAGACCTTGTGAGCCTTGTCAAGTGTGTCAAACTCCGCTTTGAGTCTGTCATGGCCAACCCCAAGTGTAGCCTTTTCAGACTTAAGCACACGAGTAAGAACAATAACATGATCTAGTTCCTTTTGCAATTTAGCGCAGTCATCGTTGTATTACTCCTCAAGAGCCAAACGAAGAGTGCGCTCCTTTTCTAGTGCAATAGATAATTCAGCAATCTCATCGGCATAGTCACGAATATGGCCTTGCAACTCGGACATAGTCTCCTCATGAGACTCGATTAGGTCATTAGCCTCACCCAGTTGTTCCAAAAGAGCAACAAAGTGCTTCTTGGGTTCTTCTTTGATCGTACACAGAAATTTGTCGAGATCATGCTCATTAAGTTCCACAACATCACTATCATCAACACAATTCAACAATGATGGAGCAGTAGTGATGGTGGTCTTAATGCTGGGTGTTACCTGATCGATACCTTTGTCCATGAGGCACTTGGCGATGTGGTTATCGTTGGGGGCGTTGAAGAGAGACATATTCTTGGGAGAAGGGGTGGCAATGGCTACAGTCGTAGTTGCCACCATATCGTCATCGTCATCATCATCGGAGGGGTACTCTTCAAGTGCCACCATACCCTTTGGGTGGGGTTTCTTGACAAAGTTGTTGTGGTTGGGAATGACTTGGTTTTGTCTTTGCAAATGAGCTTGCCCCCGTTGTCTTCCCTCTTCTCATAGGGACATTCTACGATGAAGTGACTCACATTGCCGTAGTTATAGCATGTCCTCACACGTTGCTTGGACTTGAACCCACTTGAGTTATTCTTGGAGAAGTTGGGCCTTGAGTTCCTCTTGTTGCCCCAGAATTGCCTTGACGCAATAGCCATGTACTCGTGCTAAGCATACTTAGTGTCTTGAGGGCAGCTCTCCTATTCCTCATCCTCTTCTTCTTCTTCAGAAGCAACCTTTGCCTTTAAAGCAAGGTTGGGTGAAGCTGTCTTGGACCGAACGCGAACAAGTGCATTCTCAGCGGTCTTGTTCATGATTGACATTGCAATGAATCCAACCAACACCTCACTTGAAGACAAGGAGTGGAAATCTGGTCGTTGGCGAATGACGAATGACATGGCTTTGCCAAATGGCATGATGGCCTTGAGAAACTTGCGCTTGATCCATGTGTCATCCACATCCTTGCTCCCATGATCCTTGAGAGCAACAACAATAGCAGTCACTCTTCGATAGAGATCATGAGGTCCTCATCTTCCTTCATCACAAACTCATCGGCCTCATCAAGCACCACTTCATAGTTGGACCATTGAATGCTTGAGCTTCCCTTGTACAACACCATAATGTGCTCCCAATAGTCCTTAGCCAGAGTGAAGGGGCGCAAGTGAGGAAGATCTTCGGGAGGCACTGTGGACTGGAGAATAAATAATGCGGAGTGATTATATTGATTGTCCGCTTCTTCTCTTGGAGTGAGGTTGCTTGGGTCATGAGGATAGTAGCCTTGCTCGAAGATTCTCCATAAAATTGTTGAGCTGTGATTCAAATGAGACTTAATAGAAAACACCCAGTTAGAAAAATCACCCTTAACAAGCCTAGGAGGAGGACCAACAGGATTAATACGCGGTGTAGGAACCAGTCCTCCATAGACCATGGGAGGTGGAACTGAGGCATACGTTCCAGTCCAATTATTTTCTAGAGGGGAAGAAGGTCGCATACCTTTAGCTGCTTCCTTAGAGGAATTGGCCTCTGAATCCGTGATGGTGGGTTTAACCACCAACGCCGGTTCGGGAGAACTTTTAATTCCCTCAATTAACTATTTAAGCATGGCCTTGACTTCGTTCGTCAAGGACGTCCTGAGGTTGGCCATAGCCGCATTCAAGTAGTCCCTTGTGACCGAAGTCAAGGCCATGGCCTCCTCCCTCATCATCATCTATACTCTTCGAGTGGTGAAACCCTTAATAAAGAGACGTGGCTCTGATACCAATTGAAAGTATCGATATGGTTGACTAGAGGGGGGGGGGGTGAATAGGCAACTACCACTTTTAACTATTCTTAACAAGTTAGGGTTAGCAACATAAAGGTTCTCTAAAATGACAACTAGGTGATCAACCTATATGATGCTACCAAGTATAATCGCTAAGGGAAGTAGGAAATAGTCTACAACAATAACATACACAATGTAAAGATTAGAGATAACCACAAGTGGAACCAATGAAGACAAGGATGTGTTACCGAAGTTCCTTCCCTTTGAAAGGAAGTACGTCTCCGTTGGAGCGGTGTGGAGGCACAATGCTCCCCAATAAGCCACTATGGCCACCGTATTCTCCTCACGCCCTCACACAATGCAAGGTGCCGTGATTCTACTATGGGTGCTCTTGAAGGCGACGATCGAATCTTTACAAACAAGGTTGGGGCTAAATCCACACAAAGCTTGGAGGCTCCCAACAAGACCACGGAGCTTCACCACAATGGAATGTGGCTCCGAGGTGATCTCAACCGTCTAGGGTGCTCAAACACCCAAGAGTAACAAGATCCGCAAGGGATTAGTGGGGGAAATCAATTTTCTCTTGGTGGAAGTGTAGATCTTGGCCTTCTCAACCAATCCCTAGAAAATCAACAAGTTTGATTGGCTAGGGAGAGAGATCGGGCACTTTTGAGCTTAGAGAGCAACAATGGAGCTTGGGAGGGTCAAACGTAGGGTTCTTGTGAAATAAGAACCCTTTATATAGTGGGGGAACGAATCCAACCGTTATTCTCACATACAGCACGAGCCCAGCGGTACTACCGCTGGCAGCAGCGGTACTACCACTGGTTGCAGCGGTACTACCGCTAACCCTCCAGCAGTACTACCGTTGGCTGCAGCGGTACTACCGCTTAGCCCATGGTAGCGCAAAGATACTACCGAGCCAACCACCGCCAAGAAAGTCTTCGCAAAAAGTCTGACGTAGTACAGCCGCAAGGATGGCGGTACTAAAGTCATCGAGCGGTACTACCGCTGACCAGGGGCGGTACTACCGCTGGGCCAGCGGTACTACCGCTAGCTCCAGCTGTACTATCGCCAGCTCCAGCGGTACTACCGCCAGAGGACATTTTGCAAGAAGAGAAAGGCCAGAGAGGGGAAAAGCTCCATAGTTGCAAGGAGAAGGAGATGGAGAAAAAAATGTGTGCGTGAAAGATTGATTCCACCCAAACCTTCCCAATACGGATCCCCTCTTAATAGTACGGCATTCCTACGACTCAAAACCACCAAATAGAATTGTAGAAGACACCGTGCTTCTATTCCACGGAGGGTGCTGAATCTTGTTGTGTCTTTGTCATGTATTATCTGAAATGCTCAATATACACGATTAGTCCACTAAGGTATTGTCATCAATCACCAAAATTACTTAGGCATAAATATAAATCCCTCACGTGCGACAAAGAGTTCACTAGTGCAAGTTCTCTCAACAATACTAACATAGTTGCATCATATATAAATCCCTCACGTGCGACAAAGAGTTCACTCCAAAGTCACAAATAGCAGAGAACAAACGAAGAAATTATTGTAGGGTACAGATACGTCTCCAACGTATCTATAATTTTTTATGGTTCCATGCTATTATCTTGTCAACTTTGGATGTTTTGTATGCATGAATATGCTATTTTATATCTTTTTTCGGACTAACCTATTAACTCAGTGCCAAGTGCCAGTTCCTGTTTTTTCCGTGTTTTTGACCTTTTACAGACGAGAATATTAAACGGAGTCCAAACGGAATAAAACCTGCGGAATGATTTTTTCCATAACAGAAGACACGCAGGAAACTTGAGAACCAAGGCAGGGGACCTCGGAGGAGGTCACAAGCCACCCAGGCCCGACCTAGGGGGGGCTAGCAGGCTTGTGCCCCCCTTGTGGCTCCCCTGCCCTACTTCTTCCGCCTATAAATTCTCCAAAAATCTAAAAGTGCCAGAGAGAGCCACGAAAATACTTTTCCGCCGGCGCAAGCTTCTGTCTCCGCAAGATCCCATCTGGGGCACGTTCTAGTGCCCTGCCGGAGGGGGGATTCGGACACGGAGGGCTTCTTCATCAACACAATTGCCTCTCCGATGATGCGTGAGTAGTTCACCACAGACCTTCGGGTCCATAGCTAGTAGCTAGATGGCTTCTTCTCTCTCTTGGATCTTCAATACAAAGTTCTCCATGATATTCATGGAGATCTATCCGATGTAATCTTCTTTTGCGGTGTGTTTGTCGAGATCCGATGAATTGTGGATTTATGATCAGATTATCTATGAATGTTATTTGAGTTTCCTCTAATCTCTTATATGCATGATTTCGTATCCTTGTAATTTTCTTCGAGTTGTGGGTTTCGTTCCTTGTTATTTCGAGATCCTTGTTATTTGAGTTTCCTCTAATCTCTTATATATCGATAACGTTGAAGACGAAAGAGGGGATGCCTTCCGGGGCATCCCCAAGCTTAGGCGCTTGAGTCTTCCTTGGATATTACCTTGGGGGTGCCTTGGGAATCCCCAAGATTAGGTTATTGTCACTCCTTATTCTTCTCATATCGGCGTCTCACCCAAAACTTGAAAACTTAAATCACACAAAACTTAACAGAACTTCGTGAGATAGGTTAGTATAATAAATAATGAACATTCACTTAGGTAATGTCAAGACAAGATTCATAATTGTTACCACATGATACCTAATGTATTCTACTATTCCCATAATTTGTATCACTGAATATAAGCTATGGGAACACTAAAACAAGCAAACTATGCATGCAAAACAGAATCTGTCAAAAATAGAACAGTCTCTGAAGATCTGTAGTGTAACCATACTTCCGTGTCTCTAAATATTCTGAACAATTAGCACAATCCAAGAAATTTGTATATCAATCATGTGTAAAAAAATGAGATCAAAATCACGTTCCAGTGAATTTACAAAATTACTGGACTGAGAGCAAATGTTTCTGTTTTTGCACAGAATCAAGTCAACTATCATCCACACTATCCCAAAGGCTTTACTTGGCACTTTTTTGAAATAAAAGGCATAAAACATGATTACTACAGTAGATTAATCATGTGAACACCAAAAAACAGAAAGTAAAAGTGTTGGGTTATCTCCTAACAAGCGCCTTTCCTTAAAGCCTTTTAGCTAGGAATGATGATTTTGATGATGCTCACATAGGAATAATAATTATAACATGCAAAAGAGCATCATGAATATGATGACAAGAACATTGAAGTCTAACCCACTTCCTATGCATAGAGATTTTGTGAACAAACAATTTATGGGAGGAAGAATCAACTAGCATAGGAAGGCAAAACAAGCATAATTTCAAAACTTTGAACACATAGAGAGGAAACTTGATATTATTGCAATTCCTACAAGTATATGTTCCTCCCTCATAATAATTTTTAGTAGCATCATGAAGGAATTCAACAATATAACTATCATATACAACATTCTTTTCATGATCTACAAGCATAGAAAATTTATCACTCTGCACATAAGCAAACTTCTTCTCATTCATAATAGTAACTCAACGAAATAACTGTTGGGGATCGTAGTAATTTCAGAAGAATTCTACGCCATACAAGGATCTATCTATGGGGAAACCAGCAACGAGAGAGGTTGTAGAGCATCTTCACACCTTTGAAGATCACTAAGCGGAAGTGTTACTATGAACGCGGTTGATGGAGTCGTACTCGCTCGATTTGAGATCGCGGTGGATTCTGATCTATGTGCCGACCTATGTCACCTCCGCGTTCAACACACATGCAGCCCGGTGACGTCTCCAACACCTTGAACCAGCAAGGAGGAAGGAGAGGTTGAGGGAGAGAGCTCCGACAACATGACGGCGGTGGAGGTACGTGCTTCTCCGGCAGAGCTTCGCTAAGCTATGTGGAGGACGAGGAGAGAGAGGGGTAGGGCTGCGCCGAGAGAGAGAGAGAGAGAGAGAGTTTTCGTGTCTCAAATCAGCCCCAACACCTTGGGTATTTATAGGAGGGAGGTAGAGAGGGTGCACACCCCTAGGGTTCCCTCCCTAGGGGTGGCGGCAGCCCTAGATGGCCAGGGAGGGCGGCGACCAAGGTGGAGAGGAGGGCGGCGCCCTAGGTGGGCCTTGGGCGCCTCCCGCGCCTAGGGTTTGCCCCCCTCCACCTCTCCTTGTGCCTTGGGCTGAGAGGGGAGGGTGCACCAGCCCACTTTGGGCTGGTCCCCTTCCACCTTTTGGCCCATGAAGCCTCTTGGGGTTGGTGGCCCCTCCCGGTGGACCCCCGAAACCCTTCCGGTGGTCCCGGTACGTTACCGGTGATGCCCGAAACACTTCTGGTGACCAAAATCTCACTTACTATATATAAATCTTTACCTCCGTACCATTCTGGGAGCTCCGAACAACCTTCGGTAAGCATGTACACTATTTCCCTATAACCCTGGCGTCATCGAACCTTAACTGTGTAGACCCTACGGGTTCGGCGAACATGCAGACATGACCAAGACATCTCTCCGACCAATAACCAAAAACAGGTTCTAGATATCCATGTTGATTCCCACATGTTCCACGATGATCTCATCAGATGAACCACGACGCCAAGGATTCAATCAATCCCGTATGCAATTCCCTTTGTCTGCTGGTATGATACTTTCCCGAGATTCGATCATCGGTATCCCTATACCTTGTTCAATCTCGTTACCGGCAAGTCTCTATACTCGTTCCATAACACATCATCCTGTGACTAACTCTTTAGTCACACTGAGCTCAATATGATGATGGATTATTGAGTGGCCCCAGAGATATCTCTCCGTCACACGGAGTGACAAATCCCGGTCTTGATTCGTACAACCCAATAGACACTTTTGGAGATACCCGTAGTGCACCTTTATAATCACCCAGTTACGTTGTGACTTTTGGTACTTCCAAAGCACTCCTACGGTATCCGGGAGTTGCCCAATCTCACAGTCTAAGGAAATGATAGTTGACATTAGAAAGCTTTAGCAGACGAACAACACGATCTAGTGTTATGCTTAGGATTGGGTCTTGTCCATCACATCATTCCCCAATTTATGTGATCCCGCTATCAATGACATCCAATGTTCATGATCAAGAAACCATGATCATCTATTGATCAACGAGGTAGCCAACTAGAGGCTCACTAGGGACACATTGTGATCTATATATTCACACATGTATTACGGTTTCTGGTTAATACAATTATAGCATGAATGATAGACAATTATCATGAACTGGAAATATAATATTAACAACTTTATTATTGCCTCTAGGGCATATTTCCAATAGTCTCCCACTTGCACTAGAGTCAATAATCTAGTTACATTGTGATAAATCGAACACCCATAGAGTTCTGGTGCTGATCATGCTTTGCCCATGGAAGAGGTTTAGTCAACGGGTCTGCGACATTCAGATCCGTATGTACTTTACAAATATCTATATCTTCATCCTGGATGTATCCACGAATGGAGTTCAAGCGATGCTTGATGTGCTTGGTCTTCTTGTGAAACCTGGGATCCTTTGCAATAGCAATAGCTCCAGTGTTGTCACAGAATAGAGTCATCGGGCCCGACACACTGGGAATCACTCCAAGGTAGGTGATGAACTCCTTCATCCAGACTCCTTCTTGTGTTGCTTTCGAAGCAGTTATGTACTCTACTTCACATGTAGATGCCGCCATGATGCTTTGCTTGCAACTGCACCAGCTAATTGCCCCATTATTCAAAATGTACACGTATCCGGTTTGTGACTTGGAGTCAACCAGATCTGTGTCGAAGCTAGCATCGACGGAACCCTTTACGACGAGCTCTTCGGCACCTCCATAGACGAGAAACATATCTTTAGTCCTTTTCAGGTACTTTAGGATATTCTTGACCGCTGTCCAGTGATCCACTCGTGGATCACTCTGGTACCTCCCTACCAAACTTATGGCAAGGTTCACATCAGTTCTGGTACACAGCATGGCATACATGATAGAGCCTATGCTGAAGCATAGGGGACAGTACTCATCTTTTCTCTATCTTCCGTCGTGGTCGGTCGTTGAGTCGCACTCAATGTCACACCTTGCAATACAGGAAGAACCCCTTCTTAGCCTTATCCATATTGAACTTCTTCAATATCTTGTCAAGGTATGTGCTTTCTAAAAGACCTATGAGGCGTATCGATCTAGCTCTATAGATCTTGATGCCTAATATGTAAGCAGCTTCTCCAAGGCCCTTCATTGAAAAACTCTTATTCAAATAGGCCTTGATGCTTTCCAACAGTTCTATATCATTTCCCATCAACAATATGTCATCCACATATAATATGAGAAATGCTACAGAGCTCCCACTCACTTTCTTATAAATACAAACTTCTCCATAAGTCTGTATAAACCCAAACGCTTTGATCACCTCATAAAAGCGAATGTTCCAACTCCGAGATGCTTGCACCAGCCCATAGATGGAGCGCTGGAGCTTGCATACTTTGTTAGCATCGCTAGGATCGACAAAACCTTCCGGCTATATCATATACAATTCTTCTTTAAGAAAGCCGTTCAGGAATGCTGTTTTGACGTCCACTTGCCAGATTTCATAATCATAAAATGCGGCAATTGCTAACATGATTTGAACCGACTTCAGCATCGCTACGGGTGAGAAGGTCTCATCGTAGTCAATTCCTTGAACTTGTCGATAACCCTTAGCGACAAGTCGATCCTTGTAGATGGTGACATTACCATCTGCGCCAGTCTTCTTCTTGATGATCCATTTATTTTCTATGGATCGTCGATCATCGGGCAAGTCCACCAAAGTCCATAATTTGTTCTCATACATGGATCCTATCTCGGATTTCATGGCCTCAAGCCATTTGTTGGAATTCAGGCCCACCATCGCTTCTTCATAGTTCGAAGGTTCACTGTTGTCTAACAACATGATTTCCATGAAGGGTTGTCGTACCACTCTGGTGCGGAGCGTACCCTTGTCGACCTTTGAGGTTCAATAGCAACTTGATCCGTAGTGTCATGATCATCATCAATAACTTCTTCCCTAGCCGGTTCAAGCGCCTCACAAACATTTTCTTGCGCTGTGTTACTCTCCGGTTCGAGAGGAGGTACAACTTCCTCATCAAGTTTTATTTTCCTCCCACTTACTTCTTTCGAGAGAAACTCTTTCTCTAGAAAGGATCCGTTCTTAGCAACAAAGATCTTCGATCTAAGATAGAAGGTGTACCCAATAGTTTCCTTAGGGTATCCTATGAAGACGCATTTTTCCGCTTTGGGTTCGAGCTTCTCCGGTTGAAGTTTCTTCACATAAGCATCGTAGCCCCAAAATTTAAGAAACGACATCTTAGGTTTCTTGCCAAACCATAATTCATATTGTGTCGTCTCAACGGATTTAGACGGTGCCCTATTTAAAGTGAATGCGAAAGTTTCCAATGCATATCCCCAAAATGATAGCGGTAAATTGTTAAGAGACATCATAGATTGCGTCATATCCAATAAAGTGTGATTACGATGTTCAGACACACCGTTGCGCTGCGGTGTGCCAGGCGGCGTGAGTTGTGAAATAATTCCACATTTCCTTAGGTGTGTGCCAAAATCATGACTGGAATATTCTCCTCCACGATAAGATCGTAGAAACTTTATTTTCTTATCGCGTTGATTCTCCACCTCACTCTGAAATTCCTTGAACTTTTCAAAGGTTTCAGACTTGTGCTTCATTAAGTAGACATACCCATATCATCTTAAATCATCAATGAGGGTGAGAACATAATGATAGCCACCGCGAGCTTCAACGCTCATTGGACCGCATACATCGGTATGTATTATTTCCAACAAGTTAGTTGCTCGTTCCATTGTTCCGGAGAATGGGGTCTTGGTCATCTTGCCCATGAGGCACGGTTCGCATGTGTCAAATGATTCAAAATCAAGATACTCCAAAAGTCCATCAGTATGGAGCTTCTTCATGCACTTTACGCCGATATGACCAAGGCGGCAGTGCCACAAGTATGTGGTACTATCATTACCAACCTGGCATATTTTATCACTTACACTATGAATATGTGTATCAGCACGATCGAGATTCATTAGGAATAAACCATTAACCAGCGGGGCATGACCATAAAACATACCACTCATATAAATAGAACAACCATTATTCTCTGATTTAAATGAGTAGCCATCTTGCATCAAGCGAGATCCCGATACAATGTTCATGCTTAAAGCTGGTACTAAATAACAATTATTAAGGTTTATAACTAATCCCGAAGGTAGATGTAGAGGTAGCGTGCTGACGGCGTTCACATCGACCTTGGAACCATTCCCGACGCGCATCGTCACCTCGTCCTTAGCCAGTCTACGCTTGTTCCGCAGTTCCTGTTTAGAGTTGCAAATGTGAGCAACAACACCGGTATCAAATAACCAGGAGCTACTACGAGTGCTGGTAAGGTACACATCAATAACAAGTATATCACATATACCTTTGACGTTGCCGACCTTCTTGTCCGCTAAGTACTTGGGGCAATTTCGCTTCCAGTGACCGGTTCCCTTGTAGTAGTAGCACTCAGTCTCAGGTTTAGGTCCTTTCTTTGACTTCTTCCCGGCAACTGGCTTACCGGGCGCGGCAACAACTTTGGCATCTTTATTGAAGCTTTTCTTACCCTTGCCTTTCTTGAAACTGGTGGTCTTATTGACCATCAACACTTGATGCTCTTTCTTGATTTCTACCTCCGCAGATTTCAGCATTGAATACAACTCGGGAATAGTATTTTCCATGCCTTGCATGTTGTAATTCATCAAAAAGCCTTTATAGCTAGGTGGAAAGTGAGTGGAGGATTATGTCAATGACCACATCATCCGGAAGTTCAACTCCCAGCTGAGTCAATCGGTTGTGTAACCCAGACATTCCGAGTATGTGCTCACTGACAGAACTATTCTCCTCCATCTTACAGCTAAAGAACTTGTCGGAGACTTCATATCTCTCGACCCGGGCAAGATCTTGAAAAATAAGTTTCAGCTCCTTGAACATCTCATATGCTCCGTGTTGCTCAAAACGCCTTTGGAGCCCCGGTTCTAAATTGTAAAGCATGTCGCACTGAACGAGAGAGTAGTCATCACTCCACGACTGCCAGGCGTTCCTAACGTCCTGGGTCGCCACAGGAATGGGAGGATCACCTAGCGGTGCATCAAAGACAATGCCTTCTTGGAAGCCATGATGATGAGCTTTAAGTTACGAGCCCAGTCCGCATAGTTGCTCCCATTGTCTTCCAGCTTTGTTTTCTCTAGGAACGCGTTGAAGTGAATGGGATATTTGCGTTGGCCATTGGATCTACAATATTTGTAAAGACAATTTTAGACTAAGTTCATGATAATTAAGTTCATCTAATCAAATTACTAAT
Source organism: Hordeum vulgare subsp. vulgare (assembly GCF_904849725.1). NCBI lineage: Eukaryota > Viridiplantae > Streptophyta > Magnoliopsida > Poales > Poaceae > Hordeum > Hordeum vulgare. Next base: position 117,491,100 of record NC_058519.1, on the reverse strand, counting down.
GAACTCCCACTTAGATCGACATCCCTCTATTCATCCAAGTGTTACATGATCCATGTCGACTAGCCCGTGTTCGATCATCACGTGAGATGTACTAGTCATCAATGGTGAGCATCTCCATGCTGATCGTATCAACCATACGACTCATGTTCGACCTTTCGGTCTCCCATATTCAAGGCCATGTGTGTACATGCTAGGCTCGTCGAGTCAACCTAAGTGTTTTGCGTGTGTAAACTGGCTTACACCCATTGTATGTGAACATTAGAATCTATCACACCCGATCATCACGTGGTGCTTCGAGACAATGAACCTTCGCAACGGTGCACACTTAGGGGAATACTTATCTCGAAATTTTTAATGAGGGATCATCTTATATTTGCTACCTTCGTTCTAAGCAATAAGATGTAAAACATGATAAACATCACATGCAATCATATAGTGACATGATATGGCCAATATCATCTTGCTCCTTTGATCACTATCTTCGGGGCACAATGATCATCATCGTCACCGGCATGACACCATGATTTCCATCATCATGATCTCCATCATTGTGTCTCCGTGGAATTGTCATGCCAACTATTACTTCTGCTACTATAGCTAACCATTAGCGATAAAGTAAAGTAATCAACATGGCGTTGCATCTCATACAATAAATTAAGACAACTCCTATGGCTCCTGCAAGTTGTCATACTCATTGACATGCAAGTCATGAATCCTATTACAAGAACATGATCAATCTCATACAACACATATGTAACATCACATCCTTTTGGCCATATCACATCACATGGCATACGCTGCAAAAACAAGTTAGACGTCCTCTAATTGTTGTTGCAATTTTTACGTGGCTGGTTTGGGTTTTTAGCAAGAACGCTTCTTACCTACATGACGGCCCCAATGTTGATATGCCAATGCCATTCATAAGGACCCTTTTCATCGAATCCAATTCGACTAAAGTGGGAGAGACAGACACCCGCTAGCCACGTTATGCACCAAGCGCATGTCTGTCGATGGAACCAATCTCACGTAAGCGTACGTGTAAGGTCGGTCCGGGCCGCTTCATCCCACAATACCGCCGAAAAAAGATAAGACTAGCAATGGCAAGCAAGTTGGCAAATCAGCGCCCACAACTTTTGTGTTCTACTCGTGCATAGAATCTACGCATAGAACCTTGGCTCAGATGCCACTATTTGGGATCGTAGTAATTTCAAAAAAATTCTACGCCATACAAGGATCTATGGAGAAAACAACAACGAGAAAGGTTGTAGAGCATCTTCATACCTTTGAAGATCGCTAAGCGGAAGCATTACTATGAACGCGGTTGATGGAGTCATACTCAATACGATTAAGATCGCGGTGGATTCCGATCTATGTGCCAAACTACGACACCTCCACATTCAACACACGTGCAACCTAGTGATGTCTCCAACACCTTGAACCAACAAGGAGGAAGGAGAGGTTGAGGGACAGAGCTCCGACAGCACGACGGCGTGGTGGCGGTGAAGCTACATGGTTCTCCGGCACAGCTTCGCTAAGCTATGTGGAGGACGAGGAGAGAGAGTGGTAGGGCTGCGCCGAGAGAGAGAGAGTTTTTGTGTCTCAAATCAGCCCCAACACCTTGGGTATTTATATGAGGGAGGGAGAGAGGGTGCGCACCCCTAGGGTTCCCTCCCTAGGGGTGGCGGCAGCCCTAGATGTCCAGGGAGGGCGACGACCAAGGTGGAAAGGCGGGCGGCGCCCTAGGTGGGCCTTGGGCCCCTCTATAAGTGAATCTAGTGCCCTTAGTGATTTTGGTGGTTTGAAGACTTATATGTTAAGCATCCAATGTGTTCATGAGTGTACACATGATCTATAAGTCGTTGAGGAGTTTGAGTTATATGATGAATATCGACCCCTAAAAATGTATATCTTCGGCTGAAGAAATTGGTCTTATGCTGAAGACTTTGATCGCGAAGAAATTGCGATGAAATTGATATTCCACATGAAGATATTGAAGATGAGGAATTCGGTGTGTCCTGAAGAAAATCAGTCCGAAGACTTTGAAGCGTGAAGATTTATTCTTTCTGTTTCATTTTCTTCACTCTTGAGTTATAGGAACACCGTACTGTTAAAGGGGGTCAAGGTAACACTACGGAATGAACCTCCTCATGATGCTCAACCCAAGCCTAAACCTACAAAAGCCTCAAGTGAGGAATATGAGAGACATGAGTACTATCACAGTTGAGAGTCCCAACCGTTACCGCGATTTGCGCCACCTCACCGATCTTATCCACACCAACGGTCATAATACTTAAGGGCATTTATGTCAACTCATGTCAGGATGTGAAGAAATTCAAGCAACTAGATTCTCAAGCGAAGAATATCATCTGTGGCCATCTGAGCAAAGGTCAGTATGGCACAGTGAGTGCTTTGGGCTCAGCAAAACAAATCTGGGCAAGGCTGTCCAAAGTCAATGAAGGAATATCAACTCAGTGTGACTCTCGTGTTGATGTTCTTCGCAATCTCTTCAATCGCTTCAAGAGGCTTGACAATGAAAGCTGCCAAGATACCTTTGATCGCCTCAGTGACATCTCAAATGAACTACAAGCACTCGGAGCTCGAGACATTACTGACCATGAAGTTGTGACGAAACTGCTAAAATCTTTGGATTCATCATTTGATACACTAGTTCTGATGATTCAAGAAAGACGATAGTACAAGATGCTTGATCCTACTGATATACTCGAAAGACTCAATACTCATGAATTCCAACAGGAAGAAAAGGGAGATCTATATGTGCCAAGCTATTCTAGACCTCGTGCACTGAAGGCCAAAGCAATTTACTCATCTGAAGAAGAAGACTCAGATTGGAGCATTGGTGATCCTGAAGAAGTTATACAGGAGCTTGCAAATCTCGTGAGGAAATTCCATAAGTTTACAAGACGTGGCCAGTTTGGTAAATCTTCAAGAAGAGATATGAGGAAATCAGAATCTTCATCTATGGACTACAAGAAAAGAACCTGCCACAAGTGCAAGAAATCAGGTCACTATATTGGTGCTTGTCCTCGTTGGGTGAAGGAATCAAAGAAGAAATACAATGATGAAAGTTCTGATGACTCGAAGAAAAAGAAGAAATCTTCAAAATCCTCATCCTCAAAGTCCTCATCGCACAAGAAGACTAGTTTCAGAAAGGCTCAGACACTTATTGGCAAGGAAATGGATTCTGAGGCAGAATCTGAGGAATGTGATGAAGAGGAGGGTCCTGAAGAAGACTCAGAGTCTGGTGTGGCTAGTCTTGCACTGGCTACCACATTCGTCAGCAAGTCAATCATCAACCTTGAAGAAAACGACAACGCCATCTACACCGATGACTATGCCGATGACTTCGCTCCAACCTATTGCTTCATGGCAAAAGGTTCAAAGGTACCGAATGATACTTCCTCCTATGATTCAAGTGACTGTGAACCTGATGATTATAAAAAAACCCAGTTACAGTAAACTTGCCAACATTGCAACTAAACAACAAACTGGCTTTGAAAAGCTTCAGAAACTGCTAGACAGAAGCGATGACGTGTTGAATGATGAAATGAATCTTACCCAAATCCTCACTGAAGATATGAAAAGTCTTCATTCCAGATTTGGTAACCTTCAAGATCATCATGGCACACTCCTCGCTGATCATGAGAAAATTTCCTATGAATTCCTTCAAAGGAAACTTGATCTTGAGAAGTTGAGGATGTCTCATGATGATCTTCGAATGGAAATTGTTTCATTACTCGCTCAACAGATCAGTGCCGCTCAGGTTGAATTCATTTCTCCATGTCTTAAATGCATCGAACATGAAACTACCAATTCTTCACCAGAATCAGCAAATGCTTCTATTGCTACAAATTCTTCAAATGCTCATGTGGTATCAAATTCCTCACTTGAGGAAACCACAAATGTCACTGGCGAAAATGCAGGGCTGAAGGAACTGTATGTGACAGGCATGTACAAAAGTCTCAAAGGGCATCAAACCCTTTGCGATGTGCTCAAAAAGCAGATTTTGAACATGAACCCGAGGAAGGAAGGAATTGCCTTTGAAAGAAAACTGAATGCTGATGGATCATACTGGAAACCTGAGCAGTATCCCAAAACCTCATGGGTTGCTGCTAAAGGGCCTCCTGTTGATCCATCCAATCTAACAGGCTTTGCATGTGAAATATCCTATTCCTCAGATGAGTCATTTGACTCCATTTGTAAACTGTTCAAAAATCAATCTGGTGAAGTATTTGCTCGATATGTTGGAACTAACTGCGGGAATGGACCACCCCTGAGGAAAATCTGGGTTCCCAAAAGCTATTTGGAAAATCTATAGGTGAATGTCCTCATGACACCACCCATGAAGAATCTGAACCCCAGATCAAATTCCTCACGTGGACCAAAGTCTTCAAGAGTATCAAAATCCTCAACTGGTCAAAACTATGCTCGTACACGCGCTAATGCTTCTGATATGCATGGAAATTACAAGGCATATGAATATGAGCATTACTCCTCAAACCATTATGTTCATAAATCCTCAAAGGACTTCTCTGCCTATTCATTTGAGTATTCTAACCCCCTACTGTAAAGAGAAGTGCATTAGCTTCAATGCCCCCTTTCTCATATGGTGCTCGCAGGATGATGAACTCTTTACCACCCCTTCAGATGTGTGTGGTGAAGAAATTGAACTAATCACTTCTGTAGGTCAGGTCTCCAGATGAAAATTATCATCTGAAGAATTTGCTGGAGACCTGAGGAAAATGCTTGATAGGACGCAAGCTAACATTGATGAAATGATAACATTTCACACGTCCTCAAAATTACTGTTTATGATGAAATTCCTATCGGATGAAATTGATATGATATTCTTCAAGCCTGAAGCATATGAGATGGTAAGCTGTACTAATTCATCAGCAGGATGACAAACCCAAGAGTACTGAGTGGGTTCTTGATAGTGGCTGCACACACCACATGACTGGTGACAAAAGATTGCTGATGAATATGCCACTAACTCCATCACCACTGAAGCAAATCACTTATGCTGACAAAGGTAAAAGCAAGGTATTGGGACTTGGCAAAGTGGCTATTTCCAAGGATAGGCACATGTACAAAGTGATGCTTGTTGAATCCCTTGGGTTTAACCTCATGTTAGTCCCAATGCTTTGTGATCTTGATATGGTAGTTATCTTTGGAAAATATAGATGTGTTGTCATCATGGAATCGACAGATCCAAAGTCTTCGAAGGTGTTGTACATTGTTGATTTCTCTATAGGTCCTCAACCAGCCACTTGCTTACTAGAAAAAACCTCAGAAGGCTGGCTATGGCATCAAAGACTTGGTCATGCAGGCATGAGGAACTTGCACACATTGGCGAAGAAGAAGCATGTCATTGGCATCGAATCAGTCAAATTCCTCAAGGACCACCTGTGCGGTGCTTGTGAGTCTGAAAAAATGACGAGATCCAAACACCCCTCGAAGACTATCATGACTACTACTCGTCCATTTGAATTTCTTCACATGGATCTATTTGGACCTACTCATTATGCCACTCTAAAAAATTCAACATCTTCATACGGCTTTGTCATAGTTGATGATTATTCGAGATATACTTGGGTGCATATCATTCTGTATAAAATTGAAGTGCAGGAAGTCTTCAAATGATTTTCCTCAAGGGCCTCGACGAACTTCGGCGTCAAGATCAAACACATCAAGAGTGATAATGGGACTGAATTCAAAAACACAGGTCTTGATGATTATCTTGATGAACTTGGTATTACTCACGAATTGTCTGCTCCTTATACTCCTCAACAGAATGGCGTCGTTGAAAGAAAGAACGAGACTCTGGTTGAGATGGCATGAACCATGCTTGAAGAATACCAGACTCCTCATCATTTCTGGCCTGAAGCAATCAACACTGCTTGCCATATCATCAACAGGGTATATCTTCACAAATTCCTCAAGAAAACTTCATATGAACTCCTCATTGACAGGAAACCCAATGTAAGTTATTTCAAAGTCTTCGGTGCAAAATGCTGGATTAGAGATCCTCACCATAGCTCAAAGTTTGCACCTAAAGCACATGAGGGTTTTATGCTCGGTTACGGAAAGGACTCGCACACCTACAGAGTCTTCAACAACTATCACAACAAGGTTGTTGAAACTGTAGATGTGAGGTTCGATGAAACTAATGGCTCGCAAAGAGAGCAATTGCCTCCTGATCCAAATACATTGTCTCCTGAGGAAGCAATCAAACTCAAAGCTACTGAAGACATTGTTCCTACTGAGGAAATTGCTGAAGAAATCACTCCCAACACTGATGAAAATCAAGAAGATGCTCGTGAGGAAATTGCTCCAGAACAAATTCCTCAGCCCAGATGAAATCCTCAACCAGCTCATCCGAGGATTGCAAATGAAGTAGAACTTAACAAAATCCTCGATGACATCAACGTGCCAGGTCCTCTCACTCTCTCAAAAGCTTCACACTTAGTTAACTTTTGTGGGCATTCTTCTTTTGTGTCTATCACAGGACCTTCAAAAGTTGCCGAGGCTTTCATGGAACCTGAGTGGATTCAAGAACTTCTTCAATTCAAGCTAAATGACGAGTGGGAGCTAGTCAAACGACTAGATCCTCGCAAGCACAATATCATCGGCACCAAGTGGATTTTCCGAAATAAGCAAGATGAGGATGGTCAAGTGGTGAGGAATAAGGCACGACTTGTAGCCCAAGGCTACATACAGGTTGAAGGAATTGATTTCGATGAAACTTTTGCACCTGTTGCTAGACTTGAAGCTATTCGAATTCTTCTTGCTTATGCTAATCATCATGACATTACCTTATATCAAATGGATGTGAAAAGTGCATTCCTCAATGGTAAGCTTGAGGAAGAAGTATATGTTCTTCAGCCCCCAGGTTTTGAGGATCCAAAGAATCCAGACAAAGTCTTCAGACTAAAAAAGGCACTCTATGGCCTCAAGGAAGCCCCTCGGGTGTGGTATGATACATTGAAGGAATCCCTCATGAAGAAAGGCTTCAAACCTGGTTCACTCGATCCAACTCTTTTCACAAAATCCTATGACAATGAACCATTTGTGTGTCAAATATATGTCGATGACATCATATTTGGCTGTACCGGCAAACGTTACAGTGATGAATTTGCTTACATGATGAGTGAAGAATATTAGATGTCTATGATGGGGGAGGAGTAATTCTTCTTAGGTCTTCAAATTCGTCAACAACGCAATGGCATCTTCATATCACAGGAGAAATACCTCAAGGATGTTCTGAGGAAATTCGACATGCATGAATGCAAAGGCGCCAAGACTCCCATGCCTACCAACGGCCACCTCTGCACTGACGAAAATGGTAAAGAATTCGATCAACAGTTATATCGCTCTATGATTGGCTCTTTGCTGTATTTGTGTGCATCTAGGCCAGATATAATGCTTAGTGTTTGCATGTGTGCTCGTTTTCAAGCAAAACCGAAGGAATCACACCATAAGGCTGTGAAACATATTCTTCGATACTTAGCTCACAAACCAACACTAGGATTATGGTACCCCAAGGGCTCAAATCTTCATCTCGTGGGATATTCTGATTCTGACTATTCTGGTGACCGTGTGGATCGCAAGTCAACTTCTGGCACTTGTCATTTCCTCGGAAGATCATTAGTGTGCTGGTCCTCAAAGAAGCAGAACTGTGTTTCTCTCTCCACTGCCGAAGCTGAGTACATTGCTTTTGGATCTTGCTGTGCTCAATTGCTATGGATGAAGCAAACTCTCAAGGACTACGGCATCAACATGAAGAATGTGCCTCTCTAATGTGACAATGAGAGTGCAATCAAGATCGCATACAACCAAGTACAACATTCGAAGACTAAGCACATCCAGATTTGTCATCATTTTCTTCGGGACCATGTCCTCAAGGGCAATATCCTCATCGACCATGTGAAGACCGACAATCAACTAGGAGATATTTTCACTAAGCCCTTGGATGAGAAAAGGTTTTGCAAGTTGCGGTGTGAGCTAAATATCTTAGAATCTTCAAATGTTTTGTAAAAACATGCACACATCCTAACACTTATGCAAAATTGATGACTTAGATGTGCAACACACGAATAATTGATTTTCTTCAATCAATGAAGAATATCACTCTTAGTGTGAGGAAATTAATGAAGAATCTGGTTCTCAGGGCCCTACGACAATTGTACGCGGCGCCTGAAATCATTATTCCTATACGGTGGGTCACGCCACCACCCACCTTTGAAAACCTTCAAGATGCTTTTTCTTCAAAGTTGAAATTCATCAACCTGACTCTTTGTCACAAAATCCTCAAGTTTTTCAAAATCTTGAAAACACTTGATAATTTTCATTTCCCTATATATATATATATAGACTGAGATTTCCAAGTCCTCAACAACATTCACTTATAGCTATTTCTTCAATTTGATATTTCATCTAAGTGAATGTGATCGGACCCTACTTCCCTCTATGTTATACTCAACCCAATCTATTCAATTATTCATATGCATTCTACTTGAAACTTTGTTCAAAATCCTCACTGTGTCCTTGTCAGCTGAGGACTTTGCAACGAAATCCTCAAATCTTCAAAAATGAATTTTATATTGTTACACAGTAACTAAACCCCACTTCCCACAATCAGATAAGCACGATCTCCACCGCTTTAATCTCAGGCGACACGTGTCTTGCGGAGACGAAAGGGCAAGGGCTGTTCGGTCCGAAAGTTTCGGCTGGACCGTTTTCACCTGAGCTATAAATAGGTCCTTACCCCCTTTGTCAAAACTCTTCGTTCTCTCATCCTTCTCTCCGCCTCAAGCACAAACCTAGCGCCACTGCTAGCAATCTCGTCGTTGGTGAGGAATAGCTTCATTGCCTCGACCTCGCCGTCACCGAACTCACGCCGGAAGAAGAACATCTACATTCACTGCCGCTGTAGCTGTCTTCTGTCGCCAAGTTAGGGCGCAGCGGACTCGAACCGAAGAGCTTCTTACTGTTATTGCATCTGTTCTTCGTGCTCACCACATAGGGTAATTAAAATCCTATTTTACTGCCCCATTTGATCTACCATTTTACCTTAGATTTGAGAAATCTGTTTTTCCTCAGTGTCTATCAGCTTCGCACACTCAATTCCTCAAACACTTGATGAATTTCACTAAGCTTCTAAAATTCTTCAAGTGATTTCTGAATTGTGCAAATTTTCGAATCTGCACAACTCTGGAACCCAAGATCAGAATGCTTAGACAAATTCCTCAACCCACTGGTCAAATTCCTCAACTTTTAAAATTTCAATTTCTTCAAATCTGAGAACGCATATGACCTCTCCAAATTCCTCGCACCTATACTCTGTTCACAGGTACAAAATGTTAGTTGATGAATCTCTAGGTTCTCATCAACTTAACTCATTTGCAGCATTCCTCGAAGAAACTTTGCCAGTATCATCAAAATCTTCAAGAGTGCAAATTCCTCAGCAAAAGCATCAGCTGAAGAAAATGGAAGATGACACAAAACAAAAGGGTGGAAAGAAAGTTGAACATAACACTGCAATTGATATCCCTGAGGATATATATCTTGATTATGGTACGCCTTATGAGCAAGAACCTATGGCGAAGCGGAAAATTAGGCTTCAAAGGATAGAACACATGTGGACTAAGGAGTGGAAGGAATATTGCTTCATCACTCCAAAGTATGCGAAGAAATACGCCCTCAAGCCACCTTGCAAAAGGCCTCCTCTTGGTGATCATGAGGTAGCACATCCCTCAAGCATCAAAAACAGTTGAGGATTACCCTGAGGAGAAAGACAAACACTTGTCTAAACTTCAGAAGAAAGCAGAAGCTGAAGTGAGGAAAATCAATGAGGAATCTGCTGCCACTGCAACCACCTCTTCTGCTGCTGAAGCTTCTGGTACAACTATTCCTCAAGTGAAGTCTTTGCCAAAGAAACCAAAGGCTTCAAAGCCAAAAGAGCAATTGCCTCAGAAGGCTGCACCTGCGCCAAAACCTTCAACAGCTACACATGCCTCAAAGCCTGAACACAAGCAGATTGTTAACCAACAACCTCCTCACTCCAGCTCCTCTGTACCATCTGCCACGATCTCACAAACAAAGTCTTCACCAACACCTTTGAAGGCTAAAATGACTGCTCGAAGGGGCGTCAGGCCCAGCCCAAGCAAAGTCATCAATGTCCCTTCTGCATCAGAAGGAAGTGATGAATTTGGTGATGAAACTCTTTAAGCCATCATCAAAACAAGCAGGAACGAGTTGCACAAGCCTCAGGAAGCTCTATTCCTCTTGCCAGGGATCCCAAAGTTCTGCTGGACTTCATCAATGTCTGGTATGAAGATCCAAGCACCCCCATTGATGACTTGAAGCTTCACCGACGTGTCAGTCATATGGTGGCCACATTCATCAATGAGGCCAAATGGAAAGAGACGCAAGCCAAGCAAGCAAAGGCTGCAAAACTGAAGAAAGTGAAATTCCTCAGGCAGAATCTCCTCAATATGACGCGTGAAGATCTTGTGTCCACCCAGGCTGAACTGAAGACTTTGACTGACAAGTATATGAATCTATATGATCATCAAAGTCTCAAGTCAAATTTCATCAAGTTTGCAACTAATGCAGTTGATGAATATAACAAGAAGGTTGTTCCTCCAATAAAACCAAAGCTGTCTGAGTCGAGCTATTCTGTTCAGCTGACTGAAAAAGATGAAGCTGATGAACCTGTTGATGAGGAAATGTCTCAAGATATTCCAGCTGATGAACCTATAATTGAGGAAATACCTCAAGACACTCCAGCTGATGAATCTGCTCCAGCTGAAGAAAATGCTTCAGCTCAGGAAACTGCGAGGACTGATATCGCACCAGCTCGTGGAGAGAAAATTCCTTCACCTCATTCCTCAAAGGTGAAGAAAATGGTTCCGTCTGCATCAGACGTGAAGAAAACCAGGGCTGCTTAGAAAGAAGCGAAGAAAAGAAAAGCTTCAAAGAACTCAGAATCATCAGAGGCCAAGCGCCCCAAGTTAGCTCACACAGAGTCTTCAACTGCTCTAGTGGATGCTATGCCTCTGAAGGTAGCTCCATCATATTCATTTATTCCCTTCAGAATTGATTATGTCAATCCTGAAGAAGATGAGGAATTCCAAATTGATGAGGAAATGAAAGATGCTGAATCTGAAGAAACCATGGATGAGGAAATTCAAATTGATGATATTCCTCAGTCTTTCATTCCTCACAAGACATCTAGTGAACCTGCTCAAGGATCAGCTGCAACAGCTGAAGATTTTGCCTCCTCCACCAAGCAAACTCCTCAAGCTGAGGAAAATCCTCAACTTGAGGAAAATACTCAACCTAAAGAAAATGCGCAACCTGAGGAAAAGGCAGAAGAAAATGCTCCTGCACCCAATACCGAAACTGCTATTGTTGTGGTTAACACTAAAACAACAATGATAGTATCTCCTCAAGAACAGCAGCATAATCTTCAACCAAAGCAAATCAGCCTTTTTCAAAGAGGCCAAAGTTTCAGAAGGAAGAGTTCTATGAAGAACGGATGTATTTCATCAGCGACAATCCATATGACAAGCTTCGCATCAGACACAAGAAGTTTTGGACAAGGACTCAGCTCAACTACTATGCCTCTGTGCTCTGTGGGAGAAACAAAATATTTCAGCACAAGCATATTCCTCATGTTGATATGTATGATATTCCTTGCTTCGCCCCAGTCCTCAATGTTCTTCATGAAGCTGGACTGCTGCCTCTCTGCACTGATATAAGTGATTGGAACATCGATATAGTTCTTCAGTTTTATGCTACTTTGCACATCTCTGGAGACCCGAAGGATATCAACACTTGGTTGCTGGATTGGATGACTCAGCACACTCATTACAAAGCTCCTGCCACTGAACTGCTGCGAGTGCTTCCAGTTTCAATTCCCTCAGAACAAGCTGTGCTGATGTATGATGAACGGGAGTTGCCCAACAAACTGATGGAAGTCCTCATGAAGCCTATGGCCAAGGATCAACCTCCAATAACGACTTTTCTGGTTCAAGACTTGAAGTATGAACCACGGACTGTCTATAGGATCTTGTGGAGTGTCATTGCTCCAATCAAGGGCCATGATGATGAAGAAGATGTTGTAGGCATCATGAAGAATATTCTCTTCAACGTCATCCATGGCATTCCAATAAACCTTCATGACTTCTTCCTGAGGACTCTGGCTGACAATGCTATGTCGCCCTTCGACCTGAAGATTTACGCTTCGTGGATCATGAGAATCATCAGACGCAGGTCAGGCATCAACTATCATGCTGATTTCAACAATCACATTGGATATCTGCCTCCGATCAGAGTCATCAAGAAGACTTTCGAGCCTGTTGAAGGAAAAGGAAAATCTGTCATCGATGAAGGAAGTCGGCCCCTTGATGGCCAGTTTCGCGAACCAGAAGCATATTCTTCATATGATGACACTGAAACTCACGAGCCGCCTAGCCCTGTTGCCCCAAGGATAATGACTAACAGACAACTACTCGTCAGTCTTCATGGTCGATCACAATCACAAATGGGTCAAACGTCAATTCACTGCCAGTGTGAAAACCCTCAACGAGAGTCGGAATGCAGTGAAGAAAAATCACTACTATATTCATGAGGTTTTTGATCGTACCTGGGCCACCCTGGCTCATCTCAAGACTCAAGAAGAACTTGATGAATTGGAGTTTACTCAGGACTTCGACTGGTCGTGGCCTCCCAAGAAGAAATTCAAGCCAATTCCAGTTCCAGACCTTGAGGAGAGTTCCTTTTCTTCATTCCGCACTACAGAATCTGATGAAGAACCAGAAGACACTGCTACTGGCCCAAGGAAGAAGCCCGTCGCCAAGAATCCTCACGCATATTCTTCATCAGCCAAGAAGTGAAAGTCTTCATGGGGCGTTAGTCCTCAATTTTGTCCCTTTTCGTCACTTGATAACAAAGGGGGAGAAATCTGAGTTAGTCTTCACGCGGGAATTTTTTTTGGGCTTATAAACTTTATTAAGTTACAAACTCTTGGTTCTTCTGAAGTGTTTTGATGTAATGAGTTGTAGCTTAAGACCGATGGTACTCTGACGCTTTTGGACATTTTTTTCCGCATGCTTATTCCTCAAAATATTAATGCACGCATCCTGAATGTCGTCAGATACCATTTCTCATCATGCATTCTGAAATTACTCATATTATATGTCATATGTATGCATGATTTACAAGATACAGGGGGAGATCTCCATGATATAAATCATCAATGTGCAATTGCTGTGAAAAGCAAATTCCTCAAAGTATCCACATCTTCAGGGGGAGTCTCTGAGTATCTTGTTTTCAAATTCCTCAAGTGAGTATTTACACTTCATATTTTTATCCCCGTTGAAAACTTAACCTAATTGTCATTAACCACCAAAAAGGGGGAGATTGCAAGTGCATCTAGCGCCCTTAGTGATTTTGGTGGTTTGAAGACTTATAGGTTAAGTATCTAATGTGTTCATGAGTGTACACAGGATCTATAAGTCGTTGAGGAGTTTGAGTTATACGATGAATATCGATCGCTAAAAATGTATATCTTCAGCTGAAGAAATTGGTCTTATAATGAAGACTTTGATCGCGAAGAAATTGATATTCCTCATGAAGATATTGAAGATGAGGAACTCCGTGTGTCCTGAGGAAAATCAGTCCGAAGACTTTGAAGCATGAACATTTATTCTTTCTGTTTCATTTTCTTCACTCTTGAGTTATAGGCACACTGTACTGTTAAAGGGGGTCAAGGTAACACTACGGAATGGACCTCCTCATGATGCTCAACCCAAGCCTAAACCTACAAAAGCCTCAAGTGAGGAATATGAGAGACATGAGGACTCTCACAGTTGAGAGTCCCGGCAGTTACCGCGATTTGCGCTACCTCACCGATCTTATCCACACCAACGGTCATAATACTTAAGGGCATTTATGTCAACTCATGTCGGGATGCTCCCAGGCTATAAATAGCCGCCCCCACAACCATTAGCTGGTTGGCTGCTCCGCGAGAAACGGACACTTGTCATTTAGAGCAACCCAATTTCCTCAGAGTCTTCGAGAGTAAATCATCAGTGAGGAAATACCCCAAACACCAAACCATAAACCAAAAAACAAGTGATTGAGCATCACTGAAGAATTTGTTCCTATGTGGAACTGAGGCCTTTTACCTTTGAGGACTGTGCATCCTCTAGACGGTTAGGCGTCATGGTCTAGAGCAATCCAACAGTCAATTATGGATCACCGGGTGACCGAGTTTGTGAGGGTTTGGAAGTCTACCCTGAAGACTTACCACGACAGTTGAATGAGGATTATGTGTCCTTTGCTCAAGGAGGATACGGTAGGGACTGTGTGTCCCGGGACTGTGTGTCCCGGGACTGTGTGTATTTTGGTTTCAATACCGAGCCGCTACAAACCAGACGTACGACTGTCACAGCAGTTGGAACTGGGTCATCAACCAGTGTCTTCACTGTGTTACGGGTTCTACTTCTTCAACTCTTTAAATTCCTCAATATTGTATGTTGAAGATTTTCACTGTCTATGTTTGAAGAATTTGCTAAAGACTTTCTCTCAATTTCCTCAACCTCAAATTCTTCACACTAGTTAATCCTCACCTGCTTACTCTGTGCCTCCATACTGTGCAAATTGTTTTTCATAATCCTCATCGATAAAACTGCTGTAGTAATACTTTGCACTCCTGATCCTTTGCTGATTCCGCTATAAGTTATTAATCAGTGAGAAATTTCCTCAAAAGGAATTTCCTCAGTGATGAAATTCGAAAAATCTCCTATTCACCCCCTCTAGTCGATATAACGCACTTTCACCCTCCCACGCCTAGGGTTTGCCCCCTCCACCTCTCCTTGCGCCTTGGGCTGAGAGGGGAGGGTGCACCAGCTCACTTTGGGCTAGTCCCCTTCCACCTTTTGGCCTATGAAGCCTCTTGGGGCTGGTGGCCCCTCCTGGTTGACCCCCGAAACCCTTCCGGTGGTCCCGATACGTTACCGGTGATGCCCGAAACACTTCGATGACCAAAATCTCACTTACTATATATAAATCTTTACCTCCGGACCATTTCGAAGCTCCGAACAACCTTCGGTAACCACGTACATTATTTCCCTATAACTCTGGCGTCATCGAACCTTAAGTGTGTAGACCCTATGGGTTCAGCAGACATGCAGACATGACCAAGACATCTCTCTGGCCAATAACCAACAGCGGGGTCTGGATATCCATGTTGATTCCCACATGTTCCACGATGATCTCATCGGATGAACCACGATGTCAAGGATTCAATCAATCCCGTATGCAATTCCCTTTGTCTACCGGTATGATACTTGCCCGAGATTCGGTTGTTTGTATCCCTATACCTTGTTCAATCTCATTACCGGAAAGACTCTTTACTCGTTCCGTAACACATTATCCCGTGACTAACTCCTTAGTCACACTGAGCTCAATATGATGATGGATTACCAAGTGGGCCGAGAGATACCTCTCCGTCACACGGAGTGACAAATCCCGATCTCGATTTGTACAACCCAACAGACACTTTCGGAGATACCCGTAGTGCACCTTTATAATCACCGAGTTACATTGTGACATTTGGTACACCCAAAGCACTCCTATGGTATTCGGGAGTTGCACAATCTCACGGTCTAAGGAAATGATACTTGACATTAGATAAGCTTTAGCAGACGAACAACACGATCTAGTGCTATGCTTAGGATTGGGTCTTGTCCATCACATCATTCCCCAATGATGTGATCCCGTAATCAATGACATCCAATGTCCATGATCAAGAAACCATGATCATCTATTGATCAACGAGCTATCCAACTAGAGGCTCACTAGGGACACATTGTGATCTATATATTCACACATGTATTACTGTTTCTGGTTAATACAATTATAGCACGAAGAATAGACAATTATCATGAACTAGAAATATAATAATAACAACTTTATTATTGCCTCTAGGGCATATTTCCAACAATAACTATCATGAAGTACTTGATTGACATAACCACTTTGAATATTAAAATCATGATAATAAGTTTCATGGTTATTGTCACTCTTTATAGCGTACATGTCATCGCAATAATCATCATACATAGGAAGCATGCTATCATCATAATAGTTTTGCTCATCAAAACATGGGGGACTAAAAATATCATATTCATCAAGCATAGCATCCCCAAGCTTGTGGCTTTGCATATCATTAGCATGATGAATATTCACATAATTCATACTAACAACATTGCAATCATGCTCAACACTCAAAGACTTAGTGCCAAACATTTTTATAACTTCTTCTTCAAACACTTGAGCACAATTTTCCTTTCCATCATTTTTACGAAAGACATTGAAAAGATCAAGCATATGACGCAACCTCAATTCCATTTTTAGTTTTCTTTTATAAAACCAAACTAGTGAAAAACAAGAAACTAAAAGTTTTAATTGCAAGATCTAATGATATACATTCAAGACTCACCTCCCCGGCAACGGCGCCAGAAAAGAGCTTCGTTGACGGGATGTGAGTGCCACTTACCTAGCCTCCCCGGCAATGGCACCAGAAAAGAGCTTGATCTCTAATACACAACCTTCTTCTTGTAGACTCGTGTTGGGCCTCCAAGCGCAGAGTTTTGTAGGACGGTAGCAAATTTCCCTCAAGTGGATGACCTAAGGTTTATCAATCCGTGGGAGGTGTAGGATGAAGATGGTATCTCTCAAACAACCTTGCAATCAAATAACAAAGAGTCTCTTGTGTCCCCCAACACACTCAATACAATGTGAAATTGTATAGATGCACAAGTTCAGCGAAGAGATAGTGATACAAGTCAAATATGGATGGTAGATAAAGGTTTTTGTTATCTTATAATATAAAAACAGCAAGGTAACTAATGATAAATGTGAGCACAAATGGTATTGCAATGCTTAGAAACAAGGCCCAGGGTTCATACTTTCACTAGTGCAAGTTCTCTCAACAATACTAACATAGTTGAATCATATATAAATCCCTCACGTGCGACAAAGAGTTCACTCCAAAGTCACAAATAGCGGAGAACAAACGAAGAAATTATTGTAGGGTACGAAGCCACCTCAAAGTTATCTTTTCTAATCAATCTTATGAGCTATCCCTATAAGTGTCACGAACAACCCTAGATTTCGTACTAAAATAACACCTTAAGATACACGTCAACCAAAACCTTAATGTCACCTAGACACTCCAATGTCACCACAAGTACGCATGGGTATGATTATACGATATGCATCACATAATTTCAGATTCATCATGTTCAATCCAACACAAAGAACTTCAAAGAGTGCCCCAAAGTTTCCACCGGAAAGTCAAGACGAAAACATGTGCCAACCCCTATGCATAGATTCCCAAGGTCACGGAACCCGCAAGTTGATCACCAAAGAATACATCAAGTGGATCAATAGAACATCCCATTGTCACCACAGATATCCCATAGCAAGACATACATCAAGTGTTCTCAAATCCTTAAAGACTCAGTCCGATAAGAAAAGTTCGAACGGAAAACTCAATTCATCACAAAAAGATAGACATGGGAAAACTTCATATGATTCATCTATATTAATAAAGCTCACGATACATCAAGATCGTTATATCTCAAGAACACAAGAGAGAGAGATTGGACACATAGCTACTAGTACATACCCTCAGCCCCGAGGAGGATTACTCACCCATTATCATGGTGAAAAAGAGAGATTTGTTGATGGAGAGGTGCAAAACCGAAGAGATGGAGACGATGGCGTCCACAACACCGGCGACGAGCGGCGGCGATGGCGACGGGCGGCGGCCCCTTGCCCCTCCTTCTTCCTTGGTCTTGGTGCTGCAATGGAGGCCCTCTCCCCTTCTTGGTCACTACCAAGGGAGAGGCAAATTCGTGGCTCTTAGTGGCTCTACCAAAATTAGGGGTTTCTCTCCTTATATGTGCCTCTATGGTGCTCTATGGCCCTCCGATAGATGGACCCTTTATCTAATGGATCCTAAGCACCTCTAGAACCTTCCTAGGGGCTACTCACAGCTCTCATGAGTATCCAAAGTCTTGGCTTGGCCGAATATATCAGATATGTTAAGAGTTGGACTCAATCACGTCAACAATACTCGTGATTCCGTAATCAGATATTTTCCTTCAGTAAAACGGGTATCCAGATCGCATACGGACTCCGTTTTGGACGAATTTATAGTCCAGAACCATTGAAATAAAATTCCTCACACTTTCCTAGTTTTAGCCTTTTCCATTTGACGCCGTCTTCGGGGATCAAACTGATGATCTCTAAAAATTGTTTGTGGACAGATTTCAGGAGAGTGAGAGTCCTTCTCCAACAAGGCTCCTTTTGCGTTTTTTTCGTCAATTTCTAATTAATTCCTAAAAATCAAAGTGTAAAATAAGAACTTATGCAATTTTGGAACCATTAATAGGTTAGTTTCAAAACATAATATAAAGTTGTAGTAAAATGATTGTAAAACATCTAAGAATGATAATATAACAACATGGAAGAAGCAAAAATTATAGATACGTTGGAGACGTATCGGACATCGTGGTCAAGTCCATGAAAGGTTCCGACCTCCTGGGCGACCTCAAAGAAACCTTCGCAAACCTTCGACGCTTTAGGATTAGGCTCAATCCGGCCAAACGCACCTTTGGTGTACCAGCTGGAAAGCTACTCGGTTGCCTTGTTTGCGAACGAGGTATCGATGTCAATGCTGACAAGATTGGGGCCATCGTCCAGATGAGACGGTCGGAGCACATCGACGATGTGCAGAGGCTTACGGGCTGCCTTGCACCCCTGAGCCGCTTCATCTAAAGACTCGGTGAAAAGTCTCTGCCTCTTTACCGATTGATGAAGAAATCCAACAGATTCGAGTGGATCGACAAAGCGTAGGTCGCATTCGAGCAACTTAAAGCTCTACTTTCCACCGAGCCGGTGTTGGCTGCTCCGGGCAGCCGAGAGCCCTTGCTCATGTACATTGCTGCCACTAGCCAAGTGGTTAGCACCATACTCACCATGGAACGTAAAGAAGCGGGCAAAGTGTACAAGGTACAAAGGCCCATCTAGTACATTTCCGAAGTGCTGACCCCTTCAAAACAAAGGTATCCACACTACCATAAGCTGGTCTATGGGATCTACCTGATGGTGAAGAAGGTGGTCCACTATTTTCAAGATCACTCGGTCACTGTCATCAGTGACGCTCCCATGGCGGAAATCCTGCACAATCGGGAGGCAACTAGCCGAGTGGCCAAATGGGCGATTGAGCTCCTACCGCCGGAGATCAAGTTTGAAGCCAAGAAAGCAATCAAGTCTCATGCCCTGGCAAACTTTCTTGCCGAGTGGGTAGAACAAGAGCAACCAGCTCCAGACGGCCCCGAGCATTGGACCATGTTCTTCGATGGATCCAAAATGCTCCATGGCTCGGGGGACGGAGTGGTCCTCTTTCCCCCAGGGGAGATTGTCTGAGCTACGTTCTCCAAATCCACTTTGATTCATCCAATAACGAGGTCGAGTATGAGGCACTCATGAACGTGCTCTGCATGACCATCTCACTCGGCATGCGCCGACTGATGGTTTATGGAAACTCGGATCTCGTTGTCAACCAAGTAATGAAGGAATGGGATATCTGAAGCCCAACAATGACAGTCTACTGCAAGGCGGTCAGGAAGATGGAGAAAAACTTCGAAGTGTTGGAACTACACCATGTGCCCCGAGCCAAGAACCAAGCGGCCGACGACTTGGCAAATATCGGGTCGACTCGAAAAATCGTTCCGAAGGGCGTGTTCCTCGAGCATTTACGCACCCCCTGATCAAGGAGGATCCCTTCACAGAAGATCTCCCACAAGCAGTCGGACCATCTAATCCGACTGAGATCGACGTCCCGGCCATGGTTGACCTCGCCAACGAGATGTTGGTCATCACGCCCGAATGGACACAACCTTATCTAGCTTACTTGCGTCGGCAAGAGCTTCCCGAGAACGAAGAGCAAGCTTGCCAAATTGTTTGACGGTCTAAAGCTTTGAAATACTCGGGGACAAACTATACTAGAAGAGTGTTACAGGAATGAGCCAAAAGTGCATCTCCCGACAGGAAGGACTACAAATCCTGCACGAGATTCACTTGGGAACGTGTGGACACCATGCGTCCTCTCGGACCCTGGTGGCCAAGGCCTTCGGAGCAAGTTTTTATTGCCCCCGATCAAAGGAGGCAGCAAGGGACTTGGTGTATGTGTGTGTCGGGTGCCACTTCTACAAGAATAAGTCGCACAAGCCTGCATCTGCACTGAAAACGATTCTGCTCACTTGGCCATTCACCGTATGGGGCCTCGACATGGTCGGCCCTTTGCACACCGGGACGAGCGGATTCACCCACCTGCTAGTTGCAGTGGATAAGTTCACCAAGTGGGTTGAAGCTAAACCCATCAAAAACCGGGACGCGACGACTGCCATCAGCTTCATTTGGCACATTATCTTCATATTAGGAGTCCCTCATGACAACATCACTGACAATAGAACCAACTTCGACTCGGATGAGTTCCACGAGTTCTGCCACTCCGAGGGCACTCGGGTTAACTACGCCTCCTGGTGCACCCGCAGTCAAATGGGCAGGCGAAACGGGCGAATGGCATGATACTTCAAGGACTGAAGCCCCGGCTGATGAGAGACCTCAAATATACCGCTGGCGCATGGGTAGAACAATTACCATCCTTCGTGTGGGGGTATGAGAACGACTCTGAATCGTTCAACCAGGCATACTCCATTCTTCATGGTGTATGGGTCAGAAGCCGTTCTGCCGAGTGACTCACGTCACAACTCTCCCCGGGTGGAGGAGTACAATAAAGCTGAAGCTGAAGCAACACGCCAAGACAATTTGGATCTTTTGGAGGAAGAGAGAGAGCTAGCCCTCATTCGGTCCACAGTGTACCAGCAAGACCCTCGACCCTACCATGACAAGAAAGTCAGGGGCCGAGCGTTTCAAGAGGGGGTCTGGTCCTCCGACTAGACCAACAGAAACCTCAGAAGTTGGCACTCCCGTGGCAAGGGCCATTCGCCATCTCCAAAGTCCTGCACAACGGAGCTTATCAACTGTACAACATCGATAACGACGTGGAGGAACCAAGAACCTGGAATGCGGACCTACTCTGCAAGTTCTACACATATAATTTTCCTTTTTCATTCCTGTAATAAATCTGAATGATTAGAAGAATAAAGTGCTTACTTTCTTCAACTACTCACATACACTTCACTCCGGTGAAACACACCCCTAGTGGGTGGAAAATCCCTAACTACGAACCTATTTTCGCTTAAGGTAAAACCTGCCTTGAGTGCGGACAATCTCCTCACTTGGGGTCTTAGCTATGAACCAGCTTTCACCTAAGCTAAAATGGTTCCGAAAGAATACAAGATCTTTGTCCGGACACCAAGATGGACAAACCATCAGCATGTTTGCAAGAACAAAACCATCTTGGTAGCGAACCTATTTCGTCTAAGGTAAACCATTCCGCGAGTGATCTTGGAAGCCTCCACACCCGGGGGCTTAGCTGCGAACCAGCCTTCGCCTAAGTTAAAGCAGTTCCGAATGAAGGCAAGATGTTCATTCGGACGCCAAGATGAACAAAACAGACATTTCTTGGTAGCGAACCTATTTCTCCTAAGGTAAACACTTCCCCAAGTGATCTTGGAAGCCTCCACACTCGGGGGCTTAGCTGCGAACCAACCTTTATCTAAGTTAAGCGGTTCTGAATGAAGGCAAGATCTTCATTCGGACGCCAAGATGAACAAAACAAACATTTCTTGGTAGCGAACCTGTTTCTCCTAAGGTAAACCATTCCCTGAGTGTGGACAGCGTCCACACTCGTGGGCTTAGCTGCGATCCAGCCTTCGCCTAAGTTTAAGCGGTTTCGAATGAAGGCAAGACCTTCATTCGGACACCAAGATGACCAGGACAATCATCCCAGACAGCGATTCTGCTTTCGCCTATGGAGAAACGATCCTGAGGGAGGACAACCTCCTCACTTAGGGGTTTAGATGCGAACCAGCTTTTGCCTAAGTCACGAACATTTCCGGGTGTGGATGACCTCCTCACTCGGGGGCTTAGCTGTGAACTAGCTTTTGCCTAAGTCAAAAACAATCCCGAGTGTGGACAACTTCCACACCCGGGGATTCATACGTGAACTAGTTTTCGGCCAAGTATAAATGACCCCAAATAAAGACGACCAAGAAAATAAGATCCAAACTCAAATACGGATAAACGAGATCAAGTTCAGCTAAAGGTACGCAAAAGAGAGGGCCCAGAGCCCACTCGAAGTTTGGAGTTACATAAAATCACTCGCCATCTAAGTGTTTGTCCTCCAAGCATCACTCGTAGGCCGAAGATTCCACCGCTTGCATGAAGGTGTCAATATCAATTCCCTCCATGATCTGTGTGACACCCTCAATGGACATCTACATGAAGTCTTCAAACTTGACGCTTTTGTGGTTGACGACCCGAAGATTCTTCAACTTCTCTTCATCCACACCCTTGCAATGGACGCGGACGAGCGAAAGGGAAATGTAAGTTTTGGCCCTTGCCGATTGTCGTGGTTTTGTCACGGCAGATGTCCTCGTCAAAGGACTTAATGGAGGAGCCATCGCACCTTGGTGGCAAGTCAAAGGGAGTTTCTAAAGCGAGACTCAGATTTACCCAGGTTCAGCCCCTCGTGTGGAGGTAAAAGCCTACGTCCTGCTTTGTGTAGATTGATGATGGTTTCGATTACAAGGAGGGCATAACTCGCCTGACCTAGCTCTCGATGATTTCTAACTTTCACTATCTTCCCCAGGGGCTCGCCTTTATATACAGGTCGAGGCCCTAGGATATACAAGAGTCCTAGCCACGCTACAGATCGTGGTTTTCCATATATTTAAGTCGCCATGCTTTCCAAGAATGGAAACCTCCTTGGCGGCCTATCCTCTGTATAGCTCCTGAACCGCCATCCGGCTCCTGGGCCCCCTCGGCCAAGGCTTGTGTTACCAAAGGATGAGTCGCCCCTTCAGTGACCCGACCCAGTTAGGGCGGGTTACACCGCAGGTAATATCCCCAACATTAGGCCCCAGATTGACTTGAATTTATTCATGCCAGTAAGCTTCCACTCATTTTGGGGCAACTTGTATCACTTCCATCTTTTGACGAACGACAAGCCGCCATCCATCATGAATTGTTTGAGCCGCCAAGCAGTTTTTGATGACATCACCTTTTCCCTCCAATTTCGGGACTTAATGATGCAACCACCCAACGGATCTTTCTCACCTTTATTTAGTTATCCCGAAAATCCACACGCCATCATTGCAAATTTCCAGTTTGTCGCCTCTATTCGCGCCTGTCGCCTCGATTCCAACACCCGGCCTTTAAATAACCGCAGGGGGAGTGGGGGCACCGTCACCTACCCCCACTTCGATTTCCTCGTCAACCTTCGTCTTCCTCGCGCCAGCGCCCCTGTCTCTTCGCCGTTCCCGAAGCTTCGCCGCCAGCCGTCGCGGTCCGGACGTCTCAAGGCCAACCGAAGGCGCAGGATCCGCCGCAAACCTTCCGCATCCTCCTCCGGGGGCGGCCCTTCTTTCTCAGGTAAGCACTTTTCCCCCATTAGGGTTAGACCTCGCCGCCATGTTTAGTCTAGGTCAGCTTCGGAATGCAGCAATGATCCCTCTTCTATTTTAGATTCATTAGTCATACTTCCGATAGATCCTCCGTAGTATTGAAGCACGGTAGCATCGCCGCATCTGCTGGCCATTTTGACGTTTTCACTTCATAGATTCATATGGTACTCCTGTCGCATTCTTGCGTTCGTAGTCTTCGCAGCTTTGTTTAAGCATTATCTCCTTAATTTGATCCAACCGTAGATCCGTATTTCATTGCTTGCTTTTAGAAACTTGTTTATCCTACTCCCAGGAATATCCCTAAGGAAAAAAATCCTTTCTGGGTCGCCACTCACCTTCCTCCACCACAGCGAGTTAGAACATTACCATAACTATGCCTTTGATTGCCGAACGACGAGTCATAACGCCTTTGTAGACATAACATGAATCGCTCAACTGGCGAGTTAGAAATATCCTCATATCCAGACCTTTGGTCACCTGACGGCGAGTCATAATGTCCCTATAGTCATATTGTAGATCTCAATCTGGCGAGTTACCACACTTTATGGTCCTTAATGAGCCGCCTTGTTCCTTATTTTTTGTAGTCATGGTTAGCATCTCGAAATGCGATTGGCTACCAACCAAGATTAATGACACCTTTGTCGAGAAATTTGTCAAGTCGGGTTATCTTGATTGTAAGGAAGTCATTGGTTGGCAGACCACCCCAAGCGAGGTGATTCCCAATCCTGGCGAGGGGGAAGTAGTTGTTTTCATTTATCATCTTGAATGAGGTTTCAAACCGCCCGGGTCAAAGTTCTTTAGGGACGCTCTGCATTTCCTCAACGTTCACCCTCAGGATCTGGGACCCAACTCCATCAGTAACCTCTGTCAATTTCAAGTATTTTGCGAGGCATACCTGCAGATAGAGCCCACAGTTCCATTATTTGGAAATTCTTCCATCTAAACCGCTAGACCAAATTTTCCAATGGGCCCAACTAGGAACTCGCGGGGGGGGGGGGTCCACATCCAGTGGCGCCGCGAACGTGGGTTTCCGTCTGTCCTCCTGCCCAGCCATCCCAAAGGCTGGGCCGAGTCTTGGTTTTATTGTCGTGACACTTCTCCTCCCGATGAGAACCCACTTCCGGGTTATAGAGAAGACCGCTTACCCATGGACTTCAAGCTGCCAGAAAAACTTACCGAAGAAGAAGAATCGAAATTCATCCTCATCTTCTCCGAGCTACGGTCTTTGACCAATAATGGTCTCACCGGGGTTGACCTATTCCGTTGCTGGGTGGAGTGGAATACTCATAATCCTTATCGGTCACAAAGATAAGCGAAGTAGCAAACTTTGGGTCGTATTTCATCCTAGCGTTCAAAGATTTTTCTTTCCACTTACGCAGTAACTTCTCAACATCATAGCTATCCTTACAAGCAAGAAAGTCCTCAGCTATCTCTCCCTCCATAACATAACCCTCAGGCATATCAGGCAATTCATATCTAGGAGAGTTAGTTCTAACAGGCGAAATAATAGGTTCTACTTCAATAATCTCAGCAGTTTCAGAAGTATCATCACATCTAGCAGCAACTCTAGCAATTTGTGTATCAAGGAATGCACCTAGTTGCAAAGCAGTATCAAGCATAGCATCATCACAAGCATCATGGATAGAAGAAGTAGCATCATCAAGCACAGGCGACACATCAAAATTTCTAGCAGGAGGTGGTGTCGCAAACGTACTCATAACTGAAGTTGAATCAAGTGAAGAGCTAGATGGCAGTTCCTTACCTGTCCTCGTAGTTGAGCGCAAGACTTTAGCTTTTGGATCTTTCGGATTCCTCATAGTGATCAGCAGACGTATATCCCAAGTGACTTAGAGAATATAGCTATGCCTCCCCGGCAACGGCGCCAGAAAAAAGGTCTTGATAACCCACAAGTATAGGGGATTGCAACAGTTTTCGAGGGTAGAGTATTCAACCCAAATTTGTTGATTCGACACAAGGGGAAGCCAAAGAATATTCTCAAGTATTAGCAGTTGAGTTGTCAATTCAACCACACCTGAAAGACTTGGTATCTGCAGAAAAGTATCTGTAGCAAGGTAGTGTGATAGCAATAGTACCAACAGAGTAACAGTAGCAGCAGTGACAATAGTAATAGCAGTAGCGACAGAGTAATGGTAGCAGTAGTGACAACAGTAGCAGCAAAGTAACGTAGCAAGGACCAGTAGGAAAAACTCGTAGGCATTGGATCGGTGATGGATAATTATGCCGGATGGTATTCATTATGCAACAGTTATAACACGGAGAGATATGTAACTAGCTCCAGTTCGTCAATGTAATGTAGGCATGTATTCCGTATGTAGTCATACGTGCTTAGGGAAAATAACTTGCATGACATCTATTGTCCATCCCTCCCGTGGCAGCGGGGTCCTAATGGAAACTATGAGATATTAAGGTTCTCCTTTTAATAGAGAACCGGACCAACGCATTAACACTTGGTGAATACATGAACTCCTCATACTATGGTCATCTCCGGGAGTGGTTCCGGCTATTTTCACTCTGGGGTTGCCGTGTCATAACACATAGTAGGTGACTACAACTTGCAAGATAGGATCAAGAACACACATATATTGGTGACAACATAATAGGTTCAGATCTGAAATCATGGCACTCGGGCCCTAGTGACAAGCATTAAGCCTGGCAAAGTAGTAGCAACATCAATCTCAGAACATAGTGCATACTAGGGATCAATCCCCGTAAAAACTAACTCCATTACATGATAGATCTCATCCAACCCATCACCGTCCAGCAAGCCTACGATGAGATTACTCACGAACGGTGAAGAGCATCATGGAATTGGCGATGAAGGAAGGTTGGTGATGACGATGGCGATGATCTCCCCTCTTCGGAGCCCAGAACGGACTCCAGATCTGCCCTCCAGAGGAAGAACAGGAGGTGGCGGTGCCTCCATATCGTAAAACGCGATGAACTCTTCTCCTCGATTTTTTTCCATACGGAAGGGACAAAATAGAGATGGAATTGGAGGCAGTGGAGCTCCGTGGGCCCAACAAGCCTGCCAGGCGCGGCTAGGGGGGCCCAGGCCTGGTGGGCTTGTGGGCTCCATGCTCCACTTCTTCGGTTGATTCTTACGCCAGTATTTTTTATATATTCCACAAAATATCCTCGTAAATTTCCAGGTCATTCCGAGAACTTTTATTTCTGCGCAAAAACAACACCATGGCAATTCTGCTGAAAATAGCGTTAGTCTGGGTTAGTTCCATTCAAATCCTGCAAATTAGAGTCCAAAATAAGGGCAAAAGAGTTTGGAAAAGTAGATACGACGGAGACGTATCAACTCCCCCAAGCTTAAAGCCTTGCTTGTCCTCAAGCAATTCAGTTGACAAACTGAAAGAGACAAAAGAAAAACTTTTACGAACTCTGTTTGATCTTGTTGTTGCAACTATGTCTAACTCATAACCAGAATTTCAGCAAGATCAGAAGCTAACCACATAAGCAATGACATCTAGGTCTCACGGTAAACTCATATCAATGGCATAATCAACTAGCGAGCAATAATGATAAGTTTCAAATGTCAACACTTCAATCAAAACAATCATGAAGCAGTGTGAACAGATGGTATCTCGCTAGCTCTTTCTGAGACCGCAAAACATAAATGTAGAGCACCTTCGAAGACCAAGGGCTGACTATACATTGTAATTCATGGCAAAGAAGATCCAGTCATAGTCATACTCAACATCAGTCAAAAGAAAAACATAAGAATGACAGAAGTGCTCTCTAATTGGTGCTTTTTGTAAGAAGAGGATGACTCAACAGAAACATAAATAGATAGGCCCTTTGCAGAGGGAAGCATTGATTTGCAGAGGTGCCAGAGCTCAAGCTTTTAAAACAAAGATAATAATTTTGGGTGGCATGCTTACATTGTCAACGCAATGACCAAGAGTTTTCACAATTTTCCATGCTACACATACTATAGGCGGTTCCCAAACATAAAAGTAAAGTTTTGACTCCCGCACCACCGATCAATCACACTCCACGACTAGCTGAATACTCGGGTGCCGTCCATACCAACATCAATCCAGGGGAGTTTTGTTTGCAATTATCTTTTCGATTGAGCATGGAACTGGGCATTCCAATTACCGGCCCCTTTCTCATGAATGATAGTGAATAAACACGTATCGAGGATAACACGCCTAGCATGGAAGATACTGATCGCCCCTTGTCACCACATGAGTGGTTCGGGCATGCAAAACATATTATTACTTGAAGGTTTAGAGAGTGGCACATGCAAATTTACTTGGAACGACAGGTAGATACCGCATATAGGTAGGTATGATGGACTCATATGGAACAACTTTGGGTTTATAGAAGTGGATGCACTAGCAGTATTCCCGCTTAGTACAAGTGAAGGCTAGCAAAAGACTGGGAAGCGACCAACTAGAGAGCGACAACAGTCATCAATATGCATTGAGATTAACCAACATTGAGTGCAAGCATGAGTAGGACATAAATCACCATGAACATGAATATCATAGAGGCTATGTTGATTTTCTTTCAACTACATGCGTGAACATGCGCCAAGTCAAGCCACTTGAATCATTCAAAGGAGGATACCATCCTATCATACTACATCATAATCATCTTAAGATTCATGTTGGCATCCAAGACAAACCATTATAAGCTCCTAGCTAATTAAGCATGGCATCAGAAACTATGATCTCTAAGTTGTCATTGCAAACATGTTTCTCTCACAACAAAGCTGAACTAGGAAAGATGAGCTAGTCATATTTACAAAAACAAAATAGATCGAGTTCATACGAGATTTTACAGGCTCAGTCACTTCATCATATATCGTCATTATTGCCTTTTCACTTGGACGACCGAATGATGTGAACAATAATAAGAGTGCTCGTGCATTGGACTAAGCTGGAATCTGCAAGCAAACACAAAGGAGAAGATTATGTAATATGGCTCTTTGAAAGAGAAACAGATATGCATGCGAGAGCCACTAAACATTGTAACCATGGTCTTCTACCTTGACCCAAAGAAAAGAAAACTATTTACACGGGAAAGCTCCCAACAAGCAAAAGAAGAACAAGAAATCTTTTTGGGTTTTCTCAAACTAGACAAACACATGAAAAGAAAGCGAGAAAAAGAAATAAACTAGCATGGATGATACAGTGGCAAAGTGTGAACACCGACTAACAAAGTGAAAGTGTAAGCATGAATATAAAGTCGGTGAGAAACACGTACTCCCCCAAGCTTAGGCTTTTGGCCTAAGTTGGTCTACTCCCATGGAGGGAAATAACCGTCTCCGGGGTACTCGGGAGTGGACTGAGGATGCCACTGCTGTGTGAGCTCCTCTGGCTCCCGCTGATAAACTGGCGTCTGGTACTCGACTGGTAGCTCGGGCATGGGCGCCTGTGGTTGGGCTATGCCCCAATATGCGTAGATGTCCGAGGGCATAATAATGTACCTTCCTAGATGAAGATTGAACAAAGAAGGAGCTGGCAAAGTAATTGTCTCACGAGTACCCTGACTAAATACCAGGTTATAAATCATCCTCTTATTTATATCTTTATCAAGAAAGTCATGGTGAACCATGCTATCATAATCTAGATATCTCTCAGGAAGAAGAATCTCTTCTTCCTCGTGCAGTCTAATAGGTATCTCAAAATGTCTAGCAAGACGGGTAGCATAGATACCTCCATAAACAACGCCTTTAGAACGGTTCATGTTCAACCGTTGAGCCACTATAGCGCCCAAGCTATATGTTTTATCATTATAAAGGGCTTCGCACAAAACCACAAGATCTGGGGAGCTAAGGGCCCCAACTTCCCACGGCCAATCAAACATTTTCCCACGAATAATGAGAAGTACCGAAGCACGGGAAAATGTATGCTAGCAGCTCTAGCGCAAGACACTCCTCTGTGCTCCCCTAAAGCAATAGTGTCAATGAAAGCCTCCAAGTCCCATGGACGAGGTTCATGAATATCCCAAACATAAGGTAATTTGCAAACATTCCAAAAATCCTGAAGTGACATGCGCTGGGGGATATCATATAACTTGAACTCAACCATAGGATGGTTCTTCCTTGGACAGAAGTTAAAGCTTTGCACGCAAATATTAGTGAGGAGGAGGTATTGCGGACACTTATCTTCAACGAAAGCGGTAAGGCCTGCATTCTCCACCAAGTAGTAAAAGTCCTCATAAAGTCCGGCGGCACGTAAGAACACATCGCTTGGCCACTCGCACGCTCGAACTTCTGCAACTCGGGGGACCGGATACTTGGGTTTCTTCTTCTCATGTTCATCATCCTTGGGGTCACGGCTTGAAGAGCCTCTTAAGAACCTCCTCATCTTTTCCTTTTCCTATCTCTAAAAATTTCTGAAATTTTTAGTGACTCTAAGGAAAAGTGAACAAGGCTCAACGAAACTCATAGCAACTACTCCAACAAGTGCCTAGAGGCCGTATCACGCATCAAAACTACTTGGGACCAGCTAAAATTAGCATGCAAAGCTCAAGAACAGGGTCACCAAGGCAGCAAAAATACGCAACGAATAAGGCACTAGAGCAAAAACTAATTGGACCAATGGAGGAGTCACATACCAAGGAGCAATTTGCCCAAAACAGTTTGGTGAATGGGGCTTTGCACAAGGAGATCGAAAATCGAAGCAAGAAGAGCAAGAACATGGGTTTGAGCTGTGAAACGATTTTTTTTGGAGGTAGGAGAAGCAGATGGGAGCTAGAATAAGTGGAGGGGGGACACATGGCCCCCACAAGCCTGGTAGGCATGGCAGGGGAGTGCCCGCGCCTCCATGGCTTGTGGCCCACTGGTGCAGCCCCCTGACTAGCTCTTCGTCTCAGAATTTTTCAAAAATTCCAGAAAAAATCATACTTGATTTTCACGGCATTCGGAGAACTTTAATTTTCGGGACACTTTTCTAGGGGACGCTAAAAGCAGAAAACATGGAAAACTAAAGCTAAATCTATCATTTTTCTTCTAAGCAACCGAAGGTGAAAGCTTGGAATAGAGGTTTGTGACACCTCGATTCATCCATCTCATGGTCATCGAAAGAAATCCGTCAATGAGGCTGATCAAGTCTCCTTGACAAACTTTTTTGAATCGCAAAAGAAAACGGAGAATTTTCGAATAGCCACTAGGTTGCCTCAATGGGGATGCGCATATCCCCAACAAGCAAATCATACTTCATCTTGACAGTAGGTATAGGGCATTCAAAGCTCCCAATAAGAATCGATGATGTTTTTTCGATAGCATTGATGCAGTGTACTCGATATTGTTTCTTCGGAAAGTGCACCGCATGATCATTACCATTGACATGGAAAGTGACATTGCCCTTGTTGCAATCTATAACAGCCCTTGCAGTGTTTAGAAAGGGTCTTCCAAGGATGACCGCCATGGCATCATCCTCGGGAATATCCAAAATAACAAAGTCTGTTAAGATAGTGACGTTAGCAACCACAACAGGCACATCCTCGCAAATGCCGATAGGGAAAGCAGTTGATTTGTCGGCCATTTGCAGAGAGATTTCAGTCGGTGTCAACTTATCCAGTTCAAGCCTACGATAAAGAGAGAGAGGCATAACACTAACACCGGCTCCAAGGTCGCATAAAGCAGTTCTAACGTAGTTTCCTTTAATGGAGCAAGGTATAGTGGGCACTCCGAGATCACCTAGTTTCTTAGGAGTTCCACCCTTGAAGGTGTAATTGGCAAGCATGGTGGAAATCTCAACCTCAGGTATCCTCCTCTTATTAGTAAAAATATCCTTCATGTACTTAGCATACAGAGACATTTTGAGCTTATCTGTCAAACGCATTTGCAAAAAGACAGGTCTAATCATGTCAACAAATCGCTCAAAATCCTCATTATCCTTTTTCTTGGATGGTTTGGGAGGAAAGGGCATGGGTTTCTGAACCCATGGTTCCCTTTCTTTACCATGCTTCCTAGCAGCGAAGTCATTCTTATGATAACTCCTAGTCTTAGGCTGTGGGTTATCAAGATCAACAGGTTCAATCTCCACATCCTTATCATTGCTAGGTTGAGCATCAACATGAACATCACTATCGATATTATCATTAGGCTCATGTTCATTACCAGATTGTGTTTCGGCATCAGAAACACATACATCGTTTGGATTCTCGGGTGTAACAGCAACAGGGTTGCTAGCGTGCATGTTCCTATCATATTTCTTCTTCTTCCTCGGATGACTAGGTGCATCAGTGCTAACTCCTTGAGAATCTTGTTCAATTCTCTTAGGATGACCCTCAGGATACAAAGGTTCCTGGGTCATTCTACCGCCTCTAGTGACGACTCTAACAAAATTGTCATTCAGCTGATTGAGCAAGTCATTTTGAGCCTTAAGTACTTGTTCTACTTGAGTAGTAACCATAGAGGCATGTTTACTCGTGAATAGGGTGGCTATATCGTGCAGTTTGGTAAGATGTGCTACAACCGTTTTAGACTCATAACCGTGAAAAGGATCAGATTCGACCAAAGTGATTAACTCCGGGTCGACAGAGAATTCATAATCCTTATAGGCCACAAACATAGGCGAAGTAGCAAACTTCCGGTCGTATGTCATCCTAGCGTTCAAAGATTTTTCTTTCCACTTACGCAGCAACTTCTCAACATCATAGCTATCCTTACAAGCAAGAAAGTCCTCAGCTATCTCTCCCTCCATAACATAACCCTCATGCATATCATGCAATTCATATCTAGGAGAGCTAGTTCTAACAGGCGAAATAACATGTTCTACTTCAATAATCTCAGCAATTTCAGAAGTATCATCACATCTAGCAGCAACTCTAGCAATTTGTGCATCAAGGAATGCACCTAGTGGCAAAGTAGCATCAAGCATAGCATCATCACAATCATCATCGATAGCAGAAGTAGCATCATCAAGCACAGGCGACACATCAAAATTTCTAGCAGGAGGTGGTGTCACAAACTTACTCATAACTGAAGGTGAATCAA
Organism: Hordeum vulgare subsp. vulgare; assembly: GCF_904849725.1. Taxonomy (NCBI): domain Eukaryota; kingdom Viridiplantae; phylum Streptophyta; class Magnoliopsida; order Poales; family Poaceae; genus Hordeum; species Hordeum vulgare. Next base: position 117,458,421 of record NC_058519.1, on the reverse strand, counting down.
GTGCAGAGCTAGATGGCAGTTCCTTACATGTCCTCGTAGTTGAGGGCAAGACTTTAGTTTTTGGATCTTTCAGATTCCTCATAGTGATCAGTAGACGTAAATCCCAAGTGACTCAGAGAATATAGCTATGCCTCCCCGGCAACGGCACCAGAAAAAGGTCTTGATAACCCACAAGTATAGGGGATTGCAACAGTTTTTGAGGGTAGAGTATTCAACCCAAATTTGTTGATTCGACACAAGGGGAAGCCAAAGAATATTCTCAAGTATTAGCAGTTGAGTTGTCAATTCAACCACACCTGAAAGACTTAGTATCTGCAGCAAAGTATCAGTAGCAAGGTAGTGTGATAGCAATAGTAGCAATAGAGTAACAGTAGCAGCAGTGACATCAGTAATAACAGTAGCGACAGAGTAACGGTAGCAGCAGCGACAACAGTAGCAGCAAAGTAACGTAGCAAGGACTAGTAGGAAAAACTCATAGGCATTAGATCGGTGATGGATAATTATGCCGGATGGTATTCATCATGCAACAGTTATAACACGGAGAGATATGTAACTAGCTCCAGTTCGTCAATGTAATGTAGGCATGTATTCCATATGTAGTCATACGTGCTTAGGGAAAAGAACTTGCATGACATATATTGTACATCCCTCCCGTGGCAGCGGGGTCCCAATGGATACTACGGGATATTAAGGTTCTCCTTTTAATGGAGAACCGGACCAACGCATTAACACTTGGTGAATACATGAACTCCTCATACTATGGTCATCTCCGGGAGTGGTTCCGGCTATTGTCACTCTGGGGTTGCCGGGTCATAACACATAGTAGGTGACTACAACTTGCAAGATAGGATCAAGAACACACATATATTGGCGACAATATAATAGGTTCAGATCTGAAATCATGTCACTCGGGCCCTAGTGACAAGCATTAGGCATGGCAAAGTAGTAGCAACATCAATCTCAGAACATAGTGGATACAAGGATCAATTCCCGTCAAAACTAACTCGATTACATGATAGATCTCATCCAACCCATCACCGTCCAGCAAGCCTACGATGAGATTACTCACGAACGTTGAAGAGCACCATGGAATTGGCGATGAAGGTAGGTTGGTGATGACGATGGTGACGATCTCCCCTCTCCGGAGCCCAGAACGGACTCCAGATCTGCCCTCCACAGGAAGAACAGGAGGTGGCGGCGCCTCCATATAGTAAAACGCGATGAACTCTTCTCCTGGATTTTTTTCAGGATGGAAGGGACTAAATAGAGCTGGAATTGGAGGCGGTGGAGCTCCGTTGGCCCCACAAGCATGCCAGGCGTGGCCAGGGGGGCCCGCGCCTGGTGGGCTTGTGGGCTCCACACTCCACTTCTTCGGTTGATTCTTGCGCCAAAAATCCTCGTAAATTTCCAGGTCATTCCGAGAACTTTTATTTCTGCGCAAAAACAACACCATGGCAATTCTGCTGAAAACAACGTTAGTCCGGGTTAGTTCCATTCAAATCATGCAAATTAGAGTTCAAAACAAGGGCAAAAGGGTTTGCAAAAGTAGATACGACGGAGACGTATCACTCACCCAAATGCTTGTCTGGACATTGATTTCCTTTTGAAGAAGGCGAGGTATGCTCCCAAACGTAAAACTGAAGCCATTCTGGCGACTTAGTTTCCGGGTTACCTGAAAAGACACCCGGTCGAAAACGCCAAAGTGAGGTATACTCCTGTTAACACACTCTCCTTGTAGAAAATGTTAGTCACAACTCGTTTACTTCTTGAACTTTTATTCTTTCAGGTCTCTCCTCCTTCATCTGGCGACTCAGTGATGTCAGCTCTTCCACCAATGATTCGTGTACAGGGGTAAGTTCTTCTATTAACCTTTTTTTTCTTCCTAATAATGATACTTGTTCTAACTTTGATGTCTTCATCTCAGAGCACAAGCAAAGAAGATAAAAACTGGCGACTTCTCTTCTGCTCCTAAGACGACTGAGGTGTTAGGCATGAGCACCTCTACCCGAGAGCTTGATGAAGACCAAGCGGCGGCTCATGATGATCCTACAGATGACATTCCTGATGTCCGGATCGAATCTCCAGGCTCTTTAAAGGAAACCACTGAAAATGTTAACCCGCCGAGCTCTTCCAAGGCGACTGAAAATCCAGATACTGTAATTATTACTGGTACTGGCTACTCCAAACCTGCAGCAGCGGTGTTATCCAAACATGCATCAAAAGAGTCCCATCCTTCCACAGAACAAGATATCACTAAGCTGAAGCTTCCCCATTATGAGAAGCTCGAATTTGACCAACTCTGCTCTGGCTTCGTAAGTCGCCTGGAGACGAGTTATGAAATGGAGAAGAGCTTGATCCACATGATGAGAGTCAAACATGAAGTATGTCCTTTATTATGTGTTCTTCCACCCATTAGCCTTCCAGGAGACTAGTCTTGCTTGATGAAATTATGTTTGTTGCAATATCTAGTAGACCCATATCTGTCCATAGCCCCCAAGGGCCGGGTCATCTTTTGAAAGATGAGCCGGGTCTTGAATTTGTAAAAAAACTTCAACCTGTAGCCCCAAGGCCCAGATCATCTTTTGAAAGGTGAGCCGGGTCTTGTATTAAATGAAAACTTCTACCTGTAGCCCCCAAGGGCCTGGTCATCTTTTGAAAGATGAGTCGGGTCTTGAATCAGGTAAAAATTTCAACCTGTAGCCCCCAAGGGCCAGGTCATCTTTTGAAAGATGAGCCGGGTGTTGCATTAGATAAAAACTTCAACTTGTAACCCCCAAGGGCCGAGTCATCTTTTGAAAGATGAGCCGGGTCTTGTATTTTGTATGAAAACTTCAACCTGTAGCCCCCAAGGGCTGGGTCATATTTTGAAAGATGAGCCGGGTCTTGAATTAGGTAAAAAACATCAACCTGTAGCCCCAAGGGTCGGGTCATCTTTCAAAAGATGAGCTGGGTCTTGCATTAGACAAAAACTTCAACCTGTAGCCCCCAAGGTCCGGGTCATCTTTTGAAAGATGAGCCGGGTCTTGTATTTTGTATGAAAACTTCAACTTGTAGCCCCCAAGGGCCAGGCTATCTTTTGAAAGATGAGCCGGGTCTTGTATTTTGTATGACTTCGAATAGAATCATACATTAGCCCCCAAGTGTTAGGGATGTTGCTTGCAACAGTTCTAAAACTTGTCTCCCCAAAATTTGTTTGCAGGAATCTGTGACCCGGGCCGAGTCATCTCTTGCTGACTTGAAGAAAAGCTTAGCCGAACAGCAGGATGCTCGGACTGCATCTGAAGAAAAATATCGGTTGGCCCTGGCTGACATGGAGAAAATGAAAGCCGACCACCAAAAATTGAGAAGAAAGCCAATGCTGATCAAGCCGCCATCCTGAAGCGGGCGGAACAAGCCGCCACCCTACAAGAGCTCTCCGGGCTAAAAAAGCATGTATCAACATGTCCCAAGCCATCTTTGGTAAGGAGAAATTCCCTTGTTCGGAAAGAGGAGTCATAATTTAGTTTGCAAATACTGATTGTCATTGTTTATCCTTTGCAGGTCCGCGAGCGGCCAATCTCCAAGACGACTTCATCCTGAAGCTGAAGGCGATTTACACCTTTACGGAGCAGCTGTATACAGGAAGCATGCTGACGATGAAGGCAGTGATGGGCAACAAGGAACCAATCAAGTCCATCAAGAATATGTTGGGTTTCTTGTCAACATTGCCACCGCAAGTAGATGAACTAAAGAGGTCAGCCGCCTGCAAGGGAGCTCTGACCACCCTAAGTCGGTGCCTCGCCTATGCCCCTGAACTCAAGCCAGAGGAGGTAGCAGCTGGTTACCCTGAGCTGAAGGATGACGAGTCGGAGTTCACCGAAGACGATTACCACAGGGTTGTGAAAGAGTCCCGTGCCGCGCGACTCAGTTGGCGGCTAGTTTGGACTTGAACAAATACCACGCTGCGTATGATGACAACAACCAAAAGGTGACTCCTCCTTCATTCGGAATTACCAGTCTGACTCCTCGCCGGCGCAAGAATCCCTTCGACTTTGAAGCGGACCTATCTATCTTTCTGAATGACAAAAATGAATTCGTCGCCTTGTCCAAGTGCAACTGGAAGCTGAGCGATTTACAAACTGAAGATGGAGAGAGCTCAAGGCAAGGCGACCCGGACGCGGCTTAAGTCTACCCAGGATGTAATCATTTCTTCAAAAACAATTTGGTCTCTTCTTGACCAGGAGATGACGCCCGGTATGGCCGAGTGAGCCATGTAATAGTTGTTAGGTTTTAGGGAAACAATCTTCCATCCATGCCTTTTGCTTGACATTGCTGAATAGTTTATACTTTTTGTGAACACATGAGTCGCCTTTACCAATCTTGATGCTTGATAATTTAGGAAGTGTCATATTCTGACAAGAAAAAGCTTCTTCAACCTGTTTGTCAGGGAAAAACACCATAGGCCAACTCAATGAGTCATGGCGAGTTATAAGCAAGGAGCCGGCTCAGTGAGTCACGACGAGTTATAAGCAAGGAGCCGGCTCAGTGAGTCGTGGCGAGTTATATAAAGGTTTACGAAACCTTGCGGCAGTGCCACGAAGATAGTCGTACAAATTTGTTGGCTTGATGAGCTACGACAGGATAGGGCGAGTTTGCAAAACTCGAGTGCTACCCGAAGAAGGATTTTGCAATAGCCCAAGTTTTTAGACCGGCTGATCAGGCGCGAGTGAGATAATACGTCCATTTTGCATCATGCTTTTGTGTTCATGTTTATCGCTTTATGGGCTGTTATTACACTTCACGGTACAATACTTATGCATTTTCTCTCTTATTTTATAAGGTTTACATGAAGAGGGAGAATGCCGACAACTGGAATTCTGGTCTGAAAAGGGAGCAAGTTTGAGATACCTATTCTGTGCAACTCCAAAAGCCCTGAAAATCAACGAGGAATTATTTTGGATTTTATGAAAAATACTGGGCGGAAGAAGTAACGGAGGGGAGCCACCATGAGGCCACAAGCCTGCCAGGCCCGGCCTACCCCCCTGGCCGGGCCTGGGTGGCTTGTGGGCCCCCCGTTGCCCCTCCGACGCTCATCTTTTGCTATATGGAGGGTTTCGTTCTAGAAAAAATCAGAAGGAGGCTTTTGGGAGGAGCCGCCGCCGCCACGAGGCGGAACTTGAGCATAACCAATCTAAAGCTCCGGTAGGGCCGTCCTGCCGGGGAAATTTCCCTCCCGGAGGGGGAAATTGTTGCCATCGTCATCACCAACACTCCTCTCATTGGAGGGGACTCATCTCCATCAACATCTTCATCAGCACCATCTCATCTCCAAACCCTTGTTCATCTCTTGTAACCAATCCCCATCTCGCGACTCCGATTGGTCCTTGTAAGGTTGCTAGTAGTGTTCATTACTCTTTGTAGTTGATGCTAGTTGGATTACTTGGTGGAAGATTATATGTTCAGATCTTTGATGCTATTCAATACCTCTCTGGTCATGAACATAATTATGCTTTGTGAGTAGTCACTTTTGTTCCCGAGGACATGGGATAAGTCTTGCTATAAGTAGTCATTTGAATTTGGTATTCGTTCGATATTTTGATGTGTTGTATGTTGTTTTTCCTCTAGTGGTGTTATGTGAACGTCGACTACATAACATTCACCATTATTTGGGCCTAGAGGAAGGCATTGGGAAGTAATAAGTAGATGATAGGTTGCTAGAGTGACAGAAGCTTAAACCCTAGTTTATGCGTTGCTTTGTAAGGGGTTGATTTTGATCCACTAGTTTAATGCTATGGTTAGCCTTTGTCTTAATTCTTCTTTCGTAGTTGCGGATGCTTGCGAGAGGGGTTAATCATAAGTGGGATGTTTGTCCAAGTAAGGGCAGCACCCAACCACTGGTCCACCCACATATCAAACTATCAAAGTAGCGAACGCGAATCATATGAGCATGATTAAAACTAGCTTGACAGAAATTCCCATGTGTCCTCGGGAGCGCTTTACCTCATATAAGAGTTTGTCCAGGCTTGTCCCTTGCTACAAAAGGGATTGGGCCATCTTGCTGCATCTTTGTTACTATTGTTACTTGCTACTCGCTACGAATCATCTTATCACACAACTATCTGTTACCGATAATTTTAGTGCTTGCAGAGAATACCTTGCTAAAAACCACTTGTCAGTTCCTTCTGCTCCTCGTTGGGTTCGACACTCTTACTTATCGAAAGAACTACGATAGATCCCCTACACTTGTGGGTCATCAAGACTCTTTTCTGGCGCCGTTGCCGGGGAGTGAAGCGCCTTTGGTAAGTGGAATTTGGTAAGGAAACATTTATATAGTGTGCTGAAATTTATTGTCACTTGTCGCTATGGAAACTAATCCTTTGAGGAGCTTGTTCGGGGTATCTTCACCTCGAACAGAAGCACAAGGAGTTGCTCCTCAACCTGGTGCACCTACTGAAAATATTTTTTATGAAATTCCTTCGGGTATGCTAGAGAAACTGTTGGCTAATCCTTTTTCAGGAGATGGAACATCACATCCCGACTTGCATCTAATCTATGTAGATGAAGTTTGTGGTTTATTTAAGCTTGCAGGTTTGCCCGAGGATGAGGTCAAGAAGAAGGTATTTCCCATATCTTTGAGGGATAAGGCATTGACATGGTATAGGCTATGTGATGATACTGGATCATGGAACTACAATCAATTGAAATTGGAATTTCATCAAAAGTTTTATCCTATGGATCTAATACATCGTGATCGGAATTATATTTATAATTTTTGGCCTTGTGATAGGGAAAGCATCGCTCAAGCTTGGGGGAGGCTTAAGTCAATGTTATATTCATGCCCCAACCATGAGCTCTCGAGAGAAATTATTATTCAGAACTTCTATTCTCGACTTTCCCATGATAATCGCACCATGCTTGACACTTCTTGTACCGGTTCTTTTATGAAGAAAGATATTGACTTCAAATGTAATTTATTGGAAAGAATTAAACACAACTCTGAAGATTGGGAGTTTGATGAAGGTAAGGAGTCAAGTATGAATCTCAAGTTCGATTGCGTTAAATCCTTTGTTGAAACAAATACTTTTTGTGATTTTAGCGCCAAATATGGACCTGACTCTGAGATAGTAGCTTCATTATGTGAATCATTTGCTGCTCATATTGATCTCCCTAAAGAGAAGTGGTTTAAATATCATCCTCCCTTAGAAGTCAATGTAGTTAAACCCAATCCATTTGAAGAGAAAGTCATTGCTTATAATGATCCTATTGTTCCTAGTGCTTACATTGAGAGACCACCTTTCACTGTTAGAATAAAGGACCATTCTAAAGCTTCAACTATGATACGTAGTGGCTACATTAGAACACTTACACCCCCTGAGAAAATTAGAGTTGAACCTAGCATTTCTGTTATCAAAGATCTCTTGTCCGACAATGTTGATGGGCATGATATTCACTTCTGTGAAAATGCTTCTAGAATTGCTAAACCTCATACTAGAGACAAACATAGGCCTGTTGTTGGCATGCCTGTTGTTTCTGTTAAGATAGGAGATCATTGTTATCATGGTTTATGTGACGTGGGTGCTAGTGTTAGTGCAATACCTCAATCTTTATATGATGAAATTAAAGACGAGATTGCACCTGTCGAGATGGAACCTATTGATGTCACTCTTCAGCTTGCCAATAGAGATACTATCTGCCCTTTGGGAATTGTTAGAGATGTTGAAGTCTTGTGTGGTAAAACTAAGTATCCTCATGATTTTCTTGTCCTTGCTACCACACAATATAGCTTTTGTCCCATCATATTTGGCAGACCTTTCCTCAATACTGTCAATGCTCATATTGACTGTGAGAAGCAAACTGTCACTGTTGGCTTTGAAGGTGTGTCACATGAATTCAATTTCTCCAAGTTTGGTAGACAACCTCATGAAAAAGAATTGTCTAGTAAGGATGAAATTATTTCCCTAGCTTCTATTGTTGTGCCTCCTACTGATCCTTTAGAGCAATATTTTCTTGAGCATGAAAATGATATGCATATGGATGAAAGGAATGAGATAGATAGAGTTATCTTTGAACAACATCCTATCCTTAAGATTAATTTTCCTGTTGATCTGCTTGGAGATCCACCCCCACCAAAGGGTGATCCTGTGTTCGAGCTTAAGCAGTTGCCTGATACTCTTAAGTATGCTTATCGAAAAAGAGATATAACCTGTTATTATTAGTGCTAGCTTTTCACGGCATGAAGAAAATTAATTATTGGAAACTCTAAGGAAGCACCGTGTTGCTATTGGATATACTCTTGATGATCTTAAGGGCATTAGTCCCACTCTATGCCAGCACAAAATTAAAACTGATCCTGATTCCAAACCAGTTGCTGATCATCAACGGAGATTAAATCCTAAGATGAAAGAGGTAGTAAGAAAAGAAATACTAAAGCTCCTGGAAGCAGGTATTATCTATCCTCTTGATCATAGTGATTGGGTAAGTCCGGTGCATTGCGTCCCTAAGAAGGGAGGTATTATCGTTGTCCCTAATGATAAAGATGAATTGATCTCGCAGAGGATTATTACTGGCTATAGGATGGTGATTGATTTTAGGAAATTTAATAAGGCCACTAGGAAAGATCATTACCTTTGCCTTTTATTGACCAAATTCTAGAAATATTGTCCAAACACACACAGTTCTGCTTTCTAGATGGTTATTCGGGTTTCTCCCAAATACCTGTTGCACAATCAGATCAGGAGAAAACCACTTTTACCTGCCCTTTCGGTACCTTTGCTTATAGACGTATGCCTTTTGGCTTATGTAATGCACCTGCTACCTTTCAAAGATGTATGATGGCTATATTCTCTGACTTTTGTGAAAAGACTGTTGAGGTTTTCATGGATGACTTCTCTGTTTACGGGTCTTCTTTTGATGATTGCCTTAGCAACCTTGATCGAGTTTTGCAGAGATGTAAAGATACCAACCTTGTCTTGAATTGGGAGAAGTGCCACTTTATGGTTAATGAAGGCATCGTCTTAGGACATAAAATTTATGAAAGAGGTATTGAAGTCAATAAGGCTAAGGTTGATGCGATCAAGAAAATGCCATGCCCTACAGACATTAAAGGTATAAGAAGTTTCCTTGGTCATGTTGGTTTCTATAGAAGGTTCATTAAAGACTTCTCTAAGATTTCTAGGCCTCTTACCAATCTCTTGCAAACGGATATTCCTTTTGTTTTTGACGATGATTGTGAGGAAGCCTTCGAAATAGTTAAGAAGGCCTTGATAACTACACCTATTGTTCAACCACCTGATTGGAACTTACCTTTTGAAATTATTTGTGATGCTAGTGATTATGTTGTTGGTGTTGTTCTAGGACAAAGAGTTGATAAGAAGTTGAATGTTATTCACTATGCTAGTAAAACTCTAGACAGTGCCCAAAGAAACTATGCTACTACTGAAAAGGAATTTTTAGAAGTCGTGTTTGCATGTGAAAAGTTCAGGTCTTACATTGTTGATTCCAAGGTGACTATTCACACTGATCATGCCGCTATTAAGTATCTTATGGAAAAGAAAGATGCTAAACCTAGACTTATCAGATGGGTTCTCTTGCTACAAGAATTTGATTTGCATGTTGTTGATAGGAAGGGTGCTGAGAACCCCGTAGCAGATAACTTGTCAAGGTTGGAGAATGTTCTTGATGACCCACAACCTATTGATGATAGCTTTCCTGATGAGAAATTGAATATCATCATTGCTTCATGTAGTAAACCGTGGTATGCTGATTATGCAAATTATATTGTTGCCAAATATATACCACCTAGTTTCACATACCAACAAAAGAAGAAATTCTTCTTTGATTTGAGACATTACTTCTGGGATGATGCTCACCTTTATAAAGAAGGAGTAGATGGTGTTATTAGACGATGTGTACCTGAGCATGAACAGGGACTGATCCTACAGAAGTGTCACTCCGAGGCTTACGGAGGACACCATGCGGGAGATGGAACTGCACACAAGGTATTGTAATCAGGTTTCTATTGGCCCACTCTCTTCAAGGATGCCCGTAAGTTTGTCTTGTCTTGTGATGAATGTCAAAGAATAGGTAATATCAGTAAACGTCAGGAAATGCCTATGAATTATTCACTTGTCATTGAACCATTTGATGTTTGGGGTTTTGATTATATGGGACCTTTTCCAAAATCCAACTGGTATACTCACATCCTAGTTGATGTTGATTATGTTACTAAGTGGGTAGAAGTTATCCCAACTAGTAGTGCTGATGACAACACCTCTATCAGGATGCTTAAAGAAGTTATTTTCCCTAGATTTGGAGTCCCTAGATATCTAATGACCGATGGTGGTTCACATTTCATTCATGGTGCTTTCCGTAAAACGCTTGCTAAGTATGATGTCAACCATAGAATTGCATCGCCCTATCATCCTCAGTCGAGTGGTCAAGTAGAGCTAAGCAATAGAGAGATTAAACTAATTCTGCAAAAGACTGTTAATAGGTCTAGGAAGAATTGGTCTAAGAAGCTTGCTGATGCACTATGGGCTTATAGAACTGCTTATAAGAATCCCATGGGCATGTCTCCGTGCAAAATGGTTTACGATAAAGCATGTCATTTACCTCTTGAGCTAGAGCATAAGGCTTATTGGGCAATCAAAGAGCTCAACTTTGATTTCAAACTTGCTGGAGAGAAGAGGTAATTTGACATTAGCTCACTTGATGAATGGAGAACTCACGCATATGAAAATGCCAAGTTGTTCAAAGAAAAAGTTAAGAGGTGGCATGATAAAAGGATACAGAAACGTGAGTTCCATGTAGGTGATTATGTCTTGCTATATAATTCTCGTTTAAGATTTTTTGCAGGCAAGCTTCTCTCTAAATGGGAAGGTCCTTACATTGTTGAGGAAGTATATCGGTCCGGTGCCATCAAGATCAACAACACGGAAGGAAATTTTCCGAGAGTTGTAAATGGGCAAAGAATCAAGCATTATATCTCAGGTACTCCCATAAATGTTGGAAGCAATATTATTAATACCATTACTCCGGAGGTGTACATAAGGGATATTTATCAGCCTGTTTCAGACTCCAAAAACGAAGAGGTATGTGATTCGGTAAGTAAACCGACTCCAAAAACTTTTCCAGTAGCAATTTTTCTCCGTTTTGGAATTTTTAGAAAAATAGAAAAATTTGAAGTAGTCCGGAAAGCGCACGAGGAGGCGACAAGCCTGCCAGGCCCGGCCTACCCCCCTGGCCGGGCCTGGGTGGCTTGTGGGCACCTCGTGTGCCTCCCGGACTCCGTTTTCTTGCAGAGTACTCCTTTTGGTCGGGAAAAAATTCATTATATATTCTCTCGGAAGGTCTGACCGTCGTATCACGCAATTATCTTCTGTTTTCGTTTCGAGCCTGTTTCTGCCGCAGATTAAGGGCAAGATGTCTTCTCAAGATCCAGAGGGGGAGAGCTATGTGGCCGATTACCTTGCTAACCCTAAGGTCTATGGGGACTTGGATCATTATGGTTGGACCACTGATGAGAAGGAAAATTATGATCCCAAGGGGAAGGAAGGAACAAGTTCCGATGAAGAGGAGACTCCTCTACCCCAACCTGGAGACACACATGTGGAGTTCAAGAAGTCCAGCCTCCCTGACGCAAGGAAGAAACCTAAGATTTTGTTTATCCCTTCTCGTCTTTTGCAGGAGAGTAAGCAAGAATTATGCCAAAGGGTGTTGAGGCTTGAATAGGAAATTAACGATCTGAAGGAGCAGAATTTTGTGCCCAAGAGGAAATTAAACAAGTTCAAGACGTGTGCAAAAACTCCACCACCATCACCTTCGAAGGAAGACAACTGAGCATGGGTATGGGCAATCCCCTTGGCTTGTGCCAAACTTGGGGGAGTTGCCCCGTCATCGTATCACCATAACATCTTTTACTTTTACCTTTTTCTTAGTTCGATCCTTTTTGGTTTTATCTTTTTCTAGTATAATAAAGCTCTTAGTATGTTCTAGGCTTGAGTTTTGCTTTGTGTCACCCCCGATGTAATCGAGCTCGTGAGTCATATAATAAAGAGTGCTTTAGTTAAGGGCGTTGCCTCATGCCATGATCTAAAGAAAAGAATGATAAAAGAACAAAAGCATGAAAGATCATGTATTGATCTTATGGGAAGTGATGGATTCACATATAAAAAGAATGTTGATTGAAACTTGTTGCAGGTGGACAAACGTAGACCTTGGTCATTCTTGCAATTAATAGGAAGTAATAAAGAAGGAGAGGTTCACATATAAATATATCATCTTGGGCACCATCTATGATTGTGAACACTCATTAAACTATTACATGCTTAGAAGTAGATGTTGGACAAGGAAGACAACATAATGAATTATGTTTGCTTGGTTCCGAACAATGTTATATGACTAGAGATTCCTTAGCATGTGACGCTTGCTTCCACCTCATATCAGCCAAAACTTCCACACTAAGTAGATATACTAATTGTGCATCCATAAACCTTCAACGCAGTTTTGCCATGAGAGTCCACCATACCTACCTATGGATTGAAGAAGATCCTCCAAGTAAGTTGTCATCGGTGCAAGCAATAAAAATTGCTCCCTAAATATGTCTGATCTATTAGTGCGTGGAAAATAAGCTTTGTACGAACCTGTGATGAGGAAGACATAAAAGCGATAGACTGCATAATAAAGTTCTTTATCACAGGAGGCAATATAAAGTGACGTTCCTTCACACTAAGAGGTCACACATCCAAACCTCAAAAGCGCATGACAACCTCTGCTTCCCTCTGTTAAGGGCCTATCTCGTACCTTTACTTTTTGTCCTTAAAAGAGTCATGGTGATCGACACCAATTCCCTATTTCGCCTTTATCTTGGCTAACGTCATGTGCTAGGGAAAGATCTATATTCATATGTCAACTTGGAAGTAAGTACTCATGAATTATTATTGTTGACATTACCCTTGAGGTAAGTAGTTGGGAGGCGAAACTATAAGCCCCTACCTTTCTCTGTGTCCAACTGAAACTTTGATCTCATGAGTACCATGTGAGTTTTAGCAATTGTAGAAGACGAAAGGATGATTGAGTATGTGGATTTGCTTTACAAGCTCTTATTTGACTCTTTCCGATGTTATGATAAATTGCAGTTGCTTCAATGATTAAAGGCTATTGGTTGTTAATTCTCAATAAGGTTCTTTATCCATACTTTACTTGGTGAAGGAATTATCACTTTAGCATAAGAGATTATATGATGATATTGCTCTTCTAATTATGATCATGATGCCTGCATGTCCGTATCTTGTTTTGTCGACACCTCTATCTCCAAACATGTGGGCATATTTGTAGATCTCGGCTTCCACTTGAGGACAAGCGGGGTCTAAGCTTGGGGGAGTTGACACGTCCATTTTGCATCATGCTTTTGTGTTGATGTTTATCGCATTATGGGCTGTTATTACACTTCACGGTACAATACTTATGCCTTTTCTCTCTTATTTTATAAGGTTTACATGAAGAGGGAGAATGCCGGCAGCTGGAATTCTGGTCTGAAAAGGGAGCAAGTTTGAGATACTATTCTGCACAACTCCAAAAGCCTTGAAAATCAACGAGGAATTATTTTGGATTTTATGAAAAATACTGGGCAGAAGAAGTACCGGAGGGGAGCCACCAGGAGACCACAAGCCTGCCAGGCCCGGCCTACCCCCCTGGCCGGGCCTGGGTGGCTTGTGGGCCCCTGTTGCCCCTCCGGCGCTCATGTTTTTCTATATGGAGGGTTTTGTTCCAGAAAAAATCAGAAGGGGGCTTTCGGGAGGAGCCATCGCCACGAGGCGGAACTTGAGCAGAACCAATCTACAGCTCCGGCAGGGCTGTCCTGCCGGGGAAATTTCCCTCCCGAAGGGGGAAATCGTCGCCATCGTCATCACCAACACACCTCTCATCGGAGGGGACTCATCTCCATCAACATCTTCATCAGCACCATCTCATCTCCAAACCCTAGTTCATCTCTTGTAACCAATCTCCGTCTCGCGACTCCGATTGGGACTTGTAAGGTTGCTAGTAGTGTTAATTACTCTTTGTAGTTGATGCTAGTTGGATACTTGGTGGAAGATTATATGTTCAGATATTTGATGCTATTGAATACCTCTCTGGTCATGAACATAATTATGCTTTGTGAGTAGTCACTTTTGTTCTTGAGGACATGGGATAAGCCTTTCTATAAGTAGTCATGTGAATTTGGTATTCATTCGATATTTTGATGTGTTGTATGTTGTTTTTCCTTTAGTGGTGTTATGTGAACGTCGACTACATAACACTTCACCATTATTTGGGCCTAGAGGAAGGCATTGGGAAGTAATAAGTAGATGATGGGTTGCTAGAGTGACAGAAGCTTAAACCCTTGTTTATGCATTGCTTCGTAAGGGGTTGATTTGGATCCACTCGTTTAATGCCATGGTTAGACTTTGTCTTAATTATTCTTTCATAGTTGCGGATGCTTGCGAGAGGGTTTAATCATAAGTGGGATGTTTTTCCAAGTAAGGGCAGCACCCAAGCACTGGTCCACCCACATATCAAACTATCAAAGCAGCGAACGCGAATCATATGAGCATGATGAAAACTAGCTTGACAAAAATTCCCATGTGTCCTCGGGAGCGCTTTACCTCATATAAGAGTTTGTCCAGGCTTATCCCTTGCTACAAAAGGGATTGGGCCATCTTGCTGCACCTTTGTTAGTATTGTTACTTGCTACTCGCTACGAATCATCTTATCACACAACTATGTGTTACCGATAATTTCAGTGCTTGCAGAGAATACCTTGCTGAAAACCACTTGTTAGTTCCTTCTGATCCTCGTTGGGTTCGACACTCTTACTTATCGAAAGGACTTCGATAGATCCCCTACACTTGTGGGTCATCATCAGGCTTCAGTGAAGCAGGTTCAGTGAACCAGTGGTTTCTCTATTTTCCTTGTGTGGCTTTGGCCGGTACCTTTCATGTTTTAACCAAGGCGAGTTCAGGGTCCAAAAAGCAGATTGACTCGCCAAGAGTACATGGGTTCATAGGGAAACTCGTCCAATACATTGTCAAGTATAACCATTTGTAATGCGGTAATTTTTCGCTATCCAAGAGGGTATTCAGGTTGAACTCAGTGAGCGGAAGCCCCCAAGTGACCTATGATTAGGGAAAAGTCAGAGATAGGATTGCAGAAGCGTTTTACGCTCTTACTGCAAAACGACTTGGGAACTAGTAGCCCCCAAGTAAGTCGGCTTAATTCTCAAAACCATATAAGGCACCCATGTTTGAACCGTGCAGCGTGGCAACTTTGGTCCTCTTTGGCTTATCAGTACCCAGTTGTGAAACAAGTGCAACGTGGCGACTTATGCTCTTTGGTACTGATAGCGTCCATGCTTCGACGACTCATAGAATAATAAAGACTCATGCTTTCTAGAAGCTGAAATGGCAAAGGACCCCGAAGTTCGTGGGTGCCGGCTTTATTGCTTTATAAATAAAAGATTACAAGTTCTAAGATTTGCAGAAAAGAAAGGAGCCCATGGCTCTAGGTGTAGTAAGGCCGCAGGTGGGCTATATTCCAGGGGCGAGTTGTCTCAACCTCTGTAGTTGGCCGATCAGGGTGAAGATCCACCAAGTAGTATGAGCCGTTCTGAAGATTCTTGCTGATGACAAATGGTCCTTCCCATGGAGGTGATAACTTATGCATACCAGTGTGGTCTTGAATCGACCGGAGCACTAAGTTGCCCTCTTGAAAAGTCCGGCTCTTGACGCGGCGGCTATGATAGCGTTGCAAGTCCTGTTGATACCATTGTCAGTAATGATACTATGGGGGTATCCGAACCGGAAGATCAACTTTTTCAAGAATTTGGCAGCCGTGTCAGCATCACAACTACTAACAGGTTCTGCTTCAACCCACTTAGTGAACTTGTCAACCGCCACCAATAGGTGAGTCTTTTTATTGGATGACATTTTAAAAGGGCCAACCATGTCCAGCCCCCAGACCGCAAACGGCCAAGTAATTGGAATCATCCGTAATTCCTGAGCCGGCACGTGCATCTCGCGTCCAAATTTCTGGCAACCATCACATCGGCGAACTATCTCTTCCGCATCTGCATGAGCCGTCAACCAATAAAATCCATGCCGAAAGGCTTTGGAAACCAGGGAGCATGAGTCGACATGATTACCACAGTCGCCTGCATGAATTTCGTTGAGAATCATACATCCTTCCTCGAAAGAGACACACCTTTGAAATACCCCTGAAGAGCTTCACTTATGCAACTCGTCGTTATGTATGACCATGGATTTGCATCAGCGAACGATTTGGCGAGCCAATAACTCATCTGTGGGTAACTCGCCTCGCGTGAGATACGCCATGTAGGGAATCGCCCTATCCGGGGTAGCACGAAGAGCCGCCACAAGCTGAGACTCAGGGTCCGGCACCACCAAATCTTCCTCTGAAGGTAGCCTCACCGAGGGGTTATGTAACACATCTAAAAAGACATTGGGGGGAACCAGCTTACGCTGTGAACCGAGGCGTGAAAGAGCGTATGTTGCTTCATTGATTCGCCGATCAATGTGATCCACTTTATAACCATGAAAGTGACCCGCCACGTCCGACACATCTCGCCTGTAAGCCGCCATCAAGGGATCTCTAGAATCCCACGTGCCTGAAACCTGCTGTGCCACTAGATCTGAGTCGCCCAAACATCTGACTCGGGTGAGATAAATCTCTTTGGCGAGTCGCAACCCATGGAGCAGAGCTTCATACTCTGCTGCATTGCTGGTGCATGGAAACATGAGTTGGAGGACTGATGTTTGCTGTGTATCCCTAGCAATGGTGCCAAAAATACTTCTGCTACTGCAACAAAAGACTTCCCAACGGCGCCAGAAATAGGCACGTCGACGGGAGAATACTTGGCTTGATCTTTCTGCTGCGCCTACGCCTTAAGGGACTTCCTTGGCAAGTATGCAACGGATTTCCCCCGTGGCCTTGGAGCCTTGCGTTGGTGTTCCCTCGAAGCGGAAAGGGTGATGTAGCACAGCGACGGTAAGTATTTCCCTCAGTTTGAGAACCAAGGTATCAATCCGGCGGAAGAGTATCTCAAGATCCTGCACAAACACAAAAAGCTTCCACCCAACGCTATGAAGGGGTTGTCAATGCCTTATAGATTGTTTGCCAAGTGAGAACTGAAAGCAACAAAGAAACAAAGAAAAGTAAAAGCGGAGTTGTAAACGATGGATGTGAATAAACCCGGGGGCCGTAGTGTTTACTAGTGGCTTCTCTCATGAAAGCAAGTAGACGGTGGGTGAACAAATTACTGTCGAGCAATTGATAGAACTGTGCAGAGTTGTGACAATATCTATGCAATGATTATTTCTATAGGCATCACGTCCGAAACAAGTAGACCGATACTTTCTGCATCTACTACTATTACTCCACACGACGACCGCTATCCAGCATGCATCTAGTGTATTAAGTCCATAAGAACAGAGTAAGGCCTTAAGCAAGATGACATGATGTAGAGGGATAATCTCAAACCAATGATAAAAACCCCATCGTTTTACCCTTGATGGCAACTGCTTGATGTGTGCCTTGCTGCCCCTACTGTCACTGGGAAAGGTCACCACATGGCAGAACCCAAAACCAAGCACTTCTCCCATTGCAAGAATCATAGATCTAGTTGGCCAAACAAAACCCAAGACTCGGAGAGACTTACAAGGATATCAAATCATGCATATAAGAAATCAGCAAAGACTCAAATATATATCATAGATAATCTGATCACAAGTCCACAATTCATCGGATCTCGACAAACACACCGCCAAAGAAGATTACATCGGATAGATCTCCATGAAGATCATGGAGAACTTTGTATTGAAGATCCAAGAGAGAGAAGAAGCCATCTAGCTACTAACTACGGACCCGTAGGTCTGAAGTGAACTACTCACGAGTCATTGGAGGGGCGATGATGATGATGAAGAAGCCCTCCACCTCCAAAGTCCCCTTCGGCAGGGTGCCGGGAAGGGTCTCCATATGAGATCTCGCGGAAACGGAAGCTTGCGGCGGCTGAAAAGTATTTTCGAGGCTCCCTTGATTATTTGCGGAATATTTGGGAATATATAGGCGCAAGACCTAGGTCAGGGGCGGCCAGGGAAGCTGTTGGAATTATGCCCTAGAGGCAATAATAAATATAGTTATTATTATAATTCCTGTATCAATATAATCATTTATTATCCATGCTATAATTGTATTGAATGAAGACTCATTTACATGTGTGGATACATAGACAAAACACTATCCCTAGCAAGCCTCTAGTTGGCTAGCCAGTTGATCAAAGATAGTCAGTGTCTTCTGATTATGAACAAGGCGTTGTTGCTTGATAACTGGATCACGTCATTAGGAGAATCACGTGATGGACTAGACCCAAACTAATAGACGTAGCATGATGATCGTGTCATTTTGTTGCTACTGTTTTCTGTGTGTCAAGTATTTGTTCCTATGACCATGAGATCATATAACTCACTAACACCGGAGGAATACTTTGTGTGTAACAAACATCGCAACGTAACTGGGTGACTATAAAGATGCTCTACAGGTATCTCCGAAGGTGTTCGTTGAGTTAGTATGGATCGAGACTGGGATTTGTCACTCCGTGTGACGGAGAGGTATCTCAGGGCCCACTCGGTAATACAACATCACACACAAGCCTTGCAAGCAATGTGACTTAGTCTAAGTTGCAGGATCTTGTATTACGGAACGAGTAAAGAGACTTGCCGGTAAACGAGATTGAAATAGGTATGCGGATACTGACGATCGAATCTCGGGCAAGTAACATACCGAAGGACAAAGGGAATGACATACGGGATTATATGAATCCTTGGCACTGAGGTTCAAACGATAAGATCTTCGTAGAATATGTAGGATCCAATATGGGCATCCAGGTCCCGCTATTGGATATTGACCAAGGAGTCTCTCGGGTCATGTCTACATAGTTCTCGAACCCGCAGGGTCTGCACACTTAAGGTTCGACGTTGTTTTATGCGTATTTGAGTTATATGGTTGGTTACCGAATGTTGTTCGGAGTCCCAGATGAGATCATGGACGTCACGAGGGTTTCCAGAATGGTCCGGAAATGAAGATTGATATATAGGATGACCTCATTTGATTACCGGAAGGTTTTCGGAGTTACCGGGAATGTGCCGGGAATAACGAATGGGTTCCGGGAGTACACCGGGGGGGCAACGCACTCCGGGGAAGCCCATAGGCCTTGGGGGTGGCACACCAGCCCTTAGTGGGCTGGTGGGACAGCCCAAGAAGGCCCTATGCGCCATAGGAAGAAAATCAAAGAGAAAAAAAGGGAGGAGGTGGGAAAGGGAAGAAGGACTCCACCTTCCAAACCAAGTTGGATTCGGTTTGGAAGGGGAGACCTTCCCCCCTTGGCTCGGCCGAAACCCTTAAGGGTCCTTGGACGCCAAGGCAAGGCTCCCCCTCTTCCCCCTATATATACGGGGGTTTTAGGGCTGATTTGAGATGACTTTTCCATGGCAGCCCGACCACATACCTCCACGGTTTTTCCTCTAGATCGCGTTTCTACGGAGCTCGGGCGGAGCCCTGCTGAGACAAGATCATCACCAACCTCCGGAGCGCCGTCACGCTGCCGGAGAACTATTCTACCTCTCCGTCTCTCTTGCTGGATCAAGAAGGCCGAGATCATCGTCGAGTTGTACGTGTGCTGAACGCGGAGGTGCCGTCCGTTCGACACTAGATCGTGGGACTGATCGCGGGACGGTTCGCGGGGAGGATCGAGGGACGTGAGGACGTTCCACTACATCAACCGCGTTGACTAACGCTTCTGCTGTACGGTCTACAAGGGTACGTAGATCACACATCCCCTCTCGTAGATGGACATCACCATGATAGGTCTTCGTGCGCGTAGGAATTTTTTTTGTTTCCCATACAACGTTTCCCAACAGTGGTATCAGAGCTAGGTTCATGCGTAGATGTCTTCTCGAGCAGAACACAAAAGTTTTTGTGGGCGGTGATGTGCGTTTTGCTGCCCTCCTTAGTCTTTTCTTGATTCCGCGGTATTGTTGGATCGAAGCGGCTCGGACCGACATTACTCGTATGCTTACGAGAGACTGGTTTCATCGCTATGAGTAACTCCGTTGCTCAAAGATGACTGGCGGGTGTCAGTTTCTCCAACTTTAGTTGAATCGGATTTGACCGAGGAGGTCCTTGGATGAGGTTAAATAGCAACTCATATATCTCTGTTGTGGTGTTTGCGTAAGTAAGATGCGATCCTACTAGATACCCATGGTCACCACGTAAAAACATGCAACAACAAAATTAGAGGACGTCTAACTTGTTTTTGCAGGGTATGCTTGTGATGTGATATGGCCAACAATGTGATGTGATATATTGGATGTATGAGATGATCATGTTGTAATAGATAATATCGACTTGCACGTCGATGGTACGGGAACCGGCAGGAGCCATAGGGTTGTCTTTATACTAATGTTTGTGCTTGCAGATGCGTTTACTATTTTGCTAGGATGTAGCTTTAGTAGTAATAGCATGAGTAGCACGACAACCCCGATGGCGACACGTTGATGGAGATCATGGTGTGGCGCCGGTGACAAGAAGATCGTGCCGGTGCTTTGGTGATGGAGATCAAGGAGCACGTGATGATGGCCATATCATGTCACTTATGAATTGCATGTGATGTTAATCCTTTTATGCACCTTATTTTGCTTAGAACGATGGTAGCCTTATGAGGTGATCTCTCACTAAAATTTCAAGACGAAATTGTGTTCTCCCCGACTGTGCACCGTTGCTACAGTTCGTTGTTTCGAGACACCACGTGATGATCGGGTGTGATAGACTCAACGTTCACATACAACGGGTGCAAAACAGTTGCGCACGCGGAACACTCGGGTTAAGCTTGACGAGCCTAGCATGTGCAGACATGGCCTCGGAACACATGAGACCGAAAGGTCGATCATGAATCATATAGATGATATGATTAGCATAGGGATGCTTACCACTGAAACTATACTCACACTACAAGGATTATGCTAATACCCGACGCTATTTTTTCGTCGCTACATCGTCACGGTTTTAAATTTATGACGATCTCACGACGAAAAACCAAGCGTCGAAAACGGAGCGTCGGAAATGAACAGCAACGACATTTTGATTAAAATCATGGTAACTTTTACGACGATTCCTGGATCGTCGTAACCTTTACGACGATCCTAAATCATCGTTGGCAATCAAACCCAGTCCTACGTCGCAGTCCTACGTGGCAAAATTAGACGAAATCAAAACGTCGTGGTTGAAATCAGCCCAACCCATTTCAATTCATCACATGGGCTGATTTTATTTTTTGGGTCTTTTTCTTATTGGGCTTCTTTTTGGGCCTTAGCCTATTTACAGCCACTTTAGTATTATTATTATTTTTGAATTTTGGTTTGTGGCCTTTTACTTTCTACTGATTTTCTTTTTTGGCTATTTTATTTTTGTACTGGTCCCACATGTCATGCTGATCTCAAAATTAGTCCCACACGTCAGAAATTTCACATTTTGTCAAATAAATATCATAACTTGGTCCCCTTGTCAAGTTGCCATTTCATAAGTATTCAAATCACATTCAAAATCAATATGTTAAACAGGCTAGGGAGCAAATGAAATTTGTCCAAACCAACATTAAATTTGTCTATTACAATCTTTACACTACACCACAACCCAGATATGCCTACTACTGCCTACTATTACAACACATATGCTACTCTTTGTTCATACGCTTCATAGCTTCATACTTGGCTTCGTACTTCACCTGTGCAAAAACTATATCCTGTGAGATCAAAGAAACCCATGAGTACCTTAATACACCACCAAACATCAAATATGAAGGCTAAATTGGCGAATACTCAGGAATGCAAAAAAGAAAATGTTCATGGTGAAATTTCAGAAAATTTGGAAAAAAACAAATGGACATACACACAAATAAAGCAGAGATAACCCAAGGGCCTGGTGAGGCAGAAATATAGAATAAAGAAAACAATCATATTCTTAAGTAGACCACAGAACCATGTAAATAACTTTAGGCAGCTACAGGAAGAACACATCAAGCTAATACATCGAATGTAAAAATTATTCAACGCACAATAAGGAACAACATTACATAGAATAAATATCCTTTGCAGTCGGTATGTTTATTATATCTAACACCATGTAGGCATATATAAAGTATAATCTACAGAAACAAGTTGTTTGCTGCTTCTCAAGCCAAGCCCCATAGCCTATCTACGAAGCATCATCATGAGATACACAAGGAAACAAAAATTTACGCATGTCACTTACCAAACCGAGTCAGATAACTCATGAATTGCGCTTTCGGAATGAAAAGAAAAAATGATGATTCAAGTTAGGTTTGTTGCACAAGATACAGTTTTTAACCAGGAACTTTAGATACCTTTTTAGAGATGAAATAGCAACTTTAGATACCTTTTTAGAGATGAAATAGCAAAATTCTTCCCAGAACATCAAGTTTGACTCTGGTTCATTCCCCACCTGCAATTACAAGAGAATTTTTTTTTGAGAATAAGGGTATAAAGTGTAAACCATATAACTTCTACAGAAAAAAATTCACTCCAAATAGCAAAGGTGAATCTGCAAGTTTTCATAGATCTGGCCATCCAACATACGACTAAGAAAAGTTTCCAACTTTGGGTCAACACTATACAGTTAACATAGCAAGTGTATATTTATGGAAATTTGGGTCAAGATCCCATACAGTTAACATAACAAAGGTAAATCTGGAAGTCATCACTCCCAAAATAGATGTTCTAGTCATTCCCTTGATCGAGAAACCAATCTCCAGATTGATACCTCTCCTATGCATCAGTATGAAATAAGACAAGAGGATGAGCTTGCATACCTGCACAAGGGCTGGTGACGTAGTTGTGTAGCACTGTAGTCTGAACGTCTCCTAAGTCTAAACCGCACTGCAGTCTGAACCTCTCCTAAGTCTGAACCAGCGCATGCCCAATGCTAACGCTAGTCGCATGCTGCTCCCCTAATTCAGTCGACGACAATGCAGAGGCGTCGCCAGCTGACATAATTTTAGTGCATATAGCTAACAAACTCCTACCAATCAGAAATGGCATAAACCCACATCCAAAGTGGTTAAGGCCCGGTTTTATGAAATGTCTTCAAAGTGGCAAAGCTAGGAGTATTATAACATGATGAGTATTAAGAAATCTACATCCTTGATTGCAATTTTTGTTGGTAGCTTACCAAGATGATCACTTGGTAAGAAATCTACATCCAGTAGTCTGTGAACATCTGAAGAAACTTGATAGATGAATCTGTACACACTTGAAGCAGGCTACAGCTAAAAACAAACTTTTTTTCCTGGGGAAGCTAACAACAAACTTAATATGAAGCTCCTTGCGATGGATTAGGAAAAGGAAAAATACTATATGCTACTATGCACAACTCCCACTGCCCAATCATTTGGACAAAGGAATACATACAACACAGTGGGAATGAATTCTTTTCACTTATATACATATCATCAACAGAGGAACGCACACATTGTGAGCAGATGTGTTGAAGCGATGATACCTTTTCCACGCGTAGCCCTGCTACTCCTGAGTGGCTCGGCTCTACGGCCCGGTACGGATAGGTCATCACAACCTGCGCCAATTTCATAGAAGTTCATTTCCAACTATGGTGGATACACGCACATACAGTCCAAGATTCCAGGCGAGGTGCCCAAAAATAAATAAATCCCATAGACAAACTTAATTGGTGACTATGCATACTTGTTCGAAATTGGTTGCAGGAACAGGTCCCCCGAGATGCATATTAGACACTTGCAATATCGTAAGGTTTGTTGAGAAAATGTGAGTGGTGACGACTAAGGAACAAATGTGTGCTGCTCTATACATTTTTTTTGCTTTACAAAACCAAAACTGGTCCAGAACAAGAGATACATTCAGTAAGCTTCAGCAGGCACCGACTGGCCCAGAACGATAACAAAAACAGGAATACAAACTTTGGTAGGAGTACTAGCATAAATTCAAGTCCTTCTTTCTTCTGTATTAATTTAGGGACTAAATAATGCAGCGTAACTCATGTTCTATTCGATATATTATTCAGTCAGCATAATTCTAATACTAGTACCGTAGTGCAAGGATATAATAACACAGTAGAATTCTCATGTTCTGTTTAAATAAGACCCAATCTACAGAAAAGTAGGTATTGCAGCAGCAAACTATTACAGAATTCATCACCATGAAATCATGAACAAAATTTCTTGTAAGACACATCACGATCACACAGAGAGTTCCTAGGGGATAAAAGGCCTAATGCAACCATGTCATTTGGGCTTACCTTGATCTGTAGCTTCAAAAACTTGACGTAGAGGACTGCCTCCTCGAGCATAGTGCTGAGATCCACCTACGAAGAAATTTCACAGCAGTCAGAAAGTACTAATGCCAATAACTAGCTCAATCTGCAGCTCAGTTTGCTTCCTAGATTTTTATTTTTTGAAAAGGAGTTTGCTTCATACGTAGAGTAGGCAAAAGAGGACGGACTCACTTTGGTTCCGTTGGGCACCAGCTTCTGCAAAACCCGAAGCTTGTCGTTGATCTTCTCCCTTCTTCTCGGCATTGGACAAAACAAAAGTCTGAACCAGTCCACTGAAACAGTCACATTGAATTGACGCGCAGGGCTGCACATGCATTCAGCTCACCTTTGCATACAAGTTCTGGGGGTTGCTCGCCGGTCCGCGGCCGGCCCGAGCTTTCACGATGCAGACGACTCCGACGGTGGCTTCCTCGCCGCGGTTTCCCTCGGAGCAATCGGACTCCTTGTCCGAGCAGTAGATGTTGCTAGATATCTGCATTTGACACCGACAGAGTAGTGGAAAACAAGCCTGCATTTGTCTGAATGACTGATTGACAGACATTTCCTACCGACGCATCCCACACAGAAATACAGTACGTACTATAGTACTCAACTAGCATTTCATTCATTCCTTCATTCAACTTGATCTCGATTCATCCAAGACTGTTGGTGTTGTACTGTAGTGCTCAGGTCGCCGTACACCACCCCAAGGCTCTGGTACGCCAGGCTCAGGGTCATCCGCCACGGCAGCCTCTTCTTCCCCTCTCCCCGCCTCCCCTCCTACCACAGAGCCAAGAACGCGCGACAAACATCATCAGAAAAAGAAAAAAAACGCACATTCAGCCAAGACGATGGGCGGCAAGGTGATCGAGGTTGTCAAGAACCGCGAGAAACGTAACTCCGGCGGGCATACCGTGTTCTCCGGCGGGGTGCCCTGGGCGACCGCGGCCTCAGGGTCCATGGCAGGGGAGCTCTTCATCCGGGCCCCTCTCCTCTCCTCTCCTCCTCCACCGCTCGATCGGCCATGTTTGTCCGCGCTCCGGAGTGCACTGCCTTGTGCCTTGCGAGGATTTGGGAGTTGGCGCTGCCGGGACGTTCTTGAATTCTCGGACTGTGCAGAAACCGGCAGGGGACGGGGTGGGACGGGGGGATTAGGTGGGATATATCTGGAGCCCTCGAGGCTTTTTTTACGGGAGGTCAAAGGAGCAACGCAGGGGGCAGGTTCGACCGGAGGTGGCACAACATTGGCGTGAGCCACGCGCGGAGCAGAAAAGGCGGAGCACGCATGGGGGGACGGCGTGGTGTTGATGCGCAGCTCCCTCACCATCTCGGTCGGCCGCCCCTGGGCTTGGGGGTTCGTCGGGAGAAGGTGGAATCGGGAGGTGGATCTCCGGCCAGGGAGGAGAGGGAGGTGGCGCCGGCAGCCGCCACCGGTGTTGGGGTCGCTCGCCAGCGGGGCTTGGTCCATCCATGAGAGGTGGGTGGGGTGGCGGCGGTGGGTGGGAGACGGAGGCGGGGTGGACCAGATCTGGAGAGACGAGACGAGGGGAGGGGTGGATCGGTCTGGTAGGACGAGGATAGGGTTTGTGGGTTTTTTTTCTGCGCGTAGCGTTTGGATTCATTAAGAGACGTTCGATTTGTTGACTTTAACGGTTCAAATCAGCTAAAGTGGGACTGACTGCCCTGCCACGTCATCGATCCGCGGGAAGGAGGTTTTAGCCAATAGGAAATCAGCAAATAAAATTATGTTTATTTACCTATTACTTTTGATAAAATAAACATGTTAATATTTTGTAAATTTTCTCAAATATTTTTTCACACAATCTAGAAATGATGAACCAATACCATGTCAAATTTCATATTCTTTAGACTATAGCAGATTCCACCAATCAGAATTAAGCTTATATAAACTTTTTGTTGTTTGTTTGATTCTCTTATATTTTATCCTCTTATAGTTTGTTACAATGACCCAATATTGTCCACATGTGTGTATGTTAGTATGACAAACAACGTTGTCAAAGAGATTTTACATTTTGTTTGCACAAAAAAATCATTTTCTATTTTTGAAGTGCGAGAAAATATGTTTTTTGTAAAGTACCTACCAAATCTTTCTTGTAAAAATGTACTCATTTAAAAAAATATTAGACAATATATTATTTATAATATAAAATATTATGACATACCACAAACCAACCCATTAGCAAGCATGGAGGATAAAATATCAACCCAATATAAAAGTAAGATGAAAATAATAGCCCAACAGAATAGTGGTATAAAAAATAGTTCAATACATGCATGAGGTGGAATATAATGGACCCACGAGTGACATGTCAACATAGTTAGAACATGTTATGACATTTTTATAATCGTCGTAGAAGTTATGACGATCTCATCTTATGTGGTTACGACGTTTTTGACTCACATCGTCGTAATTTATATGTAGATTTGATCCCCTCAAACGGTTTACGACAATCTTGGATGAAATCGTCATAGATTTATGATGAATTCATCAACGACGTCTTAAAAAACATCATGTATGAGCATATTTCTTGTAGTGTCAACTCACGTGATGATCAGACTTGAGCTAGTGTAAGTGGATCATGAACCACTCAAATGACTAGAGAGATGTACTTTTTGAGTGGGAGTTTAGCAAATAATTTGATTAAGTTAAACTCTAATTATCTTGAACATAGTCTAAGTCCACTTTGAATATATTTGAGTTGTAGATCATGGCTCACGCGACAGTCACCCTGAATTTTAATACGTTCCTAGAGAAAGCTAAGTTGAAAGATGATGGAAGCAACTTTGTAGACTGGGCTCGTAATCTTAAGCTAATCTTACAAAACTGGGAAGAAGGGTTGTGTCCTTAATGCTGCGCTAGCAGATGAACCACCCGCTACGGCTGATCAGGATGTTAAGAACGCTTGGTTAGCACGTAAGGAGGACTACTCAGTAGTTCAATGTGCAGTCTTGTATGGTTTAGAACCGGGACTTCAACATTGCTTTGAGCATCATGGAGCATTTGAGATGTTCCAGGAGTTGAAGTTTATCTTTCAATAGAACGCCCGGATCGAGAGGTATGAGACCTCCGATAAATTCTATGCTTGCAAGATGGAGGAGAACTCGTCTGTCAGTGAACATGTGCTCAAAATGTCTGGGTACTCACTGGGGATTGAACTCCCGCAAGAGGCTATCACTGACAGAATCCTGCAATCACTGTCGCCAAGCTATAAAGGCTTTGTGTTGAACTACAACATGCAAGGGATGAACAAGTCACCCGGCGAGTTGTTTGCGATGCTGAAAGTCGCAGAGTCTGAACTCCGTAAAGAACATCAAGTGTTGATGGTGAATAAGACCACTAGTTTCAAGAGAAACGGCAAAGGCAAGAAGGGTAAATCAAAGAAGAGCGGCAAGCCTGTTGCCAATCCAATGAAGAAACCCAAAGCTGGGCCTAAGCCTGAAACAGAGTGTTACTATTGCAAAGGTATGGGTCACTGGAAGCGCAATTGCCCCAAGTATCTGGCTGATAAGAAGGCGGCCAAAGAAAAATCAGGTATATTCGATATACATGTTATTGATGTGTACTTAACCGGCTCTCGTAGTAGTGCCTGGGTATTCGATACCGGTTCTGTTGCTCATATTTGCAACTCGAAACAGGAACTGCGGAATAGACGAAGGCTGGCGAAAGATGAAGTGACGATGCGCGTAGGAAATGGTTCCAAGGTTGATGCAATCGCCGTCGGCACAGTTTCACTTCAGTTACCATCAGGATTAGTTATGAACTTGAATCATTGTTATTTAGTGCCTGCGTTGAGCATGAATATTATATCTGGATCTTGTTTATTGCGAGACGGTTACTCTTTTAAGTCAGAGAATAATGGTTGTTCTATTTCTATGAGTAACATCTTTTATGGTCATGCACCTAATGTGAGAGGATTGTTCATATTGAATCTTGATAGCGATACACACATACATAACACTGAGACCAAAAGAGTTAGAGTTAACAATGATAGCGCCATATTTTTGTGGCACTGCCGCTTAG
This sequence comes from Hordeum vulgare subsp. vulgare, assembly GCF_904849725.1. Lineage (NCBI taxonomy): Eukaryota > Viridiplantae > Streptophyta > Magnoliopsida > Poales > Poaceae > Hordeum > Hordeum vulgare. Next base: position 117,429,989 of record NC_058519.1, on the reverse strand, counting down.
GTCATATTGGTGTAAAGCGCATGAAGAAACTCCATACCGATGGACTTTTGGAGTCACTTGACTTTGATTCACTTGACACGTGCGAACCATGCCTCATGGGCAAGATGACTAAAACTCCGTTCTCCAGAACAATGGAGCGTGCAAGTGACTTGTTGGAAATCATACATATCGATGTGTGTGGTCCGATGAGCGTAGAGGCACGCGGCGGATATCGTTATTTTCTCACCTTCACTAACGATTTGAGTAGATATGGTTATGTCTACTTAATGAAGCACAAGTCTGAAACATTTGAAAAGTTCAAGCAATTTCAGAGTGAAGTTGAAAATCATCGTAACAAGAAGATCAAGTTCCTACGGTCTGATCGTGGGGGTGAATATCTGAGTTTCGAGTTTGGTGCTCACTTAAGACAATGTGGAATTGTTTCACAGTTGACACCGCGTGGAACACCACAGCGTAATGGTGTGTCCGAATGTCGTAATCGTACTTTATTAGAGATGGTGCGATCTATGATATCTCTTACCGATTTGCCGTTATCGTTTTGGGGTTATGCATTAGAAACAGCTGCATTCACTTTAAATAGGGCACCATCAAAATCCGTTGAGACGACACCATACGAACTGTGGTATGGCAAAAGGCCAAAGTTGTCGTTTCTTAAAGTTTGGGGATGTGATGCTTATGTCAAAAAGCTTCAGCCTGAAAAGCTGGAACCCAAAGCGGAAAGGTGCATCTTCATAGTTACCCAAAAGAGACAGTTGGGTACACCTTCTATCTCAAATCCGAGGACAAAGTGTTTGTTGCTAAAAACGGAGCTTTTCTCGAGAAGGAGTTTCTCTCGAGAGAATTGAGTGGGAGGAAGATACAACTTGACGAGGTTGTCGAACCTCTCATCCCTCTGGATGGTGGCGCAGGGCAAGGGGAAACCTCTGTCGTTGCGACGTCGGTTGAGGAGGAAGTTAATGATGATGATCATGAAACTCCGGTTCAAGTTTCTGTCGAACCACGCAGGTCGACGAGACCACGTGCTGCTCCAGAGTGGTACGGTAATCCCGTCTTGTCAATCATGTTGTTAGACAACAATGAACCTGCAAATTATGAAGAAGTCATCGTGGGCCCAGATTCCAACAAATGGCTAGAAGCCATGAAGTCCGAGATAGGATCCATGTATGAGAACAAAGTGTGGACTTTGGAAGTACTACCCGAGGGCCGCAAGGCTATTCAGAACAAATGGATTTTTAAGAGGAAGACAGACGCTGACGGCAATGTGACCGTTTATAAAGCTCGACTTGTGGCAAAGGGTTTTTCACAAGTTCAAGGAGTTGACTACGATGAGACATTCTCACCCGTAGCGATGCTTAAGTCCGTCAGAATCATGTTAGCAATAGCTGCATTTTTCGATTATGAAATCTGGCAGATGGATGTCAAAACGGTGTTCCTTAACGGTTTCCTTAAGGAAGAGTTGTATATGATGCAACCCAAAGGTTTTGTCGATCCTAAGAATGCTAACAAGGTGTGCAAGCTCCAGCGATCCATTTATGGACTGGTGCAAGCATCTCGGAGTTGGAACAAACGCTTTGATGAGGTGATCAAAGCATTTGGGTTTATACAAGTGGTTGGAGAATCTTGTATTTACAAGAAAGTGAGTGGGAGCTCTGTGGCGTTTCTAATATTATATGTGGATGACATATTGCTGATTGGAAACAACATAGAGTTTTTGGAGAGCATAAAGGATTACTTGAATAAAAGTTTCTCTATGAAGGATCTAGGAGAAGCTGCTTACATTCTAGGCATTAAGATCTACTGGGATAGATCAAAACGCCTGATAGGACTTTCACAAAGCACATACCTTGATAAAGTTTTGAAGAGGTTCAAAATGGAACAGTCCAAGAAAGGGTTCTTGCCAGTTTTACAAGGTACGAGATTGAGTAAGACTCAGTGCCCAGCAACTGATGAGGATAGAGAGCATATGCGCACCGTCCCCTATGCTTCAGCCATAGGTTCTATCATGTATGCAATGTTGTGCACTAGACCGGACGTTAGCCTGGCCATAAGTATGGCAGGTAGGTTCCAGAGTAATCCAGGAGTGGATCACTGGACGGCGGTCAAGAATATCCTGAAGTACCTGAAAAGGACTAAGGAGATGTTTCTCGTGTATGGAGGTGACGAAGAGCTCGCCGTAAAAGGTTACGTCGATGCAAGCTTTGACACATATCCGGACGACTCTAAGTCGCAAACCGGATACGTATTTATTGTTAATGGGGGTGCGGTAAGCTGGTGCAGTTCCAAGCAAAGCGTCGTAGCAGATTCTACATGTGAAGCGGAGTACATGGCTGCCTCGGAGGCGGCTAAGGAGGGTGTCCGGATGAAGCAATTCATGACGGATCTTGGAGTGGTGCCAAGCGCACTGAATCCAATAACCTTGTTCTGTGACAACACGGGTGCCATTGCCTTAGCAAAGGAACCACGGTTTCACAAGAAGTCCAGACATATCAAACGACGCTTCAACCTCATCCGCGACTACGTCGAAGGAGAGGACGTAAATATATGCAAAGTGCACATGGATCTGAATGTAGCAGACCCGCTGACTAAACCTCTTCCACGGGCAAAGCATGACCAACACTAGAACTGTATGGGTGTTAGGTTTATTACAATGTAATTCGCATGATGATGTGAGGACTAGATTACTGACTCTAGTGCAAGTGGGAGACTGTTGGAATTATGCCCTAGAGGCAATAATAAATATAGTTATTATTATAATTCCTGTATCAATATAATCGTTTATTATCCATGCTATAATTGTATTGAATGAAGACTCATTTACATGTGTGGATACATAGACAAAACACTGTCCCTAGCAAGCCTCTAGTTGGCTAGCCAGTTGATCAAAGATAGTCAGTGTCTTCTGATTATGAACAAGGTGTTGTTGCTTGATAACTGGATCACGTCATTAGGAGAATCACGTGATGGACTAGACCCAAACTAATAGACGTAGCATGATGATCGTGTCATTTTGTTGCTACTGTTTTCTGTGTGTCAAGTATTTGTTCCTATGACCATGATATCATATAACTCACTAACACCGGAGGAATACTTTGTGTGTATCAAACGTCGCAACGTAACTGGGTGACTATAAAGATGCTCTACAGGTATCTCTGAAGGTGTTCGTTGAGTTAGTATGGATCGAGACTGGGATTTGTCACTCCGTGTGACGGAGAGGTATCTCAGGGCCCACTCGGTAATACAACATCACACACAAGCCTTGCAAGCAATGTGACTTAGTGTAAGTTGCGGGATCTTGTATTACGGAACGAGTAAAGAGACTTGCCGGTAAACGAGATTGAAATAGGTATGCGGATATTGACGATCGAATCTCGGGCAAGTAACATACCGAAGGACAAAGGGAATGACATACGGGATTATATGAATCCTTGGCACTAAGGTTCAAACGATAAGATCTTCGTAGAATATGTAGGATCCAATATGGGCATCCAGGTCCCGCTATTGTATATTGACCAAGGAGTCTCTCGGGTCATGTCTACATAGTTCTCGAACCCGCAGGGTCTGCACACTTAAGGTTCGACGTTGTTTTATGCGTATTTGAGTTATATGGTTGGTTACCGAATGTTGTTCGGAGTCCCGGATGAGATCACAGACGTCACGAGGGTTTCCGGAATGGTTCGGAAATGAAGATTGATATATAGGATGACCTCATTTGATTACCGGAAGGTTTTCGGAGTTACCGGGAATGTGCCGGGAATGACGAATGGGTTCCGGGAGTTCACCGGGGGGGCAACCCACTCCGGGGAAGCCAATAGTCCTTGGGGGTGGCACACCAGCCCTTAGTGGGCTTGTGGGACAGCCCAAGAGGGCCCTATGCGCCATAGGCAGAAAATCAAAGAGAAAAAAAAGGGAGGAGGTGGGAAAGGGAAGAAGGACTCCACCTTCCAAACCAAGTTGGATTCGGTTTGGAAGGGGAGACCTTCCCCCCTTGGCTCGGCCGAAACCCTTAGGGGTCCTTGGACCCCAAGGCAAGGCTCCCCCTCTTCCCCCTATATATACGGAGGTTTTAGGGCTGATTTGAGACGACTTTTCGACGGCAGCCCGACCACATACCTCCACGGTTTTTCCTCTAGATCGCGTTTCTGCGGAGCTCAGGCGGAGCCCTGCTGAGACAAGATCATCACCAACCTCCGGAGCGCCGTCACGCTGCCGGAGAACTCTTCTACCTCTCCGTCTCTCTTGCTGGATCAAGAAGGCCGAGATCATCGTCGAGCTGTACGTGTGCTGAACGCGGAGGTGCCGTCCGTTCGGCACTAGATCGTGGGACTGATCGCGGGACGGTTTGCGGGGCGGATCGAGGGACGTGAGGACGTTCCACTACATCAACCGCGTTCACTAACGCTTCTGCTGTACGGTCTACAAGGGTACGTAGATCACACATCCCCTCTCGTAGATGGACATCACCATGATAGGTCTTCGTGCGAGTAGCAAAATTTTTGTTTCCCATGCAACGTTTCCCAACAGTGGTATCAGAGCTAGGTTCATGCGTAGATGTCTTCTCGAGTAGAACACAAAAGTTTTTGTGGGCGGTGATGTGCGTTTTGCTGCCCTCCTTAGTCTTTTCTTGATTCTGCGATATTGTTGGATCGAAGTCGCTCGGACCGACATTACTCGTACGCTTACGAGAGACTGGTTGTGACGATATCTATGCAATGATTATTTCCATAGGCATCACGTCCGAAACAAGTAGACCGATACTTTCTGCATCTACTACTATTACTCCACACAACAACCGCTATCCAGCATGCATCTAGTGTATTAAGTCCATAAGAACAGAGTAACGCCTTAAGCAAGATGACATGATGTAGAGGGATAATCTCAAACCAATGATAAAACCCCCATATTTTTACCCTTGATGGCAACTGCTTGATGTGTGCCTTGCTGCCCCTACTGTCACTGGGAAAGGTCACCCCATGGCAGAACCCAAAACCAAGCACTTCTCCCTTTGCAAGAATCATAGATCTAGTTGGCCAAACAAAACCCAAGACTCGGAGAGACTTACAAGGATATCAAATCATGCATATAAGAAATCAGCAAAGACTCAAATATATATCATAGATAATCTGATCACAAGTCCACAATTCATCGGATCTCGACAAACACACCGCCAAAGAAGATTACATCGGATAGATCTCCATGAAGATCATGGAGAACTTGGTATTGAAGATCCAAGAGAGAGAAGAAGCCATCTAGCTACTAACTACGGACCCGTAGGTCTGAAGTGAACTACTCACGAGTCATTGGAGGGGCGATGATGATGATGAAGAAGCCCTCCACCTCCAAAGTCCCCTTCGGCAGGGTGCCAGGAAGGGTCTCCATATGAGATCTCGCGGAAACGGAAGCTTGCGGCGGCGGAAAAGTATTTTCGAGGCTCCCTTGATGTTTTGCGGAATATTTGGGAATATATAGGCGCAAGACCTAGGTCAGGGGGCGGCCAGGGAAGCCACAAGCTTGCACACCGCCGCCTCCCCCTGGTAGCGTGGTGGGAGCTTGTGGGCTCCCTGGGGCCCACCTGGCTTGGCCCAAAGGCTCCCTGGTCTTCTTTCGTTCGGGAAAAAATCATTTCGGAGTTTTTATTCCGTTTGGACTCCGTTCCAAAATCAGATCTGAAAAGAGTCAAAAACACGGAAAAAACAGGAACTGGCACTTGGCACTGAATTAATAAGTTAGTCCCAAAAAGATATAAAAAGGTACATAAAACATACAAAGAAGACAAGATAACAGCGTGAAACCATAAAAAATTATAGATACGTTTGAGACGTATCAAGCATCCCCAAGCTTAACTCCTGCTCGTCCTCGAGTAGGGAAGTGATAAGAATGAATTTTTGATGCTTTCATGCTACCTAGCATAGGTGTCCTTTGTAATTCCTCTTATGTGACGTGAATGTTCAGATTCATTAGATTCAAAACAATAGTTTGCTATTGAAGAGGAAACAATAATAATTCAAGCAAACTAGCAAAGTAATCATGAACTTTCAAAATAACAAGGCCAAAAGAAAGTTATCCCTACAAAAGCATATAGTCTGGCTATGCTCTATCATCATTGCACAACGAATTTAAATCATGCACAACCCCGGTATTGGCCAAGTAATTGTTTCACACCTTTACTTTCTCAAACATTTTCAACTCTCACACAATACATGAGCGTGAGCCATGGTTATAGCACTATAGATGGTGTGGAATGTGGTGGAGGTTGCAAGACAAAAAGGAGAAGATAGCCACATTAACTAGGCATATCAATGAGTTGTGGATATGCTCATCAATAGATATCAATGTGAATGCGTAGGGATTGCCATACAAATGGTGCACTAGAGGTACAAGTATGTGAAAGCTCTTAAAGAAAACTAGTGGGTGTGCATCCAACTTGCTTGCTCACGAAGACCTAAGGCAATTTTGAGGAAGCCTATCATTGGAATATACAAGCCAAGTTATATAATGAGAATTTCCCACTAGCTATATGGTGGTGACAAAACGAGAGACCCTCAATTATGAAGATCATGGTGCTCAATATGCACAAGTGTGGAAAAAGTGGTAGCATTGTCCCTTCTCTCTTTTTCTCTCAATTTTTTTATTTCGGTGGGCTCTTTGGCCTCTTTTTTTATGGGCTTATTTGGCCTCTTTTATTTCCTCACATGGGACAATGCTCCAATAATGATGATCATCAAACTTTCAACTCAAAACTTAGAGCAACTATGACTCTATATGGAATGCCTTCGGTAGTGTACCGTGGCAACGATCTAGCATGGCATAGACATCAATGGAAACATCATGCTAACTATCTTACGATCATGCAATGGCAATGTAGACGTGGTGGAACATGTCATGGTGGTAGTTGCATGGCAATATATCTCGGAATGACTTTGCAAAAGCCATAATAGGTAGGTATGGTGGCTGTTTTTGAGGGAGGCTAATGGTGGGTTTTGTGCACCGGCGAAAGTTGCGCGGCACTAAGAAGATAGTGATGGTGGAAGCTGAAAGTGCATCTAAACCATGGACTCAACATTAGTCATGAAGAACTCATAGACTTGTTGCAAAAGTTTTATTAGTAATCGAAACAAAGCATTCAACGCATACTCCTAGGGGAAGGGTTGGTAGGTATAAACCATCACGCGATCCCGACCGCCACGCAAAGGATGACAATCAATATACTAATCATGCTTAGACTTCATCACATAGAGGTTCACCATACGTGCATGCTACGGGAATCACTAACTTCAACACTAGTATTTCTAGATCCAATACACCTTACTAGCATGACTTCAATATTACCATAACCACAACTCAAAACTAATTTTGATGAATCAAACTTCTCTAACTATTCAATGCACATGAGGTGGAAGTTTTCGTATTCCTTTGGATAACTACCCCTTTTGAGACTAATTTCAAAGCATAGATCAACTACCAAGCCATGCACCGCTGTGCTCTAAAATATATAAGTGAAGCACATAGAGCAAAAGTATCTAGCTCAAAACATATAAGTGAAGCACATGTGAGCTGAATTGTCTACCAAAAGATATAAGTGAAGCTCGACAAAATCACGGCGTGTGCATGTCTCTCTCTCTAGGTGTGCAGCAAGGATGATTGTGACACAACAAATATAAAAGACTCCTACGATACAAGACGCTCCAAGCAAAAACACATAACATGTGGTGAATAAAAATATAGCCCCAAGTAACGTTACCGATGGATTGAAGACGAGACAGGGGATGCCTTCCCGGGGCATCCCCAGGCTTAGGCTTTTACGACATCCTTGGATCTCTTGGGGTGCCTTGGGAATCCCCAAGCTTGAGCTCTTGCCACTCTTTATCTCTTTGTCCATAAGAACTTCACCCAAAACTTGAAAACTTCACAACACGAAACTTAAACAGAAACTCGTGATAACATTAGTACAAGAAAGCAAACCACCACTTCCTTAGGTACTGTAGCAAACTTAAATTCTACTTGTGCTGATGTTGGTTACTGTACTTTCAATCTTCCATGTCTAATACCCCCCGATACTATCCATAGTTTCATCAAAATAAGCAACCAACACAACAAAAACAGAATCTGTTAACAGCAGACCAGTCTGTAGAAATCTGTATATTTAATATACCTCTGTTACTTAAAAAATTCTGAACAATTACGAAAGTCTGAAGAATTTGCGTAGAAATCAGCAGCAAAAAGAATCAACTCAAAAGATCTTACAGAAAAAAAATGAAAATTCTTTTCGTGAGCAGAAAGTTTCTGTCTTTCCCAGCATGACCAAACGATCATCCTCAAGACTAATCATAACGGTTTTGCTTGGCACAAACGCAAAAAGAAACACATAAAACACAATCATAACAGAATTATGGAAGTGTGGAAAACAAAAAACAGAAAGAAAAAGGATAAATTTGTTGGGTTGCCTCCCAGCAAGCGCTTTTGTTTAACGCCCTTAGCTAGGCATACAATGATGCTCTCACAAAAGACAAGAATTGAAGTACAACGAGAGCATCCTAAAGCATGTGAGAATCACATCTAAGTCTAACATACTTCCTATGCATACGCATTTTATAGGAAATCAGATTGTCAAGACAACCAATAGCTGCCATATGCAAGGAAGAAGAAAGAGACAAGAGCAATCTCAACATCACGAGAGGTGATTTGGTAGGATGAAAGTTTCTACCAAAATATTTTCCTCTCTCATAGCAATTACATGTGGGATCATATTCAAATTCAACAATATAGCTATCCCATAGGATATTATTTTCATGATCCACATGCATGCAAAGTTGACGCTCTTCAAAAATAGTGGGATTATCATCAACTAAAGTCATAACGTCTCCAAATCCACTTTCAATATTATTGCAAATATCATATTCATCATGAGGTTTGAACAAATTTTCAAGATCATAAGAAAGATAATCACCCTAATCATGATTATTGCAACAAGTAGTGGACAAAGCAAAACTAGCATCCCCAAGCTTAGGGTTTTGCATATTTTTAGCATGATTGTCACTAATAGGATTTATAGTGAAATCATTGCAATCATGCTTTTATCCAAGGAGCCCTCGTGAATCACTTCATGAATTTCTTCCTCACAATTTTCAGATTCACGCATCTTACGCAAAACTCCAAAGAATTAGTCAATTTCCCTCAACTCAATAGCAATTTGTTCCACGCGAGTGGGTCTCTTAAAGAGACTAGCAAGTGGATGAGGATCCATATCACTAGATTTTCAGCAAGCGAAGATGCAAGCATATTGAGGGCACATGGCACACAAGCGAACAGAAAGCAAACAAGAGAAAAGGGCAAACGGAAAAAGGCAAATGTGAAGTGGGGGAGAGGAAAATGAGAGGCAACTGGCAACAAAAGTAAATGCAAGAGAAGAGTTTGTGAGAACTACTTGGATAGATCTTGATTTCTCCTCCCCGGCAACGACACCAGAAATACTTCTGATGTTTGCTGTGTATCCCTGGCAATGGTGCCAGATATACTTCTGCTACTGCAACAAAATACCTTCTAATGGCGCCCGAAATAGGCACGTCGACGGGAGAATACTTGGCTTGATCTTTCTGCTGCGGCTACGCCTTAAGGGACTTCCTAGGCAAGTATGCAAAGGATTTCCCCCGTGGCCTTGGAGCCTTGCGTTGGTGTTCCCTCGAAGCAGAAAGGGTGATGTAGCACAGCGACGGTAAGTATTTCCCTCAGTTTGAGAACCAAGGTATCAATCCGGCGGAAGAGTATCTCAAGATCCTGCACAAACACAAAAAGCTTGCACCCAACGCTATGAAGGGGTTGTCAATCCCTTATAGATTGTTTGCCAAGTGAGAACTGAAAGCAACAAAGTAACAAAGCAAAGTAAAAGCGGAGTTGTAAACTATGGATGTGAATAGACCCGGGGGCCGTAGTGTTTACTAGTGGCTTCTCTCATGAAAGCAAGTAGACGGTGGGTGAACAAATTACTGTTGAGCAATTGATAGAACTGTGCAGAGTCGTGATGATATCTATGCAATGATTATTTCTATAGGCATCACGTCCGAAACAAGTAGACCGATACTTTCTGCATTTACTACTATTACTCCACATGTCGACCGCTATACAACATGCATCTAGTGTATTAAGTCCATAAGAACAGAGTAACGCCTTGAGGAAGATGACATGATGTAGAGGGATAATCTCAAACCAATGATAAAACCCCCATCTTTTTACCCTTGATGGCAACTGCTTGATGTGTGCCTTGCTGCCCCTACTGTTACTGGGAAAGGTCACCACATGGCAGGACCCAAAACCAAGCACTTCTCCCATTGCAAGAATCATAGATCTAGTTGGCCAAACAAAACCCAAGACTCGGAGAGACTTACAAAGATATCAAATCATGCATATAAGAAATCAACAAAGACTCAAATATAAATCATAGATAATCTGATCACAAGTCCACAATTCATCGGATCTCGACAAACACACCGCCAAAGAAGATTACATCGGATAGATATCCATGAAGATCATGGAGAACTTTGTATTGAAGATCCAAGAGAGAGAAGAAGTCATCTAGCTACTAACTACGGACCCGTAGGTTTGAAGTGAACTATTCACGAGTCATTGGAGGGGCGATGATGATGATGAAGAAGCCCTCCACCTCCAAAGTCCCCTCCGGTAGGGTGCCGGGAAGGGTGTCCAGATGAGATCTCGCGAAAACAGAAGCTTGCGGCGGCGGAAAAGTATTTTCGAGGCTCCCCTGATTTTTTGCGGAATATTTGGGAATATATAGGCGCAAGACCTAGGTCAGGGGGCAGCCAGGGAAGCCACAAGCTTGCCCACCGCCGCCTCCCCCTGGTGGCGTGGTGGGAGCTTGTGGGCTCCCTGGGGTCCACCTGGCTTGGCCCAAAGGCTCCCTGGTCTTCTTTTGTTCGGGAAAAAATCAGTTCGGGGTTTTTATTCCGTTTGGACTCCGTTCCAAAATCAGATCTGAAAAGAGTCAAAAACACGGAAAAAACAGGAACTGGCACTTGGCACTAAATTAATAAGTTAGTCCCAAAAAGATATAAAAAGGTACATAAAACATACAAAGAAGACAAGATAAGAACATGAAACCATCAAAAATTATAGATACGTTTGAGACGTATCAAGGACATAGCAAAATTTGTCACCACGAGGCGAAGTTAACACCACACTAGCCCCCGAGCCTTCCAACTGCCTAGATCCATCAAAACAGATGGTCCAGTATGTGTGATCGGGGCTGTCTTCTGGAATCTGCAACTCGGTCCAGTCGTTGATGAAATCCACTAGTGCTTGAGACTTAATGGTTGTACGGGGAGTATATCGCACGTGATGCGGTCCTAACTCGATGGCCCATTTAGCAATCCGTCCAGTTGCTTCTCGATTTTGTATAATGTCACCAAGGGGGGCAGAACTGATCACCGTGATGGGATGCTCCGGGAAGTAGTGCTTCAGCTTCCGAGTCGCCATAAACACCCCAAAGACGAGCTTCCGCCAATGCGGGTAGCGTTGTTTGGAGAGGGTCAAGGCCTCGCTGATAAAATATACTGGTCTCTGAAACGGATATTCCTTCCCTTCTTCCTTCCGCTCGACGACCACTGCCACGCTTACCGCCTTAGAATTAGCCGCGATGTACAAGAGCATAGGCTCCTTGTCCGTCGGAGCAGCCAATACCGGCGGCTTAGCTAGTTGTTGCTTCAAGGCTTCAAAGGCGTCGTTGACTTCATCCGTCCAAACAAAACGATCAGTTTTCTTGAGCAACTGATAAAGAGGGATGGATTTCTCCCCAAGGCGACTTATAAAGCGACTTAGAGCCGCGATACGACCCGCCATGCGTTCGACCTGATTGATATTGGCCGGCTTTCCTAACAAAGTGATCGCTTCAATTTTGTCCGTGTTAGCTTCAATGCCACGTTCTAACACCAGAAAACCCAATAACTTTCCTGCGGGAACACCAAACACACACTTGGTGGGGTTAAGCCTCATCTGGTATATGCGCAAATTGTCAAAAGTCTCCTTGAGATCCTCCAAGAGCGACTCTTTCTTCTGAGATCTGACTACGATGTCGTCAACATAAGCGTGGACATTGCATCCGATCTAGTTATGCAAACAATTCTGGATGCAACGCTGATAAGTCGCCCCTGCACTCTTGAGCCCGAACGGCATAGACACGTAATAGAAGGCTCTGAAGGGGGTTATGAAGGACGTTTTCTCCTGATCTACCACATCCATCTTGCTCCGGTGGTATCCTGAGTAAGCATCCAAAAAACACAAACGCTCGCAACCCGTCGTCGAGTCAATGATTTGATCAATGCGGGGAAGGGTGAAGGGATCCTTTGGACAGGCTTTGTTGAGGTCGGTGTAGTCGATGCACATGCGGAAAGTGCCATTCTTTTTTAGCACCAGGACCGGGTTAGCCAACCATTCAGGATGAAAAACCTCGATGATGAATCCGGCGGCCAAAAGCCGGGCGATTTACTCTCCAATTGCCTTACGTCGTTCCTCATTAAACCTGCGAAGATACTGCCGAACTGGCTTTACTTTGGGGTCAGAATTAAGATGGTGCTCAGCGAATTCTCTCGGTACACCTGGCATGTCAGAAGGTTTCCACACGAAGATGTCCTGATTCTCACGGATGAATTCGATGAGCGCGCTTTCCTACTTGGGGTTCAGACCCGTCCCAATAGTGAACTGCTTGGTTTAGTCGCCAGGTGTGAAGTATATCACCTTCATGTCATCTGTTGGTTTGAATTTGAGGGGCGGCTCAGAGTCAATTGTTGGCCTCTTGAGCGGCGTCATATCCGCCGGGTCAACATTTTCCTGATGAAATTTGAGCTCCTCGGCCGTGCAAGCCGTCTCGGCATAAGTTGCGTCTCCTTCTTCGCACTCTTGGTCTATCTTCCTGTCTCCATTGATCGTAATAGGCCCCTTAGGACCAGGCATCTTGAGCTTGAGATAAACATAACACGGGAGAGCCATGAATCGAGCATAAGCCGGCCTTCCAAACAATGTGTGGTAAGGGCTCTTGATTTTGACCACCTCAAACATGGGTGACTCGCTCCTGTAATTGGGCTTTGTGCCAAAAGCCACGTTAAGTTTAATCCACCCAATTGGATACGCTGACTTACCCGGAACAATGCCGTGGAAAACCGTGGATGACGGCATCAAGTCTTTCTCTGAGAAGTTCATACTTCGAAAGGTATTGAAGTAAAGGATGTTTATGCTGCTGCCACCATCCATAAGGACTTTGGAAAGGGTGTATCCCCTGACTTGGGGAGCCACGACCAAAGCCAAGTCGCCAGGGTTATCAACTCGGGGCGGCTGAGCCTCCCTACTCCAGGTTATGGGCTGTTCGGACCAATGGAGGTACCTAGGGAGTGCCGGCTCAGCCACGCTGAAAGTTCTGTGTTTCACCTTCTGGTCCCGTTTTCAGGTGTTGGTGGTGAACACGTGGTATTGCCCACTGCTCAGCTGCTTAGGGTTATTCTGAAAACCGCTATTATCATCCTGTCGCTGGGGATCTCCTTGCGGGGGTGGTTGCTGAAACACTCCCAGCGGGTTATACCGCTGTTGATTGTGAACTTGCTACTGTCCGCTATTAGGCCGTGACCCGCCCTGCGGACCCGGGTTAGGGAACCCGCCGAACGGGCTTTGGCGTGACCCGGGGGTGCCGAACAGCTCCTGTCGCTGGCCCTGATAGCCTCCTTGGCCTTTCTTGAGCGCCTCAGCTCGGAACTCCCGCATCACATAGCAGTCCTCCAAGGAGTGGCTTGCCGGTCCCTCAGCCGTAGCGTGTTGTTGATGACCCACAAGTGTAGGGGATCTGTCATAGTCCTTTCGATAAGTAAGAGTGTCGAACCCAACGAGGAGCAGAAGGATCTGACAAGTGGTTTTCAACAAGGTATTCCGTGCAAGCACTGAAATTATCGGTAACAGATAGTTGTGTGGTAAGATGATTCGTAGCAAGTAGCAAGAAACAATAGTAACAACGGTGCAGCAAAGTGGCCCAATCCCTTTTGTAGCAAGGGACAAGCCTGTACAAACTCTTATAGGAGGTAAAGCGCTCCCGAGGACACATGTGAATTTTTGTCAAGCTAGTTTTCATCATGTTCATAGGATCCGCGTTCGCTACTTTGAAAGTTTGATATGTGGGTGGACCGGTGCTTGGGTGCTGCCCTTGCTTGGACAAACCTCCCACTCATGATTAACCCCTCTCGCAAGCATCCGCAACTACGAAAGAAGAATTAAGACAAAGTCTAACCATAGCATTAAACTAGTGAATCCAAATCAGCCCCTTACGAAGCAACACATAAACTAGGGTTTAAGCTTCTGTCACTCTAGCAACCCATCATCTACTTACTACTTCCCAATGCCTTCCTCTAGTCCCAAATAATGGTGAAGTGTTATGTAGTCGACGTTCACATAACACCACTAGAGGAAAAACAACATACAACGCATCAAAATATCGAACGAATACCAAATTTACATGAGTACTAATAGCATGACTTATCCCATGTCCTCAGGAACAAAAGTAACTACCCACAAAGCATAACAATATTCATGACCAGAGAGGTATTGAATAGCATCAAGGATCTGAACATATAATCTTCCACCGAGTAATCCAACTAGCATCAACTACAAAGAGTAATTAATACTACTAACAACCTTACAATTACCAATCGGAGTGGTGAGACGGAGATTGGTTACAAGAGATGAACTAGGGTTTGGAGATGAGATGGTGCTGATGAAGATGTTGATGGTGATGAGTCCCCTCCGATGAGAGGAGTGTTGGTGATGACGATGGAGACGATTCCCCCCCGGGAGGGAAGTTTCCCTGGCAGCACGACCCTGTCGGAGCTCTAGATTGGTTCTGCTCAAGTTCCGCCTCGTGGTGGCGACGATTCCTCCTGAAAGCCTCCTCTTGATTTTTTTTCTGGAACGAAACCCTCCTTATAGCAAAAGAGGGGGGCCAGAGGGCCAACAGGGAGCCCACAAGCCCCCTAGACGCGGCCAGGGGGTAGGCCGCGCCTAGCAGGCTTGTGGCCTCCTGCAGCCTCCCCTCTGGTACTTCTTCGGCCCAGTATTTTTTATAAATTCTAAAGTAAATCCTCGTTGATTTTCACGGCTTTTGGAGTTGCGCAGAATAGGTTTCTCAAACTTGCTCCTTTTTCAGGCCAGAATTTTAGCTGTCGGCATTCTCCCTCTTCATGTAAACCTTGCAAAATAAGAGAGAAAAGGCATAAGTATCGTACCATGAAGTGTAATAACAGCCCATAAAGCGATAAATATCAACATAAAAGCATGATGCAAAATGGACGTATCAGTTGTGGGCAGGGGCCTTTGAGCATCTCATGATAGTTGCGCGGCTTCTTCCCGCTAAAGCCCCGCTTCTTCTGGCGTTGGTTCCTGTTGCCGGCATTTGTATTGGCGATGAAGTCTGTGGGACCTTCGTGGTGTCTCCTCTTACCTTGCCCGCCATGGTTGTGATTACCCCGCCCCTGAAACTGAGAGTTGCCTTTTGACGACTCGCCTCTCCTGGTGGTGCTAACCTTATCGTCATCCTCAACAGGATCCTTAGTGTTGTCTGACTCGGCATACCTGGTCAGGGTGTCCATCAACTCGCCCATGTCCTGCACCTTACGCTTGAGTCGCCCAAGCTTCAACACCAAAGGCTCATAATTGCAATTTTTCTCCAAAATCAATACTGCCTGAGCCGCCGAGATGCCGTCTAATGAATGGATAACTTCTGCAACTCGCCGAGTCCAATGATGGGCCGACTCATTCGACCGCTGAACGAAGTGTTGTAAATCGGCGATGGTCATTGGGCGTTTGCAAGTCCCACAGAAATTCTTAATGAACCGCTCCTTTAACTCTGCCCAGGTGTTGATGGAGTTGGGCGGCAGGTTCATCAGCCACGTGCACGCCGTTCCTTCAAGCATCACAGTGAAATACTTGGCGCAAACCGCCTCGTTCACGTTGACCATGTCCATCACAAGCTCGTAACTATCGATCCATGACCCTGGCTCGAGATCTGGTGTGTAATTGGGTACCTTCCTCGGTCCTTTGTAATCCTTTGGCATCTGCAAATTTCGCAGAGCGGGCATGAGATAGGGCACCCCAACGTGCCTGCTGATACGTCTCCAACGTATCTATAATTTTTGATGATTTCATGCTATTATCTTGTCAAACTTTGGATGTTTTGTATGTCGTTTATATCATTTTTGGGACTAACTTATTAACTCAGTGCCAAGTGCCAGTTCCTGTTTTTTCCGTTTATTTGACCCTTTTCACAGGAGGATTTTAAACGGAGTCCAAACAGAATAAAACTTCCGAAAAGATTTTTTCCGGAACGGAAGATATACAGAAAGCTTGGGAACCAAGGCAGGGAGTCCTGGGGGAGGCCACAAGCCCCCATGGCATGGCCAGGGGGGCCCGTGCCTCCTAGGCTTGTGGGCTCCCTCGGCCTCCCCTGCCCTAGCTCCTTTGCCTATAAATTCCCTAAAATCCCTAAAAAATCAGGGGAACCACGAAAATACTTTTCCACCGCCGCAAGCTTCTGTCTCCGCAAGATCCCATCTAGGGCACGTTCTGGTGCCCTGCCGGAGGGGAGATTCGGATACGGAGGGCTTCTTCATCAACACTATGGCCTCTCAGGTGATGCATGAGTAGTTCACCATAGACCTACGGGTCCATAGCTAGTAGCTAGATGGCTTCTTCTCTCTCTTGGATCTTCAATACAAAGTTCTCCATGATTTTCATGGAGATCTATCCGATGTAATCTTCTTTTGCGGTGTGTTTGTCGACATCCGATGAATTGTGGATTTATGATCAGATTATCTATGAATCTTATTTGAGTTTCTTCTGATCTCTCTTATGCATGATTTCATATCCTTGTAATTCTCTTCGAGTTGTGGGTTTTGTTTGGCCAACTTGATCTATGATTCTTGCAATGGGATAAGTGCTTGGTTTTGGGTTCATACCATGCGGTGAACTCACCCAGTGACAGAAGGGGCAGCGAGGCACGCATTGTGTTGTTGCCATCAAGGGTAAAAAGATGGGATTTTCATCATTGGTTGGAGTTTATCCCTCTACATCATGTCATCTTGCTTAAAGCGTCACTCTGTTCGTCATGAACTCAATACACTAGATGCATGCTGGATAGCGGTTGATGTATGGAGTAATAGTAGTAGATGCAAAAAGTATCAGTCTACTTGTCTCAGACGTGACGCCTATATGTATGATCATTGCCTTAGATATCGTCATGACTTTGCGCGGTTCTATCAATTGCTCGACAGTAATTTGTTCACCCATCGAAATATTTGCTATTTTGAGAGTAGGATTTCTGGCGTCGTTGCCGGGGAGGATCAAGTCAAGAACTCATCCAAGTAAGTGTTGCAAACTCATCTCTTGCAATTACTTTTTTGCCTCTCGTTTTCCTCTCACCCACTTCTGAAAAACAAAAATTTACAAAAATATTTGCCTTTTTCGTTCGCCCTTTTCTGTCGCTTGCTTTCTGTTCGCTTGTGTTGCCATGGGCCTTCAATATGCTTGCATCTTCGCTTGCTGAAAATCTATTGATATGGATCCTCATCCACTTGCTAATCTCTTTAAGAGATCCAATTATGTTGATCCAATTGCTGGTGAGTTGAGTGCACTTGACTTTCTCTATGGAGTTTTGCTTGAGATGCGTGAATCTGAAAATCGTGATGAAGAAATTTATGAAGTGATTCTTGAGGGCTCCTTGAATAAAAAGCATGATTGCAATGGTTTCACTATAAATCCTATTAGTGACAATCATGCTAAAAATATACGAAACCCTAAGCTTGGGGATGCTAGTTTTGCTATGTCCACTACTTGTTGCAATGATATTTGCAATAATATTGAAAGTGGGTTTGGAGAAGTCATGACTTTAGTTGATGATAATCCCACTCTTTTTGAAGAGCGTCAACTTTGCATGCATGTGGATCATGAAAAGAATATCCTTTGTGATAGCTATATTGTTGAATTTGATTATGATCCCACATGTAATTGCTATGAGAGAGGAAAATATTGTGGTAGAAACTTTCATGTTACCAAATCACCTCTCGTTACGTTGAGATTGATATTGTCTCTTTTTTCTTCCTTGCATATGGTAACTATTGGTTGACTTGACAATCTGTTTTCCTATAAAATGCCTATGCATAGGAAGTATGTTAGACTTATATGTGATTTTCACATGTTTCATGATGGTCTCTTCGTGTCCGATTGCTATCTTTTATGTGAGCATCATTAAATTATCAATGCCTAGCTAAGGGCATTAAACAATAGCGCTTGTTGGGAGGCAACCCAATGAATTTATCTTTTTTTTCTGTTTTGTTGCGTCCACACCATCATAATTCTGTTATGATAGTGTCTTTTGTGTTTCTATTTGTGTTTGAGCGAAGCAAAACCTTTATGACTAGTCTTGGTGATGGTTGTTTGATCTTGCTGGAAATAGAGAGAAACTTTTCGCTCATGAGATTATTTTTCATTTTTATTCAGAAAGAGATTTTGAGTTGATTCGTTTTGCTGCTGGTTGATATTCCTTTTGCCCACACAGTCGTAATTTTTCAGAATTTTGAGGTACCAGAAGTATACAAAGTATACAGATTGCTACAGACTGGTCTGTTTTTGACAGATTCTGTTTTTGTTGAGTTGGTTGCTTGTTTTGATGAAACTATCGATAGTATCAAGGGGTACTAGCCATGGAAAAGTGAGAATACAGTAATCTAACACCAATATGAATAGAAATCAAGTTTTCTACAGTACCTAAAGAGGTGGTAGTTTGTTTTCTTGTGCTAATAATATCACGAGTTTCTGTTTAAGTTTTGTGTTGTGAAGTTTTCAAGTTTTGGGTGATGTTCTCATGGACAAAGGGATAAAGAGTGGAAATAGCTCAAGCTTGGGAATGCCCAAGGAATCCCAAGCCAAATTCAAGGACACCAAAAAGCCAAAGCTTGGGGATGCCCCGGGGAGGCATCCCCTCTTTCGTCTTCCATTTATCGGTAACATTACTTGGAGCTATATTTGTATTCACCACATGATATGTGTTTTTCTTGGAGCGTCTTGTATCGTAGGAGTCTTTTATTTCTGTTGTGTCACAATCATCCTTGCTGAACACCTTTTGAGAGAGACATGCACTCATCGTGAATTTGCTAGAATGCTCATTGTGCTTCACTTATATCTTTTGAGCCTAGATAATTTTGCTCTATGTGCTTCACTTAGATCTTTTAGAGCACGGCGGTGCATGACTTGGTAGTTGGTTTGTGCCATGAAAGTAGTCCCAAAGTTGATAGGTACCCAAATAGGATACAAAAACTTCCATCTTCATGTGCATTGAGTAGAAATAGAAGTTTGATTCCTCTCAATTAGTTTTGAGACGTGGATTTGGTAATATTAAGAGTTATGTTAGTAGGGTGTTGTGAATCTAGAAATACTTGTGTTGAAGTTAGTGATTCCCGTAACATGCACGTATGGTGAACCTCTATGTTAGGAAGTTGGAGCATAATTGATCTATTGATTGTCATCCTTTGTGAACACCTACCAACCCTTCCCCTAGGAGTATGCGTTTAGCACTCTGTTTCGATTACTAATAAAAACGTTCGCAATAAGTATGTGAGCTCTTCATGACTAATGTGAGTCCATGGTATAGATGCACTTTCACCTTCCACCATTTCTAGCCTCTCTATTACCGCGCAATTTTCGTCGGTGCACAAACCCACCATATGCCTTCCTCAAAATAGCCACCATACCTACCTACTATGGCATTTTCATAGCCATTCCGAGATATATTGCCATGCAACTCCCACCGTTCCATCTCATGACTTGTGTCGTCGCTCTCATATTGCCATTGCATGATCGTAAGATAGCTAGCAAGATGTTTCAACGTCATACGCCAAGCTAGATCGTTGCACATCCCGTTACACGGCCGGAGGTATTTCCTATAGAGTTATCATCGTTCTGAGCTTTGAGATGTGAGTAAATAAAAGTGTGATGATCATCATTATTAGAGCATTATCCCATGTGAGGAAATAAAAAAAAAGAGGCCAAAGTTGCCCACATAAAAAAAGAGAGGCCAAAGAGCCCAAATAAAAAAAGAGAGAAAAAGAGAGAAGGGACAATGCTACTACCTTTTTCCACACTTGTGCTTCATAATAGCACCATGTTCTTCATGATTGAGAGCCTCTTGTTTTGTCACCACCATATGCTAGTAGGAATTTTCATTATATAACTTGGCTTGTATATTCCAAGGATGGGCTTCCTCAAATTGCCCTAGGTCTTCGTGAGCAACCAAGTTGGATGCACACCCACTAGTTCTCCTTTTGAGCTTTCACATACTTATAGCTCTAGTGCATTCTTTGTATGGAAATCCCTACTCATTCACATTGATATCTATTAATGGGAATCTCCATAGCCCTTTAATAGGCCGAGTCAATGTGACCATCTCCTCCTTTTTGTCTCACAACCACCACCACACTCTATTCCACCTATAGTGCTATATCCATGGCTCACGCTCATGTATTGCGTGATAGTTGAAAAAGGTTTGAGAAAGTAAGAGTGCGAAAACAATTACTTGGCCAATACCGGGGTTGTGCATGATTTAAATTAGTTGTGTGGGGATGATGGAGCATGGCCAGACTATATGATTTTGTAGGGATAACTTTCTTTGGCCTTGTTATTTCGAAAGTTCATGATTACCTTGCTAGTTTGCTTGAAGTATTATTGTTTTCATGTGAATAGCAAACTATTGTTTTGAATCTTGCGGATCTGAACATTCATGTCACATGAAAGAAGTTACAAAGGACAACTATGCTAGGTAGCATTCCACATCGAAAATTCAGTCTTTATCACTTCCCTACTCGAGGACGAGTAAGAGTTAAGCTTGGGGATGCTTGATACGTCTCCAATGTATCTATAATTTTTGATGGTTTCATGCTATTATCTTGTCAAACTTTGGATGTTTTGTATGCCTTTTATATCTTTTTTGTGACTAACTTATTAACTCAGTGCCAAGTGCCAGTTCCTGCTTTTTCCATGTTTTTGCCCCTTTTCAGAGGAGGATTTTAAACGGAGTCCAAACGGAATAAAACTTCGGAAAAGATTTTTCCCGGAACAGAAGATACGCAGAAAGCTTGGGAACCAAGGCAAGGAGTCCCGGGGGAGGCCACAAGCCCCCATGGTGCGACCAGGGGGCGCCTCCCAGGCTTGTGGGCTCCCTGGGCCTCCCCTGCTCTAGCTCCTTTGCCTATAAATTCCTTAAAATCCCTAAAAAAATCAGGGGAGCCACGAAAATACTTTTCCGCCGCCGCAAGCTTCTGTCTCCGCAAGATCCCATCTAGGGCACGTTCTGGTGCCCTGCCGGAGGGGAGATTCGGATACGGAGGACTTCTTCATCAACACCATGACCTCTCCGGTGATGCGTGAGTAGTTCACCATAGACCTACGGGTCCATAGCTAGTAGCTAGATGGCTTCTTCTCTATCTTGGATCTTCAATACAAAGTTCTCCATGATCTTCATGGAGATCTATCCGATGTAATCTTCTTTTGCGGTGTGTTTGTCGAGATCCGATGAATTGTGGATTTATGATCGGATTATCCATGAATCTTATTTGAGTTTCTTCTGATCTCTCTTATGCATGATTTCATATCCTTGTAATTTTATTCGAGTTGTGGGTTTTGTTTGTCCAACTTGATCTATGATTCTTGCAATGGGAGAAGTGCTTGGTTTTGGGTTCATACCGTGCGGTGACCTCACCCAGTGACAGAAGGGGTAGCGAGGCACTAATACGTCTCCAACGTATCTATAATTTTTGAAGGTTTCATGCTATTATCTTGTCAAACTTTGGATGTTTTGTATGCCTTTTATATCTTTTTGGGACTAACTTATTAACTCACTGCCAAGTGCCAGTTCCTGTTTTTTCCGTGTTTTTGACCCTTTTCAGAGGAAGATTTTAAACGGAGTCCAAACGGAATGAAACTTCCAAAAAGATTTTTTCCGAAACAGAAGACGATCGGGAGACTTGAGAACCAAGGCAGAGGGTCACTAGGGACCCCACAAGCCCCCTAGCCGTGGCCACGGGGGCCCGCGCCTCCCAGGCTTGTGGGCTCCCTAGGCCTCCTCTGCCCTAGGTCTTTCGCCTATATATTCCCTAAAATCCCAGAAAAAATCAAGAGAGCCACGAGAACACTTTTCCGCTGCCGGAAGCTTCTGTCTCCGCAAGATCCCATCTAGGGCACGTTCTGGTGCCCTGCCGGAGGGGGGATTCGGATACGGAGGGCTTCTTCATCAACATGACCTCTCCGATGATGCTTGAGTAGTTCACCATAGACCTACGGGTCCATAGCTAGTATCTAGATGGTTCTTCTCTCTCTTGAATCTTCAATACAAAGTTCTCCATGATCCTCATGGAGATCTATCCAATGTAATCTTCTTCTGCGGTGTGTTTGTTGAGATCTGATGAATTGTGGATTTATGATCAGATTATCTATGAATCTTATTTGAGTTTCTTCTGATCTCTTTTATGCATGATTTCATATCCTTGTAATTCTCTTCGAGTTGTGGGTTTTGTTTGGCCAGCTTGATCTATGATTCTTGCAATGGAAGAAGTGCTTGGTTTTGGGTTCATACCGTGCGGTGACCTCACCCAGTGACAGAAGGGATAGCGAGGCACGCATCGTGTTGTTGCCATCAAGGGTAAAAAGATGGGGTTTTCATCAATGGTTTGAGTTTATCCCTCTACATCATGCCATCTTGCTTAAGGCGTTACTCTGTTCGTCATGAACTCAATACACTAGATGCATGCTGGATAGCGGTCGATGTGTGGAGTAATAATAGTAGATGCAGAAAGTATCGGTCTACTTGTCTGGGACGTCATGCCTATATGTATGATCATTGCCTTAGATATCGTCATTACTTTGTGTGGTTCTATCAATTGCTCGACAGTAATTTGTTCACCCACCGTAATATTTGCTATTTTGAGAGAAGCCTCTAGTGAACACTATGGCCCCCGGGTCTACTTCACATCATATTTTCAGCCTTACACTTTTACTTCGTTGCACTTTCCGCCTACAGATCTCACTTTGCAATCAATCTTCAAGGGATTGACAACCCCTTTATAGCGTTGGGTGCAAGTTCTTTTGTGTTTGCGTAGGTACTCTGGACTTGACGCGATTCTCCTACTAGATTGATACCTTGGTTCTCAAACTGAGGGAAATACTTACTGCTCCTGTGCTGCATCACCCTTTCCTCTTCAAGAGAAAAACCAGCGCAAGCCAAGTCTCCGTCAACGTGCCAATTTCTAGCGCTGTTGTCTGTTGCCGTAGCAGAAGAATTTCTGGCGCCGTTGTCGGGGAGGATCAAGTCAAGAACTCATCCAGGTTCCTATCGCAAACTCATCTCTTGCATTTACTTTGTTTGCCAGTTGCCTCTCGTTTTCCTCTCCCCCACTTCACCAATTCGCCTTTTTCTCGCCGGATCTCTTTTTGTCTACTTGGTTCACCATGTGCCTTCTATTTGCTTGCATCTTTGCTTGCTAAAAATCTCTTGATATGGATCCTCATCCACTTGCTAATCTCTTCAAGAGATCCAATTATGTTGAACGCATTGCTAGTGAGTGGAGTGTACTTTATTATCTCCATGAAGCTTTGTTGGAGATGCGTGAATCTGAAAATCGTGATGAAGTGATTCATGATGTTTCCTTGAATGAAAAGCATGATTGCCATGTTGTTTGCATGAATTCTCTGAATATCTATGATGCTAATGATATGCAAAGCCACAAGCTTGGGGATGCTATGCTTGATGAAGATGATATTTTTTGTTTCCCAAGTTTTGGTGATGACCCTTATGCTATAATTGACCATGAAGAGAATGCTTTGTGTGATAGTTATATTGTAAGATTCCTTCATGATGCTACTGACATTTATTATGAGGGAGGAACATATGCTTTTAGGAATTGCAATAATATCAAGTTTCCTCTCTATGTGTTCAAAGTTTTGAAATCATGCTTTGTTTGCCTTCCTATGCTAGTTGATTCTTGCTCCCATAAATTGCTTGCTCACAAAATCCCTATGCATAGGAAGTGGGTTAGACTTAAACATGTTTTTTGCCATTCATGATGCTCTTTTGCATATCTCAGTTACTACTTTTTATGCGAGCATCATTGAAATCATTATGCCTAGCTAAGGGCGTTAAACAATAGTGCTTGTAGGGAGGAAACCCAATGAATTTATCTTTTTATTTCTGTTTTGTTGCGTCCACACCATCATAATTCTGTTATGATTGTGTCTTTTGTGTTTGAGACAAGCAAAACCTTTATGACTAGTCTTGGTGATGGTTGTTTGACCCTGCTGGAAAAAGACAGAAACTTTTCGCTCACGAGATTATTTTTCATTTTTATTCAGAAATAGCTTTTGAGTTGATCTTTTTTTATGCTGGTTTATACGCCTTTTTCCCTGGCAGTCGTAATTTTTCAGAATTTTTGAGGTACCAGAAGTATACGAAGTATACAGATTGCTACAGACTGATCTGTTGTTGACAGATTCTGTTTTTGTTGAGTTGGTTGCTCGTTTTGATGAAACTATGGATAGTATGGGGGTACTAGCCATGGAAAATTAAGAATACAGTAATATAACACCAATATAAATAGAAATCAAGATTGATACAGTATCTAAAGAGGTGGTAGTTTGTTTTCTTGTGCTAATGATATCACGAGTTTCTGTTTAAGTTTTGTGTTGTGAAGTTTTCAAGTTTTCTATGATGTTCTCATGGACAAAGGGATAAAGAGTGGAAAGAGCTCAATATTGGGGATACCCAAGGCACCCCAAGCCAAATTCAAGGACACCAAAAATCCTAAGTTTGGGGATGCCCCGGGAAGGCATCCCATCTTTCGTCTTCAATCCATCAGTAACATTACTTGGAGCTATATTTTTATTCACCACATGATATGTGTTTTGCTTGGAGCGTCTTGTATCGTAGGAGTCTTTTCTTTTTGTTGTGTCACAATCATCCTTGCTGCACACCTTTTGAGAGAGACATGCACTCCTCGTGATTTTGCTAGAATGCTCATCGTGCTTCACTTATATCTTTTGAGCTAGATAATTTTGCTCTATGTGCTTCACTTAGATCTTTTAGAGCGCGATGGTGAGTGAATTGGTAGTTGGTTTGTGCTATGAAAGTAGTCCCAAAGGTGATAGGTACCCAAAGAGGATACAAAAACCTCCATCTTCATGTGCACTGAGTAGAAAGAGAAGTTTTGATTCCTCTCAATTAGTTTTGAGACGTGGATTTGGTAATAAGAGTTATGTTAGTAGGGTGTTGTGAATCTCGAAATACTTGTGTTGAAGTTAGTGATTACCGTAACATGCACGTATGGTGAACCGCTATGTTAGGAAGTCGGAGCATAATTGATCTATTGATTGTCATCCTTTGTGTCGCGGTCGGGATCGCGCGATGGTTAACACCTACCAACCCTTCCCCTAGGAGTATGCGTTTACACTTTGTTTTGATTACTAATAAAAACTTTTGCAACAAGTATGTGAGTTCTTCATGACTAATGTGAGTCCATGGTATAGATGCGCTTTCACCTTCCACCATTGCTAGCCTCTCTAGCGCCGCGCAACTTTCGCCGGTGCACAAACCCACCATATGCCTTCCTCAAAACAGCCACCATACCTACCTACTATGGCATTTTCATAGCCATTCTAAGATATATTGCCATGCAACTCCCACCGTTCCGTCTCATGACTTGTGCCGTCACTCTCATATTGCCATTGCATGATCGTAAGATAGCTAGCGAGATGTTTGAATGTTATACGCCAAGCTAGATCGTTGCACATCCCGGTACACTGCCGGAGGCATTTCCTACAGAGTCATCATCGTTCTAAGCTTTGAGCTGTGAGTAAATAAAAGTGTGATGATCATGATTATTAGAGCATTGTCCCATGTGAGGAAAAAAAATAGGCCAAAGAGCCAAAAAAAAGAGAGGCGAAAGAGCCCAAACAAATAAAAAAAAGAAGAGAGAAAAATAGAGAAGGGACAATGCTACTATCTTTTTCCACACTTGTGCTTCATAAAAGCACCATGTTCTTCATGATTGAGAGCCTCTCGTTTCGTCACCACCATATGCTAGTGGGCATATTTATTATATAACTTGGCTTGTATATTCCAATGATGGGCTTCCTCAAATTGCCCTAGATTTCGTGAGCAAGCAAGTTGGATGCACACCCACTAGTTCTCCTTTTGAGCTTTCACATACTTATAGCTCTAGTGCATCCTTTGTATGGCAATCCCTACTCATTCACATTGATATCTATTAATGGGCATCTCCATAACCCTTTGATATGTCGAGTCAATGTGACCATCTCCTCCTTTTTTGTCTCACAACCACCACCACACTTTATTGCACCTATAGTGCTATATCCATGGCTCACGCTCATGTATTGCGTGATAGTTGTAAAAGGTTTGAGAAAGTAAGAGTACGAAAACAATTACTTGGCCAATACCGGGGTTATGCATGATTTACATTAGTTGTGTGGGGATGATGGAGCATAGCCAAACTATATTATTTTGTAAGGATAACTTTCTTTGGCCTTCTTATTTCGAAATTTCATGATTACCTTGCTAGTTTGCCTGAAGTATTATTGTTTTCATGTCAATAGCAAACTATTGTTTTGAATCTTACGGATCTAAACATTCATGTCACATGAAAGAATTTACAAAGGACAACTATGCTAGGTAGCATTCCACATCAAAAATTCAGTCTTTATCACTTCCCTACTCGAGGACGAGCAGGAGTTAAGCTTGGGGATGCTTGATACGTCTCCAACGTATCTATAACTTTTGATGGTTTCATGCTATTATGTTGTCAAACTTTGGATGTTTTGTATGCCTTTTATATCTATTTTGGGACTAACTTATTAACTCAGTGCCAAGTGCCACTTCTTATTTTTTCCGTGTTTTTGACCCTTTTCAGAGGAGGATTTTAAACGGAGTCCAAACGGAATGAAACTTCCGAAAAGATTTTTCCGAAACAGAAGACGATTGGGAGACTTGAGAACCAAGGCAGAGGGTCACCAGGGACCCCACAAGCTCCCTAGCCGCGGCCTGGGGCCCGCGCCTCCGAGGCTTGTGGGATCCCTGGGCCTCCTCTGCCCTAGGTCTTTCGCCTATATATTCCCTAAAATCCCAGAAAAATCAGGAGAGCCACGAAAACACTTTTCCGCCGCCGCAAGCTTCTGTCTCCGCAAGATCCCATCTGGGGCACGTTCTGGTGCCCTGCCGGAGGGGGGATTCGGATATGGAGGGCTTCTTCATCAACACCATGACCTCTCCGATGATGCGTGAGTAGTTCACCACAGACCTACGGGTCCATAGCTAGTAGCTAGATGGCTTCTTCTCTCTCTTGAATCTTCAATACAAAGTTCTCCATGATCTTCATGGAGATCTATCCGATGTAATCTTCTTTTGCGGTGTGTTTGTTGAGATCCGATGAATTGTGGATTTATGATCATATTATCTATTAATCTTATTTGAGTTTCTTCTGATCTCTTTTATGCATGATTTCATATCCTTATAATTCTCTTCGAGTTGTGGGTTTTGTTTGGCCAGCTTGATCTATGATTCTTGCAATGGGAGAAGTGCTTGGTTTTGGGTTCATACCGTGCGGTGACCTCACCTAGTCATAGAAGGGGTAGCGAGGCACGCATCGTGTTGTTACCATCAAGGGTAAAAAAGATGGGGTTTTCATCATTGGTTTGAGTTTATCCCTCTACATCATGTCATCTTGCTTAAGGCGTTACTCTGTTCTTCATGAACTCAATACACTCGATGCATGCTGGATAGCGGTTGATGTGTGGAGTAATAGAAGTAGATGCAGAAAGTATCGGTCTACTTGTCTCGGACATGATGCCTATATGTATGATCATTGCCTTAGATATCGTCATGACTTTGCGCGGTTCTCTCAATTGCTCGACAGTCATTTGTTCACCCACTGTAATATTTGCTATTTTGAGAGAAGCCTTTAGTGAACACTATGGCCCCCGGGTCTACTTCACATCATATTTTCAGCCTTACACTTTTACTTAGTTGCACTTTCCGCCTTCAGATCTCACTTTGCAATCAATCTTGAAGGGATTGGCAACCCCTTTATAGCGTTGGGTGCAAGCTCTTTTGTGTTTGCGCAGGTACTCTGGACTTGGCGCGATTCTCGTACTGGATTGATACCTTGGTTCTCAAACTGAGGGAAATACTTACTGCTCCTGTGCTGCATCACCCTTTCCTCTTCAAGGGAAAAACCAGCACAAGCTAAGTCTCCGTCAACGTGCCAATTTCTGGCGCTGTTGTCTGTTGCCGTAGCAGGCATGCATCGTGTTGTTGCCATCAAGGGTAAAAAGATGGGGTTTGCATCATTCGTTTGAGTTTATCCCTCTACATCATGTCATCTTGCTGAAAGCATTACTCTGTTCGTCATGAACTCAATACACTAGATGCATGCTGGATAGCGGTCGATGTGTGGAGTAATAGTAGTAGATGCAGAAAGTATCGGTCTACTTGTCTCGGACGTGATGCCTATATGTATGATCATTGCCTTAGATATCGTCATGAATTTGCGCGGTTCTATCAATTGCTCGACAGTAATTTGTTCACCCACCATAATATTTGCTATTTTGAGAGAAGCCTCTAGTGAACACTATGGCCCCCGGGTCTACTTCACACCATATTTTCAGCCTTACTCTTTTACTTTGTTGCACTTTCCGCCTTCAGATCTCACTTTGCAATCAATCTTGAAGGGATTGACAACCCTAGCGTTGGGTGCAAGCTCTTTTGTGTTTGCGCAGGTACTCCGGACTTGACGAGATTCTCCTTCTGGATTGATACCTTGGTTCTCAAACTGAGGGAAATACTTAATGGCTCCTGTACTGCATCACCCTTTCCTCTTCAAGGGAAAAGCCAACGCAAGCCAAGTCTTGATCAACGTGCCAATTTTTGGCACTGTTCTTTGAGAAGTAGTACCTGCCGCTGACTTCGAGCGGTGCGGGAGGTGTCTGGGTACAAGCCGGATAGCCCTGTCCCGCCGCGGCTGCCGTCTCCATCAGGCGTGCGGTGCGTGCTGCATCCACAATGTCTTGGGCTCGAGTATCATGCACCCCAGGCGGGTTGGTCTGAGCCAACCGTCGTTGCCCACTGGTCACCGCGGGTTGGTCCTCGTGGCGACTCCTGGTGTGACTCTCCTGGGGTGTGGAGTGTAGTCGGTCAAGGCTGTGTGAGTATTGCGCGTGTTGGACCACTGCTGTCTTCAGCATCTCGATGGCGTTTCTCGCCTCTACCTCGGCCGGGGAGTTTCCGTAGATCGGGAGGGACTCCAAGTGGCGGGTTGCCGCCAGCACGTTATCCACGGGATTTGAGAAGTGGCCTCGTGGTGTCTGGAAGCGAGGTACGTGGGCATCTGTTGGTTGAGGTGGTTGTGGGTTAGGCGGTTGAACCGGACCTCCCCCTGGAGCGGCCTGCAAGGACCGATCGGGTCCCACCCCTGGAGTGTGTGGGGTGTCGAAGAGGCGAGTTGGATGTAGATCGGCTGGGAGGCGCCCGTGATGCCTCCTTTGATGAATAACATCGGATGCGCGATGTTGTCTCTCGAGCCGCTAGCCTTCGGTGTTCAGCCGTTCCGTCTCCGCGTGATCCGGGCCTGCTGTGCCGCCATCCTGGCAGCTTGCGCTTCCACGTCCTGCTGGGCTCTGGCCATCTCCTCCCGCAGCTTCGCCTGCTCGGCGTTGATCGCTTCCTGATTCTCTGCCGTCACAGCGGTTGTCATGAGTCTGGTGACCTCCGCCATCAAGTCCGCCATGGCTTGAGCCGGAATTTTCGACGACTCGCCAGTCTCGTTGTTGCCGGCCGGGTTTGGCTGTGGTTGTGTCACCCCCGCCATGTAGATGGCGATTTGTCGACGAGATCTTTCGAAGACCTCGAGGTCCATCGCCAATGGCAAATCTCTGAGTTGTCCTTCGTATAGAGGGCGAATTGAATATGTGCTGCCCATGGATGATTCGTCATCAGAGTTGACGGGGGTGATCTCCTGGACCACCGGTTCATCCTGTGCGCTGGCCTCCTGCGTAAAACCGATGAAAACATGGCGTCTCCTGTCCTGATGTGTGATGGGGAGGACGTACCTGGCCGGCTGGACGATGTCGGTGGAGGTGTCCGGCTCAGGCACGGGCTTTCCAATCATGCCGAGGAAGATGTTGACCTTGCCGAAGGGGACTCTGTAACCAGATTCGATTGAATCGGCTTCAGGCCCCCACAGCGAGTTATCGATGTAGTACCTTCCGCGGCGTCTCTTCATCATGATGCCGACCGCAGAGATTTTTGACCCTGGTAGGGCTCCCTTTGAGAACGCAACTCCACCGTGTGCTAGCCCCACGGTGGGCGCCAACTGTCGTGGTTTTGTCACGGCAGATGTCCTCATGAAAGGACTTAATGAAGGAGCCATCGCACCTTGGTGGTGAATCAAAGGGGGTGAGAGAAAGCGAGACTCAGATTTACCCAGGTTCGACCCCTCGTGTGGAGGTAAAAGCCTACGTCCTGCTTTGTGTAGATTGATGATGGTTTCGATTACAAGGAGGGCGTAACTAGCCTGACCTAGCTCTCGATGATTTCTAACTTGCCCTATCTTCCCTAGGGGCTCGCCTTTATATACAGGTCGAGGACCTAGGATTTACAAGAGTCCTAGCCATGCTATAGATCGTGGTTTTCCATATCTCTAAGTCGTCGTGCTTTCCAAGGCTGGAAACCTCCTTGGTGGCCTATCCTCTGTATAGCACCTGAACCGCCATCCGGCTCCTGGGCCCCGTGGGCCAAGGCTTGTATTACCAAAGGATGAGTCGCCCCTTCAGTGACCCGGCCCAGTTAGGGCGGGTTACACCGCAGGTAATATCCCCAACACCGATGATACGTCTCCAACGTATCTACTTTTCCAAACTCTTTTGCCCTTCTTTCGGACTCTAATTTGCATGATTTGAATGGAACTAACCCGGACTGACGTTGTTTTCAGCAGAATAGCCTTGCTGTTATTTTTTTGCAGAAATAAAAGATCTCGGATTGACCTGAAAATTTACGGAGAATATTTCTGGATTTATTAATAAATACCGATGAAAGAATCTATGGGAGAGGGGCCACCCCCAGGCCACAAGCCTATAGAGCGCGCCCCCCTAGCCGCACCCCTAGCTTGTGGGGCCCCTGGAGCTCCACCGACCTCTTTTTCACTCCTATATATTCCCATATGTGGAGAAAAAAATCAAAGAGAAGAGTTCATCGCGTTTTACAATACGGAGCCGCCGCCACCTCTTGTTCTTCCTCGAGAGGGCAGATCTAGAATCTGATTTGGGCTCCGGAGAGGGGAAATCGACACTATCGTCAGCACCAACCATCCTTCATCACCAATTTCATTATGTTCTCCATTGTTCGTGAGTAATTCCATCATAGGCTTGTTGGACGGTGATGAGTTGGATGAGATCTATCATGTAATCGAGTTAGTTTTTTAGGGTTTGATCCCTAGTATCCATTATGTTTTGAGACTGATGTTGCTATGACTTTGCTATGGTTAATGCTTGTCACTAGGGCCCGAGTGCCATGATTTCACATCTTAACCTATTATGTTTTCATGAATATATATGTGTTCTTGATCCTATCTTGCAAGTTATAGACACCTATTACGAGTTATGATCCACATCCCCCAGGGTGGCAATAACTGGGATTATTTTCGGTGATTACCGTAGTTTGAGGAGTTCATGTATTCACTAAGTGTTAATGCTTTGGTCCAGTTCTCTATTAAAAGGAGGCCTTAATATCCCTTAGTTTCTATTAGGACCCCGCTGCCACGGGAGGGTAGGACAAAACATGTCATGCAAGTTCTTTTTCGTAAGCACGTAGGACTATATGTGGAATACATGCCTACATTACATTGATGAATTGGAGCTAGTTCTGTATCACCCTATATTATGAATGTTGCATGATGAATGCCATCTGAAATAATTATCCATAACTAATCCATTGTCTACGAGCTTTTCACATATTGGTCTTTGCTAAGTTACTTTTCCATTGCTACTGCTACAATCACTAAAAAACTGCTACTGTCACGTTTGCCACCGTTAGCGTTACTTCCATACTACTTTGCTACTAAATACTTTGCTGCAGATATTAAGTATTTCAGGTGTGGTTGAATTGATAACTTAGCTGCTAATACTCAAGAATATTCTTTGGCTCCCCTTGTGTTGAATCAATAAATTTGGGTTGAATACTCTACGCTCAAAAACTGTTGCGGTCCCCTATACTTCTGGTTTATCAAGACCTTTTTCTGGCGCCATTTCTGGGGAGCATAGTTTTATTCTCTGAGTCACTTGGAAGTTATATTTGTTGATCACTATGAAGAATCTGAAAGATGCTAAAACCAAGATCTACCCCTCAACTACGAGGGCACGTAAGGAACTGCCATCTAGCTTTGCACTTGATTCACCGTCTGTTATGAGTAAACTTGCGACACCACCACATGTTATTGTATCTGATATGTCACAAGTAATTGATGATGCTACTTCTGCTATGCATGATGCTTATTATACTTTGCTTGATACTACTGTGCCACTTGGTGAATTTCTTGATGAACAAATTGCTAGAGTGAATGCTAAAACTGATAATATTGATGAATCTGATGAAATTGAACACTATGATTCACCTACTAGACCTAGCTCTCCTAGATATGGATTGCCTAGTATACGTGAGGGTTATGTTATGGAAGGAGAAGTAGCTAGGGACTATCTTTCTTGTAAGGATAGAGATGATCTTAATAAATTGCTATGCAAGTGGAAGGAAAACTCTTTGAATGCTAGAATGCAATATGATCCCAAGTTTGCTACTTCACCTATCTGTATTGCTGTAAGGATTATGAATTCTGTGTTGATCTTGAGTTAATTACTTTGGTGGAATATGATCCTTTTCATGGTTATGAATCTGAAACTATTGTGGCACACCTTACTAAATTGAATGATATAGCCACCCTATTTACTCATGAGGAAAATTTCTTTACTATTATATTCTTAAGCTGTTTCTGTTCTCATTAAAGGGTGATGCTAAGATATGGTTTAATTCTCTTGCTCCTGGTTGTGTGCGTAGTCCCGAGTATATGTTTTACTACTTCTCTAAAAAATATTTTCCTGCCCATAAGAAACAAGCTGCCTTGCAGGAGATATTTAACTTTGTGCAAATTGGTGAAGAGAGTCTCCCACAAGCTTGGGGGAGGCTTCTCCAGTTACTTAATGCTTTGCCTGATCACCCTCTCAAGGAAAATGAAATACTTGATATCTTTTATAATGGATTAACCGATGCTTCTAGGGACCACCTAGATAGCTGTGTTGGTTGTGTTTTCACGGAACAAACTATTGAACAAGCTGAACTACTATTGCATAATATATTGAGCAATGATAATGATTGGACTATTCCCGGACCACCTCCAAAACCAACTCCAAAGAAAAGAGTTATTCTATTCCTCAGCCCTGAAGATATGCAAGAGGCAAAGAAATCTATCAAAGAGAAGGTATTAAAGTTGAAGATGTTAAGAATCTACCACCTATTGAAGAAATACTTGGTCTTGATAACCCGACAGACGTAGTAGAGGTAAATTATCTTCATAGATTTGATGAAGGTGATATTCCTTATAATAAGTCTGCTAGCCAATGCTTGGATGAATTTGATAATTTTGTTGTTAAACAAGAAAATTTCAATGCTTATGTTAATAGACAATTGAAACATAATGCTTACATGCTTGATCGCTTGGGTGAATATATGAGTAGAACTGTTAATGGCCATAGGCTTATTAGTAAACATGCTTCCATGGTAACTACCCAAGTAGAACAGGTACTTAAGGCACAAAATGATTTTCTCAATGAGATGATTAGTAAAAACAATGATCAGGCAATTAGAGTTGTGACTATAGGTGGTAGAATGGCTCAGGAACCTTTGTATCCCAAGGGCCATTCTAAGAGAATTGAGCAAGAATCTCAGAGGGTTAATCTTGATGTACCTGGTCCTTCTAATAAAAAGAAAAAAGAATGATGATAGGACTTTGCATGCTGATGACGAGTTGATGGATATACTTCTCACCCCTCGTTGGTTACCCCAAGTGGAAGGTGGAGATGTAGTCAGCAGTAGATTTCCCTTACACGGGGACTGTAAGGTTTATCGAAACAGGAGGACTCCGAGGATCAACGAGTAGGTGTTCGTTGCTCTGGCGCTAGCAGAAGACGTGGACCTACACACACAACAAATAACTTTGCTCCATACGAGTTCAGAGAGGTTTTCAATCTCTCCGGCCTTGTAGTTTGCAAAGGACCAAAACACAAGCAGGAATAGTGATAGTGATTGCAACGGAAAAGTAAATGAAAGCAGTAAATGGTGGTAATATGGACCGGAGTCACATGATGTTCACTAGTGATGTCTCTCTCCCAAAAGTCGATAAACAACTATGCTCGGTAAACAAATTACAGTTGGGCAATTGACAGAATTATAAATGCACCGCAATGCTAATCATGCTACAAGAAAATTAGAGGCTCAAAAGTAATGAAGAGTACGCCAAGACAAGTAGACCGTTTATCCATCATCATCTACTCTCTAATCATCCACCTTGAGATATCTATCCAGAACAACTCGCTGGTATTAAGTTGCGAGCCCCGCCCTAAGTGTAAACTCAAAGCAACGGACAACTCCATTAACGAACGTTGTGTAAGGTAAACAATCCTTGCAACCATGGTCACAAGCACCGTTGTTTTCTTCCTGGTGGCAACAACACATCCCCTAGTCTCATGTTTCTGTCACTCAAGCTAGACATCAGGGGGCATGAACCCACAATCATGCATAACGCTCCCTCTTGGAGTTACAATCTACTATTCGACCAAAGCAATAAAAAGCAACTGAGAACATGAATGAATTACCTAAGAACATAATATAAAAGGAGAATCAAATATATAACTCATCACAATCTGAACATAATCTCATAATCCATCGGATCCCAGCAAACCAAGCATAGCCATAGAAGGAAAATTACATAGATGCATTGATCATGTAGGGCAGCTCACAAGGGCTAAACATTGAAGCACAAGATTGGAGAGAAGACATCCCATATCTACTGGTCATGGACTCATGGTCCAAGGAGGACTACTCACGGCACGTCCGGGAAGCGTCCATGGCGGTGGAGAAGCTCCCGGAGGTCAATCCCCCCTCCGGCAGGGTGCCGGGAAGAGGTCTTCTGACGCTCCCAATCTCGGAAGCGCTTCGGTGGCGAAACGATGGAGAAATTCGCGATTCTGGATCTCCCGGAAGGGTTTCCTATCAGAGAGGTAAATATAGGCCGAAGGATGGCACCAGAGGGCGTAGGCCCCACCCAGGCGACCCGGTGGCGCGGCCAGGGGCCAGGCTGCGCAGGGAGGCCGTCTGGGCAAGCCCTTGCTCCCCTCTGGCCCACCATGATTCCTCTCGAAGATTCCATCATGTTGATTATTATATATTTTTCTCGGGATTTTTGGGACTCTGTAAATTGCGGTAAAAGTCCCTACAAAAAATACATCAACAGACAGAAAATGGCACTGGGTGCACCGAGTTAGTAGTTTAGTCCAAATATGTCTAAAAAGGTATGGAAGTGTAGCAAAACATATAACAATATAACCCAAAAGATCATGGAACAAACAGAAATTATAGATACATTTGGGACGTATCACATGCTGCTAGTGAACCTGTTATACAGTCACATGAAAACCCAAATGATACCTCTATTTTTTATGCTGAGACACAATCTGGTAATGAAAATGAACCTAGTGATAATATTAATGATGATGTTCATGTTGATGCTCAACCTAGTAATGACAATGATGTGGAGATTGAACCTGTTGTTGATCTTGGTTACCCACAACCTAAGAATAAGAGATATGATAAAAGAGATTTTGTTGCTAGGAAGCATGGTAGAGAAAGAGAACCATGGGTTCAGAAACCCATGCCCTTTCCTCCTAAACCATCCAAGAAGAAGGATGATGAGGATTTTGAGCACTTTGCTGAAATGTTGAGACCTATTTTCTTACGTATGCGCTTAACTGATATTCTGAAAATGTCTCCCTATGCTAAGTACATGAAAGATATTGTTACTAATAAGAAAAAGATACCTGAAGCTGAGATTTCCACCATGCTTGCTAATTTTTACTTTTAAGGGTGGAATACCAAAGAAATTAGGAGACCCCGGAGTACCTATTGTACCATGCTCCATTAAAGGAAATTATGTTTAAACTGCTTTATGTGACTTTGGAACTGGTGTTAGTGTTATGTTGTTCTCTTTATATCGTAGACCTGACTTGAATAAGTTGACACCTACTGAAATTTCTCTTCAAATGGTTGATAAATCAACTGCTTTCACTATCGATATTTGTGAGGATGTGCCTGTTGTGGTGGCAAACGTTACTATCTTAACAGACTTTGTTATTCTTGATATTCCCGAGGACGACAGTTTGTCGATCATCTTTGATAGACCTTTTTTGAATATTGTAGGGGTTGTTATTGATTGCAACAAAGGCAATGTCACTTTTAATGTCAATGGTAATGAGCATACAGTACACTTTTCGAAGAAGCAATCTCAAGTTCATAGCATCAACTCCATTGAAAAAATTCCAACGTTCATTATTCGAGACTTTGAATTCCCTCTTCCTATTGCCAAGAAGAAATACGATATACTTATTGTTGGTACATTCATATCCTCATTGAGGTAACCTAGTGTTATTCAAAAGTTCTCCGGTTCCATGTCATTCGAAAAAAGTTTGTCAATAAGACTTGATCAACCTTATTGATGGATTCTTTTTGACGGGCATGAGATGGATGAATTTAGAAAGCACAACCTTCTGCACCTAACTTTTTTTTCCCGTTCCTTAGTTTTAATTTAGTAAAAAAATTATTATTTCCTGTTTTACGTTTTACCCGTGCAATAGCAAAATATCCTGAAAAATAAAGGTTCTCAGAACTACCTAAAAATTTAGTATGATTTTTTCTAGAATATTTAAGAATTTCTCGTACTAAGAACACATGAGGGGGCTGTACCAGTGGGCCACAAGCCTGGACGGCGTGGCCACCCCCCTGGTCGCGCCCCTGGCTTGTGGGTCCCACGTGGGGCCCCTTCACTTATTCTAGTACCCATCCACTTCTTCTTCCTCTAGAAAAAAAAATACCACCACTACTCAAACCCGTGTTTTAGCTCATCTTGCTGCCATTTTCGATCTCTTTGCTCAAAGCTTCATTTGCAAAACTATTTTAGGGGATTGTTCATCGGTATGTGACTCCTCCTATGGTCCAATTAGTTTTTGTTCTAGTACTTTATATATTGCAAAATCTTGATGCTTTGGCAACCTTGTTCTTGAGCTTGCATGTCGAATTGTAGGATCCCAAGTAGTTTTGATGCATGATATGGCTTATAGGCACTTGTGGGAGTAGTTGCTATAAGTTTTGATTGAGTTTTTTCATTTTTATTTGGAGTCACTAAAAATTTCAGATTATTTTTCAAAAAAAGAAAAAGATGAGGAGATTGTTAAGAGGCTCTTCAAGCCGGGGTTCTAAAGAAAATGAAAATGAGAAGCCCAGATACAATATTCCCCGCACCACGGAAGTTCAACCATGTGAATGGCCAAGTGAGGCATTCTTGAGGGCGGCCGAAATTTATGAAGATTTTTACTACCTAGAAGAAAATGCAAGCATCACCGACTTCCTCAACGATAAGTGTGACTAGTATCTGGTACTTACTAATACTTTCGTGCAAAATTTTCACTTTTATCCTAGGAAGAATCCTCCCACGGCAGAATTTCATTTATATGATGTGCCTAAGGAAATGTCACTTTATAATTTTTTCAATGTTTGCAAATTACCTTTTGAGGGCAGCATCACTGAACCACGTCCTAGAGACATGGAGGATTTTATTCCCGTAATCACTGTAGGAGAAGAAAGAGGGGTGTCAAAGGCAAGAGCGACCAGCGTACAATTTCCCGTTCTACATTATTATTCATTATTTTGAGGGAGATGTTTAGTTGGTCGCGGTGAGAGTGGAAGCCTCAGTGCTCCCGACCTCACTATTCTACGCCACGCTTTACTTGCTGATAAAACTTTTAGTCTGGACGCTATAGTGGCTCAATGGTTGAATTTAAACCGTTCGAAGGGAATTATATTCGGAGGTATCTATTCATCTTGTTTAGCTAAACACTTTGAAATACCTATTAGGCTTAACGAGGAAGAGGAAATGCGACTGCCCATGAGATATTTAGATTATGATAGGATGGTAGCACATGATTTTATTAAGAAAGATAATAGTAGGAGGCTGCTTTATAACTTAGTATTTAGTCAGTGTACCTATGAGATTATTACTTTGCCTGCTCCTTCTTTGTTCGATATCCATGCAGGAAAGTCCACTATTATGCCCGAGGACATTTACAAATATTGGGGGATGTCCCAACCCCAGCACCTGAGCCTGCACGAGCCCTCGATCCGTATCAAGTTCCAGTTTTTCAGTGGGAGCCGCAGGAGCTCGCAGACCAGTGGAACCCTCAGTATTCTCCGGAGTATCCTGGAGAGGGTTATTTCCAGCCATGGCCTTAAACCAACTTAAGCCAAAATCCTAAGCTTGGGGGAGTACGTATTTCTCACCGACATTACATTCATGTTCACACACACATTCGAGTTGTCGGTGTTCATACTTTTTCATTGTACTATCCATGGTAGTTTATTTCTTCTTTTTGTTTTCTTCTTGTGTGTTTCATTAACCTTGAGAAAATCCAAAAAAATTAGCTTTAGCTTTACCTTCTAGTTGTTCAGTTGTAGTATTAAAAGAAAACCCAAAAATATTTTTCGTTCTTCTTTTGCTTGTTGGGGGCTTCCCTGCGTAAATAGTTTTTCTTTCTTCTTTGGGTCGTAAGGAGAAGACCATGATGACATGCAGAGTGGCTCTCATATTCATTATCGTTTATCTATCAGAGAGTCCATATTACCTCGCCTTCTCCTTTGAGTTATTGCTTGCAGATTCCAGCTTAGTCCAATGCACGAACACTCTTATTATTATTATTCACACCGTTCAGTTGTGCAAGTGAAAGGCAATAATGACGATATATGATGAAGTGACTGAGATGGAGAAAAGCTGGTATGAACTCGACCTATTTTGTTTTTGTAAATGTGATTAGCTCATCGTTCTGGATTCAACTTGTTATGGATTGAACATGTTTGCAATGACAATTAGAGATTATAGTTACTTTTTCCATGCTTCATTAGCTAGGAGTGAATAATGGTTTGTCTTGAGTGCCAACCTACATATTAAAATGGTTGTGATGTAGTATGATAGAATGGTATCCTCCTCCAAATGATTCAAGTGGCTTGACTTGGCACATGTTCACGCATGTAGTTGAAACAAAATCAACATAGCCTCTACGATGTTTATGTTCATAGTGATTTATATCCTACTCATGCTTGCATTCAATGTTGGTTAATCTCAAAGCATGTTTATAACTCTTGCCGCTCTCTAGTTGGCCGCTTCCCAGTCTCTTACTGGCCTTCACTTGTACTAAGCGGGAATACTGCTTGTGCATCCATCCTCATAAACCCAAAGTTGTAACATATGTGTCCACCATACCTACCTATATGCGGTATTCACCTGCCGTCCTAAGTAAATTTGCATGTGCCATACTCTAAACCTTCAAATAAATATTCTGTTTTGTATGCCTGAATCGCTAATGTGGTGACTAGGGGCTATCAGTATCTTCCATGGTAGGTGGGTTATTCTCAAGATATGTGTTGATTCACTATCATTCACGAGAAAGTGCTTGGTAATCGGGATGCCCAGTTCCATGCTGAAAAGTCAAATCAAACTTAATGAAACAAAACTCCCCTAGGATTGTTGTTTGTATGGATAGTACCCGTGGATGCGGCCGTCCGTGGAATGTGATTGATTGATGGAGGGGGAGTAAAAAATTTACTATTCTGTTTGGGAACCACCTATAATGTATTTAGCATGGAAGATATTGAGAACTCTTAGTTGTTACGTTGACAATGAAGGCATACCACCAATTTTTTTATTCATCTCTGTTTTAAAAGCTCGAGCTGTGGCACCTGTGCAAATCAATGCTTCCCTCTGTGAAGGGCCTTTCTATTTTACTTTACTGTTGAGTCATCCTCTTCTTATAAAAGGCACCAATTAGAGAGCACCCCCGGCATTTGTATGCTTTGCTATTAATTGATATTGAGTATGAGTATGACTGGATCTCTTTTACCATGAATTACAATGTCTAGTCAATCCTTGCTCTTTGGAGGTGCTCTGCATTTATGTTTTACGGTCTCAAAAAGGGCTAGCGAGATAGCAGTTTATCATATTGTATTATGATTGTTTTGATAAAATTGTTGTCATCCGAGACTTATTATTATTGCTCGCTAGTTGATTATGCCATTGAGATAATTAAACATGAGACCTAAATATTATTGTGAATGTGGTTAGTTTATAATCTCAGCTGAAAATCTCAACATAAGTTAGACATATTTACAACAACAAGATCAAACAGAGTTTGTAAAAGTTTTTCTTTATCACTTTCAGTTTATCAACTGAATTTCTTGAGGAAAAGCAAAGGTTTAAGCTTGGGGGAGTTGATACGTCTCCAACATATCTACTTTTCCAAACTCTTTTGCCCTTATTTTGGACTCTAATTTGCATGATTTTAATGGAACTAACCCGGACTGACGCTGTTTTCAGTAGAATTGGCTTGGTGTTATTTTTGTGCAGAAATAAAAGTTCTCGGGTTGACCTGGAAATTTGTGGAGAATATTTATGGATTTAGTAAAAGTACCGGCGAAAGAATCTACCAGAGAGGGGCCACCCCAGGCTACAAGCCTGCAGGGCGCCCCCCTGGCTTGTGGGTCCCCTAGAGCTCCACCGACCTCGTTTTCACTCCTATATATTCCCATCCGCGGATAAAAAAAGTCGGAGAGAAGATTTCATTGCGTTTTATGATACGGAGCCGCCACCACCTCCTGTTCTTCCTCGGGAGGGCAGATCTGGAGTCTGATTTGGGCTCCGGAGAGGGAAAATCGACACCGTCGTCATCACCAACCATCCTTCATCACCAACTTCATGATGCTCTCCATCGTTCGTGAGTAATCCATCGTAGGCTTGCTATACGGTGATGGGTTGGATGAGATCTATCATGTAATCGAGTTAGTTTTATTAGGGTTTGATCCCTAGTATCCATTACGTTCCGAGATTGATGTTGCTATGACTTTGCTATGCTTAATGCTTGTCACTAGGGCCCGAGTGCCATGATTTAAGATCAAAACCTATTATGTTTTCATGAATATATATGTGTTTTTAATCCTATCTTGCAAGTTATAGACACCTATTACGAGTTATGATCTGCATCCCCCAGGGTGACAATAACTGGGATTCTTTTCGGTGATTACCGTAGTTTGAGGAGTTCATGTATTTACTAAGTGTTAATGTTTTGGTAGAGTGCTCTATTAAAAGGAGGACTTAATATCCCTTAGTTTCCATTAGGACCCCGCTGCCACGGGAGGCTAGGACAAAAGATGCCATGCAAGTTCTTTTCTATAAGCATGTATGACTATATATGGAATACATGCCTACATTACATTGATGAATTGGAGCTAGTTTTGTATCACCCTATGTTATGATTGTTGCATGATGAATGCCATCTGACATAATTATCCATCACTGATCCATTTCCTACGAGCTTTCCACATATTGGTCTTTGCTAAGTTACTTTTC
Organism: Hordeum vulgare subsp. vulgare; assembly: GCF_904849725.1. Taxonomy (NCBI): domain Eukaryota; kingdom Viridiplantae; phylum Streptophyta; class Magnoliopsida; order Poales; family Poaceae; genus Hordeum; species Hordeum vulgare. The sequence goes on along the minus strand of NC_058519.1, from coordinate 117,388,137 downwards.
CGTTGGTACTGTTATGATCACTACAAAACTGCTACTGTCACGTTTGCCACCGTTACCGTTAATTCCATACTAGTTTGCTACTAAATACTTTGCTGCAGATATTATGTCTTTTAGGTGTGGTTGAATTGACAACTCAGCTGCTAATACTCGGGAATATTCTTTGGCTCCCCTTGTGTTGAATCAATAAATTTGGGTTGAATACTCTACCCTCGAAAACTATTGCTATCCCCTATACTTGTGGGTTATCAGCTAACGACTTCCTCCACGACTTGAGTTCATTGGCAATGGCCTTCACGTGGTTCACTGTGGTGTGGGCATCCTTCGCTGGAGCATTATCACGGGCTTTCTCCTGATCAATCTCCCCAACAACCGACTGAAGCAACTTGAGACAAGCCAGTACATAATTGACGCGATCCCCCAGCCTGAGGAGAGACAGCGTAGCACTATCCTTCAGAAGCCCTCTCTTAGGATCAAGCTCTTTCTCTACTCGCGTCGTCTCTTCCTCAACATCGGCAGCAAAGTCTACACTCAACGGAAAACAGAAGATGAGAAATGTCACTTAGAAATTTCAGAGTGATCATGGGGAAGCATTCGGACGCTCGACATACCTTTGAGCTTCTCGCAGAGTTCCACACTGAACTCCTCGACGAACTTCTCTAGCTCAGCTTTCTTGGCAGTGACCTTCTGGAGGCTGGCTTCCCACTAGGCATAATGTTTCTTTAGCTCCGCTGCGGTCTTCTATGCACCGGCTTTCAGAAGCCGATTCTTTTCTTCCAATGTACCAACCGTCTTGAGCTTGGCCTCAACCGCCTGATTCTTCTGCTTGGCATCCCTCCAAGCGGATATGAGTTCTTCATCCCTCTTCTAGAGGGCATCCTTCATGGTAAACAGAGAAATGGAATTCGTCAGCTTCTCAGAAAGGTGACCTGACAAGACAACCTTTGTCGAATAAGAAAAGATAACCTAAGGGAGAATCAGTTGGATGGCGAGAACATACCCTCAGTTGTTCGCTTTTTCTGCTCCAGTCGCTTGTTGTTGGCTTTCTACGCATCGAGTCTCAGTCGGAGTTCTTGCAATTCTTTCTCCATGGCGTCATCAAGTCCTACGGGCCCACAAGAAGCCTGTCATCAACAAATACAAGTAAGGCATAACATAATATCGCAACTCTAAGATTACCACCAACTACCACAGTCGATGGTAGCCTCGGGGACTACACCCAGTGGGTGCACTCAGCGCGCCCCCACTGGAATGATAGAGGATAAGGGACCCACACCCGACCGGCCTCTATCAATCAAAACAAAGAAACTGAGACTATTGTTGACTACTCCAGTCGACAGTAGCCTCGGGGACTACACCGAGTGGGTGCGCTCAGCACGCCCCAACTGGAATGATAGAGAATAAGGGATCTGCACCTGACCAGCCTCTATCAATCAAAACAAAGAAACTGAGACTACTGCCAACTGCTCCAATCGACAGTAGCCTCGGGGACTACACCTAGTGGTTGCGTTGAGCGTGCCCCCACTGGAAAGATGGAAGAAAGAAAAGGGCTCCGCACCCTACTGGACTTTGTCGAACATACGGAGAAAATAAGACTACCGCCGACTGCCCCAGTCGACGGTAACGTCGGGGACTACACCTAGTGGGTGCGCTCAGCATGCTCCCACTGAAAGAAAACACCCAGCGGATGTGCCTCTAGGCATGCCCACTCGGGATTCCTACTAAGGAATAGATTCATAAGCAAATGTGTATGTAAAGGACTTACCCGAATGTTCTTCACCCCGGCTTCACTCGTGTCGTACGCCTGCTTCAATCGCCCAACTATCACGTCCAGCTGAGCCAAGGCTTCCTTGTGTTCCCCTCCTGGTCCTCCAGGGTATGGTGGAGCTGGAAGATGTTGTGATCATTGGGACAGACGACGAAGTGGTCAGCAGATACAGTCCGAGTGACGCCCCAGCCGAGGCGGCCTCTTGCACCACAGGAGTCTTGGCCTTGATGCTCACTCGGCTAGGGGTCGGAGCCTGCTTCAGCACTTCTCCAACTACAGAGGGGACGTCGGCGTCGAGTTCAATCACATCCCGCGGCTCTACACATGTTCACAAGATAGTCAAAAGGCCAGTCGTATATCCAAAGCCTGGATTTCGAATGAATCAGCAGAAAGGCTCAAGGGTTACCTTTAGATGAAACGACATCAACGTCTTCATATTTCCACATTGGATGAACTCTGGCCTGGAGAGGCTGGATCCTACACTGGAAGAAGACTTCCAGGAGATCCATCCTATTTACACCCTTCTAGATCAAAGCAACTACCGCTATCATCAAGTATCTGCATCGGTCTTCTCCTCCTTGGACACGGTCAAGGAAGGAGTCGACTGGATCCTATCAACAGTATAGTGCAGGAGGCCCGAATGACCGATGCCGACTGGGACGTCTCGGCAATAAAACCAAGAATCTGCCAGTTCTTCATTGAATGTGGGAAACCCATATGGGGGAAGCTACTCTTGCCCGTGAGATGAATGCCTAAGCCACCACAAAGCTGCGCCACATTGGTTCTCCCCCCGATGGGGACAACTTCTTCACGATCATCACTCGTCACGTGAACAAGCACTTGAACAACCCCCAATGCGGGTGACACCCGAAGAAATTCTCGCACAAGGGCACAAATGCGGCTAGATACAAGACAACGTTTGGGGAAGGTGGTGCAGTTGAGCCCCAAAGAAACCAAGAAACGCTTAGTAAAAGGGATGTAGAGGCAAAGAAAAACCTCTCTCTATGTGAGTGACTAGAATCACTCGCTCGTCGTTCCGAGGTGCGGGCTCTAGCTCACCATCCTCACGCAGTCGCCAGCCCCCCTGGGCGACCAAGCCTTCACTCTCCAACTCCAGTAGCTGCCCCTCCGAGACTCGGGGCAGCATACAGTCTCCCTGGATCCATCCTTGCGGGAGCGCTCCGACGCTCAAAGAGGATCCACGTGACCCCTTCTTGGCCCGCTCAACCTTTGTCGTCGCTCCTTTCACCATGTTGTGCGGCGAGCAAGTTGGGGCCGGGAATCATCGGGGGCAGCCGACAGTTCTTGGCTTTCGTGGTAAGAAGGGGGAGTGGAGATGGAAACGACCTGAATCTGAGGCGCGGTCTCCTCTCCCTTCCACCTCGCGCCTTAAATACCCTACGAGAAGATTCCCCATCGAGTGCATCGCCGGCCCAAAGAAGATCTGCAGTATCCCAAGGATGGCTCGCACTTTAGCATGACGTGTTGGAAATATGCCCTAGAGGCAATAATAGATTAGTAATTATTATATTTCTTTGTATGTGATAATCATTTGTTATCCATGCTATAATTGTATTGACTGGAAACTCAAATACGTGTGTGGATACATAGACAAAACATTGTCCCTAGTAAGCCTCTAGTTGACTAGCTCGTTGATCAAAGATGGTCAAGGTTTCTTGGCCATAGGCAAGTGTTGTTACTTGATAACGGGATCACATCATTAGGAGAGTCATGTGATGGACAAGACCCAAATTATAAACGTAGCCTATGATCGTGTTACTTTGTTGCTATTGTTTTCTGCGTGAAAAGTATTCATTCCTATGACCATGAGATCATGTCACTCACAGACACCGGAGGAATACCTTGTGTGTATCAAATGTCGCAACATAACTGGGTGACTGTAAAGGTGCTCTACAGGTATCTCCGAAGGTGTCCGTTGAGTTAGCATGGATCAAGACTGGGATTTGTCACTTCGTGTGACGGAGAGGTATCTCGGGCCCCACTCGGTAATACAACATCACACACAATCCTTGCAAGCAATGTGACTAAGTGTAAGTCACGGGATCTTGTATTATAGAACGAGTAAAGAGACTTGCCGGTAACGAGATTAAAATAGGTATAGGGATACCGACGATCAAATCTCGGGCAAGTAACATACCGAAGGACAAAGGGAATGTTATACGAGATTATATGAATCCTTGGCACAGAGGTTCAATCGATAAGATCTTTGTAGAATATGTAGGATCCAATATGGACATCCAGGTCCCGCTATTGGATATTGACCGAGGAGTGTCCCGGGTCATGTCTACATAGTTCTCGAACCCGCAGGGTCTGCACACTTAAGGTTCGGTGACATTTTAGTATAGTTGAGCTATATGTGTTGGTGACCGAAGGTTGTTCGGAGTCCCGAATGAGATCACGGACGTCACGAAGGTTTCCGGAATGGTCATGGTCCGGAAATGAAGATTGATATATAGGAAGTTGGTGTTTGGATTCCAGAAAGTTTTCGGGCATTGCCGGTAGTGTACCGGGAGTGACGAATGAGTTCTGGGGGCCCACTGGGTGGGCCCACCACGCCCTAAGGGGTGCATGTGGGTTTATTGGGTGTACAATAAGGTATAATGGGCTGACAAAGTCATCCAAGGAAAGCCCGTGAGGAAAAAGTGGAAAATCAAAAAGAGGTGGGAAAATAAGTAAGGGGTCCTAATCCAAGTTTGATTGGAGAAGGACTCTCTCCCTCCCACTTCGGCCGACCCAAGGAGGTTTTCCTTGGTGCGCCAAGGCTGCCCAAGGCTGCCTCTCCCCTCCTCCTATATGTACTAGAGGTTTAGGGCTTTTTGAGACACAACTTTGCCACGTGCAACTCAAACCTACACTTCGTAGTTCTTCCTCTAGATTAGATTTCCGCGGAGCTCGGGCACAGCCTTGCAGGAATAGATCATCACCAACACCGGCGCGCCGTCACGCTGCCGGAGAACTCATCTACTTCTCGTCTCTCTTGCTGGATCAAGAAGGCCGAGATCGTCATCGAGCTGTACGTGTGCTGAACGCGGAGGTGCCGTCCGTTCGGCGCTAGATCGAAACGGATCGTGGGACGGATCGTGGGACGGTTCGAGGGACGTGAAGACGTTCCACTACATCGACCACATTTCTTAACGCTTCCCGCTCTGCGACCTACAAGGGTACGTAGATCTAATCTCCACTCGTAGATGGACATCACCATGATAGGTCTTCGTGTGCATAGGAATTTTTTTGTTTCCCATGCCGCGTTCCCCATCATGACGGCGGCATCACAAGTGCGGAAATCGGGGCATCGCCCCACTAACTCCACTACCTGCGTCTTCGTCGAAATTGCCGCCCCCGTGTGCACTCCTTCAATTCAAAAGCTACGAAAAAACCATCCCACCTCATATCCCGAATGGATTCTGTACCCACGGCGTGTGACGAGGTGAGCCGAATGTTCTTTTCGCTCGTCCCCCTGTGGGACGCCGATCATTCGGGTAACCAATGAAGACGACCTGATCGTCCTTACGTCAATTCAAGTGGGGATCCGTCCCAACTCACCGATTGGGCACACAGAACTCAGAGCTTTTGTTCGCCCAACTCGTGGAATATATCTTCTCGAAAGATAGCCGATCACTACCTAATGTAGGGACACCTGTATGGACAAGCAGTCGGGATTTGTCAGTGTTGAATCTATGGAGGTTTGCCGAGAGTCCGAATGACTTATCCCCGAGCTGCAACCCAAGCATCTCCAAAACGCCAGAGACGTCTAAGGAAGTCATTCACTCGGTCTGCAAAACCTCAACCGATTCGGGGGCTACTGATGGGTTGTACATTAGGGGTAGGCCTATGGACCTGCTTCACTAGGCCCACCTAGGACCCCTTATGGACATCAGTGTCCTTCAAGTCTCACGTGTAATCTCGTCCTCATTCGGTACAACATACCGTCACTCGGCCTGTCTGAAGTCACTCGGACCATCTTGTGTCAGTCGGGTACACCCTCGCACTTGGACTACAGCAAGGTGAAGGCACCGAAGAGGCTGAAACGGCTAAGGACTTAATCGATCACATGAAGTGAAGTGAAGACCCACGTTACCAGTAACGCCAAGAGTTATAGCTATCGTTTCTAGAGCTTCCCTATTTATTAGCATCAACTCACCTTATTATGAAGTTCGATCGGTTGTGCCATGTAATATACAAGCCACTCCCAGGCTCCAGCTCAAGGGTTCAACACCTTGTAATCTTTCATACCCCATAAGAAAACATCAGCCTCAGGGCTCGAGACGTAGGGCTCTTACCACTTCCGACTGGGCCTGAACTCGTACATCCGAGTGTATCCGCTGCACCTAGTTAGACTTGGCCCCTCTGTTCGTACCCCTAGGTAATATTGTCAGGGTCATTTCCACGACACACCATATGGCCGGATTGCCTAGTTCTTGGAAATTAGTTCCTGTTACCACAGAATACACAGTACATAACACTTCTCACTTATTGACAGGGGAGGTAGAAGCCAATGGCCAGTTAATGACACAAAATTCAAACACACAAGGAAATGTCTTTCTACACGAATATAAAAATTACATATCATCACGCGTTAGGCGAGTGGTTAAGATCATCTATTATAGCATCTATGGCGTAATCTTCTTGTGAAAGACGGGCGACGGGCATCACTTGGTCGTAAACCAGATGAAGCGGAATCTCTTTGCCAACCGGCCCTGTCGGACCAACCCGGGCCATGTGCTCTGGGTTCAGTTGGGTGAAGTGGGTCGTCACCATAGTCCATGCCTCCCAAGCTCCTTCGCGGCAGGCCGAAGTCTTCCACAGCTCGAAGCAACTTTGGGATCCTTTGAAACGCTCGGCAAGCTCGACCATCCCTTGCGAAGGACTTTCATAGGGCCATAGCGATTTGACAATACTCCTCATAGCTTTTCGAGCTCTCTCATGTACAATAGATAACTCCTTTAACAAGTTCCCCCCGAAACAGCTCGCCTCTTCATTGAGATGACCAGTCAAGAGACCTGGTCAAAAGAAAGTGCGCATCTTCACAAAGAACGCAATAAAAAGTGAATTATCACATTCCAGGATTGGGATTTTACTTACAGAATAGACCACCCTTTAATTTACAATTCTCTTCATGGTTTTGCACCAATTGAGATTTCAAATTCACGATCTCTTTGGCTTCCTGCTTATTCTCCTCCTTGAGTTGGCTATTTCCTTCACGACATTGCTTCAACACGCGATGACCAACTTCAAGTTGGGACTCGTCATACCTCTGAGAATCTTGAGATGTGTCCAAGTATTTTTGTAATTGGCCTATAGCTTCGCGTGGTACGACAAAGTTTTCTGTTGTAAAGGTAATCCCATGGAAACAAAGCACATTGCAAAATAATTTTACTCACTATGTGCCTCTTCGGTAAACTTCTTCACCCCGTCTAGTTCGACCTTGCTAGCCTGCAATTTGGCCTGTCTTAGCTCGAAATCTTTGGCCAATTTCTCATTCTGTTTCTTTAGATCCTGCATGGTGGTAAACTATTAATTCGACCCTTAATTTGGCCGTACCAAGAAAATTAAGGCTCGGGGCTACTGGGTCCGAACTTATGTCCGGTTACAAAAGACTGATGACTTACCTGCAGGTGGGAAGACATCAGCTTGGCTGCTCCTTTGAGTCCGGCTCTTGCAGCCCCAAGGCACGCATCCGCGGAATTAAAGGCATTAATCTCTTGTCCCAAAAAGACAGGGTGGCGCAAGGAATCCTTTCGCCGCCGGTGATTCATCAAGCTTTCGACTTTGGAATGAGGTGTAGAAAACTGTGCGGGGTCGTCGGGAAGTGAATCCATATTCAAAACTCCTGCGTTAGCCGAGGACCACAAATTCTGATGATTGTTGGACACTTCGGCAGCGTCTTCGAGTAAAGTCGGTTGCGTACGTCTCCTGGATAATTCATCTAAGGGTCAAAAGTAGTCAAGGCAATCTTATTATGAAAAGGGAATGATTGATATACATACCTCTTGGTTGAAGGGACAGTCGATATGTTTTCTACCGTTGCCCCTTGTTCGGGAATTCTGTGCTCGGTCGATGCAGCCCCAGCCAATATAGCTCGGCGCAGAGTTTGGCGTGGACAGTTGGTTTGGAGCCAAGAACAATTGGGATGACGGGAGGTATAACTCCTCTCTAAGTACTGGTTTTCCTCTTGTTTGCTATGGAGGATGGAAGACGACCAGGATTGTCAGCCTGGAGGGCCGCTTGACTTTCTCGATGCTTTCCTGGTAAAATACTCCATCCTCAAAGTCGATTGAAAGCTCCGGATCCTCATGGAATCTGGGGTCATCATCGCGGGAGTAATTCTCGGGTTGAGGGACGGGACATCCGATCGTCTCAATCCAACGCCTCCAAGTCTGTTAAGAGAGGCAAGGGGTTATTGATCAGTAAAATCAAGCATAAGCGTCCGGACTATGGGATTATGATCACACTTACCCATTCAACGGGATTATATGCCGAGTAGCCATCGCTGACAGTAAGGTGGGCGAAATTCACTTTTTCCCCTTAAAGAGGTCGGCCAAAATAACCACTAAAGCCTCTTGATTATCCGGTCCCTGTCGCGTGGAACGGGTAGTGTCGCTTGTCCCGTTGTAGCGCCACAAGGTGTGTGTGCACTGTTGGAGTGCCTGGACACACAGGGTAATTGATGCGGCCATCACCTCGACGATGGTCAGTCCACTACTAGCAGGTAACCTCACCTTGGCGGCTAGGCACTGTACTTCACGACTCTCTTCCTGAGAGGGACTGATCGGCCGCCATCTGAACTGCTTCTTCAAGGAGGCCTCGGAGTATTCAGGAAGACCTCTCCGAACTAGGTCGAATAAGGGAATGTCATTGATATAAAACCATTCCGAAGACCACTCATTGGTTTCCTTTTTTGGAGTCCCGACCGGGTATCTGGTTCCAGCTATACACCACACTTCGGCTGCGCCCACTTCCCGAATTGACGTTCCCCTAGTTCGGGGAACGTGGCAGAAGTACTTTCTCCATAGGTCGAAGTGGGTCTTGCAGCCCAAGAACATCTCGCACAAGGCTACGAAGCCTAAGATGTGAAGGATTTAGCCAGGGGTAAGGTTGTGAAGCTAGAGCCCGTAGAACTCTAGTAAGACCCTTAGGAAGGGGTGGACCAGAAAGCCCAGACCCCGTGGCAGGAAAGAAATAAAGCAAATCCTTTTTCCCTTTTGCGGGGTAGGGAAATTCTCTGCGAAGGCCTCTTCATTGGTGGAGGTTAGTCCAGGACGGGTAGGTGCAAGATCCGACATGGGAAGACATCCTTGTACTTCGAGATTGCGCAACTGGAGCACGAAAACAGAACAGCTTGCCCAATCTCCCTGGAGGGGGCCAAAGGGTCGCGAGGAGTAACCCGCCATAGCTCTCGGCGCTAGAGATCTAGGGTTTCTTCTTGGTGGTGCCTGAGGGGTGATGGTCACCCAAGGACAAATTTGATCTGTTTATAAAGGATATTTTTCCCTCGTGGTTGGAAGAAACGGTTTCGTGTGGGACTGCTAGATTGCTTGTCTTCATTAATGCACACATGAATCGAGTGCTGCTATCGATTCTTGAGCGGAAAGTTTGGAGGTCATGGGCCCCAGGATGCTTTGATAATCGAGAACCGGTCAATGACTGGATCCTCGTTCCAGAAGTTAGAGAGGATGGAGGAGCTCGCCTCGCTACCGAAGACCATGTACATCAGCGTTGGATGCAAGTTCGGGGGCTACTGAGGGAGTCCTGGACTAAGGGGTCCTCGGATGGTCGGCCCATATCTGATAGGGCGACCATGTGGATCGTATTATTGAAGATCGTACTGCATGATGACTTCGTGTTCAAGAAGGAAAGCTCGGAAGACTCGCGCATCGTCCAAGGTTTAGTAGTTCAGATCGGCGCCCCTACTCCCGACTCAAGGTCGGTTGTATGTAACCTTAGGGACCCCTGCTGTCTATATAAACCAGAGGGTTTCATCTGCATAGGCAAGTTAACTCATCTAGGGCTAAGCTCATACGATCTCGAGGTAGATCAACTATGTAATCCTCATATACCATCAATATAATCAAGGAGGACGTAGGGTTTTACCTCCTCAAGAGGGCCCGAACCTAGGTAACTACTGCCTCCTCCGTCTCCTGCAACCCATCCATCCAAGGTCCACAGTTCGAGGCCCCCTACTCATGACCCGCCAGTTTTGACACCGACACCGAACATGTCTGCATAGTTCTCGAACTCGTAGGGTCTGTACACTTAACGTTCGGTGAAGATATAGATATAGTTGAGTTATTGTGTTGGTGTAGGAAGGTTGTCCGGAGTCCCAGATGATATCCCGGACGCCACGAGGAGCTCCGGAATGGTCCGGAGGTAAAGATTAATATATGAGAAGTCATATTTTGGCTACCGAAAAAGTTTCATGTATTGTACTCGAAAGCTTCTAGAAGGTTCCGGAAACTCCCGGAGGAGTGTGGAACTCCACCAAGGGTTCCACGACATCCCAAGGGTTTGCATGGGCTGAGGGGAGACGCCTTGGCCTTATAGGGCTAGGCGCACAACTCCCTCAAGACCCATGGAGTTGGGAAAGATGGAAAGTCCACCTTTGTATGGAAGGGAAGAAGGAGGACTAGGATTCCACCTCTTCCACCTTGGTTGCACCCTAGGGCTTGGAGGGGCTATTCCCCACGCCCCTCCACCTATATATAGAGGGGAGGGGCACCCCAAGAGGACACACCAAACCCTTGACGCCCCTCTCTCTCCCTAGATCGTTTTCTCCTCCGTTTGCGGTTTCGGTAGCGTTCGGCGTAGCCGTGCCGGAATAGCACCAACACTGCCACCTCCACGCCGTCGGGCTGTCGGAGAAGTCAGCTACTACTTCGCTCACGCTCGCTGGATCGAGGTGGTGAAGGTGTCATCGAGCTGTACGTGTGTTGAACGCGGAGGTGTCGTCCGTTCGACACTTGATTAGGACATTCGTGATTGGATCGCGGGACGGATCGTGATTGGATCACGAAGATGTTTGACTACATCAACCGCATTTCTTAACGCTTCCGCTTAGCATGCAAGGGTATGTAGATGCACTCCTCCTCTCGTAGATGTTGATCTTCATAGATTGATCTTGGTGAACGTAGGAAATATTTTGTTTCCCATGCGACGTTCCCCAAAAATCAACACTACTAGCAACCCACATGTATCAATCTGAGGTGTTGAGACAAAGATTGAATACAAAAATTAAACTAGGGTTTGAGATGAGATGTCGCTCATGAAAATGTTGATGAAGATTAATCCTCCCACGATGAGAGTATCGTTGGTGATGTCGATTGCTTCGATTTCCCTTCTCGTAGGGAAGTATCCCCGGTGGAATATCTTCACTAGAGAGCAAAAGTGCTCTTGCTCAGGTTCTACCTTGAGACGACGGTGCTTCGTCCCAATAGTGTTCTTCTAATTTTCTTTTTCTAGGGAAAATAGCATCATATATGAGAAGATGGGCCGAGAGGCCTGCTGGCCGAACCACGAGCTCACCAGGCGCGTCCTAGGGGGTGGGCGTCCCCTCAGCTCGTGACTCTCTCGTGGCCTCCTCCTGGTATTTCTTCTGTCAGTATTTTTTATATATTTTAAAATAATTCTTCATAAATTTTCAAATCATTTGGAGCTGTGGAGAATACCCAACTCCGTTCTAGCCTTTTTAGGTTTAAAATTTCAGCTACCGGCAATTTTCTTTTTGTATGGAACTTACAAAATAAAAGAGAAATGGCAGAAAAAGAACTATATACAGCCAGCCCAATACAACAAACACTTTCGGTGGAAACAGATTTCCGAGTTGACGAGAATAATGTTTTGGCTCCTGGAAGCGCGCACTCATGCGTGAATAGTAAACAAGAAAATATAATAAATATTGTTAAAAAAAGTCTAGTTTTTTATAGATGTTCGTGTGAGTGTCGCAAGTATGCTTGAACATTTTCGTGACGAATGGAGCAATGGTGTTTGTGGGTGAAAAAACAAATTTAGGATAATATTTTGGAGTAACATTTGGTGTTTTTATTTTTGCAGGAAGAGAGTATGTAGCATTTGGATGTGACAAAGAATACATTAAATTTTGTTGGAATTTTTTTGTCATTTCAAAAAATATTTTCACATGCAGGAGCATGCACTTCCGTGAGCACCAACGGATTTCCGAGTTGATAGCGTTTGTAATTCTTTCCCAGTGAATTAGAGCATATTCAGTTATCCACCAGCTCCGTGGAATTACATGATCTACGGAGCACCTATTTTCCAGTTCCACTATTTTAGAGCGGAGGGACTCCAAACACTCCCTTAGTCAACTGGTTAATTTGCAACTTCCTCAGCCCATATACGTATTTGCCAACAAAAATTTGCTAGACATACAGGCTTTTACAGGGGTTCTACAGGTTCCTTCCAAACCTTTAAAACATGCCCCCCTGATTTCAACGGGGGTTGGCCCACGCCTCTGTTATTGATCAATTAAAACCTGCCATGACACCCTGTAATCCCCTCATCCCGTAACCCTCCTATATGTGTAGCAAATCTCATTTGCCAATTGCTGAAAGATGAAGCAAAACCATCTCCTGGGTACGTCGTACGTGTTAAGCTATTGAATCTTCGAGCCACACAAAACATGTACAATCCATTTTTTTTTTGCTACATGGCATTTTTACTCAGAGAAAGAGGCATATACTTTTGTCCATATATAAAAAGAGTTTGATTCAGTTTAGGTTAGACGATAGTTCTTTTTAACTATAATTATTTTAGTACAGACTAGCAAAAAGCCCGTTCGTTGCAACGGAAGAGAAAATAACACACGCTCTAAACGCAATATATTTTCACATGGCATCACATTTGTGTTGCCGACGATGAGCTTAGGGCTCACACAACGAAAACGCATTTGAATATACAATAACTCGAAATAAGATGAGAAATATGTTATTTCTCCCTACGAGGTTTTCCAAAGGTGTGCATGTGTGGTTAACGATGTTTTCTTTCCTCTCCATTAGGTTTAATTTAATTGATGTTTATTGCAATTCGTATCGTCGCTGAAAAGAGAGAAAAAAAGGATTATGCACTACAAATTAAGTTTGCACCAAAAATAATATTTAAGAAGTATTCAACAGCTAAAAATAACATCCTATTTAGATTCTACATATTTTTTTAATCAAATTTCATATATAACATGTTAAAATCGGAGTTACGGTTTAAAAGATATGAATAATTTTATTTTAGATAAAATGTGGATTGATTAACTGAAAAGACAGGGTTACAAAAAAACGTTTCGGCTGACTTAAATCGGAAATGCGGGTTGATTATCTGAAACATTAGGGGGTTTTCTAAAAAATGTAAAAAACGATTCGTTTTCTTACTTAAATCCGGACTGCGGGTTGATTACCTGAAACATCCGGGGGTTGTCTGAAAAATGCAAAAAACCGATTCGTTTTCTGACTTAAATCCGGACTACGGGTTGATTTCAGGAAACGTCAGGAGCTTTTTTGTAAAAATGGCGCGACGGACGATAGAAGCACTCGTCGTTTTATTATTAGGGATAGAAGTGTATTATTTAAGAAAAAAAATAGCATATACAGAAGTTAGGGAGGCCACTTGTTGTGCCTGAAATACAATCTTGGCATTTCGAACCATAATAGACAGCTATAATATGACACGACTTCATTACATAATCTTCTTCATACAACAACTTATTTGTTGGACAAGCACGGAAGCTACTGAAGTAAACCGATGAACGAAGGGATATCGAGACGTCGAGGATTTTGGACTGCTCCATCAAGCATCTCTGTCACTTGAAGCATGGTTGGCTGCATCGTCGGGTCCTGGTGAGTTGCATGCTCTTCGTCGGCGATATGTAGCTCCACATCCCTCTTGCAGTTGCAGTACACTAGCTCCAGCAGAATCACTCCGATCGAAGCTGTGGCCGAAGGGATATCCGGAGACGTCGTGGGTGTTCATCCCATCTCGTTGGACAAGCAGGACGTGGGATTTTGCGCTGCTCCATCAAGCTAGCATCTCGGTCACTTCAAGCATGCATGGTTGGCTGCGTCGTCGGGTCCTGGTGGTTTGCCTGCTAGCTCTTCACCGGCGAAATGTATGTAGCTCCACACCCCTCTTGCAGTACGTACACTAGCTCAAGCAGAATCACCGTGGCTCAAAGTCGACTTGCTGGCCTCTTTTGCAGTTCCTGCAATGCATGGCTTCGTCGGTGCCTCCTCCATGCCTTTCCGGAATCACTTCGGTCCATCTCCACCCGTCTGTCTGTCGTCCAGATCGATCACGCCGGTCGGAGTCGCTTGTACACAAAGCCACCGCGGTCGCCTTCCACCTTGGCCCAAACGGCGAGTGGCAGCGGGCGCTCCGCCGTCCTCCAGACGCCAGGGCACCGGTAAGCCTCGTGGCAGAGGGCGTCCGCCACCTGATTTCCCTCACGATAAACATGCTGCACCTCACAGATCCGGAAGCAGCCGAGCAGCTGCACGATCTCACCCTCCATCGCCGCTGGGATGCGCGTGTGCCGGGACTCCCCGCGCAGCAGCGTGACTAGTGTCAGGTCGTCCCCCTCCACCACCAGCGAAGTGCACCCCATGGCGAGCGCAAGCTCAAGCCCGCGCATCAGGGCCCTAGCTTCCACCACGCCCACGCCCGCGTGCTCCGTCCTCTCCGCGTATGCCAGTATGGCCTGCCCGCTGCTGTTCCGGATCACTCCTCCTATGGTGGCACGCCCAGATCCATCACGCTTCACCGATCCGTCAAAATTCAGCTTGCACCAACCCATCGGAGGGCGGCTCCAACTCACCAGCGCAACGACGCGATGGGACGGCTGGAACGTCCTGCTGGCGGCCGGATGCGCCCGGCCGGGCATGTGCAGATACGGCGAGCTCGTCACATGATGATGGCCGAGCTGATGGGGCGCCGGCGTTGCCACGGCAAGGGTAGCCATAGCTGGCCGGCCGGCGACCAGGAAGGAAAGGTCTAGAGAGGTGATTAGGAGGGAGAGAGAGAGGTTAGAGACGTGATTAAAAGATGTAGATCGAGATTCCATGCGCATAATCGCTGCATATATGGATAGATGATTCCGAAACGAGGTGGGGAAACGACTTAATAATTACCACGTAAAACTACACGTAGCGAATTCGGTCGGGCATGCATGCATGCGTATACCACCGGCCAGCTATCGAAAATGATAGACCTACTAAAGCCTACGTAAACTTACTAAACATTTCAATTAATTTAAACATATCCCCTGATTTTTAAGGGTGGATGGGCCTCATCCTTCTCTTAATCCAATCAAATATTGCCAAATCAGACTATCACATGAACTTACGTAAACATTTACGTAGATGTAGCATTGCTCGCCAGCTATCTACTACTCCTATGCAAGCCTTGTGTAAAACATCACGTGCGTGCTTATCCGGGCCTCAAACGCCCGCGGATCCATAGATAGTCATCGGTCAATCCCTAAATCTACTTTTTCATATCTCAGTCTTATACTCCTTCCGTTCCAAAATTCTTATCTTAGATTTATCTAGATACGGATGTATCTAGTCACGTTTTAGTATTTAGATACATTCATTTCTAATAAAACTTAAGACAAGAATTTTAAGACGGAGGGAGTATTTAATCCCTTAGATCTACACAAAGGATGCCCAAAAGAAAAATTCTACGTACTACTTCCTCCGTCCGGAAATACTTATCCTAGAAATGGATATAATGGATGTATCTATAACTAAAATAAGTCTAGATACATTCATTCTTAGGACATGTATTTTCGGACGGGGGGAGTACGTACTAATCTAGTTTACATTGTCGAAGATGACCTCGAGCTCATACTGGTCGGAGCAGCTCGTCGGCTTGGCAGGTTGCCCCTGCTTGTGGCCCATGTGGTTCTCGCCGGTCACCGGTCCTCGTCGCCGTCGGTCGCCGCCGGTCCTCTTCGCCCCTTCCTCCCCCGCCATGGACGAGCTCTCCGCAGGCCTTGAAACTCGTCATGGAGCAGTTGAGAGAGTGGATGCAGCTCGCCGTGTCGACAGTTGTAGCAAAATGAAACACCGGTTATAGCAAAAATCGCGATGTCATATATGATGTAGTAAATTTAAACAACGATTGTAAAAATTTAGACCTGGTTGTAGCCAATTTGACAACCGATTGTAACCTGGTCACCCATGGCCATGACTTTCGATCTAGCGGGAAGGAGACAAGAAAATATGCGAATCTCCGTAAAGGGAGCGCGAGTTGTTGGAAGGAGGAAGAAGGTAAGGCAGGGACCGCACGATTAAGTGGAATCTGACGTCGCTGAAGGGTCCGATCAAAACGTTTTGGCCGACGCTTTGACTGGAAACGTTTACCAACTTATTTAGAGCATCCCTTAAAAAACTTATTATGAGCATTTACAGCCACGGTTTGCAGACGCGTTCGGGCGTGTCCGTGGATACTGACCGGTCAGTCTCAAAATCTGCTCGTCCACATCCGAGTATCTCATCATTGATATCCTAGATCCATACAAAACATGCAAGAAAAAATACTATATATGTATGTACTATGTAATATCCTAGTTTTCATCGGTGGAGATGTGTTCAAACTCATCGTGGTCGGGTAGCATATGAGCCGCCTAGGCAGCTACCAGCGCCACCTCTGTATATATGGAGATGTTTCCGCAACAAGGTCAAGAAAGGACTTAGCTCCACTCTAACCCCGTTGTAGCCTTTAAAAGCTCTCCCGCTAGAGCTATGAATTTGTAATGCTAAATTGAGAATGACGCTAATAGTCCGTTGTTTCCCACAATAGCGCTAAATTCAGGGTCATTTGGCCCGCTAAGCCGTTATATAAGACTATATTTCTGCATTTTCTTCTGTTCTTGTTTATGATATATATGATGCAATGACGTGGAGCTTGCTTATTAAATTAAGACGTCTCATTGGTACTCGCATGTTGATGTGCGGCCATGTGTATATGTCAAGTATATGCAATAAATTATATGTGATACCTGATTATATATTTATTGTTTTAATTTTTCATGATATTAGAAAAACGTTAAATGGAGCTTAGCTCCATTATAGCCTTTCATAGGTTCTGGTCGAGCCGTCGTTGAATGGCATAGTCCGCTAATTAAAATATTGATTATGAACATATATTTTGTATATAGGTATCAACGGCGCATTAAAATATTGGTCATGGTGACATGCATTTTGTATATATATATCAACGTCGCATGAACCTATATTATATATAGGTATATTGTGTAGTTAGGGCATCTCCAACACTAACCTGACCGTAAACCGTGCGCCATATCCGTTCACAGGCAAGGGACCAGTCTACGGACACTGATGTAGGACCCGGCAATCAAACCCGAGAAATTTCATCGAACATGACAAACATTATTCAAGTTCGGTGATAATTTACATTAATGACCGATATTTCGGCTGTTTTTTATGAAGAATTAGCAAAATGGCCCGTGCTTGCCACGGAAGAAAAAAACATAATCTCCAATGATGGTGATCACATTATGTTCATATATCATCGCTTGATTTAGAAATTTTGTGCACAAACGCAAGAAAACGTTTCTTCTTTTAAATTTATTCACAAGTTGAAGCAATCTTTACATTTTCAAAAAATATATATCATGGTTGTCAAAAATCTTGGTAACACAAAGATTTATTCTGAATTTCAAGAATTTCTTTTAGAAAGCATACAATAATAATCCGATCCATCCAACAGTTAATTCTTCAAAATTCATACAGGTATATTGTCACAAAGACTTAGAAGCATTAATGTTTAACTACATACATTAGATCTTTCGTGAACAATTTTACAAGTATGGGAACGATTTTAAAATCGAGAACATTTTTTACAATTTACAACATTTACTAAAAATCATGAATATTTTTTATATTTCGAACGGGTTTAAATATTTTCTTTTGAATTGGCCACCAATTCAAGAAAAGACGAACATAACTTTTGATGTTGGAGGATTTTATTTTAAATTCACAAACATTTTTTGAAATGCATGAAGTTTTTCTGAATAAACAAACATTTTTATAAATCAGTAATATATTTATTAAATTCATGGACATTGTTTTGGAATTTGCAAAAAATATAAAAATCCGGCGCTTTTTTCGAATCCCGCCAGAACGTCGGCCTGCACATGTACAAGCAAAAAAGCAAGCGCCCCCTCATCAGAATCAAACCCTAATTACCAACCACCTTCCATAGAGAGTAGACTAGACAAGCGGACGAGGGGGATGGCGGCGCTTTGATTCATGCAGCTACTATGGTCACTGCTGGCGTTTTCAGGATAGCAAGGTGCTTATTTTTAATTCAAAATAAAAATGCGTCAGCATTTCAATCCAAATTCCTATTTTTTAATATGCAAATTTTTTTGTAATTCTAAATTATTTAACTTATAAATAAACAAAAATGGAACGGAAAATTTTAAATAAAAAAGAGAAACTAACAAAACAGGCATTAGCTATTTTTAAAATTTTAGGACATATTTTGAATTAGAAAGCATTTTGTTAAATGAATTTAATAGTTTTTAATACATGGAATTGTATTTGAGATCATGGACTATTCTTATTGTACAAACATTTTTATAAAATTGCAAACATTTTATTGTATATGTGAGCATTTTTTACAAAACTCCGAGCAGTTTTTGAAGGCACAAACATTTTAATTTTTTAAATATGTTGATTTATAATTTTCAGTTTATTAAAATTTTAAAGATTATTTAAAGTTCTAAATTATTTAAAATAAAGAAATAAATCGGAACTGAAAATAAATAAATAAACGGAACTAAAAGCAGGGGCCTGTGCATGGGCCGGCTCATACGGTGTGCTGGATATTCTTCCAGCGTGCAGAGCGTAATATAGGAGGTTTTTACATGGGCCGGCACAGTTCAAGATTTTTCGATTTGTGAAACGTTTTCTATTACTTACCGGTGGCATGGTGGGTAATTTATGCAAATTTTAGGGGTAATTTTCAAGACGGACGACCAGAAATCGAATTTGCTTTATTATTAAAAAAAATTAGGGAGAGATATGAGAAAAACAACAGCACGCGTGTCATGGAGTTCAAACGCTGGTATATCCCGTGAACTTTACTCTTAACAATCTATCTGCAGCTGTAATAGCACGGTGTTAATGCAGCCAATGCCGTTCAAACGCCTCATCTCAGATCGACTAAGATATACTCCCATGTTGATGCAATGCAACCAGTGCGGATCAAACGCCTTATCTCATCGCCATTCCCTCCTATAAAATGGGTGCCACCCCGTGGGTTCTTCGCACCACAAACCTCAAACGTAGTAGCCGATCGAAAAGCTCCAAGCAGTGCATGCACGAGATGGCGCCATCCAAGCCCGCCGCCGCCTTGCTCCTCGCCTTGGCCGTCCTGCTCGCGGCCGCGCAGCCGTCGTCCGCCATCAGAGTTAAGCCCGCCTGCGCCCCGATCGTTAAGCCATCGCCGCCTCCCCCCGTAGCTTCCCCACCGCCGCCGCCGACCTCGGTGATCAGCAACCCACCCCCATCCGTCCCTGCTTCCCCGCCGCCAGCGAGCCCGGTGATCAGCAGCCCACCGCCATCCGTCCCTGTTTCCCCGTCGCCACCGAGCCCAGTGATCAGCAACCCAACCCCATCCGTCCCTGCTTCACCACCACCGGTCACCCCACCACCAGCCACGGTCTCACCGCCGTCGCAGCCGACGGAGTGCCTCACGCCGTTGATGGGGCTGACGCCATGCATGGGCTACCTCACCAACACCAGCGTGGCGACGCCCCCGGCCGCGTGCTGCGGCGCCTTCAAGTCTCTGGTGGACAACGCCCCTATCTGCCTCTGCCACGGCCTGAACGGGGACATCAACAAGATCATGCCCGCGCCCATGGACTTCATGCGCATGATGTCCCTCCCGGGAAACTGCGCCGTCCCGCTGCCAATGCAGACGCTTGCCCAGTGCGCCAGTAAGTCATCGTAGCCGATCTTCACTGATGTATCATGTGTCTATTTTTGGCATTGTTATTTTGTGGATTACGTGCATGATTGGAGGAATATTGAATTTTTGTCGACGCTATGACAGCGGCACCTGTGCCACCACTGGACCCTCCTACCACCCCAGCAGCCCCATCTCCAAGTAACTACTGTTTCCTCTAGAAATTCTGCCTTCAAGAAATAATTTGGCCATGCTAGCTCGTGTTAAATCTGTCGTTTTTTCCTTTGCAGAGCCATCACTGTAGAAGCAAGGGTGCTGAGCAGTTCGAGGAAGCAGCAGAAGCAAGAGGATCCATCGATATGAAGTCCGATCGAGACGATGAATTAGTTGTCAATCACATACTACAGTACTTTCGGTATAGTTAGGGATAAGATATCTTTACATCTTAATATAGGTTAGTGTCTTATACATCCATGTGTGCTGTCGATTTAGATCTACGAAGTACGTATATTCTGTACTAGAATTATTTTCTTTTTCATTGTATATGTGCGGTGATTAGTAAAACAAAATGGCAACAACGAGCCCATGTGTGTTGTGTGTGTGTTGTCCCTCGATGAGGCCCGCTATCATACGTGGGCTTTTACCAGGCTTGCTTAGCCTACGAGCATGCAAATGGGCGGCGATGATGACGAGCAACGTGTTAAGAATAGATTATTTGCTTATCAATTAAGCTAATTATGATTAAGTTAATTACTAGACAGGTTACTTAGTTCTCAAGCAAGCATGCACTTCCTTGACTCTTCAGGCAACTTTGTAATAACTTGATGTAACTTTAAATGTACTTGACTTTCAAGCAACATGTGTACTTCCGTCCGGGTATAAATACCCCATTGCTATTGTCAATAAAGACTAATGAATCATCTTTTATTCATATCTCTCGTTCTTTACTTTCTACTTCAAACACGTTATCATGCACTTTGCTCTCCGCATGACTGAGTTGGTCACAAAGAAAAGGGGATCAGCCTATCACACGACGCCAACGGAAAGAAACGCCGAACGGCACCGACCTCCACATAAAAAAATGCAACTCCGGTGATCTTCAACATCGACCACTGGACACAACGCTAGCCTCAAGAAAAGATAAATGGTAGTCTAACAGCATGCTCCTTTTTCTGATTTAATTCATGCACATAAAAAGTCCTTTTTCAGAAAGAATAGAGAAGGAGAAGATGCGAGGAGTCAGCATATAATAAAAGCCACTCCTCTGATGAGAGTGAAAGCAAAATCCTTGTGGCGCTCTTCTCGGAGGCGATCAATTTTTTTGTAAGCAAAGGACGCCCGAATATACCATAAAATTATCGATAGATAAATATTTATTGGATACCTACCTTACCTATGTTTATTTTTGACCTAAACCCCGCACAGCCTTGCTTTCTATCATTCTATGAAAGAATGAAGAGACTTTATCCATAACACAACTCCTAAATTGATTTTTGATCGACTTATTTAATCTGATTCTCGCTAGAATTAAGTAGCCCTTATTTTAGTGTATGTAGGTAACATAAGATGTACGATAAAAAATGTATTGATATAATTGCTACAGGAAAAGGTGTCTGCTCTACTGATTCCAATCATGTACGCAACAAATACTATCGATTAAGTACCTTTGGCCTTCGCCATAGCACCGTGGAGGCCCGAGCGCACAAGGCAAAACCATGGTGTTACACGTCGGCGAGGCTCCTCAGCGGCCCCGGCCCTCTGCTTGGCGCTCGAACAAGAGGCGGTGCCCTCCGACACAATTCCTACAGTTTCTCCCTTGACCGGCGCTCAACGCAACGCACCCCCAGCCATGGCTCTCTCAGGCAACGGCGGCAAACGTCAAGGCATCACAGTGGTCGTCGACCAAGATGGACTCCTCCCTCCACCGGCGCATGGCTTGGATGTATCCCGGCAGCAGCAGCCGAGGCATCACTCCACCCTCTGGTCAAGCACAACAACGCCACCACGGCCACTCCCGCGGCATCGGGCCGGCACCCAACAACGCCCCCCAGTAGACTGTAGTGGCAGATGAGGCAGGCCCTCCGGCCGGTGGTCGTGCCTAATCCCTAGCCACACAGCAGAAATTAGGGATTTCTTATCCCTTTGACCAATTTGTAACTTAAACCTCAGGTTATATGATAATCTCATATAAGTCGTTAAGTTCTATGTTCACCCATCAGGTTAACAAAACTTTGCGGTATTACCGTCAGTTCATCCTAAATTGCATAAAAAATAATTATACACCATTTTCATGTATAATTTGTCCTTCGAACATTGTATATGTCTTTGGCGCAAACATTTCCTATGGCATATGTTATAGGAGAACAACCATAATTTTTGCAAGTGATTTTTTTCTTGCAAATCCAATTTTAATTCAAACATGAATTATGAAGTGTCATTCTCAATATGACCACCTGCATTTATTTGTGAATCACAAGGTATTGATGGCATCTACTGCATAATTTGCGGATCATCCATCATTACTATGAGGTCTACATTTTATCATTTAGATAAGATGACTACCTTAAATGTGTTCTTTCAAATATTAATATTAATGTGGCTACCTAAAGATATCATAAGGTAATATAGGCATCTACTGCAAAATTTTACAGACTATCCACTATTACTGCAAGGTCTACATCATGTCATTCTGATAGATGACTACCTTCAAAGTGATTTTCTTAAATATAGCATAACATAAGGTAATAGAATTATGAACATCTACTGACAAAAGTCAGACTATGTTTTCTATTATTGCGAGATCTATATCATATTAGTGATTATCTTCAAAGTGTTATCCTATATAAATTAAGGTTTACACATATGGCTATAAGGCATCACTCGTACTAGAATTTGCTCCTCCGAAGCATTTATTGTTGTTGTTCACTAAAATATTTTACTCTCATAGTAAATATTATTCTTGCACACTTTGCTTGAATATGCCATAGGAAACTACGAAAATATTTGCATATACCTATGATTACCTTCTATTACATTGGTAATATGCATGGCAATGGAGCGTACGTCACTATTTCTAATTATAGTGTCATTCATCCATCAAGATGGATACCATAATTTATACCGAGTGTCTCAAACACTATTGAAGATCCACGTAACATTGTGGTTATTATTTTCATAGTGACTAGGCAATGTTAAAATTGCAAAGTATATGGTTTGGCTGTGACTCTAAAGTCACAGTTTTTCTCATGAATGAAGCCCAAAACACTAGCAATGATTTCATCGCATACATTATATTGAAGGTTTACACCCCATGTTCACCAAGCATCAACTTGGCGGATTGTGCTCAACAAGATCATTTCATCCATATATTTTATTTTACTCCAAGAAGTAAATTAAATAATGCATGATCATTTCATGAAACACATGGCTATTCTAGTGATGCACATATGCATTTGATATGTCACCAACTTCACTTGGTTCTCAAACTAAGTATATAATTGATGAATATTTATTTATCATGGAATATTCCCCTTAAGAGTAATATCCTCCCATGGACACATCACGGATGACCATCATTTAGTTTTCAAGACCTCAAGTCTTATCGCGGCTCATAATTCTGTCACCTTAATCAACTTCAAGTTGAGATATCATGATAAAAATCTTCATATGCAGATCTGGTTATAAATCCCTTAATACACTGTACATACTCTTATGATGGTACTACCATTTTCCATGATGAAGGAACATGGAATTTCTTAAAATCATCGCACTCATCCCACAGGTGATATATCATCATTTGAAAACCTTGTTGGTACTGAATACCAAGTTAGCGGCGACGAAATATAGCCATGAGGACTTCAAAGTAAAGTGGCGGCTAAAAGACAATCAAAGACAATCTCATAATAGGGAATAGATCATTTTCAAATGATCAAAAAGACAACTCTCAAGTTTGTCAAATGTGTGGTTACACAAATATCGTACATATGATTACCAAACCCTCAAACATATGGTCAAACCACACCACAAATTTATTAGAAGGGCCAATAAATAAAATGGGGTAAACTTTGAGAACTTAGAAATAACAATCAAAAATATTCTGGTAGATGATTCTTCTCAGGATCTTCAACAGAAGGAGAATCAAAATCTAGTGCAGCAAATGGATGATGAACTCATTTGCACTCAATAATATGGGAGACCTGAGGTAATCTCCTCATTATCCCAACATATTATTAGCCTATACTTGTACTACTACATGTAGTAAAATATCCAATATCATATCCCTCGGATATAATATTTGATAAATTTGAATCTATGTTTCAATTCATACTCAATATTGTTGCGTATACAATGATTTTCTAAGTATTAATAAATTAGATATTAGGCTTAATAGCCTTAGCCATCTTGGTTTGGGAATGATTAGAAAATTCTTGAAAATTCTATTGGTCGCAACTTAACAAGTTGCCACTACAACAAAAGTGATAATTTATTACGCTCATTCCGTGACGATTCAATGAAAAAACGTCACAGTTTGTGAAATTAAGATGATTCCCTGACGTTTTTTCACTGAACCGTCACAGAATGTGCGTCACAGATTATCACATTTGTTGTGCAACATTTTCCAAATCATCAGACTTTATGTGCACCACATGTGCCATAGCGGAAATTAATTGAAGGCACTCTCACCTTACAATTCTAAATGATCCAACCATTCTTCCTTGAACACATTCAGAAGATATGTGAATTATTCAACCATTATGTGGTATTATATAGATACGTCATGGTACTCATGGAAACATTTATAAAATGATTTCAAGTGTGTCTCTTATCACACAAAACCATGAATGATATAACTAAATTAATTGCTCAAATTCTCAAAGTAAGAGCAAATTATCCTAAACAAGGGATAAATTAAATCCATTCGAATGAACAACTTCGTTGAACTCATTTGGCAAGCAATGTCATATTATATATATAATACTTTATGTACATACCGAGAATGGTTTAGTTAAATATCTTATCAAAGATAGTGAAATTAATAACATGACAAAACTTATAGAATTGTAAATTGACCAGCCTCTTGCTGGACAACTACGACCTTACACACTGTAAGTATGATCTAAATCATACCAACTGCATATTGATACGTCTCCAATGTATCTATAATTTTTGATGGTTTCATGCTAATATCTTGTCAAACTTTGGATGTTTTGCATGCCTTTTATTTATTTTCTGGGACTAACTTATTAATTGAGTGCCAAGTGCCAGTTCCTATTTTTTCCATGTTTTTTACCCCTTTCAGAGGAGATTTTGAAACAGAGTCCAAAGGAAGAAAATCCCTGAAAAGAATTTTTCTGAAACGGAAGAAGATCGGAGGACTTGGGAGCCAAGCCAGAAGAGCCCCAGGGGCCCCACAAGCCCCCACCCCGTGGCCAGGGGGGCGCGCCATGCAGGCTTATGGCCCCCCTGGAGGTCCCGTGACCTAGATCTTGCGCCTATATATTCCCAAATATTCCCAAAAACATTAGGGGAGCATCGTAATGACTTTTCCGCCGCCGCAAGCTTCTGTCTCCGCAAGATCCCATCTGGGGCACGTCCTGGTGCCCTGCCAGCGGGGGGATTCGGACACGGAAGGCTTCTCCATCAACACCATGACCTCTCCGATGATGCGTGAGTAGTTCACCATAGACCTACGGGTCCATAGCTAGTAACTAGATGGCTTCTTCTCTCTCTTGGATATTCAATACAAAGTTCTCCATGATCTTCATGGATATCTATCCGATGTAATCTTCTTTTGCGGTGTGTTTGTCGAGATCCAATAAATTGTGGATTTATGATAAGATTATCTATGCATCTTATTTGAGTTTCTTCTGATCTCTCTTATGCATGATTTCATATCCTTGTAATTCTCTTCGAGTTGTGGGTTTTGTCTGGCCAACTAGATCTATGATTCTAGCAATGGTAGAAGTCCTTGGTTTTGGGTTCATAACGTGCGGTGACCTCACCTAGTGACAGAAGGGGTAGTGAGGCACGCATCGTGTTGTTGCCATCAAGGGTAAAAAGATGGGGTTTTCATCATTGGTTTGAGATTATCCCTCTACATCATGTCATCTTGGTTAAAGCGCTACTCTGTTCGTCATGAACTCAATACACTAGATGCATGCTGGATAGCAGACGATGTGTGGAGTAATAGTAGTAGAAGCAAAAAGTATCGGTCTACTTGTCTCGAACGTGATGCCTATATGTATGATCATTGCCTTAGATATCGTCATGACTTTGCGCGGTTCTATCAATTGCTCGACAGTAATTTGTTTACCCACCATGATATTTGCTATTTTGAGAGAAGCCGCTAGTGAACACTATGGCCCCCAGGGTCTACTTCACACCATATTTTCAGCCTTACACTTTTTACTTCGTTGCACTTTCCGGCTTCAGATCTCACTTTGCAAACAATCTTGAAGGGATTGACAACCCCTTTGAAGCGTTGGGTGCAAGCTTGTTTGTGTTTGCGCAGGTACTCTGGACTTGACGAGACCCTCCTTCTGGATCGATACCTTGGTTCTCAAACTGAGGGAAATACTTACTGCTCCTGTGCTGCATCACCCTTTCCTCTTCAAGGGAAAAACCAACTCAAGCCCAATCTCCGTCAACGTGTCAATTTCTGGCGTTGTTGTTTGAGAAGTAGCAGAAGGATTTCTGGCGTCGTTGCCGGGGAGGAAGATCAAGTCAAGAACTCATCCAAGTAAGTGACGCAAACTCATCTCTTGCATTTACTTTGTTTGCCAGTTGCCTCTCGTTTTCCTCTCCCCCACTTCACCAATTCGCCTTTTTCATTCACCCTTTTCTCTCGCTTGCTTTCTGCTTGTTTGTGTGGGATAGTCTATCCTGATGGCTAGTTCCAAAACTTTGAACGATACTCCTGAGAGCGAAGTTCTCAATTTCAAACAAATTGAGGGAGAAAACTTAAAGGACGCTTGGTATAGGATTTGCAATGCTTAGAGTAGATCTACTCATAAGAAATCCGCTACCGTCTTGCTTCACAGTTTTTATGTGGGTATTTCTCCTTGGAATAGGTATATTCTTGACACCATCGTAGGTGAAAATTTCTTGGGTAGCCATACCGTTGATTCTTACGGTGCTGTGATAAATTTGGTAGGTTCACTCCCACTCATGGTTAATGGAACTACCTTAACTCTCGAACATGTGATGCGTAGGCTGGACGCTATTGAAAATAAAGTTGCTACGATTGAGCTCCTTGAGAATTTGGATAAAAAGTTCCACAATCAAATCAGTACGGATCCAAGGTGGAAATGGTTTTGAAAAATTTAAAGGAGAAGGAACCCACAGTTAATGAAAATCTAGGTCATGATTCCGCTAGGATTGGCAAACTAGAGGATGTTATAACCAACTTGGGTTCCGCTTTTGCCGCTGTGTAGAATACTCCAAATTTTGCCCACAATAAAATCACCAAGTCCGTCTTTGTTCCTAAAAGTAGTGGTGAATCATCTAGCAAGAAATATGAAAACCTCAAGATGATAAGTGATCACGCCACATATGGTTTGAGCACCAAAGACGACGATACGTGATTCTATCGCTTCTATGCCTAGCTAAGGGCGTTAAACAATAGCGCTTGTTGGGAGGCAACCCAATGAATTTATCTTTTTATTTCTGTTTCGTTACGTCCACACTTTCATAATTCTGTTGTGATTGTGTTTTTTGTGTTTCTTTTTGTGTTTGAGCCAAGCAAAACCTTTATGACTAGTCTTGGTAATGGTTGTTTGATCCTGCTGGAAAAAGACAGAAACTTTTCGCTCACGAGATGATTTTTAGTTTTTATTCAGAAAGAGATTTTGAGTTGATTCTTTTTGTTTCTGATTGATATGCTTTTTTCCCAAGACCACCGTAATTTTTCAGATTTTTTGAGGTACCAGAAGTAGACGAAGTATACAGATTGCTACAGAGTGTTCTGTTTTTGTTGGGTTGGTTGCTTGTTTTGATGAAACTATGCTTAGTATTGGGGGGGGGGGTACTAGCCATGGGAAAGTGAGAATACAGTATCCCATCATCAATACAGATAGAATTCAAGTTTCTACAGTACCGAAAGAAGTGGTAGTTTGTTTTCTTGTACTAATGTTATCACAAGTTTCTGTTTAAGTTTTGTGTTGTGAAGTTTTCAAGTTTTGGGTGACGTTCTCATGGACAAAGATACAAGGAGTGGAAAGATCTCAAGCTTGGGGATGCCCAAGGCACCCCAAGCCAAATTCAAGGACACCAAAAAGCCTAAGCTTGGGGATGCCCCGGGAAGGCATCCCCTCTTTCCTCTTCAATCCATCGGTAACATTACTTGGAGCTATATTTTTATTCACCACATGATATGTGTTTTGCTTGGAGCGTCTTGTATCATAGGAGTCTTTTATTTTTGTTGTGTCACAATCATCCTTGCTGCACACCTTTTTGAGAGAGAGAGACATGCACTCATCGTGATTTTGTTAGAATGCTCATAGTGCTTCACTTATATCTTTTGAGATAGATACTTTTGCTCATGTGCTTCACTTATATCTTTTGAGCTAGAAACTTTTGCTCATGTGCTTCACTTATATCTTTAGAGCATGGCGGTGCATTATTTGGTAGTTGGCTTATGCTATGAAAGTAGTCCCATGTGCTAGGTATCCAAAGAGGATGCAAAAACCTCCATCTTCATGTGCATTGAGTAGAAAGAGAAGTTTCGATTCCTCTCAGTTAGTTTTGAGACATGGATTCGGTAATATTAAGAGTTATGTTAGCAGGGTGTTGTGAATCTAGAAATACTTGTGTTGAAGTTAGTGATTCCCGTAGCATGCACGTATGGTGAACCGCTATGTTAGTAAGTCGGAGCATAATTTCTTAATTGATTGTCATCCTTTGTGTTGAGGTCGGGATCGCGCGATGGTTTACACCTACCAACCCTTCCCCTCGGAGTATGTGTTTAGCACTTTGTTTTTATTACTAATAAAAACTTTCGCAACAAGTATGTGAGTTCTTTATGACTAATGTTGAGTCCATGGTATAGATGCACTTTCACCTTCCACCATTGCTAGCCTCTCTAGTGCCGCGCAATTCTCGCCGGTGCACAAACCCACCAAATTCCTTCCGCAAAACAGCCACCATACCTACCTAGTATGTCATTTTCATAGCCATTCCGAGATATATTGCCATGCAACTACCACCGTCCGGCTCATGACTTGTGCCGTCACTCTCATATTTCCATCGCATGATCATACTAGATTGTTGCACATCCCGGTACACTGCCGGAGGCATTTCCTATGGAGTCATCATCATTGTGATCTTCGAGCTATGAGTAAATAAAAGTGTGATGATCATCACTATTAGAGCATTGTCCCATGTGAGGAAATAAATAAAAAAAGAAGAGGCCAAAGGGCCCAAAAAGAAAAGAAAAAAAGAGAAAAGAAAATAAAAAAGAGGCCTAAGAGCCCAAATAAAAAAAAGAGAAAAAGAGAGAAGGGACAATGCTACTATCTTTTTCCACACTTGTGCTTCATGAGAGCACCATGTTCTTCATGATTGAGAGCTTCTTGCTTTGTCACTACTATATTCTAGCGGGAATCTTCACTATATAACTTGGCTTGTATATTCCAATGATGGGCTTCCTCAAAATTGCCCTAGGTCTTCGTGAGCAAGCAAGTTGGATGCACACCCACTAGTTTCCCTTTTCAGCTTTCATATACCTATAGCTCTAGTGCATCTCTTGTATGGCAATCCCTACTCATTCACATTGATATCTATTAATGGGCATATCCATAGCCTATTGATACGCCGAGTCAATGTGACCATCTCCTCCCTTTTTGTCTCACAACCACCACCACACTCTATTCCACCTATAGTGCTATATCCATGGCTCGCGCTCATGTATTGCATGATAGTTATAAAAAGTTTGAGAAAGTAAGAGTGCGAAAACAATTACTTGGCCAATTCCGGGGTTGTGCATGATTTACATTAGTTGTGTGAGGATGATGGAGCATAGCCTGACTATATGATTTTGTAGGGATAACTTTCTTTGGCCTTGTTATTTCGAAAGTTCATGATTACTTTGCTAGTTTGCTTGAACTATTACTGTTTTCATGTCAATAGCAAACTATTGTTTTGAATCTTATGGATCTGAACATTCATGTCACGTGAAAGAAGTTGCAAAGGACCACTATGCTAGGTAGCATTCCACATCAAAAATTCATTCTTTATCACTTCCCTACTCGAGCACGAGCAGGAGCTAAGCTTGGGGATGCTTGATACGTCTCCAACGTATCTATAATTTTTGATGGTTTCATGCTAATATCTTGTCAAACTTTGGATGTTTTGCATGCCTTTTATTTATTTTTTGGGACTAACTTATTAATTCAGTGCCAAGTGCCAGTTCCTGTTTTTGACCCCTTTTCAGAGGAGATTTTGAAACGGAGTCCAAACGGAAGAAAATCCCCGAAAAGAATTTTTCTGGAACGGAAGAAGATCGGAGGACTTGGGAGCCAAGCCAGAAGATCCCCAGGGGCCCCACAAGCCCCCACCCCGCGGCCAGGGGGCGCCATGCAGGCTTGTGCGCCCCATGGAGGTCCCTTGACCTAGATCTTGCGCCTATATATTCCCAAATATTCCCAAGAAAATCAGGGGAGCATCGTAATCACTTTTCCGCCGCCGCAAGCTTCTGTCTCCGCAAGATCCCATCTGGGGCACGTCCTGGTGCCCTGCCGGAGGGGGATTCGGACACGGAAGGCTTCTCCGTCAACACCATGACCTCTCCGATGATGCGTGAGTAGTTCACCATAGACCTACGGGTGCATACCTAGTAACTAGATGGCTTCTTCTCTCTCTTGGATCTTCAATACAAAATTCTCCATGATCTTCATGGAGATCTATCTGATGTAATCTTCTTTTGCGGTGTGTTTGTCGAGATATGATGAATTGTGGATTTATGATCAGATTATCTATGAATCTTATTTGAGTTTCTTCTGATCTCTCTTATGCATGATTTCATATCCTTGTAATTCCCTTCGAGTTGTGGGTTTTGTCTGGCCAACTAGATCTATGATTCTTGCAATGGGAGAAGTGCTTGGTTTTGGGTTCATACCGTGCGATGACCTCACCCAGTGACAGAAGGGGTAGCGAGGCACGCATCATGTTGTTGCCATCAAGGGTAAAAAGATGGGGTTTTCATCATTGGTTTGAGATTATCCCTCTACATCATGTCATCTTGCTTAAAGCGTTACTCTGTTCGTCATGAACTCAATACACTAGATGCATGCTGGATAGCGGTCGATGTGTGGAGTAATAGTATTAGATGCAGAAAGTATCGGTCTACTTGTCTCGGACGTGATGCCTATATGTATGATCATTGCCTTAGATATCGTCATGACTTTGCGCGGTTCTATCAATTGCTCGACAGTAATTTGTTTACCCGCCGTGATATTTGCTATTTTGAGAGAAGCCTCTAGTGAACACTATGGCCCCCAGGGTCTACTTCACACCATATTTTCAGCCTTACACTTTTTACTTCGTTGCACTTTCCGGCTTCAGACCTCACTTTGCAAACAATCTTGAAGGGATTGACAACCCCTTTGAAGCGTTGGGTGCAAGCTTGTTTGTGTTTGCGCAGGTACTCTGGACTTGACGAGACCCTCCTTCTGGATCGATACCTTGGTTCTCAAACTGAGGGAAATACTTACTGCTCCTGTGCTGCATCACCCTTTCCTCTTCAAGGGAACAACCAACGCAAGCCCAATCTCCGTCAATGTGTAAATTTCTGGCGCTGTTGTTTGAGAAGTAGCACATATCATACTACTTTCCCCTTGAGGTAATTACGTGGAAATCAACAAAGTATTTCCTATTTGTGATAATTTGGTTACATACCGATATCACCACTCCAGCATGCATCAATGGGCCCTCACAGAAAATTAGGGATCTATGTGAGGAATAACAATTTATCCGTCAAACAAAATTATTCACAGCCCGTATGTTGATTGTATCAGCAATAAGGACATTTCCGGCATTAGGGGGAGATTAGTACCACAAAGATTGTCGAGAAATAAATTAGACATGTTATTGACATCCAGTCCTTATATCCACGTACTCAAAGAATGTGAACAAGAAGTTTAGAATCACATATTTGCAACTCATTGCAAATCTGTGACATACATTTACTAATGACAAAGGTGTCACTCAATTTTATATTCCTACAGTAAAGTGTGAGAAAGAGTGGGGGTACGTGATTAACCGCTCTTGTCCCCAAATGAGAGCAATAGGGGGAGAAATTTTACCACACGAGATATAATCTCGCATATGCTTTCGCGGAAACAGAGGAAATCAAATCCTCAACCAGTAAATGTAATTCAACATCATGTTGAAACACACCTCACCGTATGCTCATCATCCAAAACCCAACATAAATGTGCACAACTGTTTTAGTGTCGGGACATTGAAACACCTTGACTCCATTGTTGTAGGAAGTCACAAGGAGTTAAAAGGAATAAATATATTTCGACAAATTTCATCGATTCCACTAGAATCATATAAAAGAAAGACTACATTTATCGACATACATTTCTTCTTAAAATTGCTAAAACCTTTTGGGCCCTGAACCAATATCCATGGTAGAGCGCCTCTTGAACTCATATTGGTTCACATAAAAGGAAACAAGTAATGAAGAATAGCACTCGCTCAGCAAAGTGTGGTATTTACCACAGTAATACCTACTACCCATAAGTATCTCCCACAAGGAATACTAAAAACTTCTCATTTAAACAAAGCCAATGAGGTGGTGAGAAAGCGAGGCTCGTAGCAAAAGGGTTGACGCAGAGACCCGACATCAAATTATGATGTAACATACCATATTGGTATGAGTGGAATTAAGTTTTGATAATAAATATCATTGGAGTAAAAATAATATTATCCATGCAGTTAATGGATGCAGTGACTACATACTCATATGGGTCACTCGTTTCGGAAATTTATAGCGAAGTCCCTGAAGGGCTTACAATTTTGAATCCAAAATACATCACAACATATTTGTGTAAAATTTCAGAAGTCACTCTATGGCTTGAAATAGTTGGAAATCATATGGTACTACCGACTAAATGAGTTCCTTCTTCAAAGAATTATTCAAAGGATGATCATTTTTTATGTGTTAATAAAGGATTCCCAAAATTTGATTTCCTTACATCACCTCAGTGTATATCGATGATTTCATCATCAATGTCTCTACAAGACATAAACGTACACAAAATCATCTCAAGACGAAAAATTTGGATTCAACCAATTTTAGCTTAAGCTTACAACCTGAGTATTCTCTCAAGAATACATACCAGTCTACATATATCCAAAACATATACGAGAAGTTCCGTGTGGATATATCATAACAACAAAAGACATGTATGGTCATACTACCTTTGATAAGGTACATACCTAGGGTTGATAATGAAGTGATATAAAGACCTGAAGTTCTATATCTCACTAATGTCAAAGCACTCATATGATTGCAAACTATGTCAGGCCTGACACCATATTTGCTATGTTTGTTCAGAGTGCAACCCCCAACAAAAGGTACATGCTTGATATATGGAATATCATCTTATATCTTAAGCTCACAATAAATATTGGAAAATTCCATCAGAAAATACAAGATATGACCATGATATGATATGATGATATTGGCTCTTTATTTGATCCCAATGACGCCATATCAATGAGTGGATTTGTTGGAATAGCCTTCACATGGAAGTCATCTAAATGGACTTTAATGGTTATTCCCACTTATCATTCTGACATAATTGATTTATCTAAAAGCATTGCAAAATATGCATGGCTTGGCAGAATGATTAACCACACTCAAAATCATGTGGTTGAGATTCATCAAAACCACATAACTTGATTTATAAAGCTACTTCCACTTGTGTTACTTAATACCTATAGGTTATATGAAGAGCAATATCATAAATCACATTGCTCGGAAACTACTTATCCCCGCTGATTATAGAAAAGTGAGGAAATAATTTGCAAACAAAATCATGTGAAAATCTAACAGATTATACACAATCTTATATTCATGTCAATGAAATTGGTATGAGACATCCTCCATATTTGCAAAGTTTAGGGGGAGTAATCTCACAAACTATAACCTATTAACAATCATCAGATTGCATATATTGTACTCTTTTTCCCTTGATGATTTTTTCCCTAATGGTTTCTCATAAAAGGTTTTTAACAAGACAATATAAACACAAGTGTTGTTATATGCCATATCATTTTCTCCTTATATTTTTCCCACTGGGTTTTAAAGGAGTTTTCAATGGCATGTCAGATGCACTCCTTTCCCTTATGAGTTTTCTCCCGTAGTTTCTCATAATGGTTTTTAATGAGGCAATATCTTATCAAAGATCATATGTCATACTTTCTATTTTCCCTACTCGGGTTTTTGAAAGGAAGTACTCAAGACATATTAATTGTTGTCTAAACTCACCAATGAGTTTTCTCCTTCTTCAAAGGTTGTTCTCCTATGAGTTATCAAGAGACAATAATCACTATATGTTGCAGCAATTTCTCCTTATTATTTTTCCCACTGGGTTTAAAGGAGTTTTAGCAACATATCTGCACAATTCTTATCATATTTTTCCCATAGGGTTTTTGGAGGAGATTTTCAAGATTATTCAAAGAATTTTTCAAGATGATGCATATACTCAAGAAGAGGCTTGTACAAGGGGGAGTGTTAAGAATAGATTAGTTGCTTATTAATTAAGCTAATTAGGATTAAGTTAATTATTAGATAGGTTACTTAGTCCTGAAGCAACCATGCACTTCCTTGACTCTCTAGGCAACTATGTAATAACTTGGCTCTTACGTAACTTCAAATTTACTTGACTCCCAAGCAACATGTGTACTTCCGCCGGGTATATATACCCCATTTCTATCATCAATAAAGACTAATGAATCATCTTTCATTCATCTCTCTCGTTCTTTACTTTCTACTTCAAACACAACGCGCGGTACGGAGCGAGAGCGATGGATGGGTGTAATGACTAAGATGCGGGCCTTGCCTTATTTGGGGGCGAGGCCTCAAAAGGGGAAAGGGGCGCATCTATGCGTTTCACAAACGGGATAATCATCACAATACATAATTAAAGACTAACAAGTAGGGCATACACTTGCCATCTGTTAAGAATATATCATATATCTTACAGACACACATTATTCAGAGTAGCACCAAGTCCAGCTACAGACTTAAACAGGAAAACATATGATCTAACACATCCCGTATGCTAGCCCACGATCACGACCATGGCCTCAGTCTTCCGGATAGTTCACATACAGACGGCCAGAGTCCTCATCGAACTCCCACTTCAGTTGGTTGTCATCAGGATCTCCTGCGTCGGGCGTACCTGTACCTGTTGGGGTTTGTAGTAATCTGTGAGTCACGGGGACTCACCAATCTAATGACCTTGGTACTGAATCTAGTCAAGTTATTAGGTGAGGAAGGTTTAGTGTATGGGTTTGTAGCAATCTAAGCATATATGGTGGCTAACTTACGATGACCAGAGTAATCATATGGTGGACTACGCGAGCGATCGAAGACTAGGTTGATCACTAAGTGATCCTGAACACCTACTTACGGCAAACATAACCCCACCGTGTTCTCGAGCGAAGTGCGATCTCCAAATGAGACAGTCACGGTTACGCACACAGTTGGCAGTTTTATTAGAGTTACTTCAAGTTGTCTAGAACCGGATGTTAACAAAATATCCACATTTGCCACATAACCGCAGGCACGGCTTTCCGAAAGATTAAACCCTGCAGGGGTGTTCCAACTAATCCATCACAAACTACCACGGGCCACAAAGTAATCCTCTATCATGAAACTCGTGATCTCGTCGGATTCCTTAGAGGAAAACCTCAACTTTGAGGAGACCCAAAGTTTCACCGGAATCCCTATACGCAAGATATATCGCTAAGGTAAGACAAATCTAGCAGGACCTCCCGACGTGTCGACGACCCTGATAAGAGCCGCGTATCTCAGTCTCAGGACACGACGGATGGAACTAGCTACGGGAACCAAACCTCAAGTTTCCTCGCGGTGGCCCCGCAGGCAGTCCAGTTTGGACCAACACTCATGAGGAGCACTGGCCCGGGTTGTTGATCAATTCCTCGGGGTAGCTATTCCCTATGCAAGTTATTATTAGGTGATTAGAAGATTAAAACCAATGTTGGGTCCTGCCGGACAAGCCTTAACACTACACGATTTATCAAGGGGGTCCCCATAACAACCCCGACCGTGTTAGGAGCGATCAGTTATGGAATCAAACACCGGTAACCGAAACTAAGGCGTCAACAACGGAACAAATCACCCGGCAAAAGGCTAGGCCTTCCGTCATTTACCAAGTATATAGGTGCATTAATTAAATAGCAGTTTAAACATAATGATATCAAAATACTCATGTTATCACATGAGACGGCTGGCACCTGCAACTAGCAAAGCTACTCATTAGAGGTTGAGCAAGCCTACTTAGCCAAACAACATTTGCTAGGAGAGGGAAGTGTTTAGTTTCATGGCAAAGACAAGTGGCATTTATATCAAGTGGTAGGCAACAAGCATGTATCGAAGGAAACGTGATTCTGAGCATAACAAAGCTAGATACGGTATGAAGGTCACGCTCATCTTGCCTGTGATGTCTTCAGCTTGGAACTGCTCTTGATCTTCCTGCACGTACTCTCCAGAATCCATGTACTCGCTCTCCGATCATGATGCTACCCAAGGTAAGATAACAACCAATGAACACTGATACGTCTCCAACGTATCTATAATTTTTGCTGGTTTCATGCTATTATCTTGTCAAACTTTGGATGTTTTGCATGCCTTTTATTTATTTTTTGGGACTAACTTATTAAGTCAGTGCCAAGTGCCAGTTCCTGTTTTTCCACGTTTTTGACCCCTTTCAGAGGAGATTTTGAAACGGATTCCAAACGGAAGAAAATCCCCGAAAAGATTTTTTTGTGGAACGGAAGAAGATCGGGGAGCTTGGGAGCCAAGGCAGGGGAGCCCCAGGGGCCCCACAAGCCCCCACCCCGCGGCCAAGGGGAGGCAGCGCCATCCAGGCTTGTGGCCCCCCTGAGCGTCCCCTGACCTAGGGGTTGCGCCTATATATTCCCAAAATTCCCAAAAAATCAGGAGATCATCGAAAGTACTTTTCCGCCGCCGCAAGCTTCTATCTCCGCAAGATCCCATCTGGGGCACGTTCTGGTGCCCTGCCGGAGGGGGGATTCGAACACGGAGGGCTTCTTCATAAACACCATGACCTCTCCGATGATGCATGAGTAGTTCACCATAGACCTACGGGTCCATAGCTAGTAACTAGATGGCTTCTTCTCTCTCTTGGATCTTTAATACAAAGTTCTCCATGATCTTCATGGAGATCTATCCGATGTAATCTTATTTTGTGGTGTGTTTGTCGAGATCCGATGAATTGTGGATTTATGATCAGATTATCCATGAATCTTATTTGACTTTCCTTTGATCTCTCTTATGCATGATTTCATATACTTGTAATTCTCTTCGAGTTGTGGGTTTTGTCTGGCCAACTAGATCTATGATTCTTGCAATGGGAGAAGTGCTTGGTTTTGGGTTCATACCGTGCAGTGACCTCACCCAGTGACAGAAGGGGTAGCGAGGGACGCATCATGTTGTTTCCATCAAGGGTAAAAAGATGGGGTTTTCATCATTGGTTTGAGATTAGCCCTCTACATCAT
The DNA here is from genome assembly GCF_904849725.1 of Hordeum vulgare subsp. vulgare. NCBI lineage: Eukaryota > Viridiplantae > Streptophyta > Magnoliopsida > Poales > Poaceae > Hordeum > Hordeum vulgare. Next base: position 117,350,642 of record NC_058519.1, on the reverse strand, counting down.
GTCGTCTTGCTTAAAGTGTTACTCTGTTCGTCATGAACTCAATACACTAGATGCATGCTGGATAGCGGTCGATGTGTGGAGTAATAGTAGTAGATGCAGAAAGTATCGGTCTACTTGTCTTGGACGTGATGCCTATATGTATGATCATTGCCTTAGATATCATCATGACTTTGCGCGGTTCTATCAATTGCTCAACAGTAATTTGTTCACCCACCGTAATACTTGCTATTTTGAGAGAAGCCTCTAGTGAACACTATGGCCCCCACGGTCTACTTCACACCATATTTTCAGCCTTACACTTTTTTACTTCGTTGCTCTTTCCGCCTTCAGATCTCACTTTGCAAACAATCTTGAAGGGATTGACAACGCCTTTGAAGCGTTGGGTGCAAGATTGTTTGTGTTTGCGCAGGTACTTTGGACTTGACGAGGCCCTCCTTCTGGATTGATACCTTGGTTCTCAAACTGAGGGAAATACTTACTGCTCCTGTGCTGCATCACCCTTTCCTCTTCAAGGGAAAAACCAACGCAAACCAAAGAAGTAACAAGAAGAATTCCTAAGCGCCAGGGAAGGACTTTTGTTGCCGCAGCACAAGAATTTCTGGCGCCGTTGCCGGGGAGGAAGATCAAGTCAAGAACTCATCCAAGTAGGTGTCGCAAACTCATCTCTTGCATTTACTTTGTTTGCCAGTTGCCTCTCGTTTTCCTCTCCCCCACTTCACCAATTTGTCTTTTTTGTTCGCCTTTTCGTTCGCCTTTTCGTTCGCCCTTTTTTCTCGCCTTCTCTTTGTTTGTGTGCTTGCTTGCTTGCTGAAGTCACCATGAATGAAAACACCAAACTTTATGACTTCTCGAATGCTAATACTAATGATTTTATTAGTACTCCGATTGCTCCCGCCACTAGTGCGGAGTCATACGGAATCAATGCCGCTTTGCTGAATCTTGTTATGAAAGAGCAATTCTCTGGCCTTCCTAGTGAAGATGCCGCATCCCATCTCAATACCTTCATTGAGCTTTGCGATATGCAAAAGAAAAAAGATGTGGATAATGACGTGATTAAATTTAAGCTTTTTTCCTTTGTCGTCGCGAAATCGCGCAAAAACTTGGTTTTCTTCTTTGCCCAAAAATAGTATCGATTCTTGGGATAAGTGCAAAGATGCTTATATATCCAAGTATTTTCCACCGGCTAAGATCATCTCTCTCCGTAATGATATCATGAATTTCAAGCAACTTGATCATGAACATGTTGCACAAGCTTGGGAGAGAATGAAGTTAATGATTAGAAATTGACCCGCTCATGGGTTGAGCCTTTGGATGATTATTCAAATCTTTTACGCTGGCTTGAATTTCGCTTCTAGAAATATCTTGGACTCCGCCTCAGGTGGAACGTTCATGGAAATCACATTAGGGGAAGCCACAAAGCTCTTAGACAACATCAGGACAAACTACTCTCAATGGCACACTGAAAGGTCACCTACTAGTAAGAAAGTACACGCTATAGAAGAAATTAACTCGTTGAGTGCTAAGATGGATGAGTTAATGAATTTGGTTGCTAGTACAAGTGCTCCTTTGGATCCTAATGATATGCCTTTGTCTTCTTTGATTGAGACTAGCAACGCTAGCTTGGACGTTAATTTTGTTGGTAGGAATAACTTTGGCAACAACAATGCTTTTAGAGGAAACTTTGTTCCTAGGCCTTTTCCTAGTAACTCCTCTGATAACTTTGGCAACTCCTACAACAATACCCATGGAAATTACAATAGATTACCCTATGATCGGGAGAGTAATATCAAAGAGTTCATCAACTCTCAAAAGATTTTCAATGCGTCCATAGAGGAAAAACTACTCAAAATTGACAATTTGGCTAAGAGCGTGGATATAATTTCTTGTGATGTTGATGCTTTGAAAGTTAGATGTTCTCCTCCCAAAATCAACATGGATGAAACTTTGAAAGCTATGCGTGTTTCCATGATTGAGAGCCAAGAAAGAACCGCCCAAATTCGTGCTAGACATGAATGGCTTAAAAAGGCGTGTTCTCGTGATGAGAATCACGAAGATCTTAAAGTGCATGGTGTGACTCCCATTGAATCTTTGTTTTCTTGTGTCAAACCTAATGATTATGGGGCTGGATATGAATCCACTTTGGTTGAAAAGTGCCCCAATGATTCGGAGTCCATCTATCTCGATGCTAAAAGCATTAAAGTGGAGTAGAAGATGTTAAAACTTTGAGTAGTAATGAAATTACTACCGTGGATTTCAAGGAATTCAATTATGATAGTTGCTCCTTGATTGAATGCATTTCTTTGATGCAATCCATGTTGAACTCTCCACACGCTTATAGCCAAAACAAAGCCTTTACCGATCATATCGTCGAAGCCATGATAAAATCTCTTGAAGAGAAACTTGAATTGGAAGTCTCTATCCCTAGAAAGCTTCATGATGAGTGGGAACCTACTATCAAAATCAAAATCAAAAACTATGAATGCCATGCTTTGTGTGATTTGGGTGCTAGTGTTTCTGCGATTCCAAAGACTTTATGTGATGTTCTGGGTTTTAATGAGATTGAAGAGTGTTCTCTTAATTTGCATCTTGCTGATTCTACTGTCAAGAAACCCATGGGAAGGATCAATGATGTTCTTATTATTTCAAATATGCACTATGTACCCGTGGATCTCATTGTGCTTGACATTGATTGCAATCCTACATGCCCTATTATTCTTGGTAGAGCTTTCCTAAGGACTATCGGTGCTATCATCGATATGAAGGAAGGGAATATTAGATTTCAATTTCCTTTAAAAAAGGGCATGGAGCACTTTCCTAGAAAGAAAATAAGATTGCCTTACGAATCCATGACGAGGGCCACTTCTGGTTTGAGCTCCAAAGACGACGATACGTGATTCTATCGCTTTTATGCTTAGCTAAGGGCGTTAAACAATAGCGCTTGTTGGGAGGCAACCCAATGAATTTATCTTTTTCTTTCTGTTTTGTTGCGTCCACACTTTCATAATTCTGTTGTGATTGTGTTTTTTGTGTTTCTTTTTGTGTTTGAGCCAAGCAAAGCCTTTATGATTAGTCTTGGTAATGGTTGTTTGTTCTTGCTGGAAAAAGACAAAAAAAATTCCCTCACGAGATGATTTTTCATTTTTTATTCAGAAAGAGCTTTTGGGTTGATTCTTTTTGCTGCTGATTGATATACTTTTTTCCCAGGCCGTCATAATGTTTTAGATTTTTTGAGGTACCAGAAGTATACGAAGTATACAGATTGCTACAGACTGGTATGTTTTTGACAGATTCTGTTATTGTTGAGTTGGTTGCTTGTTTTGATGAAACTATGGTTAGTATCGGGGGGTACTTGTCACATCCCTGGATCCCTAACTAGGGTTTAGCATTGTGCTCATGTTTACATTCATTGCATTCAAGAACTTAAAACAAAATTCAAAGCAAGTGGTGAAACAAAACCCAAAAAACCCTAGCCACTTCTAATTCAAGGAAATTCAAAACTTGTTAAAAATCAATGAACCCAAAATGGCCTCAAGAAAAGTTCAACTTTTCTGATAATTGTTGAAAACAAGATATTAGAATTGAAACATATTTTCAAAATGCTTTTGGCATTTTAAATTAAGTTAAAAGCTACTGAAATCAATTATATATTTGATTTCAAATATTTCAAAGTTTCCAAAAATGTTGAAAAATTTATATGTGGTTGGAAATATTCCAACTAACACTCTAGTATTATTCAAACTATTTTAGGAATAGTTTGGAGCCAAAAATAAATAAAAACAAATGTCAGAAAGTATAAACAGAAACTGAAGAAAGAAAAAAATGGAAAAAACCTAAGCTACGCTCACCTCACGAAGCTCAGCCCACAGGGGCAGGGGCGTCTTCTTCCTCCTGCCTTCTGGCAGAGGAGTGAACGCCCACGACGACTCCTCCACCTCCTGCTTCGCCGTGGCGCGCTCCGGTGCCCCCCCCGGACACGGCGGCAACGGGGATGACTACCCCGATCGCGTCCCTATCCATCCCCGCTATCCATTCCTCCCCCTCCTCTCGGTTTCTTCCCTCTCCTCCTGCCGCTATTGAAACAAGCTCGAGCTCGAGTTGCCGAGGCCTCTATCCACAGGATAGTCCCTCCGAGTGCTCCATTCTCTTCGCCTCGTCGAGCTAGCCGTGTACGCCAAAGCATTCAACCTCCCCGAGCTCTACTGCGCCACATCGCCGTCGTCTTCAACCTCCGGCAGCGGGCAAGCTTCTGTTGTTTCGACGTCCACAGCACCTCCCCGAGCCGTCTGAGCTTCCCATCACCTCCACCGTGAGCTTGCGCGTGTTTCCCCTCTTCTTCCCCTCATTTTCCCGCATGCTAGCCACTAGACCGACGAGCCCGAGCTCCGGCTGCCGCCTCAGCTCGTCGCTGGTGACCTCCGGTCATTCCCAGTCCTTCCTGAAGCCTGTAATGGATGAGGCCGAGCCTGGGGATCCTCCCAGTGCTCTCGGCACTCGATCCCGAGCACCACAGCGGTCTCTGGCGTCTCTCCGGCGAGGATCCTCCGTGGATCTCGTCGCCGTCGGTCAGTCTCCGGCAGGGGATGACCTGGCCGCACTAATCCACAAGTTTAAGCGATAAACAAACGCTGACAGTGGGCCCACTCTCGAGGCAAACTCACTTAAGGGCTGGTCAATGCGGGATTAGCCCTGTGACGCTGACCAGTGGCCCCCACCTGTCAGGTTTGACCTGACCAGGTCGGCCGACAGCTGACGCCATGCTCACGTGGGCCTAACGCAATAAATAGCTTTTCTGTTATAAAAGAATTCCAGAAAATGCCCAAAACTTCTAAAAATCTTAGAAAATAATATGTAACTCCAATGAAAATAATTTATATATGAAAAAGTATCAGAAAAATCCAAGGAATCTGATTTTGATATTTTCAGACATGTTTGAAAATGTTAACATCACCAAACAGATTAAATAATGATTGGGATAACCTTATTAAATAATATAGATTTGGAATTTGAAATTTATTTGAATTCCACTTCAAATGCCATGACCAAACTATGCTCAATCACAACCAGCAACTCAACATATCATTCCCATGCATGGTAAAACAAGATGACCTGAGCATCAGGTCGAATCAATTAAAAGGGTATTCGAAAAATACCTGGTTTGAAGTGATATTTGAATCTTGATTCAAATCAACTTCAACTTAATAAATGGTAGCTACATTAGCCTACCACCTTTCATCTTCATGCCATGCTCATGCATCATCTTGTTGCATATGATTGATATTGATTGATGTCATTTCTATCGGTAGGCTCCGCTCCTCCGGATTCCACCGAATATCCGACTGACGGATATTGTCCCTCTGCTGAGCAACAAGGCAAGCAACCATTTTGATCATCCCGATAAATCCCATGTTCTTGCTCCTACACTTACTTATTGCATTAGGATCAAATGCTTCAAATGCTTTTGCCATGTTAGTTGAACCCACTTCCTTTGCATGACCTGTCTTTGTCACAGTAAATAGCCGAACCTTGCAACCTAGCATACCTCGTAGATGCTTGAGCCATGATGTGCCTTATCCTGCTATGCATGCTATGCTTAGAGTTGTGTATGGTCTGTCATCTGGGTGATGAACAGAATTGTGAGAATGTGTTCAGTAAGTAAAGGTTGTGTGTTGAACCTGATTTGGTAAAGGTACCGGTGAAAGGCTATGTAGGAGTACATGGTGGATTGTTTCATTGGAATCGTCCTTAGGAACTGAGTTCCGTGTATGTAATCCAAGACGAGATACTACCACATGTTGGGCCCTAAAATATGACCCCGCTCGACTTATTAATCGCCTAGTACTCGGTCTAGGAGTTGCAAGTAGTTTCTGGTGTTTATAGTCATGCTGGAGGCCGTGCGTAGCACTGACCTTAGAGGTGGGCTATGGTGCGGTAGGCAGTGGCACGGTGTACCAAGTGGCACCCGGATGGTGGGCTTGGGAACCCTGCGCATATCGTTTGGGGCCATGGCGGAAACGTCGGCCGGACTTCCGTGCGGGTTACCCTCAGATAGGCGGTAGACCTGGACTAAGTATTAGCGTGGTTAATGGTCATGGCCGACTCCCTTGCTGGGCTTCCGCTTGAAGGTTGCCGAGGTACATAACGTGCACATGGCGATAAGTGGCAAAAGCGTGTGTGAAAAAGTACACCCCTGCAGGGTTATGATCCATTCGAATAGCCGCCACCGCGGATATGGACTACTTGGAGACATATGTTGTTCATAGATAACTTTAATGGCTACTCATAAAATTGTCAAGATAAGCGTGAGTGTCGTGGACGGCATTTCCGTATGGAGACGGAATGATTCCACGATGGAGTATTGTTGTGGTGTTAGTGGACTTGTGTGCGAGAAATCAAGTTGTCAAAATTATTTAAAAATGCAAGTTGTCTAGCCACGAGTCAAATGCTGGCTTTCCGCATGAAACCCCACAATTCCTTATTGATACATTGCATGAGTAGATAGCTTATCCTAAAGTCTTGCTGATTACTTTTTTACTCATGTTTGCTTAATAATTGTTGCACAGGTTGTTAATAACCCTAATGGAGGGTTCTACCTAGACATCAACGACGACGAGTAGCTGGTATCCCAGCTACGATCTGGCCCTAGGATGGGTCTGTAGATAGTCAGGCCATGTGTCTTTGTCTTTCCATCTGTCTGTACTCAGACAACTTTACTCTTCCGCTGGCTTGTAAGAATTGTGTGTATGACTTGTGATGATGGGTCGTGAGACCCCTACCTTGTAATATTATGTGTGTGGCTCTTCCAAGCCTTCTAAATAAAGATTGTATGTTTATGGTTATGTTGTGATGCCATCGATGTATCTATACATATCAGTATGCCATGCGTACGTGTGTTGTACTTTATATGTATGGGGTTCGATTACCTAGCCGTAGGCTTTAGTAGCATTCCTTACAGGGAAATGCCCCTTTGTGATCCAACGAGCCATGGTAGTTCGCTACTGCTCCGGACACATTGGTTGACCGGCATGTGTCCTTCTTATCTGCCGTGTCTCTCCCCATTGGGGAAATGTCACGCGATGTAATGGAGTCCTTGTAGCTTGCTACGACTAGTCTACATTCGCTGGTGACCGACACCTGCTTTGTTGGGTCATGTATGCCTGTCCCTGTGCGGAACTGCCACCTTGGTTTATGACTAGACAAGTCGATCCGGGTTCTTTGTCATTGGATTGCTAGCGACACAATTGCATACGCGAGTCAAAAGGTGCAAACGGTCCTGTCTAAGGTAAGGCTGCAACCGTGGGGATAACCGTGCGTGAGACCGCAAAGAGATGCGATGTGTTACAGGCTGGATTCCTATGGCTTAGGATCGGGGTCACGACAGCGTTGGTATCAGAGCCTGACTGACTGTAGGATTACTAAGCCGAACTGGTCGAAGTTGAGTCTAGAATTGCTTTAGTTATATATAAGGGAATTGTTTGTGGAAGGGAACGTAAGACTCTTGTTCTCTTCTCAAGTTATTCTATTCTGGTCATCCTCGTCTTTTCTGCGGGAATTAAGGACTAGGTTACTCATCTTCTTTTAGGCTCGTGTTTCTGATCGGTAGATTATAGGACAACGGGTCGAGAGTTATTTTGGGTTTCTTTTATCCCTAGGAAAAGGAAGTAAGTTGGATGATCAGAGAATTGAACTTGATAGTTGATTGGTTACGCTATTCTATTTTATGGGTTGTCTCAAAATTGTTTTCGAGAATTTACAGCCGTTATGCTACCCAATTTTGTATTTAGAGCTCTAATACTTTTGCATTACTCTCTATTTTCAGATGCCTGGCCTTCCTTCTCGTCAGGTGGTTCATCTGACTAGGTGCATTGATGTGCCGGATCATACGGCCATGCTAGTCAGGATGATGTTGGTGTTCGGTTACCGCTGGTACCTAGAGTACACACTGGAGGAGCAGTACCGGGATTTTAATCAGAGCCAGTACCTCTACACTATTAGGGTATTCCCAGATTACCCTGGAGCTGAGGAGCCAATCCATTGGTCTTATGGATTGGGAGTCACTGTTGACATGGCAGTGCAAGATGCTGCCTATTCAATGTTGACCATCATGAGGGCTAGACATGCACTGCTGCAGAATTCAGAGTTCTGCTATGTTCCCGCCTCTCAACCAGGTGAAGAAGGACACCTTAGTGGGGTCTACTTTGATTCCTCTATGGAGGATCCGTTGTTGCAGTCCACTGCTGAGATGCTAGAAGATAGAGACATGGATGCTCGTGCCCTCCGTATGGAGCTTTATGCTACACGTGCCCGTCTGTGGACGGCTTTGACGCAGCTGGCACCGGTAGTCCACACAGGGTATGGAGATATGGAGATGCTGAACCCCGTTAGAGCCCATCTTCCGGCTCATGTTGACTGGCCTGCTATAGGAGGAGTCACCCCTCTTTGGGGACCTCTACTACCACCAGTCAGGGGACCAAGGCCACATCCGTGTCCTTACGGATCCCAGGGATCTCAGGCTGGAGTATTTCCTGATCCGCAGGTTGAGCTTCGAGGCCATGGAGGCAATCTTTATGAGATGTTCTATGCGGATGCCTGAACCGTGAGTGGAAGGATAGTATGGTAGTAGCTGTACTTTCACAGTCCTGTGTGACTTGTGAAGTATGCTTGTGTCATGAAATGAATTCCGGAGGCATAGATAAATAATGTATAGGAAGCTTGGAAGCCTCTGATGAGTAGTTTCATATTTTCAGTAGTTTGTTCTTTGGTTAAGGTTGTACTGAACTATGTAATGGTGTGTATGAACCATGGTGTATATATAGCAGTTGCTTGTTACCATGTTGTTTGGATATTCATTTCTGCATTCCATGTGTTCAGTGCATTCTTAATCCATAACTAGTATTGATGATGATATTGGTCTAAGCTGTGAGTTTGTTGTGAGGATGGTGTTCGCCAGCTTGAACCGTGCCCCTGCTCATGAGCAAGGCGAGGGTAGTCAAGCATCGTAGGAAGAACTGCCTCACCCGCCCTCTCTGGCGGAAGTTATGCTTGAGGCAGAGAGAAACAAAAGGGAGACCAACCGTCTGTTAGAGCGTATTGAGCAAAATACGGCTCGTCAGACTCGGAATACTGCAGTGTCCCTCAATGACTTTGTGAAGCTGAATCCTCCAAAGTTCCATCACTCCGTCGATCCCCTCGACGCAGATGATTGGCTGTGCAGTATTTCACTCAAGATTTTCTCTGCGGCCGACAAGGTGACCTTTGCTGCGTACTTTCTAGAAGGACCCGCCAATCTGTGGTGGGAGAACTTTGAAGCTATGCGTCCTGCTGAACCAGCAGCTTCATGGGCAGACTTCAGTGCAGCCTTCCGTCTGCACCATATTCCAGAGGGCCTGATGGACAGAAACAGAGAGGAGTTCTGTGCATTCACCAAGGGAAAGTTGACCATGGATGCCTATAGCCGCGAGTTCGGTAACCTCGCCCGCTATGCAACAGAGGAGGTGTCTACTGATGCCAAGAAGCAAGCAAGATTCCGTAAGGGTCTGAGCCCTGAGCTTCGTCGTGATTTGCGCCTCCACGAATGTACAAGCTTCCAAGCCCTGGTCAACAAGGCATCAGTGCCGAGACTGGTCATACCGACTATGAAGCTACAAAGAAGCACTCCCGTAACTTTGGCTCGTCTTATGGTTCCGCGTTTCCAAAACGCAGGCTGTGGGTTCCAAACAGTTCCCTGCCGCCAAGATACACTCCGAGGCCATCCTATGTGGCGCCTTAGACGAATCAGACCAACCCTCCAGCAAAAACCTATGGTGGTCCAGCTAGCAATGCTGCACCACGTGCCAATAAAGTGATCTATTACAAGTGTGGAGAACCAGGGTACTATTCCCATGAGTGTCCTCATAATGTGGGTGCCAAGCAACCCGAAAAGTCCATTGGGCAAGGCAAGTCGGGCAAAGCTTACTATGTGAAGCCAACTCCTACACGTGGCCGTGTGAACTATGTTTCAGCAGAAGAAGCTACAGAGGATCCCAACGTCATACTGGGTACGCTCCTTGTTAATCATCACCCATTGTCTGTTCTTTTTGACACTAGGTCTTCTCATTCCTTCATTTTAGAAAGTTATGCACAGTTGCATAACATGTATTTCTGTGATATGCCAATCCCATTGGTTGTCCAAACCCCTGGTAGTAAGTGGCAAACCTCCAGGATAACCTATGACAATGAAATTCTAGTAGACAGGCTAGTTTTTCTAGCATCATTGATAGCCCTGAAATCTTCGGATATTAATATCATCTTGGGTATGGACTGGATCTCAGCTCACTTTTCCAAGATTGATACTCATTCTAGAAATGTTCAGCTTACCCATCCCTCGGGTGAGATAGTCAATGTCTCTACTCGAGTTGCCAAATGCCAACCCTCTTCCGGAACTTGAAGACATTCCGGTAGTCCGTGACTTCCCGGATGTTTTTCCAGTGGAACTGCCAGGAATTCCACCTGACAGAGATGTAGAGTTTTTGATAGATCTTGTTTCGGGAACTGTTCCAATAGCCAGAAGACCATATAAGATGGCACCCCTGGAGCTAGCGGAACTTAAGAAGCAACTAGATGAGGCCTTGAATAAAGGTTTCATTTGTCCTAGCTCTTCTCCTTGGGCTTGTCCCGTCCTCTTGTCAAAAAGAAAGACGGAACGGATCGGATGGTTGTAGATTACCGACCAGTTAATCTGGTCACCATAAAGAACAAGTATCCGCTCCCCAGGATCAACGACCTGTATGATCAGCTCGCTGGGTCCTCAGTCTTCTCAAAAATGGATTTGAGGTTGGGATACCATCAAATCAAGATCAAGAACGAGGACATTCCAAAAATGGCTTTTGTCACTCGTTATGGACAATACGAGTACACCGTCATGTCCTTCGGTTTAACCAATGCCCCATCCACCTTCTCTCGCTTGATGAATTCAATCTTCATGGAGTATTTGGATAAATTCGTTGTAGTATACCTCGACGATATTCTCATCTACTTGAAGAACGAACAAGAACATGTCGAGCATCTAAGGCTGGTGTTGATGAAACTTCGAGAGTATCGCCTTTATGCCAAGTTTTCAAAATGTGAATTTTGGTTTCCAGAAGTGACCTATCTAGGTCACATAATCTCTGGTAAGGGTATTGTTGTCAATCCCGAGAGAGTTCGAGCTGTCCTTGATTGGACTCAACCTGAATCGGTTAAGCAAGTTAGGAGTTTTCTTGGTCTAGCGAGCTATTGTCGCCATTTTGTCGAGAATTTCTCCAAGGTTGCAAAGCCTCTAACTGAACTCCTCAAGAAAGATAAAAAGTTCGAGTGGACACCACAATGTGAGCATAGTTTTTAGGAACTGAAAAGACGCCTGACTTCCGCACCTGTGTTGCTACCACCAGATTTTTCTAAGGACTTTGTTATCTATTGCGACGCCTCGCGACAAGGATTAGGTTGTATTCTCATGCAAGATCGTCATGTGATTGCATACGCATCTCGACAGTTGCATCCACATGAGGATAATTATCCCACACATGATCTTGAGCTTGCAGCTGTAGTCCATGCACTTAAAACCTGTCGACATTACCTTCTTGGTAATCGTTGCAAAATATTCACTGATCACCAAAGTTGAAATATATCTTCACCCAGCCGGATTTGAATCTCAGGCAAAGACGGTGGGTTGAGTTGATCACGGATTACGACTTAGAGATAACTTACACCCCGAGGAAGGCCAATGTTATGGCTGATGCACTAAGTCGTAAGTCTTATTGTAACAATCTGATGCTACAACGAGGTCAACCACGTCTCTATGAGGAATTTCGGAAGTTAAATCTCCACATTCTTCCTCAAGGATTCCTTTCTACCCTGGTGGCGAAGCCTACTCTTAAGGATAAAATTATAGCTGGCCAGAAGCGTGATAAGGGTATGTCACGGATCAAGGAGAATATTATTAGCGGAAACGCTAATGAATTCTCCATGAATGATCAAGGTGTTGTGTTCTTCCAGAATCGTCTAGTGGTTCCTAAGAATCCACATCTAAGGCACTTAATCCTTAAGGAAGCTCATGATTCTCCTCACACCATTCATCCTGGTAGTACTAAGATGTATCAGGACCTACGCCAGAGGTTTTGGTGGACTAGGATGAAGAGAGAAATTGCCGAGTTCGTTGCTAACTGCGACGTTTGTCGTCGAGTTAAGGCAGAACATCAAAGGCCTGCTGGCACCCTTCAACCTTTAGGTATTCCTGAATGCAAATGGGATAAAGTCAGTATGGATTCCATTACCGGATTTCCCAAGACCAAGAAAGGAAATAATGCTATCTTTGTGGTCATTGACCATCTCTCCAAAGTAGATCATTTTCTTCCAGTTCGTGAGAGTATAACAGCTAGCCAGCTAGCAGAGTTATATATCTCTCGAATAGTGTCTCTTCATGGTGTTCCCCTGAAGATTAACTCAGACCGTGGAAGTATCTTTACTTCTCGCTTCTGGGAAAGTTTTCAGAATGTTATGGGGACTCACTTATCTTTTAACACTACTTTCCATCCTCAATCAAGTGGTCAAGTAGAAAGAGTGAATCAAATCCTAGAAGATATGCTCCGAGCTTGTTTTATATCATTTGATATGAATTGGGAGAAGTGCCTTCCATTCGCCGAATTTCCTTATAACAAAAGTTATCAATCAAGTTTGGGCAAAGCTCCTTTTGAAGTTCTCTATGGACGAAGATGTCGAACACCTCTTAATTGGTCAGAAACCGGAGAGAGGCAACTCTTTGGCCCGGATATGATCCAGGATGCAGAAGAGCAAGTTCACATTATTCGTGAAAAGTTGAAAACAGCCCAGTCTCGTCAAAAGAGCCAACATGATCATCATCATAAGGCTATGACCTTTGAAGTTGACGAGAAGGATTACCTCCGGGTTACACCTTTGAAGGGTACCCATCGATTCGGTATCAAGGGCAAGTTGGCTCCTCGTTACATTGGTCCTTTTCGTATTCTTGCCAAACGAGGAGAAGTTGCCTACCAGTTGGAACTTCCTCCGTATCTTTCCAAGGTTCATGATGTCTTCCACGTCTCGCAACTCAGGCCTTGCTTTTCGGATCCTATCCGTGAAGTGGACCACGAAACGCTTGATCTCCAAGATAACCTTTCACACCGAGAATACCCTGTGCGTATTCTTGATCAATCTGAGCGTACCACTCGACGTCGAAACCTCAAGTTTCTTAAAATTCAATGGTCAAATCATTCTGAAAAGGAGGCAACATGGGAAAGAGAGGATCGTCTCCGACTTGAGTATCCCGCGTTATTCCCGACGACTTCTAAATCTCGGGATGAGATTCTTTTGAGTGGGGGTGAGTTGTCACATCCCTGGATCCCTAACTAGGGTTTAGCATTGTGCTCATGTTTACATTCATTGCATTCAAGAACTTAAAACAAAATTCAAAGCAAGTGGTGAAACAAAACCCAAAAAACCCTAGCCACTTCTAATTCAAGGAAATTCAAAACTTGTTAAAAATCAATGAACCCAAAATGACCTCAAGAAAAGTTCAACTTTTCTGATAATTGTTGAAAACAAGATATTAGAAGTGAAACATATTTTCAAAATGATTTTGGCATTTTAAATTAAGTTAAAAGCTACTGAAATCAATTATATATTTGATTTCAAATATTTCAAAGGTTCCAAAAATGTTGAAAACTTTATATGTGGTTGGAAATATTCCAACTAACACTCCAGTATTATTCAAACTATTTTAGGAATAGTTTGGAGCCAAAAATAAATAAAAACAAATGTCAGAAAGTATAAACAGAAACCGAAGAAAGAAAAAATGGAAAAAACCTAAGCTACGCTCACCTCAGGAAGCCCAGCCCACAGGGGCACGGGCGTCTTCTTCCTCCTGCCTTCTGGCAGAGGAGTGAACACCCACGACGACTCCTCCACCTCCTGCTTCGCCGTGGCACGCTCCGGTGCCCCCCAGGATAGGGCGACAACGGGGATGACTACCCCGATCGCGTCCCTATCCATCCCCGCTATCCATTCCTCCCCCTCCTCTCGGTTTCTTCCCTCTCCTCCTGCCGCCATTGACAGAAGTTCGAGCTCGAGCTGCCGAGCCCTCTATCCACAGATAGTCCCTCTGAGTGCTCCATTCTCTCCGCCTCGTCGAGCTAGCCGTGTACGCCGAAGCATTCAACCTCCCCGAGCTCTGCTGCGCCACATCGCCGTCGTCTTCAACCTCCGGCAGCCGGCAAGCTTCTGTTGATTCGACGTCCACAGCACCTCCTCGAGCCGTCTGAGTTTCCCATCGCCTCCACCGTGAGCTTGCGCGTGTTTCCCCTCATTTTCCTGCATGCTAGCCACTAGACCGACGAGCCCGAGCTCCGGCTGCCGCCTCAGCTCGTCGCCGGTGACCTCCGGTCATTCCCAGTCCTTCCTGAAGCCCGTAATGGATGAGGCCAAGCCTGGGGATCCTCCCAGTGCTCTCGGCACTCGATCCCGAGCACCACAGCGGTCTCTGGCGTCTCTCCGGCGAGGATCCTCCGTGGATCTCGTCGCCGCCGGTCAGTCTCCGGCAGGGGATGACCTGGCCGCACTAATCCACAAGTTTAAGCGATAAACACACGCTGACAGTGGGCCCACTCTCGAGTCAAACTCACTTAAGGGCTGGTCAGCGCGGGACTAGCCCTGTGACGCTGACCAGTGGCCCCCGCCTGTTAGGTTTGACCTGACCAGGTCGGCCGACAGCTGACGCCATGCTCACGTGGGCCTAACGCAATAAATAGCTTTTCTGTTACAAAAGAATTCCAGAAAATGCCCAAAACTTCTAAAAATCATAGAAAATAATCTGTAACTCCAATGAAAATAATTTATATATGAAAAAGTATCAGAAAAATCCAAGGAATCTGATTTTGATATTTTCGAACATGTTTGAAAATGTTAACATCACCAAACAGATTAAATGATGATTGGGATAACCTTATTAAATAATATAGATTTGGAATTTAAATTCCACTTCAAATGCCATGACCAAACTATGCTAAATCACAACCAGCAACTCAACATATCATTCCCATGCATGTTAAAACAAGACGACCTGAGCATCAGGTCGAATCAATTAAAAGGGTATTCAAAAAATACCTGGTTTGAAGTGATATTTGAATCTTGATTCAAATCAACTTCAACTTAATAAATGGTAGCTACATTAGCCTACCACCTTTCAACTTCATGCTATGATCATGCATCATCAAGTTGCATATGACTGATATTGATTGATGTCATTTCTATCGGTAGGCTCCGCTCCTCCGGATTCCACCAAATATCCGACTGACGGATATTGTCCCTCTGCAGAGCAACAAGGCAAGCAACCATTTTGATCATCCCGATAAATCCCATGTTCTCGCTCCTGCACTTACTTATTGCATTAGGATCAAATGCTTCAAATGCTTTTGCCACGTTAGTTGAACCCACTTCCTTTGCATGACCTGTTTTTGTCACAGTAAATAGCTGAACCTTGCCACCTAGCATACCTGGTAGATGCTTGAGCCATGATATGCCTTATCCTGCTATGCATGCTATGCTTAGAGTTGTGTATGGTCTATCATCTGGGTGATGAAAATAATTGTGAGAATGTGTTCAGTAAGTAAAGGTTGTGTGTTGAACCTGATTTGGTAAATGTACCGGTGAAAGGCTATGTAGGAGTACATGGCGGATTGTTTCATTGGAACCGTCCTTAGGAACTAAGTTCCGTGTATGTAATCCGAGACAAGATACTACCACATGCTGGGCCCTGAAATATGACCCCGCTCGACTTATTTATCGCCTAATACTCGGTCCAGGAGTTGCAAGTAGTTTGTGGTGTTTATAGTCATGCTAGAGGCCGTGCGTAGCGCTGACCTTAGAGGTGGGCTATGATGCGGTAGGCAGTGGCACGGTGTACCAAGTGGCACCCGGAAGGTGGGCTTGGGAACCCTGCGCACATCGTTTGGGGCCGTGGCGGAAACCTCGGCCGGACTTCCGTGTGGGTTACCGTCAGATAGGCGATAGACCTGGACTAAGTATTAGCGTGGTTAACGGTCGTGGCCGACTCCCTCGCTGGGCTTTCGCTTGAAGGTTGCCGAGGTGCATGATGTGCACATGGTGATAAGTGGCAAGAGCGTGTGTGAAGAAGTACACCCCTGCAGGGTTATGATCTATTTGAATAGCCGCGTTCGCAGATATGGACTACTTGGAGACATATGTTGTTCATAGATAACTTTAATGGCTACTCATAAAATTGTCAAGATAAGCGTGAGTGTCGTTGTCGGCATTTCCGTATGGAGACGGAATGATTCCACGATGGAGCATTGTTGTGGTGTTAGTGGACTCGTGTGCGAGAAATCAAGTTGTCAAAATTATTTAAAAATGCAAGTTGTCTAGCCACGAGTCAAATGCTGGCTTTCCGCATGAAACCCCACAATTCCTTATTGATACATTGCATGAGTAGATAGCTTATCCTAAAGTCTTGCTGAGTACTTTTGTACTCATGTTTGCTTAATAATTGTTGCAGAGGTTGTTAATGACCCTAACGGAGGGTTCTACCTAGATATCGACGACGATGAGTAGCTCGTATCCCAGCTACGATCTGGCCATAGGATGGGTCTGTAGATAGTCAGGCCATGTGTCTTTGTCTTTCCATCTGTCTATACTCAGATAGCTTTACTCTTCCGCTGGCTTGTAAGAATTGTGTGTATGACTTGTGATGATGGGTCGTGAGACCCCTACCTTGTAATATTATGTGTGTGGCTCTTCCGAGCCTTCTAAATAAAGATTGTATGTTTATGGTTATGTTGTGATGCCATCGATGTATCTATACATATAAGTATGCCATGCGTACGTGTGTTGTACTTGATATGTATGGGGTTCAATTACCTAGCCGTAGGCTTTAGTAGCATTCCTTACAGGGAAATGCCCCTTTGTGATCCAACGAGCCATGGTAGTTCGCTACTGCTTCGGACACATTGGTTGACCAGCATGTGTCCTTCTTACCTACTGTGTCTGTCCCCGTTGGGGAAATGTCATGCGATGTAATGGAGTCCTTGTAGCTTGCTACGACTCGTCTACATTCGCTGGTGACCGACACCTGCTTTGCTGGGTCTTGTATTCATGTCCCTGTGCGGAACTGCCACTTTGGTTTATGACTAGACATGTCGATCCGGGTTCTTTGTCATTGGATTGCTAGTGACACAATTGCATACGCGAGTCAAAAGGCGCAAACGGTCCCGGCTAAGGTAAGGCTGCAGCCGTGGGGATAACCGTGCGTGAGACCGCAAAGAGATGCGATGTGTTACATGCTGGATTCCTATGGCTTAGGATCGGGGTCCCGACAATACTAGCCATGGAAAAGTGAGAATACAGTAGCCCATCATCAATATAGATGGAATTCAATTTTTCTACAATACCAAAAGAAGTGGTAGTTTGTTTTCTTGTACTAATGTTATCACAAGTTTTTGTTTAAGTTTTGTGTTGTGAAGTTTTCAAGTTTGGGGTGATGTTCTCATGGACAGAGAGATAAGGAGTGGAAAGAGCTCAAGCTTGGGTATACCCAAGGCATCCCAAGCCTAATTCATGGACACCAAAAAGCCTAAGCTTGGGGATGCCCCGGGAAGGCATCCCCTCTTTCGTCTTCAATCCATCGGTAACATTACTTGGAGCTATATTTTTATTCACCACATGATATGTGTTTTGCTTGGAGCGTCTTGTATCATAGGAGTCTTTTCTTTTTGTTGTATCACAATCATCCTTTCTGCACACCATTTTGAGAGAGAGAGACATGCACTCATCGTGATCTTGCTAGAATGCTCATAGTGCTTCAGTTATATCTTTTGAGCTAGATACTTTTGCTCTTGTGCTTCACTTATATCTTTAGAGCACGGCGGTGCGTGATTTGGTAGTTGGCTTATGCTATGAAAGTAGTCCCAAATGTGCTAGGTACCCAAAGAGGATGCAAAAATCTCCATCTTCATGTGCATTGAGTAGAAAGAGAAGTTTTGATTCCTCTCAATTAGTTTTGAGACATGGATTCGGTAATATTAAGAGTTATGTTAGTAGGGTGTTGTGAATCTAGAGATACTTGTGTTGGAGTTAGTGATTCCCGTAGCATGCACATATGGTGAACCGCTATGTTAGGAAGTCGGAGCATAATTGATCTATTGATTGTCATCCTTTGTGTTAAGGTCAGGATCGCGTGATGGTTTACACCTACCAACCCTTCCCCTCGGAGTATGCGTTTAGCACTTTGTTTCAATTACTAATAAAAACTTTCGCAAAAAGTATGTGAGTTCTTCATGACTAATGTGAGTCCATGGTATAGATGTCCTTTCACCTTCCACCGTTGCTAGCCTCTCTAGTGCCATGCAATTCTCGCCGGTGCACAACCCACCAAATTCCTTCCTCAAAACAGCCACCATATCTACCTACTATGGCAGTTTCATAGCCATTCGAAGATATATTGCCATGCAACTACCACTGTTGGGGATATTATCTGCGGTGTGACCCGCCCTAGTTGGGCCGGGTCACTAAGTGGGCGACTCATCCTTTGGCGATTCAAGCTTTGGGCCGGTAGGCCCAGGAGCTGGACGGCGGTTCAAGATCCACGTGGAGAACCAATTATCAGGGAGTTCTCCAGTGTTGGAAAGCACGACGATTTAGAGATAGAAAGAATCATGACTTGCGTTATGGCAAGGACTCTTGTAAACCCTAAGGGCTCGACCTGTATATAAAGGCGAGTCCCTGGGAAGGAGAGGATAGGTTAGAAATCATCGAAAGCTAGGTCAGGCGAGTTACGCCCTCCTTGTAATCGAAACATCATAAATACAACACAAAGCAGGGCGTAGGCTTTTACCTCCTCACAAGGGGCCGAACCTGGGTAAATCTGAGTCCCGCTCCCGTTCAACCCCTTTGAGTCGCCACCAAGGTGCCATGGCTCCATCATTAAGTTCTTTCACTCCTTTCACTAGGACATCTGCCGTGACAAAAACCACGACAGTTGGCGCCCACCGTGGGGCCTACGCATGGTGGAGTTGAGTTCTCGAAGCGAGCCCTACCAGGGTCAGGGAGCTACGCGGCTGGTGTTAGAGAATATATCTTCATATGTGGTTTTGGTAATTGATGACAATTCCTATGGACTAATGGTTGCCTTAAGTTATATTTATAGGATTTGTCCATAGGCACTTCTTGAAGTCCATCTGTTGGGTTTAAGGAGTTTATATGATGACCAAGATGGTATTCAAGATATTATCCAAAGAATGGTCATAGATACACAAGGTTGATCAAGATCTCACACAAAGAGTAAATCAAGATGATTAACACACAAAGCGTACAACATGTACTGAGAGGGATCAAGTGATCCCATGGTATGGTAAGCATTGTCCATTATGTGTTTGTGTACAAACCCATGGTCTTTGTGAGAGTTCTATGTGGGGGTTAGGTGTGCTTCCATGGGCTTGCGTCAAAAGGAAGATCTCATACAACCCATGAAGGATGACATCAAGTGGTGATCGTCATCAAGATTGTGGTGTGCAAGTTCAAGTGGATCAACACGGATATATCATGCTTGATGCTTGCCGTCCATTATGGTGGCAATGGACTTGCGAAGATATGCTAAAGAGCGGCTCACCCATAGTGTGTATGGGGGAGCAATCAACTAGTCTTCATCAAGCCAACGCAATCAAGAAAGGTGGTCCATCTTGAGGAAGACAAGATCATCATCATCTAGCTCAAAAGGACGAGGTGCAAGGTATAGGTTTGCCCTTGTTAGGTTTTCTATTTTAGGATAGATTGTCGTACTGTCAAGGGGGGCTCTCAAGTGAGTAGCTTGATCGTATCGTTCGTCGAGAGCTCAAACCATTTTCATCCTTGCATCATACTTCTTGGTTCTTGTTTGGTGTTTCTCTTTGTTAGTTTTAGAGCTTATGTTCATCTTCATGACAAGCTCGAGTTCATCGAAAACGGAGTCCATATGCATCTTCTATGATGTTTTCGATGTTGGGAGTTTTTACCGGTCTTATTCGAAGAAGGGTTCTCACCATTTTCTTATGAAACTTCTCTAACTTGCTTCTTATTGATATTTCTATCAATATTGTGTTAGCCCATGTCTCTATCTTTCCAACAAACTTGGTTTCGTTGAATTCGGAGTCCGTATGCGAAAGTTACAGCAGTTTCAGTATCCAGCGGTAGTACCACTCCTGGTGCGAGCGGTAGTACCGCTCCTGTAGTGGTAGTACCGTCGCCGGAGAGGTAGTACCGCCCCCGGAGCGGTAGTAATTTTTTACTACCGCTCCCTAGCGGTAGTATCGCTCCAAGAGCGGTAGTACCGCTTCGTCGAACTGTTTTTTGCATACTTTTTGGCCTCAGCATGGTTGGTGAACCTACCGAGCGGTAGTACCGCTCCATGAGCGGTAGTACCGCTGTGTGCGGGCTGTGAGGCTTAACGGTTGGATTTTTTCCCACCAATAAAAGGGGGTCTTCTTTCCCATTGAACCTTATCTCTTTAGCTCGTGTTCTTCCCCCATTGTTGACCTTCTTCGAGCTTGCTAACTCTCAATCCCTCCAATGATTCTTGCTAGTTCTTGAGGGAAAAGACAGAGGAGATCTAGATCCACATTTCCACCAATCACTTACTCCTCTAAGTGAGGGGAACCCCTTGGGTCTAGATCTTGGAGTTCTTCGTGTTCTTCTTCGTTCTTCCTCTCATTTTCCTCCCTAGCATTAGTTGCTTTTGTGGGATTTGGGAGAGAAGGACTTGGGCACTCCGTGTGCCCTTGCCATTGCATTAGTTGCATCGTTTGAGTTCTCCCCCGTGATATGTGGAAGTGAAGTTTGAGAAGCTTATTACCTTTGGTACTTAGTACCCTAGATATTGTTCTTCGTGGATGCTTTGGCGTCCTAGAAGCTTGGTGGTGTCTCGGAGCTCAATCATTGTGGTGTAAAGCTCCGGGCAAGCGTCGGGGTCTCCAATTAGGTTGTGGAGATTGCCCCGAGCAATTTGTATGGGTATTGGTGACCGCCCCCAAGGTTTGCCATTTGTACGGGTTTGGTGACCTCCCTCAAGGGTCCCTTAGTGGAATCACGACATCTTGCATTGTGCGAGAGCGTGAGGAGATTACGGTGGCCTTAGTGGCATCTTGGGGAGCATTGTGCCTCCACACCACTCCGACGGAGATTAGCATCCGCAAGGGTGTGAACTTCAGGATACATCATCGTCTCCGCGTGCCTCAGTTATCTCTTACCCGAACCCTTTACTTATGCACTTGACTTTGTGATAGCCATATTGTTTATTGTCCTATATCTTGCTATCACTTAGTTGTTTATCTTGCTTAGCATAAGTTGTTGGTGCACATAGGTGAGCCTACTTGTTATAGGTTTTGTGCTTGACAAATTAAACGTTAGTTTTATTCCGCATTTGTTCAAGCCTAAACCGTAATTATTTTAAAGCGCCTATTCACCCCCCCTCTAGGCGACATCTACGTCCTTTCAATTGGTATCAGAGCTAGGTCTCTCTTTATTAGGTTTAACCACCTAGAGAGTAAGGACGTCGACTAGGGGTTTAGGATTCACTCATACTCTTAGTTTTGATGGCACAAATTTTGATGTTTGGGTAATTCGCATGCTTAATCACTTTCGGGTCTTGGACCCAAATTTAGAGCGAATTGTAGATATGGGGTTTTCTCCTCCAAAGGATTCTCAAAATATATCTTTAGAGGATGAGAAAAACTCTTATCTCAATGCTCAAGCTTCTAATGTGCTTTTTGATGCTTTGATCAATGTAGTTATATTTCAACTCATGCCATTTCGGGATGCTCATGAGTTGTGGACAAAGCTTCAAGATAAATATGGTATGTCCAAGATTTGTGGGAATGATTGTTCTCCCTCCACCTCCGGTCATGTGGTCTTCTCAACTTCATCTACTTCACCTACATGTGGATTGCCACAAGGTAATGATATGGTGTGTAGTGGTGATCATTCCAACAATGGTAGTGGGTTTATTGTTGATGATCCTTCATCACTATATTATTGGAATGCTTCATCTTTGGGCATTAACACTTCGAGCACTCTAAATGTTTTACATGCTTGTGTTGATAGTCCTTGCATATCATGTAAAAATTGCTTGACTAAATCTCATGATGATATGCTTCCTATATCTTGTTGCCATGATAAAAATGTATATATTTCCTCGATTGTTGTGCTAACAATGTAGAGGAAATTCATCACTCCATGTAACAAGATGTGGCCTTGAATGATTCTTCAAGGGATCCTACATCATCATCTATTGTGACTCACTTTTGCCTTATGGCTAAGGCTTCAAAGGTATCTCCTACTTTGAATCCCAATATATCTCATGATGATGGTGTTGATGATAATGGGGATGAGAATAATGATGAAGAGAGTGATAATATTGCGTCCTTAAAAATTAAGGGTGAAATGATTTTTAAATCTATTTATAAGAATAAACTTGCTTGTTCCAACTTCTTGGAAATCATGTCTATTGCCACTGAGGGCAAGAAATACATTGAGGAGTTGGAAGCTCATCTCGAGGAGCATGAGGCCACCATTGAGACAATGGAAGGTCATGAGCGTGAATACGCTAACGAGATTGCGGAGCTATCTCAAGCTCTTGAAAATGAACAAACCATGAAGGAATCTCTTGTGAAACCTTTGCTATAGAATTATCTAGATTAAAGGAATCCCATGATAGAGCTCTCGAGGAGGCTAATGATTTTAGAACTAAAAATGATAAGCTTGAAGTTGCACATGCTAAACTCGTTGAGGACTATGAGCACCTCGAAAATGGCTCAAAGGCTATTAAGAGTTCCCTCATAGAACTCACCGAGTCTCATGCTCAACTTGAAGCTTCGTATGCTAAAGAGCTTGCCAAGTTGCCTTCTCCTCTTATTGTTAATAATGATGCTTGTGCTACTAATTCTACTTCTTGTGAAGCATCCATTTTAAAGGAGAATGTTGAGCTAAGGGCTCAACTCGAGTTGCTATCTAGCAATTATGGGAAATTGGAAGAAAGTCATGTAATGATCACAAGCTCTCATGATGATCTTCTAGTATCCCATAATGTGCTAAAATTAGCTCATGAGGCTATTACTACCAAGGTAACATCGAGTGAGCCTCATGTGGACATTAGCACTACTTCTAGTCAAAAAACTATATTGCCATGTGCTAGTCCTCGTAATTCATCTACTCACAATGTTGCTACATCTTGTGATGAATTACTTTCCATGCCTTGTTGCTCTAACAATGAATCTTATACTTCCTCTAGTACTTGTGTTGATACTAACCATGTAGAGGAAATCAAAGAGCTCAAGGCCCAAGTCACTTCCTTGAAGAAAGACTTGGAAAAGAGTCATGAAGGAATGTCCACACTCAACAATGTCTTGTGTGGGCAAAAATCCCCAAATGACAAATATGGACTTGGATTCAACTCCAAGAATAAGAATAAGTCCAAAAACTTCAAGAAGAAGGGCCAAGAACAAGTCAATAAATCGGCCAAGATTATTTGCTTCAAGTGCAAAATTGAAGGGCACCATGTTAGATCTTGCCCACTAAAGAAGAAGCTCCAAAGTCACAAGCAACAAGGGAAGAGTCCACAAGTGCACTCACATACTCAACTACAAGTTGAAGAAAGGCCCCTTCCCAAGAATACCCAAGCCAACACTCCTCATGTTGAGAAATCAATAGGGAAGAAATTAAAGGGTAGATGTTGCTACTTATGTCGTGAGAAGGGTCACTTCGCTTCTTCTTGCACGAGAGGTAATTTATCCAACCCAATCATTATTGATGATATCTATTCACTTTGGAAGGATAAGGTTGGCCATGTGTTTGCCAAGTTTGTTGGTACTCAAAGTGGTGTGAAGAAAAGTACCATTTGGGTTGCCAAGCCTATTGTGACTAACCTCTTAGGACCCAACGTGGTTGGGGACCAACAAGCTCAAACTTAATCAATAGGTGTTTGTGGAGGACATTAGAGACTTGGATACATAATGAAGAATTAAGGGGTCTTCATCATTCATATTTTCTCAAGCCAAGTCATTTGGATTATCGAGTTTCTATCTTATATCCAATGTGCCTCCTTACGGTAACTTGTACTTAAACTGTTTACAATGTTAGTTGCTTGACCCTTTGCATGTTGTGGTTTTGTACCTTGCATGTGTTTGTACATGTTGTGCTTCCAACTTGCTTATCTTGAGTAATCGAGTATGTGTATGTTGGTTTGCATATCATGTACATGTGAGTCTTGTATTGAGCCTTTTTGCATCTTGTTTGTATCTTTGTTGGCTCTTGTGAGAGATTAATGGATTATCCCATTGTGGGGGAGTGATGTGCTTTTCACACCTCACAATCCTATAAATGTGTATACATGGGGAATACCACTTAGTATTGATATTTCAAGATTATCTAGTTTCTATGTGGTATGTCTTACTCATGAGAAATTCAAATTCTATATGGTCCATTAATTATCTCTTGTTGGTTTTAATTTGCCACTTGTTAATATTGTTGGTTTATCACATTATGGGGGAGTAATATGCTATGTGCATATTACAAACCTAGAAAATGTGTACATTTGAGGTGTTGCCACTTAGTGTTGATATTGTAAATTATCTTGTTCCTAGGTGGCGTGTTAGCTCTACAAGTGTCATTTGCTTGCGTTTTATGGGTAAAGATGATCTTGGATATATTTGCGATCTACCAATGAGTATCATTTACAAAATACTTCTTTTCCTTGACAATTGGTATTCCCATCATGTGGTAGGAATTGCTAATCGTCTTTACATTGGATTTTGTGTTTCGTTTGTCTTCCTTGTCTCTTGTGGATCTATTTTAACATGTCTAGTGTTTTTATAGATATAGAGAAAGTGATGATCCCATCTTGTGCATTTTGTATTTAAATGCAAATTCTATATAATGCACGTCCCTTGGGGGAGCTATCCTATTTTCCTTAGAACACTCTCTTTATTCACCCATCATAAAATCTGTTGATCCCCATCAAGTGTGTGTTGATGGGAGGCAACTCTTGATCTTTATGATGCTTTGTGCCATCATGAAAATTTGTCGAGGGTTTGGTTTGTTGGAACCTAGCTCTCTTTTGGAAATTAGATACCTCGTGTTTGTTTTCCTTCAATTGGTATCTTGTTTCCTTTTATTTGGCATGTGTCAATGGATATCTCATTCCTTGAGGTATCTTTTAATTGATATCCTTCAAGTGATAGTTTTTTTGTTTGGGATCTTATTATCACTTGATACCTTGTCTTTTGGTGACTTATCAACTTTGTGTTGAGTTGATTCTTGAGAGTCTTGAGCATGCATATCTACTATATACAACTTCTTTTGCTTGCTTTCTTTCTTTGACCCAATATATAGGGAAACTCCACCTTGTCATAAATTGGATAAAGTGTGCATGAAATTCAAATTCATATCTATATACACATATGTATGTGGAGTTTGTCCTATGTATTGTTGGTTTTCTAACTCTTTGGTCCCAATGAGTTTGGGCACCATTTTGTTTGTTTTGCTGTTCCAGGAACAAGTGGAGATGCATTGGATGCTCGGCTCACCTATAAGGAAGGTGTTGAGACCATGTGATTATTGGAGCCAAGTTAGGATGATCAAAGAACAACTATCTACTACATCAATCCAATGTTGTCTCGGTAACAAGTATCCACTTCATGCATTCTTTTCTTGCAAAGGCCCCAACCTGTCTTTTTCTTTTCCAGGTTGCATCATGGCATGAATCTCATGATTCGCTCTTGTAGTACTTGTTTCCTTTCTCAAAGCATCCGAACGATGATGTCTTACTACTAGTTGGGATGTCTTTGATGTTCGTATGTTGGAAGTTCATATTGTACAATAAGAAAATATTAGGCCATGTGCTATGCTTCCAAGCAAAAGATCTTATTGATATATTTATGACTTCCTTTTGGATATCTAGTTTGTTCCTTCTTGTAACCATTTCGTGTGTACATCCTTCTTCGTGGATATATATCATCATGATTGTCTTCTACTTAGAATCTTTTACACATGAGAGAAGTTACATCTCTTATTGATATCCTCTTTTCTTTCACGTCCACCGTTGCATTTCCTTTTTCAGTTTTTGGTGGCTTCGTGAAAGGATTTGTCTTGAGTGCGTATCTTATTTTCCTACATCTTGATGCACTCTTTGGCCGTGAATATTATTTTTCCTCATGCTTGTATTGATGAGGGTTTTGCCATTTCGATTGGTATCCCTCCTCTTGACAAGGTTCTTACTTCCTATCTTCACCATGGGTTGTCACAAGCGTTGGTTCTTACTTTGTTTATTAGTAAGCTTGTGAACCCATTTTCTAGTATGTGTGTGTGGGAATGATATGTCTTGCACTTTGTGTCTCATTTCATCAAGACTATGTTGATGAGTAATGCTCATCCTTATCTTAGTCTTCTCAAGTGCTTTGCCATGACTCACACACATTATTTTGGTTGAGCCTATTCTTAAGTTGCTTCTTTTACATGTTGCTCAACCATTTGTTTTGTACAATTGATATGCTTATTGTCTCGTCTATCTTCTTGCACTCGTTGTGTGTTTTTATTAATTTTGGGGGAGCAACGATCCTATTTTGTGCACTTGTATCAAATACAAAAATCTCGTATTAGTGCACAAATCATGGGAGCTTCTCTAGTTTTGATAAAACACTCTGTTGCCTTTATCATAATATCTTTTATTCATGTGGTTCGAAGGACCATATGATTTTTATTCCATCTGGTATGTTTTGATTGCTTGCCTCTATTTTTTGTATGTCTTTGTGGCATACGATCCTTTTATATGCAATCTTTGGGTCCTCAATATAGTTTGTTTTCCTCCAACTACTTATCATTGTATTTGTGTATTTCTTTGCACTCATTTGCTAAGAAGTACACACTTTTTGGAGGACCACCTACTATATTGGCTTTCTAAACTTTTCGTCCATTTTGGCAATTGATGCCAATGGGGGAGAAGTTTAGAGAGTTTACTTTGGATATGTTTAGAGGGTTTTGCTTTTATTGCGTAAGAATTTACATCTTGCACGCATGCATTATTGCTTTGTATGTGTGCGCTTGTTTATGCTTATTTCCTTATATAAACTCTCTTGAAGTGGTTGTCATCAATTACCAAAATGGGGGAGATTGTTAGAGCATATATCTCCATATGTGGTTTTGCTAATTGATGACAATTTCTATGGACTAATGGTTGCCTTAAGTTATATTTATAGGATTTGTCCATAGGCACTTCTTGAAGTCCATCTGTTGGGTTCAAGGAGTTTATATGATGACCAAGATGGTATTCAAGATATTATCCAAAGAATGGTCATCGAGACACAGGGTTGATCAAGATCTCAGACAAAGAGTAAATCAAGATGATTAACACACAAAGCGTACAAGATGTACCGAGAGGGATCAAGTGATCCCATGGTATGGTAAGTATTGTCCATTACGTGTTTGTGTACTAACCCATGGTCTTTGTGAGAGTTCTATGTGGGGGTTAGGTGTGCTTCCATGGGCTTGCGTCAAAAGGAGGATCTCATACAACCCATGAAGGATGACATCAAGTGGTGATCGTCATCAAGATTGCGGTGTGGAAGTTCAAGTGGATCAACACGAATATATCATGCTTGATGCTTGCCGTCCATTGTGGTGGCAATTGACTTGTGAAGATATGCTAAAGAGCGGCTCACCCATAGTGTGTATGGGGGAGCAATCAACTAGTCTTCATCAAGCCAACACAATCAAGAAAGGTGGTCCATCTTGAGGAAGCCAAGATCATCGTCATCTAGCTCAATAGGACGAGGTGCAAGGTATAGGTTTGCCCTTGTTAGGTTTTCTGTTTTAGGATAGATTGCCGTCCTGTCAAGGGGGGCTCTCAAGTGAGTAGCTTGATCATATCGTTCGTTGAGAGCTCAAACCATTTGCATCCTTGCATCATACTTCTTGGTTCTTGTTTGGTGTTTCTCTTTGTGAGTTTTAGAGCTTATGTTCATCTTCATGACAAGCTCGAGTTCATCGAAAACAGAGTCCATATGCATCTTCTATGATGTTCTAGATGTTGGGAGTTTTTATCGGTCTTATTCGAAGAAGGGTTCTCACCATTTTCTTATGGGACTTTTCTAACTTGCTTCTTATTGATATTTCTATCAAGATTGTGTTAGCCCATGTCGTTATCTTTCCAACAAACTTTGTTACATTGAATTCGGAGTCTGTATGGGAAAGTTACAACAGTTTCAATATCCAGCCGTAGTACCGCTCCTGGTGCGAGCTGTAGTACCGCTCCTGTAGCGGTAGTACCACCCCCGGAGAGGTAGTACCTCCCCCGGAGCGGTAGTAATTTTTTACTACCGCTCCCTAGCGGTAGTACCGCTCGAGGAGTGGTAGTACCGCTCCATCGGACTGTTTTTCGCATAATTTTTGGCCTCAGCATGGTTGGTGAACCTATCGAGCGGTAGTACCGCTCCATGAGCGGTAGTACCGCTCTGTGCGGGTTGTGAGGATTAACGGTTGGATTTTTCCCCACCTATAAAAGGGGGTCTTCTTCCCCCATTGAACCTTATCTCTTTAGCTCGTGTTCTTCCCCCATTGTTGACCTTCTTCGAGCTTGCTAACTCTCAATCCCTCCAATGATTTTTGCTAGTTATTGAGGGAAAAGAGAGAGGAGATCTAGATCCACATTTCCACCAATCACTTTCTCCTCTAAGTGAGAGGAACCCCTTGGGTCTAGATCTTGGAGTTCTTCGTGTTCTTCTTCGTTCTTCCTCTCATTTTCCTCCCTAGCATTAGTTGCTTTGGTGGGATTTGGGAGAGAAGGACTTGGGCACTCCGTGTGCCCTTGCCATTGCATTAGTTGCATCGTTTGAGATCTCCACGGTGATACGTGGAAGTGAAGTTTGAGAAGCTTAGTACCTTTGGTACTTAGTACCCTAGATATTGTTCTTCGTGGATGCTTTGGCGTCCTAGAAGCTTGGTGGTGTCTCGGAGCTCAATCATTGTGGTGTAAAGCTCCGGGCAAGCGTCGGGGTCTCCAATTAGGTTGTGGAGATTGCCCCGAGTAATTTGTATGGTATCGGTGACCGCCCCCAAGGTTTGCCATTTGTACGGGTTCGGTGACCGCCCTCAAGGGTCCCTTAGTGGAATCACGACATCTTGCATTGTGCGAGAGCGTGAGGAGATTACGGTGGCCTTAGTGGCATCTTGGGGAGCCTTGTGCCTCCACACCGCTCCAACGGAGATTAGCATCCGCAAGGGTGTGAACTTCGGGATACATCATCGTCTCCACGTGCCTCGGTTATCTCTTACCGGAACCCTTTACTTATGCACTTTACTTTGTGATAGCCATATTGTTTATTGTCATATATCTTGCTATCACTTAGTTGTTTATCTTGCTTAGCATAAGTTGTTGGTGCACATAGGTGAGCCTACTTGTTATAGGTTTTGTGCTTGACAAATTAAACTTCAGTTTTATTACGCATTTGTTCAAGCCTAAACCGTAATTATTTTAAAGAGCCTATTCACCCCCCCTCGAGGTGACATCCACGTCCTTTCAGCTGGGCTCATGACCCGGAGCCTCCATGGAAAGTACTACATCGACAACTTGCTGTGGGGGCCCGAGGCTGATTTAATCGAATCCGGCTACAGAGTCCCCTTCGGCAAGGTCAACATCTTCATCGGCATGGTCGATGCACCCATGCCTGAGCCGGACATCTTCATCGACACCGTCGAGCCGGCCAGGTATGTCCGTCCCGTTGCGCTGCCAAGCCTGACGCACTCAGTCTTCGTCGGCTTCACGCAGGGATCTGATGAACCAGAGCGATCGGCGACTCAGGAGACTACGCCGGTCAACAGTGACGACTAGTCGTCCATGGGCGACACAGATTCAATCCAGTCCCTGCACGAAGGCTGCCTCGGAGATCTGTCGCTGGCAACGGATCCCGAAGTCCTCGACCGGACCCGCCGTCAGATCGCCGTATACATGGCGGGGGCAACATAGTCCCAGCAAAACCCTGCAGGCAACAACGAGGCTGGCGAACCATCCAAAAGCCCAGCTACGGTCCTGGTGGACCTGTCGGCGGAGATAATGAGGATTATGGCGACCCCTGTGACGGTAGAAAATCAAGGAACAATAAACGCCGAGTTGGCAAAACTGCGAGATGAGATGGCGAAGGCCAGCGAGATGGAGAAGCGGAAGCCGCGAGGATTGAGACTCGGCAAGCTCAGATCACCGCGGAGATGACCCGTTTGAACACCGAGAATTGGCGACTTGAAAGACATCAGCCCGCGTCCGACGCTGTCCATCAGAGGAGGCACCAGGGGCGTTTACCCCCTGATCTGAACCCTACCCGCCTTTTCGACACTCCGCGCATCCCCGGGGCAGGAACCGTTCTTGGGGGAGGGACGACTCAGCCACCAAACCCGCCGCCTCAGCCAGCAGATGATCGCGTTCCCCGTTTCCAGACGCCTTAGGGCCACTTTTCCAACCCCATGGACAACGTGCTCGCCGAGACTCGCCACTTGGAATCCCTTCCGGTTTATGGCAACACCCCGGCTGAAATAGAAGCAAGAAACGCCATTGAGATGTTGAAAACGGCGATGGTGCAGAACGCACAATTCTCACACAGCCTCGATCGGTTGCACTCCACCCCCAGGTGAGCCGCACCAGTAGCCGGCCGGAGGACCAACCCGCCATAACCACCGGACCACGACACCTACCTCAGGGTAACCCGCATGACCATCGGGACCCTCCCGCCCGCAACGCCTTTGGTGCGACATGCCAGGATCAACAGGGCAACATCCAACCCCACCCAGCACCACTTAGCGGAGGCGGCAGGCAAGTCGGGGTGCCATGCTTGGCCCCTGCCTTGCGCAACGAGCGAATGCCGAAGGACTTTAAAGGACCAAGGAAGGTGCCCAACTACACCCCGGACCTTGAGTCGGCATCATGGGTTGAGAGTTACGAACTCGCAATGGACATGCTCGACGTGAGCGAAGCAGTCTGTGCCAGGTACTTTACAATGATGCTAGAAGGGACGGCGTGCACTTGGTTGAAAAACCTGCCACCCAACTCCATCCAGACTTGGGCGGAACTGAAGGAACGTTTTATCAAAAACTTTCGAGGAACTTGCAAACGCCCAATGACGATCGTCGACTTACAGCATTGCGTTCAGCGCCCCAATGAGTCGGCCCATCACTGGACGCGGCGTGTAGAGAAAATCATCCACTCGTCAGACGGCATCACGGCGGCTCAGGCCGTACTGATCCTGGAGCAAAACTGCCACTATGAGCCCTTGGTACAGAAGCTGGGGCGACTCAAGCGCAAGGTCCAGGATATGGGCGAATTGATGGACACCCTCACTCGGTACGCCGAAGCAAACGATACTAAAGATCCAGGAGGGGACGGCAGCGAGGCCAACTCACCGAGGAAAGGCGAGTCATCCAAGAATCACTCCCGGTTTCAGGGACGCGCCCACCATAATCATGGTGGAAATGGCAAGAGAAGGCAGCAGGAAGGATCCACGGACTTCGTTGCCAACACCAATGCTAAAAATGGCAACCAGCGCCAGAAGAAGAGGGGTTACAGTGGCAAGAAGCCGTGTAACTATAACGAGATACTTAAGGGCCCCTGCCCGCATCACGCCACGGTGGAAGGACCGGCGACTAACTCTTGGGAAGTTTGCTACGTAATGCAGGAATTTCGGGCGGAGGCACTCAAGAAAGACCAAACAGGTGACCAGAGCCAACGACATGAACAGTTCAGTGCGCCTAATCAACGCTAGAACCCGTTCGACGGTTTTCCCGAACCAGGGGCTCAGGGCGGCTCACAACCAAGCAGTGGCCAGTACCCTGTGCATAACCAGGAGTGGTATAACCCGCCCGGAGTGTTTCAGCAGCCACCCCCGCAGGGGGCTCCCCGGGGGCAAGATGATAATGGCGGATTCCGCAGCAATCCCAAACAATTAAATAGTGGACAATACCATGTGTTCACCACCTGTGTGTGTAAGCGAGACAAGAAAGTGAAGCACAGGACGTATAGCGTGTCCGAGCCGGTGCTCCCAAGGTACCGCCATTGGTCTGAGCAGACTATCTCTTGGAATAGGGAGGACCAACCGCCCAGAATCGACAACCCCGGCGACTTAGCATTGGTCGTGGCCCCCCAAGTCGGGGGATATACCCTTTCAAACGTTCTTATGGATGGAGGTAGCAGCATTAACATACTATATTTCGACACCTTTCGAAGGATGAACCTCTTGGAAAAATACCTAATGCCGTCAACCACGGTATTCCATGGCATCGTCCCGGGTAAGTCGGCATATCCAATTGGGCGGGTCAAACTTAATGTGGCTTTTGGTACAGCATCCAATCACAGGAGTGAGTCGCTCATATTTGAGGTGGTCAAGTTAAAGAGCCCTTACCATGCGTTGTTCGGGCGGCCGGCTTACGCCAGGTTCATGGCTCGCCTCTGCTATGTCTACCTTAAACTCAAGATGCCTGGCCCTAAGGGACCCATCACGGTCGATGGTGACAGGAGGATAGCTAAGGAGTGTGAGGAAGGAGATGCGGCTTACGCAGAAATCGCCTGCGCTGCAGAAGAACTCAAGTATCACCAAGCCAATGTTGACCTAGCGGACATGTCGCCCCTCAAGAAGCCAACAACTGATGCCGAGGCGCTCCTCAAGTTTAAGCCAACCGATGACACTAAGATAGTGGACTTTACTCCTGGCGATTCATCCAAGCAGTTCACTATCGGGGCGGGTCTGGATCCCAAATAGGGAAGCACGCTCATTGAATTCATCCGTGAGAATCGGGACATCTTCGCATGGAAACCTTCTGACATGCCTGGTGTACCGAGAGAATTCGTTGAGCACCATCTTAATGTTGGCCCTAAAGCAAAGCCGATTCAATAATATCTTCGCAGGTTTAATGAGGAGCGACGCAAGGCGATCGGAGAAGAAGTCACCCGTCCTTTGGCCTCCCGATTTATCGTTGAGGTCTTCCACCCTAAATGGTTGGCTAACCCGGTCCTGGTGCTCAAGAAGAATGGCACTTTCCGCATGTGCATCAAATACACCGAACTCAACAGAGCTTGCCCAAAAGATCCTTTCGCCCTTCCCCGCATTGATCAAGTCATTGATTCGGTTGCGGGCTGCGAGCGTTTGTGTTTCTTGGACGCCTACTCCGGATATCACCAAATCAAGATGGTTGTGGAAGATCAGGAGAAGACGGTTTTCATAACCCCGTTTGGGGTTTTTGCTATGTATCCATGCCGTTCGGGCTCAAGAGCGCTGGGGCGACTTACCAGCGTTGTATCCAAAACTGTCTCCACGGCCAAATCGGCCGCAACGTCCACGCTTACGATGATGACATCGTGGTTAAATCTCGCAAGAAAGAGACGCTCTTGGAGGATCTCAAGGAAACCTTTGACAATCTGCGGGTGTATCAGATGAAGCTTAATCCCACCAAATGTGTCTTTGGCGTTCCCGCAGGAAAGCTTTTGGGTTTTCTGGTGTCCGAACGCGGCATTGAGGCCAACCCACACAAAATCGAAGCAATTACTTCGCTCGGGAAACCAGCGAATATCAATCAAGTTCAATGCATGGCGGGTCGTATTGCGGCTTTGAGTCGCTTTATAAGCCGTCTGGGGGAGAAAGCCATTCCCCTCTATCAGTTGCTTAAGAAAGCTGATTGTTTTGTTTGGACGGACGAGGCCAACGAAGATTTTGAAGCTCTGAAGCAGCAGCTAGTCAACCCGCCGGTTCTGGCTGCCCCGACTGAAAAGGTTCCTATGCTTTTATACATCACGGCGAATACCAAGGCGGTGAGCGTGGCAGTGGCTGTCGAATGGAAATAAGAATGAAAGGAATACCCGGTACAGCGCCCGGTGTATTTTATTAGTGAGGTGCTAACCCTCTCCAAACAACGTTATCCACATTGGCAGAAGTTGGTTTATGGGGTATGGCGAGTCGGAAGCTAAAACATTATTTCCAAGAACATCCAATCACGGTGGTTAGGTCCGCCCCTCTTGGGGACATCATCCAGAACCGGGAAGCAACGAGGCGAATCGCCAATTGGGCGATTGAGCCTGGGCCGCACCACGTGCAGTATGCGCCTCGCACGGCTATCAAGTCCCAGGCATTGGTCGACTTCATCAATGATTGGACCAAGTTGCAGATTCCGGAAGACAGGCCTGATCTCACGTACTGGACTATTTATTTTGATGGGTCTAGGCAACTAGAAGGCTTGGGGGCTGGCGTGGTGTTGATTTCACCCCAGGGAGACAAGTTCTGTTATGTTCTCCGACTCATGTTCCCGTGTACCAATAACGCTGCGGAGTATGAAGCCCTGCTTCATGGTTTGCGACTCGCCAAGGAGATGAAGCTCACACGCGTCAGATGTTTTGGCGACTCCGATCTGGTGCCTCAACAAGTTTCAGGTACATGGGATTCCCGGGACCCCCTGATGGTGGCTTATAGAAGGGTTGTGTCTGATGTGGCGGGTCATTTCCATGGTTATCAAGTCGATCATATCGACCGGCGACTTAACGAAGCAGTTGATGCCCTCTCGCGTCTCGGCTCGCAACGTAAGCCGGTTCCTCCTAATGTCTTTCTGGATATTCTGCATAATCCTGCCGTGAGGTTGCCCTCGGAAGAAGCGTTTGGCAATACTAGATCCTAAGTCCCTGTTTGTGGCGGCTCTCCGTGTTACACCGGAATGGGTTCTTCCTTACTTGGCGTACCTCACACGAGGCGAGTTACCTTCGGATGAGGTGTTGGCCCGTCAAATCATTCGTCGGAGCAAATCCATGGTCATCATCAATGGCGAGTTATATAAGCAAAGTACTTCTGGGGTATTTCAAAGATGCGTTTCTTCTTATGAAGGGTGCGTAATTCTGAACGAGATCCATGTCGGGGATTGCGAGCATCATGTTGGGTCACGTTCCCTGGTTTCCAAGGCGTTCCGACATGGATTCTTTTGGTTGACGACTCATGCGGATGCAGAAGAGATAGTTCGCCGATGTGATGGCTGTCAACGTTTTGGATGACAGGCTCATGTGCCAGCTCAAGAACTAAGGATGATCCCTATCACTTGGCCTTTCGCAGTCTGGGGGTTAGATATGGTTGGCCCTTTTAAGATGCCATCCAATAAAAAACTCATCTACTGGTGGCGGTTGATAAATTCACCAAGTGGGTCAAAGCAGAGCCTGTTGGCAGCTGTGATGCAGAAACGACCGTCAAATTCTTGAAAAAGTTGATATTCCGGTTTGGATACCCACACAGCATTATCACTGATAATGGCACCAATTTATCACAAGGGGCGATGCAGGAGTTTTGCAACTGGGAGCACATCCGGCTTGATGTGTCTGCGGTTGCTCATCCCAAATCTAATGGGCAG
Organism: Hordeum vulgare subsp. vulgare; assembly: GCF_904849725.1. Taxonomy (NCBI): domain Eukaryota; kingdom Viridiplantae; phylum Streptophyta; class Magnoliopsida; order Poales; family Poaceae; genus Hordeum; species Hordeum vulgare. The sequence continues at coordinate 117,315,221 of NC_058519.1, read as the reverse complement.
GCAGAACGGGCGAATCAACAAGTACTACGAGGAATAAAGCCCCGACTTATGGTTCCCCTGGAGCGCACCCCAGGGTGTTGGGTTGAGGAGTTGCCTTCGGTACTATGGAGCATTCGAACCACCCCGAATCGTTCTACGGGCTTTACTCCTTTATTTTTGGTGTATGGAGCAGAAGCCGTTCTCCCCAGTGACATTAGGCATGACTCTCCCCGAGTCGCTGCTTATGTGGAACAGGATAATGAATTGGCACGTCAGGATTCTTTGGATGCTTTGGAGGAAGCACGCGATTTGGCTGCCTCCCGATCGACTATCTATCAGCAAGACTTGTGGCGTTATCACAGCACCCGAGTCAAGAGCCGAGCTTTTCAAGAGGGCGACTTAGTGCTTCGGTTGATCCAAGATCGCACTGGTTTGCATAAGTTGTCACCACCTTGGGAAGGACCCTTCGTCGTCAGCAAAAATCTTCGCAACGGGTCATACTATTTGATAGATCACAAAAGAGTTCCACAACAGACATAAGCAAAGGATTGTTTTCTACATTGACCTATTACATGGCCCAGATGGCTAGATTTGTAAGGTCTATTCTGCTGGCGCCTCTGGGTCAACTTGCCTCGAGCTATGGCCGACTTCGAGTTGTAAATCGCCCAGTACCCAATTACACTTGGATAGAGCGGAAAATTCGTCTTCATCGTGCAAAAATGTTGACAGATCCGCTTCCAAATCAAAAGGGTTTTTGGGCCGACGAGGAGTCAAGCTGGTTGTCACAAAGGTTGGCGGGTTTACTTTCTTGTTCTTGTCGTCATAAGCGGCTTGGTACTTTGATAAATCCAAGCTTGCTGCTAGCTGAGTCGCCGCCGAGCATGATTCCCTGACGACGCGCTGATAATCATCTTGAGTAAACTCTGACTCGTCATCCTTGAGCTGTGGGAAGCCTGCTGCTACTTCTTCGGGTTTCAGTTCTGGATCATACGCCAAACACCGACTCAATGTAGTCACCGCCCCCTTCCGGGCAGCTGATCGGGTTAGCTCACCTATCTGAGGCGGAAGGGTGGATAAGAAGCCAAGCATCTTTTTCATTGATGTGATTGGTTCCTTGGTGCCCATCACTGCCTTCACGGTCAGCACGCTCCCAGTGTACAGCTGCTCAGTCAGTGTGTAAATCGCCTTTAACTTCAAGATACAGTCGTCCTGAAGGTTGGCGGCTCTCGGGCCTGCGTGAGAGACAATAATGGTTAGTACTTTTTTCACACTATTTTTTTCTTTTAAAATATACAAAACCAGGGATTCCTTCTTACCAAAAATGGCTTGTGTCATGTTGGAGATATGTTTCTTTAAACCGGCCAGCTCTTGTTGCACGGCTTCCAGTTTTGTTTCAGCCATTTCCGCTCGCTTTAGCGCGGTGGCCTGATCAGCTTGAGACTTCTTATTGGCGGCTTTTAGCTTTTCCATATCAGCTAAGATCGCCTGGTATTTTTCTTCTGCTTGAGCCCGCGCGTCTTGCTGGTCGGCTAAACTTTTCTTTAAGTCGCCCAATGCCGACTCAGCTTGGGCCAGAGATCCCTGTCAACATATTATCAAGGGACAAGTCTCAGAATTATTGCAAGCAACATCCCTGACACTTGGGGGCTAATGTATAATTTTTTAGACAAAATTATACCACAATCAAGACCTGGCTCATCTTTCAAAAGATGACCCGGCCCTTGGGGTTACAGGTCGAAAGCTTTTTCTACATCAAGACCCGGCTCATCTTTCAAAAGATGACCCGGCCCTTGGGGGTTACAGGTCGAAAGTTTTTTCTACATTGAGACCCGGCTCATCTTTCAAAATATGACCCGACCCTTGGGGGTTACAGGTCGAATGTTTTTCCACATCAAGACCCGACTCATCTTTCAAAAGATGACCCGGCCCTTGGGGGTTACAGGTCAAAAGTTTTTCCACATCAAGACCTGACTCATCTTTCAAAAGATGACCCGGCCCTTGGGGGTTACAGGTCGAAAGTTTTTCCACATCAAGACCTGGCTCATCTTTCAAAAGATGACCCGACACTTGGGGGTTACAGGTCGAAAGTTTTTCCTACATCAAGACCCGACTCATCTTTCAAAAAGATGACCCGACCCTTGGGGGCTAATGAGGAGGGTATGCATTAAGGCATACCTCATGTTTACTCTTCATCATATGAAGCAGGTTCTTCTCCATTTCATAACTTGTTTCCAGGCGACTTGCTAAGCCGTAGCAGAGCTCATCAAACTCAAGTTTTTCATACTGGGAAAGTTTGGCCTTGGAAATCTCATGTTTGCTGGAAGGATGGGATGATGCTGATACATGCTTCGATAAGATTGCCGAAACCGGCTTAGGGAAGCCAGTACCAGTAATGACCACAACGTCAGGATCTTGAGCCGCCTTCAACAGATTTGGCGGGTTGGACGCTTCCATGCCTTCCTTGGGAGAACATGGAAGGTCAACTCGGTCATCAGATATATCTTTTGCCGGGTCAGCACGAGCCGGTGCTGGGTTTTCTTTAAGTTCTGGAGCTGGAGTGGAAGTTGAGCCGTCAGTTTTTCTCTTCTTCGCTTGCGCTCTAAGGAAAAGAGGGTCATGTTTAAAGCAAGCATCATTATCATCAGGAAAGACATAAGTATTATAAGGACTTACCCTTGTACGCGAATCATTGGCGGAAGAGCCGACATCACTGAGTCACCCGATGAAGGGGAGAAGTCTGCAAAAGTAATATCTCAAAATGTGAGCGAGTTACAACTGTGATCCAAAAGAAAACGAAGGTGGACATTGATAGGGTACCTCATTTTGTCGTTTCTTGGTAGGGTTTTTTACTGGTAACCCGGACACCAAATCTCCTGAGTGGCTTCGATTCTTCTGAAAGGAAGCGTGTTGCGCCTTCTTCAAGAGGAAATTAGGGTCCAGACAAGCATTTGGGTGAGACATGGAAACTTTCCCACAAACCCGCCTGGCCGGCTTAGGCGAAGGAGAAGATGAGTCGGAAGAAATAGAAATTACCTCTACGGCGTCATCCTGGCTTTTGTTATCATCATTACATACATAGAAATGTAGAGATATAAGCACAAGTTAGAGCAAAGGACGTCAAGACAAAGAAGATAAAATTTTACCTCTGAAGACGCCTCGCCGACTTGGATTCGTCCACATCAGACGATTCGGCGATGGTGGTTTTGTTTTTACCCTTGGTTTTGTTCTTTGGAGGCGGTTTGGCTTGCTTTAGGGCAATCTTTTTCGGCCTTCTTGACCAGAATCGGTCACCTTTCTGAGGTGGAATTGTCATTATGCAAGTTAGAATCCGAGTAAGTCGGAAAGAATGAACCAAGGGCGGGTTAAATTATTTACCATAGGAGCCGGGTTAATCTTGGAGAATGGCTTAAGCCCTATCTGGCTGCACTTGGCCAAAGGCTCGCCGGTTAGCTTCTTGATGATGCTCACAATGTCTTCCTCTGTGAGTGCTGTGTGAAAGTAGCATTGGGGATGGTCCAAAGTACCATCAAACTCGCACATCAAGCCGTCTCGGCGACTTAAGGGAAGTATGCGCCATTCCACCCAGCAGCGGATTAGATCAACTCCAGTAAGACCGTTGTTTGTTAAAGATCGCAACTCGGATAGCACTGGAATGAAATGCGACTCTTCTTCTTCGGTGAGCTTGTCTGGAAGTTTCAAGTTTGTGGGCAGACGTTCCTTCCTGTAGCCGAGGAGTTTGTTTTCACCCAGAGGGGAAGTGTCCCGGCAATAGAACCAAGACTCGCCCCAGCCTTTGGGGTGGCTAGGCATGGCGATCGATGGGAATGGGCTATCCCTGCGTCGTTGAACGTTAACACCTCCAAGTTCTAAGCTAGGGCCGTTGGAAAACTCGGTATGGCGATTCAGATGGAAGAAGTACCAAAACAAAGGGACCGATGGTTCCATTCGCAGGTAAGCTTCACAGAATACTTGAAACTGGCACATGTTGCTGATCGAATTGGGGCCCAGGTCTTGGAGGCGGACGTTCATGAAGGCCATAGCATCTCTGAGGAACTTTGACCCTGGCGGCTTAAACCCCCGTTCGAGGTGTTCAGCAAAAACAATTATCTCCCCTTCCTTCGGGTTGGGAATTTCGTCGCCTACTCCAGATCGCCATCTGATGACTTCCTTCGGATCAAGATTCCCTGTTTTCACGCAATCCTCGAGGAAGGCGTCATCAACTTTGGTCGGGAGCCAGTCGGCCTTGAAAACGGCACCCATATCTACAGAACAAAGGGTCATGGGTAAGTTAACCCGCCTAACACTTGTTGAGTGGCTAAGAGAATCTCTCAACTCGCCAAACACTTGCCAAGTGGTTAAGAGAATCTATTAACTCGCCAATAGGGGACCAGATTTGGGCACAAGGGCGATTTAGGAATTTCCTATTACTCAGAGAAGGCATCCCAGGGCATCAAAGACATGGTAAAATGATGAAGTATGAATCTATAAACAGTTTTCTACATGGTAAGCAGTACAATACGGATCTACGAGCAAGGTAAAATAACAGAAAAAGGCTTGGACGAAACAAAACGGGCTATGAATGGAAATGAATATGGCAGAGATGATTTGGCTGAAGTTTTTTCGGTTTTCAAATAGGAAACTGTTTAATCAAGGATGCGGCTAACGCTATTACATCAGCTACTACCATTGACCTATCAACATGCAAAGGAAAGCTCAAAGTGTTCTAAGAGCATGGCAGGTGGCGGATATCGAAAGATCCGGATCTGATTGCAACTGATGAAGAACTGACCTCCTAATGGCGTCCGAAAGTGGTTGTGCGGGTCCACGGCAAGGAAGGCTTTCTCGCTAGCTTGAGGGTACGTCGGACGCAGTGGGTGGAGATGGAATCCCTCAAGCAGCGACCGAACTTCACAGGTGGCGGCGGAGGCCCTCGAGCGGCAACAGAGCTCCGCATGCGGCAATGGAATCCTTCGGGCGGTGAGGAGTTCTTCGGGCAGCGACGGAGCTCTTCGAGGAGATGTTGGATGTCTTTGTGTGGTCGCAAGGAAGAAGAAGCCGATGGGACGAATAGGTGAAGATTCCCTCCGCTCCTATTCCCGAGCCTATTTAATAGGTCGGGTGCGGGGATCGAGGTGCCTCACGTGGGGAACCAAAAGGGAAGACTAAAGATCCACACTTATGGCACCAAGATTTTTGGGATATTTGCGCCACGAGATCCGCTGGAGATTCATCATCATTTTCCGAGGATAAAGGGATAAGGTGATGTCTTCAAGAAATGGTTCGACGACTTGGATATTTCCATGGAGGATGGTGGCTTAAGCGTATGATGTATTAAAGGAGTGGAGTGAGTCGCCCCTGAACTAGGTGAGAGTATTGGCGTGAACGGGTTCAAGTCAATCTGCGGCCTAATGTTGGGGATATTATCTGCGGTGTGACCCGCCCTAGTTGGGCCGGGTAACTAAGTGGGCAACTCATCCTTTGGCGATTCAAGCTTTGGCCCGGTAGGCCCAGGAGCTAGATGGCGGTTCAAGATCCACGTGGAGAACCAATTATCAGGGAGTTCTCCAGTCTTGGAAAGCATGGCGATTTAGAGATAGAAAGAATCATGACTTGCGTTATGGCAAGGACTCTTGTAAACCCTAAGGGCTCGACGTGTATATAAAGGCGAGTCCCTGGGAAGGAGAGGATAGGTTAGAAATCATCGAAAGCTAGGTCAGGCGAGTTACGCCCTCCTTGTAATCGAAACATCATCAATACAATACAAAGCAGGACGTAGGCTTTTACCTCCTCACGAGGGGGCGAACCTGGGTAAATCTGAGTCCCGCTCCCGTTCAACCCCTTTGAGTCGCCACCAAGGTGCGATGGCTCCATCATTAAGTCCTTTCACTAGGACATCTGCCGTGACAAAACCACGACAACCACCGTTCCGTCTCGTGACTTTTGCCGTCACTCTCATATTGCCATTGCATGATCGTAAGATAGCTAGCGAGATGTTTCAACGTCATATGCCATGATAGATCGTTGCACATCCCGGTACATTGCAGGAGGCATTTCCTATAGAGTCATCACCATTTTGAACTGTGAGTAAATAAAAGTGTGATGATCATCATTTTTAGAGCATTGTCCCATGTGAGGAAATAAAAAAAGGCCAAAGAGCCCAAAAACAAAAAAAAGAGAAAAGAGAAAAGAAAAAAAATAGGCCTAAGAGCCCAAATGAAAAAAAAGAGAAAAAGAGAGAAGGGACAGTGCTACTATCTTTTTCCACACTTGTGCTTCATAATAGCACCATGTTCTTCATGATTGAGAGCTTCTTGCTTTGTCACTACCATATGCTAGTGGGAATCTTCATTTTCTAACTTGGCTTGTATATTCCAATGATGGGCTTTCTAAAAATTGCCCTAGGTCATCGTGAGCAAGCAAGTCGGATGCACACCCACTAGTTTTCCTTTTGAGCTTTCACATACTTATAGCTCTAGTGCATCTCTTGTATGGCAATCCCTACTCATTCACATTGATATCTATTAATGGGCATCTCCACAGCCTATTGATACGCCGAGTCAGTGTGACCATCTCCTCCCTTTTTGTCTCACAACCACCACCACTCTCTATTCCACCTATAGTGGTATATCCATGGCTCGCGCTCATGTATTGCGTGTTAGTTATAAAAAGTTTGAGAAAATAAGAGTGCGAAAACAATTACTTGGCCAATACTGGGGTTGTGCGTGATTTACATTAGTTGTGTGAGGATGATGGAGCATAGCCAGACTATATGATTTTGTAGGGACAACTTTCTTTGGCCTTGTTATTTTGAAAGTTCATGATTCCTTTGCTAGTTTGCTTGAAGTATTACTGTTTTCATGTCAATAGCAAACTATTGTTTTGAATCGTCCGGATCTGAACATTCATGTCATGTGAAAGAAGTTGCAAAGGACAACTATGCTAGGTAGCATTCCACATCAAAAATTCATTCTTTATCACTTCCCTACTCGAGGACGAGTAGGAGTTAAGCTTGGGGATGCTTGATATGTCTCCAACGTATCTATAATTTTTGATGGTTTCATGCTATTATCTTGTCAAACTTTGGATGTTTTGCATGCCTTTTATTTATTTTTTGGGACTAACTTATTAACTCAGTGCCAAGTGTGAGTTCCTATTTTTTCAATGTTTTTTACCCCTTTCAGAGGAGATTTTGAAACGGAGTCCAAATGGAAGAAAATCCCCGAAAAGATTTTTTTCTGGAACGGAAGAAGATCGGGGAGCTTGGGAGCTATGGAAGGGGAGCCCCAGGGGCCCCACAAGCCCCCACCCCGCGGCCAGGGGGAGGCCGCGCCATCCAAGATTGTGGGCCCCCTGAGCGTCCCCTGACCTAGGGTTTGCGCCTATATGTTCCCAAAAATTCCCAAAAAAATCAAGAGATCATCGAAAGTACTTTTCCGCCGCCGCAAGCTTCTGTCTCCGCAAGATCCCATCTGGGCACGTTCTGGTGCCCTGCCGGAGGGGGGATTCGGACACGGAGGGCTTCTTCATCAACACCATCACCTCTTCGATGATGCGTGAGTAGTTCACCATAGACCTACATGTCCATAGCTAGTAACTAGATGGCTTCTTCTCTCTCTTGGATCTTCAATACAGAGTTCTCCATGATCTTCATGGAGATCTATCCGATGTAATCTTATTTTGCGGTGTGTTTGTCGAGATCTGATGAATTGTGGATTTATGATCAGATTATCTATGAATCTTATTTGAGTTTCTTCTGATCTCTCTTATGCATGATTTCATGTACTTGTAATTCTCTTCGAGTTGTGGGTTTTGTCTGGCCAACTAGATCTATGATTCTTGCAATGGGAGAAGTGCTTGGTTTTGGGTTCCTACCGTGCGGTGACCTCACCCAGTTACAGAAGAGGTAGCGAGGCACGATCATGTTGTTGCCATCAAGGGTAAAAAGATGGGATTTTCATCATTGGTTTGAGATTATCCCTCTACATCATGTCATCTTGCTTAAAGCGTTACTCTGTTCGTCATGAACTCAATACACTAGATGCATGCTAGATAGCGGTCGATGTGTGGAGTAATAGTAGTAGATGCAGAAAGTATCGGTCTACTTGTCTCGGACGTGATGCCTATATGTATGATCATTGCCTTAGATATCGTCATGACTTTGCGCGGTTCTATCAATTGCTCGAAAGTAATTTGTTCACCCACCGTAATACTTGCTATTTTTAGAGAAGCCTCTAGTGAACAGTATGGCCCCCAGGGTCTACTCCACACCATATTTTCGGCCTTACACTTTTTACTTCGTTGCTCTTTCCGCCTTCAGATCTCACTTTGCAAACAATCTTGAAGGGATTGACAACCCCTTTGAAGCATTGGGTGCAAGCTTGTTTCTGTTTGCGCGGGTACTTTGGACTTGACAAGGCCCTCCTTCTGGATCGATACCTTCGTTCTCAAACTGAGGGAAATACTTACTGCTCCTGTGCTGCATCACCCTTTCCTCTTCAAGGGAAAAACCGACGCAAACCACATAAGTAACAAGAAGAATTCCTAAGCGCCAGGGAAGGACTTTTTTTGCCGCAGCAAACACCAACCCAACATGATGCAACAAGCAATATGATGCATGTGTGAAGAAGGAAGCATGCATCACTATCCTAGTCACTTTCATATGCATTAGTTGAGTTAATTGAATTCTGGACAGAACCTCATATTAAGTTATCTTGACATGCATGAATATAGCATGAACATGTGCATCACGAGAAAACGATGCAAAAACATATAAAGAACGTAGAGAACGGAGTTACAAATCAACCAGAAACTACGAAACAAGTTACGGAGACCTACGTTTCAAATCAGCCACAAACACACTCCAATGGCACTCCCCTGGTGTTACCAGGTTGCAACATGATCAAGGAACAAAATATAAGTGGGGTGGTGCATGGGAACACACCACACCATCAACAATGCCCACACAAGCTTCCAATCAACAAAAACATGCAATCTGTTTTCAACAGCATCATAGCAGTTTGTCCACCACATTTAAAGTAGCTACAACCATCTAAAAGAGCCAAACAAGATATGAAGCAGAATCCATCCAAAAGCTCTACAACCCTGAACAAGAAGCTAATGCAAAGGAATCACCCATGAGCAGATCTATAGACACAAACTTGGACAAAATATCACAGATTCTGGGACTTTGTGAAAATCACAGTTTTTCACGAGCTGCTTATGCTCTAAAGCATTTTGGCAGACTCCAAAATGATATCTACAGGAAGTGTATAAGCATGAAATTTAACAGGAAGCTAGACAAACACAAAAGCTCACGAACTTTAGTTTGTTGCATGGGCTGATTCCCAACACAGGAGCTAATTCATCCAAGACAACAGGGGAAGAAAATAACATGAGATTCCCAGACTTAGTGAAAACCACAAGGTTTCACAAATCTGTCAGTTTCAGCCAAGTGTCAACTTTGACAAGGCACAATAGGTGCATACAAATTCCTAAGAACAAAACAAAGATCCCATGCTGTAGAGGGGTTCACCCACTACCACTACATCAAGGATTCAACCTCAAAGGGTCAAGGCACCACCTAATACAAAGCACTAAACATGGCATCATGACAGAAAATAACAGTTATATGAAGTTGCTCTAAAGTAAAATCTGATTGCACCAATGGATTCCTGGGATGATTCTACCCCAAAATCATATGTAATGCATGGGTACTTGCAAGTAACATCACGGTACAAAGCTAGCTCGAAAAATACCACCTAGAATCCAACAAGCTATAAAAGAATAACATCACATGTAAACTAACACATATTGCAACATCTACACCTACACGTGCACACACACAAGCACCATTCACAACTACCTCATTTTCATAGTGGCAAGCATGAGGGGTTAGGCACTCATGCACAAGTGCATATGCACCCATGCACACAAATACACCTACATGAGCACACACACACATACATGTGCTAACACACACTCAAGTGCATACACTCACACAAACACTACAAGAGTAGGTGCAACATGAGAGGCTAGGCCCTCTTGCACATGTGCATGTGCAACCTCATGCACACACACACACTCACATGTACATACACACACTCATGTACACATACACACTCTCATGCACATACGCACACTCATGTACACATACACATGCTCTCATATGCTCACGCATGCTCTAGACCTTAAAAGAAATAAAAGCATCCCCTGGTTTTTGTTAAAAGAAACAAAACAGCATTACTTGCAGCAAAAGAAAAGAAAAAGGAACCAAGGAAAGCAAAAATGGGGAGGCCCTGGGTTCGAACCCACAACCTCCTGCGACACTACTCCACACATGCACCACTGGCTACCGCGGTTTAGCTACACTATCAGAGGGGTAAACCCTCTTATGAAGTATCTACCAGGCATCGACAGTAAAGGGGAAAACCCCAGATTAAAAGGGGGGCGCTGGGACTCGAACCCCAGACCTGCCCGATGCGTGCGTGGAAACAAAGCTAGCTGAGCTGGTGCGGTACTACTATCCTAATGAGGGATCATGACAGGGAAACGTGTTACAAGGGGGTGGGTGCTTGCTCTGCTTTGCATAGGGGCGCCAGCGGCGAAGCTCACCGGAGCGTGGCCTCCTACACACAATAGCAATGGCTGTGGGGATCTACCATAGGCTACTCTACGACGCCACGAAGGGTGCCTCGGCCACGATGCAGAGGGGTGATGCCCATGCACACGCAAGCCACAACAACTACGACTGCTGCTACGTTGCCGGAGCTACATGCGCAGGAGCACTCTACCATCGGCCACAACTAGCTATAACCGAGGAGAAGGAGGGGGGAAAGGGGAAGGCTTGCTCACCCCCAGCACGAGGCTGCGTAGCCAAAGCAGGGGATGCCGTCGACGAAGCAGAGGACGCCGGAGCAGGGAAGTAGCCGACGTCGAGGAGGGCATTGGAGGGGTTCTCTCCGCGACCTGAGCACGGGAATGGAACCCCACTACCTTCCGCTTGCACCTGGACTAGTCGGGGAGGAGGCGTTGGCGCTGATCCGCTGGCGGCGAGCTCTACCAGGAGCCGGTCATGGCGTCGGAGTTGGTGCAGGTGCCCCCCCACGGTGCCCGAGGGAGAGAGGAGGGAAGAAATGGAACCATAGGACACGGAGGAGCGTCGGTTGCTTATATGGCCTCGGGGGTCGAGCTCCATGCCGCAAGATCGAGGGAGGAGGAGATCGGCGGCTACGCTTCGGTCGTACAGGGTGACGACAGCGAGAGGAGGGAGACGGTCGTGCTACGGGCCGACGCTGGCGGCAGAATGGAAGAGGCCCAGGTAGGGAAGAGGGAGCTAGCCCACCTAGGCGCCTGATAAAACAGAGAGAGATAAAAAAGGTTTTCCCTATTTATCAATACACCAAACAAAAACAAAATACCCAGAGCATCACAGTGTTTAAAAAAAAAGAACACCTGGGGCATGAGGGAATTATGCCCTATTTAACAAAAATATAACTCAGATTTTTAGAGCAATTAAAATATCCACCAAAACAGGAGTTTAATAAAGATGTTTTAATAAATACCACATGCTCCAAAGTTATATTCCACAATGAGAGTGCCGCTCAATCACAATTAATCTCCTCTAATTAACTAACAATTTTAAAACAGGTTTAAACAAAGTTAAATCATAAGTTCAAATATTAATGGAGAAGGGGTTTTTGAAACCTTGTTTGAAACACCACAACATCAACACAAGCACACTAGCAATCATAATCATATTGGCACTCATGATGATCAAGCAACATCAACACAATGGGATTGCCATGAATGCAATGAATGCCATGATGCAAGATGAAGACACAAAATGAAGCCACATGAAATGATAACTCTTATAACATCCACAACATGGTACTCCAAAATAGGAAAGGTCCAAATATGGCAAGGATTACATCTGGGGTGTTATAAACTCTCCCACACTACAAGAATATCTCGACCCGAGTTCTAGGACTGAAAGAACTCTGGAAATTCAGAACGGAAGTGATCCTCGCGCTCCCAGGTGGCCTCTTTATCAGAATGATGTGACCACTGCACCTTGAGAAACTTGATTGACTTATTCCGGGTCTTGTGCTCAATCGTCTCAAAAACTACAACTGGATGCTCACGGTAGGATAGGTCAGGTTGAAGGTCGATATCCTGAAGATCAACTGTGCGCTCTGGAGCTGAGAGACATGGAACACGTCATGCACATTTGTGAAGTTTGAAGGGAGCTCTAATTGATATGCAAGGTCGCCTCTCTTTCCAACAATTCTGAAAGGCCCAACAAAACAAGGAGCAAGCTTCCCTTTGATGCCAAAACGCTGATTGCCCTTCATAGGAGACACTTTCAGATAGACGAAATCATCGAGTTGATAAGCCATGTCAGGATGCTTGCTATCGTAGTAGCTCTTCTCACTGGACTGCGCTACTTTGAGATTATCCCGAATGACACGACACATTTCTTCTGCTTCTTCAATCATGTCATTCCCAAGAATCTGACGCTCGCGAGTCTCTGACCAGTTGAGCGGGGTACGACACTTCCTGCCATAGAGAATCTCAAACAGAGCTTTGCCTGAACTTGCCTGATAGTTGTTGTTATATGAAAACTCAGCAAAAGGTAGGCAGTCTTCCCACTTCATGCCAAAGGAAATGACACAGGCTCTTAGCATATCCTCGAGGACCTGATTGACTCTCTCAACTTGCCCACTAGTCTGAGGATGAAAGGTTGTGCTGAATCGAATCTTAGTACCCATCGCAGATTGAAATGAGTCTCAGAACTTGTAAATAAAGATGCTTCCTTGATCCGAAGAAATCAACGTTGGAACACCATGCAATGAGACTACCCTTGACGTATACAGCTCTGCAAGCTGAGCTGCCGAGATAGACTCCTTGACTGGAAGGAAATGAGCTACTTTGCTCATATTGTCGATGACGACGAAGATGACATCGTTACCCTTCTTGGACTTCGGAAACCCGGTGACGAAATCCATCTCAATATGGTCGAACTTCCACTCAAGAATGGACAATGGATGCAAAAGACCTGCTGGACGTTGATGCTCTGCTTTCACCCTTCGACATACATCACATTCATTTACGAACTGAGAAATTTCACGCTTCATGCGAGTCCACAAGAAGGTCTGTTTCAAATCCTGATACATCTTGGAACTTCCTGGATGTATCGAGAGACGAGAGTTATGAGCTTCTTCCATGATAACCTTTCTGAGATCCCCTTTCGGAACGACAAGACGATCCTCAAAGAATAATGTATCTCTGGCATCACCATTGCATCAAGCAGTTGAGCTTGTCGGACCTGGTCTTCTAAGGTAGGAGAAATTTGAAGATTAGCAAGAAATCCCTGAGGTACTAACTAAAGGTTGAGCTTTCGAAAAGATTCACAAAGATCAGACTTGAGAGGCTTCAGAATGAGACTGTTGCAGTAAGCCTTCCTGCTCAAAGCATCTGCCACGAGATTAGCTTTGCCTGGAGTGTACTCAACGCTCGGATTAAAACCTTGGAGCATTTACACCCAACGAGTTTGCCAAAGATTGAGGTTAGGCTGGGTGAAGATGTACTTGAGACTCTTGTGATTGGTGAACACTTCAACCTTTCTTTCCAACAAAAGGTGTCTCCAAGTCATCAGAGCATGTACCACTGCTGCCAACTCAAGATCATGAGTGGGGTAATTCTTCTCACTTGGCTTCAACTGCCTCGAGGTATAAGCTACCACTTTCTTGTCTTGCATCAACACTGCACCAAGACCTTGAAGAGAGGCGTCGCAGAACACTTGATAAGGTTTGGAGTCATCAGGAGGAACCAAGACCGGAGTACAAGTGAGCTTCTCTTTGAGTGTGTCGAAAGCCAACTAACACTCTAGAGACCAAACATAGTTCACACCCTTCTGAAGAAGACTTGAGAGAGGCTTAGCAATCTTGGAGAAATTCTCAACGAATCTTCTACAATAGCTTGCAAGCCCGAGAAAGCTTCAAAGTTGCTTCACATTTTGCGGAGGTTCCCACTCAACAATGGCATGCACCTTCGACGGATCAACTTTGATGCCCTCGGCAGAGATGATGTGCCCAAGGTAGACAACTTCTTTCAACCAGAACTCACATTTGGAAAACTTAGCATAGAACTTATGCTCTCTTAGCTTATCAAGCACAAGCCTGAGATGTTCTTCATGCTCTTCCTCAGTTTCCGAAAAGACCAGAATATCATCAAGATACAACAAGACGAATTCATTCTTGAATGGGGAGAAGATATAATTCATCATCCGACAGAAGGTCGGTGGAGCATTGGCCAGACCGAAAGACATCACCGTGTACTCATACGAGCCAAAACTTGTTCTGAAAGCAGTCTTTGGAATGTCCTCTTCGCAAATGCGAATCTGATGATACCCCATCTTGAGATCAAGTTTCGAGAAGTTCTTAGCCCCTTTCAATTGCTGAAATAACTCATTGATGTTGGGAAGTGGATACTTGTTTTTGATCGTCTTCTTATTCAATGGACGGTAATCGGCAGAGAGTCATTCCGTACCATCCTTCTTCTTGACGAAAAGAACTCCACAGCCCCAAGGAGATGAGCTTGGTTTGATCAGACCCAGATGCTCTTGCTCATCAAGTTGTTTCTTCAGCTCCTTCAGCTCTTTTGGACCTAGTTTGTACGGCTGTTTACACACAGGTTTAGTACCTGGTTCAAGCTCAATTACGAACTCAACTGCTCGGTGCGGAGGCATTCCTAGCAGTTCTTCCGGAACAACATCTTCATATTTGCAGACCACTGGGACTTGCGAAATTGGAGAGATCTCACCCTTCTCATTCATGGAAAACAGACGGACCGTTTCATCATGCGCTGCGAAGATAATCACGTCATCCGAAGAATGAGTTAGCTTCACTTCTTTAGCTTCACAATCAATAGATGCCTTGTTCATAGCCAACCAATCCATTCCAAGGATCAAGTCAATATCAGGGTTGCCAAGGACAATAGGAGAAGTCAGAAAGGCATAATCACCCAACTTGACAGTGACCTCCGGAACAAACATCTGAGAGCTCATCCGCATTCCCGGAGACACAACTTGCAGTGACTTTGCTAAAAACTCAGTCGCAACATTATTGCCAGATGCAAACGGAAATGACATGAAAGTATGCGATGCACCCGAATCAAATAAAACATTAGCAGGAATATCATTAACTCAAAGATTACTCATAATCACGTCTAAGGAGTTCTCTACTTCAACTGCATTCACCATATTGACTCCCGCGGACCTGGGGTTGAACTTCACTATAGCATTGCTTGGAGGCTTCCCTGGAGGAGGGGGCGGAATACGCAACTGAGAGGAGCACTTGTTGGCTTAGTGACCCTTCTGCCCACACTTGTGACAAGTAACATCTGCCGGCTGACGGAACTGCACCTGAGGATTCCCTTGCTTCTACTGTTGAAACCTCTGCTGGAAAGCTGGGTTGGGTGGGTGGGAAGAACCACGACCACCTGATTGCTTGAACTGCAGAGTCTGCCGAGGAGGAGGAGGAGACACCCAGTATTTCTGCTTCTTCGGAACCACCTAAGTTGAGGGCGACGAAGTGGACTCTCTGAAACGCTTCCTCGAATTCTCCACCTTGAGCAAAGTTGCTCCAGCCCTAAGAGCCAAGTTATAGAACTTATCAAACTCATCGGGATCGTGCAAGGCGAGGGCCAGCTGCAAGTCCTCTCTCAAACCACCTCTGAACTGATAGACCTTGCTCTTCTGATCTGGAATGTCCTCCAAGGCATATCGAGCCAGCTCATGGAACTCGACGTTGTACTTGTACACACAGGAACCACCTTGCTTCAAGCGTCTGAACTTCTCACACATCTCTTCCACAAAGTGTAGCATCCCAAAATTATAAATTTTGGAATGTTAATATAATTATTAGATTGATTGTTTGTTTGTTTGAGTGATTGAAACTTGAGTGGAATTTGAAACTTCTCAAAAAAATGAGAGGGAATAAAATGACTTTGCCAAATTTTTCTATTTTGAATCCCTTTTCAATTTTGAGTTTGAATATTTTCAAAACCCTTTGATTAGAAACAATCAAACGAGAGGAGGAAAATGACCCTCCAAAATCAGAGACAATGTCTTGATTCAAATTTTAAGTATTTGCAATTTATTTGAAATTCAAATTCCTTTTCATTTTAAAGTTATTGCAAAAAATAAAAAAATTTAAAAGTATTTTTTTGGTTTTGTAAATATGTTCATGTTTTAGAAAATTTTATTCTGAAAATTTTGATATATAATATGTCTATATAAAATGTTCTCTCTTTTTCATTTATACGTTTTTTCTTCTTTGTTTAAAAAAAATGTTCGTTCGCAAAAAAAAAACAAAGGCCACGGCTCGCCGTAATGGCTCATGCGGCTGGCCAAAGTCTTTCAGCCCATGCGGCACTTCTTCTCTCTTTTTTCTATTTTCTCCTCTTTACGTATATGTTTAGTCCCACATTGCCTATCTATGGACCATTAGACCTCCCTTCCACCTATAAATATAGATCCATAGGAGCATCCAAAAATCATCTATTTCGGGTTAAATCAATCTTTTGGTTTAACTAGATTTATTAAATAGAAATATTTTTTTCTTCTCTTCGGCGGGATTTCTCGAAGTCGTCTCCTCATTGGAATTAATTCTTACTCTGCATTCTAAAGGTATTTCTCTTCGTATTTTTTTTATACTACCGTAATTTATTATTTCTAGATTAGTATTCCTATACTAGTATACGGTAGAGTAATTAGATATATTAATTAGTCTTCGTATTTCCACATTAGTACTAGAATTCTTTTAGACGTAGCACTTTTATTCCGTAAAACAGTTTGGCCCTGATTTTTCAAATAGCCATAACTTTTTACTCGTTTATCCGAATTAGATGAAACCAACGCCTATAGTTTCGTCTTGATCCCACCTATCCTGTGAACCTATCATATCAAATTTTTGAAATTTTCAAATTTCGAAATTGGTTCATATTCATATTCAAACTTCTTTTGATCATATCTTTTTATCCGTAGCTCCGTTTTAGATGAATCCAATTGCGTCGGATTCGTATCAAAGTAATCTTCCCGTTTGTATCATTAGTTTTAACTTTTCAACTTATAACTTTGATCAAATCAGATTTATCTATTAGTCCCCAAAAGTGTTCACATCTCTAAGCCGATTCAATGTTATATTGAAGTATTTGTATCTTTTGATCCGCTATTTCAAATCTAGTAATTCTTTTTTCTACACGCTCATATTGATCTACTATATCCAATAGCATCATTAGTTTCGAACTTTGAACCTTACAAATTTGAGCGATTCAAATTTGTATTCAAACATTCATTTGATCTTATCTTGCAAATCGTACCACCTTTTCAATTGATTCATTTCACCCCTAAACACTCATGTCATATATTTTTGTACATAACCATCGTACTTCAGTTCAACTTCTCTTGACCTTTTTAATGCAAATTTAATTCATACTTCAATTCGCTATAAATTGCGTTGTAGTGCTCCATTTCAAGAAATTCTTTCTACAAATAAATTCTTATGCCTTATACTATTTGTCAAACAACATTCATGTTGTTCTCCCAATATTTTTGATCATTTCCCATAGTGTATGCAAGTCGAGCTTATATAGCAATGGTTCCTCGTCCATTAACTCTTTTGATCTCATTCATGCACCTTCACTTTACAACACACTTAGGACCTTTTTATTAAACCTTAGTATGTTGTTATTTTGCACCAAGACATGCTTTGTACTTATGTTCTGTTGGTTCTTCCTCTTTGGCATGAATGTTTATTGAATGCTATTCGTTTACGATAGATTGCTCGGAGTGTGGCGGGTAGAATTATCAGGATTATGAGAGCGACTATCTTCATCAAGTAATACCAGTCAAGTCATTTGATCATGTATCACCTATATTTTATGGATCGTAGTTCTACCATCCTATGCCCATTTGCATGCTCACTAGGTACTTGGAAATTATGGTTACATATTGTAGTGTCATGTGGTAGGCACCCAACAACCCCGTTACTTGGCCCGGGACGACAAATTTCATATTGCTATGCTGGAGTAGACGGGATTCTGGTTGAGAGTTTACCACGAGTGATGCGAGAATAATTTATTAACCAAGACCGGTTAAGTCAAGACTTTTCAAGACCTCGTGATGCAATGCAACTCTGGGTGAAGGACGGTTGATCGGCTCCCTGGAGAAACCAGTGGATGACCCGGGATGCTGGAGACGGCCATGACATCCTGCGGAAAGCTTCACCCAGGCTCAAAGAGACGGACGGATATTTTCAAGACCCAAGGCTTACCTGCACAGCCACAAGTCATTATGGGCTCTGGCTTGGTTGGACAATGCGGCAACTCTGGACAGGCGGTACTAGCAGATGTAGAAGAACGGTAGGAATGGATGGGGCACCGACAGGGATTCAGAGGGACCCGTTGAAAGACCATGTTTTGATCATCCGGTCTTCAAACACCCTGAAGTGCGAGGACATACACGGAGGCGATCAAATCTTGTGGGGAACGTGTGCAAAACTCTGCAGAGTACTCAAACCTAATCGATTAGCCGTGTCCACGGTCATGGACAACTTGAGCCAAAGGAACTGAAGTTATCTGAAATTCTCAACACCATTATAAATACTTGATGAGGGTAATATTGATAACTTGGGTATGAGAACTGGTTGGCGGAACCATCTCATTAACAACCAACGTCGTAGTAATATTTTGCTTTTAGCCCCTCTCTTGTTGTAGGAGAAAATTTGCTTTACGCTAAAACTTACAACACCACCTGCCATATATGCATATAGTATAGATGATATTTTACCCCCTCTCATATGTGACTTGCCGACATATTCAATATGCTGACCTACACGGTTGCAACGTCTTATGTTGCAGATATTTTTCTTCGACGAGTAAGAGTACGATTCAGGGTTACGGTCTACACTCAACTTGCCGTTGGTGTTTATTGGGACTCCACTCCCTTGACTGCTTCTGCTGAGATATTTAAGGTATATATCAGTTTTACGCTATTTACATGTGATTGCACTTTGATATATACATTGATGTACTGTGTGTGCCAGCATACTGATCCAGGGATGGCACAGCTACACAGAGGCTTGACTCGTTTTGAGTCGGGTCGCTACACAAAGCTAGACGGGATATAGTGAGACCTGAAATCTCTGTAGAACTCATCCCAACTGATCAATCTGCCACCCTTGGAGTCCTTCAACTGCTGCCACCAAACTGATGCCTGCCCCTTGAGCTGAAACATTGCAAACTTGACGAAGTCCTCTGGACGGACATTGTTGCGGCTGGTTCGCCAGGAATTGCTGCGGCTGGTTTGCCAGGAATTGTTTGTTCATGTCGCGAATCTAGTCCTCAGCGTCAAACGGCTGATTACACGACGTGAAGGTCTTCGGCTGGTTCGCTAGGAATTGATTCAGAGATGCAAACTGATTACCACCTGATACGTCCATTTTGCATCATGCTTTTATGTTGATACTTATCGCTTTGTGGGCTATTATTACACTTTACGGTACAATTCTTATGCCTTTTCTCTCTTATTTTATAAGGTTTACATCAAGAGGGAGAATGCCGGCAGCTGCAATTCTGGTCTGACAAGGGAGATACCTATTCTGCACAACTCCAAAATCCGTCAAAATAAACAAGGAATTATTTTGGATTTTATGAAAAATACTGGGTGGAAGACGTACGGGAGGGGAGCCACTAGGAGGCCACAAGCCTACCAGGCCCGGCCTACCCCCTGGTCGGGCCTGGGTGGCTTCTGGGCCCCCTGTTGCCCCTCTGGCGCTCATCTTTTGCTATATGGAGGGTTTCGTTCCAGAAAAAAATCAGAGGGAGGCTTTCGGGAGGAGCCGCCGCCGCCACGAGGCGGAACTTGAGCAGAACCAATCTAGAGCTCTGGCAGGGCCGTCTTGCCGAGGAAATTTCCCTCCTGGAGGGGGAAATCGTCGCCATCGGCATCACCAACACTCCTCTCATTGGAGGGGACTCATCTCCATCAACATCTTCATCAGCACCATCTCATCTCCAAACCCTAGTTCATCTCTTGTAACCAATCTCTGTCTCGCGACTCCGATTGCTACTTGTAAGGTTACTAGTAGTGTTAATTAGTCTTTGTAGTTGATGCTAGTTGGATTACTCGGTGGAAGATTATATGTTCAGATCTTTGCTGCTATTCAATACCTCTCTGGTCATGAACATAATTATGCTTTGTGAGTAGTCACTTTTGTTCCTGAGGACATGGGATAAGTCTTGCTATAAGTAGTCATGTGAATTTGGTATTCGTTCGATATTTTGATGCGTTGTATGTTGTTTTTCCTCTAGTGGTGTTATGCGAACGTCGACTACATAACACTTCACCATTATTTGGGCCTAGAGGAAGGAATTGGGAAGTAATAAGTAGATGATTGGTTGCTAGAGTGACAGAAGCTTAAACCCTAGTTTATGCGTTGCTTCGTAAGGGGCTGATTTGGATCCACTAGTTTAATGCTATGGTTAGACTTTGTCTTAATTCTTCTTTCGTAGTTGCGTATGCTTGCGAGAGGGGTTAATCATAAGTGGGATGTTTGTCCAAGTAAGGGAAGCACCCAAGCACTGGTCCACCCACATATCAAACTATCAAAGTAGCGAACGCGAATCATATAAACTTGATGAAAACTAGCTTGACAGAAATTCCCATGTGTCCTCGGGAGCGTTTTACCTCATATAAGAGCTTGTCCCAGCTTGTCCCTTGCTACAAAAGGAATTGGGCCATCTTGCTGCACCTTTGTTACTATTGTTACTTGCTACTCTCTACGAATCATCTTGTCACACAACTATCTGTTACTGATAATTTCAGTGCTTGCAGAGAATACCTTGCTGAAAACCACTTGTCAGTTCATTCTCCTCCTCGTTGGGTTCGACAATCTTACTTATCGAAAGGACTATGATAGACCCCCTACACTTGTGGGTCATCAAGACTCTTTTCTGGCGCCGTTGCCGGGGAGTGAAGCGCCTTTGGTAAGTGGAATTTGGTAAGGAAACATTTATATTGTGTGCTGAAATTTATTGTCACCTGTCACTATGGAAACTAATCCTTTGAGGAGCTTGTTCGGGGTATCTTCACCTCGAACAGAAGCACAAGGAGTTGCTCCTCAACATACTGCACCTACTGAAAATATTTTTTATGAAATTCCTTCGGGTATGCTAGAGAAACTGTTGGCTAATCCTTTTTCAGGAGATGGAACATCACATCCAGACTTGCATCTAATCTATGTAGATGAAGTTTGTAGTTTATTTAAGCTTGCAGGTTTGCCCGAGGATGAGGTCAAGAAGAAGATCTTTCCCTTATGTTTGAGGGATAAAGCATTAACATGGTATAGGCTATGTGATGATACTGGATCATGGAACTACAACCGATTGAAATTGGAATTTCATCAAAAGTTTTATCCTATGCATCTAGTACATTGTGATCGGAATTATATTTATAATTTTTGGCCTCGTCATAGGGAAAGCATCTCTCAAGCTTGGTGGAGTCTTAAGTCAATGTTATATTCATGCCCCAACCATGAGCTCTCGAGAGAAATTATTATTCAAAACTTCTATGCTCGGCTTTCTCATGATAATCGCACCATGCTTGACACTTCTTGTACCGGTTCTTTTATGAAGAGAGATATTGACTTCAAATGGAATTTATTGGAAAGAATTAAACGCAACTCTGAAGATTGGGAGTTTGATGAAGGTAAGGAGTCAGGTATGAATCTTAAGTTCGATTGCATTAATTCCTTCGTTGAAACAAATACTTTTTGTCACTTTAGCGCTAAACATGGACTTGACTATGAGATAGTAGCTTCATTATGTGAATCATTTGCTGCTCATATTAATCTCCCTAAAGAGAAGTGGTTTAAATATCATCCTCCCATAGAAGTCAATGTAGTTAAACCCAATCCAGTTGAAGAGAAAGCCATTGCTTATAATGATCCTATTGTTCCTAGTGCTTACATTGAGAAACCACCTTTCCGTGTTAGAATAAAGGATCGTTCTAAAGCTTCAACTATGATACGTAGGGGATACATTAGAACACCTACACCCCCTGAGAAAATTAGAGTTGAACCTAGCATTGCTATTATCAAAGATCTCCTGTCCGACAATGTTGATGGGCATGATATTCGCTTCTGTGAAGATGCTGCTAGAATTGCTAAACCTCATACTAGAGACAAACAGAAGCCTCTTGTTGGCATGCCCGTTGTTTCTGTTAAGATAGGAGATCATTGTTATAATGGTTTATGTGATGTGGGTGCTAGTGTTAGTGCAATACCTCAATCCTTATATGATGAAATTTAAGACGAAATTGCACCTGTCGAGATGGAACCTATTGATGTTACTATTCAGCTTGCCAATAGAGATACTATCTCCCCTTTGGGAATTGTTAGAGATGTTGAAGTCTTGTGTGGTAAAACTAAGTATCCTACTGATTTTCTCGTTCTTGCTACCACACAAGATAGCTTTTGTCCCATCATATTTGGCAGACCTTTCCTCAATACTGACAATGCTCATATTGACTGTGAGAAGCAAACTTTCACTGTTGGCTTTGAAGGTGTGTCACATGAGTTCAATTTCTCCAAGTTTGGTAGACAACCTCATGAAAAAGAATTGTCTAGTAAGGATGAAATTATTGCCCTAGCTTCTATTGATGTGCCTCCTACTGATCCCTTAGAGCAATACTTTCTTGAGCATGAAAATGGTATGCATATGGATGAAAGGAACGAGATAGATAGAGTTATCTTTGAACAACATCCTATCCTTAAGAATAATTTGCCTGTTGAACTACTTGGAGATCCACCCCCACCAAAGGGTGATCCTGTGTTTGAGCTTAAATAGTTACTTGATACTCTTAAGTATGCTTATCTTGATGAAAAAGAGATATATCATGTTATTATTAGTGCTAGACTTTCAGAGCATGAAGAAAAGAAATTATTGAAAACTCTAAGGAAGCACCGTGCTGCTATTGGATATACTCTTGATGATCTTAAGGGCATTAGTCCCACTCTATGCCAGCACAAAATTAAAACCGATCCTGATTCCAAACCAGTTGCTGATCATCAACGGAGATTAAATCCTAAGACGAAAGAGGTAGTAAGAAAATAAATACTAAAGCTCTTGGAAGCAGGTATTATCTATCCTGTTGCTCATAGTGATTGGGTAAGTCCGGTGCATTGCGTCGCTAAGAAGGGAGGTATTACCGTTGTCCCTAATGACAAAGATGAATTGATCCCACAGAGGATTATTACTGGCTATAGGATGGTAATTGATTTTAGGAAATTGAATAAAGCCACCAGGAAAGATCATTACCCTTTGACTTTTATTGATCAAATGCTAGAAAGATTGTCTAAACACACACACTTCTGCTTTCTAGATGGTTATTCTAGTTTCTCCCAAATACCTGTTGCGCAATCTGATCAGGAGAAAACCACTTTTACCTGCCCTTTCGATACCTTCGCTTACAGACGTATGCCTTTTGGCTTATGTAATGCACGTGCTACCTTTCAAAGATGTACGATGGCTATATTCTCTGACTTGTGAAAAGATTGTTGAGGTTTTCATGGATGACTTCTCTGTTTACGGGTCTTCTTTTGATGATTGCCTCAGCAACCTTGATCGAGTTTTGCAGAGATGTAAAGATACCAACCTTGTCTTGAATTGGGAGAAGTGCCACTTTATGGTTAATGAGGACATCGTCTTAGGACATAAAATTTCTGAAAGGGGTATTGAAGTCGATAAGGCTAAGGTTGATGCGATCCAGAAAATGCCATGCCCTACACACATTAAAGGTATAAGAAGTTTCCTTGGTCATGTTGGTTTCTATAGAAGGTTCATTAAAGACTTCTCTAAGATTTCTAGGCCTCTTACCAATCTCTTGCAAAAGGATATTCCTTTTGTTTTTGATGATGATTGTGAGGAAGCATTTGAAATACTTAAGAAGGCCTTGATAACTGCACCTATTGTTCAACCACCTGATTGGAACCTACCTTTTGAAATTATGTGTGATGCTAGTGATTATGTTGTTGGTGTTGTTCTAGGACAAAGAATTGATAAGAAATTGAATGTTATTCATTATGCTAGTAAAACTCTAGGCAGTGCCCAAAGAAACTATGCTACCACTGAAAAGGAATTTTTAGCACTCGTGTTTGCGTGTGAAAAGTTCATACCTTACATTGTTGATTCCAAGGTTACTATTCACACTGACCATGATGCTATTAAGTATCTCATGGAAAAGAAAGATGCTAAACCTAGACTTGTCAGATGGGTTCTCTTGCAACAAGAATTTGATTTGCATGTTGTTGATAGGAAGGGTGTTGAGAACCCCGTAGCAGATAACTTGTCTAGGTTGGAGAATGTTCTTGATGACCCACAACCTATTGATGATAGCTTTCCTGATGAGCAACTGAATGTCATCAATGCTTCACGTAGTGCACCGTGGTAAGCTGATTATGCAAATTATATCGTTGCCAAATATATACCACCTAGTTTCACATACCAGCAAAAGAAGAAATTCTTCTTTGATTTGAGACATTACTTTTGGGATGATCCTCACCTTTATAAAGGAGTAGATGGTGTTATTAGATGTTGTGTACCTGAGCATGAACAGGGATAGATCCTACAGAAGTGTCACTCTGAGGCTTACGGAGGACACCATGCGGGAGATAGAACTGCATAAAAGGTATTGCAATCCGATTTCTATTGGCCTACTCTCTTCAAGGATGCCCGTAAGTTTGTCTTGTCTTGTGATGAATGTCAAAGAATAGGTAATATCAGTAAACGTCAGGAAATGCCTATGAATTATTCACTTGTCATTGAACCATTTCATGTTTGGGGTTTTTATTATATGGGACCTTTTCCAAAGTCCAACGGATATACTCATATCCTAGTTGCTGTTGATTACGTTACTAAGTGGGTAGAAGCTATCCCAACTAGTAGTGCTGATCATAACACCTCTATTAGGATGCTTAAAGAAGTTATTTTCCCTAGATTTGGAGTCCCTAGATCTCTAATGACTGATGGTGGTTCACATTTTATTCATGGTGCTTTCCGTAAAACGCTTGCTAAGTATGATGTCAACCATATAATTGCATCGCCCTATCATCCTCACTCCAGTGGTCAAGTAGAGCTAAGTAATAGAGAGATTAAAATAATTCTGCAAAAGACTGTTAATAGGTCTAGGAAGAATTGGTCTAAGAAGCTTGATGATGCATTGTGGGCTTATAGTACTGCTTATAAGAATCCCATGGGCATGTCTCCGTACAAAATGGTTTACGGTAAAGCATGTCATTTACCTCTTGAGCTAGAGCATAAGGCTTATTGGGCAATCAAAGAGATCAACTTTGATTTCAAACTTGCTGGTGAGAAGAGGTTATTTGACATTAGCTCACTCGATGAATGGAGAACTCAGGCATATGAAAATGCCAAGTTGTTCAAAGAACAAGTTAAGAGGTGGCATGATAAAAGGATACAGAAACGTGAGTTCAATGTAGGTGATTATGTCTTGCTATACAACTCTCGTTTAAGATTTTTTGCAGGAAAGCTTCTCTCTAAATGGGAAGGTCTTTACATTGTTGAGGAATATATAGTTCCGGTGCCATAAAGATCAACAACACGGAAGGTAATTTTCTGAGAGTTGTAAATGGGCAAAGAATCAAGCATTATATCTCAGGTAATCCCGTAAATGTTGAAAGCAATATTATTAATACCATAACTCCGGAGGAGTACATAAGGGATATTTATCAGCCTGTTTCAGACTCCGAAAACGAAGAGGTATGTGATTCGGTAAGTAAACGATTCCAAAACTTTTCCAGTAGCAATGTTTCTCCGTTTTTGAATTTTTAGAAAAACACAAAAATTGAAAGTAGTCCGGAAAGTGCACGAGGAGGCGACAAGCCTGCCAGGCCCGGCCTACCCCCCGGGCCGGGCCTAGGTGGCTTGTGGGCACCTCGTGTCCCTCCCGGACTCCGTTTTCTCGTGGAGTACTCCTTTTGGTCGGGAAAAATTCATTATATATTCTCCCGGAAGGTCTGACCCTCGTATCACTCAAATCTCCTATGTTTTCGTTTCGAGCTACTGTGCAGACAGATCTAGATCGCTATGGCGTCCCCAAAAGTTCCAAAGGACAAGTTCTTCGAGAAGGTCATCATTCCCTACCTCGCGGGAGTGCTGCAACACCCTCAATCTATCGAGATGCGTGAAGGGGAGCTGCACATCCGTGATGTTGAGGGGCCTGCTACAGCGACAAAGATCTTCTGTCATTTCTTGAGCTTGCGTTGGTTTTTCCCTTGAAGAGGAAAGGGCGATACAGCACAGGAGCAATAAGTATTTCCCTCAGTTGGAGAACCAAGGTATCAATCCAGTAGGAGAATCTCGTCAAGTCTAGAGTACGTGCACAAACACAAAAGAGCTTGCACCCAACGGTATAAAGGGGTTGTCATTCCCTTCAAGTTTGATTGCAAAGTGAGATCTGAAGGCGGAAAGTGAAACGAAGTGAAAGAGTAAGGCTGAAAATATGGTGTGGAGTAGACCCGGGGGCCATAGTGTTCACTAGAGGCTTCTCTCAAAATAGCAAATAATACGGTGGGTGAACAAATTATTGTCGAGCAATTGATAGAACCGGGCAAAGTCATGACGATATCTAAGGCAATGATCATACATATAGGCATCACGTCCGAGACAAGTAGACCGATACTTTCTGCATCTACTACTATTACTCCACACATCGACCGCTATCCAGCATGCATCTAGTGTATTGAGTTCATGACGGACAGAGTAACGCCTTAAGCAAGATGACATGATGTAGAGGGATAATCTCAAACCAATGATGAAAACCCCATCTTTTTACCCTTGATGGCAACAACACGATGCGTGCCTCGCTACCCCTTCTGTCACTGGGTGAGGTCACCGCATGGTATGAACCCAAAACCAAGCACTTCTCCCATTGCAAGAATCATAGATCTAGTAGGCCAAACAAAACCCACAACTCGAAGAGAATTACAAGGATATGAAATCATGCATAAGAGAGATCAGAAGAAACTCAAATAAGATTCATAGATAATCTGATCATAAATTCACAATTCACTGGATCTCGACAAACACACCACAAAATAAGATTACATCAGATAGATCTCCATGAAGATCATGGAGAACTTTGTATTGAAGATCCAAGAGAGAGAAGAAGCCATCTAGCTACTAGCTATGGACCCGTAGGTCTATGGTGAACTACTCACGCATCATCGGAGAGGTCATGGTGTTGATGAAGATGCCCTCCGTATCCGTATCCCCCCTCCGGCAGGGCACCAGAACGTGCCCCAGATGGGATCTTGCGGAGGCAGAAGCTTGCGGCGGCGGAAAAGTACTTTCGATGATCTCCTGATTTTTTCTCGGATTTTAGGGAATTTATAGGCGGAAGACCTAGGGCAGAGGTGGCCCAGGGAGCCCACAAGCCTTGGAGGCGCGGGCCCCCCTGGTCGTGACTAGGGGGCTTGTGGGGTCCCTGCAGGCCCCGTGCCCTAATTCTCAGGCTTCCCGATCTTTTTCTGTTTCGAAAAAAACTTTCTGGAAGTTTCGTTCCGTTTGGACTCCGTTGAAAATCCTCCTCTGAAAGGGGTCAAAAACATGGAAAAAACAGGAATTGGCACTTGGCACTGAGTTAATAAATTAGTCCCAAAATATATATAAAAGGCATACAAAACATCCAAAGTTTGACAAGATAATAGCATGAAACCATCAAAAATTATAGATACGTTGGAGATGTATCAAGCATCCCCAAGCTTAACTCCTGCTCTTCCTCGAGTAGGGAAGTGATAAATAATGAATTTTTGATGTGGAATGCTACCTAGCATAGTTGTCCTTTGCAACTTATTTCATGTGACATGAATGTTCAGATCCGTAAGATTCAAAAAATAGTTTGCTATTGGCATAAAAACAATAATACTTCAAGCAAACTAGCAAGGTAATCATGAACTTTCGAAATAACAAGGCCAAAGAAAGTTATCCCTACAAAATCATATAGTCTGGCTATGCTCCATCATCCTCACACAACTAATATAAATCATGCACAACCCCGGTATTGTCCAAGTAATTGTTTTCGCACTCTTACTTTCTCAAACTTTGTATAACTATCATGCAAGACATGAGCGCGAGCCATGGATATAGCACTATAGGTGGAATAGACTGTTGTCACATCACTGGATCCCTAACTAGGGTTTAGTATTTGTGCTCATGTTTTCTTCCTTTGCATTCAAGAATTTGAAACAAACTCCAAAGAAGTGGTGCAACTCAATACAAAAACCCTAGCCACATCTAATTCAAGGAAATTCAAATCTTGCCAAAATCAATGAACCCAAAATGGCCTTCTTAAAAGTTCAATATTTCTGATAAATATTGAAAACAAATTATCAGGGGAGAAAACTATTTTCAAATCACTTTTGGCATTTTATTTAAAACCAGCAAGTCCCTGAATTCAAACTTATATTTGAATTCACAAATATATAAGCTTTCAAAAATGCTGAAGACTTTATGGGTGATTGGAAATATTCCAACTAATATCGCAGCATTTTGAAACTATTTTTAGTTTTGATTTAGTGCCAAAAATTAATAGCAACAATGTCAGCATGTAAAATAGAAAACAAAAACAGAAGAAAAGAAAAAAAAACCTAAACTACGCTCACCTGCGAGGCCCAGCCCACCAGGGGCACGGTCGTCTTCTTCCTCTGCCTTCTGGCAGAGGAGAGATCGACCACGGTGGCCTCCTCCGCCTCCTGCTTCGCCGTGGCGCTCTCCGGTGCCCCCAGGACAGCGCGACAACGGGGATGACCTCCCCGAGCGCGTCCCTATCCTTCCTCGCTCTCCATTCCTCCCCCTCCTCTCGGTTTCTTCCCCTCTCTTCCTGCCGCCATTGACAGGAGCTTGAGCTCGAGGAGCCCGAGCTCTCTGGCCACAGGGAAGCCCCCCCCCCTGAGTGCTCCATCCTCTCTGCAACATCGATCTTGACGTGTACGCCAATGGAATCGTCCTCCCCGAGCCCTACAACGCTCCATTGTCGTCGTCTTCAACCTCCGGCCGCCGGCAAGTCGACGGTGGATCGCCGGCTACAGCCCCTCCCCGAGCAGTTTGAGCCCAGCTTCGTCTCGACCGTGAGCTTGTGAGCATTTTCCCCGTGTTTCCCCTCTCTCTCCGGCACTCTAGCCACGGGACCGACGAGCCCGAGCTCCAGCAGCCGCCTCGGCTTGTCGCCGGCATGCTCCGGCCACCCTCAGCCCCTCCTGATGCCCGTAGTGGATGAGGCCGAGCCTGGGGATCATCCCAGTGCTCTCGGCACTCGATCCTGAGCACCACAGCACGCTCTGGTGCGTCTCCGGCGAAGATCCGCCGTGGATCTGGTCGCCACCGGTCAGACTCCGGCGGGGGACGACGTGGCCGGCCTAATCCCAGTGGATTAGCACTAAGTATCCACTAACAGTGGGCCCTAGCAGTGGGTCAAACCCACTTACGGGCTGGTCAGCGCGGGATTATCTCCTATGTCGCTCACCAGTGGCCCCCACCTATCAGGTTTGACCTGACCAGGTCGGTTGACCTGCTCACGTAGTGCTGACGTGGTTATGACGCAATAAAGAGATTTTCTGATTTTAAAGAATTCCAAAAAATGCCCAAAACTTCTAAAAATCATAGAAAATAATCTGTAACTCCAATGAAAATAATTTATATATGAAAAAGTAACAGAAAAATTCAAGGAATCTGATTTTGATACTTTCAAACATGTTTGAAAATGTTAACATCACCAAACGGATTAAATGATGATTAGGATAACCTTATTAAATAATTTGGAGTTGGAATTTGAAATCCATTTGAATTCCACTTCAAATATTATGACCAAACCATGATCAAGAACAACCAGCAACCCAACATACCATCATCATGCATGCTAAAACAAGATTACCTGAGCATCAGGTCGAATCAATTAAAAGGGTATTTCAAAATACCTTGTTTGAGGTGATATTTGAATCTTGATTCAAATCCACTTCAACTTAAGAAATGGTAGCTACATTAGCCTACCACCTTTCATTTTCATGCCATGCTCATGCATCATCTTGTTGCATATGATTGTTATTGACAGATATTGTTCTTACCGGTAGGCCCCGCTCCTTCGGATTCCACCGAATATCCGACTGACGGATACTGTCCCTCTGCTGAGCAACAAGGCAAGCAACCATTTTGATCATCCCGATAAATCCCATGTTCTCGCTTCTGCTCTTACTTATTGCATTAGGATCAAATGCTTCAAATGCTTTTGCCACGTTAGTTGAACCCACTTCCTTTGCATGACATGTCTTTGTCACAGTAAATAGCTGAACCTTGCAACCTAGCATACCTGGTAGATGCTTTAGCCATGATGTGCCTTATCCTACTATGCATGCTATGCTTAGAGTTGTGTATGGTCTGTTATCTGGGTGATGAACAGAATTATGAGAATGTGTTGAGTAAGTAAAGGTTGTGAGTTGAACCTGATTTGGTAAAGGCACCGGTGAAAGGCTATGTAGTAGTACATGGCGGGTTGTTTCATTGGAACCGTCCTTAGGAACTGAATTCCGTGTATGTAGTCCAAGACGAGATACTACCACATGCTGGGCCCTGAAATATGACCCCGCTCGACTTATTAATCACTTAGTACTCGGTCCAGGAGTTGCAAGTAGTTTCTGGTGTTTATAGTCATGCTGGAGGCCGTGCGTAGCGCTGACCTTAGAGGTGGGCTATGATGCGGTAGGCCATGGCACGGTGTACCAAGTGGCACCCGAATGGTGGGCTTGGGAACCCTGCGCACATCGTTTGGGGCCGTGGCGGAAACCTCGGCCGGACTTCCGTGCGGGTTACCCTCAGATAGGCGATAGACCTGGACTAAGTATTAGC
Source organism: Hordeum vulgare subsp. vulgare (assembly GCF_904849725.1). Taxonomy (NCBI): domain Eukaryota; kingdom Viridiplantae; phylum Streptophyta; class Magnoliopsida; order Poales; family Poaceae; genus Hordeum; species Hordeum vulgare. The sequence goes on along the minus strand of NC_058519.1, from coordinate 117,284,267 downwards.
GTGGTTAACAGTCGTGGCCGAGTCCCTCGCTGGGCTTCCGCTTGAAGGTTGCCGAGGTGCATGACGTGCACATGGAGATAAGTGGCGAGAGTGTGTATGATGAAGTACACCCCTGCAGGGTTATGATCTTTATGAATAGCGCGTCCGCGGATATGGGCTGCTTGGAGACATATGTTGTTCATAGATAACTATAATGGCTACTCATAAAATTGTCAAGATAAGTGTGAGTGTCGTGGACGGCATTTCCGTAAGGAGACGGAATGATTCCACAATGGAGTATTGTTGTGGTGTTAGTGGACCCGTGTGCGAGAAATCAAAGTTGTCATAACTATTTAAAAATGCAAGTTGTCTAGCCACGAGTCAAATGCTGGCTTTCCGCATGAAACCCCACAATTCCTTATTGATACATTGCATGAGTAGATAGCTTATCCTAAAGTCTTGCTGAGTACTTTTGTACTCACGTTTGCTTAATAAATTGTTGCAGAGGTTGTTAATGACCCTAATGGAGGGTTCTACCTAGACATCGACGACGACGAGTAGCTGGTATCCCAGCTAAGATCTGGCCCTAGGATGGGTTTGTAGATAGTCAGGCCATGTGCCTTTATCTTTCCATCTGTATGTACTAAGACAGCTTTACTCTTCCGTTGGTTTGTAAGAATTGTGTGTATGACTTGTGATGATGGGTCGTGAGACCCCTACCTTGTAATATTATGTGTGTGGCTCTTCCGAGCCTTCTAAATAAAGTTTGTATGTTTATGGTTATGTTGTGATGCCATCGATGTATCTATACATATCGGTATGCCATGCGTACGTATGTTGTACTTGATATGTATGGGGTTCGAATATCTAGCCGTAGGCTTTAGTAGCACTCCTTACAGGGAAATGCCCCTTTGTGATTCCAACGAGACATGGTAGTTCGCTACTGCTCCGGACACTTTGGTTGACCGGCATGTGTCCTTCTTAGCTGCTGTGTCTGTCCCTTTTGGGAAATGTCACGCGATGTAATAGAGTCCTTGTAGCTTGCTACGACTCGTCTACATTCACTGATGAACGACACCTGCTTTGCTGGGTCATGTATGCATGTCCCTGTGCGGAACTTCCGCTTTGGTTTATGACTAGATATGTTGATCCGGGTTCTTTGTCATTGGATTGCTAGCGACACAATTGCATACGCGAGTCAAAAGGCGCAAATAGTCCCGGCTAAGGTAATGCTGCAGCCGTGGGGATAACCGGGCATGAGACCGCAAAGAGATGCGATGTGTTATAGGCTGGATTCCTATGGCTTAGGATCGGGGTCCCGACAGCGTTGGTATCAAAGCCTGACTGACTGTAGGACTACTAAGCCAAACTGGTTGAAGTTGAGTCTAGAATTGCTTTAGTTATATATAAGGGAATTGTTTGTGGAAGGGAACGTAAGACTCTTGTTTCTCTTCTCAAGTTATTCTATCCTGGTCATCCTCGTCTTTTTTGCAGGGATTAAGGACTAGGTTACTTATATTCTCTTAGGCTCGTGTTTCTGATCGGTAGATTGTAGGACAACGGGTCGAGAGTTATTTCGGGTTTCCTTTATCCCAAGGAAAAGGATGTAAGTTTTGATGATCAGAGAATTGAACTTGATAGTTGAGTGGTTACGCTATCCTATTTTTATGGGTTGTCTCAAAATTGTTTTTGAGCATTTACAGCCATTATGTTGCCCAATTTTGTCTTCAGAGCTCTAATGCTTTTGCATTACTCTCTATTTTCAGATGCCTGGCCGTCCTTCTCATCAGGTGGTTCGTCTGACTAGGTGCATTGATGTGCCAGGTCATACGGCCATGCTAGTCAGGATGATGTCAGTGTCCGGTTACCGCTGGTACCCAGAGTACACAGTGGAAGAGGAGTACCAGGATTTTAATCATAGCCAGTACCTGTGCACTATTAGGGTATTCCCAGATTACCCTGGAGCTGAGGAGCCAATCCATTGGTCTGATGGATTGGGGGTCACTGTTGACATGGCAGTACAAGATGCTCCCTATTCAATGCTGACCATCATGAGGGCTAGACATACACTGCTGCAGAATTCTGAGTTCTGCTATGTTCCTGCCTCTCAGCCAGGTGAAGAAGGAAACCTCAGTGGGGTCTACTTTGATTCCTCTTTGGAGGATCCGCTGCTGCAGTCCACTGCTGAGATGCTAGAGAATAGAGACAGGGATGCTCGTGCCCTTCGTATGGAGCTCTATGCTACACGTGCCCGACTGTGGATGGCTTTGACGCAGCTGGCACCTGTAGTCCAAGCAGGGTATGGAGATATGGAGATGTTGAACCTTGTTAGAACCCATCTTCCGGCTCATGTTGACTGGCCTGCTATAGGAGGAGTCACCCCTCTTTGGGGACCTCTACTACCACCAGTCACGGGACCAAGGCCACATCCGTGTTCTTATGGATCCCAGGGGTCTCAGGCTGGAGTATTTCCTGATCCGCAGGTTGAGCTTCGAGGCCATGGAGGCAATCTTTATGAGATGTTCTATGCGGATGCCTGAACCGTGAGTGGAAGGATAGTATGGTAGTAGCTGTACTTTCACAGTCCTGTGTGACTTGTGAAGTATGCTTGTGTCGTGAAATGAATTCCGGAGGCATAGATAAATAATGTATAGGAAGCTTGGAAGCCTCTGATGAGTAGTTTCATGTTTTCAGTAGTTTTCTCTTTGGTTAAGGTTGTACTGAACTATGTAATGGTGTGTATGAACAATGGTGTATATATAGCAGTTGCTTGTTACCATGTTGTTCGGATATTCATTTCCGCATTCCATGTGTTCTGTGCATTCTTAATCCATAGCTAGTATTGATGTTGATATTGTTCTAAGCTGTGAGTTTGTTTGTCAGGATGGTGTTCACCAGGTTGAATCGTGCCCCTGCTCATGAGCAAGGCGAGGGTAGTCAAGCGTCGTAGGAGGAACTGCCTCACCAGCCCTGTCTGGCGGAAGTTATGCTTGAGGCACAGAGAAACAAAAGGGAGACCAACCGACTGTTAGAACGTATTGAGCAAAATACGGCTCGTCAGCCTAGGAATGCTGCAGTGTCCCTCAATGACTTTCTGAAGCTGAATCCTCCAAAGTTCCATCACTCCGTCGATCCCCTCGACGCTGATGATTGGTTGTGCAGTATATCACGCAAGATTCGCTCTAGGAATGTTTCTGAGACCGACAGGGTGACCTTTGCGGCGTACTTTCTGGAAGGACCTGCCAATCTGTAGTGGGAGAACTTTGAAGCTATGTGTCCTGCTGAACCAGCAGCCACATGGGCAGACTTTAGTGTAGCCTTCTGTCTGCACCATATTCTAGAGGGCCTGATGGACAGAAAGAGAGAGGAGTTTTGTACATTCACCCAGGGAAAATTGATCGTGGATGCCTATAGCCGCGAGTTCGGTAACCTCGCCCGCTATGCAACAGAGGAGGTGTCTACTGATGACAAGAAGCAAGCAAGATTCCGTAAGGGTGTGAGCCCTGAGCTTCGTCGTGATTTGCGCCTCCACGAATGTACAAGCTTCCAAGCCCTGGTCAACAAGCCGATCAGTGCCGAGACTGGTCATACCGACTAGGAAGTCACAAAGAAGCACTCCCGTGACTTTGGCTCGTCATCTCATTCCGTGTTTCCAAAATGCACGCTGTGGGTTCCAAATAGTTCTCTGCCGCCAAGATACACTCCGAGGCCATCCTATGTGGATCCTCAGACGAATCAGACCAACCTTCCAGCAAAAACCTATGGTGGTCTAGCTAGCAATGTTGCACCACGTGCCAATCAGGTAATTTGTTACAAGTGTGGAGAACGAGGGCACTATTCCCGAGAGTGTCCTCAGAATGTGGGTGCCAAGCAACCCGGAAAGTCCGTTGGGCAAGGCAAGTCGGGCAAAGCTTATTATGTGAAGCCAACTCATGCACGTGGCCGTGTGAACTATGTTTCAGCAGAAGAAGCTGCAGAGGATCCCGACGTCATACTGGGTACGCTCCTTGTTAATCATCACCCAGCGTTTGTTTTTTTACACTGGGTCTTCTCATTCCTTCATTTCAGAAAGTTATGCACAGTTGCATAACATGTCTTTCTGTGATATGCCAATCCCATTGGTTGTCCAAACCCCTCGTAGTAAGTGGCAAACCTCCAGGATAACCTATGACAATGAAATTCTAGTAGACATGCTAGTTTTTATAGCATCATTGATAGCCCTGAAATCTTCGGATATCAATATCATCTTGGGTATAGACTGGATGTCATCTCACTATGCCAAGATTGATACTCATTCTAGAAATGTTCAGCTTACCCATCCCTCGGGTGAGATAGTCAATGTCTCTACTCGAGTTGCCAAATGCCAACTCTATTCCCTCAATGCCAACCCTCTTCCAGAACTTGAAGACATTCCTCTAGTCCGTGACTTCCCGGATGTTTTTCCACAGGAACTGCCAGGAATTCCACCTGACAGAGATGTAGAGTTTGTGATAGATCTTGTTCCGGGAACCGTTCCAATAGCCAGAAGACCATATAAGATGGCACCCCTGGAGCTAGCCAAACTCAAGAAGCAACTAGATGAGGCCTTGAATAAAGGTTTCATACGTCCTAGCTCTTCTCCTTGGGCTTGTCCCGTCCTCTTCGTCAAGAATAAAGACGGAACGGATTGGATGGTTGTAGATTACCGACCAGTTAATTTGTCACCATAAAGAACAAGTATCCGCTCCCCAGGATCAACGACTTGTATGATCAGCTCGCTGGATCCTCAGTCTTCTCAAAAATGGATTTGAGTTTGGGATACCATCAAATCAAGATCAAGAACGGGGACATTCCAAAAACGGCTTTTGTCACTCGTTATGGCCAATACGAGTACAACGTCATGTCCTTCGGTTTAACCAATGCCCCATCCACTTTCTTTCGCTTGATGAATTCAATCTTCATGGAGTATTTGGATAAATTCGTCGTAGTACACCTCGATGATATTCTCATCTACTCGAAGAACGAACAAGAACATGCCAAGCATCTAAGGCTGGTAGTGATGAAACTTCGAGAGCATTGCCTTTATGCCAAGTTTTCAACATGTGAATTTTGGTTACCAGAAGTGACCTATCTAGGTCACGTAATCTCTGTTAAGGGTATTGTTGTCAATCCCGAGAGAGTTCAAGCTGTCCTTGATTGGACTCAACCTAAATCGGTTAAGCAAGTTAGGAGTTTTCTAGGTCTAGCGAGCTATTGTCGCCGCTTTGTCAAGAATTTATCCAAGGTTGCAAAGCCTCTAACTAAACTCCTCAAGAAAGATAAAAAGTTCGAGTGGACACCACAGTGTGAGCATAGTTTTGAGGAACTGAAAAGACGCCTGACTTTCGCACATGTGTTGCTACCACCAGATTTCTCTAAGGACTTTGTTATCTACTGCGACGCCTCGCGACAAGGATTAGGTTGCATTCTCATGCAAGATTGTCATGTGATTGCATACGCATCTCGAAAGTTACGTCCACATGAGGATAATTATCCCACACATGATCTTGAGCTTGCAGCTGTAGTCCATGCACTTAAAACCTGGCGACATTACCTTCTTGGTAATCGTTGCGAAATATTCACTTATCACCAAAGTCTGAAATATATCTTCACCCAGCCGGATTCGAATCTCAGGCAAAGACGGTGGGTTGATTTGATCACGGATTACAACTTAGGGATAACTTACACCCCGGGGAAGGCCAATGTTATGGCTGATGTACTAAGTCATAAGTCTTATTGTAACAATCTGATGCTACAATGAGGTCAACCACATCTCTATGAGGAATTTCGGAAGTTAAATATTCATATTGTTCCTCAAGGATTCCTTTCTACCCGGGTGGCGAAGCCTACCCTTAAGGATCAAATCATAGCTGGCCAGAAGCGTGATAAGGGTATATCACGGATCAAGGAGAATATTATTAGCGGAAACGCTAATGAATTCTCCATGAATGATCAAGGTGTTGTGTTCTTCCAGAATCGTCTAGTGGTTCCCAAGAATCCACATCTAAGGCAGTTAATCCTTAAGGAAACTCATGATTCTCCTCTTACCATTCATCCTGGTAGTACTAAGATGTGTCAGGACCTACGCGAGAGGTTTTAGTGGACTAGGATGAAGAGATAAATTGTTGAGTTCGTTGCTAACTGTGACGTTTGTCGTCGAGTCAAGGCAGAACATCAAAGGCCTGCTGGCACCCTTCAACCTTTAGCTATTCCTGAATGGAAATGGGATAAAGTCAGTATGGATTTCATTACCGGATTTCCCAAGACCAAGAAAGGAAATAATGATATCTTTGTGGTCATTGACCGTCTTTCCAAAGTAGCTCATTTTCTTCCAGCTCGTGAGAGTATAACAGCTAGCCAGCTACCAGAGTTATACATCTCTCGAATAGTATCTCTTCATGGTGTTCCTTTGGAGATTAACTCAGATTGTGGAAGTATCTTTACTTCTCACTTCTGGGAGAGTTTTCAGAATGCTATGAGGACTCACTTATCTTGTAGCACTTCTTTCCATCCTTGATCAAGTGGTCAAGTAGAAAGAGTGAATCAAGTCCTAGAAGATATGCTCCGAGCTTGAGTTATATCGTTCGGTATGAATTGGGAGAAGTGCCTTCCATTCGCTGAATTTGCTTATAACAATAGTTATCAATCAAGCTTGGGCAAAGCTCCTTTTGAAGTTCTCTATGGACGAAGATGTCGAACACCTCTTAATTGGTCAGAAACCGGAGAGAGGCAACTCTTTGGCCCGAATATGATCCAGGATGCAGAAGAGCAGGTTCGCATTATTCGTGAAAAGTTGAAAACTGCCCAGTCTCGTCAAAAGAGAGAATATGATCGTCATCATAAGGATGTGACCTTTGATATTGACGAGAAGGCTTACCTTCAGGTTACACCTTTGAAGGGTACCCATCGATTCGGTATCAAGGGCAAGTTGGCTCCTCGTTACGTTGGTCCTTTTCGCATTCTTGCCAAACGAGGAGAAGTTGCCTACCAGTTGGAACTTCCTCCGCATCTTTCCAAGGTTCATGATGTTTTCCATGTCTCACAACTCAGGCGTTGTTTTTCGGATCCTATCCGTGAAGTGGACCATGAAACGCTTGATCTCCAAGATAACCTTTCATACCGAGAATACCCTGTGCGTATTCTTGATCAAGCTGAGCGTACCACTCAATGTCGAAACCTCAAGTTTCTTAAAGTTTAATGATCAAATTATTCCGAAAAGGAGGCAACATGGGAAAAAGAGGATCGTCTCCGACTTGAGTATCCCGCACTATTCCCGACGATTTCCAAATCTCGGGACGAGATTCTTTTGAGTGGGGGTGTGTTGTCACATCCTTGGATCCCTAACTAGGGTTTAGTATTTGTGCTCATGTTTTCTTCCTTTGCATTCAAGAATTTGAAACAAACTCCAAAGAAGGGGAGAAAACTATTTTCAAATCACTTTTGGCATCTTATTTAAAACCATCAAGTCCCTGAATTCAAACTTATATTTGAATTCAAAAATATATAAGCTTTCAAAAATGCTGAAAACTTTATGGGTTATTGGAAATATTCCAACTAACATCCCAGCATTTTTCAAACTATTTTTAGTTTTGATTTAGTGCCAAAAATTAATAGCAACAATGTCAGCAAGTAAAATAGAAAACAAAAACAGAAGAAAAGAAAAAAAACCTAAACTACGCTCACCTGCGAGGCCCAGCCCACCATGGACAGTGTCGTCTTCTTCCTGTGCCTTCTGGCAGAGGAGAGATCGACCACGGCGGCCTCCTACACCTCCTGCTTCGCCGTGGCGCTCTCCGGTGCCCCCAGGACAGCGCGACAACGGGGATGACCTCCCCGAGCGCGTCCCTGTCCTTCCTCGCTCTCCATTCCTCCCCCTCCTCTCGGTTTCTTCCCCTCTCTTCCTGCCGCCATTGACAGGAGCTTGAGCTCGAGGAGCCCGAGCTCTCTGGCCACAAGGAAGCCCCCCCCCCCCGGAGTGCTCCATCCTCTCCGCAACATCGAGCTTGACACATACACCAACGGAATCGTCCTCCCTAAGCCCTGCAACGCTCCATTGCCGCTGTCTTCAACCTCCGGCCGCCGGCAAGTCGACGGTGGATCGCCGGCTATAGCCCCTCCCCGAGCAGTCTGAGCCCATCTTCGTCTCCACCGTGAGCTTGCGAGCATTTCCCCCCTGTTTCCCCTCTCTCTCCGGCACTCTAGCCACGGGACCGACGAGCCCGAGCTCCGGCAGCTGCCTTGGCTCGTCGCCGGCATGCTCCGGCCACCCTCAGCCCCTCCTGATGCCTGTAGTGGATGAGGTCGTGGATGGGGATCATCCCAGTGCTCTCGGCACTCGATCCCGAGCACCACAGCATGCTCTGGTGCGTCTCCGGCAAAGATCGCCGCGGATCTGGTCGCCGCCGGTCAGTCTCCGGCGCGGGACAACGTGGCCGGCCTAATCCCGGTGGATTAGCACTAAGTAGCCAGTGAAAGTGGGCCCTAGCAGTGGGTCAAACCCACTTAGGGGCTGGTCAGCGCGGGATTATCTCCTGTGTCGCTGACCAGTGGCCCCACCTGTCAGGTTTGACCTGACCAGGTCGGTTGACCTGCTCACGCAGTGCTGACGTGGTTATGACGCAATAAAGAGATTTTTTGATTTTAAAGAATTCCAGAAAATGCCCAAAACTTTTGAAAAACATAGAAAATAATCTGTAACTCCAATGAAAATAATTTATATATGAAAAAGTATCAGAAAAATCCAAGGAATCTGATTTTGATATTTTCAAACATGTTTGAAAATGTTAACAACACCAAACAGATTAAATGATGATTTGGATAACCTTATTAAATATTTGGAGTTGGAATTTCAAATCCATTTGAATTCCACTTCAAATATTATGACCAAACCATGATCAAGAACAACCAGCAAACCAACATACCATAATCATGCATGCTAAAACAAGATTACCTGAGCATCAGGTCGAATCAATTAAAAGGGTATTTGAAAATACCTTGTTTGAGGTGATATTTGAATCTTGATTCAAATCAACTTCAACTTAAGAAATGGTAGCTACATTAGCCTACCACCTTTCATTTTCATGCCATGCTCATGCATCATCTTGTTGCATATGATTGTTATTGATTGATATTGTTCTTACCGGTAGGCCCCGCTCCTCCGGATTCCACCGAATATCCGACTGACGGATATTGTCCCTCTGCTGAGCAACAAGGCAAGCAACCATTTTGATCATCCCGATAAATCCAATGTTCTCGCTTCTGCTCTTGCTTATTGCTTTAGGATCAAATGCTTCAAATGCTTTTGCCACGTTAGTTGAACCCACTTCCTTTGCATGACCTGTCTTTGTCACAGTAGATAGCTGAACCTTGCAACCTAGCATACCTGGTAGATGCTTGAGCCATGATATGCCTTATCCTGCTATGCATGCTATGCTTAGAGTTGTGTATGGTCTGTCATCTGGGTGATGAACAAAATTGTGAGAATGTGTTCATTAAGTAAAGGTTGTGTGCTGAACCTGATTTGGTAAAGGTACCGGTGAAAGGCTATGTAGGAGTACATGGCGGGTTGTTTCATTGGAACCATCCTTAGGAACTGAGTTCCGTGTATGTAATCCTGGACGAGATACTACCACATGCTGGGCCCTGAAATATGACCCCGCTCGACTTATTAATCACTTAGTACTCGGTCCAGGAGTTGCAAGTAGTTTCTGGTGTTTATAGTCATGCTGGAGGCCGTGCGTAGCGCTGACCTTAGAGGTGGGCTATGATGCGGTAGGCCATGGCACGGTGTACCAAGTGGCACCCGAATGGTGGGCTTGGGAACCCTGCGCACATCGTTTGGGGCCGTGGCGGAAACCTCGGCCGGACTTCCGTGCGGGTTACCCTCAGATAGGCGATAGACCTGGACTAAGTATTAGCGTGGTTAACAGTCGTGGCCGAGTCCCTCGCTGGGCTTCCGCTTGAAGGTTGCCGAGGTGCATGACGTGCACATGGAGATAAGTGGCGAGAGCGTGTATGATGAAGTACACCCCTGCAGGGTTATGATCTTTATGAATAGCGCGTCCGCGGATATGGGCTGCTTGGAGACATATGTTGTTCATAGATAACTATAATGGCTACTCATAAAATTGTCAAGATAAGTGTTAGTGTCGTGGACGGCATTTCCGTAAGGAGACGGATTGATTCCACAATGGAGTATTGTTGTGGTGTTAGTGGACCCGTGTGCGAGAAATCAAAGTTGTCATAACTATTTAAAAATGCAAGTTGTCTAGCCACAAGTCAAATGTTGGCTTTCCGCATGAAACCCCACAATTCCTTATTGATACATTGCATGAGTAGATAGCTTATCCTAAAGTCTTGCTGAGTACTTTTGTACTCACGTTTGCTTAATAAATTGTTGCAGAGGTTGTTAATGACCCTAATGGAGGGTTGTACCTAGACATCGACGACAACGAGTAGCTAGTATCCCAGCTACGATCTGGCCCTAGGATGGGTTTGTAGATAGTCAGGCCATGTGCCTTTATCTTTCCATCTGTATGTACTCAGACAGCTTTACTCTTCCGCTGGTTTGTAAGAATTGTGTGTATGACTTGTGATGATGGGTCGTGAGACCCCTACCTTGTAATATTATGTGTGTGGCTCTTCCGAGCCTTCTAAATAAAGTTTGTATGTTTATGGTTATGTTGTGATGCCATCGATGTATCTATACATATCGGTATGCCATGCGTACGTATGTTGTACTTGATATGTATGGGGTTCGAATACCTAGCCGTAGGCTTTAGTAGCACTCCTTACAAGGAAATGCCCCTTTGTGATTCCAACGAGACATGGTAGTTCGCTACTGCTCCGGACACTTTGGTTGACCGGCATGTGTCCTTCTTAGCTGTTGTGTCTGTCCCTTTTGGGAAATGTCACGCGATGTAATGGAGTCCTTGTAGCTTGCTACAACTTGTCTACATTCGCTGATGACCGACACCAGCTTTGCTGGGTCATGTATGTTTGTCCCTGTGCGGAACTGCCGCTTTGGTTTATGACTAGACATGTCGATACGGGTTCTTTGTCATTGGATTGCTAGCGGCACAATTGCATACGCGAGTCAAAAGGCGCAAAAGGTCCCGACTAAGGTAAGGCTGCAGCCGTGGGGATAACCGTGCGTGAGACCGCAAAGAGATGCGATGTGTTACAGGCTGGATTCCTATGGCTTGGATCGGGGTCCCGACAAGTGTGGTGGTGGTTGTGAGACAAAAAGGAGGAGATGGTCACATGGACTTGGCATATCAAAAGGCTATGGATATGCCCATGAATAGATATCAATGTGAATGAGTAGGGATTGCCATACAAAGGATGCACTAGAGCTATAAGTATGTGAAAGCTCAAAAGTAGAATTAGTGGGTGTGCATCCAACTTGCTTGCTCACGAAGGCCTAGGGCAATGTTGAGGAAGCCCATCATTGGAATATACAAGCCAAGTTATATAATGAAGATTCCCACTAGCATATGGTGGTGACGAAATGAGAGTCTCTCAATCATGAAGAACATGGTGCTATTATGAAGCACAAGTGTGGAAAAAGATAGTAGCATTGTCCCTTCTCTCTTTTTCTCTCTCTTTTTTTATTTGGGCTCTTAGGCCTCTTTTTTTTCTTTTTTTTATTTGGGCACTTTGGCCTCTTCTTTTTTTTATTTCCTCACATGGAACAATGCTCTAATAATGATGATCATCACACTTTTATTTACTCACAGCTCAAAGCTTAGAAATGACTCTATAGGAAATGCCTCCGGCAGTGTACCGGGATGTGCAATGATCTAGCATGGCGTATGACGTTGAAACATCTCGCTAGCTATCTTACGATCATGCAATGGCAATATGAGAGTGACGGCACAAGTCATGAGACGGAACGATGGGAGTTGCATGGCAATATATCTCGGAATGGCTATGAAAATGCCATAGTAGGTAGGTATGGTGGCTGTTTTGAGAAAGGCATATGGTGGGTTTGTGCACCGGCAAAAATTGCGCGTCACTAGAGAGGCTAGCAATGGTGGAAGGTGAAAATGCATCTATACCATGGACTCACATTAGTCATGAATAACTCACATACTTGCTGCGAAAGTTTTTATTAGTAATCGAAACAAAGTACTAAACGCATACTCCGAGGGGAAGGGTTGGTAGGTGTTAACCATCGCGCGATCCCGACATCAACCCAAAGGATGACAATCAATAGATCAATTATGCTCCGACTTCCTAACATAGCGGTTCACCATACGTGCATGCTACCGGAATTACTAACTTCAACACAAGTATTTCTAGATTCACAACACCCTACTAACATAACTCTTAATATTACCAAATCCACGTCTCAAAACTAATTGAGAGGAATCAAAACTTCTCTTTCTACTCAACGCACATGAAGATGGAGGTTTTTGTATCCTCTTTGGGTACCTATCACATTTGGAACTACTTTCATAGCATAAGCCAAATACCAAGTCACGCACCGCCGTGCTCTGAAAGAACTAAGTCAAGCACATAGAGCAAAATTATCTAGCTCAAAAAGATATAAGTGAAGCACTATGAGCATTCTAGCAAAATCACGATGAGTGCATGTCTCTCTCTAAAGGTGTGCAGCAAGGACGATTGTGACACAACAAAAAGAAAAGACTCATAATATACAAGACGCTCCAAGAAAAACACATATCATGTGGTGAATAAAAATATAGCTCCAAGTAATGTTACCGATGGATTGAAGATGAAAGAGGGGATGCCTTCCCGGGGCATCCCCAAGCTTAGGCTTTTTGGTGTCCTTGAATTTGGCTTGGGATTCCTTGGGCATCCCCAATCTTGAGCTCTTTCCACTCCTTATCTCTTTGTACATGAGAACATCACCCAAAACTTGAAAACTTCACAACACAAAACTTAAACAGAAACTCGTGATAACATTAGCACAAGAAAACAAACTACCACCACTTTAGGTACTGTATAAAATCTTTATTTCTATTTATATTGGTGTTGGAATACTGTATTCTCACTTTTCCATGGCTAGTACCCCCGATACTAACTATAGTTTCATCAAAACAAGCAACCACCTCAACAAAAACAGAATCTGTCAAAAACAGACCAGTCTGTAGAAATCAGTATACTTCGTATACTTCTGGTACCGCACAAATTCTGAAAAATTACGACTTCCTGGGAAAAAGGTATATCAACCAGCAGCAAAAATAATCAACTCAAAAGCTCGTTCTGAATAAAAATGAAAAATAATCTCGTGAGCGAAAAGTTTCTGTCTTTTTCCAGCAGGATCAAACAACCATCACCAAGACTAGTCATAAAGGTTTTGCTTGGCTCAAACACAAAAAGAAACACAAAAGACACTATCATAACAGAATTATGATGGTGTGGACGCAACAAAACAGAAAGAAAAAAGATAAATTCATTGGGTTTCCTCCCAACAAGCGCTATTGTTTAACGCCCTTAGCTAGGCATTGATAATTCAATGATGCTCACATAAAAGACAAGAATTGAAGCACAACGAGAGCATCATAAAGCATGTGAAAATCACATCTAAGTCTAACATACTTCCTATGCATAGGCATTTTATAGGAAAACAGATTGTCAAGACAACCAATAGTTACCATATGCAAGGAAGAAGAAAGAGACAATAGCGACCTCAACACAACGAGAGGTGGTTTAGTAACATGAAAGTTTCTACCACAATATTTTCCTCTCTGATAATAATTACGTGTGGGATCATAATCAAATTCAACAATATAGCTATCACAAAGGATATTCTTTTCATGATCCACATGCATGCAAAGTTGATGCTCTTCAAAAATAGTGGGATTATCATCAACTAAAGTCATGACGTCTCCAAACCCACTTTCAATAATATTGCAAACATCATATTCATCATGAGGCTTAAACAAATTTTCAAGATCATAAGAAAAATCATTACCCCAATCATGATCATTGCAACCAGTAGTGGAGATAGCAAAACTAGCATCCCCAAGCTTAGGGTTTTGCATATTTTTGGCATGATTATCACTAATAGAATTTATAGTGAAACCATTGCAATCATGCTTTTCATCCAAGCAGCCCGCGTGAATCACTTCATAAATTTCTTCCTCACAATTTTCAGATTCACGCATCTCAGGCAAAACTCCATAAAGAAAGTCAAGTGCACTCAACTCACTAGCAATTGGATCAACATAATTGGATCTCTTAAAGAGATTAGCAAGTGGGTGAGGATCCATATCACTAGATTTTCGGCAAGCGAAGATGCAAGCATATTGAAGGCACATAGCACACAAGCAAAGAAAAGGCAAGCAAAAGAAAGGGCGAACGAAAAAGGCAAATTGGTGAAGTGGGGGAGAGGTAAACGAGAGGCAACTGGCAAACAAAGTAAATGCAAGAGATGAGTTTGCGACACTTACTTGGATGAGTTCTTGACTTGATCCTACTCGGCAACGGCGCCAGAAATTCTTCTGCTACGGCGACAGTGATCTTCTGTCGTCTCTTGAGCTTGCGTTGGTTTTTCCCTTGAAGAGGAAAGGGCGATGCAGCACAAGAGCAGTAAGTATTTCCCTCAGTTTGAGAACCAAGGTATCAATCCAGTAGGAGAATCTCGTCAAGTCCAGAGTACCTGCACAAACACAAAAGAGCTTGCACCCAACGCTATAAAGGGATTGTCAATCCCTTCAAGTTTGGTTGCAAAGTGAGATCTGAAGGCGGAAAGTGAAACGAAGTGAATGAGTAAGGCTGAAAATATGGTGTGGAGTAGACCCGGGGGCCATAGTGTTCACTAGAGGCTTCTCTCAAAATAGCAAATAATACGGTGGGTGAACAAATTACTGTCGAGCAATTAATAGAACCGCGCAAAGTCATGACGATATCTAAGGCAATGATCATACATATAGGCATCACGTCCGAGACAAATAGACCGATACTTTCTGCATCTACTACTATTACTCCACACATCGACCGCTATCCAGCATGCGTCTAGTGTATTGAGTTCATGACGAACATAGTAACGCCTTAAGCAAGATGACATGATGTAGAGGGATAATATCAAACCAATGATGAAAACCCCATCTTTTTACCCTTGATGGCAACAACACGATGCGTGCCTCGCTACCCCTTATGTCAATGGGTGAGGTCACCGCACGTTATGAACCCAAAACCAAGCACTTCTCCCGTTGCAAGAATCATAGATATAGTTGGCCAAACAAAACCCACAACTCAAAGAGAATTACAAGGATATGAAATCGTGCATAAGAGAGATCAGAAGAAACTCAAATAAGATTTATAGATAATCTGATCATAAATCCACAATTCATAGGATCTTGACAAACACACCGCAAAAGAAGATTACATTGGATAGATATCCATGAAGATCATGGAGAACTTTGTATTGAAGATCCAAGGGAGAGAAGAAGCCATCTAGCTACTAGCTATGGACCCGTAGGTCTATGGTGAACTACTCACACATCATCGGAGAGGTCATGGTGTTGATGAAGAAGCCCTCCGTATCCGTATCCCCCCTCCGGCAGGGCACCAGAACGTGCCCCAGATGGGATCTTCCGGAGACACAAGCTTGCGGCGGTGGAAAAGTACTTTTTTTTGGCCGGCTACTGTAGGGAAAACACGTGGAAAAGTACTTTCGATGATCTCCTGATTTTTTCTCGGATTTTAGGGAATTTATAGGCGGAAGACCTAGGGAAGAGGTGGCCCAGGGATCCCACAAGCCTGGGAGGCACGGGCCCCCTGGCCGCGGCTAGGGGGCTTGTGGGGTCCCTGCAGGCCCCCTGCCCTGATTCTCACGCTTCCCAATCTTTTTCTGTTTCGAAAAAAATCTTTTTGGTAGTTTTGTTCCATTTGGACTACGTTCAAAATCCTCCTCTAAAAGGGGTCAAAAACATGGAAAAACAGGAGCTGGCACTTGGCACTGAGTTAATAAGTTAGTCCCAAAAAATATATAAAAGGCATACAAAACATCCAAAGTTGGACAAGATAATAGCATGAAACCATCAAAAA
This sequence comes from Hordeum vulgare subsp. vulgare, assembly GCF_904849725.1. Classification (NCBI taxonomy): domain Eukaryota; kingdom Viridiplantae; phylum Streptophyta; class Magnoliopsida; order Poales; family Poaceae; genus Hordeum; species Hordeum vulgare. The sequence goes on along the minus strand of NC_058519.1, from coordinate 117,268,250 downwards.
TTATAGATACGTTGGAGACGTATCAGGGCCCAAGAAGACCGGAAGCGTGGAGGCGAGGCTCGAAGCAATGGAGCAGCAAGTCTTCAAGTGCCAAGGGATGGTGGAACGCGGACTCAACGCCAACCACATGATGATCACGGAGTTCACCAATAAGCACAAGATCGATGCCAATGACATCGGGAAGCACCTCTCCAGGCTCTATGACAGAATTGATCACCTCCAAGCCCAGATCTATGACCTGCAGAACCAAAACTGTGAGTATGAGTATAGATTTAAATCAATACGGTGGCTCCAGATTTGAGGATTCCGGAGACTCGATTATCTTTCCATGATGGAGCACCTATGCCTTGGAAGACGGGGGATCAAATCCAGGTTGCAACAACTCCACCACCATCACCTTCGAAGGAAGACAACTAAGCATGGGTATGGGCAATCCCCTTGGCTTGTCCCAAGGTTGGGGGAGTTGCCCCGGTATCGTATCACCATCACGTGTTATGCTTTTAGCTTCTTCTTAGTTCGATCCTTTTTGATTTTATCTTTTTCTAGTAGAATAAACCTCTTAGTATGATCTAGGCTTGAGTTTTGCTTTGTGTCACCCCCAATGTAATCGAGTTCGTGAGTCATATAATAAAGAGTGTTTTAGTTAAGGGCCTTGCCTCATGCCATGATCTAAAGAAAAGAATAATAAAAGAACAATAGCATGAAAGATCATGTAATGATCTTGTGGGAAGTGATGACTTCACATATAAGACGAATGTTGATTGAAACTTGTTGCGGGTGGACAAACGTAGACATTGGTCATTGTTGCGATTAATAGGAAGTAATAAAGAAAGAGAGGTTCACATATAAATATATCATCTTGGGCACCATCTATGATTGTGAACACTCATTAAACTATTACATGCCTAGAAGTAGATGTTGGACAAGGAAGATAACATAATGAATTATGTTTGCTTGGTTCTGAACAATGTTATATGACTAGAGATCCCTTAGCATGTGACGCTTGCTTCCACCTCATATCAGCCAAAACTTCCGCACTAAGTAGAGATACTACTTGTGCATCCATAAACCTTCAACCCACTTTTTCCATGAGAGTCCACCATACCTACCTATGGATTGAATAAGATCCCTCAAGCAAGTTGTCATCGGTGCAAGCAATAAAAATTGCTCCCTAAATATGTATGATCTATTAGTGTGTGGAAAATAAGCTTTGTATGAACCTGTGATGAGGAAGACATAAAAGCGACAGACTGCATAATAAAGTTCTTTATCACATGAGGCAATATAAAGTGACTCCACACTAAGAGATTACACATTAAAACCTCAAAAGTGCATGACAACCTCTGCTTCCCTCTGTATAGGGCCTATCTTGTACCTTTACTTTTTATCCTTAAAAGAGTCATGGTGATTGACAACAATTCCTCATTTCGCCTTTATCTTGGCTAACGTCATGTGCAAGGGAAAGATGTATATTCATATGTCAACTTGGAAGTAAGTACTCATGAATTATTGTTGTTGACATTACCCTTGAGGTAAGTAGTTGGGAGGCAAAACTATAAGCCCCTATCTTTCTTTGTGTCCAACCGAAACTTTGATCTCATGAGTACCACGTGAGTTTTAGCAATTGTAGACGACTAAAAGATGATTGAGTATGTGGATTTGCTTTACAAGCTCTTATTTGACTCTTTCCGATGTTATGATAAATTGCAATTGTTTCAATGACTAAAGACTATTGGTTGTTAATTCTCAATAAGGTTCTTGATCCATACTTTACATTGTGTAGGAATTGTCACTTTAGCATAAGAGATTATATGACAATATTGTTGTTCTAATCATGATCATGATGCCTGCATGTCCATACTTTGTTTTATCGACACCTCTATCTCTAAACATGTGGGCATATTTGTTGATCTCGGCTTCCGCTTGAGGACAAGCGAGGTCTAAGCTTGGGGGAGTTGATACGTCCATTTTGCATCATGCTTTTATGTTGGTATTTATCGCTTTGTGGGCTGTTATTACACTTTACCGTACAATTCTTATGCCTTTTCTATCTTATTTTATAAGGTTTACATGAAGAGGGAGAATGCCTATAGCTGGAATTCTGGTCTGAAAAGGGATCAAGTTTGAGATACCTATTCTACGCAACTCCAAAAGCTGTGAAAATAAACGAGGAATTATTTTGGATTTTATGAAAAATATTGGGCGAAAGAAGTACCGGAGAGGAGCCACCACGAGGCCACAAGCCTGTCACGCTTGGCCTACCCCCCTGGTCGGGCCTGGGTGGCTTATGGGCCCCCTGTTGTCCCTCCGGCGCTCATCTTTTGCTATATGGAGGGTTTCGTTCCAGAAAAAATCAGAGGGAGGCTTTCGGGAAGACCCGCCGCCGCCACGAGACGGAACTTGAGCAGAACCAATCTAGAGCTCCGACAGGGTCGTCCTGCCGGGGAAATTTCCCTCCCGGAGGGGGAAATCGTCACCGTCGTCATCACCAACACTCCTCTCATCGTAGGGGACTCATCTCCATCAACATCTTCATCAGCACCATCTCATCTCCAAACCCTAGTTCATCTCTTGTAACCAATCTCCGTCTCGTGACTCCGATTGGTACTTGTAAGGTTGCTAGTAGTGTTAATTACTCTTTGTAGTTGATGCTAGTTGGATTACTCGGTGGAAGATTATATGTTCAGATCTTTGATGCTATTCAATACCTCTCTGGTCATGAACATAATTATGATTTGTGAGTAGTCACTTTTGTTCCTGAGGACATGGGATAAGTCTTGTTATAAGTAGTCATGTGAATTTGGTATTCGTTCGACATTTTGATGTGTTGTATATTGTTTTTCCTCTAGTGGTGTTATGTGAACGTCGACTACATAACATTTCACCATTATTTGGGCCTAGAGGAAGGCATTGGGAAGTAATAAGTAGATGATGGGTTGCTAGAGTGACACAAGCTTAAACCCTAGTTTATGCGTTGCTTCGTAAGGGGCTGATTTGGATCCACTAGTTTAATGCTATGGTTAGACTTTGTCTTAATTCTTCTTTCGTAGTTGCGCATGCTTGCGAGAGGGGTTAATCATAAGTGGGATGTTTTTTCAAGTAATGGCAGCACCCAAGCACTGGTCCACCCACATATCAAACTATCAAAGTAGCGAACGCGAATCATATGAACTTGATGAAAACTAGCTGAACATAAATTCCCATGTGTCCTCGGGAGCGCTTTACCTCATATAAGAGTTTGTCCAGGCTTGTCCCTTGCTACAAAAGGGATTGGGCCATCTTGCTGCACCTTTGTTACTATTGTTACTTGCTACTCGCTACGAATCATCTTGTCACACAACTATTTGTTACCGATAATTTCAATGCTTGCAGAGAATACCTTGCTGAAAACCACTTGTCAGTTCCTTCTGCTCCTTGTTGGGTTACACACTCTTACTTATCGAAAGGACTACGATAGATACCCTACACTTGTGAGTCATCACCAACCTGGTTGAAACTGCCCTATTGCTGATTGGTCCTCTCTTGCAACACCTGGATTAACATCTGGGTGTTAGCATTTGTTGCAGCCATGAACGCTTGCCAAGCCTCTGCAGGAGGAGGCGGCGGCGGAGGTGGAGGAGGTGGAGGGGGTGGTGGCGGAACATCAGCACCCTCGCGACCTGGATTCTGGCGAGTTGGTGGAGCCATCCTGAAGACGGACAACACATTAGACTTGAGAATAACATTCAAGGTAAAGCTGAATCAAAAGGCAGGAATATCTGAACAAGAATATTTAGCAATTGCACTCAAACAAAATAGTAAGAATGCTTCCTCAAAGTGACTGTCGACAATATCTGATTAGATACCACTTGCAAACCAAGTATGAGCTAGAACTTCTCGGAACAAACGTATGACAGAGATTCCATCCGATATCTTTGTGGAAATGATCGCACGGGCTCGAATTTACAGTAGCCATCCTGTGTCAGGCGGTGCACACGACTTACGAAGCATCCCCGAGTCGTAGCAAGCTACAAGGACTCTAAGACACAACGAGAACCGTTGTAAGACGACCGTGAACAAACGTACCCACTGAATGTCGAATCCCAACCTCACATCATGCATCTGTAGGAAGATTCTCCTATAAGTCACTACTTGATATCCCACCTATGAATTCCCGAAATATCTGGTCATGCAATCTGGTACACGGATACAACGAGTAATATTTCACACAACTCCTATACTAAACTCGTCCAGTGTATCACATCCGTCAACACACAACCAAAATCTCGGACCTTCATCTACTACAGACCCTCGTAATCACAACGATACAAAGTGTGGCGATACATCCGGAACTCTCTGCACCAGTACTGGGGAAGCCAGACTCCTCTCGTCACAACTAGTATTGAAGCAATTACGAACATCCTCCGTCCTGAGATACTAAGAAATCTGAATGATGGCGATGTGCACAAGAATCCCCTGGAGCTCAACTCCCTGAAAGAAATCAAGTCCGACAGGAGGCACCAAGACAAAACTCCGTCACATCGATATCATATAGATTTCAAAATACCCGCGTGATCCTAAAAAAATTCAGCGAGAAGAGGAGTAGAATTATTCCTAAGTCGAGAATCTCACCAGAGCATAGAATAGGAGAAAAAAGAAACCTACTATCCGATATAACTAAGACTCAATACATTTTACTAGACTCGACTCTGCCAAGTTCGATCACACAAAGGCTCCTATGGTCATAAGGCTCTGATTACCAACTTGTAACGACTAAGATGTGGCCCTTTCCTTATTTGGGGGCGAGGCCTCAAAAGGGGAAAGGGGCGCATCTATGCGTTTCGCAAACGGGATGATCATCACAATACATAATTAAAGACTAACAAGTAGGGCATACACTTGCCATCTGTTAAGAGTATATCATATATCTTACAGACACACATTATTCAGAGTAGCAGTAAGTCCAGCTACGGACTTAAACAGGAAAACAGATGATCTAACACATCCCGTATGCTAGCCCACAATCACGACCACTGCCTCAGTCTTCCAGATAGTTCACATACAAACGGCCAGAGTCCTCGTCGAACTCCCACTTCAGCTGGTTGTCATCAGGATCTCCTGCGTCGGGCGTACCTGTACCTGTTGGGGTTTGTAGTAATCTGTGAGCCACGGGGACTCAGCAATCTATTGACCATGGTACTGAATCTAGTCAAGTTATTAGGTCAGGAAGGTTTAGTGTATGGGTTTTCAGCAACCTAAGCATATATGGTGGCTAACTTACGATGATCAGAGTAATCATATGGTGGACTACGCGAGCGATCGAAGACTAGGTTGATGGAACTAGCTACGGGAACCAAACCTCAAGTTTCCTCGCGCTAGCCCCGCAGGCAGTCCAGTTTGGACCAACACTCATCAGGAGCACTGGCCCGGGTTGTTGATTAATTCCTCGGGGTAGCTATTCCCTATGCAAGTTATTATTAGGTGATTAGCAGATCAAAACCAATGTTGGGTCCTGCCGGACAAGCCTTAACACTACACAATTTATCAAGGGGGTCCCCATAACAACCCCGACAGTGTTAGGAGCGATTAGTTATGGAATCAAACACCGGTAAACGAAACTAAGGCAACAACAACGAAACAAATCACCCGGCAAAAGGCTACGCCTTCCGTCATTTACCAAGTATATAGGTGCATTAATTAAATAGCAGTTTAAACATAATGATATCAAAATACTCATGTTATCACATGAGACGGCAGGCACCTGCAACTAGCAAAGCTACTCATTAGAGGTTGAGCAAGCCTACTTAGCCAAACAACATTTGCTAGGAGAGGGAAGTGTTTGGGCTTCATGGCAAAGACAGGTGGCATTTATATCAAGTGGTAGGCAACAAGCATGTATTGAAGGAAACGTGATTCTAAGCATAACAAAGCTAGATACGGTATCAAGGTCACGGTCATCTTGCTGTGATGTCTTCAGCTTGGAACTGCTCCTGATCTTCCTGCACGTACTCTCCAGAATCCACGAACTCGCTCTCCGATCCCGATGCTACCTAAGATAAGATAACAACCAATGAACACCAACCCAACATGATGCAACAAGCAATATGATGCATGTGTGAAGAAAGAAGCATGCATTACTATCCTAGTCACTTTCATATGCATTAGTTGAGTTAATTGAATTCTAGAAAGAACCTCATATTAAGTTATCTTGACATGCATGAATATGGCATGAACATGTGCATCACGAGAAAGCGATGCAAAAACATATAAATAACATAGAGAACGGAGTTACGGATCAACCGGAAACTACGAAACAAGTTATGGAGACCTACAGTTGAGATCAGCCACAAACACACTCCAATGGCACTCCCCTGGTGTTACCAGGTTGCCACATGATCAAGCAACAAAACATAAGTGGGGTGGTGCATGGGAACACACCACACCATCAACAACGCCCACACAAGCTTCCAATCAACAAAAACATGCAATCTGTTTTCAACAGCATCATAGCAGTTTGTCCACCACATTTAAAGTAGCTACAACCATCTAAAAGAACCAAACAAGATATGAGGCACAAGCCATCCAAAATCTATACAACCCTGAACAAGAAGCTAATGCAAAGGGTCACCCATGAGAAGATCTATGGACACAAACTTGGACAAAATATCACAGATTCTAGGACTTAGTGAAAATCACATATTTTCACCAGCTGCTTATGCTCTGAAGCAGTTTGGCAGCCTCCAAAATGATATCTACAGGAAGTGTATAAGCATGAAATTTAACAGGGAGCTAGACAAACACAAAAGCTCACAAACTTTAGTTTGTTGCATGGGCTGATTCCCAACACAGGAGCTAATTCATCAGATTCCCACACTTAGTGAAAACCACAAGGTTTCACAAATCTGTCAGTTTCAGCCAAGTGTCAACTTTGACATGGCACAATAGGTGCATACAAATTCCTAAGAACAAAACAAAGACCCCATGTTGTAGAGGGGTTCACCCACTACCACTACTGTTGGAATTATGCCCTAGAGGCAATAATAAATATAGTTATTATTATAATTCCTGTATCAAGATAATAGTTTATTATCCATGCTATAATTGTATTGAATGAAGACTCATTTACATGTGTGGATACATAGACAAAACACCGTCCCTAGCATGCCTCTAGTTGGCTAGCCAGTTGATCGATGATAGTCAGTGTCTTCTGATTATGAACAAGGTGTTGTTGCTTGATAACTGGATCACGTCATTGGGAGAATCACGTGATGGACTAAACCCAAACTAATAGACGTAGCATGTTGATCGTGTCATTTTGTTGCTACTGTTTTCTGGAGAGGTATCTCGGGGCCCACTCGGTAATACAACATCACACACAAGCCTTGCAAGCAATGTAACTTAGTGTAAGTTGCGGGATCTTGTATTACGGAACGAGTAAAGAGACTTGCCGGTAAACGAGATTGAAATAGGTATGCGGATACTGACGATCGAATCTCGGCCAAGTAACATACCGAAGGACAAAGGGAATGACATACGGGATTATACGAATCCTTGGCACTGAGGTTCAAACGATAAGATCTTCGTAGAATATGTAGGATCCAATATGGGCATCCAGGTCCCGCTATTGGATATTGACCGAGGAGTCTCTCGGGTCATGTCTACATAGTTCTCGAACCCGCAGGGTCTGCACACTTAAGGTTCGACGTTGTTTTATGCGTATTTGAGTTATATGGTTGGTTACCGAATGTTGTTCGGAGTCCAGGATGAGATCACGGACGTCACGAGGGTTTCCGGAATGGTCCGAAAACGAATATTGATATATAGTATGACCTCATTTGATTACCGGAAGGTTTTCGGAGTTACCGGGAATGTACCGGGAATAACGAATGGGTTCCGGGAGTTCACCGGGGGGCAACCCACCCCGGGGAAGCCCATAGGCCTTTGGGGAGACACACCAGCCCTTAGTGGGCTGGTGGGACAGCCCGCAAGTGCCCTATGCACCAAGGAGAAGAAAATCAAGAGAGAAAGAAAAAAAAAGGAGGAGGTGGGAAGGAAGGGGGACTCCCTCCCACCAAACCTAGTCCAACTCGGTTTGGGGGGGGGGAGAGTCCTCCCCCTTGGACTCGGCCGACCCCCTTGGGGCTCCTTGAGCCCCAAGGCAAGGCCCCCTCCCTCCCACCTATATATACGGAGGTTTTAGGGCTGATTTGTGACGACTTTTCCACGGCAGCCCGACCACATACCTCCACGGTTTTTCCTCTAGATCGCGTTTCTGCGGAGCTCGGGCGGAGCCCTGCTGAGACAAGGTCATCACCAACCTCCAGAGCGCCGTCACGCTGCCGGAGAACTCTTCTACCTCTCCGTCTCTCTTGCTGGATCAAGAAGGCCGAGATCATCGTCGAGCTGTACGTGTGCTGAACGCGGAGGTGCCGTCCGTTCGGTACTAGATCGTGGGACTGATCGCGGGATTGTTCGCGGGGCGGATCGAGGGACGTGAGGACGTTCCACTACATCAACCGCGTTCTCTAACGCTTCTGCTGTACGGTCTACAAGGGTACGTAGATCACTCATCCCCTCTCGTAGATGAACATCACCATGATAGGTCTTCGTGCGCGTAGGAAAATTTTTGTTTCCCATGCGACGTTCCCCAACAGTGGCATCATGAGCTAGGTTCATGCGTAGATGTCTTCTCGAGTAGAACACAAAAGTTTTTGTGGGCGGTGATGTGCGTTTTGCTGCCCTCCTTAGTCTTTTCTTGATTCCGCGGTATTGTTGGATTGAAGCGGCTTGGACCGACATTACTCGTACGCTTACGAGAGACTGGTTTCATCGTTACGAGTAACCCCCTTTGCTCAAAGATGACTGGCAAGTGTCGGTTTCTCCAACTTTAGTTGAATCGTATTTGACCGAGGAGGTCCTTGGATGAGGTTAAATAGCAACTCATATATCTCCGTTGTGGTGTTTGCGTAAGTAAGATGCGATCCTACTAGATACCCATGGTCACCACGTAAAACATGCAACAACAAAATTAGAGGACGTCTAACTTTTTTTTGCAGGGTATGATTGTGATGTGATATGGCCAACGATGTGATGTGATATATTGGATGTATGAGATGATCATGTTGTAATAGAAATATCGACTTGCACGTCGATGGTACGGCAACCGGCAGGAGCCATAGGGTTGTCTTTATACTAACGTTTGTGCTTGCAGATGCGTTTACTATTTTGCTAGGATGTAGCTTTAGTAGTAATAGCATGAGTAGCACGACAACCCCGATGGCAACACATTGATGGATGATCATGGTGTGGCGTCGGTGACAAGAAGATCGTGCCGGTGCTTTGGTGATGGAGATCAAGAAGCACGTGATGATGGCCATATCATGTCACTTATGAATTGCATGTGATGTTAATCCTTTTATGCACCTTATTTTGCTTAGAACGACGGTAGCATTATGAGATGATCTCTCACTAAAATTTCAAGACGAAATTGTGTTCTCCCCGACTGTGCACCGTTGCTACAGTTCGTCGTTTCGAGACACCACGTGATGATCGGGTGTGATAGACTCAACGTTCACATACAACGGGTGCAAAACAGTTGCGCACGCGGAACACTCGGGTTAAGCTTGACGAGCCTAGCATGTGCATACATGGACTCGGAACACATGAGACCGAAAGGTCGATCATGAATCATATAGATGATATGATTAGCATAGGGATGCTTACCACTGAAACTATACTCAACTCACGTGATGATCGGACTTGGGATAGTGTAAGTGGATCATGAACCACTCAAATGACTAGAGAGATGTACTTTTTGAGTGGGAGTTTAGCATATAATTTGATTAAGTTAAACTCTAATTATCTTGAACATAGCCTAAGTCCACTTTGAATATATTTGTGTTGTAGATCATGGCTCACGCGACAGTCATCCTGAATTTTAATACGTTCCTAGAGAAAGCTAAGTTGAAAGATGATGGAAGCAACTTTGTAGACTGGGCTCGTAATCTTAAGCTAATCTTACAAGCTGGGAAGAAGGATTATGTCCTTAATGCTGCGCTAGGAGATGAACCACCCTCTACGGCTGATCAGGATGTTAAGAACGCTTGGTTAGCACGTAAGGAGGACTACTCAATAGTTCAATGTGCAGTCTTGTATGGCTTAGAACCGGGACTTCAACGTCGCTTTGAGCGTCATGGAGCATTTGAGATGTTCCAGGAGTTGGAGTTTATCTTTCAGAAGAACGCCCGGATCGAGAGGTATGAGACCTCCGATAAATTCTATGCTTGCAAGATGGAGGAAAACTCGTCTGTCAGTGAACATGTGCTCAAAATGTCTGGGTACTCAAACCGTCTAGCTGAACTGGGGATTGAACTCCCGCAAGAAGCTATCACTGACAGAATCCTTCAATCACTGCCGCCAAGCTACAAAGGCTTTGTGTTGAACTACAACATGCAAGGGATGAACAAGTCTCCCGGCGAGTTGTTTGCGATGTTGAAGGTCGCAGAGTCTGAACTCCGTAAAGAGCATCAAGTGTTGATGGTAAATAAGACCACTAGTTTCAAGAGAAACGGCAAAGGCAAGAAGGGAAATTCGAAGAAGAGCGGCAAGCCTGTTGCCAATCCGTCGAAGAAACCCAAAGCTGGACCTAAGCCTGAAACGGAGTGTTTCTATTGCAAGGGTATGGGTCACTGGAAGCGCAATTGCCCCAAGTATCTGGCAGATAAGAAGGCGGGCAAAGAAAAATCAGGTATATTTGATATACATGTTATTGATGTGTACTTAACCGGCTCTCGTAGTAGTGCCTGGGTATTCGATACCGGTTCTGTTGCTCATATTTGCAACTCGAAGCAGGAACTGCAGAATAGGCGAAGGCTGGCGAAAGACGAAGTGACGATGCGCGTAGGAAATGGTTCCAAGGTTGATGCAATCGCCGTCGGCACAGTGTCACTTCAGCTACCATCGGGATTAGTGATGAACTTAAATCATTGTTATTTAGTGCCTGCGTTGAGCATGAACATTATATCTGGATCTTGTTTATTGCGAGACGGTTACTCTTTTAAGTCTGAGAATAATGGTTGTTCTATTTCTATGAGTAACATCTTTTATGGTCATGCACCGAATGTGAGAGGATTGTTCATATTGAATCTTGATAGCGATACGCATATACATAACATTGAGACCAAAAGAGTTAGAGTAAACAATGATAGCGCCATATTTTTGTGGCACTGCCGCTTGGGTCATATTAGTGTAAAGCGCATGAAGAAACTCCATGCTGATGGACTTTTGGAGTCACTTGACTTTGATTCACTTGACACGTGCGAACCATGCCTCATGGGCAAGATGACTAAGACTCCGTTCTCCGGAACAATGGAGCGTGCAAGTGACTTATTGGAAATCATACATACCGATGTGTGTGGTCCAATGAGCGTGGAGGCACGCGGCGGATATCGTTATTTTCTCACCTTCACTGACGATTTAAGTAGATATGGTTATGTCTACTTGATGAAGCACAAGTCTGAAACATTTGAAAAGTTTAAGCAATTTCAGAGTGAAGTGAAAAATCATCGTAACAAGAAGATCAAGTTCCTACGGTCTGATCGTGGGGGTGAATATCTGAGTTTCGAGTTTGGTGCTCACTTAAGACAATGTGGAATTGTTTCACAGTTAACACCGCCTGGAACACCACAGCGTAATGGTGTGTCCGAACGTCGTAATCGTACTTTGTTGGAAATGGTGCGATCTATGATGTCTCTTACTGATTTGCCATTGTCATTTTGGGGTTATGCATTAGAAACAGCTGCATTCACTTTAAATAGGGCACCATCAAAATCCGTTGAGACGACACCATACGAACTGTGGTATGGAAAAAGGCCAAAGTTGTCGTTTCTTAAAGTTTGGGGATGTGATGCTTATGTCAAAAAGCTTCAGCCTGAAAAGCTGGAACCCAAAGCGGAAAAGTGCGTCTTCATAGGTTACCCAAAAGAGACAGTTGGGTACACCTTCTATCTCAAATCCGAGGGCAAAGTGTTTGTTGCTAAAAACGGAGCTTTTCTCGAGAAGGAGTTTCTCTCGAGAGAATTGAGTGGGAGGAAGATAGAACTTGACGAGGTTGTCGAACCTCTCATCCCTCTGGATGGTGGCGCAGGGCAAGGGGAAACCTCTGTCGTTGCGACGCCGGTTGAGGAGGAAGTTAATGATGATGATCATGAAACTCCAGTTCAAGTTTCTGTTGAACCACGCAGGTCGACGAGATCACGTGCTGCTCCAGAGTGGTAGGGTAATCCCGTCTTATCAATCATGTTGTTAGACAACAATGAACCTGCAAGTTATGAAGAAGCAATGGTGGGCCCAGATTCCAACAAATGGCTAGAAGCCATGAAGTCCGAGATAGGATCCATGTATGAGAACGAAGTGTGGACTTTGGAGATACTACCTGAGGGCCGCAAGGCTATTCAGAACAAATGGATCTTTAAGAAGAAGACGGACGCTGACGGTAATGTGACCGTTTATAAAGCTCGACTTGTGGCAAAGGGTTTTTCACAAGTTCCAGGAGTTGACTACGATGAGACTTTCTCACCTGTAGCGATGCTTAAGTCCGTCAGAATCATGTTAGCAATAGCTGCATTTTTCGATTATGAAATCTGGCAGATGGATGTCAAAATGGCGTTCCTTAACGGTTTCCTTAAGGAAGAGTTTTATATGATGCAACCCGAAGGTTTTGTCGATCCTAAGAATGCTAACAAGGTGTGCAAGCTCCAGCGATCCATTTATGGACTGGTGCAAGCATCTCGGAGTTGGAACAAACGCTTTGATGAGGTGATCAAGGCATTTGGGTTTATACAAGTGGTTGGAGAATCTTGTATTTACAAGAAAGTGAGTGGGAGCTCTGTGGCGTTTCTAATATTATATGTGGATGACATATTACTGATTGGAAACAACGTAGAGCTTTTGGAGAGCATAAAAGGTTACTTGAATAAAAGTTTCTCTATGAAGGACCTAGGATAAGCTGCTTACATTCTAGGCATTAAGATCTATAGGGATAGATCAAAACGCCTGATAGGACTTTCACAAAGCACATACCTTGATAAAGTTTTGAAGAGGTTCAAAATGGAACAGTCCAAGAAAGGGTTCTTGCCAGTTTTACAAGGTACGAGATTGAGTAAGACTCAGTGCCCAGCAACTGATGAAGATAGAGAGCATATGCGCTCCGTCCCCTATGCTTCAGCCATAGGTTCTATCATGTATGCGATGCTGTGCACTAGACCGGATGTTAGCCTGGCCATAAGTATGGCAGGTAGGTTCCAGAGTAATCCAGGAGTGGATCACTGGACAGCGGTCAAGAATATCCTGAAGTACCTGAAAAGGACTAAGGAGATGTTTCTCGTATATGGAGGTGATGAAGATCTCGCCGTAAAAGGTTACGTCGATGCAAGCTTTGACACAGATCCGGACGACTCTAAGTCGCAAACCGGATACGTATTTATTCTTAATGGGGGTGCAGTAAGCTGGTGCAGTTCCAAGCAAAGCGTCGTAGCAGATTCTACATGTGAAGCGGAGTACATGGCTGCCTCGGAGGCGGCTAAGGAGGGTGTCTGGATGAAGCAGTTCATGACGGATCTTGGAGTGGTGCCAAGCGCACTGAATCCAATAACCTTGTTCTGTGACAACACTGGTGCCATTGCCTTAGCAAAGGAACCACGGTTTCACAAGAAGACCAGACACATCAAACGACGCTTCAACCTCATCCGCGACTACGTCGAGGAAGAGGACGTAAATATATGCAAAGTGCACACGGATCTGAATGTAGCAGACCCGCTGACTAAACCTCTTCCACGGCCAAAACATGATCGACACCAGAACTGTATGGGTGTTAGATTTATTACAATGTAATTCACATGGTGATGTGAGGGCTAGATTATTTACTCTAGTGCAAGTGGGAGACTGTTGGAATTATGCCCTAGAGGCAATAATAAATATAGTTATTATTATAATTCCTGTATCAAGATAATAGTTTATTATCCATGCTATAATTGTATTGAATGAAGACTCATTTACATGTGTGGATACATAGACAAAACACCGTCCCTAGCATGCCTCTAGTTGGCTAGCCAGTTGATCGATGATAGTCAGTGTCTTCTGATTATGAACAAGGTGTTGTTGCTTGATAACTGGATCACGTCATTGGGAGAATCACGTGATGGACTAGACCCAAACTAATAGACGTAGCATGTTGATCGTGTCATTTTGTTGCTACTGTTTTCTGCGTGTCAAGTATTTATTCCTATGACCATGAGATCATATAACTCACTGACACCGGAGGAATGCTTTGTGTGTATCAAACGTCGCAATGTAACTGGGTGACTATAAAGATGCTCTACAGGTATCTCCGAAGGTGTTAGTTGAGTTAGTATGGATCAAGACTGGGATTTGTCACTCCGTGTGACGGAGAGGTATCTCGGGGCCCACTCGGTAATACAACATCACACACATGCCTTGCAAGCAATGTAACTTAGTGTAAGTTGCGGGATCTTGTATTACGGAACGAGTAAAGAGACTTGCCGGTAAACGAGATTGAAATAGGTATGCGGATACTGACGATCGAATCTCGGGCAAGTAACATACCGAAGGACAAAGGGAATGACATACGGGATTATACGAATCCTTGGCACTGAGGTTCAAACGATAAGATCTTCGTAGAATATGTAGGATCCAATATGGGAATCCAGGTCCCGCTATTGGATATTGACCGAGGAGTCTCTCGGGTCATGTCTACATACTTCTCGAACCCGCAGGGTCTGCACACTTAAGGTTCGACGTTGTTTTATGCGTATTTGAGTTATATGGTTGGTTACCGAATGTTGTTCGGAGTCCCGGATGAGATCACGGACGTCACGAGGGTTTCCGGAATGGTCCGGAAACGAAGATTGATATATAGGATGACCTCATTTGATTACCGGAAGGTTTTCGGAGTTACCGGGAATGTACCGGGAATGACGAATGGGTTCCGGGAGTTCACCGGGGGGGGCAACCCACCCCAGGGAAGCCCATAGGCCTTTGGGGAGACACACCAGCCCTTAGTGGGCTGGTGGGACAGCCCACAAGTGCCCTATGCGCCAAGGAGAAGAAAATCAAGAGAGAAAGAAAAAAAAAGGAGGAGGTGGGAAGGAAGGGGGACTCCCTCCCACCAAACCTAGTCCAACTCGGTTTGGGGGGGAGAGTCCTCCCCCTTGGACTCGGCTCACCCCCTTGGGGCTCCTTGAGCCCCAAGGCAAGGCCCCCTCCCTCCCACCTATATATACGGAGGTTTTAGGGCTGATTTGAGACGACTTTTCCACGGCAGCCCGACCACATAGCTCCACGGTTTTTCCTCTAGATCGCGTTTCTGTGGAGCTCGGGCGGAGCCCTGCTCAGACAAGGTCATCACCAACCTCCGGAGCGCCGTCACGCTGCCGGAGAACTCTTCTACCTCTCCGTCTCTCTTGCTGCATCAAGAAGGCCGAGATCATCGTCGAGTTGTACGTGTGCTGAACGCGGAGGTGCCGTCCGTTCGGTACTAGATCGTGGGATTGATCGCCGGATTGTTCGCGGGGCGGATCGAGGGACGTGAGGACGTTCCACTACATCAACCGCGTTCTCTAACGCTTCTGCTGTACGGTCTACAAGGGTACGTAGATCACTCATCCCCTCTCGTAGATGGACATCACCATGATAGGTCTTCGTGCGCGTAGGAAAATTTTTGTTTCCCATGCGACGTTCCCCAACAACTACATCAGTGATTCAACCTCAAATGGTCAAGGCACCACCTAATACAAAGCACTAAACATGGCACCATGACAGAAAATAACAGTTTTATGAAGTTGCTCTAAAGTGAAATATGATTGCACCAATGGATTCCTGGGGTAATTTTACCCCAAAATCATATGTAATACATGGGTACTTGCAAGTAACATCAAGGCACAAAGCTAGCTCGAAGAATACCACCTAGAATCCAACAAGCTATAAAAGAATAACATCACATGTAAACTAACACATATTGCAACATCTACACCTACACATGCACACACACAAGCACCATTCACAACTACCTCACTTTCATAGTGGCATGCATGAGGGGTTGGGCCCTCATGCACAAGTGCATATGCACCCATGCCCACACATACACCTACATGAGCACACACACACACACATGTGCTCACACACACTCAAGTGCATACACTCACACAAACACTACAAGAGTAGGTGCAACATGAGAGGATAGGCCCACTTGAACATGTGCATGTGCAACCTCATGCACACACACACACACACTCACATGTACATACACACACTCATGTACACATACACACTCTCATGCACATACACACACTCATGTACACATACACATGCTCTCATATGCTCACACATGCTCTAGACCTTAAAAGAAATAAAAACATCCCCTGGTTTTTGTTAAAAGAAACAAAACAACATTACTTGCAGCAATAGAAAAGAAAAAGGAAAAGACAAATACAAGGAAAGCAAAAATGGGGAAGCCCTGGGTTCGAACCCACAACCTCCTGCGACACTGCTCCACACATGCACCACTGGGCTACCGCGGTTTAGTTGCACTATCAGAGGGGTAAACCCTCTTATGCAGTCTCTACCAAGCATCGACGGTAAAGGGGAAAACCCCAGATTAAAAGGGGGGCACTAGGACTCGAAACCCAAACCTGCCCGATGCATGCATGGAAACAAAGCCAACTGAGCTGGTGCGGTACTACTGTCCTAACGCGGGATCACGACAGGGAAACATGTCACAAGGGGGGTGATTGCTCTCCTTTGCAGAGAGGCGCCGACGGCGGAGCTCACCAGAGCGTGGCCTCCAACACACAACAGCAACAGCTGCGGGGATCTACCATAGGCTACTCTACGGCGCCGCGAAGGGTGCCTCGGCCACGATGCAGAGGGGCGATGCCCATGCACGCGCAAGACACAACAGCTACGGCTGCTGCTACGTCGCCGGAGCTACACGCGCAGGAGCACTCTACCATCGGCCACGACTACATGTAACTGAGGAGAAGGAGGGGGGAAGGGAAGGCTTGCTCACCCCCAGCACGAGGTTGCGTAGCCGAAGCAGGGGATGTCGTCGACGAAGCAGAGGACGCTGGAGCACGGAAGTAGCCGACGTCGAGGAGGGCATTGGAGGGGTTCTCTCCGCGACCTGAGCACGGGAATGGAACCCCACTACCTTCCGCTTGCACCTGGACTAGTCGGGGAGGAGGCGTTGGCGCTGATCCGCTGGCGGCGAGCTCTACCAGGAGCCGGTCATGGCGTCGGAGTTGGTGCAGGTGCCCCCCCACGGTGCCCGAGGGAGAGAGGAGGGAAGAAATGGAACCATAGGACACGGAGGAGCGTCGGTTGCTTATATGGCCTCGGGGGTCGAGCTCCATGCCGCAAGATCGAGGGAGGAGGAGATCGGCGGCTACGCTTCGGTCGTACAGGGTGACGACAGCGAGAGGAGGGAGACGGTCGTGCTACGGGCCGACGCTGGCGGCAGAATGGAAGAGGCCCAGGTAGGGAAGAGGGAGCTAGCCCACCTAGGCGCCTGATAAAACAAAGAGAGATAAAAAAGGTTTTCCCTATTTATCAATACACCAAACAAAAACAAAATACCCAGAGCATCACAGTGTTTAAAATAAAAGAACACCTGGGGCATGAGGGAATTATGCCCTATTTAACAAAAAAATAACTCATATTTTTAGAGCAATTAAAATATCCATCAAAACAGGAATTTAATAAAGATGTTTTAATAAATACCACATGCTCCAAAGTGATATTCCATAGTGAGAGTACCCCTCAATCACAATTAATCTCCTCTAATTAACTAACAATTTTAAAACAAGTTTAAACAAAGTTAAATCATAAGTTCAAATATAAATGGAGAAGGGGGTTTTGAAACCTTGTGAAACACCACTATTTTGAAAACACCACAACATCAACACAAGCACACTAGCAATCATAATCACATTGGCACTCATGATGATCAAGCAACATCAACACAATGGGATTGCCATGAATGCAATGAATGCCATGATGCAAGATGAAGACACAAAATGAAGCCACATGAAATGATAACTCTTATAACATCCACAACATGGTACTCCAAAATAGGAAAGGTCCAAATATGGCAAGGATTACATCTGGGGTGTTACAATGAGCGCGCGGTAGGGTTGCCAGTTGCCGAATTGGCCACTTGGAGAGCCCAAGTAGGCACATGTCGTCCACTTGGCTAATAGGATTTCATCAACCGCAGCGAGCAGCTTGCCACGGTGTCTCCTGCGCCAACGTACATTCTTCTTCACTCTGTGGGCATTCTAGGTGTCGCTGCCGCATGGTGAATTTTACTCACTCCATTTTTAAATATAAGTTTTTTTGAATGTTTTATTTAAAAACTATGTACGGCTACATACTTTAAAATATAGATTCACTTATTTTGTTACATATGTAATCTTCTGGTGATTTTTTATAAAACTTATATTTAATAAAGAAGGGAGTGTGAAATATTAAAGCAATGAGATGCATTTAAGGTAAATGATTTTGTTTCACATGCACATGTGCTCACTTAGAGTAGACCGCAAAATTGGTGTCTGTTGCACTAAATGCTTTACCTTTTGGCCGAGTACCGCTGCCTTATCCTACGTCAAACTTGTAGTTACCTCGGCCGTTTGAGCAATGAGAGGCTTCCAGTGCACATATTTATATTGTTTTGTTACCTCAGACGTTTGAAAAACTACATCATCCCACAAGTAATCACCATGATTGGTACCGGGCACCATCTCCGGAGGATTAGCGACGATATCGCTAGACACCTTGAGCGGGGGGCATGATTGCTTCTCCTGTTCACAGAGCTCGGGAATTGTTTTCCCACTTCTTCGTTTTGCTAACCTTGCTTCAGTGGAAGTACTGCCCGACCACCGCGCTGCTGCCTTTGTCTTTTTAATAATGCGGTCATAGTTGGAATCCAGCGGTGGTGGTCGCTTCACGGCATTGATAGTGCACTCCACTTCCATCGGATCTGGCTTCTCCTTCGGAGGTGGAGTTTTCTTTGCAAAATGGTCCCTCAATTGGGCACGACATATGTCCTCATTTTCCTGCACGGTCCTCTCATATGGTAACTTTTCCAGAGGCTTGAGAGATGGACCGTATTTCCCGCCTCTGATTGTACTGCTACCCGCGGAGCGGAGGCGTCTCTCTTCGTCGTTGCTGACGAGGTGGACTGCTCTTACGCGCCGAAGGAGCCGGAGCGGAGGCGGTTGTCTTCCACCGTTGCCGACGAGGCGAAGGAGGAGGCGGATTTCTCTAACGCGCCGGAGTAGGCGAAGGAGGAGGCGGAGTGCCCTCACGCGTTGGAGGAGCCGGAGAAGGAGGCGGAGTGCCCTGATCACTCGCCGGAGGAGGAGGAGGAGGCGGAGTGCCCTGACTCGCCGAAGGAGGAGGAGGAGGCGGAGGCTTCCATTTTGGAAGCTTGATGTACTCCTTGTGCCATAGACCTGTACTCCTCATAGCACGAACCAGCTAGTTCTCCCCTTCACCTGTAGGGTGGTCAAGCTCGAGCTCCTCAAATCCCTCCATTACTTCATCCACTATCACAACAACATAGCCATGTGGAGTCGGAAGGCAATGAAAAGTTCCGTTGGGTTGAGGAGGTGCAACAGAGCCGACAGCCACCTTGAAAGTGAGGTTAAAGAATTTCGTCATAAGCTCGCAATGTTGAGACTCCGTGATAGTATCCATGGGGTAGCTAGGAGCCGTGAAGTCGGGCTGAACGGGATCCGTGGAAGCCATGCTGCTTCTCCGCTAAGATGGCGGGGTACCTTCTGCGTTAGCTTCGTGCCGCTGAGATGGTTGGCCGACAACTCGCTGGCTCTTAAGTTCCTCTAGCTTTTGTAGTCTTGCATTGATCTTCTGCATGTCACTCAGCTCCGCTTTCCTCTTTCTCTCCCGGCTTCTTAACTGCCTGCGTCGAGAAATCCAACCTTCCGCGGAACGGAGCCTGGTGTGCCTCGTGTTCTTCCAGGGCCTCAGTCAGCTCATCCTTCTATCTGTCGGGAATCAACGTCCCTTCCTGCGCTATGGTGATATACTTCTGAAGCTTGTTGATGGGTATTGCAAGTTGCTCATCCGTCCAACGGCACTTCCCTGTTTCAGGGTCCAAAGTTCCCCCAACCCCGAAGAACCAAGTCCTTGAACGATCTGGCCAGTTCAATGTTTGTGGTTCTACCCTTTTAGCAATCAGATCATTCTAAGCTTTGTCCCAGAACGGCCGAGCTTTGAGGTAGCCACCTGACCCCGTGTGATGGTGATACTGCTTCTTTGCAGAATTGTTCTTGTTTGTCTTTGACATTTTCTTACTCTTGTCTGATATCTTGTAGGCCACAAATGCAGGCTAGTGATCTCTTATCTTCTCAAATCGGCCGATGAATTCTGGAGTCTTCCCTTTGTCGACAAAATTTGATTTCAACTCCTTCTTCCACCTCCTGAATAGATCTGCCATCTTCTTAAGAGCACATGCCCTGACAACTGGCTCTATAACTGGCTTATTCGGATCCTCCTCTAGCGATAGGGTGAAATTTGCCTTCAGCGCGGTCCAAAGATCATCTTTGTGTCTATCGATGACATAATCACCTTCACGGACGTCGGTGCCCTTAGGCTTATTCCATTGCTTGATGCTGATCGGGATGTTGTCCCTAACAATAGCTCCACACTGAGCAGAAAATGTGTCCTTGGTCCGCTTGGGTGGAATCGGTAGGCCATCGTCCGCGAGTGCTGTGATCGTGAACCTTTCATACTTGCACAACCTTCTCTTCGGGCCTTGTCTCATTACCGAAGTTTGGGTCGATCCGGAGGGCTATAAAAGAAGAAAGAAGAGCTAATATATGTACATACCAAAATAATAAATGCATCAATTAGCTAGTCAGCACAGGCTTAAGTAATATATATACCGAGTTGGACTTTGCAACGGCTCCATCCTCCGTTCGGTCACCGGAGCCGTCATCATGGTCTCCTTCTTCCTCTAGCATTCGGTCACGGGAGCCATCATGATCATGTCCTTCATCCTCCATTGTTCGATCACGCGAGCCATCATCCTCTCCTTCCAGACCATCGGTGTCGTTGAGATACGACAAGACATCACCTCCGGTGAGGATTAGCTCCCCCAACAACTGTTCTTGTTCCAAGTATCTTTGATCCATAGTTTCTGAAAATATTTCAGCTCCTTGTATGAATAACTGAATTACACAAACTTCTATGTTTTAAACATGCACAAAAATTGTTGAATAGTTCATAGATGTACGTTATGATATATAATGCAATAGATCTCAAGAGGCAAAAAGGTTCTCTTTCAGTTACAACCAATAATCAACTTAATACATCTCGAATTTTATCGAATATACATCTCGAATATACATCTCAAACTGATCACCCAAAGAGTTGTCGTTGTACTGAGGCACGGGCGATGGAAACCCATAGAGAAGGAACCATAACAGGATCATAGCTCGGGTGAGATCCCAGAAGAACTTGCCAGGTATTGGAGAACCTGGCGTCCAACTCAACCAAGTAGCGACGGACGTGCTCGTCCTCCTCCCTCACATGGCAAAGTACCTCCTCCTCGGGGGTCGGCTGCCTCCGCACCGAAACTGGTCCACGCCACCGCCACAAAAAAAGCTCCGGTTTGACGATGGGAGTCTGATTCCTCACCAAGATGCGCCCCTAGAAGGTAGCACCTCCCATTGTCAGCCTGGTGGAGCCCAGTCCCGCACATGCTGGCGCCTCTCAAGCAGGTGGTCGGCACCAAGTCGATGACGAGGATGCGTGATAGGCATCGTCGATGTCGAGAACAATTTCTACAACTATTTAAAGTCCTACTATTTAAAGATATCTTTTTAACTGCAATGGCTGAAGATGTAATGCAAAGAGGCCGAAAATATGTACACTGAACTATGTATATCTATACTTAACAACCTATGTACCACTCCCTCTGTTCCTAAGTATACTTCTATACTTAGAGGTGAAAATTCCTAAAATTCTTAAAAATTTCTAAAATTCCTAATATTCTCAAAAAATCCTAAAATTCCTAAAACAAACAGATAAAGCTATGAACTAATCAACATTCTCAAAAATTTCTATGAACTAATCAACATTCTGAAGGGGACACAAGTTGTGTGTACGTACTCACTTGGGGCTTCGATGGCACGACGGGCAAAGGCGAGGCGAGGCAATGGGGCGATGGGGCGACGACGAGGGCGAGTCGACGGGGCGACAGCGAGGGCGAGGCGACGGGGCGAGCGTGAGGCGACGGGGCGAAGGGGCGAGGGCGAGGCGACAGGGTGACGGGGTGATGGGCGATGGCGAGGGCGAGGCGAGGCGATGGGGCGACGGCCACGCGAGGCGATGGCGAGGGCGTCGACAGCGAGCTCGGGCAGCCTGGCGGCGTTGATGTGCTCGGTGTCGTCGGGGGAAACTGAAACTGAAATCTGAAAAGACAAGCTTATATAGATAGAGCATTTGTCTCGGTTGGTGGCGTCAACCGGGACAAAAGGTGCCCCTTTAGTCCTGGTTGGAGCCACCAACCGGGACTAAAGGTGAATTTTTCCTGGCAAAAGGGTGGGAAGCCAAGAGCCCAAGACCTTTAGTCCTGTTTGGTGAGGCCAACCAGAACTAAAGGGTGGTATTGGTCCCGGTTGGTTCCTCCAACAGGGACTAAAGGGGGGTATTGGTCCCAGTTGGTGCCTCCAACCGGGTCTAAAGGGTGGTGCTCCCGCGGCCAAATTTTTAGTCCCACCTCGTTAGTCGAGGGGGGCTCAGAGTTGTTTATAAGCTCCGCTGCCACTGCCACTTCGAACTCCTCTCAATTGCAGGCAGTACATGTTGGAAATATGCCCTAGAGGCAATAATAAAATGGTTATTATCATATTTCCTTGTTCATATTAATTGTCTATTGTTCATGCTATAATTGTATTAACAGGAATCAGTAATACATGTGTGAATAAATAGATCACAACGTGTCCCTAGCAAGCCTCTAGTTGGCTAGCTCGTTGATCAATAGATGATCATGATTCCTGATCATGGACATTAGATGTCATTGATAACGGGATCACATCATTGGGAGAATGATGTGATGGACAAGACCCAATCCTAAGCATAGCACTAGATCGTGTTGTTCGTATGCTAAAGCTTTTCTAATGTCAAGTGTATTTTCCTTTGACCGTGAGATTGTGCAACTCCCGGATATCGTAGGAGTGCTTTGGGTGTATCAAACGTCACAACGTAACTGGGTGACTATAAAGGTGCACTATGGTTATCTCCGAAAGTGTCTGTTGGGTTGGTACGAATCAAGATCGGGATTTGTCACTCCGTGTGACGGAGAGGTATCTCAGGGCCCACTCGATATAACATCATCATAATGAGCTCAGTGTGACTAAGTAGTTAGTCACGGGATGATGTGCTACGGAATGAGTAAAGAGACTTACCGGTAACGAGATTGAACAAGGTATAGGTATACCGACGATCGAATCTCGGGCAAGTTCTATACCGACAGACAAAGGGAATTGTATACGGGATTGATTGAATCCCTGACATCGTGGTTCATCCGATGAGATCATCGTGGAACATGTGGGAGCCACCATGGGTATCCAGATCCCGCAGATGGTTATGGGTCGGAGAGTGTCTCGGTCATGTCTGCATGATTCCCGAACCCATAGGGTCTATACACTTAAGGTTCGATGACGCTAGGGTTATAGGGAATTGTTATACGAGGTTACCTAAGGTTGTTCGGAGTCCCATATGAGATCCCGGACGTCACGAGGAGCTCCGGAATGGTCCAGAGGTAAAGATTGATATATAGGTTGGATGGGTTTGGACGCTGAAAATATTTCGGGCGTCACCGGTAGCGTACTGGGACCACCGGGACCACCAGAAAGGGTTCCGGACGTCCACCGGGAGGGGACACCAGCCCCCGAAAGTGACATGGGCCAAAAGGTGGAAGGGAACCAGCCCAGAGTGGGCTGGTGTGCCTCCCACCAGGGGTCCAAGGCGACTAGAGAGGGAAAGGGGGGAACCCTAAGTCTGGTGGGCCTAAGGCTCACCACGGGTGCGCCACCCCCCTCTCCCCCTCGTGGCCGCCACCCCCTCTCCCATCTAGGGCTGCCGCCCCCCTTTAGGGTGGGAAACCCTAAAGGGGGCGTCACCCTCCCTTCCCCCTATATATAGCGGGGGGTTTTGGCCTTTGAGAACATGGTTTTCCATCTCTCTCGGCGTAGCCCTGCTCTTCTTCTTCCTCCTCTCCCATGGTGCTTGGCGAAGCCCTGCCGGGAGACCTCGTCTCTCCATCGACACCATGCCGTTGTGCTACTGGAGATCTTCCCCAACCTCTCCCTCCTCCTTGTTGGATCAAGGTGCGGGAGACGTCACCGGGCTGCACGTGTGTTGAACACGGAGGTGTCGTGGTTCGGCACTAGATCGGAATCACACCGCGATCTGAATCGCTGCGAGTACGACTCCATCAACCACGTTCTAGCAACGCTTCCACTTAGCGATCTTCAAAGGTATGAAGGTGCACTCTCCCCTCTCTCGTTGTTGGTCTCTCCATAGGAAGATCTGAATATAGCGTAGGAAAATTTTGAAGTTATGCTACGTTCCCCAACAGTGGCATCCGAGCCAGGTTTTCTATGCGTAGATTCCATGCACGAGTAGAACACAAAAGGCTGTGGGTGCTGATTTGTCAATTGCTTGCCGCTACTAGTCTTATGCTTTTCCGGCAGTATTGTGGGATGAAGCTGCCCGGTCCTACCTTACACGTATGCTTACCTGAGACGGGTTCCACCGATCGACATGCACACCGTGCATAAAGGTGGCTAGCGGGTGTCTGTCTCTCCCACTCTTGTCGGATTGGATTTGATGAAAAGGGTCCTTATGAAGGGTAAATAGCTTTGGCATATCATCGTTGTGGCTATCACGTAGGTAAGAAGACGTTCTTGCTAGAAACCCAAATCAGCCACGTAAAACTTACAACAACAATTAGAGGACGTCTAACTTGTTTTTGCAGGGTTTGACATGTGATGTGATATGGCCAAAGTTGTGATGTTACATGTGTGATGTATAAGATGATCATGTTCTTGTAATAGGATTCATGACTTGCATGCCGTTGAGTATGACAACCGGCAGGAGCCATAGGAGTTGTCTTAATTTATTGTATCAGATGCATACAACGGGTGTGATATATTCTAACGTTCGCATACAACGGGTGTAAGCCATATTTACACACGTGAAACACTTAGGTTGATTCGACGAGCTTAGCATGTACAGACATGACCTCGGATACAAGAGACCGAAAGGTCGAACATGAATCGCGTGGTTGAATACGAACAGCATGAAGTTGCTCACCATGACTACTAGTCCGTCTCACGTGATGACCGGACACAGGTTAGTCGACATGGATCATGTATCATATAGATGACTAGAGGGATGTCGACTTAAGTGAGAGTTCATCAGATGAACTTAATTATCATGAACATAGTCAAATAGGTCTTTGCAAATTATGTAACTTGCGATATAGCTCTACGGTATTTGATATGTTCCTAGAGAAATCTTAGTTGAAAGATAGAAGTAGCAATTGTGCGGACTAGGTCCGTTAACTGAGGACTGTCCTCATTGCTACGCAGAAGGCTTATTTCTTTAATGCACCGCTCAGTGTGTTGAACCCCAAGCATGATCTGTAGATGTTGCGAACATCTGACATACATGTTTTTGATAACTACATGATAGTTCAGTGCGTGTTGCTTGAACAACTTAGAATTAAGGCATTAAAGATGTTTCGAACGTTGCGGGACATACGTGATGATCCAAGAGATGAAATTGGGATTTCATGCTCGTGCCCTTGTTGAGAGGTATGAGACCTCCGACGAGATTCTTTATTTGCAAAGTAAAGGAGAAGAGCTCAATTGTTGAGCATGTGCTCAGATTATCTGAGTAGTACAATCGCTTGAATCAAGTGGGAGTTGATCTTCCAGATCAGACAGTGATAGTTCTCCAAAGTCACTAACACCAAGCTACTAGAGCTTCGTGATGAACTATAACATATCAAGGATGGATATGATGATCCTTGAGCTATTCGTGATGTTTGACACCGCGAAAGTAGAAATCAAAAAGGGAGCATCAATTGTTGATGGTTTGTGAAACCGCTAGTTTCATGAAGGGATACTTCATTGAACGGCAAACCAATTGCTGCTCTAGTGAAGAGACCCAAGGTTGAACCCAAACCCGAGACTAAGTGCTTATGTAATAAGGGGAACAGTCACTGAAGAGGAACTACTCTAGACACTTGGTAGATAAGAAGGATGGCAAAGTCAGCAAGAAGAATATTGGATATACATGATATTGATGTGTATTTTACTAGTACTCCTAGTAGCACCAGGGTATAAGATACCGGTTCGGTTGCTAAGTGTTAGTAACTCAAAATAAAAGCTACGGAATAAACAGAGACTAGTTAAAGGCGAGGTGACGATATGTGTGTTTCCAAGGTTGATATGATCACATATCGCACGCTCCCTCTACCATCGAGATTAGTGTTAAACCTAAATAATTGTTATTTGGTGTTTGCGTTGAGCATTGACATGATTGGATTATGTTAATAGCAAAAACGATCATTCATCTAAAGAGAATAATGGTTATTCTGTTTACTTGAATGATAAATGGTCTTGCACCTAGAATGAATGGTTTATTGAATCTCGATCGTAGTAATACACATGTTCATAATGTTGTTGCCAAAAGATAAAAAGTAGTAATGATAGTACCACTTACTTGCGGCACTGCTACTTGAGTCATATTGGTATAAAATGCATGAAGAAGCTCCATGCTAATGGATCTTTGTACTCACTCATTTTTGAAACGTTTGAGACATGCAAACCATGCCTGTTGGTATAAACGCATGAAGAAACTCCATACGGATGGATCGTTTGACTCACTTTATTTTTGAATCACTTGAGCCATGCAAATCATACCACATGGGCAAGATGACTGAAGACCTCTTTTTCCAGTGAGATGGAACAAGAATGTAACTTGTTGGAAGTAATACATTTTGATGTGTGCAGTCCGATGAGTACTGAGGCATGCAGTGGATATCATTATGTTCATACTTCACAAATGATTTGAGCAGATACTAGTGTATTTACTTGAAGAAACACATGTCTGAATTATTGAAAAAGGTTCAGGTAATTTCAGAGTGAAGTTGAAGATCATCGTGACAAGAGGCTAATATGTCTACGATGTGATCATGGAGATAATCATATATATCTGAGTTACTGATACGTCTTCGTCGTATCTACTTTTCCGAACTCTTTTGCCCTTGTTTTGGACTCTAATTTGCATGATTTGAATGGCACTAACCCGGACTGACGCTGTTTTCACCAAAATTGCCATGGTGTTGTTTTTGTGCAGAAATAAAAGTTCTCGGAATGTCCTGAAAATTTACGGAGATTTTTTCTGGAATAAAAGAAAAATATCTGCGCAATGATCCACCGGAGGGGGCGTGCGAGTGGGCCACAAGCCCACAGGCTGCGGCCACCCCCCTAGGCCGCACCGTGAGGGCTTGTGGGGCCCACGTGGCACCACCGCCCCCAAACTCAGCTCTCTATCTTCCATTTCTCCTGGAAAAAAAATCAGAGAGAAGGTTTCATCACGTTTTGCGATACGAAGGCGCCGCCACATCCTGTTCTTCATCTGGAGGCAGATCTGGAGTCCGTTTCGGGCACCGGAGAGGGGAAATCGTCGCCATCGTCATCATCAACCTTTCTCCATCGTCAATTCCATGATGCTCTTCATCGTTCGTGAGTAATCTCATCGTAGGCTTGCTGGACAGTGATGAGTTGGATGAGATCTATCACGTAATCGAGTTAGTTCTTGACGGGGATTGATCCCTAGTATCCACTATGTTCTAGATTGATGGTGCTACTACTTGGCTATGCTTAATGCTTGTCACTAGGGCCCGAGTGCCATGATTTCAGATCTGAACCTATTATGTTGTCGCCAATATATGTGTGTTTTAGATCCTATCTTGCAAGTTGTAGTCACCTACTATGTGTTATAACCCGGCAACCCCGGAGCGACAATAGCCGGAACCACTCCCGGAGATGACCATAGTATGAGGAGTTCATGTATTCACCACGTGTTAATGTGTTGGTCCGGTTGTTTATTAAAAGGAGAACCTTAATATCCCGTGGTTTCCATTAGGACCCCGCTACCACGGGAGGGATGGACAATAGATGTCATGCAAGTTCTTTTCCCTAAGCACGTATGACTACATACGGAATACATGCCTACATTAGATTGACGAACGGGAGCTAGTTACATATCTCTCCGTGTTATAGCTGTTACATGATGAATCACATCTGTCATACTCATCCATCACCGATCCACTGCCTACGAGTCTTGTACTACTGGTCCTCGCTATGTTACTTTGTCTAGGCTTGTCCCTTGCTACAAGAGGGATTGGGCCACTTTGTTGCTACTGTTGCTACTGCTGTTACTTTGCTGCTGCTGCTACTGTTGTTCCTTGCTACTCCGTTGTTACTTGTTGCAAGACCTTTTCTGGCACCGTTCCCGGGGAAGAATATTTCCCGTCCACGGGCAACTTACTGGCGCCATTGATACAACAGTTTGGAATAGTTTGCCGTCAACGGATCGTTTCTGGCACCGTTGCTATCATACTACTTTGCTACTGATACTTTGCTTGCAAACACTAATCTTTCAGGTGTGGTTGAATCTGATACGTTCAGCTGCTAATACTTGAGAATATTCTTTCGCTTCCCTCGTGCGAACCAACAAATTTGGGTTGAATACTCTACCCTCGAAAACTGCTGCGATCCCATACGCTTGTGGGTTGTCAAGGCTTTTTCTCGCGTCGTTGCCGGGGAAGCACAGCTATATTCTCTGAGTCACTTGGGATTGACGTCTGCTGATCACTATGAGGAATCTGAAAGATCCAAGAACTAAAATCCTGCCTTGCACTACAAGGAGATGTAAGGAACTGCCATCTAGCTCTGCACATGATTCACCTTCAGTTATGAGTAAGTTTGCGACATCACCTCCTGCTAGAAATCTTGATATGCCGCATGTGCTTGATGATGCTACTTTTGCTGCCCATGATGCTTATGATGATGCTATGCTTGATACTATGCTTGATGATGCTATGCTTTATACTATGCCTGATGATGCTATGCTAGATACTATGCCTGATGATGCTATGCTTGATATTGCTTTCCCACTTGGTGCCCTTGATGCACATATTGCTAGAGTTTCTGCTAGATGTGATGATACTTCTGAGACTGCTGATACTATTGAAGTAGAACCTGCTACTATGGCTGAATTGCCTGTTATGCCTGATACGCGCTATGTTATGGAGGGAGAGATAGCTGAGGATTTTCTTGCGTGTAAGGATAGCTATGATGTTGAGAAACTTCTGCGCAAGTGGAAAGAAAAATCTCTGAACGCTAGGATGAAATACGACCCGAAGTTAGCCACTTCACCTATCTTTGTGACCGATAAGGATTATGAATTCTCTGTCGACCCTGAGTTAATCACTCTGGTCGAATCTGATCCCTTTCACGGTTACGAGTCTGAAACGGTTGTAGCCCATCTTACCAAACTGCACGATATAGCCACCCTATTCACTAGTGAGGAAAAGATCCGCCACTACTATATGCTCAAGCTGTTTCCTTTCTCGCTAAAGGATGATGCTAAGACCTGGTTCACTTCTCTTGCTCCTGGTTGTGTGCGTAGCCCCCAGGATATGGTCTACTACTTCTCTAAAAAATATTTCCCTGCCCATAAGAAGCAAGCTGCCTTGCAGGAAATATACAACTTTGCTCAAGCTGAAGAAGAGAGTCTCCCACAAGCTTGGGGGAGGCTTATCCAGCTACTGAATGCTTTGCCTGATCACCCTCTTGAGAAGAACGAAATACTTGATATCTTATATAATGGACTTATCGATGCTTCCAAAGACCACTTAGACAGTTGTGCCGGTAGTGTTTTTAGGGAACGAACTATAGAACAAGTTGAGATTCTACTGAATAACATCTTGTGCAATGAGAATTCTTGGACTATTCCCGAACCACCTCCTAAGCCAACTCCGAAGAAAAGAGGTATTCTATTCCTGAGTCCTGAAGATATGCAAGAAGCCAAGAAATCTATGCAAGAGAAGGGCATTAAATCTGAAGATGTCAAAAATCTACCACCTATCGAAGAGATCCATGGTCTCGATAACCCGATACAGGTAGTAGAAGTAAATTCTCTGCGTAGGTTTGATGAGAGTGACATTCCTTTTGATAAACCTGCTAGCTTATGCATGGATGAATTTGATAACTGCGTTGTCAAACAACAGAGTTTCAATAATTATGTTAGCGGACAATTGGAACAGAATGCTCGTATGCTTAGTCATTTAAGTGCTTGTGTGGACAAAAACGTCAATGATCATAAACTTCTGAGTAAACATGCCTCTATGGTTACTACTCAAGTAGAACAAGTACTTAAAGCTCAAAATGACTTGCTCAATGAGTTGAACGACAATTCTGTCAGAGTCTTTACTAGAGGCGGTAGAATGACCCAGGAACCTTTGTATCCTGAGGGTCATCCGAAGAGAATTGAACAAGATTCTCAAGGAGTTAGCACTGATGCACCTACTCATCCTAGAAAGAAGAAGAAAGATGATAGGAACCTGCACGCTAGCAACCCTGTTGCTGCTACCCCTGAGAGTCCCAACGATGCCTCTGTCTCTGATGCTGAAACACAATCTGGTGATGAACATGAGCCTAATGATAATATCAATAGTGATGTTCATGTTGATGCTCAACCTAGCAATGAAAAGGATGTGGAGATTGAACCTAGTGTTGATCTTGATAACCCACAGCCTAAGAATAGAAGGTACGATAAGAATGACTTCGCTGCTAGGAAGTATGGTAAAGAAAGGGAGGCATGGGTTCAGAAACCTATGCCCTTTCCTCCCAAACCATCCAAGAAAAAGGATGATGAGGATTTTGAGCGCTTCGTTGAAATAATCAGACCCGTCTTTCTGCAAATGCGTTTGACAGATATGCTCAAGATGTCTCCCTATGCTAAGTACATGAAGGATATTGTGACTAATAAGAGGAGGATACCTGAGATTGAGATCTCCGCCATGCTTGCCAACTACACTTGCAAGGGTGGAACCCCGAATAAACTAGGTGATCCCGGTGTGCCCACTATACCTTGCTCCATTAAAGGCAACTGCGTTAGAACTGCGTTATGCGACCTTGGAGCCGGTGTTAGTGTTATGCCTCTCTCTCTCTTTATCGTAGGCTTGAACTGGATACGTTGACACCCACTGAAATCTCTGTGCAAATGGCCGACAAATCAACTGCTTTCCCTATCGGCATTTGTGAGGATGTGCCTGTTGGTGTTGCTAACACCACTATCTTAACAGACTTTGTTATCTTGGATATTCCCGAGGACGATGCCATGGCTGTCATCCTCAGAAGACCCTTTTTAAACACTGTAGGGGCTGTTATAGATTGCAACAAAGGCAATGTCACTTTCCATGTCAACGGTAATGAGCATACGGTCCACTTTCTGAAGAAACAATATCGAGTACATTGCATCAATGCTATCAAAAAAACTTCATCGATTCTTATTGGGAGATTCGAATGCCCTATTCCTCGTGTCAAGATGAAGTATGACTTGCTTGTTGGCGAGATACACATCCCCATTGAGGTAACCTAGTGACTGTTCGAAAATTCTTCGTCTTCTTTTGCGATTCGAGAAGTTTTGTCGAGGGGATTTGATCAACCCCATTGACGGATTTCTTTCGATGACCATAAGATGGATGAATCAAGGAGTCAGAAACCTCTGTTCCAAGCTTTCACTTTAGGTTGCTTAGAAGAAAAATGATAGGTTTAGTTTAGTTTTCCCAGTTTTCTACTTTTAGCGTCCCGTCGAGAAGTACCCCGAAAATCAAAGTTCTCCGAACGCTATGAAAATCAAGTATGATTTTTTCTGGATTTTTTGACAAATACTGGGACAAAGAGTCTGTCTGGGGCCACACCAGTGGGCCACAAGCCCTAGGGGCGCGGGCACCCCCTGGTCGCGCCACCTAGGCTTGTGGGGCCCACAGGCACCCCCTCCACTCATTCTTGCTCTTATTTGGTTCTCCTACCTCGAGAAAAAAATCGTTTCACAGCTCAAACCCGTGTTCTTGCTCCTCTTGCTCGGATTTTCGATCTCTTTGCTCAAATCACCATTCTCCGAACTGTTTTGGGGAAATTACTCCTTGGTAAGTGACTCCTCCACTGGTCCAATTAGTTTTTGCTCTAGTGCCTTATACTCCGTGTATTTTTGCTGCCTTGGTGACCATGTTCTTGAGCTTTGCATGCTGATTTTAGCTGGTCCCAAGTAGTTTTGATGCGTAATATGGCCTCTAGGCACTTGTGGGAGCCAGAGGAGCTCACACAGCAGTGGCATCCTCAATCCACTCTGGAGTACCCTGGAGCTGGTAATTTCCCTCCTTGGGAGTAGACCAAGTTAGGCCAAAAGCCTAAGCTTGGGGGAGTACGTGTTCTCACCGACTTTACATTCTTGCTTATGCTTTTACCTTGTTAGCCGGTGTTCACACGTTTCCACTGTATCATCCATGCTAGTTTATTTTCTTTTTCTCGTTTTCTTTTCGTGTGTCTGTCTAGTTTGAAAAAAAAAACAAAAAGATTTTCTTTTCATCTTTTGCTTGTTGGGAGCTTTCCCGTGTAGATAGTTTTCTTTTTCTTTGGGTCAAGGTAGAAGACCATGGTTACAATGTTTAGTGGCTCTTGCATGCATACATGTTTAGCTTTCAAAGAGCCATATTACTCTGTCTTCTCCTTTGTGTTTGCTTGCAGATTCCAACGTAGTCCAATGCACGAGCACGCTTATTATTATTCACATCGTTCGGTCGTGCAAGTGAAAGGCAATAATGATGATATATGGTGAAGTGACTGAGCCTCGAAAACCTGGTATGAATTCGATCTATTTTGTTTTTGTAAATATGACTAGCTCATCATGCCTGATTCAGCTTTGTTGTGAGCGAAACATGTTTGCAATGACAACTTAGAGATCATAGTTGCTTATGCCATGCTTACTTAGCTAGGAGCTTATAATGGTCTGTCTTGGTTGCCAACATGAATGTTGAGATGACTATGATGTAGTATGATAGGATGGTATCCTCCTTCGAATGTTTCAAGTGGCTTGACTTGGCGCATGTTCATGCATGTAGTTGAAACAAAATCAACATAGCCTCTATGATGTTCATGTTCATGGTGATTTATTTCCTACTCATGCTTGCACTCAATGTTAGTTACTCTCAATGCATTTTGATGACTGTTGTCGCTCTCTAGTTGGTCGCATCCCAGTATTTTGCTAGCCTTCACTTGTACTAAGCGGGAATACTTCTTGTGCATCCACTTCCATAAACCAAGAGTTGTGCCATATGAGTCCACCATACCTACCTATGTGCGGTATCTACCAGCCGTTCCCAGTAAATTTGCATGTGCCACTCTCTAAATCTTCAAGAAATAATCTGTTTTGCATGCCCGAACCGCTCATGTGGTGACAGGGGGATATTGGTATCTTCCATGCTAGGCGTGTTATCCTCGATATGTGTTTATTCACTATAATTCATGAGAAAGGCACCGGTAATTGGAATTCCCGGTTCCATACTCAAATCGAAAATATAATTGCAAACAAAACTCCCCCGGGATTGATGTTGGCATGGACGGTACCCGAGGATTCGGCTAGCCGTGGAGTGTGATTGATTGGTGGTGGGGGAGTCAAAACTTTACTTTTCTGTTTGGGAACCGCCTATAGCATGTGTAGCATGGAAGATATTGAGAACTCTTAGTCATTGCGTTGACAATGAAAGCATGCCACCCAAAATTATTATCTCTGTTTTCAAAGCTTGAGCTCTGGCACCTCTGCAAATCAATGCTTCCCTCTGCGAAGGGCATGTCTATTTATGTTCCTGTTGAGTCATCCTCCTCTTATAAAAGCACCAATTAGAGAGCACCTCTCTCATTTTTATGCTTTGCTTTTAACTGTGTTGAGTATGACTATGACTGGATCTTCATTGCCTTGAATTACAATGTTTAGTCAGCCCTTGGTCTTTGAAGGTGCTCTACATTTATGTTTTGCGGTCTCAGAAAGAGCTAGCAAGATACCATCTATTCGTACTGCTTCATGTTGTTTTGATTGAAGTGTTGACGTTCGAGACTTATTATTATTTGCTCGCTAGTTGATTATGCCATTGATATGAGTTTACCATGAGACCTAGATGTCATTTGCTTACGTGGTTTGCTTGTGATCTTGCCGAAACTCTGGATATGAGTTAGACATAGTTGCAACAACAAGATCAAACAGAGTTCGTCAAAGTTTTTCTTTTGTCTCTTTCAATCTCTCAACTGAATTGCTTGAGGACAAGCAAGGCTTTAAGCTTGCGGGAGTTGATACGTCTCCGACGTATCTACTTTTCCGAACTCTTTTGCCCTTGTTTTGGACTCTAATTTGCATGATTTGAATGGAGCTAACCCGGACTGACGCGGTTTTCAGCAGAATTGCCATGGTGTTGTTTTTGTGCAGAAATAAAAGTTCTCGGAATGTCCTGAAAATTTACGGAGATTTTTTCTGGAATAAAATAAAAATACCTGCGCAAAGATCCACCGGAGGGGGCGTGCCAGTGGGCCATGCTAGCAGTCCCCTGGCAATGGCACCAGAAAAGAACTGCTTCCAGTTGCTCAACAATTAGAAATTGTCTTGCAATGGCCCACAAGCGTGTGGGATCGCGAGAGTTTTCGAGGGTAGAGTATCAACCAAATTTGTTGGTTCGACACGATGGGAGTGAAAGAATATTCTCCAGTATTAGCAGTTGAGTTGTCGGTTCAACCACACCTGAAAGATTAGTATCTCCAAGCAGGATATAAGCAGCAAAGGTAGTATGATAGCAACGGTGGTAGAAACGATCTGTTGACAAGACAGACTATTCCTAACTGAAGTATCAATGGCGCGAGAAAAGTATTGTAGCAGGTAGCAGCAGTGTAACGAGTAATAGCTGTGGCAAGGAACAGTAGTAGTGACAGCAGTATCAAGTAGAAACAGTAGCAAGTAACAGCAACAGCAAGTGACAGTAGTAGCAACAGTAGTGGCAGCAGCAGCAGGACAAAGCAACTAACAGTAGTAGCAAGTAACAGTAGCAGCAACAGTAGTAACACAGCAGAGCAAGGCAAGTAACAGCAGTAGCAAGTAACAGTAGCAGCAACAGTAGTAACAGCAGCAGAGCAAAGCAAGTAACAGCAGCAGTGGGACAAACTCGTAGGCAATGGATCGGTGATTTGTTGGATGACATTCATCATGCAACAGTTATAACACGGAGAGATATGTGGCTAGCTCCCGTTCGTCAATGTGATGTAGGCATGCATTCCGTGTGTAGTCATACGTGCTTAGGGAAAAGAAATTGCATGACATCTATTGTCCATCCCTCCCGTGGAAGCGGGGTCCAAATGGATACTACGGGATATTAAGGTTCTCCTTTTAATAAAGAACCGGACCAACGCATTAGCACTTGGTGAACACATGAACTCCTCAAACTATGGTCATCACCGGGAGTGGTTCCGGTTATTGTCACTCCGGGGTTGCCGGATCATAACACATAGTAGGTAACTACAACTTGCAAGATCGGATCTAAAACACACATATATTGGTGACAACATAGTAGGTTCAGATCTGAAATCATGGCACTCGGGCCCTAGTGACAAGCATTAAGCATGGCCAAGTAGTAGCAACATCAATCTCAGAACATAGTGGATACTAGGGATCAATCCCCATCAAAACTAACTTGATTAAATGATAGATCTCATCCTACTCATCACCGACCAGCGAGCCTACAAATAGATTACTCACGAACGATGAAGAGCTTCATGGAATTGGAGAGGGAAGAAGGTTGAAGATGACGATGGCGACGATCACCTTGATCCGGAGCCCAAAACGGACTCCAGATCTTCCCTCCACAGCAAGAACGGGATGTGGCGGCGCCTATGGATCGAAAACGTGATGAAATCTTCTGTCTTGATTTTTTTGGGACGAAAGGGAATAAATAGCGCTGGAATTGGGGGCGGCAGAGCCACGTGGGCCCCACAAGCTTGGTGGCCGCGACCAGGGGGGAGGCCGCGGCCACAAGGCTTGTGGCCCATTGGCCCGTCCCCTCCGGTGGATCTTTGCGCAAGTAATTTTCATATTTTCCAGAAAATATTCTCCGTAAATTTTCAGAACGTTCCGAGAACTTTCATTTCTGCACAAAAACAACACCATGGCAATTCTGCTGAAAACAGCGTCAGTCTGGGTTAGTTCCATTCAAATCATGCAAATTAGAGTCCAAAACAAGGGCGAAAGAGTTTGGAAAAGTAGATACGATGGAGACGTATCAGGCCACAAGCCCACAGGCCTCGGCCACCCCCCTAGGCCGCGCCGTGAGGGCTTGTGGGGGCCCACGTGGCACCACCGCCCCCAAACTCATCTCTATATCTTCCGTTTCGCGTGAAAAAAATCAGAGAGAAGGTCTCATCGCGTTTTGTGATACGGAGGCGCCACCACATCCTGTTCTTCATCTCGAGGGCAGATCTGGAGTCTGTTTCGGGCTCCGGAGAGGGGAAATCGTCGCCATCATCATCATCAACCTTTCTCCATCGACAATTCCATGATGCTCTTCATCGTTCGTGAGTAATCTCATCGTAGGCTTGCTGGACGGTGATGAGTTGGATGAGATCTATCATGTAATCAAGTTAGTTCTTGACGGGGATTGATCCCTAGTATCCACTATGTTCTAGATTGATGTTGCTACTACTTGGCTATGCTTAATGCTTGTCACTAGGGCCCGAGTGCCATGATTTCAGATCTGAACCTATTATGTTGTCCCAATATGTGTTTGTTTTAGATCCTATCTTGCAAGTTGTAGTCACCTACTATGTGTTATGACCCGGCAACCCCGGAGTGACAATAGCCGGAACCACTCCCGGAGATGACCATAGTATGAGGAGTTCATGTATTCACCGCGTGTTAATGCGTTGGTCCGGTTCTTTATTAAAAGGAGAACCTTAATATCCCGTAGTTTCCATTAGGACCCCGCTGCCACGGAAGGGATGGACAATAGATGTCATGCAAGTTCTTTTCCCTAAGCACGTATGACTACATACGGAATACATGCCTACATTAGATTGACGAACGGGAGCTAGTTACATATCTCTCTATGTTATAGTTGTTACATGATGAATCACATCCGTCATACTCATCCATCACCGATCCACTACCTATGAGTATTTTACTACTGGTCCTCGCTATGTTACTTTGTCTAGGCTTGTCCCTTGCTACAAGAGGGATTGGGCCACTTTGCTGCTACTGTTGCTACTGCTGTTACTTTGCTGCTACTGCTGTTCCTTTCTACTCCGTTGTTACTTGTTGCAAGACCTTTTCTGGCACCGTTGCCGGGGAAGAATATTTCCCTTCCACAAGCAACTTACTGGCGCCATTGATACAACAGTTAGGAATAGTCTGCCGTCAACAGATCGTTTCTGGCACCGTTGCTATCATACTACTTTGCTACTGATACTTTGCTTGCAGACACTAATCTTTCAGGTGTGGTTGAATCTGACACGTTCAACTGCTAATACTTGAGAATATTATTTCGCTTCTCGTCGTGCGAACCAACAAATTTGGGTTGAATACTCTACCCTCGAAAACTGCCGCGATCCCATACGCTTGTGGGTTGTCAGTTACGAGTTTGGTAAACGTTTAAGACAAGGTGAAAATTGTTTCACGTGAAAAATGTTTCTCAACTCATGCCACCTGGAACACCATTGTCTGATGGTGTGTCCGTATGTCATAATCATGCACTATTATACATAGTGCATAATATGAAATTTCTTATCAAATTACCACTATCGTTTATGGGTTAGGCATTAGAGACAACCACATTAACTTTAAATAGGGCACCACGTAATTCTGTTAAGATGACACCATATGAACTGTGGTTTAGAGAAACCTAAGCTGTCATTTCATAAGAGTTTGGGGTTGTGATGCTTATGTGAAAGAGTTTCAACCAGATAAGCTTGAACCCAAGGCGGATAAATGCACCTTCATAGGACACCCAAAACAGTTGGGTATACCTCCTATCTCAGATCCGGAAGCAAATGTGTTTGTTTCAAGAAACAGGTCCTTTCTCGAGGAAAAGTTTCTCTCGAAAGAATTGAGTGGGAGTTTTGATGGAAACTTGATGAGGTTATGTGAACCATCACTTCAACCAGTGTGTGTGTAGCAGGGCGTAGGAAGTTGTTCCTGTGGCGCGTACACCAATTGAAGTGGAAGCTAATGATAGTGATCATGAGACTTCAGATCAAGTTACTATAAACCTCGTAGGTTGACAAGGTCACATACTGCTGCTAGAGAGTGGTGCAGTAACCCTGTCTTGAAATACATGTTGTTGGATAACAATGAACCTACGAGCTATGGAGAAGCGATGGTAGGCCCAGATTCCGGCAAATGGCTGGAGGCCATGATATCCGAGAGAGGTTCCATGTATGAAAAACAAAGTATAGACTTTGGAAGAACCACTTGATGGTCATAATACTATTAACTGTGAATCGATCTTTAAAAGGAAGACAGACGGTGGTGGTGAAAGTCACCATTAAGAAAGCTCGACTTATCGCGAAGATGTTTCCGACAAACTTCAAA
Source organism: Hordeum vulgare subsp. vulgare (assembly GCF_904849725.1). NCBI lineage: Eukaryota > Viridiplantae > Streptophyta > Magnoliopsida > Poales > Poaceae > Hordeum > Hordeum vulgare. The sequence goes on along the minus strand of NC_058519.1, from coordinate 117,229,469 downwards.
GTGTTGACTACGATGAGACTTTCTCAATCGTAGTGATGTTGAAAGTCTGTTGGAATTATTTAACAGTTGCTGCATCATTTATGAAATCTTGCAGATAGGATGTCAAAATATTTTTTCCTCGACGGTTTCCTTGAGGAAAGGTTGTATGTGATACAACCAGAAGATTTTGTCGATCCTAAAGGGTGCTAACAAGTATGCAAAGCTCCAGCGATCCTTCTATGGACTGGATCAAGCATCTCGGAGTTGGGATATACACTTTGATGAGGTGATCAAAGTTTTTGGTTTTATAAAGTTTATGATAAACTTGTATTTCCAAAGAAGTGAGTGGGAGCACTATAGAATTTCTGATGAATATATGTGGTTGACATACTATTGATCGGAAATAATGTAGAATTTCTGCAAAGCATAAAGGGTTGTTTGAAAGGAGTTTTTCAAAGGAAAACCTAGATGTAGCTACTTGAGAGTTGAGCATCAAGATATATAAAGATAGATCAAAGTGCTTAATGGAACTTTCAACGAAATGCATGCCTTGACAAGTTCTTGAAGGAGTTCAAAATAGATCAGCAAAGAAGGAGTTCTTGCTATGTTGTAAGGTGTAAATTTGAGTAGGACTCAAAGCCCGACCACGGCAGAAGAAAGAGAAAGGACGAATATCGTCCCCTATGCATCAGCCGTAGGATCTATAAGTATGCTATGTTGTGTACCGCACCTAAAGCGTGCCTTGCCATGAGTCAGTCATGGGGTACAAGAGTGATCCAGGAATGGATCACTGGACAGCGGTCGAAGTTATCCTTAGTAACTAATGAACTAAGGAATTTTTCTCAATTATGGAGGTGATTAAAGAGTTCGTCGTAAAGGAGTTACGTCGATGTAAGCTTTGTCACTAATCCGGAGGACTATGAGTAGTAAACCGGATTCGTATAGTGGAGCAATCGTTTGGAATGGTTCGAGATGGGGCGTAGTAGCATCTATAGGATGACGTAGAGATTTGTAAATCACACAAGGATCTGAAAGTCCCAGACCCATTGACTAATAAACCTCTCACAAGCAAGACATGATCGAACCCCAGAACTGTATGGGTGTTGGATTCATTGCAATCACATAGTGATGTGAACTAGATTATTGACTCTAGTGCAGGTGGGAGACTATTGGAAATATGCCCTAGAGGCAATAATAAAATGGTTATTATCATATTTCCTTGTTCATGATAATAATCTATTGTTCATGCTATAATTGTATTAACAGGAAACAGTAATACATGTGTGAATAAATAGATCACAATGTGTCCCTAGCAAGCCTCTAGTTGGCTAGCTCGTTGATCAATAGATGATCATGGTTTCCTGATCATGGACATTAGATGTCGTTGGTAACGGGATCACATCATTGGGAGAATGATGTGATGGACAAGACCCAATCCTAAGCATAGCACTAGATCGTGTTGTTCGTATGCTAAAGCGTTTCTAATGTCAAGTGTCTTTTCCTTCGACCGTGAGATTGCGCAACTCCCGGATACCGTAGGAGTCCTTTGTGTGTATCAAACGTCACAACGTAACTGGGTGACTATAAAGGTGCACTACGGGTATCTCCGAAAGTGTCTGTTGGGTTGGTAGGAATCAAGATCGGGATTTGTCACTCCATGTGACGGAGAGGTATCTCAGGGCCCACTCGGTAGAACATCATCATAATGAGCTCAGTGTGACTAAGTAGTTAGTCACGGGATGATGTGCTACGGAACGAGTAAAGAGACTTACCGGTAACGAGATTGAACAAGGTATAGGTATACCGACGTTCGAATCTCGGGCAAGTTCTATACTGACAGACAAAGGGAATTGTATACGGGATTGATTGAATCCTTGACATCGTGGTTCATCCGATGAGATCATTGTGGAACATGTGGGAGCCACCATGGGTATCCAGATCCCGCAGATGGTTATTGGCCGGAGAGTGTCTCAGTCATGTCTGCATGATTCCCGAACCCGTAGGGTCTACACACTTAAGGTTCGATGACGCTAGGGTTATAGGGAATTGTTATACGAGGTTACCGAAGGTTGTTCGGAGCCCCGGATGAGATCCCGGACGTCACGAGGAGCTCCAGAATGGTCCGAAGGTAAAGATTGATATATAGGTTGGATGGGTTTGGACGCCGGAAATGTTTCGGGCGTCACCGGTAGTGTACCAGGACCACCGTGACTACCACAAAGGGTTACGAAGGTCCACCGGGAGGGGCCACCAGCCCCAAAAGGTGGAAGGGAACCAGCCTAGAGTGGGCTGGTGCGCCTCCCACCACGGGACCAAGGCGCCTAGAGAGAGAAAGGGGGGAAACCCTAAGTCTGGTGAGCCTAAGGCCCACCAGGGGTGCGCCACCCCCTCTCCCCCTCGTGGCTGCCACCCCCCTCTCCCATCTAGGACGGTCGCCTCCTTTAGGGTGGGAAACCCTAAAGGGGGCGCCACCCTCCCTTCCCCCTATATATAGCGGGGGGTTTTGGCCTTTGAGAACATGGTTTTCCATCTCTCTCGGCGCAGCCCTGCTCTTCTTCCTCCTCTCCCACGGTGCTTGGCGAAGCCCTACCAGGAGACCTCATCTCTCCATCGACACCACGCCGTCGTGCTACTGGAGATCTTCCCCAACCTCTCCCTCCTCCTTGCTGGATCAAGGTGCGGGAGACGTCACCGGGCTGCACGTGTGTTGAACGCGGAGGTGTCGTGGTTCGGCACTAGATCGGAATCACACTGCGATCTGAATCGCACCGAGTACGACTCCATCAACCGCGTTCTAGCAACGCTTCCGCTTAGCGATCTTCAAAGGTATGAAGATGCACTCTCCCCTCTCTCGTTGCTGGTCTCTCCATAGGAAGATCTGAATATGGCGTTGGAAAATTTTGAATTTATGCTACGTTCCCCAACAGTACTTGCATATCTGACGCCCTGTTGGGCCTGCTCGGCCCGCAGGCCTTCATCCTCGCCCATCTACACATGGGTTTCTAGTCGTATGTAGGCCGTGGTTGCCTAGTAGGTGGGCAATTTTTTTTTGATTTTATGAAAACTTTTTTAGTTGATATTTTTTGATTCTTTTTAGTTTATTCTTTTTATTAATGTTTTATTTGATTATTTTTAGTCCATATTTTGAACAAATAAATACTTTGATAATTTGAATTCTTTGAAATTTGTGTGAATCACTAGTTTGTGAATAACTTTACTTTAAAAATAGTATTTTGAGTGATTATTTTTCCTCCTATTTAATATTAGTGTGTTTTATCATTATATTCAATGTTGTAGTTTTTAGGTTATTTTAAATGGGTGTTTTAATCACAAACATATTTTGTTATTTTAGTTTGCTATTAAAGTTTCTAACAAAAAATACTTTATGAAAATTGTTTTTGCTATTAATGTTTTGAACAAAAAATACTTTGATAATTTTAGTTGCATAAAATTTATATAATTTTAGTGACAAAAATAATACAGGTTTATAAAAGCTTTTTAGTTGATTCTTTTTACTATTAGAGTTTTATAAAAGCTTTTTAGTTGATTCTTTTTGCTACTGAAGAATATTATAGTTTTGTTTTAGTTGATCATAACAGAATATTTTAATTGATTATTTTTAGTTCATTCTTTTTGATATTAGAGTTTCATAAAAGTTTTCTAGTTCATTCTTTTTTGCTATTAGTTCATTCTTTGAGCTAAATGACCGTGAAATTGAAAAACACTAGAAATGAACTCTGAAAAGTTTGAAAGTTGGTATGTTATCATCATTTCACCCACATAGCATGTGCTAAAAAGTTATTAGGGTTACGGCAAAAACTGGATGCACTTCGTGTACAAATCGGAAATCTCTTTTGAAGTATCAGGGTTTCATACAAAAACTCATTTGTTACAAAGGGGTTTCGTTTCTTGAACTTATTTGAACTCCAGAGTTTTTGTGTGTTCAAAATGCACCATTTAAAGCCACATCATCAATTTTCAACCATTTGTGACTTCATTTGGTATTTTTCATGCATTTACTGATTCTTTGAGCTAAATGACCCTGAGATTAAAAAGCACTACAAATGAACTTTGAAAAGGTTGAAAGTTTCACCCACATAGCATGCGCTAAAATGTTGAGAGGGTTACGACAAAATCTGGATGAACTTCGTGTACAAATCGGACAAATTTTTTCGAAGTATGAGGGTTTCATACGAAAACTCATGTGTTACAAAAGACATTTCATTTCTTCACTTTTTCTTCGCTTGTGTCCTTTGCTTATTGCACCGTAACCATGGATAATCTTCATCGTTTAACAGGGTCAGCCTTGACTTTGAAGGGAGGAATTTCATGAAACTTTTCATAATCTTTAGACATGTCTGTCTTGCCCTCCAATCCCACGATGTCTCTTTTTCGTGAAAGAACTATGTGGCGCTTTGGCTCATCGTATGATGTATTCGCTTCCTTATTTTTTCTTTTCCTCGGTTTGGTAGACATGTACTTCACATAGAAAACCTTCGCCACATCATTGGCTAGGACGAATGGTTCGTCTGTGTATCCAATATTGTTCAGATCCACTGTTGTCATTCTGTACTGTGGGTCTACCTATACCCCGCCTCCTGACAGATTGACCCATTTGCACTGAAACAAAGGGACCTTGAAATCATGTCCATAGTCAAGTTCCCATATGTCCACTATGTAACCATAATATGTGTCCTTTCCCCTCTTGGTTGCTGCATCAAAGCGGACACCGCTGTTTTGGTTGGTGCTCTTTTGATCTTGGGCAATCGTGTAAAATGTATTCCCATTTATCTTGTACCCTTGGTAAGTCAATACAGTCGAAGATGGTCCCCTGGCCAGCGAGTACAACTCATCAAAAACAGTGTTGTCACCCATGAGAGGTTTTTGCAACCAACTGTCGAAAGTCCTGATGTGTTCATATGTAATCCAGTCGTCACACTGCTCTGGGTGTTTGGAGCGCAAAATATTCTTGTGTTCATCGACATACGGGGTCACCAAGGTAGAATTCTGTAGAACTCTGTAGTGTGCTTGAGCCAAGAATGCCTGTCCATACATATTATTGACTCTGCTCCTAGCGTGCCTTTTCCAGTCAGTCTCCCCTCATACCGCAATTGAGGGAGACCAATCTTCTTAAGATCAGGAATGGACTCAACACAAAACCCAATGACATCCTCTGTTTGATGGCCCATGGAGATGCTTCCTTCTGGCCTAGCACGGTTACGAACATATTTCTTTAAGACTCCCATGGACCTCTCAAAGGGGAACATATTGTGTAGAAATACATGACCCAGAACAACAATCTCGTCGACTAGATGAACTAGGACATGCGTCATGATATTGAAGAAGGATGGTGGGAACACCAGCTCGAAACTAACAAGACATTGCACCAAATCACTCCTTAACCTTGGTAGGATTTCTGGATCGATCACCTTCTGAGAGATTGCATTGAGGAATGCACATAGCTTCACAATGGCTAATTGAATCTTTTTCGATAGAAGCCCCCTCAATGCAACCGGAAGCAGTTGCGTCATAATCACGTGGCAGTCATGAGACTTTAGGTTCTGGAACTTTTTCTCTGCCATATTTATTATTCCCTTTATATTTGACGAGAAGCTAGAGAGGACCTTCATACTAAGCAGGCATTCAAAGAATATTTCCTTCTCTTCTTTGGTAAGAGCATAGCTGGCAGGACCTTCATATTGCTTTGGATGCATGTCGTCTTTTTCATGCACATGTTGATGTTCCTCCCATGCCTCTGGTATATCTTTTGTCTTCCCATACACTCCCAAGAAGCCTAGAAGGTTCACGCAAAGATTCTTCGTCACGTGCATCACGTAGATTGCAGAGCGGACCTCTAGGTCTTTCCAATAGGGTAGGTCCCAAAATAAAGATTTCTTCTTCCACATGGGTGCGCGTCCTGCATTGTCAGTCGGAACTGATAGTCCGCCAGGACCCTTTCCAAAATGACTTGTAGATCATTGACCATATCAAGTATGTGATCACCAGTACGGAGGGCGTGCTACTTCCGGTGATTTGCCTCACCTTTGAAATGTTTTCCTTTCTTTCGACATTGATGGTTGGTAGGAAGAAATCTACGATGCCCCAGGTACACATGCTTCCTGCATTTGTCCAAATATATATTGTCGGTATCATCTAAACAGTGTGTGCATGCGTGGTATCCCTTGTTTGTCTGTCCTGAAAGTTTACTGGGAGCAGGCCAATTGTTGATGGTTACAAACAACAACGCATGTAGGTCAAATTCCTCATGTTCGTTTTCATCCCACACACGTACACCTCTTCCATTCCATAGCTGTAAAATTTCATCAACTAATGGCCTTAGGTACACATCAATGTCATTGTCGGATTGCTTAGGGCCTTGGATGAGCACTGGCATCATAATGAACTTCCGCTTCATGCACAACCAAGGAGGAAGGTTATACATACATAGAGTCAGAGGCCATGTGCTATGCTTGCTGCTCTGCTCCCAAAAAGGATTAACGCTATCTGCACTTAAACCAAACCATATGTTCCTTGGGTCACCTATAAAGTCGGTCCACATTCTCTCGATCTTTCTCCACTCCGACCCGTCAGCGGATGCCCTCAACTTTCCGTCTTTCTTACGGTCTTTTATGTGCCATTGCATCAACTCGACATGCTTTTTGTTTCTGAACAGACGTTTCAACCATGGTATTATAGGAGCATACCACATCATCTTGGCAGGAACCTTCTTCCCGGTGAGCTGGCCCTCAACATCACCAGGGTCATCTCTTCTGATCTTATACCGCAATGCACCGCATACCGGGCATGCGTTCAAATCCTCGTACGCACCACGATAGAGGATGTAGTATTAGGGCATGCATGTATCTTCTGCACCTTCAATCCTAGAGGGCATAGAACCTTCTTTGCTTCGTACGTACTATCGGGCAATTCGTTATCCTTTGGAAGCTTCTTCTTCATTATTTTCAGTAGCGAACTAAATCCCTTGTCAGATACACCATTGTCTGCCTTCCATTACAACAATTCCAGTGTGGTACCGAGCTTTGTGTCGTCATCTTCGCAATTTGGGTACAACCCTTTTTTGTGATCCTCTAACATGCGATCGAACTTCAGATTCTCCCTTTCCCTTTTGCATTCTCTATGTGCATCAACAATGACCCGACGAAGATCATCATCGGGCACATCGTCTGGTTCCTCTTGATCTTCAGCTTCCCTCATTGTAGGATCACCGTATTCAGGGGGCGGGTAGTTGTCATCATCCTCTTTTTCTTCGTTGTCTTCTATCATAACCCCTCTTTCTCCGTGCTTGGTCCAAACATTATGGTGTGGCATAAAACCCTTCTCAAGTAGGTGGATGTGAAGGGTTTTAGAGTTGGAGAAAGCCTTCGTATTCTCACAGACAGTACATGGAGAATGCATAAAACCATTCTGCTTGTTTGTCTCAGCCGCTTCAAAAAAATTATGCAGGCCCTTAATATACTCAGAGGTGCGTCGGTCATCATACATCCATTGTTGGTTCATCTGCGTGCGTTATATAATAAAGTGTATTAAAAACCATTACAACATATCATGAATAGAGAAGTGACCAAATTAATAGAAATTCATCATCACATTAAAGCCAAAGTACTGTAGTGACCAAAATAAATACATAACGTTCATACATAGTCCTCATTATTGAACAACATATAGCTCCCTAGAGCATCTAATTAAAACATACATTGAAACTATAAAATTTAAATGCAATAATAAATGCGATCACAACTGCAACTAAGGTACCAATTGATCCAATGGCATAATGATACCAAGCCTCAGTATGAGTGGCATATTTTCTAATCTTTCTAATCTTCAAGCGCATTGCATCCATCTTGATCTTGTGATCGTCGACGACATCGGCAACATTCAACTCCAATATCATCTTCTCCTCTTCAACTCTTTGTATTGTTTCTTTCAAGTAATTGTTTTCTTTTTTCAAACAAATTTAACTTCTCGACAAAAATTTCTATGTCGGTTGGAACTTCCGGTTCACATACCTCCTAGATTAAAAAATCTATGTCACATTGTTCGACATAATTATCATAAATACTAAATAAAACAAATAGTTATAAAATATAATATATACCATATCTGAATCATAGACAGGACGAGGACCGACGGAGGCGGAACCAAAACCATCGCACTAAATAGTAACAAACAAAAAAGTAAGAAAATTACACAAGTATCTATCTAAATCACACAAGTAAGAACATTTTTCTTTTAGAAAGAAGATAAGAAGAAGAGGCTAACCACGGTGGTGTCGACGCCAAGATGGGCGCGGGCGATCGACGTCGGTGAGGACGGGGACGGGACAGGACGGACCGCCAAACCTAGACAAATTTTGAGGTAAATGGAACTTGGACAAGGAGCTTCAAGAGGAGAAACCTTAAGTGTGGCTCGGGCATTTCATCGAACACCTCATGTGCATAGGAGGTGAGCTGGAGCACCACAAAACTCTCTCACGGCCTGCCAAAAAAACAGAGAAGTGCCCCACAAAGCTAATGGACAGGGGGTATATATAGGCCAACCATTGTTTCCGATTTGTGACTGGAACCGGGACTAAAGGACACAAACCGGGATCAATGGTCATGGGCCAGGAGCGAGGCCCATTGATACCGGTTCGTGTCTGGAACCGAGACCAAAGGGGTCAGACGTACCTGAACCAATGACCCATGAGGCCCGACCGACGCCCTGGCCTGACGAACCGGAACCGATGCCACCATGGGTCTCGGTTCATGAGTGAACCGGGACTAATGTGATTTTAACCCTAAACCGAAGCCCTGTTTTCTACTAGTGGTTGGTATATCGGGTGAACTTTACTCTTAACAATCTATCTGCAGCCGTAATAGCACGGTGATATCTTGTCATGTGCCGTAAAACTTGAGGAATCCTTCGCTCCAACACCTTGTTTCACCGTTGCCGTCACCATTTTAATGCAGCCAATGCCGTTCAAACGCCTCATCTCAGATCGACTAAGATATACTCCCATGTTGCTGCAATGCAACCAGTGCGGTTCAAACGCCTTATCTCATCGCCATTCCCTCCTATAAAATGGGTGCCACCCCGTGGGTTCTTCGCACCACAAACCTCAAACGTAGTAGCCGATCGAAAAGCTCCAAGCAGTTCATGCACGAGATGGCGCCATCCAAGCCCGCCGCCGCCTTGCTCCTCGCCTTGGCCGTCCTGCTCGCGGCCGCGCAGCCGTTGTCCGCCATCAGAGTCAAGCCCGCCTGCGCCCCGGTCGTTAAGCCATCGCCGCCTCCTCCCGTAGCTTCCCCACCGCCGCCGCCGACCCCGGTGATCAGCAACCCACCCCCATCCGTCCCTGCTTCCCCAGCGCCACCGAGCCCAGTGATCAGCAGCCCACCGCCATCCGTCCCTGCTTCCCCGCCGCCACCGAGCCCAGTGATCACCAACCCAACCCCATCCGTCCCTGCTTCACCACCACCGGTCACCCCACCACCAGCCACGGTCTCGCCGCCGTCGCAGCCGACGGAGTGCCTCACGCCGTTGATGGGGCTGACGCCATGCATGGGCTACCTCACCAACACCAGCGTGGCGACGCCCCCGGCCGCGTGCTGCGGCGCCTTCAAGTCTCTGGTGGACATCGCCCCTATCTGCCTCTGCCACGGCCTGAACGGGGACATCAACAAGATCATGCCCGCGCCCATGGACTTCATGCGCATGATGTCCCTCCCGGGAAACTGCGCCGTCCCGCTGCCAATGCAGACGCTTGCCCAGTGCGCCAGTAAGTCATCGTAGCCGATCTTCACTGATGTATCATGTGTCTATTTTTGGCATTGTTATTTTGTGGATTACGTGCATGATTGGAGGAATATTGAATTTTTGTCGACGCTATGACAGCGGCACCTGTGCCACCACTGGACCCTCCTACCACCCCAGCAGCCCCATCTCCAAGTAACTACTGTTTCCTCTAGAAATTCTGCCTTCAAGAAATAATTTGGCCATGCTAGCTCGTGTTGAATCTGTCGTTTTTTCCTTTGCAGAGCCATCACTGTAGAAGCAAGGGTGCTGAGCAGTTCGAGGAAGCAGCAGAAGCAAGAGGATCCATCGATATGAAGTCCGATCGAGACGATGAATTAGTTGTCAATCACATACTACATACTACAGTACTTTCGGTATAGTTAGGGATAAGATATCTTTACATCTTAATATAAGTTAGTGTCTTATACATCCATGTGTGCTGTCGATTTAGATCTACGAAGTACCTATTATGTACGAGAATTATTTTCTTTTCCACTGTATATGTGCGGTGATCAGTAAAACAAAAGGTGCGTGTTGTTACTCGATGAGGCCCGCTATCATACGTGGGCTTTTACCAGGCTTGCTTAGCCTACGAGCGTGCAAGTGGGCGACAATGATGGCGAGCAACGCGTAGTACGCGAGCGAAAGCGATGGATGGATGCGCGGTAGGGTTGCCAGTTGCCGAGTTGGCCACTTGGAGAGCCCAAGTGGGCACCTGCCATGGTGTCTCCTGCGCCAACGCACATTCTTCTTCACTCTGTCTGCGTTAGGTGTCGTTGCCGCATCGTGAATTCACTCCCTCCATTTTTAAATACTCCTTCTTTATAGAGGGAGTATAAGTCTTTTTGAAGGTTTCACTAAAAGACTACATATGAATGTATATATACATATTTTATAGTGTAGATTCATTTATTTTATTTGGTATGTAGTCTCTAGTAAATTTTTTAAAAAAGACTTATATTTAAAAATGAAGGGAGTATGAAATATTAAAGCAATAAGACACATTCAAGGTAAATGATTTTGTTTCACATGCACATATGCTCATTTAGAGTAGACTGCAAAAATCGGCATCTATTGCACTAAATGCTTTACCTTTTGACCGAGCGTCCGCCGCCTTATCCTACGTCAATCTTATAGTCGACTCCGTAATTCGATGATCGGTGTAACGCTTAGAAAGTCTATCTTATTGTTAGGGTCATGCATTGGACATGTCCTGATATTAAAGATACACTTGCGGTAAAGAATATTTTTCATGGTAAATCTATATCTATAGTCACGGATCACCAGAAAAACACGACTAAGATGAAACCAAGAAAAAGACTACCAAGTTTTTTTTAGAGGTGAGTTATTAATAAAACAACTAAAATGAATAATCCCCTACAAGAACGAATTAAAACGGCGAAAGGAAACATGCATGAACTCATCCATCCCCGAATGACCAGACGAAAATCGTCTGCTTCCTCTCGGGTCGGTCGAATATCAGCCCTCCATCCACCAGCCGAACGATCCAGACCGTCAAAAGCCAGCCTCCACCCCGCCGCAGCCGCCATATTTTTTTCTCCCCTCCGCCCTTCCCCGTCCCTTTCCTCTTCATCCCCGATCCCTTCCTCCCGCACGCCGCTCTCAAGCTCCTGCCCTACCCGACCTCCAATCCCACCCAAATGTCGCTCTAAAAATATCTCACTCGCTCCGCCACCGCCGCGCCCCAAGACCTACCGCCGCGCCGTAGCCCGGCGTCGCCGCCTCCGCCTCCCGCGCTTCCTGCCGCCGCGGCCGCCGTCGCCGTCCCAGTTCCACCTCGGCGCGTACACCCCGTCCGCGGCCTTGGGCGGTGGTTTTCTAGGTACGAGCTTTCTAGCCATCCGGTGATGGATTCATCAGGATTAATAACTTGCACAGATTTTTGGGTTCACGACAGGCGCAGCATCTAGATCCGCTCCCGGTGTCGTAACGATTAGCTGTAGCTCGTGGTCACCGAGGGCGGATTAACCTTTATCTGATCTGTTATGGCAGTTAGTGAGTAGCGATTGAATGGAATGCTCTTCGTGTGACTGAATTGCTAAATCCAAGCAGGAAAGAAGGCGGGGGCGCATGGGGAGGTAGGCGTCGGCCGCTGCAGGAGCGATTTGACTGCTGAAAATGGTGCTGGTGGTGAAGCAGCACCGCTGCACGCACTCGGCGTCCTGCTCCTGCACCAAGGGCCACCTCAGCGAGGACGCGCTGTTCCTCGTCTTCCGCCACATGAACTGGAACCCCAGGCTGATCGCCAACCTCTCCTGCGTCTGCAAGTGGTTCGACGAGGTCGCCAAGCAGGTGCTGTGGAAGGAGTTCTGCCATGCCAGGGCGCCCAAGATGATGCTGGATCTGCATTCCGACGGCAGCCACATTGTCGACGGCAACTGGAAGGCGCTCGGGAAGCTGCTCATCTACTGCAATGGCTGCACCAAGGGGGGCTTGTTTGGAAACATTCATGTCCCTGGGCACTTTGTTTTCAGGACGCGCTTTTCAAGGACCGCAGGCAAGAGCTTCCTGCCTCTGCAGTGTAGGATGGATGTCTTGTATGTGTCCGATCCATGCGAACATCTTGATCAGGGGGAAGAAGGTGACTTGGGTTTTTTCCGTGGCATCTTCAAGTCGTTTGCTACTTCAAGGGTCAAAAAGATCCTGATTGAGAAGCAGGCTAGGTTCCATCAAACGGAGGTTTGCCCCTATTGCAAGGCTAAGCTATGGAACATGCTGCACGCAGATATGATGCCTGCTAGTGCTTCCGCCAGGCTGGGTGCTTACGATGATTCCGTGGAGTACTTTGTATGCCTGAATGGACATGTTATTGGTTTGGGTACCCTGCTACCTCTCTCGGATTCTGAGGAGGCACCAGAGGAATAATCATCAGGAACATTGATCAGGTGATGATATGCTATGTTTTCTTGGTTGCTGTCATTAGTTTAATTTTCAAAGTGCAGCTTAGCTTTATCTTCAAAGGTTGATTTTTTATTGCTTATTACTACTTGTGAAGAGAATCAAATAGATTCCTTTATGATATCTGTTGGTATACAGACTGATACTTATTTTTTCCTTACGAAGATGCAAACTGTAAACTCAAGCATGTCCATTGTTTGGTCATGCTGGCTGATTAACTCTTCAATCTGTTTATGAATACCGGTTTCTATGGGACGACAATTTGAATGAACATAGTCATAGAATTATCAGTGCTCTATTTGTATTGTGTACATAAAGGTGCTACATGGCTAGTTCAGTTTTATTTTAATCTTGCATATGTGTGGTTTACCCATCGCATGATATTTACCTCCTGAAACTGCAAAAGAATCAGCAAACAGTTGTTGGAACGTTGTGTAAAATGCTTCCTTCAATATTTTAAATTGATCTCGTACGTTTACACGATTGTTTTTGATACACGGTTGAAACAATGATCAGTAGCTATGTTTATATCAGCAAGAAAGCTCACTAGGTTGACCTCTACCTCTCATCTACTTATCCTAGTGCATGGTACTTCCTTGAATTAAGTCGGAATCATGGTTGTAACTAATTTAGTGAATCACAATTTTTTATTTTCCCATGTTCTATTAAATCCGCATCAAGCATACTAACCGTTTATTCTTAGACAGGTCATATTTTCGAGCCACCTATCCCCCCTTGTTTCTCTCTGTAAAATCTTGGGGAGAAACTGCACTGCTTATATATCTATAAATGTGTGATGTACCAACCTAATAACTTTTTCTATCTATATTTTAGCTAATAAAACAAACTTTGGTAGCAGGCAGCATAAATTTAAACTTACTTGTGTGATGATAGTGCAACGTATCAGTAAACAGGACATCTATCTTTTGACAATGAACAGAATTGCAAGAGAGGCTGTTCAACCAGAGCAGGCTATTCAACCATGACCATAAATGGCTCCCGTTTTGCACTGAAAATATGTTTCTTTGGAAGTGAAGAAATATGTTCTGAATATAGCCACTGTTGGTGACAGGTTGCAAGATGGAGTCCTGGGGCTTGTGGCCTATTGCTGCTGAATCTTGGTTGTGTCTAACGGCGAGAAGTCATGGGCGCGCAAAACTGCAAGGCGAGAAGAACGTGCAGCTAGCTTTCATCTAACTGCAGTGTTGTCTGATGAAAATGCTATTTCTCTGTGCTCTTGTCTGTTGATTGATTCCATGTTACCTGTTCTCGTCATTGTAATGACCATGCCGACCTTTGGTCTTGTCCTACATGTGCAGAGCATATGTAGCAAGGCGTGATGAGACCGAGTTGTAAAATTGGTGCCTATATTGGACCTCATATATTCATGTGCTGTTCCTACCTGCATTGTTTTTTCGTCTACTGACTCGATTTGTGTTTCGCTGCTATAAAAAATTGCGAAGGAAAGAATTGACCTATTAGGCCCCTTTGTTTGGGACAAAATCTATTAGTGTGTAATGATGCTATTTCCAACTGCATAATTGGTCTGTTGTTATTGAGATCTGGTTTAACATTCAAACTTACATTGATCTGTACTGTTCCTTTAATGCTAGGTTCTGTTTTTCATTTCCAATATTTGCTGATTCTTTATGTTGTCCACTGTTGAAAATAGGAGCCTTGTCTAATTGATGTAGGAGGCTTGGAGTTGGAGATTATACAAGTTGCATGATTTGTATTACTATGAAGTAAATGCCATATTCGTCGCATTTTATACTGTGAGATATCCACATATTTGTATTATGAAGTTATGTGAAGTACATTTTTGCCAACATCCCCCAAGTTCTTTGGCTCTTTCCTGTACTTCATCTACAGTACACAGTTTACATTGCTCTAGATTTTTCTTTTAGTTGAGATCGTGCACCAAGTTTTTCTTTTTTAAAAAGAACATGCGCTCATGATTATTTTTTAGGGGTTAAACCAAGTTTAATATTGCTCAAAATCCACAAGATTTTTAAAAAGAACATGCGCTCATGATTATTTTTTAGGGGTTAAACCAAGTTTAATATTGCTCAAAATCCACAAGATGTTGGATACGAAATGGATCATGGGGCTCGACAAACCAGACATGTCAACCTTGATCTAATGGAAGAGAAAACTTGGCTAACCTATCGGCAGGCTCGACAAACCAGACATGTCAACCTTGATCTAATGGAAGAGAAAACTTGGCTAACCTATCGGCATCGCTACACCTTGATCTAGTGCAAGAGAAAAATTGGCTAGCCTATCGGCATCGCAAACGAAGCTACAATAAAATAAGGAGGCTCTCTGATTAATCTCTCGAGTGATAGCTCCATGGTCTGTGCAACTCTTCCTCTAAATATCATTGACTAGTTGTTTGGAATCGAAGCGAGGACGAAGTTTTGTAGCCCCAAATCTTCAACCAAAGACAAGCCTTCCCGACATGGAGATCATGGTGTCATTGTCGATGACGATGGAGATTATGCCGGTGCTTTGGAGATGGATATCAAAAGTACAAGATGATGATGACCATATCATATCACTTATATGATTTGCATGTGTTGTTAATCATTTTATGCATCTTACTTTGCTTAGGATGACAGTAGCATTATAAGATGATCCCTCACTAAAATTCCAAGATAAAATTGTGTTCTCCCGAAGTGTGCACCGTTGCGAAGGTTCATCGTTTCGAGGCATCACGTGATGATCAGGTGTGATAGACTCCATGTTCGCATACAACAGGTGTAAGCCAGTTTTGCACATGCAGAACACTTGAGTTAAACTTGACGAGCCTAGTATGTACAAACATGTCCTCGAAACACAGGAGACCGAAAGGTCGAACATGAGTCATAGTAGATATGATCAACATGGACATGTTCACCATTGAAACCACCTCATCTCACGTGATGATCGGACTTGGGTTGGTGGATTTGGATCATGTTAGACTCGAACAACCCAACGGATGTTGATTTGAGTGGGAGTTCTGAAGTAATATGATTAATTAAACTCATTATCATGAACATAGTCTAAGTTGTATTTGCAAAGTATGTTGTAGAACAATAGCTCGCGCTGTAGCTTCCGCGTATTTTTTATATGCTCCTAGAGAAAACTAAGTTGAAAGATGATAGTAGCAATTATGCGGACTGGGTCCGTAAACTAAGGATTGTCCTCATTGCTGGACAGAAGGCTTATGTCTTTGATGCACCGCTCGGTGTGCCACCCCCTCAAGCGTCATATGTGCATGTTGTGAACATCTGACATGCACGCTTTTGATGACTACTTGATAGTTTAGTGTGCCATGCTTTACATTTTTGAATTGAGGCCCCAAAGACATTTTGAATGTCACATAGCATATGAGATGTTCCATGAGCTGAAATTGGGATTTCAGGCTCGTATCAATGTTGAGAGATATGAGACCTTCGACAAGATTCTTTGCCTGAAAGATGAAGGATAGTAGCTCAATAGGTGAGCATGTGCACATATTGTGTGGGTGCTACAATCGCTTGAATCTAGTGGGAGTTGATCTTTGAGATAAGATAGTGATTAGCATAGTTCTTCAAGTCACTGCCACCAAGCTACTGGAGCTTCGTGATGAACTATAACATGCCAGGGATGGAGATGATGATCCCTGAGCTATTCCCGATGTTTTACACCGCGAAGGTAGAAACCAAGAAGGAGCATCAAGTGTTGATGGTTAGTAAACCCACTAGTTTCAAGAAGGGCAAGGGGAAGAATGGAAATTTCGAGAATGGCAAGCTAGTTGTCGCTCCAATAAAGAAACCCAAGGTTGAACCCAAACCCAAAACTGGGTGCTTCTGTTGTGAGGGGAACGGTCAATGAGAGCAGAATTACCCCATATGCTTGGTAGATAAGGAGGCTCGCAATGTCAGCAAAAATATATTTGATATACATGTTATTGACGTGTGCCTTACTAGTGCTCGTTGTAGCTCCTCGGTACTTGATAACGGTTCAATTGGTAATATTAATCACTCGAAACAGGAGTTGCGAAATAAACGAAGACTAGCTAAGGCAGAGGTGTCGATGTGTGTTGGAAGTGTTTCCAAGGTTGATGTGATCACAATCGCACGCTCCATCTACCTTCGGGATTAGTGGTAAACCTAAATAGATGTCATTTGGTGTCTGCGTTAAGAATGAACATTATATTCATTTTGTTTATTGCGAGACGATTATTTACGTAATTTAGAGAATAATGGGTTATTCTTCTTACATGAATAATATCTTTTGTGATCATGCACCCAATGTGAATGGTTTATTGAATCTCGATCGTAGTGATACAACGTTCATAGTATTGATGCCAAAAGATGTAAAGTTAGTAATGATAGTACCACTTACTTGTGGCACTGTCGTTAGGTCATATTGGTGTAAAACACATGAAGAAACTCCATGTCGATGAATATTTGGACTCATCCGGTTTTGAATCGCTTGGGACATGTGAACCATGCCTATTGGGCAAGATGACTAAGACCTGTTTTCGAGTAAGATGGAGTAGGCAAGTGACTTATTGGAAATTATACATTTTGATGTATGCAGTCCAATGAGTGGTGAAGCATGCAGTGGATATCGTTATTTTCTTACTTCACACATGATTTGACTAGATACGGGTATATTTACTTGATGAATCACAAGTCTAAAATGTTGAAAAGTTCAAGCAATTTCAGAGTGAAGTTGACGATCGTCGTGACAAGAGGATAAGATGTCTACGATGTGATCGTGGAGGTGAATATGTGAGTTACGAGTTTGCTATACATTTAAGACAATGTGGAAATTGTTTCACAACTCATGTCACCTGGAACACCATAGTGTGATGGTGTGTATGTACGTCTTAGTCGTGCCCTATTGAATATGGTGCGTACTATGATGTCTCTTTCCGAGTTGTCACTATCGTTCTGGGGTTGTGCATCAGAGATAACCACATTCACTTTAAATAGGGCACCATATAATTCTGTTGAGATGACACTCTATGAACTATGGTTTGTCAAGAAACCTGAGTTGTCGTTTCTTAAATTTGGGGTTGCACTGCTTATGTCAAAAGGCTTCAGCCTGATAAGCTTGAACCCAAAGCAGATAAATGTGTCTTCATAGGATACCCACAGGAAAAAGTTGGGTATACCTCTATAAGTGCATCTAGTGCCCCTTAGTGGTTTTGGTGTATTGAAGACTTATAGGTTAAGGGACTAAAATTTTTGCGAGTGTACACATGCTCTATAAGTCGCTAAGAATTTTGAGTTATTCAAAGAATAACGACCCCTAAAAAATGAATGTCTTCAGCTGAAGACTTTGATAATTCCCTGAAGACTTTAAAAGTGAGGAAATTGGTGTGTCCTTGAAGATATTGATACAAGAACTTTGAAGTGTGAATACTCTTGTTTCCGTAGTTTCTTTTCCTTTCTTTTGAGTCATAGGAACACCGTACTGTTAAAGGGGGTCGAGGTAAAATTAAGGAAAAGTTTCCAAGTGATGCTCATCTCAAAGCCTACACATACCTAATCCTTCGAGTGAAGCCTTTGGAAATCTTTTATAGTTTAGTCAATTTCTTAAGTGAGAGAGACGAAGATCTTCTGGTCTCTGAGGAAATTGCTCCAACTGAGGAGTTAGGATTTCGCTAGTGCGAATTACCTACAAGTGAATAATATGAAAGTTCCGACCGTTGATACGCCGCGCGCCAGCTCTCCCCAAACCTTATCCACACAACGGTAATATTATTAGGGCATTCATGTCAAATCATGTCGGGATTTCTCCTTGGCTATAAATAGCCGCCCCCATAACCACTAGCCAGTTGGGTGCTCCGAGAGAGAACTTGACACTTGTTATTTGAGAGTAACCCATTCCTTGAAGACTTTGTGAGAAGCTCATCACTGAGGAAAAACACCAAACACCCAAACCAAAACCCAAAAACCCAAAGTGATTGAGCATCACTGAAGAGATTGTTCCTGTGTGGGACCGATGCTTGTTACCTTTGAATACTATGCATCTTCCAGACGGTTAGTCATCAATGGTCTAGAGCATCCAATAGTAAATTGTGGATTTATAGTGACCGAGTTTGTGAGGGTTTGGAAGTCTTCCCTGAAGACTTACCACGAGTGCTGGGAGAGGACTTTGTGTCCTTAGCTCAAGGAGAATATAATAAGGACTTAGTGTACTCGGACTGTGTGTCCTTTGGTTTAGATACCAAGACGATCCAAACAAGACGTACGACTGCCACAATGGTTGGAGCTGGGTCATCAAATTACTGTCTTGACCGAGTACCCGATTCTATTTCCTCAACCCTTCTATTTCCTCATTTATGTGTTGATGAAATTGATTGTTACTGTTTGAAGAATTTGACTGAAGTCTTTCTCAATTTCCTCATCTCAAATTCTTCACATCACATGTTCTTCACCTGCTTATCCTAATCACGCTACTCGCGCTAAGTGTTTGTTTCATTTTATCATGATGACCATGCTTTTGCCATGTTACGCTTATGCTTGAGTACTTATTCTGCTGCAAGCTGTTCATGACTTAGCAATTTCCTCACATGGAAATTTCTAAGTGACGGAATTATAAAAATCGCCTATTCACCTCCCTCTAGTCGATATGACACACTTTCAACCTCCTATATTTGATCTGAAGGCAAAGTGTTTGTTGTTGAGAATGGGGCATTTCTCGAGAAAGAGTTTCTCTTGAAAGAATTGAGTGGGAGGATGGTGGAACTTGATAAGGTTATTTAACCGTCACTTCAGCCAGAGAGTAGCAGGGCGTAGGAAGATGTTCCGGTGGCGCCTACACCAGTTGAAGAGGAAGCTAATGATGGTGATCATGAAGCTTCAGATCAAGTTACTACCAAACCTCATAGGTTGAGAAGGACACGTATTGCTCCAGAGTGGTACAGTAATCATGTCTTGGAGGTCATGTTGTTGGACAACAATGAACCTACGAGCTATGGAGAAGCGATAGTGCGTCCGGATTCCAACAAATGGTTGGAGGCGATGAAATTCAAGATAGGATCCATGTATGAAAACAAAGTGTGGACTTTGGAATAACTACTTGATGGTCGTAAGGCTATTAAGTACAATTGGATCTTTAAAAGGAAGACATATGATGATGGTAAATGTCACCATTTAGAAAGCTCGACTTGTCACAAAGAGGTTTTTGACAAGTTCAAGGAGTTGACTACGATGTGACTTTCTCACCCGTAGCGATGCTGAAGTTTGTTGGAATTATGTTAGGAGTTCCTGCATTTTTTGATTATGAAATCTCGCAGATGGATGTCAAAACATCGTTTCCTTCACGGTTTCCTTAAGGAAAGGTTGTATGTGATACAACCAGAAGGCTTTGTCGATCCTAAGGATGCTAAAAGGGATGCGGGCTCCAACGATTCATTTATGGACTAGTGCAAGCATCTCAAAGTTGGAATAAGTGCTTTGATGAGTGATCAAAGCTTTTGGTTTATAAAGAGTTTATGAAGAAACTTGAATTTACAAGAAAGTGAGCGGGAGCACTATGAAATTGATCATTACTGTTTGAAGAATTTGATTGAAGACTTTCTCAATTTCCCCATCTCAAATTCTTCGCATCACTTTTTCTTCACCTCCTTATCCTGATCACGCTACTCGCGCTAAGTGTGTTGGGGATTGCTACTTCTCAAACAACAGCGCCAGAAATTGACACGTTGACGAAGATTGGGCTTGCGTTGGTTTTTCCCTTGAAGAGGAAAGGGTGATGCAGCACAGGAGCAGTAAGTATTTCCCTCAGTTTGAGAACCAAGGTATCGATCCAGAAGGAGGGTCTCGTCAAGTCCAGAGTACCTGCGCAAACACAAACAAGCTTGCACCCAACGCTTCAAAGGGGTTGTCAATCCTTTCAAGATTGTTTGCAAAGTGAGATCTGAAGGCGGAAAGTGCAACGAAGTAAAAAGTGTAAGGCTGAAAATATGGTGCGGAGTAGACCCTGGGGCCATAGTGTTCACTAGAGGCTTCTCTCAAAATAGCAAGTAATACGGTGGGTTAACAAATTACTGTCGAGCAATTGATAGAACCATGCAAAGTCATGACGATATCTAAGGCAATGATCTAGCATATAGGCATCACGTCCGAGACAAGTAGACCGATACTTTCTGCATCTACTACTATTACTCCACATATCGACCACTATCCAGCATGCATCTAGTGTAGTGAGTTCATGACGAACATAATAACACTTTAAGCAAGATGACATGATGTAGAGGGATAATCTCAAACCAATGATGAAAATCCCATCTTTTTACCCTTGATGGCAACAACACGATGCGTGCTCGCTACCTCTTCTGTCATTGGGTGAGGTCACCGCATGGTATGAACCCAAAACCAAGCACTTCTCCCATTGCAAAAATCATAGATCTAGTTGGCCAGACAAAACCCACAACTCGAAGAGAATTACAAGTATATGAAATCATGCATAAGAGAGATCAGAAGAAACTCAAATAAGATTCATAGATAATCTGATCATAAATCCACAATTCATCGGATATCGACAAACACATCGCAAAAGAAGATTACATCGGATAAATCTCCATGAAGATCATGGAGAACTCTGTATTGAAGATCCAAGAGAGAGAAGAAGCTATCTAGTTACTAGCTATGGACATGTAGGTCTATGGTGAACTACTCACGCATCATCGAAGAGGTGATGGTGTTGATGAAGAAGCCCTCCGTGTCCGAATCCCCCCTCCGGCAGGGCACCTGAACGTGCCCCAGATGGGATCTTGCGGAGACAGAAGCTTGCGGCGGCGGAAAAGTGATTACGATGCTCCCGTGATTTTTTGGGAATATTTGGGAATTTATAGGCGCAAGATCTAGGTCAGGGGACCTCCAGGGGCCCACAAGCCTGCATGGCGTGGCCCCCCTGGGGTGGGGGCTTGTGGGGCCCCTGGGGCTCTTCTCGCTTGGCTCCCAAGTCCCCCAATATTCTTCCGTTGTAGAAAAAATCTTTTCGGGGATTTTCTTCCGTTTGGACTCCGTTTCAAAATCTCCTGTGAACGGGGTAAAAAACATGGAAAAAACAGGAACTGGCACTTGGCACCGGATTAATAAGTTAGTCCCAAAAATAAATAAAAGGCATGCAAAACATCCAAAGTTTGACAAGATAATAGCATGAAACCATCAAAAATTATAGATACGTTGGAGACATATCAAGCATCCCCAAGCTTAACTCCTACTCGTCCTTGAGTAGGGAAGTGATAAAGAATGAATTTTTGATGTGGAATGCTACCTAACATAGTTTTCCTTTGCAACTTCTTTCACGTGGCATGGATGTTCAGATCCGTATGATTCAAAACAATAGTTTGCTATTGACATGAAAACAGTAATACTTCAAGCAAACTAGCAAAGTAATCATGAACTTTCAAAATAACAAGGCGAAAGAAAGTTATCCCTACAAAATCATATAGTCTGGCTATGCTCCATCATCCTCACACAACTAATGTAAATCATGCACAATCCTGGAATTGGCCAAGTAATTATTTTTGCACTCTTACTTTCTCAAACTTTTTATAACTATCACACAATACATGAGCGCGAGCCATGTATATAGCACTATAGGTGGAATAGAGTGTGGTGGTGGTTGTGAGACAAAAAACGAGGAGATGGTCACATTAACTCGGCATATCAATAGGCTATGGAGATGCCCATTAATAGATATCAATGTGAATGAGTAGGGATTGCCATACAAGAGATGCACTAGAGTTATAAGTATGTGGAAGCTCAAAAGGAAAACTAGTGGGTGTGCATCCAACTTGCTTGCTCACGAAGACCTAGGGCAATTTTGAGGAAGCCCATCATTCGAATATACAAGCCAAGTTATATAAAAGATTCCCACTAGCATATGGTAGTGACAAAGCAAGAAGCTCTCAATCATGAAGACCATGGTGCTAATATGAAGCACAAGTGTGGAAAAAGATAGTAGCATTGTCCCTTCTCTCTTTTTCTCTCATTCCTTTTTTTATTTGGGCTCTTAGGCCTCTCTTTTTTCTTTTCTCACTTTTTTTTTGTTTTTGGGCTCTTTGGCCTCTTTTTTTATTTCCTCACATGGGACAATGCTCTAATAATGATGATCATCACACTTTTAGTTACTCAATGCTCAAAGATCACAATGATGATGACTCCATAGGAAATGCCTCTGGCAGTGTACCGGGATGTGCAATGATCTAGTATGATCATGCAATGGCAATATGAGAGTGGCAACACAAGTCATGAGATGGAACGGTGGTAGTTGCATGGCAATATATCTCGGAATGGCTATGAATATGCCATAGTAGGTAGGTATGGTGGCTATTTTGAGGAAGGAATTTGGTGGGTTTGTGCACCGGCGAGAATTGCGCGACACTAGAGAGGCTAGCAATGGTGGAAGGTGAAAGTGCATCTATACCATGGACTCAACATTAGTCATAAAGAACTCACATACTTGTTGCAAAAGTTTTTATTAGTAATCAAAACAAAGTGCTAAACGCATACTCCGAGGGGAAGGGTTGGTAGGTGTAAACCAACGCGCGATCCCGACCTCAACACAAAGGATGACAATCAATAGATCAATTATGCTCCGACTTCCTAACATAGCGGTTCACCATACGTGCATGCTACGGGAATCACTAACTTAAACACAAGTATTTCTAGATTCACAACACCCTACTAACATAGCTTTTAATATTCCTGAATCCATGTCTCAAAACTAATTGAGAGGAAGCGAAACTTTTCTTTCTACTCAATGCACATGAAGATGGAGGTTTTTGCATCCTCTTTGGGTACCTAGCACATGGGACTACTTTCATAGCATAAGCCAACTACCAAATCACGCACCGCCGTGCTCTAAAGATATAAGTGAAGCACAAGAGCAAAAGTATCTAGCTCAAAAGATATAAGTGAAGCACTAAAGCAAAAGTATCTAGCTCAAAAGATATAAGTGAAGCACTAGAGCAAAAGTATCTAGCTCAAAAGATATAAGTGAAGCACTATGAGCATTCTAGCAAAATCATGATGAGTGCATGTATCTATCTCTCAAAAAGGTGTGTAGCAAGGATGATTGTGACATAACAAAAAGAAAAGACTCCTAAGATACAAGACGCTCCAAGCAAAACACATATCATGTGGTGAATAAAAATATGGCTCCAAGTAATGTTACCGATGGATTGGAGACGAAAGAGGGGATGCCTTCCCGGGGCATCCCCAAGCTTAGGCTTTTTGGTGTCCTTGAATTCGGCTTGGGGGTGCCTTGGGCATCCCCAAGCTTGAGCTCTTTCCACTCCTTATCTCTTTGTCCATGAGAACATCACCCAAAACTTGAAAACTTCACAACACAAAACTTAAACAGAAACTTGTGATAACACTAGTACAAGAAAACAAACTACCACTTCTTTTGGTACTGTAGAAAACTTGAATTCTATCTATATTGATGATGGGCTACTGTATTCTCACTTTCCCATGGCTAGTACCCCCTGATACTAACCATAGTTTCATCAAAACAAGCAACCAACCCAACAAAAACAGAATATGTCAAAAACAGACCAGTCTGTAGCAATATGTATACTTCATATACTTCTGGTACCTCCAAAAATCTGAAAAATTACGGAGGTCTAGGGAAAAAGCATATGAATCAGCAGAAAAAAGAATCAACTCAAAAGCTCTTTCCGAATAAAAATGAAAAATCATCTCGTTTGCGAAAACTTTCTGTCTTTTTCCACCAGGATCAATCAAGCATTACCAAGACTAATCATAAAGGCTTTGCTTGGCTCAAACACAAAAAGAACACACAAAAAACACAATCACAACAGAATTATGAAAGTGTGGACGCAATAAAACAGAAATGAAAAGATAAATTCATTGGGTTGCCTCCCAACAAGCGCTATTGTTTAACGCCCTTAGCTAGGCATAGAAGCGATAGAATAACGTATCATCGTCTTTGGTGCTCAAACCATAAGTGGCCCTCATCATGGATTCATAAGGCAATCTTATTTTCTTTCTAGGAAAGTGTTCCATGCCTTTCCTTAAAGGAAATTGAAATCTAATATTCCCTTCCTTCATATCGATGATAGCACCAATAGTCCTTAGGAAAGGTCTACCAAGAATAATAGGGCATGTAGGATTGCAATCAATGTCAAGCACAATGAAATCCACGGGTACATAGTTCCTATTTGCCATAATAAGAACATCATTGATCCTTCCCATGGGTTTCTTGATAGTAGAATCAGCAAGATGCAAATTAAGAGAACACTCTTCAATCTCATTAAAACCCAGAATATCAAATAAAGACTTTGGAATCGTAGAAAAACTAGCACCCAAATCACACAAAGCATTGCACTCATAGTTTTTGACTTTGATTTTGATGGTAGGTTCCCACTCATCATGAAGCTTTCTAGGGATAGAGACTTCCAATTCAAGTTTATATTCAAGAGCTTTTATCATAGCTTGGACGATATGATCGGTAAAGCCTTTGTTTGGCTATAAGCGTGTGGAGAGTTCAACATGGATTGCATCAAAGAAATGCATTCAATCAAGGAGCAACTATCATAATTGAATTGTGACAGCCCGAGACCGACGCTTTAGAAGATTTACCCCTTTATTCCGTTTCCGTCGTGTGGCTATTTTATTTTGTTGGTTGCATCATCATTTAGTTTGCATCATCGCATCATGCATGACATTATGTCAACTGTGATTTGTCGGTGTTGCTTGTTGCTCCGTGTTGATGCTTGTGAGTGCTTGTGGGTGTGGCGTTGTTCGTTGGCGTGATGAGAGTGGGTGCAACAGAGCCGCTTCATACCTTGTTGCACCGTAGACCTAAACCTCCTCCCCCTCTCCCCTCTTATTTTGTTTTTGCGGTTGGCTAAAGTTTCCCGTTCTAAACCCCTATTCAAAAGGGGTTCGTCTTCTTCTTTTCAATAAAAGTCCTTTTATTAAATGTGGGGGTAACCCCTTGGGTTTTCTTTATCTCCTCCTTTTGTTTATTTTTTAAAACTGTCTCATTTTCTTTTCTCTTTTAAAGGGCTTTTATTTTATTCTTTAAATAAATGGGGTTTGATTTTATTCTCGTGTTAAAAGGATTTTATTTTAATTCTTAAAAGGGTTTCATTTTTATTTGTTTAAAAATGCCCAACCTATTTCATAGTTGGGGTATATTTTTTTCGAAGGAGCCAAAAGTATTTCCCTGTTTTGTTTAATCCTTTTATTTTTATTTTTATTTTTTTGTGTGTGTTTCTCTGATTAAAAAAAAGGGTAAAGAGAGAGAGAGGGAGGCCACTTGGCCCAAGTGCCCCCCTTGGCCTGCCCCTGCCTGACCTAGCCCAGCCCGCAGCCCCTGTCTCCCCCCGTGCGCCGTCGCCTTCCCCGTGCACGATCCCCTCCTCGTCTCCCCTCGTCCACCCTTCTTCTCTCCCACGCCGCCCAGCTGCGCCGCCTGCGCCTCCCCGCGCGAGCAGCCCCGTCGCTGCCTGGCCTGCCGGCAGCGCGCCCCCGCCGTAAAAGCCGCTCCTGCGCCGCCATGGCCTCGCCTCCCTCGACCTCGCCTCCTGCGCCGCCCTGCCCGTGTTGGCCTCCCGTCGCCGGTGCGCCGCCCTTCCATGCTCGCCTCCCCGCGCGCCGCCTCCTGCTTGTCGAGCCGCCGTGCCGTGGTCTCCCTTCCCTGCTGACGTGCTAGCCCCTGCGCCGTCTCCTCCCCGCCGTGCTGCACCTCCGCGGCCCAGTGCCGACCTCGCCGTGGCTGCCTTGGCCATGCAGCAGGTCGCCTCGCGCCTCGCGAGCGTCGCCCCTGCCTGAGATGCTCGTCGCCTCGCCGTCCCCCGCGCCCTGTCGATCTCCTCCGCCGTGCTGTTGCTGTTGCCGTTGGTGCCAGATGCTGCTGCTGTTGCTGAAGAGGCTAGTTAGGCTGCTGCTTGCTGTGCTGCACGCTGTAGCTGCTGCTACTTCTGCCGAGTTGCTATGCCGTGCTAGCTGCCTCATGCTGCCCTGTTGTTGGTGATAGCCTAGCTGCTGCCGTGCTTGCCGTTTTGCAGTTGCTGTTGTGTTTGCCGCTGCGTGATGTTGCTGTATTTGCCTGCTGCCGTTTCGCTTGCCATTTTCTGGCTGCTGATTAGGTTGCTAGTTGCTAGCTGTAGCCTCCTTGCGTGTTGTTGTAGCTGTTGCTAATAGCTGCAAGATAGATGCTTGCTTTGCTGCTTGCTTGCTGCTTAGCTAGTGTTAGTTGCTTAGGTGCTGTTTGCCATGTTGCTAGGTTGATAGTTGCTGTAGATTGCTTGCTAATAGGTGCTTGCTGCTTGCCTTGCTAGTTTGCTGGTTGCTGAAACTAGTAGTTGTAGGTTGCTTGCTTACTAGTTGCTGCTAGGTAGTTTTTGCTCCTGCAAGCTAGCTGTGCTGCTGTATGTAGTTGCTTAGCCGCCGTATTGCTTTGCTGGTCTTGCCGTTTGCTGCTAGGCTAGTAGCCGCTGCCGCTGCCGATATGTTGCTGCCGTGGCTTGCCGAGGTGTTGCTGCTAGCTTGCCTGCTTGCCGTAGTGTGCCGATGATAGTTGTTGTCGCCGGTGTTGCTGTGGTGTCGCTGGTTTCCGTCGCCGAAGACCACGAGCACCCTCCCCGCCGTCGTGGGTCGATGACAAGATTGCGAGTACCACGACATTGTCGACGACCCCGGAACCGAGTTCGACTTCCTCCACGTCGCCGAAGACCCGTGTTCGACTACCGACGCCGAAGATCGTCTACCGACGCAAGAGAACGACTACCGTCGACGAGACCGTGTACGACTACTTCCGCGACGTCCACGACGACTGTTGTTCCCCTTCACCGAACCAAACCGCTCCGTTGTGCATGCTCCGAAGGTATAACGTTGATACATTGTCGTGTATCGTGTACAAGTGATGTATGAATATATGTATGTATGCACCGTATGTTGCCCGTTGCCCGTTGTCTTCCTTGTCGTGCCTCGACACATGGGAACCCGAGATACGGGATCACCCCATTCTTTATTTAACGTTTCCGCACACGCTTGTATACGTTGGCACAATATCTCGTTGAGTATCAGGATAGGAATGTTGTCGTGGCATCGTTTCCGTTTTGCTGCCATGGTTCCCTCTCGCTCGCCGTGGCGACACTTGTTTCTTTCCCTTCTTGCCCGTGTTATGAACTCGCATGCATGACGCATTCATGGCATATACATCTTGTGTTGCATGTCTCTTGTGCCGTAGCGTCCGTTCTATGCTCCACGTGTTAACCGTCTAGGATGCCATGTAGAATCATTGCTTCACCCCTTGCCATGTTAACAACATTTAATATTGCGTGTTAAATAATCGGGAGTGAATTAAATAATTAATCGTGGAGTTTCGTCGATATGCAACCCGTTGCATATCGAGCTTCACTTAATGTGTAGAGCTTCCATTAAATAATTAACCGTGGAGTTTTGTGAATTGCCATGCCATCCCTTGCATCATTGAACTGATCACGCATCATAGTAGGTTGTGCATCATGTTGTGCATCGTGTGGTGAATATCTGTGTTGATGTTTGTTTCCGGTTGCTCCGTCGCGATAGAGTTCCGCAAGCGTGTCGGAATGTGAGGACCCGTTCGACTACGTTGGTTCGCCGACTTCACGGAGTCATTCTTCTTCCAAGCGGGATCTGAGGCAAGATGACCATTTCCCCAGATACCATTACTATCATTGCCATGCTAGTTTATCACTTCTATCGTTTATGTCTCGTTGCCTACCACCTGTTAAATATCAGCCTCCCAACAATGCCATGATTACCTTCAACCTGTTCGACCTAGCAAACCACTGATTGGCTATGATACTTCTTGCTTAACCCTGTTGGTAGCGTTGCTAGTTGCAGGTGTAGCTGCTTCCATGTGATAACATGGGTTCCTTGTCATATCACCATATTTAATGCTATTTAATTTAATGCACCTATATACTTGGTAAAAGGTGGAAGGCTCGGCCTTTCTAGCCTGGTGTTTTGTTCCACCTTTGCCCCCTTAGTTTCGGCTATCGGTGTTATGTTCCATAAACGAGCGCTCCTAACACGATCGGGGTTGTTATGGGGACCCCCTTGATAATTCGTTTTAGATTAAAGCTGGTCCGGCAAGGCCCAACATTGGTTTTACATTTTCCCAACATAATAATTTTGTTAATATTGAAATGCATAGGGCGTCATGAACCCGAGGAGTAATTTTACATAAACAGGGGGGGCCAGTGCTGATGGTGTTGGTCCCAAACGGTCTGCCTGCGGGGCCACCACGGGGAAACTCGAGGTTTGGCACCCGTAGCTAGTTCCATCCGTCGTGTCCTGAGAACGAGATACGCGGCTCCTATCGGGATCGTCGACACGCCGGGCGGCCTTGCTGGATTAGTTTTACCTTTGACGAGATATCCTGTGCATCGGGATTCCGGTGATGCTTTGGGTAATCTCAGAGTTGAGGTTTTCCACTAGGGAATCCGACGAGATCGCGAGCTTCGTGATTGAGGATTTCTATGCGGCTTGTGGTAATTTGTGATGGACTAGTTGGAGCACCCCTGTAGGGTTAAATCTTTTTGGAAAGCCGTGCCCGCGGTTATGTGGCAACGTGGAAACTTTGTTTAACACTGGTTCTAGATAACTTGAAGTTAACTTAATTAAAACTTGCCAACTGTGTGCGTAACCGTGACTGTCTCTTTTGTGAGTTCCTTCTCCAATCGAGGACACGGTGGGGTTATGTCTGACGTAGGTAGGAGTTCAGGATCATTCATTTGATCATCAGTAGACACGTCCGTTATGCGTAGATCTTCCCCCTCTTATTTCTTGTACTCGTAAGTTTAGCCACCAAATATAAGCTTAGCTGCAGCTGCAACCTCCCCACTTAACCATGCCTCACCCATTAAGTTTTACTAGTCTTGATACCTTTGGAAATGAAATGGCTGAGTCCCCTCTGGCTCACAGATTACTACAACACCAGTTGCAGGTACAGGTAAATGTTACCCGACGCGAGCGCGTTGATTGTTCATTTGGAGTTGCTTCTTCTTCTTCTGGTTCATCGATCTAGGATGGGTTCCAGGCCGGCAGCCTGGGATAGCAAGTATGGACGTCGTTCTTCTTTTGTCGTTTGTTTTTGTCCGTAGTCGGTCCCTGCTCTTACTCTTGATAATTCTGTAGTGTACTGATGTGACTCTGATGTAGCTTGTGGCGAGTGTAAGCCAACTCTCTATATATATCTCTTCTTTTCAGTACATGTACTTGTAATGATATCCATTCTTGCGACAAGACGAGATGCGCTTCTATCCCTGACGAGGCCTTCGTGCCAAATTGAGGATAGGGTCACATCTTGGGCGTGACAAGTTGGTATTAGAGCAGTACCGACCTAGGAGCCCCCTTGATTGATCGAACTTGGCCGAGTCGAGTCTAGTGAAAAAACTGCTTTGAGTCTAGTTATATATCGGAGAGTAGGATTCTTTTTTCTCCTCTTCTATGCTCTGGTGAGGAATCTTGACGTAATAATTTAATTCTACTCCTCTTCTCACTCAATTTTTTTTAGGATCACGCGAATATTTTTGAGATCTATATGATGCCGATGTGACGGAGTTCTGTCTTGGTGCCTCCTATCTGCTTTGAGTTTCAGGGGAGTTGAGCTCCAGGGGATTCTCGAGCACATCGTTATCATTCAGATTTCTTAGTATCTCAGGACGAAGGATGTTCGTAATTGCTTCAATACTAGTAGTTGCGAGATAACCCCGATGTCCCCAGTACTAGCGCAGATTGTTCGGGAGTACTGCCATAATTTGTAACGTTGTGATCACGAGGGTCTGTTGTAGATGAAAGTCCGAGATTCTGGTTGTGTGTTGACGGATGTGATACAGGTGACGGGTTAGTTTAGGAGTTGTGTGATTATTACTCCTTTATCCGTGTACCATATTGCATGACCAGATATTTCGGGAATTCATAGGTGGGAATTCAAGTAGTTTCTTATAGGACAATCTTCCAACAAATGCATGAGGTTAGGTTGGGGTTCGACATCTAGTGGATTCGTTTGTTCACGGTCGACTTACAGCGGTACCCATTGTGTATTAAAGAGTCCTTGTAGCTTGCTATGACTCGGGGACGCTTCGTATGTCACGTGCACTGCCTTGCACTTGATGGCTACTGTAAAATCGAGCCCGTGCGATCCTGTCCACGAAAATATCGGACGAAATCTTTCTCATGAGTTTGTTCTGGCTTGTTTCATAAGCTGCATCCTTTGTTTTGTTGAAATATGGTAATTTGTGTTGCTTCGATGTCAAGTGGTGATTTCAGATCTTTCCTAATCTGTGTTCTCATATTTTTATGTGAATGCAAATTCTTTGCTCATTCAGATCGTCTTATCAATTCCATTCAACCGGTGTGCTTCTCTTCAACTGAATTCAATCTTATCTAATTTTGCAAGATCATTCTCTCTTTTATGCAGGATTTCATCTCATCTGTTCCAAGTCGTCTTTGTTTTTCCCCGCCCTCCCGCCCTTTTCTTCAGTGATTCAATTCTCATCCAAGTGCCTTTATTCTCAGTGATGCTTCTGCTAGCTCTTTGTCCTTTCGTAACCGGTGATTCATTGTGAAGATTCTCAGGAGCTTCGTGTTCATCTTTATTCAATCTTGTTATCTTTTCCGGTGAATCTAATTCAGTTGTCTGTGTTCATCATATCCTTTTCGTCCTTGTAATTCTTTCCCACGTTGGAAATTCTTATTCATGCCTCTCTTGTTATTCTTCCATCTATGTTCCATCCGGAGTGTTGAAGATATCTCAGAAGTTTATGTTTTCAATTCTTTCAATTATTTCGAGGTGCTCAACCTCATCTAGTTTTCATTTGTACCGATGCAATATCTCTCTTCTAAGAAATCTTTTCAATGGTGGTTTCTTTGAGTGGGCCCATAACCCACAGGTTTTCCCAGGATCTTTTAGCTCTTCTAATCTTTTCCCGGAGATCCTTAATTCTTTTCAACTATGACGTAAGCATGATTTTCATCAGTCATATTCCTTCTCCAAGATCTATTTGAATTAATTCTCATATGGCTCAACCTTTCATTCTTTCTTATTCCAGAGTGTCTCATTAATTCTTGGTGTTGTTCTCGTCATCATTCTCAGCTTGCAAATTCGAAGGAGTGTTTCTCTCAGTCTTGTTCCATTCTTGTGAAGACTGTCATCTCAGCTTCGTGTATCCTCTCATTTGTTGTCAATCATGAGTAATCCCTTTCGTGCTATCCGATGCTTCTCTGAGTTGTTTTTATTTCTCGTTCCTCTGAAGGCCATCATTTTAGAAGATTCTTCGTTCTCAGCTTTCAGCTTTCATCCTCAAATCTTCTCAATTGTTGCCTCTTCGTTCGTCTCTCGTTTCTTCCGATGCCTTATTCAAGTTTTCTGTTAGGTGGATCATGATCTCTTCATTCTCATGTGTTTCCATGCATTCTTGGAATTCCCATTCAGTTGTGAATTCTTACCGGTGCTTTCTTCAATTTTTGCTTCAAGTGGTGCTTATCTATCTCTCTCTTCAAGTTTCCTTCAAGAAGAATAAGTTGTATGCTAATTCCATTGCTTGTCATCAATTAAATTTGATGAAGTATGAGCATAACATAATTCTTATTCTTGTTCATAGTAATCTGAATTCTTCTTTCGGAGTGACTCATGATGTCAATTCTTTTCGCAAGTGCTTATCTTTCATTTTCGGAGTTCCAAGTTCTTTTAAGTATCTCTTTGTGAGGCTTCATCTAAATTTTGACAAGGTCATAATCTTATTCTTTCTATCTTCTTATCGTCACATCATTCATTTGTATACGGAGGTCCTTCTTGGTGGTTCGTCAAGATTTCATTCATTCTGAAGTGTTCTTCAAGATTCCTGTTGGAGCACCTCAAGTATTCTTTCTCTTGCATTTCCAATGTGTTGTTCTACTTTATTATTTGAGGTAGTATTATAGCATTCTTGTTAGTGTAGGAGCCTCGAAGAGTTTTCCTTTCAAGTATGAGATAATTAAAACCACCAATTCTTTGATCATGAGATATTTCAACCCATCATTTCTTCATTGAGCTATGTGGTTTGGATTTCACCCAAAGCTTTTCGTATGGATTGTTGCTATCATGGTGCTTGTCATTAATCCAAGTTCTCAATGTATCCTCTTGGTGTAAGGAATTGTTCATATCTTGTTTCTCCCAATCTATCCTTGTTTCTTTTAGTGGTTGGTTGTCACCTCATATTTGTTGAGATGATTTTCATAAGCCCACTACTATCTTGTTCTTTTCGTTGTTGGTTTTCCAACTACTATGTCAATTCTCTGTCCGGAGGCTCTTCAATTCTATTGTGATGGTAGTTGTCATTCTTTTCTTCATTCTCTTCTTCTGCTTGAGCTAGTTCCTATTCTATTGTTCCGGAGGCATTGTGTTGTTGCTCTTTTGGGTCAATCTTCTTGTTCTATCAAGATCATGGTGTTCCCTTGTTCTAGTTAGTTGTTTGTTATGAATTTCGTCTCATGCTCTCTCCTTTTCGAATTTTTTGTCCCCTTTCCCTACCGAAGTGCTGCCGAATTTTTTCGTGAATTCTTGCTTCTTTCTCTATTATTCCTCATCTCTTTGCAACCTTCAAGGATCGTTGGTTTCACTCGTTTGTCAAAGAAGCGACTAAGTTGTTACCTCTTGTTCCTTCTCACCCTCTCCCCCTTTCATTCTTGGATCTTGGGGCGAGATCCTCTTGTAGTGTAGGAGGGTTGTGACAGCCCGAGACCGACGCTTCAGAAGATTTCCCCCTTTATTCCGTTTCCGTCGTGTGGCTATTTTATGTTGTTGGTTGCATCATCATTTAGTTTGCATCATCGCATCATGCATGACATCATGTCAACTGTGATTTGTCGGTGTTGCTTGTTGCTCCGTGTTGATGCTTGTGAGTGCTTGTGGGTGTGGCGTTGTTCGTTGGCGTGATGAGAGTGGGTGCAATAGCGCCGCTTCATACCTTGTTGCACCACAGACCTAAACCTCCTCCCCCTCTCCCCTCTTATTTTGTTTTTGCGGTTGGCTAAAGTTTCCCGTTCTAAACCCCTATTCAAAAGGGGTTCGTCTTCTTCTTTTCAATCAAAGCCCTTTTATTAAATGTGGGGGTAACCCCTTGGGTTTTCTTTATCTCCTCCTTTTGTTTATTTTTAAAACCGTCTCATTTTCTTTTCTCTTTTAAAGGGCTTTTATTTTATTCTTTAAATAAATGGGGTTTGATTTTATTCTCGTGTTAAAAGGATTTTATTTTAATTCTTAAAAGGGTTTCATTTTTATTTGTTTAAAAATGTCCAACCTATTTTATAGTTGGGGTATATTTTTTTCGAAGGAGCCAAAAGTATTTCCCTGTTTTGTTTAATCCTTTTATTTATATTTTTATTTTTTTGTGTGTGTTTCTCTGATTTAAAAAAAGGGTAAAGAGAGAGAGGGAGGCCACTTGGCCCAAGTGCCCCCCTCGGCCTGCCCCTGCCTGACCTAGCCCAGCCCGCAGCCCTTGTCTCCCCTCGTGCGCCGTCGCCTTCCCCGTGCACGATCCCCTCCTCGTCTCCCCTCGTCCACCCCTCTTCTCTCCCGCGCCGCCCAGCTGCGCCGCCTGCGCCTCCCTGCGCGAGCAGCCCCGTCGCTGCCTGGCCTGCCGGCAGCGCGCCCCCGCCGTGGAAGCCGCTCCTGCGACGCCATGGCCTTGCCTCCCTCGATCTCGCCTCCTGCGCCGCCCTGCCCGTGCTGGCCTCCCGTCGCCGGTGCGCCGCCCCGCCATGCTCGCCTCCCCGCGCGCCGCCTCTTCCCCCGCGCGCCAGCTCCTGCTCGCCGAGCCGCCGTGCCGCGGTCTCCCTTCCCCGCTGACGTGCTAGCCCCTGCGCCATCTCCTCCCCGCCGTGCTGTGCCTCCGCGGCCCTGTGCCGACCTCGCCGTGGCTGCCTTGGCCCTGCAGCAGGTCGCCTCGCCCCTCGCGAGCGTCGCCCTGCCTGAGATGCTCGTCGCCTCGCCGTCCCCCGCGCCCTGTCGATCTCCTCCGCCGTGCTGTTGCTGTTGCCGTTGGTGCCAGATGCTGCTGCTGTTGCTGAAGTGGCTAGCTAGGCTGCTGCTTGCTGTGCAACGCGCTGTAGCTGCTGCTGCTTTTGCCGAGTTGCTGTGCCGTGCTAGCTGCCTCATGCTGCCCTGTTGCTGGTGATAGCCTAGCTGCTGCCGTGCTTGCCGTTTTGCAGTTGCTGTTGTGTTTGTCGCTGCGTGCTGTTGCTGTATTTGCGTGCTGCCGTTTCGCTTGCATATTTCTGGCTGCTGATTAGGTTGCTAGTTGCTAGCTGTAGCCTCCTTGCGTGTTGCTGTTGCTGTTGCTAAAAGCTGCAAGATAGATGCTTCCTTTGCTGCTTTCTTGCTGCTTAGCTAGTGTTAGTTGGTTAGGTGCCGTTTGCCATGTTGCTAGGTTGATAGTTGCTGTAGATTGCTTGCTAATAGGTGCTTGCTGCTTGCCTTGCTAGTTTGCTGGTTCCTGAAACTAGTAGTTGTAGGTTGCTTGCTTGCTAGTTGCTGCTAGGTAGTTTTTGCTCCTGTTAGCTAGCTGTGCTGCTGTATGTAGTTGCTTAGCCGCCGTATTGCTTTGCTGCTCTTGCCGTTTGCTGCTAGGCTAGTAGCTGCTGCCGCTGCCGATATGTTGTTGCCGTGGCTTGCCGAGGTGTTGCTGCCAGCTTGCCTGCTTGCCGTAGTGTGCCGATGATAGTTGCTGTCGCCGGTGTTGCTGTGGTGTCGCTGGTTTCCATCGCCGAAGACCACGAGCACCCTCCCCGCCGCCGTGGGTCGTTGAAAAGATCGCGAGTACCACGACGTCCTCGACGACCCCGGAACCGAGTTCGACTTCCTCGACGTCGCCGAAGACCCGTGTTCGACTACCGACGCCGAAGATCGTCTACCGACGCAAGAGAACGACTACCGTCGACGAGACCGTGTACGACTACTTCCGCGACATCCACGACGACCGTTGTTCCCCTTCACCTTCACCGAACCGCTCCGTTGTGCACGCTCCGAAGGTATAACATTGATACGTTGTCGTGTATCGTGTACAAGTGATGTATGAATATATGTATGTATGCACCGTATGTTGCCGGTTACCCATTGTCTTCTTTCGTCGTGCCTTGACACATGGGAACCCGAGATACGGGATCACCCCATTCTTTATTTAACGTTTCCGCACACGCTTGTATACGTTGGCACAATATCTCGTTGAGTATAGGGATAGGAACGTTGCCGTGGCATCGTTTCCGTTTTGCCGCCATCGTTCCCTCTCGCTCGCCGTGGAAGCCGCTCCTGCGCCGCCATGGCCTCGCCTCCCTCGACCTCGCATCCTGCACCGCCCTGCCCGTGCCGGCCTCCCGTCGCCGGTGCGCCGCCCCGCCATGCTTGCCTCCCCGCGCGCCAGCTCCTGCTCGCTGAGCCGCCGTGCCGCGGTCTCCCTTCCCCGCTGACGTGCTAGCCCCTGCGCCGTCTCCTCCCCACCGTGCTGCGCCTCCGCGGCCCAGTGCCGACCTCGCGGTGGCTTCCTTGGCCCTGTAGCAGGTCGCCTCGCCCCTCGCGAGCGTCGCCCCTGCCTGAGATGCTCGTCGCCTCACCGTCCCCCACACCCTGTCAATCTCCTCCGCCGTGCTATTGCTGTTGTCGTTGGTGCCAGATGCTGCTGCTGTTGCTGTAGAGGCTAGCTAGGCTACTGCTTGCTGTGCTGCACGCTGTAGCTGCTTCTGCTTCTGCCGAGTTGCTGTGCCGTGCTAGCTGCCTCATGCTGCCCTGTTGCTGGTGATAGCCTAGCTGTTGCCGTGCTTGCCGTTTTGCAGTTGCTGTTGTGTTTGGCGCTGCGTGCTGTTGCTGTATTTGCCTGCTGCCGTTTCGCTTGCCTATTCCTGGCTACTGATTAGGTTGCTAATTGCTAGCTGTAGCCTCCTTGCGTGTTGCTGTAGCTGTTGCTAATAGCTGCAGGATAGATGCTTGCTTTACTGCTTGCTTGCTGCTTAGCTAGTGTTAGTTGCTTAGGTGCTGTTTGCCATGTTGCTAGGTTGATAGTTGCTGTAGATTGCTTGCTAATAGGTGCTTGCTGCTTGCCTTGCTAGTTTGCTGGTTGCTGAAACTAGTAGTTGTAGGTTGCTTGCTTGCTAGTTGCTGCTAGGTAGTTTTTGCTCCTGCTAGCTAGCTGTGCTGCTGTATGTAGTTGCTTAGCCTCCGTTTTGCTTTGTTGCTCTTGCCGTTTGCTGCTAGTCTAGTAGCTACTGCCGCTGCCGATATGTTGCTGCCGTGGCTTGCCGAATGTTGCTGCCAGCTTGCCTGCTTGATGTAGTGTGCCGATGATAGTTGCTGTCGCCGGTGTTGCTGTGGTGTCACTGGTTTCCGTCGCCGAAGACCACGAGCACCCTCCCCACGGCCGTGGGTCGTTGACAAGATCGCAAGTACCACGACGTCCTCGACGACCCCGGAACCAATTTCGACTTCCTCGACGTCGTCGAAGACCCGTGTTCGACTACCGACGCAAGAGAACGACTACCGTCGACGAGACCGTGTACGACTACTTCCGCGACGTCCACGACGACCATTGTTCCCCTTCACCGAACCGAACTGCTCCGTTGTGCACGCTCCGAAGGTATAACGTTGATACGTTGTCATGTATCGTGTACAAGTGATGTATGAATATATGTATGTATGCACCGTATGTTGCCCGTTGCCCGTTGTCTTCTTTCGTCGTGCCTCGACACATGGGAACCCGAGATACGGGATCACCCCATTCTTTATTTAACATTTCCGCACACGCTTGTATATGCTGGCATAATATCTCGTTGAGTATCGGGATAGGAACGTTGTCGTGGCATCGTTTCCATTTTTCCGCCATGGTTCCCTCTCGCTCGCCGTGGCGACACCTGTTTCTTTCCCTTCTTTCCCGTGTTATGAACTCGCTTGCATGACGCATTCATGGCATATACATCTTGCATTGCATGTCTCTTGTGCCGTAGCGTCCGTTCTATGCTCCACGTGTTAACCGTTTAGGATGCCATGTAGAATCATCGCTTCACCCCTTGCCATGTTAACAACATTTAATATTGTGTGTTAAATAATCGGGAGTGAATTTAAT
Source organism: Hordeum vulgare subsp. vulgare (assembly GCF_904849725.1). Lineage (NCBI taxonomy): Eukaryota > Viridiplantae > Streptophyta > Magnoliopsida > Poales > Poaceae > Hordeum > Hordeum vulgare. Next base: position 117,191,671 of record NC_058519.1, on the reverse strand, counting down.
AATTAATTGTGGAGTTTCGTCGATATGCAACCCGTTGCATATCGAGCTTCACTTAATGTGTAGAGTTTGCTTGAGGTGAATTGCCATGCCATCCCTTGCATCATTGAACTGATCACGCATCATAGTAGGTTGTGCATCATGTTGTGCATCGTGTGGTGAATATCTGTGTTGATGTTTGTTTCCGGTTGCTCCGTCTCGATAGAGTTCCGCAAGCGTGTCGGAATATGAGGACCCGTTCGACTACGTTGGTTCGCCGACTTCACGGAGTCATTCTTCTTCCAAGCGGGATCTCAAGCAAGATGACCATTTCCCCAGATACCATTACTATCATTGCCATGCTAGTTTATCGCTTCTATTGTTTATGTCTCGTTGCCTACCACTTGTTAAATATCAGCCTCCCAACAATGCCATGATTACCTTCAACCTGTTCGACCTAGCAAACCACTGATTGGCTATGATACTGCTTGCTTAACCCTGTTGGTAGCGTTGCTAGTTGCAGGTGTAGCTGCTTCGATGTGATAACATGGGTTCCTTGTCATATCACCATATTTAATGCTATTTAATTTAATGCACCTATATACTTGGTAAAAGGTGGAAGGCTCGGACTTTCTAGCCTGGTATTTTGTTCCACCTTTGCCCCCTTAGTTTCGGCTACCGGTGTTATGTTCCATAAACGAGCGCTCCTAACACGATCGGGGTTGTTATGGGGACCCCCTTGATAATTCGTTTTAGATTAAAGCTGGTCCGGCAAGGCCCAACATTGGTTTTACATTTGCCCAACATAATAATTTTGTTAATATTGAAATGCATAGGGCGTCATGAACCCGAGGAGTAATTTTACATAAACAGGGGGGCCCAGTGCTGATGGTGTTGGTCCCAAACGGTCTGCCTGCGGGGCCACCACGGGGAAACTCGAGGTTTGGAACCCGTAGCTAGTTCCATCCGTCGTGTCCTGAGAACGAGATACGCGGCTCCTATCGGGATCGTCGACACGCCGGGCGGCCTTTCTGCATTAGTTTTACCTTTGACGAGATATCTTGTGCATCGGGATTCCGGTGATGCTTTGGGTAATCTCAGAGTTGAGGTTTTCCACTAGGGAATCCGACGAGATCGCGAGCTTCGTGATTGAGGATTTCTATGCGGCTTGTGGTAATTTGTGATGGACTAGTTGGAGCACCCCTGCAGGGTTAAATCTTTTCGGAAAGCCGTGCCCGCGGTTATGTGGCAACGTGGAAACTTTGTTTAACACTGGTTCTAGATAACTTGAAGTTAACTTAATTAAACATGCCAACTGTGTGCGTAACCGTGACTGTCTCTTTTGTGAGTTCCTTCTCCAATCGAGGACACGGTGGGGTTATGTCTGACGTAGGTAGGAGTTCATGTTCATTCATTTGATCATAAGTAGACACGTCCGTTATGCGTAGATCTTCCCCCTCTTATTTCTTGTACTCGTAAGTTTAGCCACCAAATATATGCTTAGCCGCTGCTGCAACCTCATCACTTAACCATGCCTCGCCCATTAAGCTTTGCTAGTCTTGATACCTCTGGAAATGAGATTGCTGAGTCCCCTGTGGCTCACAGATTACTACAACACCAGTTGCAGGTACAGGTAAAGGTTACCCGACGCGAGCGCGTTGATTGTCCATTTGGAGTTGCTTCTTCTTCTTCTGCTTCATCGATCTAGGATGGGTTCCAGTCCGGCAGCCTGGGATAGCAAGGATGGACGTCATTCTTCTTTTGTCGTTTGTTTTCGTCCGTAGTCGGACCCTGCTCTTACTCCTGATGATTATGTAATGTACTGATGTGACTCTGATGTAGCTTGTGGAGAGTGTAAGCAAACTCTCTATATATATCTCTTCTTTTCAGTACATGTACTTGTAACGATATCCATTCTTGCGACACGACGAGATGCGCTTCTATCCCTGACGAGGCCTTCGTGCCAAATTGAGGATAGGGTCGCATCTTGGGTGTGACATGAATTCCTTGAAATCAATGGTAGTAATTTCATTACTACTCAAAGTTTTAACGTCTTCTACTCCACTTTTAATGCTTTTAGCATCAAGATAGATGGACTCCGAATCATTGGGGCACTTTTCAACCAAAGTGGATTCATATCCAGCCCCATAATCGTTAGGTTTGACACAAGAAAACAAAGATTTAATGGGAGTCACACCAAGCACTTTAAGATCTTCGTGATTCTCATCACGAGAACACGCCTTTTTAAGCCATTCATGTCTAGCATGAATTAGGGCTGTTCTTTCTTGGCTCTCAATCATGGAAACACGCATAGCTTTCAAAGTTTCATTCATGTTGATTTTGGGAGGAGCACATCTAACTTTCAAAGCATCAACATCACAAGAAATCCTATCAACGCTCTTAGCCAAATCGTCAATTTTGAGTAGTTTTTCCTCTATGGACGCATTGAAAATCTTTTGAGAGTTGATGAACTCTTTGATATTACTCTCTAGATCAGAGGGTAATCTATTGTAATTTCCATGAGTATTGTTGTAGGAGTTGCCAAAATTATAAGAGGAGTTACTAGGAAAAGGCCTAGGAACATAGTTTCCTCTAAAAGCATTGTTGTTGCCAAAGTTATTCCTACCAACAAAATTAACGTCCAAGCTAGCGTTGCTACTCTCAATCAAAGAAGACAAAGGCAAATCATTAGGATCCAAAGGAGCACTTCTACTAGCAACCAAATTCATTAACTCATCCATCTTAGCACTCAACGAGTTAATTTCTTCTACCGCAAGTATCTTCTTACTAGTAGGTGACCTTTCAGTGTGCCATTGAGAATAGTTTGTCATGATGTTGTCTAAGAGCTTTGTGGCTTCTCCTAACGTGATTTCCATGAAAATTCCACCTGAGGCGGAGACCAAGATATTTCTAGAAGCGAAATTCGAGCCAGCGTAAAAGATTTGAATAATCACCCAAAGGCTCAAGCCATGTGCGGGACAATTTCTAATCATTAATTTCATTCTCTCCCAAGCTTGTGCAACATGCTCATGATCAAGTTGCTTGAAATTCATGATATCATTACGGAGAGATATGATCTTAGCCGGCGGAAAATACTTGGATATATAAGCATCTTTGCACTTATCCCAAGAATCAATACTATTTTTGGGCAAAGAAGAAAACCAAAATTTAATCACGTCATTATCCACATCTTTTTTCTTTTGCATATTGCCAAGCTCAATGAAGGTATTGAGATGGGATGCGACATCTTCACTAGGAAGGCCACATAATTGCTCTTTCATAACAAGATTCAACAAAGCAACATTGATTTTGTATGACTCCGCACTAGTGGCGGGAGCAATCGGAGTACTAATAAAATCATTATTATTAGTATTCGAGAAGTCACAAAGTTTGGTGTTTTCGTTCATGGTGACTTCAGCAAGCAAGCAAGCACACAAGCAAACAAAAAGCAGGCAAGAAAAAGGGCGAACGAAAAGGCGAACGAAAAAGGCAAATTGGTGAAGTGGGGGAGAGGAAAACGAGAGGCAACTGGCAAACAAAGTAAATGCAAGAGATGAGTTTGCGACACTTACTTGGATGAGTTCTTGACTTGATCTTCCTCCCCGGCAATGACGCCAGAAATCCTTCTGCTACTTCTCAAACAACAGCGCCAGAAATTGACACGTTGACGGAGATTGGGCTTGCGTTGGTTTTTCCCTTGAAGAGGAAAGGGTGATGCAGCACAGGAGCAGTAAGTATTTCCCTCAATTTGAGAACCAAGGTATCGATCCAGAAGGAGGGTCTCGTCAAGTCCAGAGTACCTGCGCAAACTCAAACAAGCTTGCACCCAACGCTTCAAAGGGGTTGTCAATCCCTTCAAGATTGTTTGCAAAGTGAGATTTGAAGGCGGAAAGTGCAACGAAGTAAAGAAGTGTAAGGCTAAAAATATGGTGTGGAGTAGACCCTGGGGGCCATAGTGTTCACTAGAGGCTTCTCTCAAAATAGCAAGTAATACGGTGGGCGAACAAATTACTGTCGAGCAATTAATAGAACCGCGCAAACTCATGACGATATCTAAGGCCATGATCTAGCATATAGGCATCATGTCCGAGACAAGTAGACCGATACTTTCTGCATCTACTACTATTAATCTAGACATCGACCGCTATCCATCATGCATCTAGTGTATTGAGTTCATGACGAACAAAGTAACGCCTTAAGCAAGATGACATGATGTAGAGGGATAATCTCAAACCAATGATGAAAACCCCATGTTTTTACCCTTGATGGCAACAACACGATACGTGCCTCGCTACCCCTTCTGTCACTGGGTGAGGTCACCGCACGGTATGAACCCAAAACCAAGCACTTCTCCCATTGCAAGAATCATAAATCTAGTTGGCCAGACAAAACCCACAACTCGAAGAGAATTACAAGGATATGAAATCATGCATAAGAGAGATCAGAAGAAACTCAAATAAGATTCATAGATAATCTGATCATAAATCCACAATTCATCGGATCTCGACAAACACACCGCAAAAGAAGATTACATCAGATAGATCTCCATGAAGATCATGGAGAACTTTGTATTGAATATCTAAGAGAGAGAAGAAGCCATCTAGTTACTAGCTATGGACCCGTAGGTCTATGGTGAACTACTCACGCATCATCGGAGAGGTCATGGTGTTGATGAAGAAGCTGTCCGTGTCCAAATCCCCCCTCCGGCGGGGCAACAGAACGTGTCCCAGATGGGATCTTGCGGAGACCAAAGCTTGCGGCGACGGAAAAGTGATTACGATGCTCCCCTGATTTTTTTGGGAATATTTGGGAATTTATAGGCGCAAGATCTAGGTCAGGGGACCTCCAGGGGGCCCACAAGCCTGCATGGCGCGTCCCCCTGGCTGCGGGGTGGGGGCTTTTGGGGCCCCTGGGGCTCTTCTAGCCTGGCTCCCAAGTCCCCCGATATTCTTCCATTCCAGAAAAAATCTTTTCGGGGATTTTCTTCCGTTTGGACTCCGTTTCAAAATCTCCTCTGAAAGGGGTCAAAACATGGAAAAAACAGGAACTGGCACTTGGCACTGGATTAATAAGTTAGTCCCAAAAAATAAAAAAGGCATGCAAAACATCCAAAGTTTGACAAGATAATAGCATGAAACCATCAAAAATTATAGATACGTTGGAGACGTATCAGGGATCGTAGTAATAATTCAAAAGAAAATTCCTATGTGACACCAAGATCAAACTAGGATCAACCAGCAACGAGAGAGGTAGAGCATATTCATACCATTGAGGATCACAAAGTAGAAGCATTACTAGAACGCGGTTGATGGAGTCGTACTCGTAGCGATTCATATCGCGGAAGATTCCGATCTAAGCGCCGAATAACGGCGCCTCCGCGTTCAACACACGTGCAGCCTATTGACGTCTCCTACGCCTTGATCTAGCAACAGAGGAGAGGTTGAGGGAGAGCTCCGGCAGCACGACGGCATGGTGATGGTGGAGCTATGCAGTTCTCCGGCAGGGCTTCGCCAAGCACCGCGGAGGAGGAGAAAAGGGAGAGGTAGGGTTGCACCTTGGCGAGGTCTAATTGTGTGTGCAACCCTCCCAAATCCATATCTATATATAGGAGGGAGGGAGAGAGGGGGCCAACCACCCCTAGGGAAACCCTAGAAGGTGCGGCAACCAAGATGGAGGAGGGGCGACGCCCTAGGATTGGGCTTGCCGCCCAAGGCAGCCCCCACACCCTAGGGTTGGCCCCCTTAGCCCCCTTGTGCGCCTTAGGCCTTGGTGGTGACGCACCAGCCCATCTAGGGTCTGGTTCCCATCCACTTTTGGCCCACGTACCCCTTCCGGGCTGGTGGCCCCTCCCGGTGGACCTCAGAACCCTTCCGATGGTCCCGGTACATTACCGGTGATTCCCGAAACACTTCTGGCGATCAAATCTCCACTTCCTATATATGAATATTTACCTCCGGACCATTCCGGAACTCCTCGTGACGTCCGAGATATCATCCGGGACTCCAAACAACCTTCGATAACCACATACTATTCCCATTACAACTCTAGTGTCATCGAACCTTAAGTGTGTAGACCCTACGGGTTCGAGAAACATGCAGACATGACCGAGACACCTCTCCCGTCAATAACCAACAGCGGGGTCTGGATATCCATGTTGGCTCCCGCATGTTCCACGATGATCTCATCTAATGAACCACAATGTCAGGGACTCAATCAACCACGTATGAAATTCCCTTTGTCTACCGGTATGATACTTGCCCGAGATTCGATCGTCGGTATCCCTATACCTTGTTTAATCTCGTTACCGATAAGTCTCTTTACTCATTTCGTAACTCATCATCCCGTGGCTAAGTCGTTAGTCACATTGAGCTCATTATGATGATGGATTACCGAGTGGGACCAGAGATACCTCTCCGTCACACGGATGACAAATGCCAGTCTCGATTCATACCAACCCAACAGATACTTTCGAAGATACCTGTAGTGCACCTTTATAATCTCTCAGTTACGTTGTGATGTTTGATACACCCAAAGCACTCCTATGGTATCCGGGAGTTGCACAATCTCATGGTCTAAGGAAATGATACTTGACATTTGAAAAGCTTTAGCAGACGAACTACACGATCTTGTGCTATGGTTAGGATTGGGTCTTGTCCATCACATCATTCTCCTAATGATGTGATCCCGTTATGAATGACATCCAATGTCGATGATCAGGAAACCATGACAATCTAGTGATCAACGAGCTAGCCAACTAGAGGCTCACTAGGGACATGTTGTGCTCTATATATTCACACATGTCTTACGGTTTCCGGTTAATACAATTATACCATGAATAATAGAAAATTATCATGAACTAGGAAATATAATAATAACCACTTTATTATTGCCTCTAGGGCATATTTCCAACAATCTCCCACTTGCACTAGAGTCAATAATCTAGTTACATTGTGATGAATCGAACACCCAGAGAGTTCTGGTGCTGACCATGTTTTGCTCGTGGAAGAGGTTTAGCCAACGGATCTACGACATTCAGATCTGTATGTACTTTACAAATATCTGTGCCTCCGTCCTGGATGTATCCACGAATGGAGTTGAAGCGGCGCTTGATGTGCTTGGTCTTCTTGTGAAACCTGGGCTCCTTGGCAATGGCAATAGCTCCAGGGTTGTCACAGAAGAGAGTCATCGGGCCCGACGCATTGGGAATCACTCCTAGGTCGGTGATGAACTCCTTCATCCATACTGCTTCCTGTGCTGCTTCCGAAGCAGCTATGTACAATGCTTCACATGTAGATGCCGCCACGACGATTTTCTTGCAACTGCACCAGTTGACTGCCCCACCATTCAATATATACACGTATCCGGTTTGTGACTTGGAGTCATCTCGATCTGTGTCGAAGGTAGCATCGACGTAACCCTTTATGACAAGCTCTTTGGCACCTCCATAATTGAGAAACATATCTTTAGTCCTTTTCAGGTACTTAAGGATATTCTTGGCTATTGTCCAGTGATCCACTGCTCGATCACTTTGGTACCTCCCTACCAAACTTATGGCAAGGTTCACATCATGTCTGGTACACAACATGGCATACATAATAGAGCCTATGGCTGAAGCATAGGGGATGGTACTCATCTTTTCTCTATCTTCTGCTGTGGTCGGGCGTTGAGCTGTGCTCAACCTCACACCTTGTAATAAAGGCAAGAACCCCTTCTTAGCCTTATCCATATTGAACTTCTTCAATATCTTTTCAAGGTATGTGTTTTTTGAAAGACCTATGAGGCGTCTCGATCTATCTCTATAGATCTTGATGACTAATATGTAAGCAGCTTCTCCAAAGTCCTTCATTGAAAAACTACTATTCAAATAGGCCTTTATGCTTTCCAAAAGTTTTATATCATTTCCTATCAACAATATGTCATCCACATATAATATGAGAAATGCTATAGATCTCCCACTCACTTTCTTGTAAATACAGGCTTCTCCATAAGTTTGTACAAATGCAAACGCTTTGATCACCTCATCAAAGCGAATGTTCCAACTCCGAGATGCTTGCACCAGCCCATAGATGGAGCGCTGGAGCTTGCATACCTTGTCAGCATTATTTGGATCGACAAAACCTTCTCGCTATATCATATACAATTCTTCCTTAAGGAATCCATTCAAGAATGCCGTTTTAACGTCCATTTGCCAGATTTCAAAATCATAAAATGCGGCAACTGCTAACATGATTCAGACTGACTTCAGCATCGCTACGGGTGAGAAAGTCTCATCGTAGTCAATTCCTTGAACTTGTCGATAACCCTTAGCAACAAGTCGAGCCTTATAGATGGTCACATTACCATCCGCGTCAGTCTTCTTCTTAAAGATCCATTTATTTTCTATGGCTCGCCGATCATCGGGCAAGTCCACCAAAGTCCATACTTTGTTCTCATACATAGATCTTATCTCGGATTTCAAGGCTTCAAGCCATTTGTTGGAATCCGGGACCGCCATCGCTTCTTCATAGTTCAAAGGTTAACTGTTGTCCAACAACATCATTTCCATGACAGGGTTGTCGTACCACTCTGGTGCGGAACGTGTCCTTGTGGATCTTCGAGGTTCAGTAGCAACTTGATCTGGAGTTTCATGATCATCATCATTAACTTCTTCTCTAGCCAGTGCAGGCACCTCAGAAACATTTTCTTGTGGTGCGCTACTCTCCGGTTCGAGAGGAGGTACAATTACCTCATCAAGTTCTACTTTCCTCCCACTTACTTCTTTCGAGAGAAACTCTTTCTCTAGAAAGGATCCATTCTTGGCAACAAAGATTTTGCCTTCGAATCTAAGATAGAAGGCATACCCAATAGTTTCCTTAGGGTATCCTATGAAGACGCATTTTTCCGCTTTGGGTTCGAGCTTCTCTCGTAGAAGTTTCTTCACATAAGCATCGTAGCCCCAAACTTTTAGAAACGATAGCTTAGGTTTCTTTCCAACCTATAGTTCATACGGTGTCGTGTCAACGAATTTAGATGGTGTCCTATTTAAAGTGAATGCGGCAATCTCCAATGCATATCCCCAAAATGATAGCGGTAAATTAGTAAGTGACATCATAAATCGCACCATATCCAATAAAGTGCAATTACCATGTTTAGACACACCGTTACGCTGCGGTGTGCCAGGCGGCATGAGTTGTGAAACAATTCCACATTTCCTTAAGTGCGTGCCAAACTCGTGACTCAAATATTCTCCTCCACAATCAGATCATAGAAACTTTATTTTCTTGTCACGTTGATTCTCTACCTCACTCTAAAATTCCTTGAACCTTTCAAAGGTTTCAGACTTGTGTTTCATTAAGTAGACATACCCATATATTCTTAAGTCATCAGTGAGGGTGAGAACATAACAATAGCCACCACGAGCCTCAACGCTCATTGGACCGCATACATCGGTATGTATTATTTCCAACAAGTTGGTTTCTTGCTCCATTGTTCCGGAGAATGGAGTCTTGGTCATCTTGCCCATGAGGCACGGTTCGCATGTGTCAATTGATTCAAAATCAAGAGACTCCAAAAGTCCATCTGTACGGAGTTTCTTCATGGCTTGACACCGATATGACCAAGGCGGCAGTGCCACAAGTATGTGGGACTACCATTATCAACCTTACATCTTTTGGTACTCACATTATGAATATGTGTAACATCACGTTTGAGATTCATCAAGAATAAACCATTGACCAGCGGGGCATGACCATAAAACATATCACTCATATAAATGGAACAACCATTATTCTCAGATTTAAATGAGTAGCCATCTCGCATCAAGCAAGATCCCGACACAATGTTCATGCTCAAATCTGGTACCAAATAACAATTATTAAGGTTTAAAACTAATCCTGAAGGTAGATGCAGAGGTAGTGTGCCGACGGCGATGACATCGACCTTGGAACCATTCCCGACGCGCATTGTCACCTTGTCCTTTGCTAGTCTTTGCTTATTCTATAGTTCCCGTTTTGAGTTGCAAATGTGAGCAACAACACTGGTATCAAATACCCAGGAGCTACTATGAGCGTTGGTAAGGTACACATAAATAACATGTATATCATATATACCTTTGACGTTGCCGACCTTCTTATCCGCTAAGTACTTGGGGCAGTTTCGCTTCCAGTGACCGGTACCCTTGCAATAATAGCACTCAGTCTCAGGCTTGGGTCCTTTCTTTGGCTTCTTCCCGGCAACTGGTTTGCCAGGAGCGGCAACTGCTTTGTCGTCCTTCTTGAAGTTCTTTTTTCCCTTGCCTCTCTTGAAACTGGTGGTCTTATTCACCATCAACACTTGAGATTTCCACCTTTGCAGATTTCAGCATTGAATACAACTCGGGAATGGTCTTTCCGTCCCTTGCATGTTATAGTTCATCACAAAGCCCTTATAGCTAGGTGGAAGCGGCTGTAGGATTCTGTCAATGACCGCGTCATCCGGAAGTTCAACTCCTAGCTGAGTCAAGCGGTTGTGCAACCCAGACATTCTGAGTATGTGCTCACTGACAGAACTATTCTCCTCCATCTTACAGCTAAAGAACTTGTTGGAGACCTCATATCTCTCAACCGGGCATGAGCTTGGAAAACCAGTTTCATCTCTTGGAACATCTCATATGCTCCATGTTTGTCAAAACGCCTTTGAAGCCCCGGTTCTAAACTGTAAAGCATGCCGCACTGAACTAGATAGTAGTCATCACTACGCGACTGCCAGGCGTTCATAACGTCCTGGGCTGCTACGGGAATGGGAGGGTCACCTAGTGGTGCATCAAGGACATATGCTTCTTGGAAGAAGTGAGGATGAGCTTTAAGTTACGAGCCCAGTCCGCATAGTTTCTACCATCGTCTTTCAACTTGGTTTTCTCTAGGAACGCGTTGAAATTGAAGTTGACATGTGGGTTGGCCATTGGATCTACAATATTTGTAAAGACATTTTTAGACTAAGTTCATGATAATTAAGTTCATCTAATCAAATTATATAATGAACTCCCACTCAGATAGACATCCCTCTAGTCATCCAAGTGATACATGATCCACATCAACTAGCCCATGTCCGATCATCACGTGAGACGGAGTAGTCATCAATGGTGAGCATCTCCATGCTGATCGTATCATCCATACGACTCATGTTCGACCTTTCGGTCTCTCGTATTCCTAGGCCATGTCTGTACATGCTAGGCTCATCGAGTCAACCTAAGTGTTTTGCGTGTGTAAATCTGGCTTACACCCGTTGTATGCGAACGTTAGAATCTATCACACCCGATCATCATGTGGTGCTTCGAGACAACGATCCTTCGCAACGGTGCACACTTAGGGGAACACTTATCTCGAAATTTAATGAGGGATCATCTTATCTTTTCAACTGTCGTTCTAAGCAATAAGATGAAAAACATGATAAACATCACATGCAATCATATAGTGACATGATATGGCTAATATCATCTTTCTCCATTGATCTCCATCTTAGGGGCACGACATGATCATCATTTTCACCGGCATGACACCATGATCTCCATAATCATGATCTCCATCTCTGTGTCTCCGTGAAGTCGTCTCGCCAACTATTAATTCTACTACTATAGCTAACAGTTAGCAATAAAGTAAAGTAATCACATGGCGTTGCATCTCATACAATAAATGAAGACAACTCCTATGGCTCCTGCCGGTTGTCATAGTCATCGACATGCAAGTTGTGAATCCTATTACAAGAACATGATCAATCTCATACATCACATATGTAACATCACATCCTTTTGGCCATATCACATCACATAGCATACCGTGCAAAAACAAGTTAGATGTCCTCTAATTGTTGTTGCAAGTTTTACGTGGCTGATTTGGGTTTCTAGCAAGAACGCTTCTTACCTACGTGACATACACAATGTTGATATGCCAAAGCTATTTACCCTTCATAAGGACCCTTTTCATCGAATCCAATTCGACTAAAGTGGGAGAGACAGACATCCCGCTAGCCACCTTATGCAACAAGTGCATGTTAGGCGGTGGAACCAGTCTCACGTAAGCGTACATGTAAGGTCGGTCCGGGCCGCTTCATCCCACAATACCACCGAAAAATTATTGGACTAGTAACAATAAGCAATTGACAAAATCATCGCCCACAACTTTTGTGTTCTACTCGTGCATGGAATCTATGCATAGAACCTGGCTCGGATGCCACTGTTGGGGATCGTAGTAATAATTCAAAAAAAAATCCTACGTCATACCAAGATCAAACTAGGAGAAACCAGAAATGAGAGAGGTAGAGCATCTTCATACCGTTGAAGATCGCAAAGCGGAAGCGTTACTAGAACGCGGTTGATGGAGTCGTACTCGTAGCGATTCAGATCGCGGAAGATTCCAATCTAAGTGCTGAACAACGGCGCCTCCACATTAAACACATGTGCAACCCAGTGACGTCTCCTATGCCTTGATCTAGCAAGGAGAGAGGAGAGGTTGAGGGAGAGATCCGGTAGCACAACGGCGTGGTGACAGTGGAGCTATGCAGTTCTCTGGCAGGGCTTCACCAAGCACCGCGGAGGAGGAGAAGAGGGAGAGGTAGGGCTGGGCCTTGGAGAGGTGTAATTGTATGTGAAATCATCCCAAATCCATATCTATATATAGGAGGGAGGGAGAGAGGGGGCGGCCACCCCTAGGGAAACCCTATGAGGTGCGGCCAACATGGAGGAGGGGCGGCGCCCTAGGGGTGGGCTTGCCGCCCAAGGCAGCCCCTCATGCCCTAGGGTTGGCCCCCTTATCCCCCTTGTGCGCCTTGGGCCTTGGTGCTGGTGCACCAGACCATCTAGGGGCTGGTTCCCATCCACTTTTGGCCCACGTACCCCTTCGGCGATGGTAACCCCTCCCGCTGGACCCCCGAAACCCTTCCAGTGGTCCCGGTACATTACCGGTGATTCCCGAAACATTTCCAGCAATCAAATCTCCACTTCCTATATATATGAATCTTTAGCTCCGGACCACGGAACTACTCGTGACATCCGCGATCTCATCCGGGACTCCGAACAACCTTCGGCAACCACATACTACCATTACAACTCTAGCATCGTCGAACCTTAAGTGTGTAGACCCTACGGGTTCGGGAAACATGCAGACATGACCAAGACACCTCTCCAATCAATAACCAACAGCGGGGTTTGGATATCCATGTTGGCTCCCGCATGTTCCATGATGATCTCATCGGATGAACCACGATGTCGGGGATTCAATCAATCCCGTATGCAATTCCCTGTGTCTACCGATATGATACTTGCCCGAGATTCGATCGTCAGTATCCCTATACCTTGTTCAATATCGTTACAGGCAAGTCTCTTTACTCGTTCCGTAACTCATCATCCCGTGGATAACTCCTTAGTCACATTGAGCTCATTATGATGCTGGATTACCGAGTGGGCCAAGAGATACCTCTCTGTCACACAGAGTGACAAATCTCAGTCTCGTTTCGTACCAACCCAACAGATACTTTCGGAGATACCTGTAGTGCACCTTTATAATCACCCAGTTACGTTGTGATGTTTGATACACCCAAAGAACTCATACAGTATCCGGGAGTTGCACAATCTCATGGTCTAAGGAAATGATACTTGATATTAGAAAAGATTTAGTAGACGAACTACACGATCTTGTGCTATGCTTAGGATTGGGTCTTGTCCATCACAACATTCTCCTAATGATGTGATCCCATTATCAATGACATCCAATGTCCATGGTCAAGAAACCATGACCATCTATTGATCAACGAGCTAGCCAACTAGAGGCTCACTAGGGACAAGTTGTGCTCTATATATTCACACATGTATTAGAGTTTCCGGTTATACAATTATAGCATGAATAATAGACAGTTATCATGAACTAGGAAATATAATAATAACCACTTTATTATTGCCTCTAGGGCATATTTCCAACAATGTGTTTGTTTCATTTCATCATGATGACCATGCTTTTGCCATGTTATGCTTACGCGTGAGTACTTATTCCGCTACAAGTTGTTCGTGAGTTAGCAATTTCCTCACATGGAAATTCCTGAGTTAGGAAATCATAAAAAATGCTTATTCACCCTCCCTCTTGTTGATATAACGCACTTTCAATTGGTATCAGAGCAGGGTACTCCCTTGTTCTGTGCGATTTTGGTTTAACCGCTTGGAGTTTTAGTTATGTTAACTGCAGGTATGATCAAGGTCACTGTGGGTTGTCCTCTGATACGTCTCCAACGTATCTATAATTTTTGATGGTTCCATGCTATTATCTTGTCAAACTTTGGATGTTTTGTATGCCTTTTATATCTTTTTTGGGACTAACTTATTAACTCAGTGCCAAGTGCCAGTTCCTATTTTTTCCGTGTTTTTGACCCTTTTCAGAGGAGGATTTTAAACGATGTCCAAAAGGAATAAAACTTCCGAAAGGATTTTTTCCGGAACAGAAGATACGCACGAGACTTGAGAACCAAGGCAGGGGCCACCAGGGGACCCCACAAGCCCCCTAGGTGCGGCAAGGTGGGGGGGGGGGGGCGCCTAGTAGGGTTGTGGGCCCCGTGTGGCTCGTCTGCCTACCTCTTCCACCTATAAATTCAGAAAAATTCCAAAACTGCGAGAGAGATCCACGAAAATACTTTTCTGCCGCCGCAAGCTTCTGTCTCCGCAAGATCCCATCTGGGGCACGTTCTGGTGCCCAGCCGAAGAGGGGATTCGTATACGGAAGGCTTCTTCATCAACACCATGACCTCTCCGATGATGCGTGAGTAGTTCACCATAGACCTTCGGGTCCATAGCTAGTAGCTAGATGGCTTCTTCTCTCTCTTGGATCTTCAATATAAAGTTCTTCATGATCTTCATGGAGATCTATCTGATGTAATCTTCTTTGTGGTGTGTTTGTCGAGATCCGATGAATTGTGGATTTATGATTAGATTCTCTATGAATCTTATTTGAGTTTCTTCTGATCTCTTATGTGCATGATTTCATATCCTTGTAATTCTCTTCGAGTTGTGGGTTTTGTTTGGACAACTTGATCTATGATTCTTGCAATGGGAGAAGTGCTTGGTTTTGGGTTCATACCGTGCGGTGACCTCATCCAGTGACAGAAGGGGTAGCGAGGCACGTATCGTGTTGTTGCCATCAAGGGTAAAAAGATGGGGTTTTCATCATTGGTTTGAGATTATCCCTCTACATCATGTCATCTTGCTTAAAGCGTTACTCTGTTCGTCATGAACTCAATACACTAGATGCATGCTGGATAGCGGTCGATGTCTAGATTAATAGTAGTAGATGCAGGAAGTATCGGTCTACTTGTCTCGGACATGATGCCTATATGCTAGATCATGGCCTTAGATATCGTCATGAGTTTGCGCGGTTCTATCAATTGCTCGATAGTAATTTGTTCGCCCACCGGATTACTTGCTATTTTGAGAGAAGCCTCTAGTGAACACTATGGCCCCCAGGGTCTACTCCACACCATATTTTCAGCCTTACACTTTTTTACTTCGTTGCACTTTCCGCCTTCAGATCTCACTTTGCAAACAATATTGAAGGGATTGACAACCCCTTTGAAGCGTTGGGTGCAAGCTTGTTTGTGTTTGCGCAGGTACTCTGGACTTGACGAGACCCTCCTTCTGGATCGATACCTTGGTTCTCAAACTGAGGGAAATACTTACTGCTCCTGTGCTGCATCATCCTTTCCTCTTCAAGGGAAAAACCAACGCAAGCTCAAGAGGCAGCATCCTCCCTTTGAAGGGACAGACTACCCCGACTAGAAGAACAAGATGCGCATGCATCTTGAAGCAATTGACAATGATATCTAGTATATTGTGTCAAAATGTGTGCCCGCTTATCTGAAGCTATCAACACTGTTGATGTGAAGAGATTCAAGTAACTCGACTCTCAAGCGAAGGATATCATCTGTGGCGATCTAAGCAAATGTCATTATGGAAGAGTGAGAGCATTGGGATCTGTAAAGCTCATTTGGGATAGGCTATCCAAAGTCAACAAAGGAGTATCTACTCAACCTGACACTCGGGTTGATGGTCTTCACAATCTCTTCAACTGCTTCAGAAGACTCGATAATGAAAATTGTGAGCAATCCTTCGATCACCTCACTGATATCTCCAATGAGCTACATGCTCTTGGGGCCACTGACATCATCGACCATGAGGTGGTGAATAAATTGCTGAGATCTCTTGACTCTTAATTCAATACACTGGTTGTGATGATTCAAGAGCTTAGATACTACAAATTACTAGATCATGCTGATATTCTTGAGAGAATCGATACTCATGAATTCCAACAAGCTAAGAAGATAGATCGCTATGGACCAAGCTATGGAATATCTCATGCGCTAAAGGCAAAGGTTGTTTCCTCATCTGAAGAATAAGAACCTGATTGCAGTCTTGGTGATCCTGAAGAACTTGGTCAGGAACTTGCTATGATTGTGAGGAAATTCTAGAAGTTATCGAGACGAGGTCGCAAAATCTTCAAAAAAAAGATGTGAGGAAATTAGAATCTTCATCTGAGGACTACAAGAAAAGAACCTGCCATAAATGCAAGAAGTCTGGTCACTACATTGCTAATTGTCCTTGCTGGGTAAAGGAATCAAAGAAGAATAAGTGCAATGATTATAGTTCTGATGACTCGAAGAAAAATAAGAAATCATCTAAATCCTCATCGTCAAAGTGCTCATCGCACAAGAAGAACATTTTGAGGAAGGCTCGGGCTCTTATTGGCAAGGAATTGGATTTCGAGGAAGAATCTGAGGATCATGATGAAGAGGAAGGATCTCAGGAGGAGTCGGATTCTAGTGTGGCAAGTCTAGCCCTTGCTACCACATTCGTCAGGAAGTCCATCTTCGACCTCGAAGAAAATAACAATGCCAACAACACTGATGATTGCGACAAGACTTTGCTCCCACCAATTGCTTCATGGCAAAAGGTGCCATGGTACCCAAACACACTTGCTCTTTTGACTCAAGTGACAGTGAACCTGATGACTATGAGAAACCTAGTTACTACAAACTTGCTAATATTGCCACTAAGCAAAAAAAATTCTCTTGAAAAGCTTGAGAAACTGCTAGACAAAAGCGATGGCTTGTTGAACGAGGAAATAGATCGGACTCAAACTCCGACTGATGATATCCAAAGTCTTCAGTCTAAGTTTGATAGTCTTCAAGAACATCATGACACTGCCTTGTCTGATCATGAGAAGCTTTGATATGAAGTTTTTCAAAGAAAGCAAGATCTTGAGAAACTAAGAGCGTCCCATGATGATCTTCAAAGTGAAAAAGATTCTTTGCTCGCTCAATAGATCAGTACCGCTTAGAAAGAATTCATTCCACCATGCATGAAATGCATCGAACGAGAATCTGCTAATTCTTCACGTGAAATTTCAAATGCTTCTATTGCTACAAATTCTTCAACTGTATTTGTGGTCACAAATTCCTAACTTGAGGAACCCACAAATGTCACTAACAAAAATGCAGGGTTGAAGGAATTGTATGTGACAAGTGTCGGTACCAAAACCGGCGAATCTCGGGTAGGGGTTCCCGAGTTGTTGACCTTGGATCGATGGGTTACAGGGGACGAAGGAGTCGACGTTTACCCAGGTTCGGGCCCTCTTGAGGAGGTAACGCCCTATGTCCTGCTTGATTATATTGACGTGTATGAGGATTACAAAGTTGATCTACCTCGAGATCGTATGAGCTAAAACCCTAGGTGAGTCAACCTGCCTATGCGGATGAAACCCTCTGGCTTATATAGACACCACGGGTTACTAGGTTTACATACTATCGACCTCCAGCTGGGGACAGATGCGCCGATCTAGCCTACTCAGCTTGGATGACACGCCTGTCTTCGGAGCTTTTCGTCTTCAACACGAGGTCATCATGCAGTCCGGTCTTCAACAATACCACCCATTAGGTCGCTCCTTAAGAGATGCGCCGACCATCCGCGGAACCTTTGTCCCGGACTCCGTCATTAGCCCCTGAACTAAGATCCAATATCGGTGTATATGGTCTTTGGTAGCTCCTTGTATCTAGAGTAATCGGCTTGCAAGGCGAGTTCCCTTCATGTTCGGCTTGCTCAAACTTGGTCATTTGGAGCACTGCTTAATCAAAAATCTTAAAAGCCTAGGTGTGAACAATTTCTCATCTGACAGGCTATCTAACGAAGGGTCGTGGTAGCTAGTTATAATAAAAACTCGATTCACGGTTCGATGCCGCTTTCTCACGGGCACGTCTTGTCAACGAGGAGATCGTACCCCGCATCTAAGGGGATACGAATAATGGTGTGGGTAAACCCGCGCGCGTTCATTGGTGCTGATGTTTCGGGAAGTGGCAAGGCATGCGCTGCAATAAAGGGAACCCTTGTCCTTGCGCCCCCTTAAAAGGGAAAAAGATCCTCAAAGCCACCACACGCATTCCAAACTCAAACCCCCTTTCATTCAAGCTCCAAGCGCCCAGATCCATTTCACTTTCCGTCCTCTCCTAGCTACCCTTACCCAAGCTCAGCCATGGCCAGCTTAGGCCCCAAGGCAAGTGGGAGGTCTCATGCGTCTCCGACTAGAATATCCGGGAGCTGAAGGACGCCGACTATCTCTCGCCGGTCATTGCCCACCATGCGCCAGAGGAATGCCAGGTGTTGCCTACACCAAAGCCAGGCAAAATGGTGGTGTTCATCCCCCACTTCATCTGAGGACTAGGTTTCCCGCTCCATCCCTTCGTCAGGGTCCTGATGTTCTACCACGGGCTAGATTTTCATGATCTTCCCCCGAACTCATTTACGCACATCTCTGCTTTCATCACCCTTTGTGAGGCCTTCCCGCGGGTTGAACCGCACTTCGGCCTATGGCTCAAGAATTTCAACGTCAATCAGAAGTCAGTCAGCGGCCAACAGCCGACTGTGGTGGAACCGTGATCAGAAAAATCCTCTGGGTCGAATGGTCGGAGTGTACTTTTATTGATAGTTTGATACCATCAAAGCCTTGCAAAAGGAGTGGTTTTACATCACTGAACCTTGGGAAGCCTGCCGAGTTCAGATATGGACCCCCTGATAGGCTAACCTCATGTGTTAGAAAAGGTCTTGACTTGGGATCGGCCTCGGAGGTGAAAGCGCTGTAGAACTGCATGACGCAGATGGTGGATGCGAATATCGAGCTAAACAACATGGTTCACGTCATGCTCCGCCGCCGCATCCTTCCTTGTCAGTGTTGGGACACTCCAATGTGGTCCTGCAAGCTTGGCGACCCCGACACCGTGAGCCAGTTCTATCACACTACCCACGAGAAATTGTGGAGGGTGTTGTTCAAATCTCAACAAGAATGGCCGGCTGAGGAAGAGGACGTCGGCTTGGATGCCGATCACCCTCCCTTGGAGGTATGACCGAGCCTTTATTCTTATTTAAAGCTTTACTATTTAGCAAAGATCTTATCCTTTCCCCCATTGTCCCTGCAGGGCTGGCTGAATAGGCCGTGAAAATAAATGGCCTAGCCCCCCTACCTGAGGAACCCAGGGAGCCATTGATGACCGCAATGCTGGTGGTGGCGCCAGAAAGGGCACCATAGAAAAAAGAGAAGAAGAAAAGGGAGACCCGACGGGGTCTCCGCTCGAAGGGTCCTCTGGATTCCAAATCCGGAGACACCCACGCTTCCTCTGCCTATGAGGAAGAGTATGCGGAGGACGAAGAGGAGAAATATTCCCTCCAAACGAGAAAAAGGGCAGCACCAAAGGAGGCCAAGGAGGGCTTGCCTCCTCAAGCCCTGAAGAGACAGTGTAGAAACAAGGTCGTCTTTCCCGACGACAGCCCAGATTCCCATGAGGACTCCAGGGCCTTTGAGAGGGTTCCCCGAAGGACCCCCAGGATCAAGCCCCTGACCCAACTTTATCTATTGGAATTATACCAAGCTTCTATTAATAAACATATGCGCTACTTTCCCAAACACAACCCTGCTAGAAATATCACGACGGACCATGCCTCAGAGGGGAGTTCACCACCGCTCGAGCTAGCGAAGAGCGGGAATGTGTCCCGTACTCCTCTCCCTCGGGAATCGGACGAGGCGGCGGAGGTGCTATCCCACCACACCCCTCCGAACATGGGGGACGAGGTGGTGATGGCCAAGGTTCATACGTCGGCCACTGAAGTTCGAGAGTTCCCGGTCGAGGTTCATGCCTCGTCCAGCGAAACCCAGGAGGTCGATCCCCTCCCAACGAGTGGAGAGGGGGCTCATGATTCGTTCAAGCTTCCTTCGGAGATAGCTCCAGGGACCTCCGATCCTCTGACGTCTTCAACGTTGCCTCCGGTGCCGCCTGTGACCGAATGGGCTATGGCCGAGTGGGCTGCAATGATGGAAGAGGCCTTATCCAACTCATCCATTGTCGATGAACATCACACCCTTATGGGTGCGATTCTACAAAGCATTCAGTCCGTTGACAGCAGGCTGAAGGGAGCCTTCAGCGGTTTGCTGGCACGCTTCAAGGTAAACTATGTAGTGTTAGATTTATTTCTAAGGTTTTAGATGCCCTATAGGTATGACAACTCCCGAGCCACGGGTGAGTTGAAAAACTTACCCGTGGATCAAAAGAACTTATAGACATGAATGAAAAATAGTTTGGTGACCCTTGAACTATAACATCTAACGGGGGTACTTTGGCCGAATGTTCATGTCCCGTTAGCTTGGATGCTTATCAATCCATAACATATATCGCAGGCCTCGTCCTCATCTATGGCCACCAACGCCCTTGAACTTGCTGAGCTGAACCAAAACCTCAAGGTTTCCGATGAAGAATTCAGCCGTCTTAATAGTCGGCTCGACGAGAAGCGGGGTAAGCTTGATGCATGCCGCTGAGACTCTTGTTGTACTTAATAGTTTAAGTACCGTCTGGCTTTGGTATATAACATCTTGATTCCAATTACGCCGACAGCTATGGACGTGGAGTTTGAGGAACTCAAGGCTGAATTGGAGAAGGCCAAGTAGAAGGCCGCCGCTCAGAAGATGGTTGCCGAGCAGACAACCGTCGAGCTAAGCTCGCTGAAGGTTGAGAGCGGCGGGCACAAGGCTAGAGTGGCCGAGGTCCAGCGGGTGCTTCAAGATGCGATTGCTAAGAGCGAGGCCTTAGAATAAAAATCCAACAAACAAGCAACCGAGCTATCCAAGCTGTCCTCCAAGCTCAAATCGGAGCGAGTAGAGAGGCGATTTTTTGAAGAAGAAGTGCGCCAAGCCAAGAATATTGTGGATGGTAAGCCATACTTACTGCAATGTGCCTTTGGTGGAAACAGGTTCGGATTTCTTAGACGGCTATGGCGTTCCCCAGACGCCTTTACGGACCTCCCGTGGAGTGCAGCAGATGTGGCAAACACTACGCGACCCAAGACGGGGAAGCCGAGCAGAGGCTTTTCTGAGCACGGTTTCAGACTCCCGAGCCCAATCCCCTTCTCGTCTACCAGATGAAACATCTCATGGAGTTGCACAGGATGGCGGAGCCAGCCATGAAGGACCTCTGCATCTGGCTGTGGCCTGCCAAGCTTCTTCCGGGCAGTTACTTCGGCTTAGTGTGGAAGTTGTGCGACGCCGTTCCTCAAATCGAGGTCCTGAAGTGCCCTGTTTGAGAGGACCATGATGCACTGGCCAAGGATGAAGCCGCTTACAATGGCAACTGCACCTCCGCCTCCTGGAAAGGAGCACTGGTGTCCGAAGCTTTATTTCTCTGCCGTGATGGAGGGTGCTTGGGCCATAGAAGCCAAGTGTTCAAAAGATGTTATTTATGAGTGAGGATATTGTCTTATGGCTTGGAACAATTTATTATTATGAAGTTTGTCCCAGTGTAATGCACTTTGTATTATTTTGACTCCTATTCAGCCGTTTAATCTGAAAGTTTCCTGTCGTCGGCTTCAGCTCCCATGTAGAGACTACAAGGGGTGTTTTCACATCCGCACTGTGACCCTTAGCCGATATATCGGTGCCCGGAGGAGGTAGTGTGTAAAGGAAATGAGGCAATCAGACTATGCAGCTTTAGTGCTTTCCCTTAGGAGCTTGAATTCGGGGACTGGTTACGAGCCCCCTGTTTTTTGTGGTAGTCGGATAAACCAGATTTTGAAATAGTTACCACAAGGTTTGCAAAGGTACAAACCCCTACGTATGACACGGAATAAAACCTCCATTGGTCTTTCGTACTAAAGCTTGGATTGCAGACCAATTCTCTCTTATTATGACAGTCAGTTTTTGGCTTTCTCCACTGAGTTATTTTTGCCAGGCCAGCTGGGAATACAATCACAGTGGTTCTCCCTTTACCTCTTTAGCCGAACTAGCGGAACTTAAGGGGGTAAACATAGGAACGGGACAACCAAACTATTGATCCAAGACATAATTCTGAACCGATGCATATAAAGCAATATCCAAGAAACCGAACACTTAAATAGTAGTGACGGGGTAGTGCTCCTGGCGGTATTTTCATCCAAGCCCCCGGTCTATTAGTCGATTGCACTTTATATTTATTGAACAGAATTTCCCTTCGGCGCTAATGAGAAGGAAACATATATATATATATGTAATTATACTTTACAAGAGTATATGAATAAAATTTGCTAGGAATTTTTATAATTCATGGTGCCAAGGCATCTGTTAGAGGTAATTATTTTTTTGAACAACATATTTCAAAGCAATTTTTTTCCCCATGGCCTTCCATGGGTGACTTGACGTCCGCCCTGCTTCCATCTGCGAATTTTTGCTATGCTTCTTAGAAGGGAGTGGTATCCTTTAAAGGTGGTTTTTGTCGACAGATGGACCTTGAATACGGGGTGTTGAGAAGCTGTCGTGGTTTGGGTGAGCTCGACGTTTGGGAGATCCTTAACGATATTTTGTTTTTGTCCGTGGAGACGTGTGGACCGTAGTTTGGTCGAACCGAACATATGGTCCTTGGTAGTGGATCCCCACAGCTGCCCACGGTATTTTGAGAATGAAATTGTGTGTACAAGGGACATACCTTATGGGTGACCGAGCCATGCCGTGGGAAGCGTATACCTATTTTCTTTGAGCCGGAGATGTCTTCAGGGGATCCGATTTAGCTCGGGCTCGCTTGCCCGCCTGTCGCGTCTCGATGGCCAGCTTGTGGCTTGATGCTTCGTTGTCGTATTGGCATTTAGCTACCAAGGCCGATGTGTGCTCCTCGGTCCAGAGGGAGTGTTCCGTGTTTCCGTTAACGGTGATAACTCCCCTTGGTTCGGGCATCTTGAGCTTTAGGTAGGCGTAATTGGGCACAACGTTGAAGCGGGCGTATGTCTGCGGGCGAGTAGTGTGTGATACTCGTCATGGAAGGGGGCGATGTAGAAGATTAAGTCTTGGTTGCGAAAGTTGTCTGGTGATCCGAACACAACCTCCACCATCAGCGTGCCGGAGCAGAGGGCTTCGACGCGTGGGATCACTCCTTTGAAGGTACTATTGGTGGGTTTGATTCTTGAAGGATCTATGCCCATCGTTTTCACCATATCTGAGTAAATCAGGTTAAGGCTACTTCCTCCGTCCATAAGGACTCTAGTGAGGTGGTACCCATCTATGATGGGATCTAGGACAAGGGCGGCCAACCCTCCGTGATGGATACTGTCGGATGATCCATACGATCCAAGGTGATGGGTTGATACGTCCGGAACGTATCTATAATTTCTGCTTGTTCCATGATCTTTTGGGTGACATTGTTATATGTTCTGCTACACTTTTATATCTTTTTACACATATTTGGACTAACCTACTAACTCAGTGCACCAAGTGCCAGTTTCAGTAGGCTGATGTCTTTTTTGCAGGGGCTTTTACCCAAATTTCAAGAGCCCCAAAAGTCCCAAGAAAAATATATAAAAATCAGCGTGACTGAAGCTTCGAGAGGCATCAAGGTGGGCCGGAGGGGAGCCAGGGCTTGCCCAGGCGGCCTCCCTACGCAGCCTGGCCGCGCCCACAGGTCACTTGGGTGGGTCCCACCTCCTCTGGTGCCCTCCTTCGACCTATATTTACCTCTCCGATCGAAAACCCTTCCGTCATATCCAGAATCGCGAATTTCTCCATTGTTCCGCCGCCGCAGCACTTCCGAGATCGGGAGCGTCAGGAGACGTCTTCCTGGCACCCTACCGAAGGGAGGATTGACGTCCGGGAGCTTCTCCACTGCCATGGACGTTTCCTGGACGTGCCGTGAGTAGTCCTCCTTGGACCATGAGCCCATGACCAGTAGCTATGTGATGTCTTCTCTCCAATCTTGTGCTTCAATGATTAGCCCTTGTGAGCTGCTCTACATGATCAAGGCATCTATGTAATTTTCCTGCTATTGCTATGCTCGGTTTGCTGGGATCCGATGGATTATGAGATTATGTTCAGATTGTGATGAGTTATATGTTTGATTATCCTTTTATATTATGTTCTTATGTGATTCATGCATGTTGTCCATTGCTCTTTATTGCTTTGGCCGAGTAGTAGATTGTAACTCCAAGAGGGAGCATTATGCATGATTGTGGGTTCATGCCCCCTGATGTCTAGCTTGAGTGACAGAAACATGAGACTAGGGGATGTGTTGTTGCCACCAGGGAGAAAACACCGGTGCTTGTGACCACAGTTGCAAGGGTTGTTTACCTTACGCAAAGTTCGTTAATGCAGTTGTCCGTTGCTTTGAGTTTACACTTTGGGTGGGGCTCACAACTTAATACCAGTGATATCTTCTGGATAGATATCTCAAGGTGGATGATTAGTAAGTAGATGCTGATGAATAAACAGTCTACTTGTCTTGGCGTACTGCCCATTACTTTTGAGCCTCTAACTTTCTTGTAGCATGATTAGCATTGCGGTGCGTTCATAATTCTGTCAATTACCCAGATGTAATTTGTTTACCCATGCATAGTAGTTTACTGTATTTTGGGAGAGAGACATCACTAGTGAACATCATGTGACTCCGGTCCATATTACCACCATTGCTTACACCTCCACCATTCACCGTTTTTATTTACTTTTTCGTTGCAATCACTATCACTATTCCCGCTTGTGTTTTGATCCTTTGCAAACTACAAGGCCGGAGAGATTGACAACCTCTATGTACTAGTTGGGAGCAAAGTTATTATTTGTGTGTGCAGGTCCACGTCTTCTGCTAGCGCTGGAGCAGTGGACACCTACTTTTTGATCCTCTGAGTCCTCCTGGTTCGATAAACCTTACAGTCCCTGTGTAAGGGAAATCTGCTGCTGAGTACATCTCCACCTTCCACTTGGGGTAACCAACGAGGGGCAAGAAGTATATTCATCAACTCGTTATCAAGAAATTTTTTGGCGCCGTTGCGAGGGACTCCAGTCTTCAAGATAGGGGAGTTGCACACTATCTTTTACCTTTGCTTTTTAGTCTTGTTAGTTTGCTTTCTAGTTTTTGCTTTAGAGTCTTATACCAAAAACCACAAAAAAAATTAGTTGCTTTGTTCTTTCTTCACTACTGGAATCAGAGAATTTTCCATCTGCTGCTTCTTTGCCGTCTGCTGGCTGGTGGCAAAGACACTCTTTGCCATCAGCTACCAAAAACCAGACGACAAATAGCAGGCTGATGGCAAAGATACTATTTGCCATCAACCAACTCTTTGTCGTCGGCTGGCAGACGACAAAGAGCATGCAGGCAGACGTCAAAGAGCACAGACGGCCCACCCCGCACCCCCTCTCTCCCCCCTAACGGCCTATCTCTTTGCCGTCTCCTTTGTTCCTCTGTGCCGTCGGGGGGAAGACGGCAAAGAGGATGCGCCTAACGGCCTTCGCCCCCACCCCCACACCCCTCTGTCCCCTAATGGTCGTCGAGCCCCACCCACACCCCTCTCTATCACCCCTGAAACTCCCACCGTCGCTGCGCCCTCCTCCTCCCCGCGCCGCCACGCCCTCCTCCTCCCCGCGCCACCGCGCCCTCCTCCTCCCCGCGCCACCGCGCCCTCCTCCTCCCTGCGCCCCTCGTCCACCACGCCCTCCTCCTCCCTGGGACCTCCTCCTCCACCACAGTCGCCAGAGCTCGCCCCTTCTCCACCACTGCCCCTCCGCCACCACCGCCCTCTCCTCGACCGCCGCGCCCTCCTCCTCCCCATGACCCCCTCCTTCACCACCGCGCCGCCCCTCCTCCACCACTACTGTCCCCTTCCTCCCAGCACACCGCCTCCTCCCTGCGCCCCCTCCTCCTCTACGACCGTCCTCCCTGCACCGTCCTCATCGCCCAGCAGCCCCCCTCCGGCGAGTCCTTATTTTTTCCCCTTTTTCGTTTAATTTGTTAATTAGGTTAGTTAGGTTAGTTGTTAATTACCTACTGTTAGTTAGGTTAGTTAGGTTAGTTGTTAGTGGTTACCTACTGTTAATTAGGTTAGTTAGGTTAGTTGTTAGTTGTTAGTGGTAATTTAGGTTAGTTGTTAGTGGTAATTACCTACTGTTAATTAGGTTAGTTAGGTTAGTTGTTAGGTTAGTTGTTAATTACCTACTGTGCGTTAGGTTTGTTGTTAGGTTAGTAGTTGCCCGTGTAGAGCCCTCCGACCACCGCCTATGCTTGCACTAGCCACAACATTAGGAAACATCGGTGAGCTTGTCACACACCTGCCATGGCTACGACGCCATCGAGCTCATGGGCTTCAACAATGATGCTGCTGCAACCACCCCCATGAGGTCGGTGCAGAAACATTACTGCTGGGACCACCCCCTTGAGGCACCGGTGATATTCCACTACCGCACCGAGGATACTACAACAGCTTGGCAAGGCTCCACTTGATGCACCGGTGGCACCGGTGGGGAAGAAGAATTGAGTGGATGAGCGTTGTTGCATGAGATGAGGCAAAGGAGGTTGAACAAATCCCACGCCGTCCACCATCGCATCTATACCCACAAGAACGCCGATGGATCTCGAAGGTTCAACGGTGGGTAGCTTGCAGTAGACCATGGTGCGGACGCCAAAACATATCACAATAGTAGTTGTCGTCATCACTCGAAGCGTCATGAGTGGGGTGGTTTGCATCACCTCGTGCGCGTATGGTGAGCTGATTTGCGTCTCTGGAGCATGGGCGCTAGCCGGCCTGGGCTATAGCAAGGCTATATTTCTCGCACAAATGGAAAAGAAGAAGAGGAAAAAGGAAAATGAGGAATAATAATAATAATAATAATAATAAGAAGAAGAAGAGGAAAAAAGGAAAAGAAGGAATAAGAAGAAGAAGAAGAAGAAGAAGAAGAGAAGAAGAAGAAGAGTAAAAGAAGAAGAAAAGGAAGGAAGGAAGAAGAAGAAGAATAAAAGGAAGAAGATGAAAAAAGAAGATGATGAAGAAGAAAACGAAGCCCTGACCCCAACACGATGCCCCGAAACCCCGACACGACATCTCGACGACACCCCGACACGAAATATTTTTTTTATGGAACCCTAGATGACATCTATATAGGTCATATGTTTGTGTTAGGTTGTATATTTTTTGATTTTATTAATGAACAATTTCTTTTTGTGTTGATCGGGTGGATTTACATGTGACAGTTGTCTCGTCGCTGTGAGGTCTGCTGTGTGAAGACCTCTGTTCTATGAGCTCCGCCCCTGCATTTGTGGGTGAGTACAAATGTCATCTCCTCCTCGCCCCTTCATTTGATGTGGGTCGGTTTTCGGATGAAACTTGCTAGATATAGGTAATTAAATTAATTTATCAGTATGCGTGACCAGTATGCGTCTCCCGTTCGAAAGGGTTACAGTTATAAATATGCATGCATTTGCATATATTTATAACCGTGATTCTTCTGAATTGTCCAACGTTATCCATGGACAGCCCAAGTATGTGTAGATTGGGTTCGTTTTACCATATGCTTTGTTCCGGATCTGATGCATAATTTCGTCAGTGCCTCCCTGTTGTTCTCCGGATACACATCATCTTTGTTTATTGAGGAGACATGTATCAGGAGAATAGCAGGGAGGTGCAGCCAAAATTTTGCGTTGGATCCGGAGCACAGCATGGGAAAATGAACCCAATCTACATATACTCGGGTGGGATTAGGACCTATCTTTACCTATTAGCGTGTAGGTTGAATGGACGTAATAAAACTGGCAAACTTGATTAACTGATGAATTTATATGCTGAATTATATATAAATATATTTCTTATGTGTTTAGTAGCTAGGCAAGATGAGTGATAGTGCGTGGATGTACACCGGTCACCCTAGTCAGAAAGAGATGACGAAAGAATGGTTTCTAAAAACCAAGGAGTTTGTGAAAGCCACATTTGCAAATGGAGAGGAAACGAACTGGTGCCCTTGTCCTGGATGCGACAACTATAAAAAGAGGACAGAGGCTGTAATGATTAAACACCTGCAGAGGAGGTGTTTTAAGCCTAATTATTCGGTTTGGACCTTTGATGCTGAGTCTATACAACGCACCAGAGCTGAGGTGGTTCGTTGTTGCACCGACGAGCATGGTACCGGGACCGAAGACATGGTGCAAGACTTTGATGATGCTCGGGATTCAGAAGATGAGACGGATGAATATGCAAAGGACTTCTATGAAATGTTGGAGTCTTCAAAACGTCCTCTCCACGAGAACACTGAGCTTTGTCAGCTGGATGCCATTGCACAAGTAATGGCTCTGAAGGCTCAGTTCAACTTGGGAAGAGAATGCTACGATGCGATGATGACACTATTTGGACGCTTTCTACCCAAAGGCCATGTCATGCCTGCAAGCCTGTATCATTCGGACAAAATACTTCGTGTACTTAAGATGCTCTATGAGAAGATAGATGCATGTGAGAAAGGATGTGTCTTATTTAGGAAGGAGTATGCACACTTGGACTATTGTCCCAATTGCGAGTCTTGCAGGTATCTTGTGGTAGACAACGGTATGGGTGAGAAGAGGCACACCAAAATCGCAGTTAGTGTTCTTCGGTATATGCCGATCACACCAAGGCTTCAACGTATTTTCATGGTCGAAGAGACAGCCAGACAAATGACATGACACAAAATGGGCAAAAGAACCGAACTAAATGCGGATGGAAATAAGATGGCGGTACACACATCAGATGGGGAAGCGTGGAAACATTTTGATGGATTGCATCAGGATAAAGCGGAAGATCCAAGGAATCCTCGAGTGTGCATCACCACAGATGGTTTTAATCCCTTCGGCTTGACGGCAACCCAATACAGTAGTTGGCCTGTATTTGTCATTCCACTCAATATCCCCCCTGGCAGATTATGCAAAGAAAGAACATATTTTTGACGTTGATAATTCCAGGGCCCAATTATACGGGGAGGAATATGAATGTGTACATGCAGCCGCTTAAGGATGATTTGCAAGAAGCTTGGGATAATGGGATCAAGACATACGATGCCGCTAGAAAGAAAACTTCAAAATGCATGTGTGGTACATGTACTCTAGGCATGACTTGCCAGCGTATGCGCTATTATCTAGATGGTGTGTGCATGGAAGGTACCCGTGCCCCACATGCAAGGCAGCTCTTCAGTTTCATTGGTTGCAGGAGGGTCAGAAGTATTCTTGCTTTAACTTGCATAGACAGTTCCTGGATCCTGACCATCAGTTCAGAAAAGACAAGAAGAACTTTACCAAAGGTAAAGTTGTCAAAAACCTTGCACCACCTGCGTTGACAGGCCAACAGATCCTGGATCAATTAAACGCCCTCGAGCCTGATCCAGAGCGTCCAGGGTATTTCAAAGGGTATAATTCAAAACACGCATGGACTCACAAGCCATGCTTGTGGGATCTGCCTTACTTCAAAGACCACCTTCTTCCACACAATATTGACATGATGCACACTGAAAAGAATATCAGAGAGGCTATTTTTGGTACATTGTTCGACATAGATGGGAAGACAAAGGATAATACTAAGGCTAGAGTCGATCAAGAGACACTATGTCATAGACCGTTACAAAACATGCGTGAAGGCAAAGGAAAGTAGAAGTGGTCTAAGCCAAAGGCCTGGTTCAATCTTGGAAGGCCAGCTATGAGGGAAATGATCTTGTGGGTAAAAATGCACTTGATGTTCCCCGATGGGTATGCAGTGAATCTAAAGAGGGGAGCGAGTCTTTAAAAATTAAAAATCTTTCGTCTCAAGAGTCATGATTGGCACATATGGCTTGATCGGGTAATGCCGGTGATGTTACGTGGCTTTATTCCTGAGGATGAATGGCTAGTACTGGCGGAGCTGAGCTATTTCTTCCGTGTTCTTTGTGCGAAAGAATTGTTGCCTGGCATGGTAGATGACATGGAGGAGTTTGCATCAGAGTTGTTGTGCAAGTTAGAGAAGATCTTTCCGCCGGGCTTCTTTAATCCAATGCAGCATTTGATTTTACATCTACCGACCGAGGCAAGATTGGGTGGGCCCATGCAAAATCATTGGTGCTATGCAACTGAGAGGATGAAGAAGACGCTTCGAGCTAAATGTAAAAATAAGCATAGAATTGAAGCATTGATGGCTGAGGCATTCATTACTGAGGAGGTGGCAAACTTTGTGACAGCACACTAAGAAGCCAAAAATCATCATTTGCATAATCCGAAGCCTCGGTACAATGATGCAGACCCTAAAAAAGGTGGATCCAACCTCAGCCTATTCAAAGGGAAGCTCGCACCAGCCGGTGCTTCAAAACCAATAACGTTGGATGTCGACGAATGGCGGAACATTTCGTTGTATATCTTCAACAACCTAACAGAAGTGTGGCCGTACATCCAGTAAGTTCATGGCACATTTTTCCGTAACTTCTAATTCCTTTGAACTGCTCTTATTCCTGGATAATTCGTACAGCCGATACGTCGCCAAATTCTCTGATGGAGCGGTGATCTAAAATGATTCCGTCGAAGAGTATGAGCTTCTGGCAAAGCATGGAGGCGGCTATCCCGGTTTCATCTCTTGGTTCAAACAAATGGTAATTATCAATAATGGACCATTTCATTTTTTGGTCTAACTTGCGGCTAATGCAACAATCGTTTTGTATTAAACTTGTCGGCTAATTCAGAGTCTATGGACGCCGAATTGAGACAAGCCGCTAATGGTTTTGACTATAAGGTCCGTTCATTTGAGAAATACAACATCAATGGGTATCTCTTTGGTACCTTTGGCAAAGAGATGTACGTGTGCTGAACGCGGAGGTGCCGTCCGTTTGACACTAGATCGGGATGGATCGTGATGGGACCGCGGGAGGGGTTGCGATTTGGATATTGAAGATGTTCCACTATATCAACCGCGTTATATACGCTTCCGCTTAGCGATCTACAAGGGTACATAGATGCACTCTCCCCTCTCGTAGATGATCATCACCATGGATAGGTATTGCGCGTGCGTAGGATTTTTTTCCCATGCAACAATCCCCAACGGTGGCATCATGGGTTAGGTTCATGGGTAGATGATATCTCGAGTAGAACACAAAAGAGTTTGTGGGTGTTGATGTGCAATTTGCTGCCCTCCTTAGTATTTTCTTGTTTCGGCAGTATTGTTGGATTGAAGAGGCCCGGACCAACTTTACTCGTATGCTTACGAGAGACCGGTTTCATTGAAAGACAAGCAATTTGTTGCATATAGATGAGTGGCGGGTGTCTATTTCTTCAACTTTAGTTGAATCGGATTTGACCGAGGCGGTCCTTGGAGAAGGTTAAATAGCAATTTGCACATCACCGTTGTGGCTTTGCGTAAGTAAGATGCGATCATACTAGATACCCATAGCAGCCACCTAAAACCTGGAACAACAAATTAGAGGACACCTAACTTTTTTTTGCAGGGTATGCATGTGATGTGATATGGCCAAAGACATGATATGATATATTGGATGTACGAGATGATAATGTAATAGTAGTTAAATATTGACTTGCATGTCGATGATACGGCAACCGGCAGGAGCCATAGGGTTGTCTTTAAACTAATGTTTGTGCTTGCAGATGCGTTTACTATATTGCTAGGTAGTAGCTTTAGTGGTAATAGCATAGATAGCACGACAACCTCGATGGCAGCACAAAGATGGAGATCATGATGATGGAGATCATGGTGCAGTGCCGGTGACGGCGGAGATCATGTCGGTGCTTTGGTGATGGAGATCCAGAAGCACAAGATCATGGCCATATCATGTCACTTATGATTTGCATGTGATGTTAATCCTTTTATGCACCTTAATTTGCTTAGAACGACGGTAGCATTATAAGGTGATCCCTCACTAAAATTTCAAGATAAAATTGTGTTCTCTACGACTGTGCACCGTTGCAACAGTTCGTCGTTTCGAGACACCACGTGATGGCCGGGTGTGATAGACTCAACATTCACATACAATGGGTGCGAAACAGTTGCACACGCGGAACACTCGGGGTTAAACTTAACGAGCCTAGCATGTACAGACATGGCCTCAGAACACAAGAGACCGAAAGGTCGAGCATGAATCATATAGTTGATATGATGAACATGGAGATGTTCACCACTAAAACTATACTCAACTCACGTGATGATGGAACTTGAGTTAGTGGATTTGGATCATGCGCCACTCGAATGACTAGATGGATGTCTATTTGGGTGGGAGTTATTGGTAATGTGATTAGCTAAACTCAATTATCATGAACATAGTCAAAAGGTCTTGGCAAATTATGTTGTAGCTTGCATTGTAGCTCTACTATTTTTGATATGTTCCTAGAGAAAATTTAGTTGAAAGATGATAGTAGCAATTATGCGGACTGGGTCCGTAAACCGAGGATTGTCCTCATTGCTGCGCATAAGGCTTATGTCCTTAATGCACCGTTCGGTGTGCTGAACCTCGAGCATCGTCTGTGGATGTTGCGAACATCTAACATACACGTTTTTGATGACTACGTGATAGTTCAGTGTGTAATTCTTAACGGCTTAGAATTGAAGCGCCAAAGACGTTTTGAACGTAACAGAACATATGAGATGTTCCAAGAGATGAAATTGGGATTTCATGCTCGTGCCTTTGTTGAAAGGTATGAGACCTCCGACAAGATTCTTTGTGTACAAAGTAAGGGAGAAAAGCTCAATCGTTGAGCATGTGCTTAGATTGTCTGAGTGCTACAATCGCTTGAATCGAGTGGGAGTTAATCTTCCAGATGAGATAGTGATGATTCTCCAAAGTCACTGCCGCCAAGCTACTAGAGCTTCGTAATGAACTATAATATATCACGGATAGATATGATGATCCTTGAGTTATTCATGATGTTTGATACCGCGAAAGTTCAAATCAAAAAGGAGCATTGATACGTCTCCATCGTATCTACTTTTCCAAACTCTTTTGCCCTTGTTTTGGACTCTAATTTGCATGATTTGAATGGAACTAACCGGGCTAACGCTGTTTTCAGCAGAATTGTCATGGTGTTGTTTCTGCGCAGAAATAAAAGTTCTCGGAATGACCTGGAAATATTCGAGGATTTTTTGTGGAATAAAAAAAATACTGGAGCAAGAATCAACCGGAGGCGTGGATCGAGGCAGGCTTGTGGGGCCCTCGGGGCTCTGCCGCCTCCAACTCCAGTTCTATTTAGTCCCTTTCGTCGAAAAAAAATCAAGCAGAAGAGTTCATCGTGTTTTACAATATGGAGGCACCGCCACCACCTGTTCTTCCTCTAGAGGGCAGATCTGGAGTCCGTTCTGGGCTGCGGAGAGAAGATATCGTCGCCATCTTCATCACCGACCTTCCTTCATCGCCAATTCCATGATGCTCTTCACCGTTCATGAGTAATCTCATCGTAGGCTTGCTGGATGGTGATGGGTTGGATGAGATCTATCATGTAATCGAGTTAGTTTTGATGGGGATTGATCCCTAGTATCCACTATGTTCTCAGATTGATGTTGCTACTACTTTGCCATGCTTAATCCTTGTCACTAGGGCTCGAGTGCCATGATTTCAGAT
This sequence comes from Hordeum vulgare subsp. vulgare, assembly GCF_904849725.1. Classification (NCBI taxonomy): domain Eukaryota; kingdom Viridiplantae; phylum Streptophyta; class Magnoliopsida; order Poales; family Poaceae; genus Hordeum; species Hordeum vulgare. The sequence goes on along the minus strand of NC_058519.1, from coordinate 117,157,850 downwards.
CTGAACCTATTATGTTCTCGTCAATATATGTGTGTTCTTGATCCTATATTGCAAGTTGTAGTCACCTACTATGTGTTATGACCCGGCAACCCCGGAGTGACAATAGCCGGAACCACTCCTGGAGATGACCATAGTATGAGGAGTTCATGTATTCACTTAGTGCTAATGCGTTGTTTCGGTTTTCTATTAAAAGGACAACCTTAATATCCCTTAGTTTCCATTAGGACCCCGCTGCCACGGGAGGGATGGAAAATAGATGTCATGCAAGTTCTTTTCATAAGCACGTATGACTATATACGGAATACATGCCTACATTACATTGACGAACTGGAGCTAGTTACATATCTCCCCTTATTATAACTATTGCATGATGAATGTCATCCGACATAATTATCCATCACCGATCCAATGCGTACGAGTCTTTTCCTACTGGTCCTTGCTACGTTACTTTGCCGCTACTGCTGTCACTGCTGCTATTATTACTGCTACTGCTGTCACTGCTGCTACTGCTACTGCTACTGCTGTCACTGGTGCTAGTGTTACCATTGCTACTGTTGCTATCACACTACTTTGCTACTGATACTTTGCTGCAGATACTTAGTCTTTCAGGTGTGGTTGAATTGACAACTCAACTGCTAATAATCGAGAATATTCTTTTGCTTCCCCTTATGTCGAATCAACAAATTTGGGTTGAATACTCTACCCTCGAAAACTGTTGCGATCCCCTATACTTGTGGGTTATCAAGACTATTTTCTGGCGCCGTTGCCGGGGAGGCCTAGCTCTATTCTCTGAGTCACTTGGGATTTATGTCTGTTGATCACTATGAGGAATCCGAGAGATCCAAAAACTAAAGTCTTGCCCTCAACTACGAGGACTGGTAAGGAGCTGCCATCTAGCTCTGCACTTGATTCACCTTCGGTTATGAGTAAGTTTGCGACACCACCTCCTGCTAGTAATTTTGATGTGTCGCCTGTGCTTGATGATGCTACTTCTGCTATCCATGATGCTTGTGATGATGCTTTGCTTGATACTTCTTTGCCACTAGGTGCACTCCTTAATGCACAAATTGCTAGAGTTGCTGCTGAATGTGATGATAATTCTGAGACTGCTGAGATTATTAAAGTAGAACCTGCTATTTCACGTGTTAGAACTAGCTCTCCTAGATATGAATTGTCTGATATACCTCAGGGTTATGTTATGGAGGGAGAGATAGATGAGGACTTTCTTTCTTGTAAGGATAGCTATGATCGTGAGAAATTACTGCGTAAGTGGAAAGAAAAATCTCTGAACGCTAGAATGAAATATGACCCAAAGTTTGCTACTTCGCCTATCTTTGTGACCAATAAGGATTATGAATTCTCTGTCGACCCTGAGTTAATCACTTTGGTCGAATCTGATCCTTTTCATGGTTATGAGTCTGAAATGGTTGTAGCACATCTTACTAAGTTGCACGATATAGCCACCCTATTCATGAGTGAGGAAAAGATCTGCCACTACTATATCCGTAAGCTATTTTATTTCTCGCTAAAGGGTGATGCTAAGACTTGGTTCACTTCTCTTGTTCCTGGTTGTGTGCGTAGTCCCCAGGATGTGATCTACTACTTCTCTGAGAAATATTTTCCTGCCCATAAGAAACAAGCTGCCTTGCAGGAAATATATAACTTTGTGCAAGTTGAAGATGAGAGTCTCCCACAAGCTTGGGGGAGGCTCATCCAGCTACTGAATGCTTTGCCTGATCACCCTATTGAGAAGAATGAAAGACTTGATATCTTCTATAATGGACTAGCAGATGCTTCTAGGGACCACCTAGATAGTTGTGCTGGTTGTGTTTTCAGAGAACAAACTGTGGAACAAGCTGAGATCCTATTGAATAATATCTTGTGCAATGAGAATGCTTGGACTATTCCCGAACCACCTCCGAAGCCAACTACGAAGAAAAGAGATATTCTACTCCTCAGTCCTGAAGATATGCAAGAAGCTAAGAAATCTATGAAAGAGAAAGGCATTAAATCTGAAGATGTCAAAAATCTAACACCTATCGAAGAGATCCATGGTCTCGATAACCCGACATAGGTAGTAGAGGTAAATTCTCTTCGTAGATTCAATGAGAGTGATATTCCTTTTGATAAACCTGCTAGCTTATGCCTGGATGAATTTGATAACTTTGTTGCCAAACAACAAAGTTTCAATGATTATGTCAGTAGACAATTGGAACAGAATGCTCGTATGCTTAGTCATTTAAGTGCTTGTGTGGACAGAAACATCAATGATCTTAAGCTTTTGAGTAAACATGCGTCTATGGTTACTACTCAAGTAGAACAAGTACTTAAGGCTCAAAATGACTTGCTCAATGAGTTGAATGACAATTCTGTCAGAGTCGTCACTAGAGGTGGTAGAATGACCCAGGAACCTTTGTATCCCGAGGGTCATCCTAAGAGAATTGAACAAGATTCTCAAGGAGTTAGCACTGATGCACCTAATCACCCTAGGAAGAAAAAGAAAGATGATAGGAACTTGCATGCTAGCAACCCCGTTGCTGTTACACCCGAGAATCCAAACGATATCTCTGTTTCTGATGTCGAAACACAATCTGGTGATGAACATGAGCCTAATGATAATATCGATAGTGATGTTCATGTTGATGCTCAACCTAGCAATGATAAGGATGTGGAGATTGAACCTAGTGTTGATCTTGATAACCCACAACCTAAGAATAGGAGATACGATAAGAACGACTTCATTGCTAGGAATCATGGTAAAGAAAGGGAACCATGGGTTCAGAAACCCATGCCCTTTCCTCCCAAACCATCCAAGAAAAAGGATGATGAGGATTTTGAGCGATTTGTTGAAATGATTAGACCTGTCTTTCTGCAAATGCGTTTGACATATATGCTCAAAATGTCTCCTTATGCTAAGTACATGAAGGATATTGTTACTAATAAGAGGAGGATACCTGAGGTTGCGATTTCCACCATGCTCGCTAATTACACCTTCAAGGGTGGAACTTCTAAGAAACTAGGTGATCCTCAAGTGCCTACTATACCTTGCTCCATTAAAGGCAACTACGTTAGAGCTGCTTTATGTGATCTTGGAGCCGGTGTTAGTGTTATGCCTCTCTCTCTTTATTGTAGACTTGAATTGGATAAGTTGACACCCACTAAAATCTCCTTGCAAATGGCCGACAAATCAACTGCTTTCCCTATCGGCAATTGCGAGGATGTGCCTATTGTGGTTGCTAACGTTACTATCTTAACGAACTTTGTTATTTTGGATATTCCCGAGGATGATGCCATGGCGGTCATCCTTGAAAGACCCCTTTTAAACACTGCAGGGTCTGTTATTGATTGCAACAAAGGCAATGTCACTTTCCACGTCAATGGTAATGAGCATACGATGCACTTTCCGAAGAAACAATATCGAGTACATTGTATCAATGCTATTGAAAAAACTTCATCGATTCTTATTGGGAGCTTTGAATGGCCTATACCTACTGTTAAGATGAAGTATGATTTGCTTGTTGAGGATATGCACATCCCCATTGAGGTAAACTAGTGACTATTCGAAAATTCTCCGGTTTTATGTGATTCGAAAAAGTTTGTCAAGGAGACTTGATCAACCTCATTGACGGATTTCTTTTGATGACCATGAGATGAATGAATCTAGGAGTCACAACCCTCTTTTCCAAACCTTTACCTTCGGTTGCTTAGAAGAAAAATGATAGATTTAGCTTTAGTTTTTCCTGTTTTCTGCTTTTTGCGTCCCGTAGAAAAGTGTCCCGAAAATAAAAGTTCTCCGAATGCCGTGAAAATCAAGTATGATTTTTTCTGGAATTTTTGAATTTTTTTGAGACGGAGAGCTAGTCAGGGGGATGCACGAGTGGCCCACAAGCCCAGGAGGCGCGGGCACCCCCCTGGCCGCGCCTACGAGGCTTGGGGCCCACGTGTCCCCCTCCACTTATTCCAGCTCCCATCTCCTTCTCATACCTCCAGAAAAATTCATTCTACACCTCAAACCCGTGTTCTTGCTCTTCTTGCTATGTTTTTCGATCTCCTTGTGCAAAGCCCCATTCACCAATCTGTTTTGGGGAAATTATTCCTTGGTATGTGACTCCTCCATTGGTCCAATTTGTTTTTGCTCTAGTGCCTTATTCGTTGCGTATTTTTGCTGCCTTGGTGACCCTGTTCTTGAGCTTTGCATGCTAATTTTAGCTGGTCCCAAGTAGTTTTGATGCGTAATATGGCCTCTAGGCACTTGTAGGAGTAGTTGCTATGAGTTTCGTTGAGCCTTGTTCACCTTTCCTTTGAGTCACTAAGAATTTCATAAATTTTCAGAGAAAGAAAAAGGAAAAGATGAGGAGGTTCCTAAGAGGCTCTTCAAGCCGTGACCCCAAGGATGATGAAAATGAGAAGAAGAAACCCAAGTATTCGATCCCCCGAGTTGCAGAAGTTCAAGCGTGCGAGTGGCCAAGCGATGTATTCTTACGTGCCGCCGGTCTTTATGAGGATTTTTATTACTTGGTGGAGAACGCAGGCCTTACCGCATTTGTTGAAGATAAGTGTCCACAATACCTCCTCCTTACTAATATTTTCGTGCAAAGCTTTAACTTCTATCCAAGGAAGAGTCCTCCTATGGTTGAGTTCAAGATATATGATATCCCCTAGCGCATGTCACTTCAGGATTTTTGCAATGTGTGCAAATTACCTTATCTTGGGGATATTCATGAACCTCGTCCACGGGACTTGGAGGCTTTCATTGTTACTATTTCTGTAGGAGAGGAGAGAGGAGTGTCTTGTGCTAGAGTTGCTAGCGTATACATTTTCCCGTGCTTCGGTACTTCTCATTATTCGTGGGAAAATGTTTGATTGTCCGTGGGAAAGCTGGGGCCCTTAGCTCCCCAGATCTTGCGGTTTTGCGTGAAGCCCTTTATAACGATAAAACCTATAGCTTGGGCGCTATATTGGCTCAATGATTGAACACGAACCGTTCTAAAGGCGTTGTTTATGGAGGTATCTATGCTACCTGTCTTGGTAGACATTTTGAGATACCTATTAGACTACACGAGGAAGAAGAGATTCCTCTTCCTGAGAGATATCCAGATTATGATAACATGGTTCGCCATGACTTTCTTGATAAAGATATAAATAAGAGGATGATTTATAACCTGGTATTTAGTCAGGTACTCGTGAGACTATTACTTTGCCTACTCCTTCTTTGTTCAATCTTCATCTAGGCAGGTACATTATTATGCCCTCGGACATCTACGCATATTGGGGCATAGCACCACCACAGGCGCCCGTGCCCGAGCTACTAGTCGAGTACCAGACACCAGTTTATCAGTGGGAGCCAGAGGAGCTCACAAAGCAGTGGCATCCTCAGTACACTCCGAAGTACCCCGTAGACGGTTACTTCCAGCCATGGGAGTAGACGAACTTAAGCCAAAAGCCTAAGCTTGGGGGAGTATGTGTTTCTCACCGACTTTATATTCTTGCTCACACTTTCACTTTGTTAGTCGGTGTTCACACTTTGCCACTGTATCATCCATACTAGTTTATTTCTTTTTCTCACTTTCTTCTCGTGTGTTTGTCTAGTTTGATAAAACCCAAAAAGATTTCTCGTTCTTCTTTTGCTTGTTGGGGGATTTCCTGTGTAAATAGTTTTTCTTTTTCTTTGGGTCAAGGTAGAAGACAATGGTTACAATGTTTAGTGGCTCTCGCATGCATATCTGTTTATCTGTCAAAGAGCCATATTACTTTGTCTTCTCCTTTGTGTTTGCTTGCAGATTCCAGCTTAGTCCAATGCACGAACACTCTTATTATTGTTCACATCATTCGGTCATGCAAGTGAAAGGCAATAATGACGATATATGATGAAGTGACTGAGCCTGGAAAAGCTGGTATGAACTCGATCTATTTTGTTTTTGTAAATAGGACTAGCTCATCGTTCCTGATTCACCTTTGTTGTGAGAGAAACATGTTTGCAATGACAACTTAGAGATCATAGTTTCTAATGCCATGCTTAATTAGCTAGGAGCTTATAATGGTTTGTCTTGGATGTCAACATGAATTTTGAGATGATTACGATGTAGTATGATAGGATGGTATCCTCCTTTGATTGATTCAAGTGTCTTGACTTGGCGCATGTCTATGCATGTAGTTGAAACAAAATCAACATATCCTCTATGATATTCATGTTTATGGTGATTTATGTCCTACTCATGCTTGCACTCAATGTTGGTTAATCTCAATGCATATTGATGACTGTTGTCGCTCTCTAGTTGGTCGCTTCCCAGTCTTTTGCTAGCCTTCACTTGTACTAAGAGGGAATACTGCTTGTGCATCCACTTCCATAAACCCAAAGTTGTTCCATATGAGTCCACCATACCTACCTATACGCGGTATCTACCTACCGTCCAAGTAAATTTGCATGTGCCACTCTCTAAACCTTCAAGAAATAATCTATTTTCCATGCCCGAATCGCTCATGTGGTGACAAGGGGCGATCAGTATCTTCCATGCTAGGCGTGTTATCCTCGATACGTGTTTATTCACTATCATTCGCGAGAAAGGGGCCGGTAATTGGAATGCCCAGTTCCATGCTCAAATCGAAAAGATAAGTGCAAAAAAAACTCCCCCTGGATTATTGTTGGTATGGACGACACCCGAGTATTCGGCTAGTCGTGCAGTGTGATTGATTGGTGGTGGGGGAGTCAAAACTTTACTTTTCTGTTTGGGAACCGCCTATAGTATGTGTAGCATAGAAGATGGTGAAAGCTATTGGTCATTGCGTTGATAATGAAAGCATGCCACCCAAAATTATTCATCTCTGTTTTAAAAGCTTGAGCTCTGGCACCTCTGCAAATCAATGGTTCCCTCTGCAAAGGGCCTATCTATTTATGTTTCTGTTGAGTCATCCTCTTCTTATCAAAGCACCAATTAGAGAGCACCTCCGTCATTTTTATGCTTTGCTTTTAATTGTAATTGAGTATGACCGTGACTAGATCTTCTTTGCCATGAATTATAATGCTCAGTCAGCCCTTGGTCTTTGAAGGTGATCTGCATTTATGTTTTGCAGTCTCAAAAAAAGCTAGCGAGATACCATCTGTTCATATTGCTTCATGATTGTTTTGATTGAAGTGTTGACGGTTGAAACTCATTATTATTGCTCGCTAGTTCATTATGCCATTGATATAAGTACTTCACCAGACCTAAATTTCATTGCTTATGTGGCTAGCTTATGATCTTGCTGAAAAGCTGAATATGAGTTAGACATAATTACAACAACAAGATCAAACAGAGTTTGTAGAAGTTTTTCTTTTGTCTCTTTCAGTTTGTCAACTGAATTGCTTGAGGACAAGCAAGGCTTTAAGCTTGGGGGAGTTGATATGTCTCCATCGTATCTACTTTTCCAAACTCTTTTGCCCTTGTTTTGGACTCTAATTTGCATGATTTGAATGGAACTAACCCGGACTAACACTGTTTTCAGCAGAATTGCCATGGTGTTGTTTTTGCGTAGAAATAAAAGTTCTCGGAATGACCTGGAAACTTACGAGGATTTTTTGTGGAATATAGAAAAAATACTAGCGCAAGAATCTACCGGAGGCGTGGAGCAAGGAGCCCACAAGTCCAGGAGGCGCGGGCCCCCCTGTTGCATCATCCGACATAATTATCCATCATCGATCCAATGCCTACGAGTCTTTTCCTACTGGTCCTTGCTATGTTACTTTGCCTCTACTGTTGTCACTGCTGCTACTATTACTGCTACTGCTGTCACTGTTGCTACTGTTACTGCTACTGCTGTCACTGATGTTACTGTTACCATTGCTACTGTTGCTATCACACTACTTTGCTACTGATACTTTGCTACAGATACTAAGTCTTTCAGGTGTGGTTGAATTGACAACTCAACTGCTAATACTCAAGAATATTCTTTTGCTTCCCCTTGTGTCGAATCAACAAATTTGGGTTGAATACTCTACCCTCGAAAACTGTTGCGATCCCCTATACTTGTGGGTTATCAAGCATCAATTGTTGATGGTTAGTAAAACCACTAATTTCAAGAAGGGCAAGGGCAAGAAGGGATACTTCATGAAACGGAAAACCAGTTGCTGCTCTAGTGAAGAGACCCAAGGTTAAACGCAAACCCGAGACCAAGTGCTTTTGTAATGAGGGGAACAATCACTGAAGAGGAACTAGCCTAGATACTTGGTAGATGAGAAGGCTGGCAATGTCAACAGAAGTATAATGGATTTACATGATATTGATGTGTCTTTACTAGTACTCCTAGTAGCACGAGGGTATTAGATACCGGTTCGGTTGCTAAGTGTTAGTAACTCGAAATAAAAGCTACGGAATAAACAAAGACTAGCTAAAGGCGAGGTGACGATATGTGTTGGAAGTGTTTCCAAGGTTGATGTGATCAAACATCGCACACTCCCTCTACCATCGGGATTAGTGTTAAACCTAAATAATTGTTATTTGGTGTTTGCGTTGAGCATGAACATGATTTGATCGTGTTTATTGCAATACGATTATTCATTTAAAGAGAATAATGGTTATTCTATTTGCTTGAATAAATACCTTCAATGGTTTATTGAATCTCGATCGTAGTGGTACACATGTTCATAATATTGATGCCAAAAGATACAAAGTAGTAATGATAGTACCACTTACTTGTGACACTTCCGCTTGAGTTATATTGGTATTAAATGCATGAAGGAGATCCGTGCTGATGGATCTTTGTACTCACTCATTTTTGAAACGTTTGAGACATGCAATCCATGCCTATTGGTATAAACGCATGAAGAAACTCCATGCAGATGGATCATTTGGATTCACTTGATTTTGAATAACTTGAGGCATGCAAATCATACCACATGGGCAAGATGACTTAAGGCCTCATTTTTCCAGTGAGATGGAACAAGAAAGTAACTGGTTGGAAGTAATACATTTTGATGTGTGCAGTCCAATGAGTGTTGAGGCACGTAGTGGATATCGTTATGTTCTTACTTCACTCACGATTTGAGTAGATACATGAGTATTTGCTTGATGAATCACAAGTCTGAAATACTGAAAAGTTCAAGATATTCCAGAGTGAAGATTGTCGTGACAAGAGGATAAAATGTCTACGATATGATCATAGAGATGAATATCTGAGTTGCGAGTTTGGTACGCAGTTAAGACAATGTGGAAATTGTTTCCCAACTCATGCCACCTGGAGCACCATAGTGTGATGGTGTGTCCGAACTTCATAGCCGCGTTCCATTGGATATAGCGCATACTATGATGTCTCTTATCGAAATACCACTATCGTTTTGGGTTAGGCATTAGAGACAACCGCATTCACTTTAAATAGGGCACCACGTAATTCCGTTGAGACGACAACGTATGAACTATGGTTTGGAGAAACCTAAGCTGTCGTTTCTTAAAAGTTTGGGGCTATGGCGCTTATGTGAAAAAGTTTCAGTCTGATAAGCTCGAACCCAAAGCGGATAGATGCATCTTCATAGGATACCCAAAATAGTTGGGTACATCTCCTATCTCAGATCCGGAAGAGAGTGTTTGTTTCTAGAAACGGGTCCTTTCTCGAGGAAAAGTTTCTCTCAACAGAATTGAGTGGGAGGATGGTGGAAACTTGATGAGGTTATTGAACCGTCACTTCAACCAGTGTGTAGCAGGGCACATGAAGTTGTTCTTGTGGCGCCTACACCAATTGAAGTGGAAGCTAATGATAGTGATCATGAAACTTCGGACCAAGTTACTACAAACCTCGTAGGTCGAAAAGGTCACGGAAAGGAGTAATTTGGAATCGTGTATCTGCTTGACCCCTTTCTTTCCACGTGCAGATCTACTTCGTCATACTGCTACAGAGTGGTACGGTAACCCTGTCTTGGAAGTCATGTTGTTGGACAAGAATGAACCTATGAGCTATGGAGAAGCAATGGTGGGCCCGGATTCTGGCAAATGGCTGGAGGCCATGAAATCCGAGAGAGGATCCATGTATGAAAACAAAGTGTAGACTTTGGAAGAACTACTTGATGGTCGTAAGACTATTAAGTACAGATGAATCTTTAAAAGGAAGACAGACGATGATCTGAAAAGTCACCATTAAGAAAAGCTCGACTTGTCGCTAAGATGTTTTTGACAGGTTCAAAGAGTTGACTATGATGAGATTTTCTCACTTGTAGTGATGCTAAAAGTCTGTTGGAATTATGTTAGCAGTTGCTGCATTATTTATGAAATATTGCACATAGGATGTCAAACCATTGTTTCCTCGACGGTTTCCTTGAGGAAAGGTTGTATGTGATACAACCAGAAGGTTTTGTCGATCCTAAGGATGCTAACAAGTATGCAAGCTCCAGCAATCCTTATATGGACTAGTGCAAGCATCTCGGAGTTGGAATATACGCTTTGATGATATGATCAAAGCTTTTGGGTTTATACAAGGTTTATGAGAAACTTGTATTTCCAAAGAAGTGAGTGGGAGCACTATAGAATTTCTGATAAGTATATGCGGTTGACATATTGTTGATCAGAAGTAATGTAGAATTTCTGGAAAGCATAAAGGGTTGTTTGAAAGGAGTTTTTCAAAGGAAAACCTGGATAGAGCTACTTGAACATTAAGCATCAAGATCTATAGAGATAGATCAAAATGCTTAATAGAACTTTCAATGAAATGCATGCCTTGACAAGTTTTTGAAAGAGTTCAAAATATATCAGCAAAAAGGAGTTCTTGCCTGTGTTGTAAGGTGTGAATTTGAGTAAGACTCAAAACCCGACCATGACAGAAGATAGAGAAAGGACGAAGGTCGTCCCCTATGCCTTAGCCATAGGCTCTGAAGTATGCCATGTTGTGTACCGCACCTGATGTGTGCCTTGCCATGAGTCTCTCAAGGGGTACAAAGAGTGATCCATGATTGAGTCACTGAATAGCGGTCAAAAGTTATCCTTAGTAACTAGTGGACTAAGGAATTTTTCTCGATTATGGAGGTGATTAAGGAGTTCGTGGTAAAGGTTACGTCGATGCAAGCTTTGACACTAATTTGGATTTCTTTGAGTAGTAAACCGGATTCGTATAGTGGAGAAGTCATTTGGAATAGTTCCAAATGGCGTGTAGTAGAAACATCTATAGGATGACACATAAATATTTGTAAAGCACACACGGATCTGAAAGGTTCAGATCCGTTGACTAAAAACCTCTCTCACAAGAAAGACATGATCGAACCCCAGAACTGTATGGGTGTTAGATTCATTACGATCACACATTGATGTGAACTAGATCATTGACTCTAGTGCAAGTGGGAGACTGTTGGAAATATGCCCTAGAGGCAATAATAAATTGGTTATTATTACATTTCCTTGTTCATGATAATCGTTTATTATCCACGCTAGAATTGTATTGATTGGAAACTCAAATACATGTTTGGATACATAGACAACACACTGTCCCTAGTGAGCCTCTAGTTGACTAGCTCATTGATCAAAGATGGTCAAGGTTTCCTGGACATAGGCAAGTGTTGTCACTTGATAACGGGATCACATCATTAGGAGAATGATGTGATGGACAAGACCCAAACTATAAACATAGCATATGGCCATGTCAGTTTATTGCTACCGTTTTTTGCATGTATGTATCTGTTCCTATGACCATGAGATCATGCAACTCCCGGACACCGGACGAATACCTTGTGTGTATCAAACGTCGCAACGTTACTGGGTGACTATAAAGGTGCTCTACAGGTATCTCCAAAGGTGTCTGTTGGGTTGGCATAGATCAAGACTGGGATTTGTCACTCCGTGTGACGGAGAGGTATCTCGGGGCCCACTCGCTAATACAACATCACAACAAGCATTGCAAAAATGTGACTAAGGAGTTAATTACGGGATCTTGAATTACGGAACGAGTAAAGAGACTTGCCGGTAACGAGATTGCACTAGGTATGGAGATACCGACGACCGAATCTCGGGCAAGTAACATACCGAAGGACAAAGGGAACATCATACGGGATTAACTGAATCCTTGACATAGAGGTTCAACCGATAGAGATCTTCGTAGAATATTGATACGTCTCAAACGTATCGACTTTTCCAAACACTTTTGATATTGTTTTGGCCTCATTCTTGCATGATTTGAATGAAACTAACCCGGACTGACGCTGTTTTCAGCAGAGCTGCCTGTATGGCTTTGTTGTGTGTAGGAAAATGGATATTTAGACGTCCCGAAAATTCCAATAAAAAATAGAGAAAATCCACTCACCGGGAGGAACCATGGGCTAGAATATGGGCCTGAGGGGGGCCACCAAGACTCCAGGCGACCTGTGGGCGCGGCTTGCCCCCTGGCCGTGCCGGGAGGCCGCTTGGGTGGGGTCCACCCTGTGTGGTGCCCTACTTTGGCTCCTATTTTTACCCGTGACGAAGAAATCCGAGAACATAATCGTTTTGCAAGTTCTCGACACGGAGCCGCCGCCACCCTCGGTTCTTGTTTGGGAGAGCTAATCTAGAGGCTGCTTTGGCCTCCGGAGAGGGGAAATCGTCGCCATCATCATCACCATCACCACTCTACCACCCTTCCATGGCTTCCCCCATCATGTGTGAGTAATTCCTTGCTGTAGGTGAAGGGGATGGAAGGGATTGGATGAGTTAGATCATGTAATAGTTCGTCGGATTGTTGGGGGCATGATGTCTATCATCTACTATGGTGTTTATCATCTTTGCTACTACTTGTTACTCTTAATGCTTGTCACTTTGGGCCCGAGTGCCATGATTTCATATCTGAATACCTTATGTTTGCATGAAGATATTTGTGTTCTTGATCCTATCTATGAGTAGTATGCACCTATTATAGTCCGTAACCGGCGATCCCAATGGTCATAGCTTGGTACACCAAAGAGGATAGACTATAGTTTGAGGATTCCATGTATCCATTGACTGTTAATGCTTTGTTTTGGTGCTCTTTGATAGGAGCACCTTAATCTCCATAAGTTCCTTTTGTCCCCATTTGTAGCGGGATGGTAGAACAAAAGATGTTGTGCAAGTTCTTATTACAAACACGCACGACTACCCAGGGATACATGCCTAATGTTTGATATTTTCCTAGATGACCAATAATTTTGTATGTGTCTTGCCCCAAGTTAAATACATGATATCTCTCATCCATGACCAACCATCCATCTCCCTAGCCTACAATGTTTTAATCCTCCTAGTCACCAGTTGCTTTATTTTAGTTGTTTTACTTTCTTTGCTTAGCCACCATTATTTCTGTTGCCACAATCACTCTCATATCACCGTTGCTACTAATATTTTGTTGCGAAGCAAGTATCTTTCAGGTGCGGTTGAATTGACAACTCAACTTTTGAAGCTTATACATATTCTTTGGCCCCCCTTGTGTCGAATAAATAAATTGGGTTAAATTACCCGCGAAGATTGTTGAGATCCCCTACACTTGTGGGTCATCAAATATGTAGGAGCCAATATGGACATCCAGGTCCCGCTATTGGTTATTAACCGGGGAGTGTCTCAGCTCATGTCTGCATAGTTCTCGAACCCGCAGGGTGTGCACACTTAAGGTTCGGTGACGTTTCGGTATTATTGAGTTATGTGTGTTTGGTAACTGAAAGTTGTTCGGAGTCCCGGATGAGATCCCAAACATCACAGCAGCTCCGTAATGGTCCGTAGGTACAGATTGATATATAGGAAAGTGGGTTTTGAACTTCGGAAAAGTTTCGGGCATTTCCGGCAGTGTACCGGGTGTGACGAATGGGTTCCGGGGGTCCACTAGGTGGGCCCACCCACCCCAAAGGGTCTCATGGGAAGTGGGAGGACGTGGACCATCTCTTAGTGGGCTTGCCGAAGCCTCCACTAAAACCCATGGCGGATTGGAGGTGGGAAGGAAAGAAACCCAAAGGTGGAAAAGGTGGAAAGGGTTTCCAAGTGGAGAGGAGGAATCCTACTCCTAGTAGGATTGGATTAGGACTCCTCCACCTCCAATTTAGGCCAAACCTTGAGGGTTTCAGGCTGCCTCCTCCGCTCCGTCCATCCTATATATACTAGAGATTTTAGAGGTGAGGGCTAACCCTAATTGCCACGTGCTCCCTCTACTTATCTCTAGATCTATTTCTCCTCTAGTCTAGTTTCAGCGGTGCTTAGGCGAAGTCCTGCTGGAATAGTTTCACCACCACCACCACCACGCCGCCATGTTGGATAACTCCTCTACCTCTCCGCCCCTCTTGCTAGATCAAGAAGGCGGAGATCGTCATCGAGCTGTACGTGTACTGAACATGGAGGTGTCGTCCGTTCGACACTAGATCGGGATGGATCGTGATGGGATCGCGGGACGGATCGTGATGAGATCTTGGGACGGGCTGTGATTTGGATTGTGAAGATGTTCTACTACATCAACCGCGTTATATACGCTTACGCTTAGCGATCTACAAGGGTACGTAGATGCACTCTCCCCTCTCGTAGATGATCATCACCATGGATAGGTATTGCGTGTGCGTAGGAATTTTTTATCTAACAGTTACAATTGATGTGGGTGGCGGGCTTGTCTTGGGTGCCATGGAACTGGCAAGGCCTTTCCATAATTTTGTCTAATGGAGTCGGTCCATCCCTATTCCCTTTAAAGGTTTTCTTCCGTTGTCCGGGTTTTGAGCTGCGGATGCGAGCATTTATGGTTGTGTCATCAGCGTTACCGTTATGGTGGCGGCATTTGATCTTGTTTCGCCTTAGTTTTCCATTTCCATCGTGAACTTTAGAGGTACCGAGGTTGTCCGCATTATGGCTGCGCCGAGCTAGCCAATTGTCCTCGCCCGCGCAAAAGTGGGTCTTGAGGGAAGTGAGAGTGGACATTGTTCTCGGCCTATCCTAGCCGAGTTGGCGAGCGACCCATTCGTCCCAGATATTGTGCTTGAAGGAGGACATTGCCTCGACATCCGGACAATCCATGATCTGGTTCTTCTTAGTTAAGAACCTATTCCAGAATTCTCTGGCCAATTTGCCTGCCTTTTGGACGACGTTGCTCGGGTCGAAGGAATCCGGTGATCGGACGTAAGTTCGGTGAAAATTAGACAAGAAGGCTTCTTCAAGCTCTTCCCAATTTCCGATGGAATTTTCGGGTAAGCTGTTTAGCCAGTGTCACGCAGGCCCTTTCAGCTTTAGTGGCACATACTTGATGGCATCGAGGTCATCTGCTCTGGCCATATGGATGCTGAGAAGGAAATATTCTATCCACATGGTAGGGTTCGTAGTCCAGTCATATTGTTCTATCTTCATGGGTTTAAACCCTTCCAGGAGTTGGTGTTGCATGACCTCATTTGTAAAGCAAAGTGGGTGGGCGGCGCCTCTGACCCAGGATATACTGTGCCGAAGATCGGCTGTTGGTTGTGCCCAGTATGATTCCCGATCTCTGCTGTTGTGGGTAAACCGAGGTTGGTCTCCATCCCATCGAGTGGGAGAGTAACTTCTAGATCCATAGATGTACCTGTTGTGACCTATTTTATTGTCCAAGTCATGATGCAGGTCGTATTTTCATGTTGTTATTTATCGCTTCTTGGGCTGTTATTTCACTTCACGGTACAATACTTATGCCTTTTCTCTCTTATTTTGCAAGGTTTACATGAAGAGGGAGAATGCCGACAACTGGAATTCTGGCCTGAAAGTGGAGCAAAGTTGAGATATCTATTCTGCGCCACTCCAAACACCGTAAAAATAAATGAGGATTTTTTTTCCGGATTTATAAAAAATACTGGGCCGAAGAAGTGCCATAGGGGCGCGTGCAGGTGGCCACAAGCCTGCATGGCGCGGCCACCCCCCAGGCCACGCCATAAGGGCTTGTGGGCAGCCTGCTGGCCACTGCCCCCCCTCTTTTGCTATATGAAGGGTTTCGTCCAGAAAAAATTCAGGGGGAGTTTTTTCGTGGATTCGCAGCCGCCACGAGGCAGAACTTGAGCAGAACCAATCTAGAGCTCCAGCAGGATGATCCTGCCGGGGAAACTTCCCTCCCGGAGGCGGAAATCATCGCCATCGCCATCACCAACACCCCTCTCATCGGAGGGGACTCATCACCATCAACATCTTCATCAGCACCATCTCATCTCCAAACCCTAGTTCATCTCTTGTAACCAATCTCCGTCTCGCGACTTCGATTGGTACTTGTAATGTTGCTAGTAGTGTTGATTACTCTTTGTAGTTGATGCTAGTTGGATTACTTGGTGGAAGAGTTTATATTCAGATCCTTGATGCTACTCATTACCTCTCTGGTCATGAATATGATTATGCTTTGTGATTAGTTACTTTTGTTCCTGAGGACATGGGATAAGTCATGCTAATAGTAGTCATGTGAATTTGGTATTCGTTCGATATTTTGATGTGTTGTATGTTGTTTTCCCTCTAGTGGTGTTATGTGAACGTCGACTACATAACAATTTACCATTATTTGGGCCTAGAGGAAGGCATTGGGAAGTAGTAAGTAGATGACGGGTTGCTAGAGTGACAGAAGCTTAAACCCTAGGTTATGCGTTGCTTCGTAAGGGGCTGATTTGGATCCACTAGTTTAATGCCATGGTTATACTTTGTCTTAATTCTTCTTTCGTAGTTGCTGATGCTTGCGAGAGGGTTTAATCATAAGTGGGATGCTTGTCCCAGTAAGGGTAGTACCCAAGCGTCGGTCCACCCACATATCAAACTATCAAAGTAACGAACGCGAATAATATGAACATGATGAAACTAGCATGACAGAAATTCCCGTGTGTCCTCGGGAGCGTTTTTCCTCCTATAAGACTTTGCCCAGGCTTGTCCCTTGCTACAAAAGGGATTGAGCCACTTTGCTGCACCGTTGCTACTTTTGTTACTTGTTGCTCGCTATGAATCATCTCACCACACAATCACTTGTTACCGACAATTTCAGTGCTTGCAGATATTTCCTTGTTGAAAACCACTTGTCAGATCCTTCTGCTCCTCGTTGGGTTCGACACTCTTACCTATCGAAAGGACTAGATTGATCCCCTATACTTGTGGGTCATCAAGACTCTTTTCTGGTGCCGATGCTGGGGAGTGAAGCGCCTTTGGTAAGTGGAACTTGGTAAGGAAATATTCATATAATGTGCTGAAATTTATTGTCACTTGTCACTGTGGATACTAATCCTTTGAGGGGCTTGTTCGGCGTATCTTCACCTCGAACGGAAGCACAAATAGTTGCTCCTCAACCTGCTGCACCTACTGAAAATATTTACTTTGAATTTCCTTCGTGTATGCTTGAGAAACTGCTGGCTAATCCTTTTACAGGAGGTGGAAAATCACATCCAGACTTGCATCTAATCTATGTAGATGAAGCTTGTGATTTATTTAAGCTTGCAGGTTTGCCCGAGGATGAGGTCAAGAAGAAGGTCTTTCCTTTATCTTTGAAGGATAAGGCGTTGACATGGTATAGGCTATGTGATGATACTGGATCATGGGACTACAATCGGTTGAAATTGGAATTTCATCAAAAGTTTTATCCTATGCATTTAGTACATTGTGATCGGAATTATATTTATAATTTTTGGCCTCGTGACAGAGAAAGCATCGCTCAAGCTTGGGGGAGGCTTAAATCAATGTTATATTCATGCCCCAATCATGAGTTCTCGAGAGAAATTATCATTTCAGAACTTCTATGCTCGGCTTTCTCATGATGATCGCACCATGCTTGACACTTCTTGTACTGGTTCTTTTATGAAGAGAGATATTAACTTCAGATGGAATTTATTGGAGAGAATTAAATGCAACTCTGAAGATTGGGAGCTTGAAGAAGGTAAGGAGTCAGGTATGAATTTCACGTTTGATTGCGTTAAATCCTTTGTTGAGACAAATACCTTTAGTGATTTTAGCGCTAAGTATGGACTTGACTCTGAGATAGTAGCTTCATTGTGTGAATCATTTGCTGCTCATATTGATCTCCCCAAAGAGAAGTGGTTTAAATATCATCCTCCTTTAGAAGTCAACGTAGTTAAACCCATTCTATTTGAAGAGAAAGTCATTGCCTATAATGATCCTATTGTTCCCAGTGCTTACATTGAGAAACCTCCTTTCCCTGTTAGGATAAAGGATCATTCTAAAGCTTCAACTGTGATACGTAGAGTCTACATTAGAACACCTACACCCCCTGAGCAAATTAGAGTTGAACCTAGCATTGCTATTATCAAAGATCTTCTGTCTGACGATGTTGAGGGACATAATATTCACTTCTGTGAAGATGCTGCTAGAATTTCTAAACCTCACGTTAGAGACAAACATAGGCCTGTTGTTGGCATGCCTGTGGTTTCTGTTAAGATAGGAGATCATTGCTATCATGGTTTATGTGACGTGGGTGCTAGTGTTAGTGCAATACCTCAATCCTTATACAATGAAATCAAAGATGAGATTGCACTTGTTGAGATAGAGCCCATTGATGTCACTATTCAGCTTGCCAATAGCGATACTATCTGCCCTGTGGGAATTGTTAGGGATGTTGAAGTCTTGTGTGGTAAAAAGAAGTATCCTACTGATTTCCACGTTCTTGCTACTACACAAGATAGCTTTTGTCCTATCATATTTGGCAGACCTTTTCTCAATACCGTAAATGCTCATATTGACTGTGAGAAGCAAACTGTCACTGTTGGCTTTGAAGGTGTGTCACATGAGTTCAATTTCTCCAAGTTTGGTAGACAACCTCATGAAAAGGAGTTGCCTAGTAGGGATGAAACTATTGCCTTAGGCTCTATTGCCTTGCCTCCTACTGATCCCTTAGAGCAATACTTGCTTGAGCATCAAAATGATATGCATTTGGATGACAGGGATGAGATAGATAGAGTTGTCTTAGAACAATATCCTATCCTTAAGAATAACTTGCCTGTTGAACTGCTTGGGGATCCACCCCCACCAAAGGGTGATCCTATGTTCGAGCTTAAACAGTTGCCAGATACTCTTAAGTATGCTTATCTTGATGAAAAAGAGATATATCCTGTTATAATTAGTGCTAGCCTCTCAGAGCATGAAGAAAAGCAGTTACTAAAAACTCTGAGGAAGCACCGTGCTGCTATTGGATATACTCCTCATGATCTCAAGGGCATTAGTCCTACCCTATGCCAGCACAAGATTAAAACTGATCCTGATTTCAATCCAGTTGCTGATCATCAAAGGAGATTAAATCCTAAGATGAAAGAAGTAGTGAGAAAAGAAATACTAAAGCTCCTGGAAGCAGGTATCATCTATCTTGTTGCTCATAGTGATTGGGTGAGTCCGATGCATTGCGTCCCTAAGAAGGGAGGCATTACCGTTGTCCCTAATGATAAGGATGAATTGATCCCACAGAGGATTATTACTGCCTATAGGATGGTGATCGATTTTAGGAAATTCAATAAAGCCACTAGGAAAGATCATTACCCTTTGCCTTTTATCGACCAAATGCTAGAAAGGCTGTCTAAACACACACTTCTGCTTTCTAGACGGTTATTCTGGTTTCTCCCAAATACCAGTTGCACAATCTGATCAGGAGAAAACCACTTTCACCTGCCCTTTCGGTACCTTTGCTTATAGACATATGCCTTTTGGCTTATGTAATGCACCTGCCACCTTTCAAAGATGTATGATGGCTATATTCTCTAACTTTTGTGAAAAGATTGTCGAGGTTTTCATGGATGACTTTTCTGTTTACGGGTCTTCCTTTGATGATTGCCTCAGCAACCTTGATCGAGTCTTACAGACATGTAAAGATACCAATCTTGTCTTGAATTGGGAGAAGTGTTACTTTATGGTTAATGAAGGCATCGTCTTAGGACATAAAATTTCTGAAAGAGGTATTGAAGTTGATAAGGCTAAGGTTGATGCAATCGAGAAAATGCCATACCCCACATATATCAAAGGTATAAGAAGTTTCCTTGGTCATGCTGGTTTCTATAGAAGGTTCATTAAAGACTTCTCTAAGATTTCTAGGCCTCTTACCAATCTCTTGCAAAAGGATATTCCTTTTGTCTTTGACGATGATTGTGAGGAAGCCTTCGAAATACTTAAGAGGGCTTTGATAAGCACACCTATTGTTCAACCACCTGATTGGAACTTACCTTTTGAGATCACGTGTGATGCTAGAGATTATGCTGTTGGTGCTGTGTGAGGGCAAAGTGTTGATAAGAAGTTGAATGTTATTCACTATGCTAGTAAAACTCTAGACATTGCCCAAAGAAACTATGCTACTACGGAAAAGGAATTTTTAGCAGTCGTGTTTGCATGTGAAAAGTTCAGGTCTTACATAGTTGGTTCCAAAGTCATTATTCGCACTGATCACGCTGCTATTAAGTACCTAATGGAGAAGAAGGACGCTAAACCTAGACTTATCAGATGGGTTCTCTTGCTACAAGAATTTGATTTGCACGTTGTCGACAGGAAGGGTGCTGATAACCCCTGTAGCAGAAAACTTGTCTAGCTTGGAGAACGTTCTTGATGACCCACAACCTATTGATGATAGCTTTCCCAATGAGCAATTGAATGTCATCAATGCTTCAGGTAGTGCATCGTGGTATGCTGATTATGCAAACTATATCATTGCCAAATTTATACCACCTAGTTTCATGTACCAGCAAAAGAAGAAATTCTTCTTTGACTTGAGACATTACTTTTGGGATGATCCTCACCTTTATAAGGAAGGAGTAGATGGTGTTATTTGACGTTGTGTACCTGAACCTGAAAAGGGACAGATCCTACAGAAGTGTCACTCCGAGGCCTACGGAGGACACCATGCGGGAGATAGAACTGCACACAAGGTATTGCAATCTGGTTTCTATTGGCCCACTCTCTTCAAGGATGCCCGTAAGTTTGTCTTGTCTTGTGACGAATGTCAAAGAATAGGTAATATTGGAAAACGTCAGGAAATGCCTATGAACTATTCATTTGTTATTGAACCATTTGATGTTTGGGGCTTTGATTATATGGGTCCTTTTCCAAAATCCAATGCGTATACTCACATCTTAGTTGCTGTTGATTATGTCACTAAGTGGGTAGAAGCTATCCCCACTAGTAGTGCTGATCACAACGCCTCTATGAGGATTCTGAAAGAAGTTATCTTCCCTAGATTTGGAGTCCCTAGATATCTAATGACTTACGGTGGTTCACACTTCATTCATGGTGCTTTCCGTAAAACGCTTGCTAAGTATGATGTAAACCATAGAATTGCGTCTCCCTATCACCCTCAGTCCAGTGGTCAAGTAGAGCTAAGTAATAGAGAGATTAAACTGATTCTGCAAAAACTGTCAACAAGTCTAGAAAGAATTGGTCTAAGAAGCTCGATGATGCATTGTGGGCTTATAGAACTTCCTATAAGAATCCCATGGGCATGCCTCCGTACAAAATGGTGTACGGTAAAGCATGTCATTTACCTCTTGAGCTAGAGCATAAAGCTTATTGGGCAATCAAAGAGCTCAACTTTGATTTCAAACTTGCCGGTGAGAAGAGGTTATTTGATATTATCTCACTTGATGAGTGGAGAACTCAGGCATATGAGAATGCCAAGCTGTTCAAAGAGAAGGTTAAGAGGTGGCATGATAAGAGGATACAAAAGCATGAGTTCAATGTAGGTGATTATGTCTTGCTATATAACTCTCGTTTAAGATTCTTTGCAGGCAAGCTTCTCCCTAAATGGGAAGGTCCCTATGTTGTTGAGGAAGTATATCGTTCCGGTGCTATCAAGATCAACAACACGGAAGGTAATTGTCCGAGAGTGGTAAATGGGCTGAGAATCAAGCATTATATCTCAGGTACTCCCATAAATGTTGAAAGCAATATTATCAATACCATAACTCCGAAGGAATACCTAAGGGATATCTATCAACCTGTTTCAGACTCCGAAAACGAAGAGGTATGTGATTCGGTAAGAAAACAGATTTCAAAACTTTTCCAGTAGGAAATTTTCTCTGTTTTGGAATAGAAAAATTTGAAAAAAATACAAAAAATGGAAGTAGACCGGAAAGTGTGCGAGCAGGCGACAAGATTGCACGGCGCGGGCCCACCCCCTGGTCGCGCCGTGAGGGCTTGAGGCCACCTCGTGCGCCTCCCGGACTCCATTTTCATGCAGGGTACTCCATCTGGTCTGAAAAAAATCATTATATATACTCCTGTTTGGTCTGACCCCTGCATCACGCACATCTCCTTTGGTTTTCGTTTCGAGCCTGTTTTCTGCCGCAGATTTAGAGCAAGATGTTGTCCCAGGAATCTGTGGGGGAGAACAATCTCGTTCAAATCCATGGAGAAGTTCATGCTGATCTTAAAAGGATGGAGGTCACGGAGGCTAAGGAAAGGTTACCTAAAGAAACCAAGGGCAAAGCTAAGGAGAAGGATCAGGCATGGGACAAAGTGCAATCTGTGCTCAATAAGGAAGAAGTTGAAGAAGTGGATTTCCTGCATCCCTACATCCACCTACTGTCTCCATCTTTGATTGAACTCTTGAGGTTTTGTGAAACAACTCGTGCTCGCAATACTTGTCTCACTCGTGAAGTTGTTTTGCTGGAAAAACATATCGCACATCTCCAAGGTATAAATCAAAGATTAATGGCCCTCTTGGAGTCAAAGATTGCAACAACTCCACCCTCACCACCAAAGGAAGACAACTAAACATGGGTATGGGCAATCCCCTTGGCTTGTCCCAAGCTTGGGGGAGTTGCCCCGGTATCGTATCACCATCACATCTTTTGCCTTTACCTTTGTTTTAGTATTCCTTTTCAGTTTTCTCTTTCTCTAGTAGATTAAAAGTCTTAGTGTTTTAGTCTTGAGTTTTGCTTTGTGTCACCCCCGATGTATTCGAGCTCGTGATCCATATAATAAAGAATGTCTTGCTTGAAGGGCTTTGCCTCTTGCCATGATCAAAAGAGTGAGAATAGAACAAAAGCATGAAAGATCATGTAATGATCTTATGGGAGGTGATGGCTTCACATATAAAAAGAATGTTGATTGAAACTTGTTGAGGGTAGAAAAATGTAGACCTTGGTCATGGTTGCAATTAATAGGAAGTGATAAAGAAGGAGAGGTTCACATATAAATATATCATCTCTGACACCATCTATGATTGTGAACACTCACTAAACTATTGCATGCCTAGAAGTAGATGTTGGACAAGGAAGACAACATAATGAATTGTGTTTGCTTGGCTCCGAACAATGTTATATGATTAGAGATCCCTTTGCATGTGACGATTGCTTCCACCTCATATTAGCCAAAACTCCCGCACTAAGTAGAGATACTACTTGTGCATCCATAAACCATCAAACCAGTTTTGCCATGAGAGTCCACCATACCTACCTATGGATTGAATAAGATCCCTCAAGTAAGTTGTCATCGGTGCAAGCAATAAAAATTGCTCTCTAATATGTATGATCTATTAGTGTGTGGAAAATAAGCTTTGTACAAACCTGTGATGAGGAATACATAAAAGCGACAGACTGCATAATAAAGTTCTTTATCATAGGAGGCAATATAAAGTGACGTTCCTCCGCACTAAGAGGACACGCATCCAAACCTCAAAAGCGCATGACAACCTCTGCTTCCCTCCACAAAGGGCCTATCTTGTACCTTTACTTTTTTCCCTTGAAAGAGTCATGGTGATC
The DNA here is from genome assembly GCF_904849725.1 of Hordeum vulgare subsp. vulgare. Lineage (NCBI taxonomy): Eukaryota > Viridiplantae > Streptophyta > Magnoliopsida > Poales > Poaceae > Hordeum > Hordeum vulgare. The sequence continues at coordinate 117,134,254 of NC_058519.1, read as the reverse complement.
TTCACCAATTCCCTTTTTCGCCTTTGTCTTGGCTAACGTCATATGCTTGGGAAAGATCTATATTCATATGTCAACTTGTAGGTAAGTATTCATGAATTATAATTGTTGACATTACCCTTGAGGTAAGAAGTTGGGAGGCAAAACTATAAGCCCCTATCTTTCTCTGTGTCTAGCTGAAACTTTGATCTCATGAGTACCACGTTAGTTGTAGCAATTGTAGAGAACGAAAGAATGATTGAGTATGTGGATTTGCTTTAGAAGCTCTTATTTGACTCTTTCTGATGTTGTGATAAATTGCAATTGCTTCAATGACAAAATGCTATTGGTTGTTACTTCTCGGTAAGGTTCTTCATCCATGCTTTACTTTGTGAAGGAAATATCACTTTAGCATGAGAGATTATATGTTGGTATTGCTGTTCTGATCTTGATCATGATGCATGCATGTTCGTATCTTGTTTTGTCGACACCTCTCGCCCTAAACATGTGGACATATTTATTGAGCTAAGCTTTCGCTTGAGGACAAGCGAGGTCTAAGCTTGGGGGATTTGATACGTCCATTTTGCATCATGTTTTCATGTTGTTATTTATCGCTTCTTGGGATGTTATTTCACTTCACGGTACAATACTTATGCCTTTTCTCTCTTATTTTGCAAGGTTTACATGAAGAGGGAGAATGCCGACAACTGGAATTCTGGCCTGAAAGTGGAGCAAAGTTGAGATACCTATTCTGCGCAACTCGAAACGCCGTAAAAATCAACGAGGATTTTTTGCCGGATTTATATAAAATACTGGGCCGAAGAAGTGCCAGAGTGGCGCATGCAGGTGGCCACAAGCCTGCACGGCGCGGCCGCCCCCTAGGCCGCGCCATGAGGGCTTGTGGGCAGCCTGCTGGCCCACAGGCCGCCCTCTTTTTCTATATGAAGGGTTTCTTCCATAAAAAAATCAGGGAGGAGCTTTTTCGTGGATTCGCCACCGCCATGAGGCGGAACTTGAGCAGAACCAATCTAGAGCTCTGGCAGGACGATCATGCCGGGGAAACTTCCCTCCCGGAGGGGGGAATTGTCGCCATCGTCATCACCAACACTCCTATCATCGAAGGGGACTCATCACCATCAACATCTTCATCAGCACCATCTCATCTCCAAACCCTAGTTCATCTCTTGTAACCTATCTCCGTCTCGCGACTCTGATTGGTACTTGTAAGGTTGCTAGTAGTGTTGATTACTCTTTGTAGTTGATGCTAGTAGGATTACTTGGTGGCAGAGTTTATGTTAAGATCCTTGATGCTACTCATTACCTCTCTGGTCATGAATATGATTATGCTTTGTGAGTAGTTACTTTTGTTCCTGAGGACATGGGATAAGTCATGCTAATAGTAGTCATGTGAATTTGGTATTTGTTCGATATTTTGATGTGTTGTATGTTGTTTTTCCTCTAGTGGTGTTATGTGAACGTCGACTACATAACAGTTCACCATTATTTGGGCCTAGAGGAAGGCATTGGGAAGTAGTATGTAGATGATGGGTTGCTAGAGTGATAAAAGCTTAAACCCTAGTTTATGCGTTGCTTCATAAGTAGCTGATTTGGATTCACTAGTTTAATGCTACGGTTAGACTTTGTCTTAATGCTTCTTTAGTAGTTGCGGATGCTTGCGAGAGTGGTTAATCATAAGTGGGATGCTTGTCCAAGTAAGGGCAGTACCCAAGCGCCGGTCCACCCACAATTCAAACTATCAAAGTAACGAACGCGAATAATATGAACATGATGAAACTAGCATGAAAGAAATTCCCGTGTGTCCTCGGGAGCGTTTTTCCTCCTATAAGACTTTGTCCAGGCTTGTCCCTTGCTACAAAAGGGATTGGGACCCTTTGCTGCACCGTTGCTACTTTTTTTACTTGTTGCTCGCTACGAATCATCTCACTACACAATCACTTGTTACCGACAATTTCAGTGCTTGCAGATATTTCCTTGCTAAAAACCACTTGTCAGATCCTTCTGCTCCTCGTTGGGTTCGACACTCTTACTTATCGAAAGGACTACGATTGATCCCCTATACTTGTGGTTCATCACACATGTTCCTTTCCTTTCCTGCGGGGATACTCGGGTCTATACTCGGCTTCTCTGGCCGCTCTGTCGTGCCCTCGAGGTGGCGATCAGGCTGATCGTACTATGTGCGCCTGTGGGACACGTGCTCTTGGGCCTAATCATCGAACTGAGGCAGCATGCGCCGGTGTCGGTAGCTTCTGTTTTGATCCGGCCACTCGGTGCCATATCCTTCTTCGGCCGCCAGTACTTGTGTCCATCTAATGTTGATGGTATCTTCTTTGGCTTGGAACCACTGTGGAGGCTGCGGGCGGTAGCTATGAGCTGTTGCCTGAACCTTTCGTGACCCTCAAGGTCCTCAGGAACTATGAAGTCTTTGGCCTCTAAGCTGTCTTCCACATCGTCAGGGGGGAGGTAGTTGTCGTCGCCTCCGGTGGCTGCTCGGGAGCTGCGAGGTTACCGGGGTCCTCCAGGGTTGTATTTTCCCTGGTGCCCTTTACGCCCCCCTTCCCTTGTTCGCCTTGTCTTGTTTACGTTGTCTTCGACACTTTGATGGCTTCTCCCCGGACTTATTGTCGTTTTGTATGGGGGTGTGATCGCCATTGTCGTCGGGTATGTCCACCATGTAGACGTCATAGGAGGAGGTGGCAGTCCACCGCCCGATATTTACAGAGGCGGGGTCATCGGACTCATAATCCATGTATTCAACTTCCTCGAAGGCGTAATCAAACATGTTGGTTAACTCTTCGACGATGGCTACCAAGTGGGTGGTGGTGGGACGTAAAAGTGCTCATAATCTGCATTTGGACCAAACCAAGTATAGTTCGGGTTCAGGCTGTCCGCGATTTTTAGTGTCTGGATCTGGTCGAGCGTCTCGTTTAACATCGAGAGGATGTCCTGATCGATCTCTTGATAGTTTTTGGAGTTAACCTCCGTAGCCTCCACAAGGGACACGTGTTCGAGAATGGATGTTCGTAGTTTCCCTGGCGTTGAGGTCGGAGCCTGGCTCTACGCCAACTCTTCGACAAAGAGGGGACCGAGGTCATGGCCGAGCAAGAGACCCGAAGTCAAGTCTTCACGGTTATGGAGCCCATTTTACGAAACCGTGATCTTAGCGGGGAAAATATCGCCCCGGGAGTCGGCGGAGAACTCGAGATTCCCGAACCTTATCTCCTAACCGGGGATGAAGCCTACGATCTGGCCAAGGCGGCCGGTCAGGTCGGCGCGCAGCGTGAAGCTTCTGAACGCCAGAACCTTCCTGGGGATGAAGATGTCCACATTGCTGATTCGATCGCTTATGATTAAGCGAGCCATCAATCCTTTCGGTGATCTCACAGCGGAACTCTCAATGAAAGCACAAATGTCGGTGTCAAAACTGGCGGATCACCGGTAGGGGGTCCCGAGCTGTGGACCTTGGATCAATGGATTAGAGGGGACAAAGGATACATCGTATTACCCAGGTCCGAGCCCTCTTGAGGTGGTAAAGCCATACGTCCTGCTTGATTATATTGACGTGTATGACGATTAAAGCGTTGATCTACCTCGAGATCGTATGAGCTAAAACCTTAGATGAGTCAACTTGCCTATGCGGATGAAACCCTCTCGCTTATATCGACACCAGGGGTTCCTAGGGTTACATACAATTGACCTCCAGCCAGGCACTGATGCATCGATCTAGCCTACTCAACTTGGACGACACACCAGTCTTTGGAGCTTTCCTTCTTGAACACGAGGTCATCACGTAGTCCGATCTTCAACAGTACAAACCATTAGGTCGGCCACTAAGAGATGGGCCGACCTTCCGAGGACCTCTTAGTCCTGGACTGCCTCAACAGGAATATACAAAAGTCTTAAAGGGAATTAAACCATTTGCGATGTGCTCAAAAAGCAGATTCTGCACGGAAACCCTAGGAAAGAGGGTATTGCATTTGAGAGGAAATTGAATGCCGATGGATCATACTAGAAACCAGAGCAGTATCCCAGAACCTCATGGGTTGCTACAAAAGGACCTCTTGTTGATCCATCAACAGTATCATGCTTGGCATGTGAAACTTCATATTCCTCCGATGAATCATTTGACTCCAACTATAAATTGTTCAAAAATCAGAATGGTGAAGTATTTGCTAGATATGTTAGAACTAACTGCAGGAATGGACCACCCTTGATGAAAATCTGGGTTCCTAGAAGCAACCTAGAAATTCTTCACATGAAAGTCCTCATGACACCGCGTGTGGAGAAGAGGAACCCTAGATCAAATTGCTCAAGTGGACCAAAGTCTTCACGAGGTTCAGTTTCCTCATATGGTCAAAATTCTGCTCATACTCATCCTAATCCTTCTAGCATGCGAGTAAACTAAAAGGGTCATGAATATGTGCACTATTCCTCAAACCATTATGTTCATAAATCCTGGAAGAATTTCTCTGCATATGCATTCGAGTACACTTACCCCCTCCTGTGTAAGAATCTGCATTAGCTTCAATGCCGAAATTCTCATATGGTGCTCGAAGGATGATGAACTTTTTGCCACTCCTTCAGATGTGGGTGGTGAAGAAAATGAAGTAACCAGTTATGCAGGTCAGGTCTCCAGACGAACTTGATCGTCTGAAGAATTTGTTGGAGGCCTAAGGAAATGCTTGAAAGGACGCAAGCTAATCATGATGAAATGATTATCATTTCACACGTCCTCATATTATCTTAACTCTACAATATGTGATGAAATTCAAGTCTGATGAATTTGATATCGTATTCTTCACTGTGAAGCATATGAGATGGTAAGTTGTACTAATTCATCTAGAGGATGACACCCTCAAAGCCACTGAGTGGGTTCTTGACAATGTATGTACTAATCACATGACTGGTGGCAAGGGTCTATTGATGAACATTCCCTTAAATCCATCACCACCGAAGCATATCACTTATGCAAACAAAGGAAAAAACAAATCATTGGGTCTTGGTAAGATTGCTATATCCAAGGACCGACACATCGACAAAGTCATGCTTGCGGAACCCCTTGGGTTTAAACTCATGTGTGTCTCAATGCTTTGTTATCTTGATATGATTGTCATCTTTGGCAAATATCGTTGCATAGTCATCATGGAGTCTGACAAATCCAAAGTCTTCGAAGGCTTTAGGAGAGGATACCTGTACATTGTTGGTTTCTCTACAGGTCCACAACCAGCCACGTGTCTATTTGCAAAAGCCTCAGAGGGCTGACTATGGCATTGCTGACTTGGCCATGCAGGCATGAGGAATCTGCACACTCTTGTGAAGAAGAAGCATGTCACTGGCATCGAGGGTGTCAAATTCGACAAGGATCATGTGTGTGGGGCTTGTGAGTCTAGAAAGATGACCAAATCCAAGCACCCCTCGAAAACAATCATGATCACCGCTCGTCCTTTTGAATTGCTTCACATGGACCTCTTTGGAGATACTCATTGTGCCACACTAACCAATGTAGCCCCTTGATACGTCTCCGTCGTATCTACTTTTCCAAACTCTTTTGCCCTTGTTTTGGTCTCTAATTTGCATGATTTGAATGGAACTAACCCGGACTGATGCTGTTTTCAGCAGAATTGCCATGGTGTTGTTTTGGCACAGAAATAAAAGTTCTCGCAATGACCTGGAAATGTACGAGGATTTTTTGTGGAATATATAAAAAATACTGGCGCAAGAATCAACTGGAGGGACGGAGCCAGGAGCTCACAAGCCCACCAGGCCCGGCCCCCCAGGCCGGGCCTAGCAGGCTTGTGAGCCCCTCGGGACTCCGCCGCCCCCAATTCCAGATCTATATATCTTCTTTCGTCCGGAAAAAAAATCAAGGAGAAGAGTTCATCGTGTTTTACGATACGGAGGCGCCGCCACCTCCTGTTCTTCCTCTGGAGGGCAGATCTGGAGGCCATTTTGGGCTCCGGAGAGGGGAGATCGTCGCCATCGTCATCATCAACCTTCCTTCATCGCCAAATCCATGATGCTCTTCACCGTTCGTGAGTAATCTCATCGTAGGCTTGATGGACGGTGATGGGTTGGATGAGATCTATCATGTAATCGAGTTAGTTTTGATGGGGATTGATCCCTAGTATCCACTATGTTCTGAGATTGATGTTGCTACTACTTTGCCATGCTTAATGCTTGTCACTAGGGCCCGAGTGCCATGATTTCAGATCTGAACCTATTATATTCTCACCAATATATGTGTGTTTTAGATCCTATCTTGCAAGTTGTAGTCACCTACTATGTGTTATGACCCAGCAACCCCGGAGTGACAATAGCCGGAACCACTCCCGGAGATGACCATAATATGAGGAGTTCATGTATTCACCAAGTGTTAATGCGTTGGTCCGGTTCTTTATTAAAAGGAGAAACCTTAATATCTAGTAGTTTCCATTAGGACCCCGCTGCCACGGGAGGGATGGACAATAGATGTCATGCAAGTTCTTTTCCCTAAGCACATATGACTACATACTGAATACATGCCTACATTAGATTGATGAACTAGAGCTAGTTACTTATCTCTCCATGTTATAACTGTTGCATGATGAATAGCATCCAACATAATCATCCATCACCGATCCAATGCTTACGAGTCTTTCCTACTGGTCCTTGCTATGTTACTTTGCCGCTACTGCAATCACTGCTGCTACTGTTACTCTGTTGCTACTGCTGTCACTTTGCTGCTACTGGTTACCGTTGCTACTGTTGCTATCACACTACTTTGCTACTGATACTTTGCTACAAATACTAAATCATTCAGGTTTGGTTGAATTGACAACTCAACTGCTAATACTTGAGGATTTTCTTTGGCTTCCCCTTGAGTCGAATCAATAAATTTGGGTTGAGTACTCTACCCTCGAAAACTATTGCGACCCCCTATACTTGTGGGTTATCACCTCTTTATATGGATTTGTGATTGTTGATGATTATTCACGTTACACTTGGGTGCATATTATCTATTACAAAATTGAAGTGCAGGAAGTCTTCAAACGATTTTCCTCAAGGGCCTCGATGAACTTCGGTGTCAAGATCAAGCACATCAGGAGTGATAATGGGACAAAGTTCAAAAACACTGGTCTTGATGATTATCTTGATGAACTTGGCATTACTCATGAGTTGTCTGCCCCATATACTCCTGAGAAGAATAGCATCATGGAGCGTAAGAACATGACTCTTGTTGAGATGGCTTGCATTATGCTTGAAGAATATCATACCCCTCATCTTTTCTAGCATGAGGCAATCAACACTGCCTGCCACATCATCAACAGGGTATATCTTCACAAATTCCTCAAGAAGACCTCATATGAACTCCGCACTAACAAGAAACCCAATGTAAGTTATTTCAAAGTCTTCGGTGCAAGATGTTAGATTAGAGATTCTCACCGCAGTTCTAAATTTGCACCGAAAGCACATGAAGGTTTTATGATTGGTTACGGAAAGGGCTCGCATACCTAGATAGTTTTCAACAACTAACACAACAAAGTTGTTGAAACTGAAGATGTGTGGTTCGATGAAACTAACGGCTCGCAAAGAGATCACCTGCCTCCTGTGCTAGATGAAATGCCTCCTGAGGAATCCATTAGGTTCAAAGCTACTGAAGTTGTCATTCCTAGTGATGAACCCCTACTTGTTGAAGAAGTTATCCCAAACAACAAAGAAATCCAGGCTGGTGCACCTGAGGAAAGTGATGTTGATCAAATTCCTCAACCCGAACAAAGTCATGAAACTGTGCATCCAAGGGTTGCAAATGAAGTGCAAATAGACAAAATCCTCGATGACATCAATACACCAGGTCCCCTCACTCGCTCAAAAGCTTCACATTTAACTAAATGTTGTGGGCACTCTTCCTTTGTGTCTATCACAGAACCTGTTGGAAATATGCCCTAGAGGTAATAATAAATTAGTTATTATTATATTTCCTTGTTCATGATAACTGTCTATAAGTCATGCTATAATTGTATTAACCGGGAACCGTAATACATGTGTGGATACATGGACCACAACATGCCCCTAGTGAGCCTCTAGTTGGCTAACTCGTTGATCAATAGATGGTCATGGTTTCCTGATCATGGACATTGGATGTCATTGATAATGGGATCACATCATTAGGAGAATTATGTGATGGACAAGACCCAATCGTAAGCATAGAAAAAGATCGTGTAGTTCGTCTGCTAAAGCGTTTCTAATGTCGAGTATCATTTCCTTAAACCATGAGATTGTGCAACTCCAGGATGCCGTAGGAATGCTTTGGGTGTACCAAACGTCACAACGTAACTGGGTGATTTATAAAGGTGCACTACAGGTAACTCCGAAAGTGTGTGTTGGGTTGGTACGAATCGAGACTGGGATTTGTAGCTCCGTGTGACGGAGAGGTATCTCTGGGCCCACTCGGTAATGAACCATCATAATGAGCTCAATGTGACTAAGGAGTTAGCCATGGGATGATGTGCTACGGAACGAGTAAAGAGAATTGCCGGTAACGAGATTGAACAAGGTATAGGGATACCGACGATCGAATCTCGGGCAAGTGTCATACCGGTAGACAAAGGGAATTGCATACGGGATTGAGAGAATCCTTGACATCGTGGTTCATCGATGAGATCATTGTGGAACATGTGGGAGCCAACATATATATTCAGAGCCCGCTGTTGGTTATTGGTCGGAGAGATGTCTCGGTCATGTCTGCATGTTTCCTGAACCGTAGGCTCTACACACTTAAGGTTTGGTGATGCTAGAGTTGTTATGGGAATCATGCATGTGTGGTTACCGAAGGTTGTTCAGAGTCCCGGATGAGATCCCTGATGTCGCGAGGAGTTATGGAATAGTCCGAAGGTAAAGATTTATATATGGGAAGTCCAGTTTCGGTCGGTGGAAAGGTTTGGGATTTATCGGTATTGTACTGGGACCATCGAAAGGGTACCAGAGGTCCACCGGGAGGGTCCACTTGTCCCGGAGGTCCACATGGGCTGAAAGGGGAGAGGAACCAGCCCTTGGTGGGCTGGTGCGCCAAGGGGAATAGGCCCAATGTGCAAGGGAGGAGGCCCAAGGCGCAAGGGAGGCAAACCATAGGCGTGGGGGCTGCCTTGGGTGGTAAGCCACGCACCTAGGGCGCCGCCCCTCCTCCTTCAAGGTCTTCTGCACCTCCTAGGGTTTCCCTAGGGTGGAGCAGACCCTCTCCCTCCCTCCTATATATAGTGGAAGATTTGGGAGGGCTAGAGACACCTGATTTGATCACCTATGGCGCAACCCTACCTCTCCACCTCTTTCTCCTCCTCCGTGGTGCTTGGCGAAGCCCTCTGGAGAGCCACATACTCCATCGCCACCATGTTGTCGTGCTGCCGGAGTTCTCCCTCAACTTCTCCTCCCTCCTTGCTGGATCATGGAGGAGACGTCCCCGGGCTGTAGGTGTGTTGAACGCGGAGACACCGTAGTTCGGTGATCGGATCGGATCTTCCGCGATTTGAATCGCCGCGAGTACGACACCATCGACCGCGTTCATAGTAACACTTTCACTTTGCAATCTTCAATGGTATGAAGATGCTCTACCTCACTCGTTGCCGGTCTCTCCTAGATGATCTTGGTGTGAGGTAGGATTTTTTTGAATTGTTACTACGTTCCCCAACAGAACCCTCAAAGGTTGATGAAGCCTTCATGGAGCCTGAGTGGATTCAAGCAATGCAAGAAGAACTACTTCAATTCAAGCTCAACAATGTGTCGGATCTTGTCAAGTGGCCAGATCGTCGCAAGCACAGTATCATCGGTACCAAGTGGATCTATCAAAACAAGCAAGACGTAGGTGGTCAGGTAGTGAGGAATAAGGCTCGTCTTGTGGCACAAGGCTACACATAGGTTGAGGGAATTCACTTTGATGAAACTTTTGCATTAGTTGCTAGACTTGAAGCTATTCATATATTGCTTGCTTATTCTAACCATCATAATATCACCTTATATCAAATGGATGTGAAAGTGCATTCCGCAATGGTAAGCTTGAGGAAGAAGTATATGTTGCTCAGCCCCTATGTTTTCCAGACACAAAGCATCCTGAAAAGTCTTCAGACTCAACAAGGCACTCTATGGCCTCAAGCATGCCCCTCGAGCATGGTATGACACGTTGAAGGAATTCCTCATGAAGAAAGGCTTCAAACCCGGTTCACTTGATCCAACTCTTTTCACAAAATCCTATGACAATGAACTATTCGTGTGCCAAATATATGTAGACGACATTATCTTTGGTTGTACTGAAATTTTTTACAGTGATGAATTTGGCTACGTGATGGGTGAAGAATATCAAATGTCCATGATGGGGGCGTTGAAATTATTCTTAGGTATTCAAATTCGTCAACAATGCAATGGCATATTCATCTCTCAAGAGCAATACCTCAAGGATATCCTAAAGAAATTCGGCATGCAAGACTGAAAGGCGTCAAGATTAACGACTTAGATGAGCTAAACATCTTATAATCTTCTGATGTTGTGTGAAAGGACACACATCCTAACACTTACGCAAAATTAACGACTTAGATGTGCAACACAAGAAGTGAAGTTCTTATTCAATCAAAGAAGACTAACCCACTAAGTGTGAATAAATTAATGAAGAATTCGATTCTTAGGACCGTACAACAATTGTACGTGGTGTCTGAAATCATCATTATTATATGGTGGGTTACACCACTCATACGTCTCCATCGTAACTATAATTTTTTATTATTCCATGCCAAAATTACACAACTTTCTCATATTTTTGGCAATATTTATTTGACTTATTGGACTAACATATTGATCCAGTGCCAAGTGCGAGTTCCTGATTGTTGCATGTTTTTTGTTTCCCATAATATCCATATCACATGAAGTCCAAACGTGATAATTTTTTTGGAGATTTTTTTGAAATATATGTGATTTTTGGAGGTGGAATCAACATAAATGGAGGCCCACGGCCTCCACTATCCACGAGGGCACGACCCATACTCCTAGTGCGCCCTACACTCCAATGGCCACACCGTGAGTCGGTTGGGGCTCTTTTTTGGGTGCAATAAAGATAATTTATGGAAAAAATTGTGTAAAAAATTAGCCTGGTCGGAGTTAGGGATCTCTGGGAATTTAAGAAATGGTGAAGGGCCAGAAAACAGGAACATGAAGCAGAAGATAACAGAGAGGGAGATCCAATCTCGGAGGGGCTCTCACCCCTCCGCAACCATGAAGGGCATGGACGAGAGGGGGAACTCTCCTCCCATCTAGGGGGAGGCCAAGGAAGAAGAAGAAGGAGGGGGATCTCACCCCCTCTCCCGGTGGCACCGGAGTTCCGCAGGGGCAACGAGCGTGACGACGATCTACATCAACAATATATCCGCCGTCAACACCGACTCTCTACACCTCTATGCAGCGGTGTAACATCTCTTTTCCCGCTATAACTCTCTACTTAAATACAATGCGCAACACTACATACTATTTCCCAACGATACGTGGCTATCCTATGATGTTTGAACATATCCATTTTGTCCTACGGGTTCATTGTGATATGATGTTATTGATATGAGTTGTGTGTTGATATTATGTTCTCCTAAGGTGCCTTCCATGAGGCACACACATCAAGGATACACACTGGATGGTTCACAATATATCCATGATTCTCTTATTGTGAGTGGCGAGTGTGACAAAAATTTACACCCGAGTAAGGGAGTTGTGCGCGTATGGGAGTAAAGAGTACTTGATGTTTAATGCTATGGTTGTGTTTACCTTAATGATTTCTAGTAGTTGTGGATTCTTGCGAGAGGTTCAATCATAACTACATATGATGCAAGTACGGTAAGTGTGTTAGCGTATGCCTATCCCTCATTGCACATGATAAGTATCTATCATGTTATATTCAATTGCCTATGGACAATGGTTTTCTTGCATTACACAAGAATATTTCTACTAAATGGCACCTAACTTTTATTTCCACACTCTTTATTTTCTCGCAAAGTACTTCTAGTTTTATTCTTGTTTTAGGTAAAGTAAAAATGAAGTATGCGTAGAGTTGTATTGGTGGTCGACAGAAATTGAGGGAATGTTTGTTCTACCTTTAGCTTCTCATTGGGTTTGACACTCTTACTTATCGAAAAAGGGTAGAAACGATCCCCTACACTTGTGGGTTATCAAGACCTTTTTCTCTCACTGTTGCCGGGGACCAATAGCATGGGGTGAATATTCACGTGTGTGCTTGTTTGCTTTATCACTAAGTAGTTTTATTTTGTTATTGTTTTCCATCTTTAGTTATGGGTAGGAAACACAAAATACCAAAAAATTAGTTGTACCTCCCGAGCAAATGGTTGAAGAACCACCCAAAATCTATCATGCTGCTGAAGCTTTTTACTTCAATCATCTTCGATCCCTATGTGCTTGTGCTGAAACCCCAACTTGTTTAGTTGAGAGCAAATCATTAGATGAGCATGCTTAGTATGTATGACATCCCTTATCTTGAAAAGGGAAACTTTTATGGCACAATATTAATACTTTGCATTGCTATGCTTGGAATTTATGTCAAATATATGATTTTACTTGTTGTTCTAAAGACCCTAAGAAACACCTTCCCTACCAATGTGAGTTTAGTAATAATGGAATCTTATCTTATTATTCTAAAGGTGTTTATAGTTATTATGATGTTGAACAAATTGAAGAATTTGTTGCTTTTAGGGGTGCTTATGAAATTGCTTCTTTGATTGAAAAGTATGATGCTACACTTTACAAATCTATTTTTTTCCCTACTTCAATATTGCTATGAAAACTATGCTTATAATGCTTATGTTAAACTATATATTGAGGACTCCTCTGCTGTCCAAAAAGAGAATAATATTTTGCAGGAGTCTGTGGAAGAAGAAATTGATGAACTGTGAGCTCATTGGATGCAAAATATGATGAGGAGAGTGAAGAACAAAATGAGGAAGAGCAGATTAGCTACCCTTGACCACCTTCTAATGAGATTAACTCTTCAACTCATACATTGTTTAAGTCCTTTCGTGCTTACCGAAGGATGAATGCTATGATAACTGCTATGATCCCGTTGATTGTTTTCAAAATATCCCTTTTTGATGAAACTGATGCTTTCTATGCTTGTGGCCATGATGCCAATATGAATTATGCTTGTGAATATGAACTTGCTATAGTCCCTTATGCTAAGCATGAAGTTGTTGCTATAGTCCTATTATTTTTCTGCATTCTCCCAACTACATTATTTTGGAGAAGTTTGCTCTTATTAAGGATTATATTGATCTGTTGCGTTTTACCATTACACATGATGATTTTGATGGATATAATATGCATGTGATTATTTCTCCTACTTGAAATTATTATGAGAGAGGAACTACATCTCCACCTCTTTATGTTTCCAACACGATAAAATTGCAAGAAACTGCTTATGCTATGTATTGACCTTTACTTGATGTGCATGAATTGCTCTTTTATGACATGCCGATGCATAGGAAAAGAGTTAGACTTCATTGTAACATGATATATATATATATCACTTTATTCTCACTACTAAATTTCTAATCATTGTCAATTAAAATTGGCTTTGATATACCTTGGGATCCGGGTGGATCAATTACTTGAGCACTTTATGCCTAGCTTAATGGCTTAAAAGAAAGTGCTGCGAGGGAGACAACCCGAAAGTTCTAAAGAGTAATTTATTTCCGTTGAGTGCTTTTAAAAGGTTTAAAACAAAAAAACATAGAGGGAAACTTAAAACTTTTTCAAAAAGAGAATCGATTGGAAGGTTATGCATTGGAGAAGTGAGGGTCGACCTTGAACACTTGTGTTCATGCTCATGGAAACAATGTAGAATTTTTCATGAGTTTCTCTCAAAAATAATTATCCCCTTTTAAAAATCTGTTGTATTATAAAAAATAATGTGCCAAGATTTGCCTTTAGGATGATTAGATTGCTTGTTGGTATGTGCGGTGCAAAACAAAAACATTGGCTATAGTGCATGAATTAACATTTCTTTACTCGAATGTCGAAAGTTTCTGAATTTTTTACATAGTAATGCTATGAAAATTGTTTATTTATTCCGAATTTGTCAGAATGTTTTAAGTTACATAAGTATGGTCAATGTTCAGATTACTACATATTGTCCTGTTTTTGACAGGTTCTATTTTTGATGCATTGTTTTGCTCGTTTTGATGAAACTATCGATCGTATCGATGGTATAAGCCATCGAGAAGTTATATTACAGTAGCTATAATGAAGAAAAAAAATATGATGGGTTTGCAACAATACTTAGGAAAAGCATTAGAATCAACCGGTTGATTTTAAACTCACGTAAGCCTCCTTTCTCACGTGACATGTGGCATGCTCCACCCACCGCTTTTCCTTCCAACCTTATCTTCTTCCTCTGCTCACATTTCTTCCTCGTCGTTTTCATTTCTCTTATCCCCAAGCACCACATGCCATGGCAGCAGCCACCACACTGAGATCTGCTATTGTCGTCGTCGCCGCCGTGTTGCGTCGCCGCATCTGCCATCGCCGCTGCCGTGTTGCGTGGTCACATCTAGAATCACCGCCGCGTGCTTCACCACGCCGAGATCCGCTGATACCCCCACGTCGTCGTGCTGCGTTGCAGCAATTCGACACCGCCGACGCATGCTTCGTCGCAGCACCCCGTCGCGATGCAATGGAGCACCGCCACGCGACGGTGGCGCTGAAGTGAAGCTTCATCGGAGGCTGTCGGGGGTGCTGCGATGGAATCCGTTGCACCGGCTGCTGCAATGGATCTCGCCGCGCCGGCTGCGCGCTGTAGTGAAACATCGCCGGTGTCTTCCGACTGTTGCGATGGAACTCGTCGCGATGGCTGCATGCTGCAGTGAAACATCGCCGACATCTTCAGTTGCTGCGATGGGGCACCGATGGAGCGCGGCCACGCCAGCGACGGTGCGGCTCCTGCTGCAACCTGGGGCGGCGTTGCTCCAAACGGCTACGCGTTTCGTTTGTACTCCCGCTACAGCTGCGATGAGAGGAAAGGGATGACCCGCGTGGTTCCGTTGACCACATCGAACGAGCGACAAGCGCCGGATCTGATGGCCCAGGACCCGACTGATTTCTTTGGGAAATCAGTCGGTTGATCCGTAGCAGGCCCCCAATACTTAAAGTAGTAATTTGAATTATTAAACTAACGGGTTTCACGAGTTCTCTGTTAAGTTTTGTGTGGATGAAGTATTCAAAGTTCAAGGAGGTCTCGATATGAGGAGATGGAGGAGAGGAAATAATTCAAGCTTGGGGTTGCCCAAGGCACCCCAAGTAAATATCCAAGGAGACTCAAGCGTCTAAACTTGGGGATGCCAGAGAAGGCATCCCATCTTTATTCAACAAGTATCAACATGCATGTTTTTGTCTTTGTTTCGTTGACGTGATATGCGTAAATCTTGGAGCATCTTTTGTGTTTACTTTTCACTTTTATTTTATAAACCATGATGGTATGATATAGTCAATGGTTGATTTATAGAATGCTCATTGCACTTCACTTATATCTTTCGATTATGGCTTTATAGAATGCTTCATGTGCTTCACTTATATCATTTGAAGTTTGGATTGTTTGTTTATCTACATATAAAAAACTGTAATTTCTAGAATGCTCTTTTGCTTCACTTATATTTATTAGATCATGGTCTTTTGTTGAAAGAGCTAAACTCTAATGCTTCACTTATACCTATTTAGGGAGTCAAAAGGAATTGGTCATTTACATGGTTAGTCATAAAATCCTACATGAAACTTGTAGATCATTGAGTATGATATGTTTGATTCCCTGCAATAGTTTTGCGATATTAAGATAGTAATATGTGGGTGTACTAGTTGATGATTGTGGATTAGGAAGAATATTGATGTTAAGGTTTGTGATTCCCAAAGCATACACGTATAGTCTCTGGTTATGCGATGAAGTTGGAGCATAATTTATCCTTGGTTGAAATCCTTTGTGTTGTTATAATTGGAGTCGTGCGATGGCTAACTCCTCCCAAAATTCTCCCTAGGGGCATGCCAGTAGTGCTTTTTCTTTGAGATATCTAATAAAATCTTGCAATAAGTATGTGAGTTCTTTGTGACTAATGTGAATTAGTGGATATACGCACTCTTACATTTCCGAAAATTTGTTAGCCTCTATGGTACCGCGCATTGCCTTTTTTCACCTCAAGAGTTGGTGCAAACTTTGCAGGTGCATCCAAACCCCGTGATATGATACGCTCTATCACACAAAAGCCTTATTATATCTTCCTAAAAACAACCACCATACCTACCTGTTATGGCATTTCCAAAGCCATTTCGAGATATATTGCCATGCAACTTCCACCGTCACTTCATATGACTTGTACTTCCATTGTCATATTGCTTTGCGTGATCGTAACATAGCTAGCATGATATTTGCATGGCTTGTCAGTTTTTTAATATATTTTCTACGCTGGATCATTACACATCCTCGTACACTGTCAGTGGCATTCATATAGAGTCATGTCATCCTATGAGTTTTTCATATAGAGTTGTAAGTAAATAAAAGTGTGACGATCATCATTATTAGAGCATTGTCCCAGTGAGGAAAAGGTCATGGGGACTATGATTCCCCCACAAGTCGGGATAAGACTCCGGACAAAAAATGAAAAATGGGGGAGGCCAAATGATCCCACCACAAAAAAAGAGGAAAAGGGAAAAAAGAGAAAAAATAAAAAAATAAGAGAAAATAGAGAAGGGGCATGTTAATTCCACACTTGTGCTTCAAAGTAGCAACATGTTTTTCATATGGAGTGTCTCCTATGTTGTCACTTTCATATACTAGTGGGAATTTTTCATTATAGAGTTTGATGCACAACCACTTAGTTTCATATTGAGCTTTCATACACTTATAGCTCTTACTGCATCTGTTGCATGGAAATCCCTACTCCTCACATTGATATCTATTAATGGACATCTCCATAGCCCGTTGATAAGGCGAGTTGATGCGAGACTTTCTTCTTCACTTTTACCCCTTTGATACCTACCAACATATTCTATTCCACCTTTATGCTATATCCATGGTTCATGCTCATGTATTGAGTGAGTAAAAAAAGTTGAAGAGCGTTAAAAAGTATGATCCAATTGCTTGATTTGACACCGGGGTGCTCATGATTTATACCTTATGCTAGGAAGACCAAGCATGACAAGCTATATTATTTTGTAGGAATAGCTTTCTTTAGCGTTGATATTTTGAAAGACACGGTTTTTTGTTGGTATGCCTAAGTATTAATGTATTTATGTCAAATGATATACTACTGCCTTGAATCACTTGTATCTTAATTTTCATGCCATGATTACATATATCATCAAGATTATGCTAGGCAACATTCCACATCAAAATTTATCTTTTTTATCATTTACCTACTCGAGGAAGAGTAGGAGTTAAGCTTGGGGATGTTGATACGTCTCCGTCGTATCTATAATTTTTGATTGTTCCATGCCAATATTATACAACTTTCACATATTTTGGCAACATTTTATATGATTTATTGGACTAACATGTTGGTCCAGTGCCAAGTGCGAGTTGATGTTTGTTGCATGTTTTTTGTTTTGCAGAATAACCATATCAAACAAAGTCCAAACATGGTAAAAATTTACGGAGAAATATTTTGGAATATATTTGATTTTTGGAAGGTTGAATCAACAAAACAGAGTCCCACGACCTCCACTACCCACCAGGGCGTCGCCCATATCCCTCGCATGCCCTACACTCTAGTGGAGACACCGTGCGTCGGTTGGGGCTCTTCTTCGGGCGCAAGAAAGATAATTTACGGAAGAAAATCGTGTAAAACGTTTAGCCCGATCGGAGTTACAGATCTCCTTGAATTTAAGAAACGGTGCAGGGCCAGAAAACAGGAACGCGAAACAAAAGAGAAAAGAGAGGAGGATCCAATCTCGGAGGGGCTCCCGCCCCTCCACCGCCATGGAGTACATGGACCAAAGGGGAACTATCCTCCCATCTAGGAGGGCCATGGAAGAAGAAGAAGGAGGGGGCTCTCCCCCCTCTCTCCTGGTGGCGTTGGAGTGCCAACGGGGCAAGGAGCGTGATGACGATCTACATCAACAATCTTGCCACCGTCAACACGAACTCTTTGCCCACTATGCAGCGGTGTAACACCTCTTTTCCTGCTGTAACTCTCTACTTAAACAGTGCTCAACACTACATACTATTTCCCACTGATATGTGTCTATCCTATGATTTTTGAGTAGGTATGTTTTGTCCTATGGGTCAATTGTGATATGATGTTATTGATATGAGTTGTGTGTTGATATGGTGCTGTCCTAAGGTGCCTTCAGTGAGGCACACACATGAAGGATACACGCTAGAGGGTTTGCAATATGTTCATGATTCACTTATAGTGGGTGGCGAGAGTGACAAAAGCTTACATCCGAGTAAGGGAGTTGTGCGCGTATGGGAGTAAAGAGGACTTGATGTTTAATGCTATGGTTGGATTTACCTTAATGATTTCTAGTACTTGCGGATGCTTGCTAGAGGTCCAATCATAAGTGCATGTGATCCAAGTATGGAAAGTGTGTTAGCGTATGCCTCTCCCTCATTGCACTTGATAAGTATAGATCATGTTATATTCAATTGCCTATGCACAATATTTTTCTTGTGTTACATAAAAAGCTTTATACTAAACAACCCCTAAGTTTCATTTCCATGCACTTTATTTTCTTGCAGAGTACTTCTAGTTTTATTATTGTTTTAGGCAAAGCAAACATTAAGTGTGCATAGAGTTGTATCGGTGGTCGATAGAACTTTGAGGGAATATTTGTTCTACCTTTAGCTCCTCATTGGGTTCGACATCTTACTTATCGAAAAGGCTACAAACAATCCCCTATACTTGTGGGTTATCAACCACCAACCAAGGTTGAAATTCTTCAAAGTTGAGATTTTTGCAAATTCTTCAAATCTTCAAATGCTTCAAAATTTTCAAAGTCCTCAAGTTTGCAAATTCCTCAACAAGTTCAAAATTTTCAAACTTTTTCAACTCATGTTCTTCATTGACTATATACATATATATTTATGTTTGAGCTTTCAAAGTCCTTAATAGCATTCACTTCTTGCTAAGTCTTCAAGTTGGTTTTCTTCTAAGTGAATGTTATCGGACCCGTTCCCCCTCTATGCTAAGCTCAACCCAGTGTGTTCTCAAATTCTTCATATGTGTTCTACTGGAAGCCCATTCGAAGTCTTCACTGATTCCTTGTCACCTCAAGAACTTGTGAAAAAAAATCTTCAAAATGTCTTATCAAAATTTCCGGCCGTCGCCTCTCAAACCGCTCCCACTATCCACGTCTCAATAACCCACAATCTCCCACTATCTCCACGTCTTAATACGTGTTTGACACATGTCGGGTGGAAAGGAAGATTCAGGGGTAGTTTGGTCCAAAATCTTTGGCCCGTACGATTTTCACCTCGGCTATAAATACCCCTTCACCCCTTCAGTAACTCTCTTCCTCTCGATATAACTCTTCACAGCTCAAAGATCACACCTAGCGCCTCCGTTGGAAATCATCATCGCTGGAGAGGAAGAGCTTCACTATCTCGACCTCGTCGTTCTCGTACTCGCATCGGCCACAAACATTGTCACTATGCCGCTGTCGTTGTTGTCTTCTGCCACCAAGTTAGGTAGCAGAAGATCTAACCCGACAAACTTCTCCTCCACTTCTAAGTGTTCGTCGTGTTCTTCACCAAGGGTAATTAAAATCTAATTTGACTACCCTTGTAGATCTTTGTGTTTTCATAAATTCTTCAAAAAGAGTTTATTCCTCAACAGATTTATTATATGAACACTTCCTATGCTTTGTCACTTGATCATTTTCACTAAGTTATATTATTCTTCAAAAGATTCCTCAATTGTCGGTGTTTACTCACAACATATGCCATGGGTAGGCTAAAGATGGTGGGAACCGAAGTGACACCGGCGGGCGCTGGGGATGAGGTTGGTACAAGCGAGGAACGCACGATGTACCCATGTTCAGGGCTCTCCATAGTGATATTACCCCTAGTCCTGCCGGAATGCATAATTAACTAGTGAGGCTACAATGTGCTCCTGGAGCTATTCTACGGAGGAGGAAGAAGGAGCAGTCGGCTCGCGTCTACCTCTCTTGTATGAGTGTGTGTGTGTGAAGGATTGATCGACCCTCTGCATGGAGGGGGTCGGGGGGTTTTATAGACAAACCCACCGACCTACAATAAGGATAAAAGTACATGAGTGGGACCCGGCTGGCAGTCTCGCCGGCTGGCCAGGGGGTCCACAATGGTCTTGTCTTGTTGCTGGAGGGGGCCGCCGGCTGCAAGGTCCCATCTGGCTATGGGACCCGCCGGCTAGCCAATGAGGCTCTCGCGTAAGACCAACGCAGGACATGTGTTGTACGTACGGCGTCAGCTTGCGAGATTCGCCATGGGCTGCCAGTACGGCCGTCTCCACTATTCCCACGCCGAGTGTGGGAATGGAGTGGGAGTTTGACGGGCCGACACTGTGCAGGATGATGGATGGGAGCCGGTGTAGGTCAGCGGCATGGACGCCGCTGATGTACCTACCGTGTGCTCCAAACCTGTACTCATGCTGATGAGTACGCAGGTTTGATCATAGGGTCTCGTCATGACCTACGATCTGATGTAACTTGGGCTCCCAGGCTGGCCAGCGGCCTCGCTAGCCGGCCCTGGGAACGGCCGCCTCGCCCCTAGCCGGCCAGCGCGTCCTGGATGGCCACAGGGAGGTAGCGTCTCGCCTCTAGCCGGTAGTGTTGGAATTATGCCCTAGAGGCAATAATAAATGTATAGTTATTATTATAATTCCTGTATCAAGATAATAGTTTATTATCCATGCTATAATTGTATTGAATGAAGACTCATTTACATGTGTGGATACATAGACAAAACACCGTCCCTAGCATGCCTCTAGTTGGCTAGCCAGTTGATCGATGATAGTCAGTGTCTTCTGATTATTAACAAGGTGTTGTTGCTTGATAACTGGATCACGTCATTGGGAGAATCACGTGATGGACTAGACCCAAACTAATAGACGTAGCATGTTGATCGTGTTATTTTGTTGCTACTGTTTTCTGCGTGTCAAGTATTTATTCCTATGACCATGAGATCATATAACTCACTGACACCGGAGGAATGCTTTGTGTGTATCAAACGTCGCAACGTAACTGGGTGACTATAAAGATGCTCTACAGGTATCTCCGAAGGTGTTAGTTGAGTTAGTATAGATCAAGACTGGGATTTGTCACTCCGTGTGACGGAGAGGTATCTCGGGGCCCACTCGGTAATACAACATCACACATAAGCCTTGCAAGCAATGTAACTTAGTGTAAGTTGCGGGATCTTGTATTACGGAACGAGTAAAGAGACTTACCGGTAAACGAGATTGAAATAGGTATGCGGATACCGACGATCGAATCTCGGGCAAGTAACATACCGAAGGACAAAGGGAATGACATACGGGATTATACGAATCCTTGGCACTGAGGTTCAAACGATAAGATCTTCGTAAAATATGTAGGATCCAATATGGGCATCCAGGTCCCGCTATTGGATATTGACCGAGGAGTCTCTCGGGTCATGTCTACATAGTTCTCGAACCCGCAGGGTCTGCACACTTAAGGTTCGACGTTGTTTTATGCGTATTTGAGTTATATGGTTGGTTACCGAATGTTGTTCGGAGTCCCGGATGAGATCACGGACGTCACGAGGGTTTTCGGAATGGTCCGGAAACGAAGATTGATATATAGGATGACCTCATTTGATTACCGGAAGGTTTCCGGAGTTACCGGGAATGTACCGGGAATGACGAATGGGTTCCGGGAGTTCACCGGGGGGGGGGGCAACCCACCCCGGGGAAGCCCATAGGCTTTGGGGAGACACACCAGCCCTTAGTGGGCTGGTGGGACAGCCCCAAGGGGGCCTATGCGCCAAGAAAAGAAAATCAAAGGAAAAGAAAAAAAAGGAGGGAGGAAGTGGGAAGGGAGGGGGACTCCTCCCACCAAACGAAGTCCAACTCGGTTTGGGGGGGGAGTCTTCCCCCCTTGGCTCGGCCGACCCCTTGAGGGTCCCTTGGACCCCAAGGCAAGGTCCCCCTCCCTCCTCCTATATATATGGAGCTTTTAGGGCAGATTTGAGACGACTTTCTCACGGCTGCCCGACCACATACCTCCATAGTTCTTCCTCTAGATCGCGTTTCTGCGGAGATCGGGCGGAGCCCTGCTGAGACAAGATCATCACCAACCTCTGGAGCGCCGTCACGCTGCCGGAGAACTCTTCTACCTCTCCGTCTCTCTTGCTGGATCAAGAAGGCCGAGATCATCGTCGAGCTGTACGTGTGCTGAACGCGGAGGTGCCGTCCGTTCGGTACTAGATCGTGGGACTGATCGCGGGATTGTTCGCGGGGCGGATCGAGGGACGTGAGGACGTTCCACTACATCAACCGCGTTCTTAACGCTTCTGCTGTACGATCTACAAGGGTACGTAGATCACTCATCCCCTCTCGTAGATGGACATCACCATGATAGGTCTTCGTGCGCGTAGGAATTTTTTTGTTTCCCATGCGACGTTCCCCACCAGTGGCATCATGAGCTAGGTTCATGCGTAGATGTCTTCTCGAGTAGAACACAAAAGTTTTTGTGGGCGGTGATGTGCGTTTTGCTGCCCTCCTTAGTCTTTTCTTGATTCCGCGGTATTGTTGGATTGAAGCGGCTTGGACCGACATTACTCGTACGCTTACGAGAGACTGGTTTCATCGTTACGAGTAACCCCCTTTGCTCAAAGATGACTGGCAAGTGACGGTTTCTCCAACTTTACTTGAATCGGATTTGACCGAGGAGGTCCTTGGATGAGGTTAAATAGCAACTCATAGATCTCCGTTGTGGTGTTTGCGTAAGTAAGATGCGATCCTACTAGATACCCTTGGTCACCACGTAAAACATGCAACAACAAAATTAGAGGACGTCTAACTTGTTTTTGCAGGGTATGATTGTGATGTGATATGGCCAACGATGTGATGTGATATATTGGATGTATGAGATGATCATGTTGTAATAGAAATATCGACTTGCATGTCGATGGTACGACAACCGGCAGGAGCCATAGGGTTGTCTTTATACTAACGTTTGTGCTTGCAGATGCGTTTACTATTTTGCTAGGATGTAGCTTTAGTAGTAATAGCATAAGTAGCACGACAACCCCGATGGCAACACGTTGATGGATGATCATGGTGTGGCGCCGGTGACAAGAAGATCGTGCCGGTGCTTTGTGGATGGAGATCAAGAAGCACGTGATGATGGCCATATCATGTCACTTATAAATTGCATGTGATGTTAATCCTTTCTTGCACCTTGTTTTGCTTAGAACGACGGTAGCATTATGAGGTGATCTCTCACTAAAATTTCAAGACAAAATTGTGTTCTCCCCGACTGTGCACCGTTGCTACAGTTCGTCGTTTCGAGACACCACGTGATGATCGGGTGTGATAGACTCAACGTTCACATACAACGGGTGCAAAACAGTTGCGCACCCGGAACACTCGGGTTAAGCTTGACGAGCCTAGCATGTGCAGACATGGCCTCGGAACACATGAGACCGAAAGGTCGATCATGAATCATATAGTTGATATGATTAGCATAGGGATGCTTACCACTGAAACTACTCTCGACTCACGTGATGATCGGACTTGGGATAGTGTAAGTGGATCATGAACCACTCAAATGACTAGAGAGATGTACTTTTTGAGTGGGAGTTTAGCATATAATTTGATTAGGTTGAACTCTAATTATCTTGAACATAGTCTAAGTCCACTTTGAATATATTTGTGTTGTAGATCATGGCTCACGCGACAGTCATCCTGAATTTTAATACGTTCCTAGAGAAAGCTAAGTTGAAAGATGATGGAAGCAACTTTGTAGACTGGGCTCGTAATCTTAAGCTAATCTTACAAGTGGGAAGAAGGATTATGCCCTTAATGCTGCGCTAGGAGATGAACCACCCGCTACGGCTGATCAGGATGTTAAGAACGCTTGGTTAGCACGTAAGGAGGACTACTCAATAGTTCAATGTGCAGTCTTGTATGTCTTAGAACCGGGACTTCAACGTCGCTTTGAGCGTCATGGAGCATTTGAGATGTTCCAGGAGTTGGAGTTTATCTTTCAGAAGAACGCCCAGATCGAGAGGTATGAGACCTCCGATAAATTCTATGCTTGCAAGATGGAGGAAAACTCGTCTGTCAGTGAACATGTGCTCAAAATGTCTGGGTACTCAAACCGTCTAGCTGAACTGGGGATTGAACTCCCGCAAGAAGCTATCACTGACAGAATCCTTCAATCACTGCCGCCAAGCTATAAAGGCTTTGTGTTGAACTACAACATGCAAGGGATGAACAAGTCTCCCGACGAGTTGTTTGTGATGCTGAAAGTCGCAGAGTCTGAACTCCGTAAAGAGCATCAAGTGTTGATGGTGAGCAAGACCACTAGTTTCAAGAGAAACGGCAAAGGCAAGAAGGGCAATTCGAAGAAGAGCGGCAAGCCTGTTGCCAATCCGCCGAAGAAACCCAAGGCTGGACCTAAGCCTGAAACAGAGTGCTTCTATTGCAAGGGTATGGGTCACTGGAAGCGCAATTGCCCCAAGTATCTGGCAGATAAGAAGGCGGGCAAAGAAAAATCAGGTATATTTGATATACATGTTATTGATGTGTACTTAACCGGCTCTCGTAGTAGTGCCTGGGTATTCGATACCGGTTCTGTTGCTCACATTTGCAACTCGAAGCAGGAACTGCGGAATAGACGAAGGCTGGCGAAAGACGAAGTGACGATGCGCGTAGGAAACGGTTCCAAGGTTGATGCAATCGCCGTCGGCACAGTGTCACTTCAACTACCATCGGGATTAGTGATGAACTTAAATCATTGTTATTTAGTGCCTGCGTTGAGCATGAACATTATATATGGATCTTGTTTATTGCGAGACGGTTACTCTTTTAAGTCTGAGAATAATGGTTGTTCTATTTCTATGAGTAACATCTTTTATGGTCATGCACCGAATGTGAGAGGATTGTTCATATTGAATCTTGATAGCGATACGCATATACATAACATTGAGACCAAAAGAGTTAGAGTAAACAATGATAGCGCCATATTTTTGTGGCACTGCCGCTTGGGTCATATTGGTGTAAAGCGCATGAAGAAACTCCATGCTGATGGACTTTTGGAGTCACTTGACTTTGATTCACTTGACACGTGCGAACCATGCCTCATGGGCAAGATGACTAAGACTCCGTTCTCCGGAACAATGGAGCGTGCAAGTGACTTGTTGGAAATCATACATACCGATGTGTGTGGTCCAATGAGCGTGGAGGCACGCGGAGGATATCGTTATTTCCTCACCTTCACTGACGACTTAAGTAGATATGGTTATGTCTACTTGATGAAGCACAAGTCTGAAACATTTGAAAAGTTCAAACAATTTCAGAGTGAAGTGGAAAATCATCGTAACAAGAAGATCAAGTTCCTATGGTCTGATCGTGGGGGTGAATATCTGAGTTTCGAGTTTGGTGCTCACTTAAGACAATGTGGAATTGTTTCGCAGTTAACACCGCCTGGAACACCACAGCGTAATGGTGTGTCCGAACGTCGTAATCGTACTTTGTTAGAGATGGTGCGATAGTCTCTTACTGATTTGCCGTTATCATTTTGGGGTTATGCATTAGAAACAGCTGCATTCACTTTAAATAGGGCACCATCAAAATCCGTTGAGAAGACACCATACGAACTGTGGTATGGCAAAAGGCCAAAGTTGTCGTTTCTTAAAGTTTGGGGATGTGATGCTTATGTCAAAAAGCTTCAGCCTGAAAAGCTGGAACCCAAAGCGGAAAAGTGCGTCTTCATAGGTTACCCAAAAGAGACAGTTGGGTACACCTTCTATCTCAAATCCGAGGGCAAAGTGTTTGTTGCTAAGAACGGAACTTTTCTCGAGAAGGAGTTTCTCTCGAGAGAATTGAGTGGGAGGAAGATAGAACTTGACGAGGTTGTCGAACCTCTCATCCCTCTGGATGGTGGCGCAGGGCAAGGGGAAACCTCTGTCGTTGCGACGCCGGTTGAGGAGGAAGTTAATGATGATGATCATGAAACTCCAGTTCAAGTTTCTGTTGAACCACGCAGGTCGACAAGATCACGCGCTGCTCCAGAGTGGTACGGTAATCCCGTCTTATCAATCATGCTGTTAGACAACAATGAATCTGCAAATTATGAAGAAGCAATGGTGGGCCCAGATTCCAACAAATGGCTAGAAGCCATGAAATCCGAGATAGGATCCATGTATGAGAACAAAGTGTGGACTTTGGAGATACTGCCTGAGGGCCGCAAGGCTAGTCAGAACAAATGGATCTTTAAGAAGAAGACGGACGCTGACGGTAATGTGACCGTTTATAAAGCTCGACTTGTGGCAAAGGGTTTTTCACAAGTTCCAGGAGTTTACTACGATGAGACCTTCTCACCCGTAGCGATGCTTAAGTCCGTCAGAATCATGTTGGCAATAGCTGCATTTTTCGATTATGAAATCTCGCAGATGGATGTCAAAACGGCGTTCCTTAACGGTTTCCTTAAGGAAGAGTTGTATATGATGCAACCCGAAGGTTTTGTCGATCCTAAAAATGCTGACAAGGTGTGCAAGCTCCAGCGATCCATTTATGGACTGGTGCAAGCATCTTGGAGTTGGAACAAACGCTTTGATGAGGCGATCAAAGCATTTGGGTTTATACAAGTGGTTGGAGAATCCTGTATTTACAAGAAAGTGAGTGGGAGCTCTGTGGCGTTTCTAATATTATATGTGGATGACATATTACTGATTGGAAACAACGTAGAGCTTTTGGAAAGCATAAAAGGTTACTTGAATGAAAGTTTCTCTATGAAGGACCTAGGAGAAGCTGCTTACATTCTAGGCATTAAGATCTATAGGGATAGATCAAAACGCCTGATAGGACTTTCACAAACCACATACCTTGATAAAGTTTTGAAGAGGTTCAAAATGGAACATTCCAAGAAAGGGTTCTTGCCAGTGTTACAAGGTACGAGATTGAGTAAGACTCAGTGCCCGGCAACTGATGAAGATAGAGAGCATATGCGCTCCGTCCCCTATGCTTCAGCCATAGGTTCTATCATGTATGCGATGTTGTGCACTAGACCGGATGTTAGCCTAGCCATAAGTATGGCAGGTAGGTTCCAGAGTAATCCAGGAGTGGATCACTGGACAACGGTCAAGAATATCCTGAAGTACCTGAAAAGGACTAAGGAGATGTTTCTCGTGTATGGAGGTGACGAAGAGCTCGCCGTAAAAGGTTACGTCGATGCAAGCTTTGACACAGATCCGGACGACTCTAAGTCGCAAACCGGATACGTATTTATTCTTAATGGGGGTGCAGTAAGCTGGTGCAGTTCCAAGCAAAGCGTCGTAGCAGATTCTACATGTGAAGCAGAGTACATGGCTGCCTCGGAGGCGGCTAAGGAGGGTGTCTCGATGTGGTGCCAAGTGCACTGGATCCAATAACCTTGTTCTGTGACAACACTGGTGCCATTGCCTTAGCAAAGGAACCACGGTTTCACAAGAAGACCAGACACATCAAACGACGCTTCAACCTCATCCGCGACTACGTCGAGGAAGAGGACGTAAATATATGCAAGGTGCACACGGATCTGAATGTAGCAGACCCGCTGACTAAACCTCTTCGACGGCGAAAACATGATCGACACCAAAACTGTATGGGTGTTAGATTTATTACAATGTAATTCACATGGTGATGTGAGGGCTAGATTATTGACTCTAGTGCAAGTGGGAGACTGTTGGAATTATGCCCTAGAGGCAATAATAAATGTATAGTTATTATTATAATTCCTGTATCAAGATAATAGTTTATTATCCATGCTATAATTGTATTGAATGAAGACTCATTTACATGTGTGGATACATAGACAAAACACCGTCCCTAGCATGCCTCTAGTTGGCTAGCCAGTTGATCGATGATAGTCAGTGTGTTCTGATTATGAACAAGGTGTTGTTGCTTGATAACTGGATCACGTCATTGGGAGAATCACGTGATGGACTAGACCCAAACTAATAGACGTAGCATGTTGATCGTGTTATTTTGTTGCTACTGTTTTCTGCGTGTCAAGTATTTATTCCTATGACCATGAGATCATATAACTCACTGACACCGGAGGAATGCTTTGTGTGTATCAAACGTCGCAACGTAACTGGGTGACTATAAAGATGCTCTACAGGTATCTCCGAAGGTGTTAGTTGAGTTAGTATAGATCAAGACTGGGATTTGTCACTCCGTGTGACGGAGAGGTATCTCGGGGCCCACTCGGTAATACAACATCACACATAAGCCTTGCAAGCAATGTAACTTAGTGTAAGTTGCGGGATCTTGTATTACGGAACGAGTAAAGAGACTTACCGGTAAACGAGATTGAAATAGGTATGCGGATACCGACGATCGAATCTCGGGCAAGTAACATACCGAAGGACAAAGGGAATGACATACGGGATTATACGAATCCTTGGCACTGAGGTTCAAACGATAAGATCTTCGTAGAATATGTAGGATCCAATATGGGCATCCAGGTCCCGCTATTGGATATTGACCGAGGAGTCTCTCGGGTCATGTCTACATAGTTCTCGAACCCGCAGGGTCTGCACACTTAAGGTTCGACGTTGTTTTATGCGTATTTGAGTTATATGGTTGGTTACCGAATGTTGTTCGGAGTCCCGGATGAGATCACGGACGTCACGAGGGTTTCGGGAATGGTCCGAAAACGAAGATTGACATATAGGATGACCTCATTTGATTACCAGAAGGTTTTCGGAGTTACCGGGAATGTACCGGGAATGACGAATGGGTTCCGGGAGTTCACCGGGGGGGGCAACCCACCCCGGGGAAGCCCATAGGCTTTGGGGAGAAACACCAGCCGTTAGTGGGCTGGTGGGACAGCCCCAAGGGGGCCTATGCGCCAAGAAAAGGAAATCAAAGGAAAAGAAAAAAAAGGAGGGAGGAAGTGGGAAGGGAGGGGGACTCCTCCCACCAAACCAAGTCCAACTCGGTTTGGGGGGGGGGAGTCCTCCCCCCTTGGCTCGGCCGACCCCTTGAGGGTCCCTTGGACCCCAAGGCAAGGTCCCCCTCCCTCCTACTATATATACGGAGCTTTTAGGGCAGATTTGAGACGACTTTCTCACGGCTGCCCGACCACATACCTCCATAGTTCTTCCTCTAGATCGCGTTTCTGCGAAGCTCGGGCGGAGCCCTGCTGAGACAAGATCATCACCAACCTCCGGAGCGCCGTCACGCTGCCGGAGAACTCTTCTACCTCTCCGTCTCTCTTGCTGGATCAAGAAGGCCGAGATCATCGTCGAGCTGTACGTGTGCTGAACACGGAGGTGCCGTCCGTTCGGTACTAGATCGTGGGACTGATCGCGGGATTGTTCGCGGGGCGGATCGAGGGACGTGAGGACGTTCCACTACATCAACCGCGTTCTCTAACGCTTCTGCTGTACGATCTACAAGGGTACGTAGATCACTCATCCCCTCTCGTAGATGGACATCAGCATGATAAGTCTTCGTGCGCGTAGGAAAATTTTTGTTTCCCATGCGACGTTCCCCAACAGGTAGGGGCTTCCTAACCGGCCAAAGGGATTTGGCCATATCACCTCTAGCCGGTAGGGGGTTCCCAGCCGCCAGAGGGAGTTGTGATTTTCCGTTAAGGTAGAAGGCAAAGGAGTAGGCTCGATGAGCCTACCCCGGGGTTATCCCCTCGTCAGTAGTCCCCGAAGCAGGGGAGGCCTCGCCGACTTGAGTTGTTTGCTATTGATCTCATTTAGTTGCCTGCGACAGGAGGCGCCGGCTCAGAAGCCGGATGGCTTCCAAGGAACGCCTCGGCTTCACTGCAAGTTGCGCATGTTGCGCCACATGCCAGGCCCTGGCCTGACGTGATGATGATTTGATCAGATGACGGGACTAGACGTGAGCCCTGGGTCCTGCCACAACGCCCCCTCGGCCTCCGCATGAAGGATCCTTTGCGGATTTACTCCTCGACGGTTAGGATCCAAGGGGCGTTAATGTGTTCGTAATAATCGGGGGAGGTGGGCGTCGTGCGCACCGGATCCCCTCCCCACGATCCATCGTGCGGGTTTAAATGGGGTGCGGGAGAACTGAGGAGGCCATTCGCCCCCTTCTCGCCCCGCACCTGCGCCCCTTCCTTCCCGGAGCTCAGAGAAAGAAGAAGCCTTGCTTCGTCTTCTCCATCGCCCAGGCCATCTCCACTAGCCGCATCTAGGGGTGCCCCAGCCTTCGTCGTCCGCCGCCATGTCGAGCAGTGCCCCTAAGAAGGGACAACACAACGGCTGTTGGGTAACGTAGCATAAATTCAATATTTTCCTATGCCATATTCAGATCTTCCTATGGAGAGACCAGCAACGAGAGAGGGGACAGTGCATCGTCATATGAAGATCGCTAAGCGGAAGCGTTGCTAGAACGCTGTTGATGGAGTCGTACTCGCGGCGATTCAGATCCCGATGTGATTCCGATCTAGTGCCGAACCACGGGACCTCCGTGTTAAACACACGTGCAGCCCGGTGACGTCTGTTGCACCTTAATCCAGGAAGTAGGAGGGAGAGGTTGGGTAAGATCTCCGGCAGCACGATGGCGTGGTGTCGATGGAGAGACGAGGTCTCCTGGCAGGGCTTCGCCAAGCACTGTGGGAGAGGAGGAAGAAGAGGGACACGGCTGCGCCGAGGGAGAGATCAACTTGTGTCTCCAACAGCCCCAAACCCCTCTCTATTTATAGGTGGAGAGGGGAGGGGTGCGCCACCTCTAGTGTTCCCAACCTAGTGGTGGCCGCAGCCCAGATGGGAGAGGGGGGCGGCGGCCAGGGCAGGAGAGGGGGTGGCGCACCCCCTGGTGGGCCTTAGGCCCACCAGTGCCTAGTGTCCCCCCTTTCCTCTCTGATGCGCCATGGGCTGGGTGTGGGGGCGCACCAGCCCACCCACGGGCTGGTTCCCTCCCACACTTGGTACATATAGCCTTCCGGGGCTTGTGGCCCCTCCTGTGGGCATCTGGAACCCTTCCGGTGGCCCGACACTTTGCCGCTGGTGCCCTAAACATTTCCGGCATCCAAACCCATCCATCCTATATATCAATCTTTACCTCTAGACCATTCCGGAGCTCTTCGTGATGTCCAGGATCTCATCCGGGACTCCGAACAACTTTCGGTAACCTCGTATAACAATTCCCTATAACCCTACCGTCATCGAACCTTAAGTGTGTAGACCCTACAGGTTCGGGAGGCATGCAGACATGACCGAGACACTCTCCGGCCAATAACCATCAGCGGGATCTGGATACCCATGGTGGCTCCCACATGTTCCACGATGATCTCATCGAATGAACCACGATGTCAAGGATTCAATCAATCCCGTATACAATTCCCTTTGTTTGTCGGTATAGAACTTGCCCGAGATTTGATCGTCCGTATACCCATACCTTGTTCAACCTCGTTACCGGTAAGTCTCTTTACTCGTTCCGTAGCACATCATCCCGTGACTAACTCCTTAGTCACACTGAGCTCATTATGATGATGTTCTACCGAGTGGTCCCAGAGATACCTCTCTATCACACGGAGTGACAAATCCTGATCTCGAATCGTACCAACCCAACAGACACTTTCGGAGGTACCCATAGTGCACCTTTATAATCACCTAGTTACATTGCAACGTTTGATACACCCAAAGAACTCCTATGGTATCCAGGAGTTGCACAATCTCACGGTCGAAGGAAAAGATACTTGACATTAGAAAAGCGTTAGCATACGAAGAACACGATCTATTGCTATGCTTAGGATTGGGTCTTGTCCATCACATCATTCTCCCAATGATGTGATCCCTTTATCAATGACATCTAATGTCCATGATCAGGAAACCATGATCATCTATTGATCAACGAGCTAGATAACTAGAGGCTTGCTAGGGACACATTGTGATCTATTTATTCACACATGTATTATTGTTTCCTGTTAATAGCATTATAGCATGAATAATAGACGATTATCATGAACACGGAAATATGATAATAACCATTTTATTATTGCCTCTAGGGTATATTTCCAACAGTCTCCCACTTGCACTAGAGTCAGTAATCTAGTTACATTGTGATGTATCGAACACCCATAACATTGTGGTGTTGATCATGTTTTGCTCGAGGAAGAGGTTTAGTCAACGGGTCTGCAATATTCAGATTCGTGTGCACTTTACAAATATCTATTACTCCTCTCTGGACCTGGTCCTGGATGGAGTTGTAGCGGCGTTGGATGTGCTTGGTCTTCCGGTGAAATCTGGGCTCCTTGGATATGGCAATGGCTCTAGTGTTATCACAGAAGAGTGTCATCGGACCCGACGTGCTTGGAACCACTCCAAGGTCGGTGATGAGATCCTTCGTCCAAATCCCTTCATGAGCCGCTTCTGAAGCAGCTATGTACTCCGCTTCACATGTAGATGCTGCCACGACCTTTTGCTTGCTGCTGCACTAGCTCACTGCCCCGCCATTCAAAACATACACGTATCTGGTCTGTGACTTAGAGTCATCCAAATCTGTGTCGAAGCTAGCATCAGCGTAACCCTTTACGAGGAGCTCTTCGTCACCTCCATAAACAATAAACATCTCCTTAGTCCTTTTCACGTACTTAAGGATATTCTTGACCGCCGTCCAGTGTTCCATACCGGGATCACTTTGGTACCTGCCTACCAAACTTATGACAAGGTTTATATCATGTCTGGTACATAGCATGGCATACATTAGAGAGCCTACGACTGAAGCGTAGGGGACAATACTCATCTTCGCTCTATCTGCTCCTGTGGTCGGTGACTGAGTCTTACTCAATCTCATACCTTGCAAAACAGGCAAGAACCCCTTCTTTGAGTTTTCCATATTGAACTTGTTCAATATCTTGTCAAGGTACATACTTTGCGAAAGATCTATGAGGCATCTCGATCTATCTCTATAGATCTTGATACCTAATATGTATGCAGCTTCTCCAAGGTCCTTCATTGAAAAACTCTTGTTCAAGTAGGCCTTTATGCTCTCCAATAACTCTATATTATTCCCCATCAATAATATGTCATCCACATATAGTATGAGGAAAGCTACAGAGCTCCCACTCACTTTCTTGTACAGACAGGCTTCTCCATAAACCTGTACGAACCCAAACGCTTTAATCACCTCATTAAAGCGAATGTTCCAACGCCGAGATGCTTGCACCAGCCCATAGATGGAGCGTTGGAGCTTGCATACCTTGTTAACACTCTTAGGATCGACAAAACCTTCTGGTTGCATCATATACAACTCTTCCTTAAGATACCTGTTAAGGAACGCTGTTTTGACGTCCATTTGCCAAATTTCATAATCATGAAAAGCGGCAATTGCTAACATGATTCAAGCTTTGTAAACGGTCACATTACCGTTTGCGTCAGTCTTCTTTTTGAAGATCCATTTATTTTCTATGGCTCGCCGATCATCGGGAAAGTCCACCAAATCCCATACTTTGTTCTCATACATGGACCCTATCTCGGATTTCATAGCCTCAAGCCATTTGTTGGTATCCGGGCCTGTCATTGCTTCTTCATAGTTCGAAGGTTCACCGTTGTCTAACAACATGATTTCCATCACAGAGTTGACATACCACTCTGGTGCGGATCATACCCTTCTGGACCTTCATGGTTGAGTAGCAACTTGTTCCGAAGCTTCATGATCATCATCATTAACTTCCTCTCCAGCTGGCGTAGGCGCCACAGGAACAATTTCCCGCGTTGCGCTATTCTCCGGTTCGAGAGGGGGTGTAATTACATCATCAAGTTCTACTTTCCTCCTACTTACTTTTTTCGAGAGAAACTCTTTCCCTAGAAAGGATCCGTTCTTGGCAACAAAGGTTTTACCTTCGGATCTATGATGGAAGGTATACCCAATAGTTTCCTTAGGGTATCCTATGAATACACATTTCTCCACTTTGGGTTCGGGCTTTTCTGGTTGAAGTTTCTTCACATAAGCATTGCAGCCCCAAACTTTTAGAAATGACAACTTAGGTTTCTTGCCAAACCATAGTTCATACGGGGTCGTCTCAACGGATTTAGACGGTGCCCTATTTAAAGTGAATGCTGTAGTTTCCAATGCGTATCCCCAAAATGATAGCGGTAAGTCAGTAAGAGACATCATAGATCGTACCATATCCAATAAAGTGCGATTATGACGTTCAGACACTCCGTTACATTGCGGTGTGCCACGCGGCGTCAGTTGTGAAACCATTCCACACTTCCTTAGGCGTGTGCCAAACTCGTGACTCAAATATTCTCTTCCACGATCAGATCGTAGACACTTTATTTTTCTGTCACGTTGATTCTCAACCTCACTCTGAAATTCCTTGAACTTTTCAAACGTCTCAGATTTGTGCTTCATCAAGTACATATACCCATACCTACTCAAATCATCGGTGAGAGTGAGAACATAACGATAGCCACCACGAGCTTCAACATTCATTGGACCACACACATCAGTATGTATTATTTCCAATAAGTCGGTTGCTATCTCCATTATTCCTGAGAATGGAGTATTAGTCATCTTGCCCATGAGGCACGGTTCGCATGTGTCAAATGATTCAAAGTCAAGAGACTCTAATAGTCCATCAGTATGGAGCTTCTTCATGCGCTTAACACCGATATGACCAAGGCGGCAGTGCCACAAGTATGTGGGACTATCATTATCAACTTTACAGATGTTGGTACTCACACTATGAATATGTGTAACATCACGATCGATATTCATCAAGAATGAACCATTCACCAGCGGAGCATGACCATAAAACATATCACTCGTATAAATAGAACAACCATTATTCTCTGACTTAAATGAGTAGCCGTCTCGCATTAAGCAAGACCCTGATACAATATTCATGCTCAAAGCTGGTACTAAATAACAATTATTAAGGTTTAAAACTAATCCCGATTGTAGATGTAGAGGCAGCGTGCCGACGGCGATCACATCGACCTTGGAGCCATTCCCGACGCGCATCGTCACCTCGTCCTTGGCCAGTCTCCGCTTATTCCGCAGTTCCTGCTTTGAGTTGCAAATGTGAGCAACAACACCGGTATCAAATACCGAGGAGCTACTACAAGCGCTGGTAAGGTACACATCAATAACATGTATATCATATATACCTTTAATGTTGCCGGCCTTCTTGTCAGCTAAGTACTTGGGGCAATTTCGCTTCCATTGACCTTTTCACTTGCAATAGAAGCACTCAGTCTCAGGCTTGTGTCCATTCTTTTTCTTCTTCCCGGTATCTGGCTTACCAAGCGGCAATGGCTTTGCCGTCTTTCTTGAAGTTCTTCTTACCCTTTCCCTTCTTGAAACTAGTGGTCTTATTGACCATCAACTCTTGATGCTCTTTCTTGATTTCTACTTCTGCAGACTTCAGCATCGAGTACAACTCGGGAATGTTCTTCTCCATCCCTTGCATGTTGTAGTTCAGCACAAAACCTTGGTAGCCTAATGGGAGATACTGGAGGATTCTATCAATTACAGCGTCATCCAGAAGTTCAACTCCAAACGAAGTCAGACGACTATGTAACCCAGACATTCTGAGTATATGCTTGATACGTCTCCAACGTATCTATAATTTATGATGGTTTCATGCTAATATCTTGTCAAACTTTGGATGTTTTGTATGCCTTTTATATATTTTTTGGGACTAAATTATTAACTCAATGCCAAGTGCCTGTTCCTGTTTTTTCCATGTTTTGACCCCTTTCACAGGAGATTTTGAAACAGAGTCCAAACGGAAGAAAATCCCCGAAAAGATTTTTTCTGGAACGGAAGAAGATTGGCAAGTTTGAGAGCCAAGGGAGGGGGGCCTCAGGGGCCCCACAAGCCCCCACCCCGCGGCCAGGGGGGAGCCCGCACCATCCAGGCTTGTGGGCCCCCTGGGCGGCCTTTTCCCTAGGGGTTGCGGCTATATATTCCCTAAAAATCCCAAAAAAATTAGGAGATAATGGAAAGAACTTTTCCGCCGCCGCAAGCTTCTGTCTGCACAAGATCCCATCTGGGGCACATTCTGGTGCCCTGGCGGAGGGGAGAATCGGATACGGAGGGCTTCTTCATCAACACCATGACCTCTCTGATGATGCGTGAGTAGTTCACCATCGACCTACAGGTCCATAGTTAGTAACTAGATGGCTTCTTCTCTCTCTTGGATCTTGAATACAAAGTTCTCCATGATCTTCATGGATATCTATCCGATGTAATGTTCTTTTGCGGTGTGTTTGTCGAAATCTGATGAATTGTGGATTTATGATCAAATTATCTATGAATCTCATTTGAGTTTCTTCTGATCTCTCTTATGCATGATTTCATATCCTTGTAATTCTCTTTGAGTTGTGGGTTTTGTCTAGCCAACTAGATCTATGATTCTTGCAATGGGAGAAGTGCTTGGTTTTGGGTTCATACCATGCGGTGACCTCACCCTGTGACAGAAGGGGTAGCGAGGCACGCATCGTGTTGTTGCCATCAAGGGCAAAAAGATGGGGTTTTCATCATTGGTTTGAGATTATCCTTCTACATCATGTCATCTTGCTTAAGGCGTTACTCTGTTTGTCAAGAACTCAATACACTAGATGCATGCTGGATAGCGGTCGATGTGTGGAGTAATAGTACTAGATGCAAAAAGTATTGGTCTACTTGTCTCAGACGTGATGCCTATATGTATGATCATTGCCTTAGATATCGTCATGACTTTGCGCGGTTCTATCAATTGCTCGATAGTAATTTGTTCACACACCGTAATACTTGCTATTTTGAGAGAAGCCTCTGGTGAACACTATGGCCCCCAGGGTCTACTCCACACCATATTTTTAGCCTTACACTTTTTACTTCGTTGCACTTTCCGCCTTCACATCTCACTTTGCAAACAATCTTGAAGGGACTGATAACCCCTTTGAAGCGTTGGGGGCAAGCTTGTTTGTGTTTGCGCAGGTACTCTGGACTTGATGAGACCCTCCTTCTGGATCGATACCTTGGTTCTCAAACTGGGGGAAATACTTACTCCTCGTGTGCTGCATCACCCTTTCCTCTTCAAGGGAAAAACCAACGCAAACCAGAGTAGTAACAAGAAGAATTCCTAGCGCCAAGGAAGGACTTTTGTTGCCGTAGTAGAAGAATTTCTGGCACTGTTGCCGGGGAGGAA
The DNA here is from genome assembly GCF_904849725.1 of Hordeum vulgare subsp. vulgare. NCBI lineage: Eukaryota > Viridiplantae > Streptophyta > Magnoliopsida > Poales > Poaceae > Hordeum > Hordeum vulgare. Next base: position 117,096,937 of record NC_058519.1, on the reverse strand, counting down.
GATCAAGTCAAGAACTCATCCAAGTAGGTGTTGCAAACTCATCTCTTGCATTTACTTTGTTTGCCAGTTGCCTCTCATTTTCCTCTCCCCCACTTCACCAATTTGGCTTTTCCGTTCGCCTTTTCGTTCACCATTTTTCTCGCCTTCTCTTTGTTTGCCTGTTTGCTTGCTTGCTTAAGTCACCATGAACGAAAATACCAAACTTTGTGACTTCTCGAATACTAATAATAATGATTTTATTAGTACTCCGATTGCTCCCGCCACTAGTGCGGAGTCATACGAAATCAATGCCGCTTTGCTGAATCTTGTTATGAAAGAGCAATTCTCTGGCCTTCCTAGTGAAGATGCCGCATCCCATCTCAATACCTTCATTGAGCTTTGCGATATGCAAAAGAAAAAAAGATGTGGATAATGACGTGATTAAATTGAAGCTTTTTCCTTTCTCGTTGCGAGATCGAGGAAAAACTTGGTTTTCTTCTTTGCCCAAAATTAGTATCGATTCTTGGGATAAGTGCAAAGATGCTTATATATCCAAGTATTTTCCGCCAGCTAAGATTATCTCTCTCCGTAATGATATCATGAATTTCAAGCAACTTGATCATGAACATGTTGCACAATCTTGGGAGAGAATGAAATTAATGATTAGAAATTGTCCCGCTCATGGCTTGATTCTTTGGATGATTATTCAAATCTTTTACGCTGGCTTGAATTTCGCTTCTAGAAATATCTTGGACTCCGCTTTAGGTGGAACGTTCATGGAAATCACATTAGGGGAAGCCATAAAGCTCTTAGACAACACCATGACAAACTACTCTCAGTGGCACACTCAAAGGTCACCTACTAGTAAAAAAGTACACGCTATAGAAGAAATTAGCTCGTTAAGTGCTAAGACGGATGAGTTAATGAATTTGGTTGCTAGTAGAAGTGCTCCTGTGGATCCTAATGATATTCCCTTGTCTTCTTTGACTGATAGTAGCAACGCTAGCTTGGACGTTTATTTTGTTGGTAGGAATAACTTTGGCAACAACAATGCTTTTAGACGAAACTATGTTCCTAGGCCTTTTCCTAGTAACTCCTCTAATAATTTTGGATATTCCTACAACAATACTCATGGAAATTACAATAAATTATCCTCTGATCTAGAGAGTAATATCAAAGAGTTCATCAACTCGCAAAAAAATATCAATGCGTCCATAGAGGAAAAGCTACTCAAAATTGACGATTTGGCTAAGAGCGTTGATAGAATGTCTAGTGATGTTGATGCTTTGAAAATTAGATGTGCTCCTCCCAAAATCAACATCGATGAATCTTTGAAAGCTATGCGTGTTTCCATGATTGAAAGCCAAGAAAGAACCGCCCAAATTCGTGCTAGACATGAATGGCTTAAAAAGGCGTGTTCTCGTGATGAGAATCACGAAGATCTTAAATTGCTTGGTGTGACTCCCATTGAATCTTTGTTTTCTTGTGTCAAACCTAATAATTATGGGGCTGGATATGAATCCACTTTGGTTGAAAAGTGCCCCGATGATTCGGAGTGCATCTATCTTGATGCTAAAAGCATTAAAAGTGGAGTAGAAGATGTTAAAACTTTTAGTAGTAATGAAATTACTACCGTGGATTTCAAGGAATTCAATTATGATAGTTCCTCCTTGATTGAATGCATTTCTTTGATGCAATCCATGTTAAACTCTCCACACGCTTATAGCCAAAACAAAGCCTTTACCGATCATATCGTCGAAGCCATGATAAAATCTCTTGATGAGAAACTTGAATTGGAAGTCTCTATCCCTAGAAAGCTTCATGATGAGTGGGAACCTACCATCAAAATCAAAATCAAGAACTATGAATGCAATGCTTTGTGTGATTTGGGTGTTAGTGTTTCTGCGATTCCAAAGTCTTTATGTGATGTTCTGGGTTTTAATGAGATTGAAGAGTGTTCTCTTAATTTGCATCTTGCTGATTCTACTGTCCAGAAACCCATGGGAAGGATCAATGATGTTCTTATTATTGCAAATAGGAACTATGTACCCGTGGATTTCATTGTGCTTGACATTGATTGCAATCTTACATCCCTATTATTCTTGGTAGACCTTTCCTAAGGACTATCGATGCTATCATCGATATGAAGGAAGGGAATATTAGATTGCAATTTCCTTGAAGGAAGGGCATGGAACACTTTCCTAGAAAGAAAATAGGATTGCCTTATGAATCCATGATGAGGGCCACTTATGGTTTGAGCACCAAAGACGACGATACGTGACTCTATCGCTTTTATGCCTAGGTAAGGGCGTTAAACAATAGCGCTTGTTGGGAGGCAACCCAATGAATTTATCTTTTTATTTCTGTTTTGTTGCGTCCACACTTTCATAATTACGTTGTGATTGTGTTTTTTGTGTTTCTTTTTGTGTTTGAGCCAAGCAAAACCTTAATGACTAGTCTCGGTAAAGGTTGTTTGATCCTGCTGGAAAAAGACTGAAACTTTTCGCTCACGAGATGATTTTGCATTTTTATTCAGAAAGAAATTTTGAGTTGATTCTTTTTGCTGCTAGTAGATATGCTTTTTGCACAGACCTTCATAATGTTTCAGATTTTTTGAGGTACCAGAAGTGTACGAAGTATAGAGATTGCTACAGACCGGTCTATTTTGACAAATTCTGTTTTTGTTGAGTTGGTTGCTTGTTTTGATGAAACTATGGTTAGTATCGGGGGGTACTAGCCATGGAAAAGTGAGAATACAGTAGCCCAACATCAATATAGATAGAATTCAAGATTTCTATAGTACCAAAAGCAATGGTAGTTTGTTTTCTTGTGCTAATGTTATCACGAGTTTCTGTTGAAGTTTTGTGTCGTGAAGTTTTCAAGTTTTGGGTGATGTTCTTATGGACGATGAGATAAGGAGTGGAAAGAGATCAAGCTTGGGGATGCCCAAGGCATACCAAGACAAATTCAAGGACATCAAAAAGCCTAAGCTTGGGGATGCCTCGGGATGGCATCCCCTCTTTCATCTTCAATCCATCGGTAACATTACTTGGAGCTATATTTTTATTCACCACATGATATGTGTTTTGCTTGGAGCGTCTTGTATCATAGGAGTCTTTTCTTTTGGTTGTGTAACAATCATCCTTTCTAGACACCTTTTTTGAGAGAGAGAGACATGCACTCATCGTGATTTTGCTAGAATGCTCATAGTTTGTAACATCCCAATTTTCCTAATTGGGAATGTTTTACATTGTAGCTAAGCATCTATGCATATTGATTGAAATAAATTTAGCACGTGATTTCCTTCGTCTTTTGATTTGCATTCCCATCTTTTTCCTCGCACGAGAAATGCCCGGAGAAATACTCTCTTGCACGCAAGAGAGAGAGCGGAGGAAAATGACCCTCCAAAGTGCGGGCAATTTTTGAAATATTTGAGACAATAAAAACAAAGTTTATTTGCCAAAATATTTGCAAAAGAAAATAAAGCAATTTAGGGAATTTCTGAAAAAAAAACATTTTTTTAAAGTTTTTATTTTTGCTTTGGAAAAATGTTATTCGGGTAGAGGATATTTTTCTGATTTTTTTGGTATATAATACCCTATACTAAATATTTTTATTTATTTCCTTTTATTCGCTTTTATTTTCTGTTTCGGAATAGGTTTAAAAAAATAGGAAAGTTTTAGCCGCCGCCCCGAGCGCATTATAAGGCCATGGGCCGAATCTCCACCGCCACGGAATGAATCCCTTAATTGCCGGCCGACCGACCCTGCCGCACCCGCCTCTCTCCCACTGCCGCTGGGCCCCACTGGCCGAGCCACTCCACCCCGTCGGCCATCTCCTTCCTCCTTCCAAAAATTTCTGCCCGAGACCGAGCCAGTCCGAGGAACTCGGGATTCCTTCCCCGATCCTATCTCCCCCTTCCTTTCCTTCACCCTCCCTGGCCTATAAGTACCCCCGCCCCCGGCCGCCCCCGTTCCCACCCCGTCCTCGACGAGCCGCCGCCCGAGCCGCCCCTGCCGCAACCATCGGAGCCGAAGCTCCTGCACCTTCGGCTGCCCCCCTGGGAGCAGCACCCGAGCCGCTCCCCGCTCCGCCCGACGCCTCCCCTCGGTGGAGGACTGCCGCCGCCGCTGCCCCGTCCTCTCCACCGCCCCCCGGAGCCCCTCCCCCTCGCCGGCGACCACCTTCCTCGCCGGAGTAGCCTCCCACAGCCACGGTAGACTCTCTCTTCCCTATGTTGTTTTTCCTTTTTCTTTTGTAGCCCTTAGATCCTTATTAGATGGTGTAGATTAGATCCTAGTTTACCTATTCGGTTTAGATTAGAAAACCGGCGATTTTTAATTCACTTATTCATTTAGCCAGCAAGTTTTACTAGCCCTCGGCCATTTGCTCCTAACGTTGCAACAAACGCCCCCGCAACCTATCACAACACGCCACGTCTACCCCCTATTTGTTAGCTAGTTAGCTTCATTTTTTCTGTCTAATTGCAAAAACAGAAACGTTTTTGTTTTGTTTTGGCCACAACTTTTGATCCCGAAGTCCAATGATATTGATTCTTGTTCCAGTAGACTCCAATTGTTCTGTAGTTTTTAAAAACATATAATTTGTCTATGTTTGAAATTTTCAAATATAAGTTAGATCAGATTTAGTTTAAACCTTGTTTTGCCTATTCCAAGAGTTCAAAAAATGATTTTGAGTTGATTCTTTTTGCTACTGCTTCCTAGTGATTATATATTACTGTGGTAGAAGTTTCAAAAATTTTAAAGTATTTTTACTGGTGTTTCTAACAGAAACAAGTTTCTTCCATAACGACACGTGATGAATTCTTTTACTTAGGCATTAGCAAATCCTTACTTGTGATGTTATTTTTACTTGTGGCTTGATTGAAGTGCTTATGGTGTGTTTAGTGTCTGTATCGGTAGATCATCCGGAGTGCGAAGCGTGTTACTTAGAAGCGCTCGAGCAAGACAACTATCATCAAGGCAAGTCATTTTGATCATGTTATTTTCCTATGTTTTCGATGCATGGTAGTTCACCTTTCTTTGCCCAATTGCATGCTGCCTAGGTACTTGGAAATTTTAGTATAGATTGTAGTATCATGTGGTAGGCACACAACAACCCCGATACTTGGCCCCGGGACGACAAAATTCATATTGCTATGCTTGAGTAGACGGGATTTCGGTTGAGTGCATAACACGAGTGATGCGAGGTTGATTAAATAATCAAGACCGGTTAAGACAAGATTTTCAAGACCTCGGACGCAATGCAACTCTGGGTGAAGGACGGTTGATCGGCTCCCTCGAGAACCCAGTGGATGACCCGGGATGCTGGAGAGGCCATGTCATCCTGCGGAAAGCTTCACCCAGGCTCGAAGAGACGGACGGAGACTTCAAGACTCAAGGCTTACCTGCACAGCCACAAGTCATTATGGGCTCTGGCTTGGTTGGACAACGCGGCGACTCTGGACAGGCGGTGCTAGCAGATGTAGAAGGACGGTAGGAATGGATGGGCACCGACAGGGATTCAGAGGGACCCGTTGAAAGACCATGTTTTGATCATCCGGTCTTCAAACACCCTGAAGTGCGATGACAAACCCGGAGGCGATCAAATCTTGTGGGGAACGTGTGCAAAACTCTGCAGAGTACCCAACCTAATCGATTAGCCGTGTCCATGGTCATGGACAACTTGAGCCGAAGGCATTGAATTTCTACTGAAGTCTCGACACAACTTAATAATGATGTGGGTGTTAACAACTATTCGGGTACGAGAATTGGTTGGCGGAACCATCTCTTTAACAACAAACAATGTAGTAATACCTTGCTTCCAACCTCTCTTGTTGTAGGATAAAACTGGCTTTATGCAAAACTTAGCCCCACTGGCCAAATATGCATGTAGAGATAGTTGATTATTATTTTTACTCCTCTCTTTGATGACTTGCCGGCATATTCAATATGCTGACCTACACGACTGCAACGTATCATGTTGCAGAGTACTTTTCCGACCAGGAGTGAGGCTACGATCTACGCTCAGCGACATGCCCTTGGAGTCGGATGGACTCGTCTACCTGATGCTTCCGCTAGTCTTCGTTAGATATCTCATGAGATGGCCTTCAGCCACTTTATTGTAATCCTTTATTGTAATAAAGTACTCTTTATGAGATTTCGATTAATAAAGCTGTGTGATTGAACTCTTGAATATATACATTATGTACTGAGTGTGTACCAGCATGATCTTGGGATGGTACGGAAACACCAGAGGCTTGACTCGTTGTGAGTCGGGTCGCTACAGAAATGGTATTCAGAGCACACGCTGACCTTAGGATGTAACCTCTAGGAATGGAAAAGCCTTAGGAAGAAAACTATTTTCTCTTATGTCTATAAATCTTCTATTTCCTCTTCTGATCATTTCTGACTTCTCTCCGATTTTCCAATGTTTAGATGGCCACCTTCATCCCTGTTAAGTTCACGGAGTTTTGCCAGCCCGACGCCACTATGCCGTTCGGAAAGGAGCTGGTGCAGATCACCAAGGATTTGAGGATTGCTCTGCCGACTATCACAGGGAAGCCAACTTCGTCTTACCCGGAGGATTCACGCTACAGGATCGAGGTGCACGTTCCCGGAAGGACATTCCAGCCGCGCACTGAGCTGATGGATTTCAAGTGCATCGCACCCAACTGGATTCTCGGAAGGGACATGGCGATCCATTGTGCCCTCGGACGTATCAAGGAAGAATACAAAGGCTGCCCTATTTCTCCAGACCTATTCACCGTATCCCGGAGAAACGAAGACGGAGAAATCATCTCAAGAAAGACTAAGGACGCTCTCTTGTCTTATGCTCAGACCTTGGAGAAGCACAGCGGGACTCTGGAGCATCGTGTGATCAAGGACGCCAGGAAGATCAAGCAATTGTCACTCTGCGAGCTTGAACTCGAAGAAGCAGCCCGGGAAGCCCACTATGAACATGAACTGGAGGCGAAGGACTTTCTGGAGCGGATCGAGAAGCTGAAGACTCGAGTTGCATACCTGGAGGAGGAACTGGACATGGGCGAGAACCTTCATCCCGAAGGAGACGTAGCCCCCTTGATCAGCAACGACGAGGACTATGAAGAAAGCTCCACCGAAGGACCCATCACCATGCCTTTCTGAGGAGGACCCTTAGACTAGACCACCAAATTTACTTTATCGTTATACGTTTAGGCCGATGTTTAGGATTATCGAATTTTGTATCCCCGTGTGAACCTTTGTGATGATATTGAATAAAATGTGTGGTGTGATACTTGTGTGTTGCATTCATATGGGTAGTGTAATTACTCTTAGACCATTGTTCTATGCTAATCTCACCCCTCTACAAACATCAGATGCCTCCGAGACGCACCCCTGAGTCCAACTTTCCGCCGGAACTCACCCAGTTGATCCAGCAACAAAACACCCTGATGCAGCTGATCATCCAGAACCAGAACAATAACAACAACCATCATCCACCCCAGGCTGACAATCTCACCCGTCTCCTGAGGTTGAACCCTCCAACTTTCTCCAGCAGCATTGAGCCCATTGTGGCAGATGATTGGCTCCGCAAGATGGAGCGTGAACTTATCACTGCTGGTGTTACTGAAGCTGAGAAGGTGCGTTTTGCCGCGCATCAACTTGAAGGCCCTGCAGCTGCTTGGTGGGAGCACTACACCACCACTTACCCCATTGTTGGAGTCACTTGGGAGCAATTTAAGCAAGCCTTCCGCACCGCACATGTCTCAGCTGGTGCAATGAGTCTGAAGAAGCGTGAGTTTCGCAACTTACGCCAAGGGAATCGCTCTGTGGCCCAGTACGTCGATGAATTCAGCATGCTCGCCCGTTATGCACCTGGAGATGTGGCCAATGATGCGGCCAAGCAGGAAAAGTTCTTGGAGGGACTCAATGATGAGCTGAGCATTCAGTTGACTGTAGCCACCTTCAACAACTACCAGGAGCTGGTTGATAAGGCTCTCATCTTGGAGGGGAAACACCAACAGATGGAGAACCGCAAGCGAAAGTATGGGGTTGGAAAGTTCAACTCCGGCACTCAGTAGAAGCCTCTCTACACCCCCTATTCAGGGAATACCTGGACTGGATCCGGTAAGTTTGGAGGACACGTTCAGCATAACCACCTAGTGCACAACCATGGAGGCCATAACCATGGAGGAAATGGGAACCACCGCAACAACAACAACTTCAAGAATGGTGGTACTGGCACTCAGCAGCATTCAGCTCCAGCTCAGAAGGATCTGACTCACATCACCTGCTTCAAGTGTCAGAAGACGGGACACTATGCCACTGAATGTCCCCAGAACAAGCAGGGGAATGGAAACGACAACGGCAACTCTGCAGCAAAGAAGCCCAATCCTTTTCCTCGAGCTCAGGTGAACCACATTAATGTTGAAGAGGTCTATGATCACCCTGATACTGTGGTTGGTAGGTTTTTGCTAAATTCACATCCAGTATTGGTACTTTTTGATTCTGGTGCAACACATTCATTCATATCAAGGGTAGTTGTGGAAAAGTATAGTTTGCCAACTAGAACCCTCAGCCACCCTATTAAGGTCAGTTCCCCAGGAGGCATGATAACAGCCAGGATAGGATGCCATGCTTTGAGTCTCAACATCGGGAACCATAATTTTCCCACCGACCTCATCGTATTAGAGTCCCAGGGATTGGATGTAATCCTAGGCATGGATTGGTTGGCCAAGTATGAAGGGAATATTGATTGTGCCCTTAAGTCTATTTTGCTCACCACCCCCGAGCAGAAGCGGATTAAGTACTTGTCTCAGCGCCCGACACGGAGTAAGCGAGTAAACTCTCTCACGGGAGTAGTCCAGGAGGAAGTACCGATTGTACAGGAGTACCCAGATGTATTTCCGGAGGAATTGCCGGGCATGCCACCCGATAGAGAGATTGAGTTCTTGATTGAGCTATTACCCGGAACAACCCCGATATCCAAGAGACCCTATCGGATGCCTGCAAATGACTTGATAGAAATCAAGAAGCAAATTAAGGAGTTATTGGACAAAGGGTATATTCGCCCAAGTTCTTCACCTTGGGGAGCCCCAGTGCTCTTGGTTGAAAAGAAGGACAAGTCCTTGAGAATGGTTGTCGATTATCGTGCATTGAACGATGTGACCATCAAGAACAAGTACCCCTTGCCGATGATCAATGATCTGTTTGATCAGTTAGTTGGAGCTCGCGTATTCTCAAAGATCGATCTTCGATCCGGGTATCATCAGTTGAAGATTCGTGAACAGGATATACCCAAGACAACCTTCACCACTCGGTACGGCTTGTATGAGTACACGGTCATGTCATTTGATCTGACTAATGCTCCGGCATATTTTATGAATCTGATGAACAAGGTATTTATGGAATACTTGGACAAGTTTGTCGTGGTGTTCATCGATGACATACTGATATTCTCCAAGAACGAAGAGGAACACAAGGAACATCTGCGTCTAGTTCTGGAGAAACTTCGAGAGCATAAGCTATATGCAAAGTTTAGCAAATGTGAGTTTTGGTTGAAGGAAGTCGTATTTCTCGGACACATCATCTCAGGAGAAGGAATAGTAGTGGACCCTGCCAAGGTCGCAGCAGTCACCGAATGGGTAGCACCCACTTCAGTCAAGGAGATCCGCAGTTTCCTCGGACTTGCCGGATATTACCGGAGGTTCATTGAGAATTTCTCAAAGATTGCCAAGCCCATGACAGAGTTATTGAAGAAGGAATCCAAGTATATTTGGACTAAGGAATGTGAAACCAGTTTTCAAGAACTGAAGAAACGTCTTGTTGGAGCCCCAGTGCTGATATTGCCGAACATTCGGAAGGATTTCCAGGTTTACTGTGACGCTTCTCGTCAAGGACTCGGAGGAGTGCTCATGCAAGAAGGCAAAGTTGTAGCCTATGCATCCAGACAGCTCAGACCTCATGAGTTGAATTATGCCACACATGACTTGGAACTAGCAGCCGTAGTGCACGCTCTCAAGACCTGGAGACATTTCCTGATCGGAAATAGTTGTGATGTTTACACTGATCACAAGAGCCTGAAGTATATCTTCACGCAGAAGGAGTTGAACCTCAGACAGAGGCGGTGGCTAGAGTTGATCAAGGACTATGACATGAGATTGCATTATCACCCAGGCAAGGCAAATGTTGTAGCCGATGCATTGAGCCGCAAGAGTTATGTGAACACACTCACAGCTGGAGGATTACCCCAGGAGTTAGTCGATGACCTCCGAGAGCTCAAATTAGAAATAGTTCCAAGAGGATTTGTTGCCACTCTGGAAATTCAGTCCACTTTGACAGAAAATATCTGCGAAGCACAGAAATCAGACAAGGAGATAGCTGAGATTAAGCAGAAAATGGAAGACGGGAAGGCTAAAGGTTTTCGTGAGGATGAACACGGAACATTATGGCTTGAGGATCGCATCTATGTGCCCAATGATCCCGAACTCAGGAAGTTGATACTTCAGGAGGCCCATGATTCCCCGTACTCGATACACCCCGGCAACACCAAGATGTATCTGGATCTGAAAGAAAGTTTCTGGTGGACAGGATTGAAGAAAGACATTGCCGAGTTCGTAGCAATATGCGATGTTTGTCAGCGAGTAAAAGCCGAGCATCAGAAGCCAGCAGATTTGCTCCAACCTCTGCCGATACCCGAGTGGAAATGGGAAAAGCTTGGTATGGACTTCATCACATGATTACCCAGGACCCGTTCTGGCTATGATTCTATTTGGGTTGTGGTCGATCGTTTGACCAAGGTAGCTCACTTCATCCCGGTGAAGACTACTTACACGAGTGCCAAGCTGGCCAAGATATATATGACGAGGATCGTATGTCTGCACGGAGTACCGAAGAGCATTGTGTCAGATAGAGGGACTCAGTTCACATCAAAATTTTGGCACCAACTACATGAAACCTTGGGAACGAGATTGGAGTTTAGCACAACTTTTCACCCACAGACAGATGGACAGACCGAGAGAGTTAATCAGATTCTGGAGGACATGTTGAGAGCTTGCACACTAGACTATGGGTCTAGTTGGGATGACAATTTACCTTATGCCGAGTTCTCATACAACAACAGCTACCAGACCAGTCTGAAGATGGCCCCTTTCGAAGCTCTATACGGAAGGAGATGCAGAACACCGTTGATGTGGGGTGGAGTTGGAGACCGACAGCTTTTTGGTCCCGACCTTATCCGAGATTCTGAAGAGAAGGTCAAGCTAATTCGTGACCGACTCAAGATAGCTCAGTCCAGGCAGAAGAGTTATGCTGACAGCAAACGCAAGGAAGTAACGTACGAAGTGGGAGACCGAGCATATCTTCGGGTGTCTCCACTTCGAGGAATCAAGAGATTCGGTGTGAAAGGAAAATGAGCACCTCGTTTCATTGGCCCCTACAAAATTCTTGAACGTAGAGGCGAAGTTGCATACAAACTGGAACTGCCAGAAGGATTGTCCGGAGTTGATGATGTCTTTCATGTTTCCCAGTTGAAGAAATGCCACGCTGAGATGGCCGATGTTCCGTTGAGAGATACAGTGCCCCTAGAGGCCATACAGCTTGACAGTGATCTGACGTATGAGGAGAAACCCGTCAGGATTCTCAGACTGCCAACAGAGTTACCCGCAGCAAGATCATCAAGTTCTGCAAGGTGTTGTGGAGCCACCACACCGAGGAAGAAGCCACCTGGGAACGAGAAGAGGATCTTCGTCGAGACCACCCGCACCTGTTTTCTAGCCAACCCGACTCGAGGGCGAGATTCATCTTAAGGTGGGTAGGTTTGTAACATCCCAATTTTCCTAATTGGGAATGTTTTACATTGTAGCTAAGCATCTATGCATATTGATTGAAAGAAATTTAGCACGTGATTTCCTTCGTCTTTTGATTTGCATTTCCATCTTTTTCCTCGCACGAGAAATGCCCGGAGAAATACTCTCTTGCACGCAAGAGAGAGAGCGGAGGAAAATGACCCTCCAAAGTGCGGGCAATTTCTGAAATATTTGAGCCAAGAAATACAAAGTTTATTTGCCAAAATATTTGCAAAAGAAAATAAAGCAATTTAGGGAATTTCTGAAAAAAAACATTTTTTAAAAGTTTTTATTTTTGCTTTGGAAAAATGTTATTCGGGTAGAGGATATTTTCTGATTTTTTTGGTATATAATACCCTATAGTAAATATTTTTATTTATTTCCTTTTATTCACTTTTATTTTCTGTTTCGGAATAGGTTTAAAAAAATAGGAAAGTTTTAGCCGCCGCCCCGAGGGAATTATAAGGCCATGGGCCGAATCTCCACCGCCAGGGAATGAATCCCTTAATTGTCGGTCGACCGACCATGCCCCACCCGCCTCTCTCCCACTGCCGCTGGGCCCCACTGGCCGAGCCACTCCACCCCGTCGGCCATCTCCTTCCTCCTTCCAAAAATTTCTGCCCGAGACCGAGCCAGTCCCAGGAACTCGGGATTCCTTCCCCGATCCTCGCTCCCCCTGCCTTTCCTTCACCCCTCCCTGGCCTATAAGTACCCCCGCCCCCGGCCACCCCCGTTCCCACCCCGTCCTCGACGAGCCGCCGCCCGAGCCGCCCCTGCCGCAGCCACCGGAGCCGAAACTCCTGCACCTTCGGCTGCCCCCTGGGAGCAGCACCCTAGCCGCTCCCCGCTCCGCCCGACGCCTCCCCTCGGTGGAGGACTGCCGCCGCCGCCGCCCCGTCCTCTCCACCACCCCCTGGAGCGCCTCCCCCTCGCCGGCGACCACCTTCCTCGCCGGAGTAGCCTCCCACAGCCACGGTAGACTCTCTCTTCCCTCTGTTGTTTTTTTCTTTTTCTTTTGTAGCCCTTAGATCCTTATTAGATGGTGTAGATTAGACCCTAGTATACCTCTTCGGTTTAGATTAGAAAACTGGCGGTTTTTAATTCACTTATTCATTTAGCCAGCAAGTTTTACTAGCCCTCGGCCGTTTGCTCCTAACGTTGCAACAAACGCCCCCGCAGCCTATCACAACACGCCACGTCTACCCCCTATTTGTTAGCTAGTTAGCTTCATTTTTTCTGTCTAATTGCATAAATAGAAAAGTTTATGTTTTGTTTTGCCCACAACTTTTGATCCCGAAGTCCAATGATATTGATTCTTGTTCCAGTAGACTCCAATTGTTCTGTAGTTTTTAAAAACATATAATTTGTCTATGTTTGAAATTTTCAAATATAAGTTAGATCAGATTTAGTTTAAACCTTGTTTTGCCAATTCCAAGAGTTTAAAAAATGATTTTGAGTTGATTCTTTTTGCTACTGCTTCCTAGTGATTATATATTACTTTGTAGAAGTTTCAAAATTTTTAAAGTATTTGTACTGGTGTTTTTAACAGAAACAAGTTTCTGCCATCACGACGCGTGATGAATACTTTTACTTAGGCATTAGCAAATCCTTACTTGTGATGTTATTTTTACTTGTGGCTTGATTGAAGTGCTTATGGTGTGTTTTGTGTTTGTATCGGTAGATCATCCGGAGTGCGAAGCGTGTTACTTAGAAGCGCTCGAGCAAGACAACTATCATCAAGGCAAGTCATTTTGATCATGTTATTTTCCTATGTTTTCGATGCATGGTAGTTCACCTTTCTTTGCCCAATTGCATGCTGCCTAAGTACATGGAAATTTTAGTATAGATTGTAGTATCATGTGGTAGGCACACAACAACCTCGATACTTGGCCCCGGGACGACAAATTTCATATTGCTATGCTTGAGTAGACGGGATTTCGGTTGAGTGCATAACACGAGTGATGCGAGGTTGATTAAATAATCAAGACCGGTTAAGACAAGATTTTCAAGACCTCGGACGCAATGCAACTCTGGGTGAAGGACGGTTGATCGGCTCCCTGGAGAACCCAGTGGATGACCCGGGATGCTGGAGAGGCCATGTCATCCTGCGGAAAGCTTCACCCAGGCTCGAAGAGACGGACGGAGACTTCAAGACTCAAGGCTTACCTGCACAGCCACAAGTCATTATGGGCTCTGGCTTGGTTGGACAATGCGGCGACTCCGGACAGGCGGTGCTAGCAGATGTAGAAGGACGGTAGGAATGGATGGGCACCGACAGGGATTCAGAGGGACCCGTTGAAAGACCATGTTTTGATCATCCGGTCTTCAAACACCCTGAAGTGCGAGGACAAACCCGGAGGCGATCAAATCTTGTGGGGAACATGTGCAAAACTCTGCAGAGTGCCCAACCTAATCGATTAGCCGTGTCCATGGTCATGGACAACTTGAGCCGAAGGCATTGAATTTCCCCTGAATTCTCGACACAACTTAATAATGATGTGGGTGTTAACAACTATTCGGGTACGAGAATTGGTTGGCGGAACCATCTCGTTAACAACAAACAATGTAGTAATACCTTGCTTCCAACCTCTCTTGTTGTAGGATAAAACTGGCTTTATGCAAAACTTAGTCCCACTGGCCCAATATGCATGTAGAGATAGTTGATTATTATTTTTACTCCTCTCTTTGATGACTTGCCGGCATATTCAATATGCTGACCTACACGGCTGCAACGTATCATGTTGCAGAGTACTTTTCTGACCAGGAGTGAGCCTACGATCTACGCTCAGCGACATGCCCTTGGAGTCGGATGGACTCGTCTACCTGATGCTTCCGCTAGTCTTTGTTAGATATCTCATGAGATGGCCTTCAGCCACTTTATTGTAATCCTTTTTTGTAATAAAGTACTCTTTATGAGATTTCGATTAATAAAGATGTGTGATTGAACTCTTGAATATATACATTATGTACTGAGTGTGTACCAGCATGATCTTGGGATGTTACGGAAACACCAGAGGCTTGAATCGTCATGAGTCGGGTCGCTACATAGTGCTTCACTTATATCTTTTGAGCTAGCCACTTTTGCTCTTGTGCTTCACTTATATCTTTAGAGCACGGAGGTGCGTGATTTGGTAGTTGGCTTATGCTATGAAAGTAGTCCCAAATGTGATAGGTACCCAAAGATGATACAAAAACCTCCATCTTCATGTGCATTGAATAGAAAGAGAAGTTTTGATTCCTCTCAATTAGTTTTGGGACGTGGATTCGGTAATATTAAGAGCTATGTTAGTAGGGTGTTGTGTATCTAGAAATACTTGTGTTGAAGTTGGTAATTCCCGTAGCATGCACGTATGGTGAACCGCTATGATAGGAAGTCGGAGCATAATTGATCTATTGATTGTCATCCTTTGTGTTGAGGTTGGGATCACGCGATGGTTAACACCTACCAACCCTTCCCCTCGGAGTAGGCGTTTAGCAGTTTGTTTCGATTACTAATAAAAACTTTCACAACAAATATGTAAGTTCTTCATGACTAATGTGAGTCCATGGTATAGATGCACTTTCACCTTCCACCATTGCTAGATTCTCTAGTGCCACGCAATTCTCGCCGGTGCACAAACCCACCATATGCCTTCCTCAAAACATCCACCATACCTACCTACTATGGCATTTTCATAGCCATTCCGAGATATATTGCCATGCAACTCCCACCGTTCCGTCTCATGATTTGTGTCGTCACTCTCATATTGCCATTGCACGATCGTAAGATATCTAGCGAGATGTTTCAACGTCATACGCCATGCTAGATCGTTGCACATCCCGGTACTCTGCCGGAGTCATTTCCCATAGAGTCATCATCATTTTGAGCTATGAGTAAATAAAAGTGTGATGATCATCATTATTAGAGCATTGTCCCATGTGAGGAAATAAAAAAAGAGGCCAAAGAGCCCAAAAACAAAAAAAAGGAGAAAATAAAAGAAAAGAAAAAAGAGAGGTCTAAGAGCCCAAATAAAAAATGAGAGAAAAAGAGAGAAGGGATAATGCTACTATATTTTTCCACACTTGTTCTTCATGATAGCACCATGTTCTTCATGATTGAGAGCTTCTTGCTTTGTCACTACCACATGCTAGTGGGAATCTTCATTATATAACTTGGCTTGTATATTACAATGATGGGCTTCCTCAAAATTTCCCTAGGTCTTCGTGAGCAAGCAAGTTGGATGCACACCCACTAGTTCTCCTTTTGAGCTTTCACATACTTATAGCTCTAGTGCATCCCTTGTATGGCAATCCCTACTTGTTCACATTGATATCTATTAATGGGCATCTCCATAGCCTTTTTATACGCCAAGTCAATGTGACCATCTCCTCCTTTTTGTCTCACAACCACCACCACACTCTATTCCACCTATAGTGCTATATCCATGGTTCGAGCTCATGCATTGCGTGATAGTTATAAAAAGTTTGAGAAAGTAAGAGTGTGAAAACAATTACTTTGCCAATACCGGGGTTGTGCATGATTTACATTAGTTGTGTGAGGATGATGGAGCATAGGCAGACTATATGATTTTGTAGGGATAACTTTCATTGGCCTTGTTATTTTGAAAGTTCATGATTACCTTGCTAGTTTGCTTGAAGTATTATTGTTTTCATGTCAATAGAAAACTATTGCTTCGAATCTTACGGATCTGAACATTCATGTCACGTGAAATAAGTTGCAAAGGACAACTATGCTAGGTAGCATTCCACATCAAAATTTCATTATTTATCACTTCCCTATTCGAGGACGAGCAGGAGTGAAGCTTGGGCATGCTTGATACTTCTCCAACGTATCTATAATTTTTGATGGTTTCATGCTATTATCTTGTCAAACTTTGGATGTTTTGTATGCCATTTATATATTTTTTGGGACTAACTTATTAACTAAGAGCCAAGTGCCAGTTCCTGTTTTTTCATGTTTTTGACCCCTTTCATAGGAGATTTTGAAACGGAGTCCAAACGGAAGAAAATCCCCGAAAAGATTTTTTCTGGAATGGAAGAAGATCTGGAAGCTTGAGAGCAAAGGTAGGGGGGCCTCATGGGCCCCACAAGACCCCACCCCGCGGCCAGGGGGAGGCCGTGCCATCCAGGCTTGTGGGCCCCCTAGGCGCCCTTTGCCCTAGGGGTTGGGCCTATGTTTTCCCTAAAAATCCCAAAAAATCAGGAGATCATCGAAAGTACTTTTCCGCCTCCGCAAACTTCTGTATCCGCAAGATCCCATATGGGGAACGTTCTGGTGCCCTTCCGGAGGGGAGATTCAGATACGGAGGGCTTCTTCATCAACACCATGACCTCTCTGATAATGCGTGAGTAGTTCACCATAGACCTACGGATCCATCGTTAGTAACTAGATGGCTTCTTCTCTCTCTTGGATCTTTAATACAAAGTTCTCCATGATCTTCATGGAGATCTATCCGATGTAATGTTCTTTTGCGCTGTGTTTATCGAGATCCGATGAATTGTGGATTTATGATCAGATTATCTGTGAATCTTATTTGAGTTTCTTATGATCTCTCTTATGCATGATTTCATATCCTTGTAATTCTCTTTGAGTTGTGGGTTTTTTCTGGCCAACTAGATCTATGATTCTTGCAATGGGAGAAGTGCTTGGTTGTGGGTTCATACCGTGCGGTGACCTCACCCAGTGATAGAAGGGGTAGCGAGGCACGCATCGTGTTGTCGCCATCAAGGGTAAAAAGATGGGGTTTTCATCATTGGTTTGAGATTATCCCTCTACATCATGTCATCTTGCTTAAGGCGTTACTCTGTTCGTCATGAACTCAATACACTAGATGCATGCTGGATAGCGGTCAATGTGTGGAGTAATAGTAGTAGATGCAGAAAGTATCGGTCTACTTGTCTCGGACGTGATGCCTATATGTATGATCATTGCCTTAGATATCGTCATGACTTTGCGCGGTTCTATCAATTGCTCGACGGTAATTTGTTCACCCACCGTAATACTTGCTATTTTGAGAGAAGCCTCTAGTGAACACTATTGCCCCCAGGGTCTACTCCACACCATATTTTCAGCCTTACACTTTTTACTTCGTTGCACTTTCCGCCTTCAGATCTCACTTTGCAAACAATCTTGAAGGGATTGACAACCCCTTTGAAGCGTTGGGCGCAAGCTTGTTTGTGTTTGCGCAGGTACTCTGGACTTGACGAGACCCTCCTTCTGGATGGATACCTTGGTTCTCAAACTGAGGGAAATACTTACTGCTCCTGTGCTGTATCACCCTTTCCTCTTCAAGGGAAAAACCGACGCAAACCAGAGAAGTAACAAGAAGAATTCCTAGCGCCAAGGAAGGACTTTTGTTGCCGTAGCAATGCTCCCTAACATAACTGTTCTCCTCCATCTTACAGCTAAAGAACTTGTTGAAGACTTCATATCTCTCGACACGGGCATGAGCTTGAAAAACTAGTTTCTCTTCTGGAACATCTCATATGCTCCTTGTTTCTCAAAACGCCTTTGGAGCCCCGTTTCCAAATTGTATAACATGCCACACCTAACCAGAGAGTAGTCATCACTCCGCGTCTGCCAGACATTCTGAATGTCCTGGGCCGCTGCGGGAGCAGGAGGGTCACCTAGCGGCGCATTAAGGACATAAGCCTTTTTAGCTGCTTCGAGGATGAGCTTCAAGTTGTGGACCCAGTCCGCATAGTTGCTACCATCATCTTTCAACTTGTTTTTCTCTAGGAATGCGTTGAAATTGAGGTTGACACGTGTGTTGGCCATTGGATCTACAATATTTGTAAATACAACTTTTAGACTAAGTTCATAAAAATTAAGTTCATTTAATCAATTAAGTATGAACTCCCACTTAAATCGACATCCCTCTAGTCATCTAAGTGATACATGATCCATGTCGACTAACCCGTGTCCGGTCATCACATGAGACGGACTAGTCGTCATGGTGAGCAACTTCATGCTGATCGTGTTCAACCATACGATTCATGTTCGACCTTTTGGTCTCTTGTATTCGAGGTCATGTTTGTACATGCTAAACTCGTTGAGTCAACCCAAGTGTTTCGCGTGTGTAAATCTGGCTTACAAGCGTTGTATGCGAACGTTAGAATCTATCACACCCGATCATCACGTGCTGCTTCGAGACAACGATCCTTCCCAATGGTGCACACTTAGGGGAATACGTTCTCGAAATTTTATGATGGATCATCTAATTATGCTACAATCGTTCTAAGAAATAAGATGAAAAACATGATAAACATCACATGCAATCATATAGTGACATGATATGGCCATTATCATCTTTGCTCCTTCGATCTCCATCTTCGGGCATCGCATGATCATCATTGTCACCGGCGTGACACCATGATCTCCATCATCGTGTCTCCGTGAAGTCGTCACGACAAATACTACTACTACCACTACTATAGCTAACCGTTAGCAATGAAGTAAAAGTAGTAAACACATGGCGTTGCATCTCATACAATAAATTAAGACAACTCCTATGGCTCCTGCCGGTTGTCATATTCATCGACATGCAAGTCGTGAATCCTATTACAAGAACATGATCATCTCATACATCATACATGTAACATCACAACTTTTGCCATATCACATCAGATGTCAAACCCTGCAAAAACAAGTTAGATGTCCTCTAATTGTTGTTGCAAGTTTTACGTGGCTGATTTGGATTTCTAGCAAGAACGCCTTCTTACCTACGTGACAACCACAACGATGATATGCCAAAGGTATTTACCCTTCATAAGGACCCTTTTCATCAAATCCAATTCGACTAGAGTGGGATAGACAGACACCCGCTAGCCACCTTATGCACCTAGTGCATGTTGGTCGGTGGAACCTGTCTCACGTAAGCGTACGTGTAAGGTCGGTACATGCCGCTTCATCCCACAATACCGCCTAAAAATAATAAGACTAATAGCGGCAAGCAATCGACAAAACCATCGCCCACAACCTTTTTGTGTTCTACTCGTGCATAGAATCTACGCATAGAAAACCTCGCTCGGATGCCACTATTGGGTAACGTAGCATAAATTCAAAATTTTCCTACGCCATATTCAGATCTTCCTATGGAGAGACCAGCAACGAGAGAGGGGAGAGTGCATCTTCATACCTTTGAAGATCGCTAATAGGAAGCGTTGCTAGAATGCGGTTGATGGAGTCGTACTCGCGGCGATTCAGATCACGATGTGATTCCGATCTAGTGCCGAACCACGACACCTCCGCGTTCAACACACGTGCAGCCCGGTGACGTCTCCTGCACCTTGATCCAGCAAGGAGGAGGGAGAGGTTGGGGAAGATCTCCAACAGCACGACGGTGTGGTGTCGATGGAGAGACGAGATCTGTCGGCAAGGCTTCGCCAAGCACCGTGGGAGAGGAGGAAGAAGAGGGACAGGGCTGCACCGAGGGAGAGATCAACTTGTGTCTCCAACAGCCCGAAACCCCTATCTATTTATAGGAGGACAGGGGGAGGGGTGCGCCACCTCTAGGGTTCCCACCCTAGGGGTGACGGCATCCCAGATGGGAGAGGGGGGCGGCGGCCAGGGCAGGAGAGGGGGTGGCGCACCCCCTGGTGGGCCTTAGGCCCACCAGCGCCTAGGGTCCCCCCCTTTCCTCTCTGATGCGCCATGGGCTGGGTGTGGGGGGCGCACCAGCCCACCTAGGGGCTGGTTCCCTCCCACACTTGGCCCATATAGCCTTCCGGGGGTTGTGGCCCCTCCCGGTGGGACTCCGGAACCCTTCCGGTGGTCCCGGCACTTTGCCGGTGTTGCCCGAAACATTTCCGGCGTCCAAACCCATCCATCCTATATATCAATCTTTACCTTCGGAACATTCCGGAGCTCCTCGTGACATCCGGGATCTCATCAGGGAGTCCGAACAACCTTTGGTAACCTCGTATAACAATTCCCTATAACCCTAGCATCATTGAACCTTAAGTGTGTAGACCCTACGGGTTTGGGAGGCATGCAGACATGACGGAGACACTCTCCAGCCAATAACCATCAGAGAGATATGGATACCCATGGTGGCTCCCACATGTTCCACAATGATCTCATCGGATGTACCACGATGTCAATGATTCAATCAATCCCGTATACAAATCCCTTTGTCTGTCGGTATAGAACTTGTCCGAGATTCGATCGTCGGTATACCCATACCTTATTCGATCTCGTTACCGGTAAGTCTCTTTACTCGTTCCGTAGCACATCATCCCATGACTAACTCCTTAGTCACACTGAGCTCATTATGATGATGTTCTACCGAGTGGGCCCATAGATACCTCTCTGTCACACAGAGTGACAAATCCCGATCTCGATTCGTACCAACCCAACAGACACTTTCGGAGGTACCCGTAGTGCACCTTTATAATCACCCAGTTACGTTGTGACATTTGATACACCCAAAGCACTCCTACGGTATCCGGGAGTTGCACAATCTCACGGTCGAAGGAAAAGATACTTGACATTAGAAAAGCTTTAGCATATGAACAACATGATCTATTGATATGCTTAGGATTGGTTCTTGTCCATCACATCATTCTCCAAATGATGTGATCCCGTTATCAATGACATCTAATGTCCATGATCAGGAAACCATGATTCTCTATTGATCAACGAGCTAGCTAACTAGAGGCTTGCTAGGGACACATTGTGATCTATTTATTCACACATGTATTACTGTTTCCTATTAATACAATTATAGCATGAACAATAGACGATTATCATGAACAAGGAAATATGATAATAACCATTTTATTATTGCCTCTAGGGCATATTTCAAACAGCGACGCATGGCTAGGCAGCAACATCTACGATGGCCACATTTAGGCACTCCGCCATCGCCGCATGCTTGCTCCTGCATCCATTGTCGCGGTGCGGGTGCCTGGATTCAATGTCGCCCCGACTCCAAAGGAGGGAGAGGTAGTTGTGTTCGAAGAACACTTCTAACGAGGCTTCGCGCTCCCGGCAAGCAACTTCTTCGCCAACTTCCTCATCTTCTTCGGCCTGCAGCCGCACCATCTGGCGCCCAACGCCATTCTACAACTTGCTTCCTTCGTCGTCTTGTGCGAAGGCTTTCTGGGGATTGAGCCCCGCCTCGACCTCTGGCAAAAGCTGTTTTTCCGTGCAAATGAACAAGGCCTCGGCGGCGAAGCTCAAGGGCCCCCGTCCGATGACCCCGTGCGGCGCAGCACTGGTGCATCACCGGACGACATCCGGCTTCCCCCAGATGCCGCTGTAGGACTCCATCAAAATGTGGCAGAGGGGATTCTTCTATGTGAAGAATGTCGACCCCTCCCACGACGGCCTCAACCTGCCCCCATCACCATCACCCGCCGGATCCTGCCTCTACAGAGACGGCCGCATCTGATTTATCAAATGGGCGAATGGCGTGACCCCTTCCGGCTCTCCATCAAGAACTTCCGAGCCGACGCGGTGGCTCAAGATGTGAACATGACCTCCTTCGCCAACTTGGACGAAGGTGGAGGTTGGGAATGGGGAATGGCCCCTTACGACCGAGCCCATCCAGCCCCGGTGGTAAGTACCTTCCCGAATCTTGTTTTACTTATCTTTGAACTTGTTGTTCTCTTTTTGAGCCGGCTGCCGACTCCATTGCTGAGATGTTCGAGATCCTGCAAGTACTTGACCCGCTAGCTGCCGACCTGGAGACGTCGGACCCCTCAGAAATTGAGGATGAGGGGGTGATAGAGCCACGGACCACCATCTCCGAAGGTTCAGAGGAAGTGCTGGAGTCGGAGGGCTCCGAGCCGCCTCGTGAGCACTGCTACTTCTCAAACAACAGCGCCAGAAATTGACACGTTGACGGAGATTGGGCTTGCGTCGGTTTTTCCCTTGAATAAGAAAGGGTGATGCAGCAAAGGAGCAGTAAGTATTTCCCTCAGTTTGAGAACCAAGGTATCGATCCAGAAGGAGGGTCTCGTCAAGTCCAGAGTACATGCACAAACACAAACAAGCTTGCATCCAACGCTTCAAAGGGGTTGTCAATCCCTTCAAGATTTGTTTGCAAAGTGAGATCTGAAGGCGGAAAGTGCAACGAAGTAAAAAGTGTAAGGCTGAAAATATGGTGTGGAGTAGACCCTGGGGGCCATAGTGTTCACTAGAGGCTTCTCTCAAAATAGCAAGTAATACGGTGGGTGAACAAATTACCGTTGATCAATTAATAGAACCGCGCAAAGTCATGACGATATCTAAGGCAATGATCTAGCAATGATCCAGCATGCATCTAGTGTATTGAGTTCATGACGAACAGAGTAACGCTTTAAGCAAGATGACATGATGTAGAGGGATAATCTCAAACCAATGATGAAAACCCCATCTCTTTACCCTTGATGGCAACAACACGATACGTGCCTCGCTACCCCTTCTATCACTGGGTGAGGTCACCGCACGGTATGAACCCAAAACCAAGCACTTCTCCCATTGCAAGAATCATAGATCTAGTTGGCCAGACAGAACCCACAACTCAAAGAGAATTACAAGGATATGAAATCATGCATAAGAGAGATCAGAAAAACCTCAAATAAGATTCATACATAATCTGATCATAAATCCACAATTCATCGAATCTCGACAACACACCGCAAAAGAAGATTACATCAGATAGATCTCTGTGAAGATCATGGAGAACTTTGTATTGAAGATCCAAAAGAGAGAAGAAGCCATGTAGTTACTAGCTATGGACCCGTAGGTCTATGGTGAACTACTCACGCATCATCGGAGAGGTCATGGTGTTGATGAAGAAGCCCTCCGTGTCCGAACCCCCCTCCGGCAGGGCACCAGAACGTGCCCTAGATGGGATCTTTCGGAGACAGAAGCTTGCGGTGGCGGAAAAGTGGTTATGATGCTCCCCTGATTTTTTTGGGAATATTTGGGAATATATAGGCGCAAGATCTAGGTCAGGGGACCTCCAGGGGGCCCACAAACCTGCATGGCGCGACCCCCTGGCTGGGGGGTGGGGGCTTGTGGGGCCCCTGGGGCTCTTCTGGCTTGGCTCCCAAGTCCCCCGATCTTCTTCCGTTCCAGAAAAAAATCTTTTCGGGGATTTTCTTCCGTTTGGACTCCGTTTCAAAATCTCCTCTGAAAGGGGTCAAAAACATGGAAAAAACAAGAACTGGCACTTGGCACTGGATTAATAAGTTAGTCCCAAAAAAGAAATAAAAGGCATGCGAAACATCCAAAGTTTGACAAGATAATAGCATGAAACCATCAAAAATTATAGATACGTTGGAGACGTATCAAGCACCTAAATCCCTCCCTTCTTGACTGGACGGATGATGATGAGACACCTCCCACTCCGCATGATGTAGTCTTTGGGGAGGATCGAGAGGATCTGAAGGAAGTCACCAACCCTCCCTTGATGCGGGGCCGCCGCAATGCTGGTGAGACGGCTGTGCCTGGCGAGGCGGCCAGGAACAAGGGCAAGGGGTCCGCCAAATCCAAGCCGGCCCCCAAGCGTGCCGCAACGGGACCTCTAGCCGGAGGACAAGGAGGCGACGCTAAGAAGCATCACGCCAGTGCCGGCAGGAAGCGGGTGCCTGTCGTGGGAGGGTAAGAGCCCTTTGTTATCTCTTTTTGATTTCTTGTGTGAGGATAGATTCCTAAATTTGTATTTGGCAGGGATGTCGAAGAGGTAGAGGAGGAAACTGCCTCCGCTGCCGAGCGAGCCGCCTGGGCAGCTGCTGAGGTTGCCAAGAAGGCGTTGGACGATGAATCCGACCTTCGCTGGGAAACTACGGCTCGGAAGACGGCCGAAGGTCAATCCCAGCCCGTCCGGGCCGACAAGCCTACCAAGGAGAAGCAGTCGAAGGCCCGACACAACCCCGTCAAGCAGGAGCGCATGGAGGAGCCATCTAGCGAGGCGGCGCCGAGCCGACCTCGAGGAGCCGAGCCCACCAAGACCGCCGAGTCGGTCACCTCGTCACCCGTGGATCTTGAAGTGATCCCCGACAGGCCTGAAGCCGATGTAGACGGCACGCCGGAGATGACCATGGAGGCGCCGGAAGTGACAATGGAGGCGTCGGAGACGACCGATCCACCCCCGGCTGTGGAGACGGCGCCGGCCGGAACATCAAGGGAGCCGGCCGCCAACCCACCACCTGGAGACAACACCATCGTCGTGGTCAACCGCGGCCCCGCCGCCCCAAGAGTCGGCCAATCGCCGGGAGACGGCCCATGAGGACGTGGCGCATGGCCAATGCTGAGCGTGCAACACTGCCCCCAAGCGCCGAGCTAAGCGGCGTCCCAGAGCTAGTGGCGTTGTTCTCCAGCAGTCGTGACAAGGTGAAGCAGGCAGCCCTGGTGGCCAAGTGCGACATGGAACGCCTCGAAGACCGAACCAGGATGAGTCCTCTATCTTTTGCATTTTCTCTCCTTTGGATTGGCTTTTTGTTTCTTGCTCTTGAATCAGTGGGGGTGCGCCAGCGCACCCACTGGGTGTAGCCCCCGAGAATCGGGTCGGCCAAGCATTGGCCGGGCCGAATCTCCTTGCGCTATGCTTGTATTTGCTTCTTTAGTGGGGGCGCGCTAGCACACCAACTGGGTGTAGCCCCCGAGAATTGGGCCGGCTAGGAGTTAACCGGGCCAAATCTTACTTTTTCTTTATTTGCCTTGTTCGTAGGAGCTTCATGATGCCCAAGTGCACGCGTATAACGTACTGCGGGCCTAGATCCAGCGGCTGAAGGCCAAGTCGGCGATCTTCAGGGCCGGTTGGATGCTGCTGTCTCGAAGCGAGACGCCTTGCGTGAGGCGGCCAAGCAGCTCCAGCAGCAGCTGGGTCTTCTCCAGACGGAGAAGAAGGATCGCGAGGCGGCCCATCAGGTAGAGATGGAGCGGTTGCGCGCCTCCCTTCAGGAGAAGGACACCTCCTATGCTGCCGACACGGAGTGCCTCAAGATGGCTCATCTCGAGGAGATGAAGCTCAAGGACGTTGCCGTGAAGGAGAAGGAGGCCGCCCTAACCCAAATGCAAGCACAACTGGCGAAGGAGACGGAGGCGACCCAGGCCCTCCGAGGCGAGCTGTCCCGCGTGGCTCAAGAGAGCGGGACACAGTAGCGCGAGGCCCTGGAGGAGGCCCGTGAAACCGACGTCCATTTCAACCATAAGTTTTTCTTCATCTTGGCTCGAACTTTCTTTTTTGTTGGCCTCCCCCTTTATTCCTCTTCGCACCACATCCCATACCCGAGGGATCTTTCATGCGACACAGGAAGCAGCTAAAACGATTGTGGAGACCAGCCACGAGGAGCGTCGTTCTGCTGGTGAGGAGGTGGATGCCGACGCCGCCTGGTCTACGGAGGAGATCGCCATCGGCGTCAAGGCCCGCCTGCTCGTACTGGCCAACTCCCTAGAGTGGCTCCAGAGTGCGGGCCTAGAGATGGTGAAGGTGTTGTGGCCTAACACTATGGAGCCGGCGTCAATGAGCCGGCTTTCCCGCTGGCTAGAGCCCGGCAGCGCCCGCCTCGACGCCTGGCGCCCCTCAGCCGCGCGCTCTAGCGCATACCTGGTGCTTCGCTTGGCCAAGTCCTAGTACCGAAACCTGGACTTGGGCAAGCTCACAGCACAGCGCCTCGACTCGGAGGGGGAGCTGCAAGTCGTGGAGGATCAACTGCAGGTGAGGGCCAGC
Source organism: Hordeum vulgare subsp. vulgare (assembly GCF_904849725.1). Classification (NCBI taxonomy): domain Eukaryota; kingdom Viridiplantae; phylum Streptophyta; class Magnoliopsida; order Poales; family Poaceae; genus Hordeum; species Hordeum vulgare. The sequence continues at coordinate 117,070,468 of NC_058519.1, read as the reverse complement.
GGCATTGCTTCTTTCGCCACCTCGGACAAGTTCGGCTTGGAGCATGATGAAGATGGCAACATGGTCCGTGAGGACTTGTTCCATCTTCAGCCTTACGACGCCGAAGGCAATTCTGCCGAGGCAGCCCTTGAGGAGGAGGCTGCCGGCTCCAGTAGCGAGGCCTACACGGACTCGACCGCGAAGGGCGGTGCCGAAGGCTCTCGAGGCGGAGACGGTGCATCCGCCTCAGGCGTAGCCGGCGATGGTGAAGCCACCACTTCAGGAGCTGTAGCCGGAACCACAGACGGAGCTGCCGCCCCTTATCTTGTCCTTTTTGTTTTTTGTCTGCATTTTATCATCAGTCCAACAGTTCCACCCAGTGGGGGTGTTTTATTGTAATGAAGTTCAGCCGTGGGCCTTTGAATGCTTTTGAATGTAATATATGCTATATCATTCTGCATTAAATTTGAAAGCACTGTGCTTGTTGACTTGCATTTTCGTCTTCTGATTCATGTTTGACTCCTTTTCATCCAACTCCTTTGTTCTCTCTAACATCCGCCTCGCCAGCCCGACAGTCGGGAGCCGGTCTGTGACTGGGATGAGGCTTCTGTCTTTGAGAACTTTTGGACTTAGATTTTTCGAAGCCATCAAGACTTTTAGACTAAAAAAGCGAACCAGCAGAGGCCGGCTAGAGAATAAGATCGAAAGCAGTCACAACCAACCCGAGCCGGTAGCCTTCTTTGTAGTTTAAGCTTTTCATGCAACCCGATTACCTTACCACCTTCTCGTTAGCCGGACAGCCGGGATCCGGTCTGTAGCTTATGCGAGACGGTAAGGGTTCGACCCGGCATACACTATATGCTCATCTTCAACTAAGGAAATCGTTGGGGCCGGCTAGCGAGCCCCCGAGCCCGTAGAGACGGACCAGGGGACTCACAAATGAGTGAAAAACTCTTGCCATGAATCTGAAAGAGGCGTGTCCCAAGCATCGGCTTGAGATACCCATTGCATTCATTGGAAATCCCGAGAGGGAGGAAGATACATATGTCCATGCTCTTTTCTTTTCGCTCTCTTGCACTCTAGCAATAGAACAGGCGAAGCAATGCCGCGTTCCATGGATGCTCCGTTTCTTGGCCGGAGTCGTCTCTCTTGCGCTTCCTTGGCCTCTGTGCGTCGATCAGATAATGTGCATTGTTATGCAACGCCCCACTGATGATGAAAGGTACCTCCCATGGGGAAGAGAGCATGTGCTGGCCGGCTGTTCGCTAGATTCTTCTAAGCACGAAGTCCCCCTCTCTGAAGGAGAGAGGCTTGATCTTCTTGCTGTGGTAGTACCGCAGTTTCTGTTGACATATGGACGTCCGGCTCAAGGATAGATCCCGTTCCTCCTCGGGCAGATCGACGTCGTCTTCTCTTGCCTACTTCGCCTCCGTCTCTGTGTACAGGGTGGCCCGAGGCGAGTCAAACTCAACATCCGTGGGGATGATTGCCTCGGACCCGTATACCAGAAAGAAAGGCGTGAAGCCGGTTGACCGGTTCGACGTGGTGCGGAGGCTCCACAACGCACCCGACAGCTCCTCAATCCAGGAGCTGGCTGACCTGACAAGTGGTGCCACCATTCTTGGCTTGATGCCGGCCAGGATTAGGCTGTTGGCCCTTTCCACCTGTCCGTTGGATTGTGGGTGCGCCACCGAGGCCAAGTCGAGCCGGATGCCTTCCTTGGAGCAGTAGAGTGCTAGAGCACCCTTGGCGAAGTTGGTACCATTGTCGGTGATGATGCTAGGGGGACGCCGTAGCGGACAGTGATGTCCTTGATGAACCTGTTGGTCATGGGGACGTCAAGCTTCTTTATGGGCCTAGCCTCCATCCACTTGGTAAATTTGTCAACAGCTACCAAGAGGTGCGTCATGCCGCCTTGAGCGGTCTTGAATGGCCCCACCATATCCAGCCCCGAGACGGCAAACGGCCATGCCAGGGGGATGATTTTGAGAGCTGAAGTCGGCATGTGGCTCTGCGTGCTGAAGCGTTGGCAGCCTTCACACTTGTTGACCATGTCCACGACCTCCTCGAGGGTCGTGGGCCTGTAGAATCTATGGCGGAATGCCTTGGCCACCAGGGTTCTAGAGGCGGCATGATACCCACACTCTCATGATTTATGTCTTTCAAGATCTCCTTCCCCTTTTCTGACTCGATGCGACACTGGAATACGACAGTCACGCTACGCCGAACCAGCTCGTGATTGATGATGGCATATGTTGCTGATCGACGCTGAATCTGGCTTGCCTCCGCCTCATCTTGAGGAAGTTTGCTGCAAAAAAGGACGGCCAAGATGGGTTGAGCAACAACAGAGCCGACACAAGAGCTTGCTTCGTCTGTACTTGAGTATCAGGGGCTTCTGCAGCTCCCACGCTTGTTGATGTAGTCGCACGCTCGAGACTTTTGGTCTCCGATGCCGCTTTGGCAGCTGGCACGCCGTCTACCTCCATGACGGCCACCCACTAGGTGTCGAGCCGATAGGATTCGAGGCTTGGCGTAGCCGGAATTGTTATTGTAGTCGGCGAAGCAGTTGTAGCTGTAACATCATTTGGAGTTGGCAGAGACAGTGTAGCCGACACAATAGCTGCAGCTGGCGAAACTGGCGTAGCCAACGTCATTGGTATTGAAGGATCTGTTAGCACAAAGATGGATGCCGACTCTGGAGACGGCTTTATGGATGGATTTTGCAATTGCTCTAGGGAGACGCCGACTGGGATTGCGTGCCTTGTAGAGCCAATCTTGGCTAAGGTATCGGCCGCCTCATTGTCCACCCTGGGGACATGATGAAACTCATAGCCCTCGAAATGGCCGCTGAGCTGTTGGATGAGGAAGCGATAGCTCGCCATGTTGGCGCCCCTGGCGTCCTATTCGCCAAAGACTTGCTGCACCATGAGATCCGAGTCGCCAAAGCAAAGGATCCGTCGGATGCCAATCTCTGCGGCGAGCCGGAGGCCATGAGTGAGTGCTTCATACTCGGCGGCGCTGTTGGAGGCGGCGAAGTGTATCTGGAGAGCATACTTGAGTTGGTCTCCTTTCGGAGACGTCAGGACGATGTCGGCTCCCAGACCAGTTCGCATCTTCGAGTCGTCGAAGTGCATCCGCCAATGAGTGGAGTCTGGAGGCGGCGACATGAACTGGGTTTCAGCCCAATCGACAAGGAAGTCGGCCACCACCTGGGATTTGATGGCAGCATGTAGCTCGTAGAGGATGTCGTGGTCGGCCATGGAGATGGACCACTTGGCAATCCGACCCGTAACATCACGGTTGCCCATGATTTCTGAAAGTGGAGAAGTGCTCACCATAGTGATGGCATGCTCTTGGAAGTGTTGCTTCAACTTCTTTGCGGCAAGGTAAACACCATAACACATCTTTTGATAGTGGGGGTAGTTTTGCTTGGAGGCGGACAAGATCTCACTGAGGTAATAGATAGGGCATTGCACTAACAGTACCTTGCCCTCCTCCTTGCATTCTACTACCAGAGCCACACTAACCACGCGAGTGGTTGCTGCAATGTATATGAGAATGGGTTCCCTTTTCAGCCATCGCCGCCAATATAGGCAGGCTTGAGATGATGCGCTTGAGGTTGCGGAAGGCTTCATCCGCCCGGTCGTTACTCAAACTTGGTCGTTTTATTTATTAGCTGATAGAGTGGAAGCGCATTCTCGCCCAACCGGATGACGAACTGGCTAAGGGACGCCAGGCACCCGGCGAACTTCTGGACGTCAAGGATTCAAGCCGGCTTCACCATCCGCTCGATGGTTCCGATCTTCTCAGGGTTCGCTTCAATGCGACGAGCGGACACGAAGAACCTAAGAGCTTGCCGCCTGGAACCCCGAAGACGCATTTCTCCGGGTTGAGCCGGATCTTGTACTCGCGCAGATTAGCGAACGTCTCCCGCAAATCTTTAAGGAGACTGAAGTGATGCTTGGTCTTGATGATGATGTCATCCACATAGACGTGGATGTTTCTGCCGATCTGTGGCAGTCGGCACTGCTTCATGCAGCGTTGAAACATAGCACCAACGTTCTTTAGACCGAACATCATGGTAGTGTAGCAGTAGGCCCCGAAGGGCGTGATGAAGGCGGTCTTCAGGCGATCAGCTGGATCCAGCTTGATTTGATGGTAGCCTGAATAAGCGTCCAGAAAGGACAAAAGTTCGCAATCGGCTGTGGGGTCGATCACTTGATCTATCCGGGGTAGGGCGAAAAGGTCTTTCGGGCATGCCTTATTCAGGCTCGTGTAGTTGATACACATTCGCCATGTGTTTTTCTTCTTCAGCACCAGGACTGGATTGGCTAACTAGTCCGGGTGGAAAACCTCCATGATGAAGCCGGCTGCAATCAGCCGGACGATCTCTTCTCCAATTGTGCACCGCTTCCCCTCGGTGAAGCAGCGCAATGGTTGTTTCACCGGCTTGGCATCCAGCCGCACATGAAGCTTGTGCTCGGCGTACTTCCTCGGAACCCCTCGCATGTATTTTGGAGACCATGCAAAGATGTCCTGATTCTCATGGAGGAAGTCGAAGAGCTCGCCTTCCTATTTGGTGCTGAGGTTAGCAGCGATGGTGATGCACTACTTGGGGTTCGCAGGGTCAAGTGGCACTTGCTTGGTCTCTTTGGCCGGCTTGAATGAGCCCTCGTCGGCGGACTGGAATGGTGGAGTAGGGATCGCCGGCTGCTCGGTAGCCTGAGCCACGAGCCGTTCGATCTGCCTTTTCTCCTCAGCAATCACCATGGCGTCGGCCAGACGGCTGCTGTCTTATGCGCACTCGAGCGACTTCTTGTTGTCGCCAGCAATGGTGATGATGCCCTTTGGACCTGGAATCTTCATCTTGAGGTAGGCGTAGTGGGGGATGGCCATGAATTTGGCCAGAGCCGGCCTGCCCAACAGCGTGTGGTATGGGCTGTTGAGATCCACCACCTCGAACCATATTGGCTCTCGGCGGATGTGCACCTTGTCACCGAAAAGGACATCCATCTAAATTTTGACGATCGGCGAGCAGGACTGTCCCGGCACGAAGCCGTGGAAGACAGTGCTGGTCGGCTAGAGGTCCTTCTCCTTTAGCCCAAGCTTGAGCAAAGTGTCGCGGTAGAGGATGTTTATGCTGCTGCTGCCATCGACCAACACCCGGTAGAATTGGCAGGTGAGCCTCTTGGAGGCAAAAGTGGGGTCAAGGACGAGCGCGTATGAGCCAGGGTTTGGCATCACCGCAGGATGGTCAGCCCGGCTCTACGTAATTAGCTTTTCAGACCAATGCATTAATTGGGGAACCGGGGGGACCGTGGCGTTCACCTCACACGGGCATTGTCGCTGGCTGTGCTTGTCATCACCTTCGCTGGTGAAGACGACGTAAGCTTCGTCTTGATTGGGGTAATCATTGTGGGGACGGCCGTCGTTGTGAGGCGGCGGTGGTGGAGCCGGAGCCGGCCCAGGAGCCAGAGCACGAGGCGCAGAAGCTGCCTCTACGGGGGCCGACAAACCCTCTCCTCGTGACAGTCGCTGTGCAAAGCTGCACTATCGGAGGGTATGAGTGGCCTGCTTCACCCCAGTATGCATCTTGCATGGCGCTCGAGCATATGCTCGAAGGTGAGCTTGGCCTGCCAGTTATTTTTGCTGGTCCGCTGCCATTGAGAGCCTGCTTGAGTAGCCGGTGCGTCTTCCTCCATGCTAGCCACCTGCTTGCTTGTGGAGCGCGAATCAAGTTGATCCGCCTTGCGCTTATTGTTCTTGCTGCCTCGGTTGTCGCCAGCCGGCTTGGGAGTTGCGGGCGTGGGGACAATCTTGTCTGAGGCGGTGACCTTGACCCACATCACGGAGTCGGCCGTGGCGTACTTGTCCGCCTTGGCCATGAGCACCGCCAGAGAGATGGGCTCAGAGCACATGAGATTGTGCTTGAGTAGACTGCCGTCTCGGCAGCCGTCAATAAAATATTGAATGGCCTGTACCTCATGCACTCCTTCGCAGGAGTTGTGCAGCTCTGTCCAACACGTGACATAGTCGCGAAGGGGTTCGTCAGGTGATGTCAGCTGTGCTTCCCTTGCAACGGCGCCAAGAATAGTCGTGTCGAGGGCACCTGGAATCCTTCAGCTACGGCTACGCCTTAAGGGACATCCTAGGCAAGTATGCAAAGGATTTCCCCCGTGGCCTTGGAGCCTTGTGTTGGTGTTCCCTCGAAGAGGAAAGGGTGATGTAGCATAGCGGTGGTAAGTATTTCCCTCAGTTTGAGAACCAAGGTATCAATCCAGTGGAGGAGTATCTCAAGATCCTGCACAAACACAAAAGCTTGCTCCCAGCGCTATGAAGGGGTTGTCAATCCCTTATAGATTGTTTTGCCAAGTGAGAACTTAAAGCAACAAAGTAACAAAGCAAAGTAAAAGCGGAGGTGTAAACGATGGATGTGAATAGACCCGGGGGACGTAGTCTTTACTAGTGGCTTCTCTCATGAAAGCAAGTAGACGGTGGGTGAACAAATTACTGTCGAGCAATTGATAGAACCGCGCAAAGTCGTGACGATATCTATGCAATGATTATATCTATAGGCATCACGTCCAAAACAAGTAGACCGATACTTTCTACATCTACTACTATTACTCCACACGTCGACCGCTATCCAGCATGCATCTAGTGTATTAAGTCCATAAGAACAGAGTAACGCCTTAAGCAAGATGACATGATGTAGAGGGATAATCTCAAACCAATGATAAAAACCCCCACCTTTTTACCCTTGATGTCAACTACTTGATGTGTGCCTTGCTGCCCCTACTGTCACTCGGAAAGGTCACCACATGGTAGAACCCAAAACCAAGCACTTCTCCCATTGCAAGAATCATATATCTATTTGGCCAAACAAAACCCAAGACTCGGAGAGACTTACAAGGATATCAAATCATGCATATAAGAAATCTGCAAAGAGTCAAATATATATCATAGATAGTCTGATCACAAATCCACAATTCACCGGATCTCAACAAACACACCGCCAAAGAAGATTACATCGGATAGATCTCCATGAAGATCATGGAGAACTTTGTATTGAAGATCCAAGAGATAGAAGAAGCCATCTAGCTACTAACTACGGACCCGTAGGTCTGAAGTTAACTACTCACGAGTCATTGGAGGGGCGATGATGATGATGAAGAAGCCCTCCAAATCCAAAGTCCCCTCCGGCAGGGCGCCGGGAAGGGTCTCCAAATGAGATCTCGCGGAAACGGAAGTTTGCGGCGGCGGAAAAGTATTTTCGAGGCTCCCTTTATTTTTTGCTGAATATTTGGGAATATATAGGCCAAGGATCAAGGTCAGGGGGTGGCCAGGGAGGCCACAAGCCTTACACTGCCGCCTCCCCCTGGTGGCGGAGTGGGAGCTTGTGGGCTCCCTTGAGCCCACCTGGCTTGGCCCAGAGGCCCCTGTTTTTCTTCCGTTCGGGAAAAAATCATTTCGGGGTTTTAATTCCGTTTGGACTCCGTTCCAAAATCAGATCTGAAAAGAGTCAAAAACACAGAAAAATCAGGAACTGGCACTTGGCACTGAATTAATAAGTTAGTCCCAAAAAGATATAAAAGATACATAAAACATCCAAAGAAGACAAGATAACACCATGAAACCATCAAAAATTATAGATACGTTTGAGACATAACAAGCATCCCCAAGCTTATCTCGTACTCGTCCTCGAGTAGGGAAGTGATAAAGAATGAATTTTTGATGCTTTCATGCTACCTAGCATAGATGTCGTTTGTAATTCCTCTTATGTGACGTGAATGTTCAGATCCCTTAGATTCAAAACAATAGTTTTCTATTGACGTGGAAACAATAATAATTCAAGCAAACAAGCAAGGCAATTATGAACTTTCAAAATAACAAGGCCGAAAGGAAGTTATCCCTACAAAAGCATATAGTCTGGCTATGCCCTATCATCATTGCACAACGAATTTAAATCAGGCACAACCCCGGTATTGGCCAAGTAATTGTTTCACACCTTTACTTTCTCAAACCTTTTCAACTCTCACGCAATACATGAGCGTGAGCCATGGTTACAACACTATAGATGGTGTGGAATGTGGAGGAGGTTGCAAGACAAAAAAGGAGAAGATAGTCACATTAACTAGGCATATCAATGAGCTATGGAGATGCTCATCAATAGATATCAATGTGAATGAGTAGGGATTGCCATACAAATGATGCACTAGAGCTACGAGTATGTGAAAGCTCTTAAAGAAAACTAGTGGGTGTGCATCCAACTTGCTTGCTCACGAAGACCTAAGGCAATTTTGAGGAAGCCTATCATTGGAATATACAAGCGAAGTTATATAATGAAAATTTCCCACTAGTTATATGGTGGTGACAAAACGAGAGACTCTCAATCATGAAGATCATGGTGCTTAATATGCACAAGTGTGGAAAAAGTGGTAGCATTGTCCCTTCTCTCTTTTTCTCTCATTTTTTTATTTGGTGGGCTCTTTGTCCTCTTTTATTTCCTCACATGGGACAATGCTCCATTCATGATGATCATCACGCTTTCAACTCAAAACTTAGAGCAACTATGACTCTATATGGAATGCCTTCGGTAGTGTATCGTGGCAATGATCTAGCATGGCATAGACATTTATGGAAACATCATGCTAGATATCTTACGATCATGCAATGGCAATGTAGATGTGGTGGCACATGTCATGGTGGTAGTTGCATGGCAATATATCTCGGAGTGACTTTGAAAAAGCCATAGTAGGTAGGTATGGTGGCTGTTTTGAGGGAGGCTAATGGTGGGTTTTGTGCACCGGCGAAAGTTGCATGACACTAAGAAGATAGTGATGGTGGTAGGTGAAAGTGCATTTAAACCATGGACTGAACATTAGTCATGAAGAACTCATTTACTTGTTGCAAAAGTTTTATTAGTAATCGAAACAATGCATTCAACGCATACTCCTAGGGGAAGGGTTGGTAGGTATAAACCATCGTGCGATCCCGACCGCCACGCAAGGGATGACAATCAATATACTAATCATGCTCAGATTTCATCACATAGCGGTTCACCATATGTGCATGCTACGGGAATCACTAACTTCAACCCAAGTATTTCTAGATCCACAACACCTTACTAGCATGACTTCAATATTACCAAAACCACAACTCAAAACTAATTGAGATGAATCAAACTTCTCTAACTATTCAATGCACATGAAGGTGGAAGTTTTCGTATCCCTTTGGATAACTACCCCTTTTGAGAGTACTTTCAAAGCATAGATCAACTACCAAGCCACGCACCTCTATGCTCTAAAAGATATAAGTGAAGCACATAGAGCAAAAGTATCTAGCTCAAAAGATATAAGTGAAGCACATGTGAGCTGAATTGTCTACCAAAAGATATAAGTGAAGCTCGACAAAATCATGGTGTGTGCATGTCTCTCTCTCTCTAGGTGTGCAGCAAGGATGATTGTGACAAAAATAAAATAAAAGACTCCAACGATACAAGAGCTCCAAGCAAAAACACATAACATGTGGTGAATAAAAATATAGCCCCAAGTAACGTTACCGATGGATTGAAGACGAGAGAAGGGATGCCTTCCCAGGGAATCCCCAAGCTTAGGATTTTACGGCATCCTTGAATCTCTTGGGGTGCCTTGGGCATCCCCAAGCTTGAGATCTTGCCACTCTTTATCTCTTTGTCCATAAGAACTTCACCCAAAACTTGAAAACTTCACAACACGAAACTTAAAAAGAAACTTGTGATAACATCAGTACAAGAAAGCAAACCACCACTTCCTTAGGTACTGTAGCAACCTTAAATTCTACTTGTGCTGATGTTGGGTTACTGTCCTTTCAATCTTCCATGGCTAATACCCCCGATACTATCCATAGTTTCATCAAAAAAAGCAACCAACACAACAAAAACAGAATCTGTTAACAGCAGACCAGTCTGTAGCAATCTGTATATTTTGTATATCTCTGGTACTTCAAAATTCTGAAAAATTACGACATTCTGAAGAATTTGCGTAGAATCAGCAGAAAAAAGAATCAACTCAAAATCTCTTACAGAAAAAAAAATGAAAATTCGTTTCGTGAGCAAAAAGTTTGTGTCTTTTCCAGCATGACCAAACGATCATCCCCAAGACTAATCATAATGGTTTTGCTTGGCACAAACGCAAAAAGAAACATAAAAAACACAATCATAACAGAATTATGAAAGTGTGGAAAACACAAAACAGAAAGAAAAAGGATAAATTCATTGGGTTGCCTCCCAACAAGCGCTTTTGTTTAACGCCCTTAGCTAGGCAAAAAGTGATGGAATCACGTATAGTCATCTTTGGTGCTCAAACCATAAGTAGCCCTCATCATAGATTCATAAGGCAACCTTATTTTCTTTCTAGTAAAGTGCTCCATGCCCTTCTTTAAAGGAAATTGAAATCTAATATTCCCTTCCTTGATATCGATGATAACACCAATAGCCCTTAGGAAAGGTCTACCAAGAATAATGGGACATGAAGGATTGCAATCTATGTCAAGTAAAATGAAATCCACGGGTACATAGTTCTTATTTGCAACAATAAGAACATCATCGATCGTCCCCATGGGTTTCTTGACAGTAGAATCCGCAAGATGCAAATTAAGAGAACACTCTTCAATCTCATGAAAACCAAGAGTATCACATAAAGACTTTGGAATCGCGGAAACACTTGCACCCAAATCACACAAAGCATTGCACTCATAGTTTTTTATCTTGATTTTGATAGTAGGTTCCCACTCCTCATGAAGTTTTCTAGGTATAGAGACTTCTAGTTCGAGCTTCTCTTCAAGAGATTTCATCATAACATCTACGATATGCGCGGTAAAGGCTTTGCTTTGGCTATAAGCATGTGGAGAGTTTGCAATGGATTGCATAAAAGAAAGCATTCAAACAAGGAGCAACTATCATAATTGAATTCCTTGAAATCCAAAGTGGGAGTTTCATTACTACCCAAAATTTTGACTTCTTCTACTCCACTCTCCACACCTTTATCATCAAGATAGGTGGACTCCGAATTATTGGGGCATTTTTCAACCAAAGTGGATTCATATCGAGCCCCTCCATAAGTAGGTTTGACACGCGAAAACAAAGATTCAAGAGGAGACACACCAAGCACTTTAAGACCTTCGTGATTTGCATCACTAGAACACACCCTTTTAAACCATTCATGTCTAGCACGAATTTGGGCGGTTATTTCTTTGCTCTCATTCATGGAGATACGCATAGATTTCAAGGTTTCATCCAAGTTGACCTTGGGAGGAGCGCATCTAACTTTCAAAGCATCAATATCACAAGACATCCTATCAACGCTCTTAGCCAAATCGTCTATTTTCAGTAGTTTTTCCTCTATGGTCGCATTGAAAATCTTTTGAGAGTTGATGAAATATTTCTTATTACTCTCTAGATCAGAGGGTAATTTGTTGTGATTTCCATAAGTGTTGCCGTAGGAATTGCCATAATTGTTAGAGGAGTTACTAGGAAAAGGCCTAGGAACATAGTTTCCTCTAAAAGCATTGTTGTTGCCAAAATTGTTCCTACCAAGAAAATTCACGTCCAAACTAGTGTGCAACCAAATTCATCAACTCGTCCATCTTAGCACTAAGAGAGTTAATCTCTTCTATAGCATGCACCTTTTTGCTAGCAGGCGACCTTTCAGTGTGCCACTGAGAGTAGTTGGTCATGATATTGTCTAGGAGTTTTGTAGCGTCTCCTAACGTGATTTCCATGAACATTCCACCTGAAGCGGAGTCCAAGATATTGCGAGAAGCGAAATTCAAGCGAGCGTAAAAGATTTCTATAATCATCCACAAACTCAAGCCATGAGCGGGACAATTTCTAATCATAAGCTTCATCCTCTCCCAAGATTGTGCAACGTGTTCATGATCAAGTTGCTTGAAATTCATGATATCGTTACGTAAGGAGATGATCTTATCCGGTGGAAAATACTTGGATATGTAAGCATCTTTGCACTTATCCCAAGAATCGATACTATTTTTAGGCAAAGAAGAAAACCAAGTTTTTGCGCGATCTCGCAACGAGAGAGGAAAAAGTTTCAACTTAATCACGTCATTATCCTCATCTCTTTTCTTTTGCATATCACAAAGCTCTTTCATAACAAGATTCAGCAAAGCTGCGTTGATTTCATACGATTCCGCACTAGTGGCGGGAGCAATCGGAGTACTAATAAAATCATTATTATTAGTGCTCGAGAAGTCGCAAAGTTCGGTGTTTGCAGCCATCATGACTTCAACGACGAAGGAGAAAGCCAAATGGAAACGGCAAATGTGAAGTTGGGGAGAGGAAAACGAGAGGCAACTGGCAACAAAAGTAAATGCAAGAGAAGAGTTTGTGAGACCTACTTGGATAGATCTTGATTTCTCCTCCCCGGCAACGGCGCCAGAAATACTTCAGATTTCAGCTGTGCTTCCCTTGCAACGGCGCCAAGAATAGTCGTGTCGACGGCACCAGGAATCATTCAGCTGCGGCTACGCCTAGGCAAGTATGCAAAGGATTTCCCCCATGGCCTTGGAGCCTTGCGTTGGTGTTCCCTCGAAGCGGAAAGGGTGATGTAGCACAGCGGTGGTAAGTATTTCCCTCAGTTTGAGAACCAAGGTATCAATCCTCCACAAACACAAAAGCTTGCTCCCAATGCTATGAAGGGGTTGTCAATCCCTTATAGATTGTTAGCCAAGTGAGAACTGAAAGCAACAAAGTAACAAAGCAAAGTAAAAGCGGAGGTGTAAACGATGGATGTGAATAGAACCGGGGGCTGTAGTGTTTACTAGTGGCTTCTCTCATGAAAGCAAGTAGATGGTGGGTGAACAAATTACTGTCGAGCAATTGATAGAACCACGCAAAGTCGTGACGATAGCTATGCAATGATTATATCTATAGGCATCACGTCCAAAACAAGTAGACCGATACTTTCTGCATCTACTACTATTACTCCACACATCGACCGCTATCCAGCATGCATCTAGTGTATTAAGTCCATAAGAACAGAGTAACGCCTTAAGCAAGATGACATGATGTAGAGGGATAATCTCAAACCAATGATAAAAAACCCCACCTTTTTACCATTGATGGCAACTACTTTATGTGTGCCTTGCTACCCCTACTGTCACTGGGAAATGTCACCACATGGTAGAACCCAAAACCAAGCACTTCTCCCATTGCAAGAATCATAAATCTAGTTGGCCAAACAAAACCCAAGACTCGGAGAGACTTACAAGGATATCAAATCATGCATATAAGAAATCAGGAAAGACTCAAATATATATCATAGATAATCTGATCACAAATCCACAATTCATCGGATCTTGACAAACACACCGCCAAAGAAGATTACATCGGATAGATCTCCATGAAGATCATGGAGAACTTTGTATTAAAGATCCAAGAGAGAGAAGAATCCATCTAGCTACTAACTACAGACCCGTAGGTCTGAAGTGAACTACTCACGAGTCATTGGAGGGGCGATGATGATGATGAAGAAGCCCTCCAACTCCAAAGTCCCCTCCGGCAGGGTGCCGGGAAGGGTCTCCAGATGAGATCTCGCGGAAACGGAAGCTTGCGGCGGCGGAAAAGTATTTTCGAGGCTCCCCTGATTTTTTGCTGAATATTTGGGAATATATAGGCCAAGGATCTAGGTTAGGGGGCGGCCAGGGAGGCCACAAGCCCTGACACCGCCGCCTCCCCTGGTGGTGGAGTGGGAGCTTGTGGGCTCCCTGGAGCCCACCTGGCTTGGCCCAGAGGCCCCCTGATCTTCTTCCGTTCGGGAAAAAATCATTTCAGGGTTTTTATTCCGTTTGGACTCCGTTCCAAAATCAGATCTGAAAAGAGTAAAAAACACAGAAAAAAGAGGAACTGGCACTTGGCACTGAATTAATAAGTTAGTCCCAAAAAAGATATAAAAGATACATAAAACATCCAAAGAAGACAAGATAAGAGCATGAAACCATCAAAAGTTATAGATACATTTGAGACATATCATCGGGTCTCTTGACGCACATGGCCAGCTCGCGAGGCCGACCAGGGTGCTTGTATGTGCTAGTGAAGTTGCGGAGGAACGCCTCCTCGATATCAACCCAGGAGTTGACGCTGCCTGCTGGAAGGCTGTTGAGCCATGTCCTAGCCGAGCCGGCCAACATGAGAGGCATGTAGTGGACGGCTACGCGCTTGTTGCCCCGAGCGATGCCGAGTGCGGTGGTCTAGTCGATCAGCCAATCTTCTGGCTTGGCTGTGCCGTTGTATTTGGGGGTGTCCCGAGGGAGAGTGAAGCCTCTAGGAAACGGCTCCCCTCGGATCCGAGGGCCGAAGCACGTCGGACCGATGGGGCCATCCTTCTCAAGGAGAGCCGACTGCGCCAGGAGGTTGAGGTATCTGCGATCATCGTTGTCGCTATGTGGGACGCGGGGGCCAACCCGGGCCGTGATCGGAAGGGTGTCATGGGAGATTGTGGCATTGGCCCCCTCCCGATACTTCAGAGGAGGAACCTCACGCACCGACTCCCCCTTGTCACTACCATCTCTATGACGCCGGCTTGAAGACGCCTCGCTTTGGCGTAGAGAATGCTTGTTTTGGCTGCCCTCGCCCTTCCGGCCGGAAGTGCGATGCGAGGAAGACCCCTCGGCGTGATGACGAGCGTTGGGGTTGCGATGTGCTCCGGGATCGGCTCCCGGAGACTCCGATTGCATATGACCAGGGTCAAGAAGTGACTGCTAGTCATTTGCGGCATCAAGGAGATCCTTGACCCGCTTCTCGTGAAGGACGCGCTTCTCGCCCTCCAAACTTGGCATTTCTGCCATGGCCGCCTGAGTAGGCCGCAAGTTGGCCGCAGGGGTATCGTAGATGGGCTACTTGCCGACTAAGATATCGGCAATGACCCGGCCGCGGCCACGGACCGCGCCGAGCCGGCTAGGACCATCAGCAGCCAGAGTGAGGCCGCAAGTGGAGCTATACTCACGCTGCGTGGCCTCCATACGGTGTTTGGCCGTGGCGATGACAATACCCTCCTCCAGGATGTGCCTACGAGCCTCCTCAAGCAAGGCCTGCGCGTCGGTGGGGTTTGCAGAGGTGGCAATGGGCGTCTTCAAGCCGGCAAGGGCAGCAAGAAGCATGTCGGCTGATCCCGCAGCGGGATCAGCCGCATCTGCCGACGCCTTGCCGTGAGTCTTGCTGGTGCCGACGCCTTGCCGTGAGTCTTGCTGGTGCCGGCGCCAATGACCATCACCTCCATGACGTTGGAGACGACGGTGACGTGATGCGGGACAAGACACCCCACACATGATGGTGGACCGTCGGAGACGAGCACCTCGCTGGGGTACTCATCAAGCGCAAGCGTCTCCCTGAGGGAGAGCCTACTGAAGCTGGCGCATAACGCGTCGATGTCGATGTTCTCGCCGGGGTAGCGAGGTCCATCGTCGAGGCGCAGGTCGCTGAAGAGAACGCCGAGGTTCGCGACATCGGCGATGACGACGCTGGGAGCTGACTAACCGTCAGACTCCCCATCAGAATCCATGAGACGGACTGGGACATCGATCAACATCGCAGAAGCCTCCTCAAGTGCAGGCTCCACGGACATGCTGATCGGTCCGGACGCGAAGCATCCAACGGTGTTAGCGAATGGCCTCGCCCAACGCGTAAATCCGACCGATGCCGCGGACGGCTCCACGGTGGGCGCCAAATGTCGGTGTTTACTCACAACATATGCCATGGGTAGGCTAAAGATGGTGGGAACCTAAGTGACACCGGCGGGCGCTGGGGATGAGGTTGGTACAAGCGAGGAACGCACGATATACCCAGGTTCGGGGCTCTCCGTAGAGATAATACCCCTAGTCCTGCCAGAATGTATAATGCACTAGTGAAGGTACAATGTGCTCCTGGAGCTGTTCTACGGAGGAGGAAGAAGGAGCAGCCGGCTTGCGTCTACCTCTCGTGTATGAGTGTGTGTGTGAAGGATTGACTGACCCTCTGCATGGAGGGGGGTCGGGGGTTTTGTAGATGAACTCACCGACCTACAATAAGGATAAAAGTACATGAGTGGGACCCGGCTGGCAGCCTCGCCAGCTGGCTAGGGGGTCCACAGTGGTCTTGTCCTGTCCCTGGAGGGGCCCGCCGGCTGCGAGGTCCCATCTGGCTATGGGACCCGCCGGCTAGTCAATGAGGCTCTCGCGTAAGACCGACGCAGGACACGTGTTGTACGTCTGGCGTCGTCTTGCGAGATTCGCCATGGGCTGCCAGTACGGCCTTCTCCACTATTCCCACACCGACTGTGGTAATGGAGTGGGAGTTTGACGGGACGACACTGTGCATGATGATGGATCGGAGCCGAGGTAGGTCAGCGGCATGGCCGCCGACACTGTACCTGTCATGCACTCCAAACCTGTACTCGTGCTGATGAGTACGCAACTTTGATCGTAGGGTCTAGTCATGACCTACAATCTGATGTGACTTGGGCTCCCTGGCCGGCCAACAGCCTCCTAGCCGGCCTAGGAACGGCCGCCTCGCCCTTAGCCGGCCAGCGCGTCCTGGACGGCCAGAGGGAGGTAGTTGTCTCGCCTCTAGCCGTCACGGGCTTCCTAGCCGACCAAAGGGATTTGGCTGTCTCGCCTCTAGCCGGCAGGGGCTTCCCAGCCGGCCAGAGGGAGTTGTGCTTTTCCTTCAAGGTAGAAGCCAAATGAGTAGGATCGATGAGCCTACCCTGGGATTATCCCCCCATCATCAATTCTGTGAATTTTTTGATCTGCACAACTCTGAAATGTAAGTCAAGAACACTTAGCAAAATTCTTCAAGACAATCTTTGGTCAAATTCCTCAACTTGATATACTTTTGAAAATATTCTGATAACGCATATGACCTCTTCAAATTCTTTGCACCTATGCTCTGTTCACACATACAAAATGCCTACTGAAGAATCTCTAGGTTCTCATCAACTTAACTCATTTGTAACATTTCTTGAAGAAAATTAGGACACCTCCTCGGAATCTTCAAAATCTCAAATTCCTCAAGCAAAGAAAATAGCTGAAGGGAAAAGATCTCACAAAGGAGGAAAGAAGGCAGAGATCAACACTGCGTTTGAAATTCTTGAGGATAACTATGATGAATACGACACAACACATGAAGAAATATATGGAAAGGAAACTAAAGAAAAGCGCAAGACACGCATACAAAAAATTGAGAGGAGATTGGCCACAGAATGGAAGGAGTACACATATGTGACTCCCAAATACATGAATAAATTTGTACTGAATCCTCCATGCCCAAGACCTCCTCTTGGTGAAGGCCAAGTCATTGATCCGACTAGCATTGTCAGTGATGAGGAATCTCTTGTCGAATGGGCTAAATGCGAGGCAAAACTACAAAACATTACAAAAGAGGCCATGAGGAAATTCAACTTGGAGACTACTACTGCAGCAGCTGCTGCCGCTTTTTTGGTAGTGAAGCTTCTGGCACTGAAATAGCTCCAAAGCAAGCCCTGGTGAATAAATCAGTTGTGAAGACAATCTTCAACTTCACAATCCTCACAGCAAAATTTTAAACCACCTCCAACTATGGTCGCAATGTCATCAGCAACTTCCCCAAAGTCCTCAATACCAGTGGATCTAGAAACAAGCCATCAAACAATGGGAACTCCAATTCACTCATGACCCTCTGCATCTAGCTCTGCATACACTTCCTCAAGTGCAACCATGAAGAAAAAGATGGTTGTTGTTCGAGGAAAAAGACCAAGCCCTAACAAAATGGTCTTCAATATTCCCTCGGGATCTGAGGAAGATGAGGCCAATGATGAAGAATTAGCTCAAATCATCAGAAACAAACAAGAGATGGTTTCTCAGGCCAACGACACAAACTTTCCTCCCATGCTGGATCCCAGGGTGGTGTTGGACTTCATCGATCTCTGGTATCAAAATCCTAAGACTCTGATTGATGATTTGGGGCTTCCACCTGGACCAAGCCATGTGCTAGGAGCATTTATTGCTCCAGAGAACTGGAAAGTTGAGAAGGCCAAGAGGTCTAGAAAGGAACAAACTTAGAAGGAGAGGTTTCGAAAGAACAACCTCCTCACTTTGACCCCTGAAGAACTTGTTTCCACACAGATCAAAAACCTCAATGAAGAATACAATCACTATCATGCGGATAGGAAAGGTGCAAAGGTCATATTCGTCAACGTGGCGACCAAGGCTATCACGGATCATAACACCACAGTTGCAGCTCTAACGCAACCAAAAATTCCTTGGGAAATCTCCTCTGCATAGCTTGCTGAAGAAATTGTAAGGCCTGAAGAAATTTAAGTGGCTGAAGAAATTGCACATGAAGAACCTACGAGGTCAGCTTAAGAAACTGTTGTGCCTGAATTAAATGCTCGTGCCAAGACGACTACATTAGCCGTGTGTGAAGAATCTACTCCAATGATAAAATCTTCAGGAGTAAAGAATCTACCACTTCCTTCTGCATCAAAAGTGAAGAAAACAAAGCCTGTTGAAAAGGAAGCCACTAAGAAGCGGAAAGCATCAACAAGCATAGATTCCTTAGAAGCCAAACACTTGAGGACTTTGTGAAGTTCCTCAAGTTCACAAATTGATGCTACTCCAATCAGCACGGTACCCTATTACGATATGGTGCCATTTGGTGAAGAACATATCCTCCCAGAAGGGGGTGAAGAAATTAAAGATAATCGATGTACTGCTTCCATAGAGCCGATCGATGAAGAAATTGAAGTGCAACCAAATACTTCCATTCCTCAAGTATCATCACCCCCGCGCTTAGTTTTCTGCTGAAGAGGCGGGCGTTGAAGAAATGGAAGAAGATGGATATTGGCTGCCACACACCTGTCATCAATAATAAATAAACGAAAGCAGCTCATCCCAACTCACCGCTGGCCACTCCACTTCCACAAAATCCTCAGTCCTCTGCTGTTACTGAGGAAATTCACGTAGGGTCTGATTACCGCTACACTCCGATGAATTCAATTCTGGAGGAAGAAATATTTGCATCAGCTGAAGAAACTGTAGATCAAACCGCCATTGAGGATATTGCTGCATATGTCATTAATGAATCTACCAAGCATATTCCTCACACTGAAGAAACTGTGGCTAAAGAAACTTCTCCTCAATTTGAGGATACTGCTGATGAGCCTCACGTTCAAAATCCTAAGTCAGCAGTTGTTGTGTCTCAAGCTCCCCAGACTGAAGAAGATCTTCGCGGATTTATGGAAATATATAAGCCAAATCTTCAACCCAAGACACTTCAACCATTCAGAGGTACAAATCGACCCAAATTCCTCAAGGAGAAATTTTTTATGGACATCATTTCTTCGTCGGTGCAAATCCGCATGATTCTCCGAGGATAAAATGCCAAAAGTTTTGGGATGCCACACAAATGAACTTCTATGGTGTTGTGCTCATTTGGAGGAATAAGCTTTTTTAGCACCGTCAAATTCCTCATGCACACATGGAATTCATTCCTTGCTTCACGCCAATCCTTAGTGTTCTTCATGATGCTGGCCTATTGCCGTTCTGCATGGATTTATGCGATTGGAATGAAGAACTAATTCTTCAATTCTATGACACTTTGCATCTTTCTCGTGAAGCACAAGACAAAAAAAATTGGGTTCTTGACTGGATGTCTGAAGACACACACTACACTGCTCCTGCAACGGAATCTGGGGTGAAGACAGGAGGCAAGCAGGGGCTAGACCCCCCAACGATCAGCCCCCCTATTGGTTTGTAGCGTATGTACAACAAGATATATCTAGACTACACATGATGGCAATAACTAATTGCAACTTAATTAGTTTTAGGCCCAGGCCAAATCTCTTCTGTTTAGTAGCTATATTCAGCGAGAGCCCAAAATAAAAGCCCATTAGCCCAGCGCATGTATTATTGGAAGCTAGATTGATTCTTGTTAGTTATTCATCAATCCATTATCTTTCTAGACCTAGGCTAGGCGACGTCGCCTCAGATCTATTTGCTGTGAGGGCGCCTCCCATGTTGCGTTGTCCCTGTAAGTCGCCCAAAATGGGTCGCCGTTCATTCTAGTCCTTAGCACCTGCCATCGTTCGACGTCCGGCAAGTCGCTTGCCGTTGCTACCATTCGTTCACCATCACTCACTTCCCTATAGTCACCATGAGAGGCTAAAACATGGACAGCGCCGTTGTGCCATTGTACTTAATTCTGCTATGATGTAGTTCCATTGAGTCAGCTAAGCACCATATTCATGCATGATTAGGAACTTAAAATCTGAAGGTACATACACATATGAATTCTTTCACTACTATAACTAGCATTATCTTTATGTATAGATTACCAGACAGTACTTATGTTAGTACTTTGAATTTTTTTTGACCTTATGCCTCGAAAAAAGAGGGGGACTACAACAATAAATTCTAAGTACAAACAAGTTGGATCCTATACATTTAATCTAGCATAAATATAGATTTCTTTGCATGTATATAGTTATGCTTCGATATCCACATCCAATGGATATACCAACGTGTTTTATCTCATACAAAATAATTGTTGTATTTGCGCCGCCCTCATGTTAAAATCATAGCTCCCCCCTGAACGGAATTGCTTCATGAGGTCTGAGTTAGAATCCCCTCGGAAGGACCAGATGCATCTATGATGAATCTGAGCTACCCAATCACCTGATGCAAGTGTTGATGAAGTCATTGGCTCCTGGCAAGCCACCAAGGACCACATTTCTTGTCAAATATATGCTATCTGTGCGAAAGACAGTGTACCGTATCTTGCCCAAAACCCTGAGCCTCATCACGGTTCACAACTCTGAAGAAGAAGACATAGTTGGAATCACGAAGTATTTGCTATTCAACATCATTCATGGGATTCCTGTCGTGGTTTTGTCACGACAGATGTCCTCGTGAAAGGACTTAGTGATGGAGCCATCGCAGATTGGTGGCGTCTCAAAGGGGGTGAGCAGAAGAGAGACTCAGGTTTACCCAGGTTCGGCCCCTCCGGTGGAGGTAAAAGCCTATGTCCTGCATTGTGTATATTGATGGTGGATTCGATTACAAGGAGGGCGTAACTCGCTTGACCTAGCTCTCGATGGATTCTAACTTACCCTATCTACCCTAGAGACTCGCCTTTATATACAGGTCGAGGCCCTAGGGTTTACAAAAGTCCTGACCACGTTACAAACCATGGCTTTCCATATCTCTAAGTCGCCGTGTCTTCCAAGCTAGGAAACCTCCTTGGCGACTTATATCTCTATTAATCTTGAACCGCCATCTAGCTCATGGGCCCTGGCAGCCCTTTGTTGAAGGTCTCCTAGCGCATCTCAGACCCTGGGCCAAGGCTTATCTTGACCATGAATGTAGAGTCGCTATTTACCTGACCCGACCCAATAGGGCGGGTCATATCATATGTAATATCCCCAACAGTAGGCCCCAAATTGACTTGAATTTGTTCACGCCAATAATCCTTCACCCTTGTCTTCGGCGACTCATACCCGACCTGTGACCTTTCTTAAATAAGTGACGAGCTGTCAACCCTTATGAATTGTCTGAGTCTCTAGGTCCTTTATTGGTGATGTCATCTTCTCCACTATTCCTGGGATCTTGATGACATCACTTCCAACAGATCTTTTGTCTTATCCTGTCATCCCGAAAATATAGGCGCCATCATTTCAGGTTTTCAATCTAGCTCCTCGATCCACGCGCCCACCGTTTTGATTCTGCCCTAGGTCTTTAAATAGCCGCAGGGGGAGGGGACATCCCACCTACCTCTATTCCATATCCTCCACTGCATCTTCTTCCTCGAGCTCGTGTCACGAACACCGCACCATCACCGAACCTCTGCTGCGGACCAGCCACTTCGCGGGCTGATCGAGGGCGCGATCTTTGGTGCAAATCTCCGTGGCCTTCTTCCTTCGTCGTCTTCCCTCTGCCGGTAAGTTCCCCTTCTCCATGAGACCTAGATCTCGAACCTCCATAGTTCTTAGGGTAGCACTGAAACTCCATGAATGTCAGCTTATCGCGCCATTGACCCGTATAGGTACAGGCCTTAGATCTTTCCTTTTGGCAATAAACTGCGGTAGTCCCATCACAATCCCCAGCAAATTTTATTTTTCCTCATTGTTCTACAGGACCACCACACTACTTCCGCAGTGTTTTTGTGTTCTTAGAACCTGAATTTCGGGAAGCGTTATTTTCCTCAATAGAATTACACGTATATCTGTAAATTATCTCTTGGCATTGTAAACATGTTTGTCATCGATTAGGAATATCCTAAGGAAATTTTTAGAGTCACAACCCGCCCTCAATGCTTGTGGCAAGTCACAACTCCCTCTTAGACATGCTCTAAGCTGTTAGCTGGCGAGTTACCATTCCGTAGGTCCTGACAACCCGCCAAACCTTCTTATGCAGATCTACGTCCCCTTCTTTAACTTTGTAATCATGGGTTCCATCTCCAAATGCAACCGGTTGTCAACAGAAGTCAATGACGCCTATCTTGCGAATTTTGTGAAAGTGGGCAATCTCGCACCCAAAGAAACGATCAGTTGGCGAACCGCCTTTGGAGAGCGACGTCCACAACCCGCCAAAGGGGAAGTAGTCATTTTTGCTGATCATCTCGAACGAGGCTTCACGCCGCCCGGCTCAAAGTTCTTTAGGGACGCCTTGCATTTCTTCAACCTCCATCCCCAAGACTTAGGGCCGAACTCCATCAGCAACCTTTGCGAGTTCCAAGTGTTCTCTGAAGCTTACCTGCAATTAGATCCTACCGTACTCTTGTTCAGGAAATTCTTTTATCTGAACCGCCAAACAGAGTTTGCCAACGGGCCGTGCCTAGAACTTGTGGGAGTCAACATCCATCGGCAGCGAGAATGCGGGTTTCCGGCTGTTACATTGCCCAGTCACCCCAAGGGTTGGGCAAAGACTTGGTTCTACTGCCGCGACACTTTTCCCCCCAACGAGAACCCCTTACCAGGTTTTAGGGAGGAATGTGTGCCCATGGATTTCAAGTTTCCTGAAAAGCTAACCGAAGAAGAAGAAGCTACATTTTCCCTATCTTCGCAAAGCTCAGGGCTCTCACCGTCAATAGTCTTACTGGAATTGATCTGATCCGCTGCTCGGTGGAGTGGAGAATCCTGTCTTTGAGCTGCCGGAATGGCTTGATGTGTGAGTTCAATGGCGATTTAGACCACCCCAATGCTTCTACAACGTGAGTCTTGAAGAAAAAGACATTGTTGATATTGTGAATAAGCTAAGTGGCGAGCCTGTTGAGAATTGTGCCAAAATCGGGCTTAAACCTTTGTGCGTTTCTAACCCGGCTCCAGAGGTAAAACATCCCAAGTCGCCTTTTGACGTCAGTTGTGCTTCCCTGGCAATGGCTCCAAAAAAGGGGTGATCCTACAATCTCTGGCGTTAGCTAGACGAATGCTTATGACAACGAACCTTCTCCTACAACGACATGAGAAGAATGCTGCTAGCACTCCCCGCCAATGAAACTAGAAGAATGTTGTTGATGGCCCACCAGCGCGTGGGTTCGCAGCAGTTTTCGAGGGTAGAGTATTTGACCCAATTTGTTGGTTTGGACGACGGTAGGTGAGAGTATACTCTCAAGTATTAGCAGCTCAATTAGTCAGATTCAACCACACCTGAAAGATTAGTATCTGCAAGCAAAGTAGTAACAGCAAAGTAGCGAGTAACGGCAGTGTAACGAGCAATAGCAGTGGCAAGGAACAACAGTAGTGACAGCAATAGCAAGTAGCAATAGTAGCAAGCGACAGTAGTAGCAACAGTAGTAGCAGCAGCAGAGCAAGAGAAGTAAGAGCAGTAGCAACAGTAGTAGCAGCAGCAGAGCAAGAGAAGTAACAACAGTAGCAACAGTAGTAGTAGCAGCAGAGTAAGACAAGTAGCAGCAGTAGCAACAGTAGTAGCAGCAGCAGAGCAAAACAAGTAACGGCAGTAGGACAAACTCGTAGGCAATGGGTCGGTGATTTGTTTGGATGATATTCATCATGCAACAGTTATAACACGGAGAGATATGTGGCTAGCTCCAGTTCGTCAATGTGATGTAGGCATGCATTCCATGTGTCGTCATATGTGCTTAGGGAAAAGCACTTGCATGACATCTATTGTCCATCCCTCCCATGGCAGCGGGGTCCAAAAGGAAACTACGAGATATTAAGGTTCTCCTTTTAATAAAGAAGCGTACCAACGGATTAGCACTTGGTGAACACATGAACTCCTCAAACTATGATCATCACCGGGAGTGGTTTAGGTTATTGTCACTCCGGGGTTGCTGGATCATAACACATAGTAGGTAACTACAACTTGCAAGATCGGATCTAAAACACACATATATTGGTGGCAACATAATAATTTCAGATCTGAAATCATGGCACTCGGGCCCTAGTGACAAGCATTAAGCATGGCAAAGTAGTAGCAACATCAAATCTCATAACATAGTGGATACTAGGGATCAATGCCCATAAAAACTAACTCGATTACATGATAGATCTCATCCTACTCATCACCGCCCAGCGAGCCTACGAATAGAATACTCACGAACGACGAAGAGCTTCATGGAATTGGAGAGGCAAGAAGGTTGATGATGACGATGGCAACGATTTCCCCTCTCCGGAGCCCAAGACGGACTACAGATCTGCCCTCCAGATGAAGAACAGGAGGTGGCGGCGCCTCCGTATTGAAAACACGACGAAAACTTCTCTT
Organism: Hordeum vulgare subsp. vulgare; assembly: GCF_904849725.1. Classification (NCBI taxonomy): domain Eukaryota; kingdom Viridiplantae; phylum Streptophyta; class Magnoliopsida; order Poales; family Poaceae; genus Hordeum; species Hordeum vulgare. The sequence goes on along the minus strand of NC_058519.1, from coordinate 117,045,760 downwards.
TTTATTTTTTCTGGGACGAAAGACAACTTATAGAGCTCGAGTTGGGGGGCGGCAGGTGCCTGTGGGCCCCACAAGCCTTCCCACCGCCACCAGGGGGTGGTGGCGGAGCAGGGGCTTGTGGCCCACTAGCCCACCCCCTGAGGTGGAACTTGGCGCAGATATTTTTGATATTTTCCAAAACTGCTCCCCGTAAATTTTCAGGACGTTTGGAGAACTTTGATTTCTGCACAAAAATAACACCAAGGCAATTTTGCTGAAAACAGCGCCAGTCCAGGTTAGTTCCATTCAAATCATGCAAATTATAGTCCAAAACAAGGGCAAAAGAGTTTGGAAAAGTAGATACGTTGGAGACGTATCCACTCCCCCAAGCTTAAAAGCTTGCGTGTCCTCAAGCAACTCAGTTGACAAACTGAGAGAGAAAGAAAAACTTTGACAAACTCTGTTTGATCTTGTTGTTGCAACTATGTCTAACTCATAACCAGAATTTCAGCAAGATCACAAGTTAACCACATAAGCAAATGACACAAAGGTCTCACAGTAAACTAATATCAATGGCATAATCAGCTAACGAGGAAATAATAATGAGTTTCAAATACCAACACTTCAATCAAAACAGGCATGAAGCAATATGAATAGGTGGTATCTCGCTAGCTCTTTCTGAGACCGCAAAACATAAATGCAGAGCACTTTCAAAGATCAAGGGCTGACTAAACATTGTAATTCATAGCAACGAAGATCCAGTAATAGTCATACTCAATATCAATCAAAAGGAAAGCATAAAAATGACAGAGGTGCTCTCTAATTGGTGCTTATATAAGAGGAGGATGACTAGACAAGAAAATAAATAGACAGGCCCTTCGTAGAGGGAAGCATTGATTTGCAGAGGTGCCACAACTCAAGCTTTGAAAACAGAGATAATAATTTTGGGTGGCATGCTCTCATTGTCAACGCAATGACCAAGAGTTCTCAATATCTTCCATGCTACTCATGCTATAGGCGGTTCCCAAACAGAAAAGTAAAGTTTTAACTCCCCCACCACCAATCAATCACACTCCACGGCTAGCCGAATCCTCGGGTACCGTCCATACTAACATCAATCCAGGGGGAGTCTTGTTTTACAGTTATGTTTTCGATTTAAGCATGGAACTGGGCATCCCAAGTACCGGCCCCTTTCTCATTAATGACTGTGAATAAACACATGTCGAGGATAACACTCCTAGCATGGAAGATACCAATAGCCCTCTGTCACCACATGAGCGGTTCGGGCATGCAAAACAGATTTATTTCTTGAAGGTTTAGAGAATGGCACATGCAAATTGACTTGGAACGGCAGGTAGATACCGCAAATAGGTAGGTATGGTGGACTCTCATGGAAAAACTCTTGAGTTCATGGAAGTGGATGCACAAGCAGCATTCCCGCTTAGTACAACTGAAGGCTAGCAAAAGACTGGGAAGCGACCAACTAGAGAGCGACAACAGTCATCAAGATGCAATGAGTTTGACTAACATTAAATGCAAGCATGAACAGGATATAAATCACCACGAACACGAACATCATAGAAGCTATGTTGATTTTGTTTCAACTACATGCATGAACATGCTCCAAGTCAAGCCACTTGAAACATTCAAAGGAGAATACCATCCTATCATACTACATCATAGTCATCTCAAAATCTATGTTGGCAATCAAGACAAACCATTATAAGCTCTCAGCTGAATAAGCATGGCATCAGAAACTATGATCTCTAAGTTGTCATTGAAAACATGGTTCTCTCACAACAAAGCTAAATCTGGGTCGACAAGCTAGTCATATTTACAAAAAAATAGATAGAGTTCATACCAGCTTTTCAGTCTCAGTCACTTCATCATATATCATCATCGTTGCCTTTCATTTGCACGATCGAACGATGAAAACGATAATAAGCGCATTGGACTAAGCTGAATCTGCAGGCAAACACAAAGGAGAAGACAAAATAATATGGCTCTTTGGAAGCTAAACAGGTAAGCATGTAAGAACCACTAAACATTGTAACCAATATCTTCTACCTTGACACAAAGAAAAAGAAAACTATTTACACGGGAAAGCTCCCTACAAGCAAAAGAAGAAAGAAAAATCTTTTTGGGTTTTCTCAAAAGGACACAAAACAAGAAAACAAGAAAACAAAAAGAAACTAGCATGGATAGTACAGTGACAAAGTGTAAACGCCGGCTAACAAAGTGAAAGCATAAGCATGAATGTAAAGTCGGTGAGAACATGTACTCCCCCAAGCTTAGGCTTTTGGCCTAGCTTGGTCTACTCCCATGGATGATCCTGGAGAAACCCAAAGTCATAATGGGTGTTATACGGGAGTGCTGCAGCCACTGCCTGAATAGCTGCCTCGCGAAGTCGAGCAGCCATCGCCTCCCTCTCATACTCCTCTGCCTCTCCTATGGTTATGTAGTATCTTCGTTTTACCTGAAAGTCAAAGAAAGCAGGAGCGGGAAGGGTAATATGGAAAACACGCTGTCGGTGAAATATCAAGCAATATAGGAGGGAGCCATGATCTCTCCCAAGGAACCGGTAGCGTGTTAGAGCGACACGATCAAGGTAGGCTGTAAGGAGAGGATGGTCTTCTGGACGGATGGATACCCCAAGAAAATTTGCTAAGCGTGTAGCATAAACTCCAACAAAGAAATCCCCCTCACTCGCATTTTTATTCAGCCTCCTTGCTATAATGGCTCCCATATGGAAGCTCCTGTCACCTCTTACTGCTCTCTTAAGGATACTAAGGTCGGAAGCGCATAGGTGACAATGTGCACCCTTGCCGTTAATGCACCTACCTATGAAGAGGGCAAGGTAGTTTAAGGCAGGGAAATGGGTGCTTCCTATGGTGTCTTGCGTAATATCTCTGGTTTCTCCCACAGTTATATTGGAGACAAAGTCTCTGACCGAAGACTTAGGAGGATCAATAACACTACCTCCATCGGATATCTTGTAAATCCTATTGAAATCCTCCAGACCCACGGTATAGGATTTATCGTATAGATCAAACAATATGGATGATTCATGCCTAGCTAAAAAATTAAATCTACGCACGAAAGAGGCAGTGAGCATAGCATACTGTTCACATTTATCTGAGAGGAATTCTTCTAACCCGGCATTGCGGACAAGTGCATCGAACACATCCTTGAAGCCTGCTTCGATCATGAACTCATTGGAAGGCCATTGACATGGTTGTACCGGTGTGTCCCTTAGTTGAAAAAGTTCGGGCTCCCGAAAGGAGAGACGAGGACCGCTCTTACTTGAGGAACCACCATGAAACTTCCTCCTGAACATAATTTCCTTCGCTGAAATTTTTGAAGTTCAAGAGAAAAGTGCATAAAGACCCACCACACCTTGTAGCAACTACTCCTACTAGTGCCTAGAGACCGTATCACGCGCTAAAACTACTTGGGACCAGCTAAAATCAACTTTCCTAGCTCAAGAACAGGGTCAGCAAGGTAGCAAGAATTCGGGAAGGATAAAGTACTAGAGCAAAAACTAATTGGACCAATGGAGGAGTCACTTACCAAGGAGTAATTTCCCCAAAACAGTTCAGAGAATGGTGCTTTGAGCAAGGAGATCGAAAATCATAGCCAAATGAGCAAGAACACGGGTTTGAGCTGCAAAACAAGTTTTTATGGAGGTGGAAGAAGAGGCTGAGAGCTGGAGTGAGTGGAGGGGGTGCCTGTGGGCCCCACAAGCTTGCACCCCGCCACCAGGGGGGTAGTAGGCGGTGGGGGGGGCTTGTGGCCCACTGGTCAGGCCCCCTGACCAGCTCTCAGGCCCAGAAATTTTCAAAAATTCCAGAAAAAATTATACTAAATTTTCACGACCATCGGAGAACTTTTATTTTCGAGGTATTTTTCTCTGGGACGCTAAAACAGAAAACAGGAAAAGCTAAACTAATTCCATCATTTTTCTTCTAAGCAACAGAAAATGAAGACTCAAAACAGAGGTATGTGACTCTTTGATTCATCCGTTTCATTGTCATCGGAAGAAATTCGTCAATGGGGTTGATCAAGTCCTTGTGACAAAACCTTCTCGAATCGCAAGAGAGAATGTTGAATTTTTGAATAGCCACTAAGTCACCTCAATGGGGATATGGATCTCCCCAACAAGAAAATCATACTTCATCTTGACACGAGGAATAGGGCATTCAATGCTCCCAATAAGAATCGATGAAGTCTTTTCAATAGCATTGATGCAATGTACCGGATATCGTTTCTTCGGAAAGTGCACTCTGTGCTCGTTACCGTTGACATGGAAAGTGACATTGCTTTTGTTGCAATCTATAACAGCCCCTGCGGTGTTTAAAAAGGGTCTTCCAAGGATGATAGCCATGGCATCGTCCTCGGGAATATCCAAGATAACAAAGTCTGTTAAGATAGTGGTATTAGCAACCACAACAGGCACATCCTCGCAAATGCCGATAGGGAAAGCAGTTGATTTGTCGGACATTTGCAGAGAAATTTCAGTGGGTGTCAACTTATACAATTCAAGTCTACGATAAAGAGAGAGTGGCATAACACTAACACCGGCTCGAAGGTCACATAAGGCAGTTCTTACGTAGTTTCCTTTAATGGAGCAAGGTTTAGTGGGCACTCCGGGATCACCAAGTTTCTTAGGAGTTCCACCTTTGAAAGTGTAATTGGCAAGCATGGTGGAGATCTCAAGATCTGGTATCTTCCATTTATTAGTCACGATATCTTTCATGTACTTGGCATACAGAGACATCTTGAGCATATCAATTAACCGCATCTGCAGAAAGAGGGGTCTTATCATCTCAACGAAGCGCTCAAAATCCTCATCATCCTTTTTCTTGGATGGCTTAGGAGGAAAGGGCATAGGTCTCTGAACCCATGGCTCTCTCTCTTTACCATGCTTCCTAGCAGTGAAGTCATTCTTGTCGTATCTCTTAGGTTGTGGATTATCAGGATTAACCGTAGGTTCAATCTCCACATCCTCATCATGGCTAGGTTGAGCATTATTATGAACATCACTGTCCACATTGTCACCTGGTTCATGTACATCACCTGATTGTGTTTCTGCATCAGACGCAGAAATATCATTAGGTTCTTTAGGTGTGATAGTATTTGGTGAACTGGCGTGCAGGTTTCTATCATCCTTCTTCTTCTCCTTAGGATGACTAGGTGTATCAGCATTGATTCCTTGAGAATCTTGATCAATTCTCTTAGGATGACCTTCAGGATACAAAGGTTCATAAGTCATTTTGCCTCCTCTAGTAATGACTCTGGCAGAGTTGTCATTTAATTCAATGAGCAACTCATTCTGAGCTTTAAGTACTTGTTCTACCTGAGTAGTAATCAGAGCATTGACATTTCTGTCTACACAAGCACTTAAATGGCTAAGCATACGAGCACTTTGTTCCAAATGTCTGCTAACATAATCATTGAAACTCTGTTGTTTGGCAACAAAGTTGTCAAATTCATCAAAGCATAAGCTAGCAGGTTTATCAAAAGGAATATCACTCATGTCAAACCTACGCAGAGAATTCACTTCAACTACCTGTATCGGGTTATCGAGACCATGGATCTCTTCGATAGGTGGTAGATTTTTGACATCTTCAGATCTAATGCCTTTCTCTTGCATAGATTTCTTGGCTTCTTGCATATCTTCGGGACTGAGGAATAGAATACCTCTTTTCTTAGGAGTTGGCTTAGGAGGTGGTTCGGGAATAGTCCAAGCATTATCGCTGATCAAGAGGTTATTCAGTAGAGTCTCAGCTTGTTCTACAGTTCGTTCCCAAAAAACACAACCGACACAACTATGTAGGTAGTCTCTAGAGGCATCGGTAAGTCCGTTATAGAGGATATCAAGTATCTCGTTCTTCTTAATAGGGTGATCAGGCAAAGCATTCTGTAGCTGGACGAGCCTCCCCCAAGCTTGTGGAAGACTCTCTTCTTGGAGTTGAGCAAAGTTGTATATTTCCTGCAAGGCAGCTTGCTTCTTATGGGCAGGGAAATATTTCTCACAGAAGTAATAGACCATCTCCTGGGGACTACGCACACATCCAGGAGCAAGAGAGGTGAACCAGCACTACAAGAAATATGCCCGTTTATGACAAAAATATATTGACCGTGCTCAATTGGTCATAGATCTATGACCAAAAAAATACCAAATGGTCATGCGGTATCCAAGGGAGTCCAAACTGTACACCCTTGTGACCATTTCTGTCAAAAAGGTCAAATATTATCTATGTCAATAGGTCATAAAGCATATAACACTATCCATGGCCTTATGTTGGGTCCAGCTTGACCAAATTAATAAGGTCATAAGCTTGAATAAGGGTGATTGGACAAACAACTCTATAATTTCACATATGTCATGCATGCGTGCAGTAATGTTGTCTATGTGTCGCACATACTTGTCAAATCAACCTATCCGTGGGGTGAAGAGAGTATATGAGGAATACAATTGTCTTGGAAGGACAAAGATATGACACTGTGGCCAACCGACATGCGGGACGTGCTAGCATGTAGGGCTCACCCACGATAAAGCCTTGGAGGTAGCGCCTCCCCACTCGAGAGATCAGCGTCAATTTTGGTCTTTTCCAATTCTTCTTCCCATGGAGAACACAAATATAGGACGCACAATGAGCTTTTGAGGTTACGAGAGATTAAAGAGCGATAAAAAATCGAGGTCAAACTCCGGCCGCCACTCAATCAACATACTCCAACTGTCACTACCTTCCCTCGCCACGGTCATCTCAAATATGCCCCCTATGCACCCGCCACTCTCAATTTGCTTCTTTGACGTGCGTTTCACACATGTGGCTGTTTGTTTGGGACATATGCCATGGTCTCATTAAAAAAGAATGTTAATCCATGATGGATTAATGATGAAATTATTGGAAGGATCATAGATTAGTCAAAATATGTGAACGTTCATAATTTCAATCACAATGAAGTGCTCTCATAGGAAACTGAAATAGGGCCACTGACAGCCACCCACGGGCAAAAAAATGAAGTCCAAAACTAGCTGAAGCAATGCGCGCGGAGCAGGAAAATTTGGAGTAAGTTACGCGAGGAGACCAAATTTTTAGTGCCAGCCCATAATTCCAAAAGCCCACACCCGGGCGCCTCTATCCCGAAACCCTAGCAAGTTAGTGCAGCACTGCAGCCGCCTCCATCTCTCCCGATCATTCCCCACCCCGTCGAAACCCAATCCACATGTTCCAGCCGCCATCGTTCCCACTTCGGATCCAGAAGGCAGGCCATGGCGGCGGCTAGATCCGTGCCGAGACAGGATCTGCATGAGCAGTTTGCGGTCGGAGGGCCTGGTCGGCCAGCGATGGATGCCGGCGACGGAGGTCTCCTCTCCACGGATCTTTGATGGAGCGGGTGCTTATTTTCCTCTCCACGGATCAAGGTGCCTCCTCACTCCCATCCCTCCTCTCCCTACGATTCATTTCGTTCTCCTCACGCCATGTTCCTCTTTTTTATGTTCGTGCTGCAGGCATATCCACTGGATCCATGCGCTCAGTGATCCCCGAGGAGAACGCGGCCATGGCGGAGGAAGACCGGCGAAACAGGCGCGGGCTCGTCCGGCGGGAGGCGGAGGAAGACCTCCTCCAGGAGCTCGTCCGGCAGCGACGGTGCCGTCGTCGATGGCGGCGGCGGCGGCATGGAGGCTAGGATTTCTGGTGGGGTGGGGGATAAACACAAGAAATTGTTGCGGGGCAGAATAGGCAAAGTTTTTAAAATTTGAGACGCATGAATCAGAATAGAAAAAAAAATCATTTAGAGGGACCATCTGTCTACTTCACCAAACATCCATCCTTCTAATTGTGAGTTAGTAAGACGATTAAGTACAAGTAAAAACTTCAAGGGGGTGGTTAGAATCTGAAAATGAGGAAGGCAATCAACCTGTGTAAATACGAATGGTCCTTCTAATATGTGACATCTTGGATGTGTTACTTTTTTTTTGATTCTAGAAATTGATGGTTCTGTTGTCATGTTAGAATAGAGTTAGTTTTGCATTTGTGCTCCTCATTTTGTCAATGGTTTTTTGGCTTTCGTCTATTATTTGCTCGAGAATTTCAAGGTTACCAATCACCGTTAATTTTGCAGAAATGTTAGCGATTTATAAGTATGCTGGCTGTTAACACTATTCAGCCAAGAGACACTGTGTGCTTCTGCCCAACAGCCGCAAACATGGTGGAAGATTGGCGCTGTCACTTTCCTTTTGGTATTAGTGATCTATCTTAAGGTTTGCAACCAGGACAATGGATGCGTGGTGGCCGCTGCTCTCTACGGCCATCCCAACAAACATACTGCAGATGTGGAAGGTTAGAATCTAAAGTTAGTTTTTTCTCTTCCCAAAATTTATAAATTCTGAATTAAATGTGAGTGTGATCTCACAAAAACTGCATGTACTTTCGTGAGAGGTCAGGATATCTACACAGCTGACTGGTTAGAAAACGTGGCTAGAAGAATCAAAGGTCAGTGATTTTATATGTGCCTGCTACTTAGATTTTGCACGATCTCATAAAAGCTTCATGTACTTCATTGAGATGTCAAGATATCTTGCCAGCTGACTGGTTAGAAAACGTGGCTCCATTTTGTACTGCGGTCACTTAGCCTGCAATAACATGGAAAAGCCTCACTCCTCTTCCAAGGAGTGGCGTCTGTCCTTCTGTTATGTTGCTATGGTGCTGGTAATACCGAAAAAGGGTTTCTCCTTACTTTATATTATAAAGAAACCGTCACTATGGTGCTGGTAAAATGTCCTAAAATAAATTAGCGGGGTTGTTCTATTAGACACATGTCCTTTCTGCAGTTTGAAATTTACTGGCTTCCTATCTTTTGATCTTGAAGTACCTACGAATCAAGAATTTTGATTTGCATGCCACATCAACGGGACTAATACAGCTCACAATATTGATTTCATGTAATTCTCACCTGGAAATTACACATGCTGGGAGCATACACGTACACTATCGTTCTTTGATGCACTAACTTTAGTGAATGCAGTCATCGTGTTACATTAGGCATGTCTTTCACACTTAGCTATTCAAGTTTTGTCCAAATTTTATTTCAAATAGCTGTTCAAATCTTTTGTGCATCTGAGTTAATATGCCCATTATCTTTGAGGTTGTCCTATATTATTATTCAGTTTTTGTCTCACATATGTCAGTTTTTTGTACTATCAATTGTGTAGAATGGCTGATGACTATTTGCAAGCCTCTTATATAGGGGCAAATTAGGAAACTAAATTTTATTTATCTATTTTTTGGGAGGGCTTCTGTGATTTTTGAGGTGTCGACGTGTCTAACCCCGTCATACTATTTGTTTCTGTAATGTTTGTGCAGTGAGAGACTGCTATGTATGCTAACTACAACTCCAATCTGAGGTATGCTAACTACAACTCCAATCCGAGGTAATGCAGGGAGAGACTTGCTGCTACTACTATGGTTTGCCGGTAATTAGGAGTATTTGTATTATTTAATGCCAGAATGTAAGTAGGAGTATTTGTATTATTCAGTACTAGTATCCAGTGTGAAGAAATTCTACTCAGTGTTTGTCTACTACTATGGTTTGCTGGTAATTAAAGATCTATCTAGGTACTTTCTGCGTGGGTCATGCATGCTCTGTACTTTCTTTGTTAGTATTACCAAATCCATTATTCATAACAGCCCCCTCATAGGCAACTTATGCCTTTTTTGTATTACTACACACTCATTTACACATGTTTGATGTTTCCATCCAGTGAACCGAAAGAGCACACAAGAAAAAGCGCTCGCCCAATCAAACAACACAAGTCTATATTGTAGGTTTCTCTCGTGATGATGCCAGCGCCTCTACTGCATCCGCCAATATTTCAATCGCATGTGTAGGAGGAGAAGGCTTGACGCGCCGTCGGCACTGACTCTAGCGCCCATGGATCCGGCTACCTGCGCATCTGAGGCAAGCACCAAGGCTTCGTAATTTAATTTAGTATGATTGATAACGTAAGGATGTTTCTCTATTTGTAGTATTTAGAATAGTTGTCAGCTAGCTATCACTATCTTTGTTCGCTCTATTAGTTATATTTCTACACTGATTGGCAACTTAGTCCCCCCTAGCACAATATGTGAAATAGATCAAGCAAAGTTTCAGACTTGTCAGAAAAGAAATTATGGTAGTAAAACTTGAGCATATCACTGATTACATTTTGTTTTTTGTTTCATATTTTGGCATCCATGTAATATTTCCGCAACATTCAGACTGGATTGTAGGGGAGAACAAACTTGTCACATTCACACTGGTTATGTTATGTTGTATCTAAATGCGGTCTAGATTGTAAAAACTTACGTGAATATATCTAAATGGTTGAGATGATGTTATAGAATTTAAACGTTTTTACTAACCTTGAGAATGGACAGGAAATGTTATTTGTTATTTGTTAAAATAAATAAATTAGATGACTTGATTGTTTTTCCCTCAATAAATTAGATGACTTGATTGTTTTACTAACGTTGTGCACCCGCTGCGGCCGCCGCAGCTTCCACCTGCAGAAGAGCACCTGCTCCTCGTGCGGCTACCCCGCCGCCCGCATCCGCAAGTGTAAGTCCATCCCACCCCCAGATCCCGCGGTTACTCTGCGCATATGTGAGTCAACTTCGTGAATCTGCATGTATTTCACCTCCACTTCTGGCTCCTCTCCTCTTTTGTACACTCACACATCAAGGCTCTCGCCTGTTTGAAAAAATGCCCTGAAGAAATCGTGAACGAGTCAGATTCTTTCTTCTAATCCATCTCTTTGGATATTTTTGATCAACGGGATGTCTCAGCAATAGAAGTATTTTTTTAGGATGTATAAAATCTGCATGTATGATGACTATGTACAATATACGTAGCTTCCTTTAAAGGTTATAAGAACCACAACAACATTCAAGTTTGAACAGGTGCGATGCGAACCTAGGAAAGCCTTATTTTATGGACCAATAACTACTAACAAGCTTCATTGCATATATATTACTCCCTCCGTCCTGAAATAAGTCACTCAACTTTGTACTAAAGTTAGTACAAACTTATTTTGGGACGGAGGGAGTACTTGTTATTACTGTTTGAATTGTTACTAGAGACGCATAACAAAATTTGGCCCACATGTTTCTTTATGCTCTGAATGTTTAGCAGTTTTGAACCTTTTGTTAAGCCACTTCTTTGATATTAAGTGTATTGCATGATCACTTGTACTTGCTGACTTTAAGCATCTTCTTCAATGAAAGAAAATATCAGTAGCCCCTTGATTTCTTTCCTTTTACAGTTTGAAAATTAGGATTACATTCAAATTTTAAACTGATTCAGTATGGGTAAACAATGAACAAACCTTGTCACGTGGGTCAGGTTAATTAGTTTGTTTGTGTATAGTTACCAGAGCGGTATATGTTTTTGGTAGGATGTGAATGTGTAGCAGTTTGGAACCTTCAAGCTACTGTTTTGGGGTTAAGCAGATGTCATGTATCAGTTTAGTGCTACTTTGGTGTCAGTCTTTCGTTAGACATGGCATGCTCTGTCCCGTATTTGTTGGTTGTAAGGATTAGCTTCGCTCTGCTTTGGAATGCCTGATATTAGATGTCACGTGGTTGCAAAAATATCTTTGTCTGAACTTTCTATGAAGATATTGCTCTACTTATTTGATTTACACACTACTTCTCTAGCATCCTAGATAATCCTAGATGTTCAGTAAACTAACAGTGTTTTCTCTCTTCTATGAGATGCACTTCCTTGCATCATTCCAGAAAGCACAGAAGGAGAAGCTATTCTTCCTCAGAATCTGATAGTGAATCAGAGAGCGACTGTGATCGTAAACACAGGAAGAGGCAGGACCGCAAAAGGCACAGGAAACATGGCCACTGTGACTTTGATGGTGCCAGGAGGCGCAAGCATAGGTCAAAGAGGAGGTATTCAGACTCTAGTGATGAGAGTGACAGTGATAACTACAATAGTGAATATGAAGAAAATATACATTGTATTGTAAATGCTACTGAAATGAAATATACATTTTATTTGCAATCAATAGATGACTATGCAGGATGATGTATTGTATTTGATGTGATATGCTACTGAAATAAAATATACATTTTATTTGTAATCTTTTATTCCGTTTTACTTATTTTTAGTGGGCCTATCCTGAGATATGCGTCCTTCTAGCAAAAAAAATGCTTCAACCCAAACAAATTAGACATTTTCAATAGTAAAATAGGTATTGGGCCAGGCCCATGTAGCTAGATTGGTGGACAGGGATCTGAAATTTATGATGATTCCATTTGGTCACTAGCAATGCCACGTCTGCTTCGCCACGTCAGATCCTACGTGGCTCACACAAGTGGGTAATGACCAAACAAAAATTTTGGTCGATAGAGACCTGCGACCAAAATTTTAGAAAAGGTCATGTTTGTTCATTCTCGACGGCCAACTGTTGACGTTGTAAATTTGGTCAAAAAAAGGTTAATAAACGACAACAATGATGAATCAATGACCAATATAGGGAGTCATAATTGACCTTATTTCTTGTAGTGCAGGCTTTAGCATCATCCTTTAGAGAAAAAGGAGACATCTTAAGGATATAGTAGTGGCGGATCTTCTCCTCATTAGTGAAAAGGTTGGTATTTCGGATAGTTTGGCAAGATGGGCTATGACCGTCTCAGACTCATAACCGTGAAAAGGATCAAATTCGACTAGAGAAATTATCTCAGGGTCGACAAAGAATTCATAATCCTTATCGGTGACAAAGATAGGCGAAGTAGCAAACTTCGGGTCATTTTTCATCCTGACTTCACGAGATTTTTCCTTCCACTTGAGAATTAATTCTCAGCGTCATAGGCATCCTTACACGCAAGAAAATCCTCAGCTATCTCTCCCTCCATAACGTAACCCTCAGGTATATCAGGCAATTCATATCTAGGAGAGCTAGATCTAGCAGGAGCAAAAGCAGGTTCTATTTCAAAAGTATCGGTAGTTTCAGAAGCATCACGAGCATTGGCAGTAACTCTAGCAATATGAGCATCAAGGAACACTCCTAGTGGAACAGGCAAAGGAGCATCTCTAGCAGTATCAAGCATAGCATCATCAGGCAAAGCAACATCTCTAGCATCATCAGGCAAAACAGTATCAAGCATAACATCTCTAGCCGTATCAGGCATAGCATCTCTAGCAGTATCAAGCATAACATCTCTATCAATATCAAGCATAGTATCAAGCATAGTATCATCACGCATAGCATGTCTAGCAGTAGTATCACAAGCATCATCAAGCACACGCGACATATCAAGATTTCTAGCAGGAGGTGATGTCGCAAACTTACTCATAACTGAAGGTGAATCAAGTGCACAGCTAGATGGCAATTCCTTACCTCCCCTCGTAGTTGAGGGCAAGACTTTGGTCTTCGGATCCTTCAGATTCTTCATAGTGATCAGCAGATATAAATCCCAAGTAACTCAGAGAATATAGCAATACCTCCCCGGCAACGGCGCTAGAAAAATGCTGACGTCAGGTGTGCTTCCCTGGCAATGGCTCCAGAAAAGGGATGATCCTGCAATCTCTGGCGTTAGCTAGATGAATGCTTATGACAACGAACCTTCTCCTGCAACGGCACCAGAAGAATGCTGCTAGCAGTCCCAGGCAATGAAACTGGAAGAATGTTGTTGATGGCCCACCAACGCGCGGGTTCGCAGCAGTTTTCGAGGGTAGAGTATTCGACCCAATTTGTTGGTTTGCACGACGGGAGTTGAGAGTATACTCTCAAGTATTAGCAGCTGATTTTGTCAGATTCAACCACACCTGAAAGATTAGTATCTGCGAGCAAAGTAGTAACAACAAAGTAGTGAGTAACGGAAGTGGAACGAGCAATAGCAGTGGCAAGGAACAACAGTAGTGATAGCAGTAGCAAGTAGAAACAGTAGCAAGCGACAATAGTAGCAACAGTAGTAGTAGCAGCAGAGCAAGACAAGTAATAGCAATAGCAACAGTAGTAGCAGCAGCAGAGCAACACAAGTGACAGCAGTAGCAACAGTAGTAGCAGCAGCAGAGCAGGACAAGTAACAGCAGTAGCAACAGTAGTAGCAGCAGCAGAGCAAAACAAGTAACGGCAGTAGGACAAACTCGTAGGCAATGGGTCGGTGATTTGTTTGGATGGTATTCATCGTGCAACAGTTATAACACGGAGAGATATGTGGCTAGCTCCCGTTCGTCAATGTGATGTAGGCATGCATTCCGTGTGTCGTCATACATGCTTAGGGAAAAGAACTTGCATGACATCTATTGTCCATGCCTCCCGTGGCAGCGGGGTCCAAAAGGAATCTACGGGATATTAAGGTTCTCCTTTTAATAAAGAATCGGACCAACACATTAGCTCTTGGTGAACACATGAACTCCTCAAACTATGATCATCACCGGGAGTGGTTCCGGTTATTGTCACTCCGGGGTTGCCGGATCATAACACATAGTAGGTAACTACAACTTGCAAGATCGGATCTAAAACACACATATATTGGTTGCAACATAATAATTTCAGATCTGAAATCATGGCACTCGGGCCCTAGTGACAAGCATTAAACATGGCAAAGTAGTAGCAACATCAAATCTCAGAACATAGTGGATACTAGGGATCAATCCCCATCAAAACTAACTTGATTACATGATAGATCTCATCCTACTCATCACCGCCCAGCGAGCCTATGAATAGATTACTCACGAACGACGAAGAGCTTCATGGAATTGGAGAGGGAAGAAGGTTGATGATGACGATGGCGATGATTTCCCCTCTTCGAAGCCCAAGACGGACTCCAGATCTGCCCTCCAGATGAAGAACAGGAGGTGGCAGCGCCTCCGTATCAAAACCGCGACGAAAACTTCTCTTTTTATTTTTTCTGGGACGAAAGACAACTTATAGAGCTGGAGTTGGGGGCGGCAGGTATTTGTGGGCCCCACAAGCCTGCCCACCGCCACCAGGGGGTGGTGGCGGAGCAGGGGCTTGTGGCCCACTGGCCCACCGCCTGAGGTGGAACTTGGCGCAGATATTTTTGATATTTTCCAAAATTGCTCCCCGTAAATTTTCAGGACGTTTGGAGAACTTTGATTTCTGCACAAAAATAACACCAAGGCAATTCTGCTAAAAACAGCGTCAGTCCAGGTTAGTTCCATTCAAATCATAGTCCAAAACAAGGGCAAAAGAGTTTGGAAAAGTAGATACGTTGGAGACGTATCACCTTTATAGCTTTTTAATATACTCATGCTTTTTTCTGATCTGAGCTTTAATCCTGTCAATGAGAGGAATTCAGCCTTTTGGAACTGTAGGCCCAAGACTGTCGTGAAGAAAACGACAAAACCCGCCTTGAAGAAGAAGAAAAACAAAGGCGACCGTTGTGGGCGAGTCTCGGGTCGCCGACGAACAATAAGAGGTAAATGCTCTCTTATCTTTATTGTTGTAATTTGACTTGTACTCATGCTTTGCTACCTATATTTATAGGATGATGACTTGAAGAGCCAAGATGAAGATGTCGAGGTAATTTCCATTTCTACCTACTCAAACTCTTCTCCTCCCAAGCCGGCCAGGCGAATCTATAGGAATGTTCCCCTGTCTCACCCAGATGCTTATCTGGGTCCCAATTTCCTTTTGCAGAAGGCGAGTTTTACGCCCAAGCGTCATACTCGAAGTCACTCTGGGGACCTCTTGTCCGGCTTGCCCGACAAAACAACCGGTCACAAATGTCAAAGCGAGGCACGTTGCTATAAACATCTTTCTTCCTCTGCAAACTGTTCTCGTGATTTACCCAATTTTTGAATCCTTGACCCAACAGGTTTCACCTCCTTAATCTGGCGACTCAGCTGCCTCAACTCTTCCCCCATTGATCCATCTTCAGGGGTAAGTTCCTTCATTAACATGTTTCTTTGGGTGTCAATGCTTCTGTTTTAACATTGGTACCATCGTTCCTTAGGGCTCAAGCAAAAAAGAGGAAAACCGGCGAGTCATCTTCTATTCCCAAAGCGGCTGAAGTGTTTGACATGAGTACCTCCATCCCAGAGGCTCAAGAAGAACCGGCTGAAACTCATGACGATGTCTTTGATGAATTCCCTGACATCCGGGTCGACCTTCCAAGCCCTCAGAAGGAAGTAACTGAAGACATCAACCTGCCCAGTCCTCATGAGGCGCCTAAAGACCCGGATTCATTCGTCGTCACTAGTACCGGCTATTCTAAGCCTGCAACCGCGGTTTTAACCGAACACGCACCAAAAGATGCCCAAGTCTTTGCAGAAAAAGATATCACCAAGCTGAAGCTCCCCAATTATGAAAAAAATGGAGTTTGATGAACTGTACTCTGGTTTTGTGAGCCGCCTGGAGATGAGCCATGAAATGGAAAAAAGCTTGGCGAACATGATGCGAATAAAACATGAGGTATGATACCTTTTAACCTTCTTGACATGTCCTCCCATTAGCCCTCCAAAGGATGAGTCATCCATGACGAATCGTGCGTTGTGTTATCTTTCAACGTGTAGCCCCCAAGGGCCGGGTCATCTCTTTAAAGATGAGTCTGGTCTTCAGTTTATAACTTGGAATAAAAACTTCAACCTGTAGCTCCCAAGGTCCGGGTCATATTTTTAAAGATGAGCCGGGTCTTTAGTTTATAACTTGGAAAAAACTTCAACCTGTAGCCCCCAAGGGCCGGGTCATCTTTGTGAACATGAGCCGGGTCTTTTAGTTTATAACGTGAAGAAAATCTTCAACCTGTAGCCCCCAAGGGCCGGGTCATCTTTGTGAAGATGAGCCGGGTCTTTTAGTTTATAAATTGAAGAAAAGCATCAACCTGTAGCCCCCAAGGGCTGGGTCATCTTTGTGAAGATGAGCCGGGTCTTTTACTCTAGCAAAAATGAATCGTACATTAGCCCCCAAGTGTTAGGGATGTTGCTGGCAATGGTCCTGAAACTTGCTTTCCTTGATGTTTTTGCAGGAATCATTGACTCCAGCTGACTCAACTGTGGCCGGCTTGAAACAAAGCCTGGCTGAACAGCAGGATGCCCGGGCTAGATTTGAAGAGAAGCTTCGCCTTGCTCTGGATGACATGGAAAAAATGATCGCAGAGCACAAAAAATTTGAAGACAAAGCCCATGCTGAGCAAGCTGCCATTTTGAAAAGGCGGAACAAGCTAAAGAAAAATTGAAAGCCGCCGTGCAAGAACTCTCCGGATTGAAACATCACATCTCAAAGGTGGCCCAGGCTGTGTTTTGTAAGTATCAATTACTTTCTTATGAAAGTGTATTGTACGACCTTGCAGCAACTTATGATCCTGCTTCTTTCCTGTAGGTCCTCGATCTACCACACTTCAAAATGACTGTATTTTGAAGTTGAAGGTGATCTATACTTTGACAGACCATCTATACACTGGTGGTGTGATGACTATGAAGGCCGTCATGGGAAACAACGAGCCCATAAAATCCATCAAGCATATATTTGGCTGTTTAAAAATTGCCTTAAGTCGGTGCTTGGCCTATGCTCCAGAGCTTAAGCCGGAAGAAAAAACTGGGGGATTTCCGGAGCTAAAAGATGACGGGTCAGAGTTCACCGAAGAGGATTGCCACCGCTGTGTAAAAGAATCTTGCTTTGCGGTGACTCAACTAGCAGCCGTCCTGGATTTAGGCAAATATCAGGCGGCTTATGATGAGCACAGCAAACGGGTCACTCCTCCTTCGTATGAAATCTCCGTCCTGACTCCGCTGCGCTGTAAGCATCCTTTTGACTCTGATGCCAATCTGTCCACCATCTTGACTGATGATGACGAGTTCCACGCCTTGACCAATTCCAATTGGAAATTGGGTGACTTACAGATCCTAGATGGTGAAAGCTCGAGGCAGGATAACCCGGAGGCGGCTTGAGTCAAGAATGACATGAAGATCACCCGCGGAAATCACTTTGATCCTCCACGGTCGGGTTATGTCTCCTGATATGGCCTTCTGAGCCATGTAATAGTCTAGAATTTTGAAAACAATATTATAACTGTACCTTGTGACGGCGTTAAAGTTTCATCCTTTACTAATGTGAATCGCCTTGCGAAGTGCTTTTGCCATGTCTGACAAAAACCCTCTTTCCCTGTTTATCAGAGGAAAAATAAGCCGTCTCAACGAGTCGCGGCGGTTTATAATGGACTTTTATTAAACTCTTGGGCTATGCTACAAAGATACTTTGTAGTCATAACGTTTGTCAGCTCAATGAGTCAAACAGGCTAGGACGAGTTTGCAAGACTCTAGTGCTACCCCAGGAAAGCTTTTGCAACAGCCTGAGTTGTTTAGACCGGATGATCACGCATGAGTCAAGCTTCAGTGAAGCAGGTTCAGTGAACCCATGGTTTGTCTATTTTCCATGTGTCGGCTCCCGCTAGCACCCTTCATGTTTTAACCTAGGCAAGTTCAGGGTCCAAAAAGCGGATTGACTCTCCAAGAGTACATGGGACCGTAGGATGAGTAACAAAACACACAGTCTAGTATAACCATTGTAATGCGTTAATTTTTCGCTAGCCAAGAGGGTATTCAGGCTGAACTCAATGAGCAGAAGCCCCCAAGTGACCTATGATTAGGGAAAAACCAGACATAGGATGATTACAGAAGCGTGTACGCTCTTACTGCAAAATGACTTGGGAACTAGTAGCCCCCCAAGTAAGCCGGCTTAATTCTCAAAACCATATAGGGTGCCATTGTTTGAACCGTGCAACGTGGCAACTTTGGTCCTCTTTGGCGTACCAGCATCTAGTATTGAAATAAACGCAGCATGGCGACTTTTGCTCTGTGATGCTGATAGCGTCCATGCTTGGACGACCTATGAAACAATAAAGACTCATGCTGTCAAGAAGCTGAAACGGCAGAGACCCCGAAGTTCGTGGGCACCGACTTTATTGCTTTATATATATGAAAAGAGATTACAATGACTAAAATCTGTACACAGATAAGGAGCCAGTGGCTCTAAGTATAGTAAGGCCATAAGTGGGCAATGTTCCACGGCCAGGTTGTCTCAACCTCTGTTGTTGGTCTATCTAGGCGGAGATCCACAAGGTAGTAGAAACCATTGTGAAGATTCTTGCTGATGATAAAAGGTCCTTCCCACGGAGGGGATAACTTATGCATACTAGAATGATCCTGAATCAACCGAAGCACTAAGTGGCGCTCCTGAAAGACTCGGCTTTTGAATTGGCGGCTATGATAGTGTTGCAAGTCTTGTTGATAAATCGCCAATCGTGATGCTGCCAAGTTGTGTTCCTCCTCCAAGGCGTCCAAAGAATCTTGATGCGCCAGCTCGTTGTCTTGCTCTACATAAGCGGCGACTCGTCATGAGTCGTGCCTGATGTCACTTGGTAACACCGCCTCAGCTCCATAAACCAAGAAAAAGGGCGTGTAACCAGTAGACTGGTTAGGGGTGGTCCTGATGCTCCATAAAATCGAACGCAGCTCTTCAACCCAACATCCTGGAGTACTTTCCAGAGGCACCATAAGCCGGGGCTTGATCCCCCGCAATATTTCTTGATTCGCCCTCTCCGCCTGTCCATTAGATTGGGGGTGTGCAACTGTAGAGACATCAAGCCGGATGTGCTCCCTCATGCAAAATTCTTGCATGGCGCCTTTGGAAAGATTAGTACCATTATCAGTAATAATACTATGAGGATAGGCGAAGCAAAAAATCAACTTCTTGAGGAACTTGACGGTCGTGTCTGCGTTGCAACTGTTGGCCGGCTCTGCTTCAACCCACTTGGTAAAGTTGTCAACCGCCACCAATAGGTGGGTCCTTTTGTTAGATCACATCTTGAAGGGGCCAACCATGTCCAGTCCCCAAACCGCAAAGCGCCATGTAATTGGGATCATCCGCAATTCCTGAGCCGACACATGCATCTAACGCCCAAATTTTTGGCATTCATCACATCTGCGCACTATGTCCTCAGCGTGTGCATGGGATGTTAACTAGTAAAATCCATGCCTAAAGGCTTTGGATACCAAAGAGAATGACCCGGCATGATGACCACAATCACCCGCATGTATCTCGTGAAGAATCGCACACCCTTCTTCACACAAAACGCACATTTGAAAAATTCCAGAAGTGCTTCGCTTGTGGAACTCGCCTTTATGTATATCCATGGATTTGCATCGCCGGATAATTTCGCGGGCCAGCAACTCATCAGCAGGTAACTCGCCTCGCGCTAGATACACCATGTATGGGACCACCCAATCCGGGGTAGCGCGGAGAGCCGCCACAAGTTGAGATTCTGGGTGAGGAATTGCTAAATCCTCTTCTGAAGGCAATTTCACTGATGGGTTATGCAACACATCCAAAAAGACATTAGGGGGAACCGTCTTACACTGTGATCTGAGTCGTGAATGAGCATCGGCTGCCTCATTGAGTCGACGATCAGTATGTTCAACATGATAACCATGAAAGTGACCCACCACGTCTGACACGGCATACGTGTAAGCCGCCATGAAAGGGTCTGTGGAATCCCACGTGCCAGAGACTTGTTGTGCCACCAAATCTGAGTCGCCCAAGGACCTGAATCGACTGAGATTCATCTCTTTGGTAATTCTAGGCCCATGGAGCAAAGCCTCATATTCCGCCACATTATTGGTACACGGGAACATGAGTCGGAGGACATAGGAAAACTTGTCACCCTGAGGTGAGGTTAATTCCACGCCAGCCCCCGAGCCCTCCAGCTGCCTAGACCCATCAAAATGGATAGTCCAATACGTGTGGTCAGGTTTGTCTTCTGGAATTTTCAACTCGGTCCAATCGTTGATGAAATCCACTAAGGCCTAGGACTTAATGGCCATGCGAGGTGTATATTTCACATGATGGGGACCAAGCTCAATGGCCCACTTAGCAATCCGCCCAGTTGCTTCATGATTTTGTATAATATCACCGAGCGGTGTAGAACAGACTACCGTGATTGGATGCGCCTGAAAATAGTGCTTTAACTTCCGACTCGCCATGAAGATCTCAAAAACCAACTTCTGCCAGTGCGGATAACGCTGTTTGGAGAGGGTCAGGACTTCACTCACAAAGTAGACCGGCCTTTGAACCGCGTATTCCTTCCCTTCTTCCTTGCGCTTGACGACCGCTGCTATGCTTACTGCTTTAGAGTTTGCTGAAATGTATAGGAGCATAGGCTCTTTGTCAATTGGAGCAGCTAAGACACGCGGCTCCGCCAGTTGTTTCTTTAAGGCCTCGAAAGCTTCATTGGCTTCATCCGTCTAGACAAAACGATCGGTTTCCTTGAGCAGCCGATAAAGAGGGATGGACTTCTCCCCAAGGCGACTTATGAAACGGCTTAGAGCCGCAAGACGAACCACCATGCGCTGAACTTGGTTGACATTGGCCGACTTGCCAAGTGAAGTAATCGCTTTGATTTTGTCCGGGTTGGCCTCGATGCTTCGTTCTGACACCAAGGAGCCCAATAACTTTCCTGCAGGAACGCCGAAAACACACTTGGTCGGGTTAAGCCTCATCTGATACACGTGCAAATTGTCAAAGGTCTCCTTGAGGTCCTCCAAGAGTGACTCTTTCTTTTGTGATTTTACCACTATGTCATCAACATAGGCATGAACATTGCACCCAATTTGACTGTGCATGCAATTCTGGATGCAGCGTTGATAAGTCGCCCCCGTGCTCTTGAGCCCGAAGGGCATAGACACATAACAAAAGGCTCCAAAGGGAGTTATGAACGATGTCTTCTCCTGATCCTCCAAAGCCATCTTGATCTGGTGATATCCTGAGTAAGCATCCAGGAAACACAGTCGCTCGCAACCCGCCGTAGAGTCAATGATTTCATCAATACGAGGGAGGGCGAAAGGATCCTTTGGGCAAGCCCTGTTGAGGTCGGTGTAGTCAATGCACATGCGGAAGGTACCGTTCTTCTTGAGTACCAGAAGCAGATTAGCCAACCACTCGTGATGAAAAACCTCGATAATGAAACCAACGGCCAAGAGACGGGCGACTTCCTCCCCAATCTCTTTACGCCTTTCTTCGTTAAACCGACAAAGATATTGTCGAACCGGCTTCATCTTAGGGTCAATGTTAAGGTGGTGCTCAGCGAATTCTCTCGGTACACCCGGCATGTCAGAAGCTTTCCATGCGAAGATGTCCCGATTCTCACGGATGAATTCGATGAGCGCGCTTTCCTATTTGGGATCCAAGCCCGTCCCAATGGTGAATTGCTTGGAGGAGTCGTCGGGTACGAAATCTACCAACTTTGTGTCTTCTGTCGGTTTGAACTTGAGGGGCGGCTCTGAATCGATTGTGGGCTTCTTGAGTGGTGTCATATCCGCCCGGTCAATATTAGCCTGATGAAACTTGAGTTCCTCAGCTGCGCAAGCCGACTCAGCATAAGTTGTGTCTCCCTCTTCGCATTCTTGAGTGATCTTCCGGTCTCCATTGATCGTGATAGTTCCTTTAGGGCTCGGCATCTTGAGCTTAAGGTAGACATAACATGGGCGGGCCATGAAACTGGCGTAAGCTGGCCGACCGAAAAGTGCGTGGTAAGGACTCTTGATCTTGACCACCTCAAACCTGAGGGACTCGCTCCTGTAGTTGGACTCTATGCCAAAGGCCACATTAATCTTGATCCGTCCAACAGGGTATGCCGATTTACCTGGGACAATGCCGTGGAAAACCGTGGAGGATGGTATCAAATCGCCTTCTGAGAAATTCATCCTTCGAAAAGTATCAAAGTATAAGATGTTGATGTTGCTGCCTCCATCCATAAGGACCTTGGAGAGGGTATAGCCCCCTACCTGGGCGCCACGACCAAAGCTAAGTCGCCAGGGTTATCAACCCAGGGCGGGTAATCCTTCCTACTCCAAACAATGGGATGCTCAGACCAGTTGAGGTACCTGGGGAGCGCCGGCTCAATAACGCTGAAGGTTCTGTACCTCACTTTTTGGTCCCTTTTGCAAGTACTAGTGGTGAACGCATGATATTGCCCGCCGTTTAACTACTTAGGATTGTTCTAGTATCCGTCGTTCTCATTCTGCTGCTGAGAGCCGCCTTGTGGAGGCTGTTGCTGAAAAACACCCTACGCATTATATTGCTGACTGTTCTGGACCTGATAATGCCCGTCATTAGCCTGTGAACCGCCCTGCGGGCCCGGATTAGGTAAACCACCGAACGGATTTCTGTGTGAGCCACTTGTAGCGTATTGATCCGGGTGGCCGCCATGGTTGCCTCCTTGCCTGTTTTTAGTGCTTGGGCACAGAACTCCCGCATCACATAACAATCTTCCCAAGAATGGGTAGATGGACCTTCCGCGGTAGCGTGCTATGGGCAGGGGCCCTTGAGCATCTCATGATAGTTGCGTGCCTTTTTCCGCTGAAGCCCCTTTTCTTCTAACGCTGGTTCCCGTTCCAAGTGTTAGTGTTGACAACGAAATCGGTGGTGCCTTCCTGCTGCCTCTTTTACCCTTGTCCTGCGTGGTTGTTGCTGCCTCTCCCCTGGAACTGAGGGTGGCCTTTGGATGACTCGCCCCTCCTGACGGTGCCGATTTTGTCGTCATCCTCCCCGAGATCTTTGATATCATCTGATTCGACATACCTAGTCAAAGTGTCCATCAATTCCCTCATGTCTTGCACCTTACGCTTGAGTCACCCAAGTTTCAACACCAAAGGCTCGTAGCGATAGTTTTTCTCCAAGATCAGCACCGCCTAAGCCGGCGAGATGCCATCTGAAGAATGGATCACTTCTGCGACTCACCGCATCCAGTGGTGGGCCGAATCATCTAGGCGCTGGACACAGTGTTGTAAGTCGATGATAGTCATCGGGCGCTTGCAAGTCCCTCTGAAATTTTTAACGAAATGTTCCTTCAACTCGGCCCAGGCGTTGATGGAATTGGGCGGCAGGTTCTTCAGCCAAGTGCGCGCTGTCCCTTCAAGCATCATTGTGAAATACTTGGCGCACACCGCCTCACTCACATCAAGCATATCCATTGCAAGCTCGTAGCTTTCAATCCATGCCCCTGGCTCTAGATCCGCATGTAATTGGGAACTTTACATGGGCCTTTGAAATCTTTCGACATACGCTCGTTGCGGAGGGTGAGTGATAGACAAGGTATCCCAATGTTCCTGCCACCTGACTCGGCCCGCGCAGGGGAAGGAAACGCATAAGCCGGGTGACCTTGATCCACCGCGGCTGTGGTCTCTGTCAGGTGGGCGGCTCGTGCCGCATCCACGAGTTCTTGAGCCTGTGTGTTGGGTATTCCGGGTGGATTGATCTGTGGTATCCGTCGTCGTTCACTGGACACTGCGGGTGGGTCATCATGACGACTCATGGTGTGACTTTCCTGGGGCGTGGAGTGTAGCCGCTCGTGGCTTTATGAGTATTGTGCCTGTTGGACTACCGCCGTTTTCAGCATCTCAATGGCGTTCCTTGCCTCTACCTCAGTCGGAGAGTTTTCATGAATGGGGAGAGATTCAAGGTTGCGGGTTGCTGCTAACACATTGTCAACGTGGTTTGAGAAGTGACCCCGCGGCATCTGGAAGCGGGGTTCATGAGCCGCTGGAGGCTGAAGCGCCTGTGGGTCGGACAACGGCTGAGCCGGATCACCCCGCGGGGTGACTTGCCATGGCCGGTTAGGCTCCATCCCAGGGGTATGTGGACTGTCAAAGAGTCGAGTTGGGTTCAGATCGGCCGACAGACGGTTGTGATGCCTTCTCTGGTGAATCGCATCAGAGGCTCGCTGTTGTCGTTCAAGACGCCATCCCTCAGCATTCACCCACTCTGTCTCCGTGGTGATCTGGGCCCATTGGGTTGCCATCCTAGCGGCTTCTCCTTCTATGTCGCTCTGGATTTTGGCCATCTCTTCCCTTAGATTTGCTAACTCGGCGTTGACCTCTTCGTGATTCTCCACCGTCACAGTGATCGCCGTGAGTTTAGCCCTCTCTGCTACCAGATCCGCCATAGCTTGAGCCGGAGTCTTCCCTGATCCACTCGCTTCATTGTTGCCAGCCGCATTTGGCTGAGGGGCCACTGCTCCCGCCATGTAGATGGCGACTTGACGATGGGATCCTTCCACATCCTTGGAGATCACTGCTTCAAGCAACCCCCCGAGTTATCCTTCATGGAGAGGATAGATTGAATCTGTGTCGCCCATGGACGACTCGTCGTTTGAGCTGACAGGGGTGATCTCCTGGATCACCGGCTCGTCCGGTAGGTCGGTTCCTTGCGTAAAACCAACGAAAGCATGGTGTTTCCTAACATGTTGCTTGGCGAGATGGGCGCACCAGGCCGGCTCGATGATGTCGGTGAAGGTGTCCGGCTCAGGAACGGGAGCCCCAATCTTGCCAATGAAGACGTGAATCTTGCCAAAGGGGACCCTGGATCCAGATTCGATTGAATCGTCCTCAGGCCCCCACTGAGAGTTGTCGATGTAGTACTTCCCGTGGAGGCTCTTTGTCATGATGCCGACCACGTAGCTTCCAAATCCTGGAAGGGCTCCCTTTGAGAACTCAAGTCCACCGTGCGCAAGCCCCACGGTGGGCGCCGACTGTCATGGTTTTGTCACGGCAGATGTCCTCGTGAAAGGACTTAGTGATGGAGCCATCGCACCTTAGTGGTGACTCAAAGGGGGTGAGGGGAAGCGAGACTCAGGTTTACCCACGTTCAGCCCCTCCAGTGGAGTTAAAAGCCTACGTCCTGCTTTGTGTATATTGATGGTGGATTCAATTACATGGAGGGCGTAACTCACCTGACCTAGCTCTCGAGGAATTCTAACTTAACATATCTTCCCTAGAGACTCGCCTTTATATACAGGTCGAGGCCCTAGGGTTTACGAAAGTCCAGACCACGTTACAAACCATGGCTTTCCATATCTCTAAGTCACCGTGTCTTCCAATCTAGGAAACGTCCTTGGCGACATATCTTCTCTATTAATCTTGAACCGCCATCTAGCTCATGGGCCCTGGCAACCCTTTGTCGAAGGTCTCATGGCGCATCTCACACCCTAACCCAAGGCTTATCTTGATCATGAATGTAGAGTCGCCGTTTACCTGACCCGGCCCAATAGGGCAGGTCATACCATATGTAATATCCCCAACAATTCCCATAAATCTTCACGATTTCTTCATGAGGACTTTGGCCAATATTGCTATATCACCTTTTG
Source organism: Hordeum vulgare subsp. vulgare (assembly GCF_904849725.1). NCBI lineage: Eukaryota > Viridiplantae > Streptophyta > Magnoliopsida > Poales > Poaceae > Hordeum > Hordeum vulgare. Next base: position 117,019,616 of record NC_058519.1, on the reverse strand, counting down.
AACTAAAGCCTTATGCGCCATGGATCATGAAATTCATCAGGGCCAGATCCCCAATTCCTTACAAAGCTAATTTTCAGAATCACATCAGCTATCTTCCCCCACTCTAAGTCCTCATGAAATCCTTCGAGCTAATTCAAGGAAAGGGCAAAACTGTTATTCATGAAGGATCTTGTCCCCTTGATGAACAATTTCGCAAAGCAACATCCTACTCCACCAATGATGACACTGCCTCGCAAGAATTTGTTGCACAAGCCTCACCTCAAATTCCTCTTGAGACTGCCCCGCGCGTGTCGACACATCGTGAACTTCTGCTAAGTCTTCATCAGAAGGTCAATCATAATCACAAGTGGGTCAAGTGTTAGATTGATGCGATTGTGCATGATCTTACTATGATGCATAATGTTGTGCGGAAGAATCACTATTATCTTCATGAAATCTTCGATCGCACATGGGCCATTTTGTATCATCTCAAGACTCGTGAAGAACTCAAGGAGATGGAATTTTAGCAAGACTTTGATTGGTCGTGGCCGCCCAAAAATAAATTCAGGACAGTTCAAGTTCCTCTGTTGGTGACTAGTTCATTTTGTTCATCACACTCGACCGATGAAGCTTAGGATCTTGATGATACTATTGTCGGCCCTTCAATGACAAATGACCCCGACGACACTGGCGCTCCTCCTCCAGTAACAAGTTGAAATTCTTCACGGGCGTTAGTCCTGAGTTTTGTCCTTTTTCATCACTTGATGACAAAGGGGAGAAATCTGAGTTAGTCTTCAAGCAGGTCTACCTTATGGGCGATATTTTTATTAAGTTTCTACTCTCGTTCTTCTGAAGTGTTTGGCTGTATGAGTTGTAAACTTAAGTCCGGTGGTGGTCTCACACTTTTGAACCGTTTTCTTCGCATGTTTATTCCTCATGTTGATTAATGCACGCATGGTGAAATTCATCAGACACAACTTTCCATCATGTATTTCAATTCCCTCATGATATATGTTAAATGTGCACATGGATTACAATATCTAGGGGGATATCTACATGGTTTAAACCAACAATGTGCATTTGCAGTCCAAAGCAAATTCTTCAAATATTCACATTACTGTATCTTGTTTTTGTAGTTTCTTTTCCTTTCCTTTGAGTCATGGGAACATAGCACTGTTAAAGGGGGTCGAGGTAAAACTAAGGAAAAGTTTCTAAGTGATGCTCATATCAAAGCCTTCACATACCCAATCCATCGAGTGAACCTTCGGAAATCTTTTACACTTTAGTCAATTTCTTCAATGACAGAGACGAAGATCTTCTTGTCTTTGAGGAAATTGCTCTAACGTAGGAGTTAGGGTTTTGCTAGTGTGAATTACATACAAGTGAGGAATATGAGAGACATGAAGACTTTCACAGCTTGAAAGTTCCAACCGTTGCGCGCAGCCAGCTGTCCCCAAACCTTCTCCACATAAGTGTCATATCATTGGGGAATTTATGTCAAATCATGTTGGGATTGCTCCCTCGCTATAAATAGCCGCCCCCATAACCACTAGACGGTTGGCTGCTCCGAGAGAGATCTTGACACTTGTCATTTGAGAGCAACCCATTCCTTGAAGACTTTGTGAGAAAATCATCACTGAGGAAAAACCCCAAACACCCAAACCAAAACCCAAAGTGATTGAGCATCACTCAAGAGATTGTTCCTGTGTGGAACCCACGCTTGTTACCTTTGAAGAGTGTGCATCTTCGACATGGTTAGGTGTCTCTAGTCTAGAGCATCCAGCAGTAAATTTTGGATTGTCGGGTGACCGTGTTTGTGAGGGTTTGCAAGTCTTCCCTGAAGACATACCACGAGTGTTGGGTGAGGACTTTGTGTCCTTATCTCAAGGAGAATACGGTAAGGACTTAGTGTCCCGGGACTGTGTGTCCTTTGGTTTAAGTACCAACCCACTCCAAACCAGACATATGACTGTCACAGAAGTTGGAACTAGGTTATCAAATCACTATCTTCACCGAGTATCTGGTTCAATTTCCTCAACCCTTCTATTTCCTCATTTATATGTTGATGAAATTGATCGTTACTGTTTGAAGAATTTGACTCAAAACATTCTCAATTTCCTCCTCTCAAATTCTTCACATCACTTGTTCTTCACCTTCTTATCCTGATCACGCTATTCGCGCTAACTTTTTGTTTCATTTCATGATGATGACCATGCTTTTGCCATGTCACGCTTATGCGTGAGTACTTATTCTGCTGCAAGCTGTTCATGACTTAGGAATTTCCGCACAGGGAAATTCCTGAGTGACGAAATCATAAAAATCCCCTATTTTTACCCCCTCTAGCCGGTATGATGCACTTTTAACCTCCTATATCAGATCCGAAGGCACAATGTTTGTTTCTAAGAATGGGTCATTTCTCGAGAAAGAGTTTCTGTCAAAAGAATTGAGTGGGAGGATGGTGGAACTTGATGAGGTTATTGAACCGTCACTTCAGCCAGAGTGTAGCAAGGCGTAAGGAGATATTCTTGTAGCGCCTACACCAGTTGAAGAGGAAGCTAATGATGGTGATCATGAAGCTTCATATCAAGTTACTACCAAACCTCGTAGGTTGACAAGGACACTTACTCCTCTAGAGTGGTACAGTAATACTGTCTCAGAGGTCATGTTGTTGGACAATAATGAACCTATGAGCTATGGAGAAGAGATGGTGGGTCCCGATTCTAACACATGACTGGAGACCATGAAATCCGAGATAGGATCCATGTATGAAAACAAAGTGTGGACTTTGGAAGAACTACTTATTGGTCATAAGGCTATTAAGTACAAATGGGTATTTAAAAGGAAGACATACGATGATGTTAAATGTCACCATTTAGAAAGGTCGACTTGTCACAAAGTGGTTTCCAACAAGTTCAAGGAGTTGACTATGATGTGACTTTTTCACCTGTAGCGATGTTGAAGTCTGTTGGAATTAAGTTAGTAGTTCGTGCATTTTTCAATTATGAAATATGGCATATGGATGTCAAAACATCGTTTGCTTAACGGTTGCCTTAAGGGAAGGTTGCATGTGATACAACAAGAAGGTATTGTCGATTCTAACGATGCTGAAAGGTATGCGAGCTCCAATTATGCATTTATGGACTGGTGCAAGTATCTCGGATTTGGAATAAGCGCTTTGATGAGTGATCAAAGGTTTTGTTTTATACACAGTTTATGAAGAAACTTGTATTTACAAGAAAGTGAGCGGTGACCCAAGCGCGTGCAGCGTGTCCAATTTCTCGCATGAGACGAGGCTTTAATCCTTGAAGTATGAGTCCATTCGCCCGTTCAGCCTGGCCGTTGGTTTGGGGGTGAGCAACGGATGCGTAATCCACTCGAGTTCCTTGGTTGGAGCAAAAACTCTTGAATTCACCCGAGTCGAAGTTCGATCCATTATCCGTGATGATGCTGTGTGGAACCCCAAAATTGGATTTCCCTCATGAACTTGATTGCAGTACGTGTATCTAGATTTTTGATTGGCTTGGCCTCTATCCACATGGTGAATTTGTCGACTACAACTAGCAAATGAATCCGCCCTGTCCTTTGCGGAAGGGTCCGACGATGTCCAAGCCCCACACGGCAAACGGCCATATGAGGGGGGATTGTCTTCAGAGCAGATGACGGCTTGTGCGACTTGTTGGAGTAAAACTGGCAGCCTTCGCAGAGGTCTACAAGCTCCTTGGCCATTTCACTCGCACGTGGCCAAAAGAATCCATATCGGAATGTTTTGGCAACGATGGCTTTGGAGGATGCATGATGACCACAGGTTCCCGAGTGAATCTCCTCCAAAATTAGTTGGCCTTCCTCAGGGGAAATGCACCGCTAAGCTACGCCAGTCACACTTTCCTTATAGAGCTGATCTCCCATGACTGTGAAGGCCTTCGACCTACAAACAATCTGTCTAGCTTCGTCTTCATCTTCGGGTAGCTCTCGCCTCAGGATGTATGCAATATATGACACTGTCCACTCAGGCGTGACCACTCGAATCTCCATGATCAGATGAACAACCGCAGAGATTTCAACTTCAGTCGGATCAGATGCACTTGCAGGCCGAGGAGGTTCTTTAGTGAATGGATCTTCCTGGACCGAAGGGGCGTGTATATGCTCTAAACAAACATCAGTGGGCACAATTTTCCGAGTGGATCCGATTTTTGCCAACTCATCAGCAACTTGATTCTTGAATCGAGGAACGTGATGAAGTTCCAAACCTTCAAACCTTTTCTCAACATTTCTTACTGCGTTGTAGTACCCAGTCATGGCAGGGTGATAGGATCGATATGGTTGACTAGAGGGGGGGTGAATAAGCAACTACCAATTTTTAGCTTTTCTAAATAAATACGGAGTAGCATACATAAAGGTTCACTAACATGGCACTAGGAGCACAACCTATATGATGCTACTTAGTTACGAGTAACGAAGCACGTAGGAGATACTATACAAGACCAACATATACAAAGTAAAGGTAAGAGATAACCACAAGTGGAACCGATGAAGACGAGGATGTGTTACCGAAGTTCCTTCCCTTTGACAGGAAGTACGTCTCCGTTGGAGCGGTGTGGAGGCACAATGCTCCCCAATAAGCCACTAGGGCCACCGTATTCTCCTCACGCCCTCGCACAATGCAAGGTATCGTGATTCCACTATAGGTGCTCTTGAAGGCGGCGACCGAACCTTAACAAACAAGGTTGGGGCAATCTCAACACAAAGCTTGGATGCTCCCAACAAGACCACGGAGCTTCACCACAATGGAATGTGGCTCCGAGGTGACCTCAACCGTCTAGGGTGCTCAACCACCCAAGAGTAACAAGACCCGCAAGGGATTAGTAGGGGGAATCAAATATCCTTTGATGGAAGTGTGGATCAAGGCCTTCTCAAGCAATCCCTACAAAATCAACAAGGTTGATTGGCTATGGAGAGAGATCGGGCTAGAATGAGCTTGTGGAGCAACAATGGAGCTTAGAGAGGTCAAAGGTGAGCTCAAGGAAGAAGGAGATGCATTTATATAGTAGGTGGGGCAGATCCAATCGTTACCCACCTACCAATAAATGCACGAGCGGTACTACCGCTCCTCGAGTGGTACTACCGCTTCCCAGAGCGGTATTACCGCTCCTGGGAGCGGTACTACCTCTCAGCTCCCCACCAACCACGGTAGTACCGGGGAGGTACTACCGCGCCACCCCCTCCGTGGGAAAGTATGGGAGAAAGGGTCCGTCGGTGTGGTAGTAAAATAATACTACCGCACAGAGGGCGGTAGTACCGCCCTTGGAGCGGTAGTAAAAAACTACTACCGTTCTTCGGGCGGTAGTACCGCTCCTAGAGCGGTAGTAAAAGTTTACTACCGCACCTGGGACGGTAGTACCGCTCCTGGAGCAGTAGTAAAAATTTACTACCGCTGGGACAGCGGTACTACCGCTTACCCTTTATCACATAGGCAAGGAAAACATAATGGTGCTCCATTGAGGCTAAAATATGGGTGGGTGCATGAGGTGTGTGCGTGAAGATTCCACCCAAACCTTACCGACGCGGACCCCCTCTTGGTACGAAGACTTTCCTATGACTCAAACTAGTAAGAGAAATGGAGAAGAAAATCCGTCTTCGAGATCCTCCGAGGGGCGTCTAGTCATCTTGTGCCTAAAGGACAATATTCTAAAACCACTTAGGCAAAATATGCCCTAACAATCTCCCCCTTTTTTGTGGATTGATGACAATGTTGGATTTGCACAAACAATAGAGATAGGCATATGCAAACTTCAAAGATATCACAAGGGGGGCTAGTTTCCTCTGGGTATGTGCATACCAACAACTAACCACAGAGAGAACACTCCCCCTAGATTATATAGACTAAGCCATCGTTACTACATACGTATGAGAGATGAAGAATATTGAAGCATGGCAAAGCATGTGAGCAAAGGAATACTCGCACAAGATAAAACATATATCTCACAATAAGATAGGATCTGACGACTTAGTCTCAACCATAAAGCAAAAGTAGCGAACGAAAGCAACAAAGTTTTCTCAAACCAACACACCAGAAAAACTAGAGAACGAGCAAATCCTACTCTCTCTCCCCCTTTGGCATCGAAACACCAAAAAGGCAGAGAGGATCCCTAACACTCAGGTGGTAGAAACATCAGTCGGTGTCCTCCTCATCATGATACTCCTCATCGGAGCCACCGTCAGTGTCCTCCTCCTCCTCAGATGCAGCCCACTTAAGATGATGTTTCTCCATCCATGCCGCCTCGGGGGTGATCTCAGTCTCAGAACCGCTGAAGAAGGGTATGTCAAGCTTCCTCATGATCAACTTGTCGCGCTGGCGACTCTCCTTATGAGCAACATGTGTGTTGTACTGGCCCTTGGCCTGCATACAGAATAGGGTCTTCATCCTGTCAGTCAGCCGTGTGGCCCAAGACGGTGCCGCAGCTGTGTGGGAACCCTCACCCTGTCTAGGAGCCTGTGGAGGGGCCTCATCCTCAGTGCCTGGCAGATCGTCATCAGAATCCCTGGGGGCAGCCTGAAGAGAGGAGGTGTTGGCCCATTTGTCTTTCTGACGCAGCTTGATGGGCTCATGGCGGACCCAATCAGGAGCAACAAACTCAGCCCCGGGGAAGAGCTTGGTCCAAGTGGCCTTGCTAAAGTAGAATAGGTAGGGACCGTAGATTGGGACCTTATGGTTAATGATTGCAGAGTAGAGTTCAGTCCACATGACATGAGAAACATCAAGAGGCTGACACTGGTGATTCTTCGCTTTCTGACACAAGAGGAGCATGTCTACCAGGTAGGAGTGCACCTGGTCCTTGTTGCCAACCCTGGGAAACAGTGTGTTGCGAAAGATCCGGTGCATCATATCCAAGAAGGGGTTCATCACATAGGATACCTCGCCAGTGAGGGTGTGCTTCATAGAGAGGTACGGGAGCAGCTTCTCCTTGGGAGCGGCTTGGGCCTTGGCATGGGGGCGCAAGCCAATAGCAGTAGTGAGGCCCTCATCCCTGACCTGAAGAAGATCCATGAAGTCTTTCTAGGTAGCAGTCAGCTGCATTCCATTGGTCATCCAAGTCATATTACGGGCGTCATCATGGTGAAAGTGCACTATAGCAAAGAAGTGAGCTACAATGGATATGTCAAAATCCTGGTGGAATGAGATGAGGTCAGCAATCTGAAGTTGCTCCACCATAGCAATGGACTCCCCAAAATAAGTCATGTCCTTCCTCAAATGTTCAAGATCTATCCACTGCACCAGGACATAGAGGTTCTTCTTTGATGTGAGCACATCTTCATAGATTAAGAATTGATCGCGAGTCCAAAACTGTTCACCGCCAGCGAACTCCTCCCTACTGCTGGCATATGGGTTGAGCTTGCGACGGTGTTGGAACTCGGCAAGCGGCGTAGTGTTCCAGTTGACTGAGGGCTTCTTTGGAGCAGGCTTCTTGAACGAGCGCTTGGGGGCATTGGAGCCTTCAGACGGATCAGAGGAAGGGCGCTTGGAGCTGGCAATGCGAGACGGGTTGGAACGACGAGAACCACCACCTGGGATACGCAAAACAACACATAAAACACAAAACAAGGGAGAAACAAGTCAAGGCAATGAACAAGAACGACCAAAAACATCATAAAACACAATAGATCAGTGTGTGTGCACGAAGGGGAGCGGTAGTACCGCAGGTGGAGCGGTAGTAAAATTTTACTACCGCTCCAGGAGCGGTAGTAAAATTTTACTACCGCTCTACAAGCGATAGTACGGCTCCTCGAGCGGTAGTACCGCGCCACGAGGGGCGGTAGTACCGCACGGGACGGCCTAATCACAGATCTAATCAAATTAACAGAGAAAAACTTGTGGAGTAGATTGAAAACCATAGATCTGGATCCTAAGCAAGCCTAGGCACACACACCACCTATGCAAGGAATCACAATACCCAAAAAGCTACTAAGAACTCCCAATCACGCTGCCATGAGACCATATGCCCTATCCCTAGAAGGAATCAACGAACAAAGCATAAGATTGTAGATGAGGGGAAGTACCGTTGTCCATGGCGCGTGGGGAAGAATCCCACCGGTCGGAATCGGAGGACGACGGCCGGATAGGGAGATCCGGCGATGCCCTAGGGCAGTTTTTGAGGAGAGGAGAGTGAGAGACAGGGAAGAACTCGGGGCAGATGGGGAAAAAGGAAGTCCTCTTGGCCCTTTAAATAGTCCCCTGGGTGAGGCGGCGCGGTAGTACCGCAGTCATCGTGGTAGTACCGCTCTACGTGTGGTAGTACCGCGCCCACAACAGTAATAAAAAATTAGTACCGTGCTGGGGGCGGTAGTACCGCATGGTGAGCGGTAGTACCGCTCCCCCAGCGGTAGTAAACTTTTACTACCGTGCTGTGGGCGGTAGTACCGTGCTTGAAGTCACAAAACTGGCCAAAAAGAGCTCTCTACTCCTTAGGTGATGGAAAAACTTGATCAAGCCAAGAGAAAACAAAACACGGAAACAAGAAAGACACACCGAAGAGAAAGAAAACAACATAGAGACTCCAGGGGAGAGGGCGGTGGCCTAGGCCACCAATGTTTGAGACAAATGGTATGACACTGCAAAGAAGTATCTTTGGGTTCATGATCATATCTCGTCTTTGAAGCACAAGTGCCATTTGGTGATGGCCAAAGTGAAAGACTTGATCGATTTATGCATAATGGGGGGACGGAAAGTTCATTGAGAGACCAACACTCCCCCTATCTCCATGCCTACATCTAGAGCAAGATGTAATGTAGAGTGAGGTGAAAAGTCCCTAGTTTCAATCCACATTACTTGAATCAACGATATTTAGCTCATGCCTTAACTCCCGGAACCTTGCTTCATCTAGGGGCTTAGTGAAAATATCTGCAAGTTGCTCTTCAATGTTGATGAAGTGAATCTCAATATCACCTAGATTGATATGTTCACGAATGAAGTGATGGCAAATATCAATGTGCTTGGTCTTGCTGTGTTGAACCGGATTGAGAGAAATCTTGATAGCACTTTGAATGTCACATAGGAGAGGCACTTTGTCACAGGTGACACCGTAGTCCTTTAAAGTTTGCCTCATCCATAGCAACTGGGCACAACAACTTGCAGCTGCTACATACTCAGCTTCGGTGGAGGATAGTGATACATAGTTCTGCTTCTTGGAAGACCAACTTACCAGTGAACGACCAAGGAATTGGCATCCTCCAGAGGTTGACTTCCTCTCCACACAGTCGCCTGCCCAATCTGAGTCAGAATAGCCCACTAGGTTGAAGTTTGCTCCTTTGGGATACCATAGACCAAAGTTTGGGTATCAGCCAAATATCGAAAGATTCGTTTGACAGCCATGTAATGACTTTCCTTTGGTGCGGATTGAAACCATGCACAAATCCCTACACTCAACATGATATCAGGTCTAGATGCACAAAGATAAAGCAGGGATCCAATCATGGAGCGATATACCTTTTGATCCACTGCTTTACCATTGGGATCACTGTCAAGCTTGCATCGTGTTGGCATGGGAAACTTGACCGGCTTGACATCCTCTAGTTCAAACCAATTGAGCATGTCTTGAGTGTACTTGGATTGTTTAATGAAAGTCCCTTCCAAGCCTTGTTTGATCTCGAACCCGAGGAAGAACTTCAACTCACCCAACATAGACATCTCAAATTTCTCGGTCATCAGTGCAGCAAATTCTTCATTGAAAGATTTGTTATGAGAAACAAAAATGATGTCATCAACATATAGTTGGCATATGAACAAATCCCCTTTGACCCTCTTAGTAGAAAGAGTAGGATCAATCTTCCCAATTTCAAACCGACGATCTTGTAATAACTCTGTAAGATACTCATACCACGCACTTGGGGCTTGTTTAAGGCCATAGAGTGCCTTATTAAGTTTGTACACATGATTGGGGAGCTTGGGATGTTCGAACCCCGGGGGTTGTTTGACATATACCAACTCATTTAAAGGACCATTAAGAAAGGCACTTTTCACATCCATTTATTGTAATTTGAAATTATGATGAGAAGCAAATGCAAGCATCATGCGAATAGATTCTAAACGAGCAACAGGGGCAAAGGTTTCACCGTAGTCGATACCCTTGACTTGGGAGTAGCCTTGAGCCACCAATCTTGCCTTGTTTCGAATCACAATCCCATTGGCATATTGCTTGTTTTTGAAGATCCATTTGGTCCGGATGACATTGTGTTCCTCCTTTGGCCTTGGCACTAAATCCCAAACTTGATTGCGCTCGAAATTGTTGAGTTCTTCATGCATGTCCATAGGCCAATTCTCATCATCGAGCGTTCCTATACCTGTTGAGGTTCACAATACGAAACAAACGCGTGATGCTCACAATAATTCCAAATTTGTTGAGGAGTGGATACTCCCTTTTTCAAACTACCAATTACATTCTTCACAAGATGTGACTTGACTCTCAGCTTGTTCGCAATCTTGGCTGCGTGACGCTCCAAGAGTTCTTCATTGGATAACTGGGGAACATCGACTTGATTGCTTTGCGTGCCCTTGCGTTTTGATCTTCCCTTGGCACCAGTACCCCGTTTAGGCGCCGCAGAAGGGAATTGAGAGACAGCATCCTGATCAACTTGATCTTCGTCCTGAGCATGTTCACTAGTTTGTCCTTGTTCTTGTGGTTTCTCTTGATCTTGATCTTGTGCTTCTATTTGGTCGGGATCATGTGGTTGCACTTGATCTTGATCTTGAGCCGGTTCGGAACCTTGGGTGAGTGCTTGTACTTCATGGGGCACATCACCATCTTTAGGCACTTGGTCTTGATCTTGAGTTTGTTCAACTTGTTGAGGGTCTTCTCTTTGTTCATCGGAAGCATGTGGGACTTGTGAGGATGATGGCTCCACTTGAGTAGAGCATTGTCCTTCTCCTTTGGCCACAAGGGGTTCCTCAATGGGGAGTATTTGACCAATCCCCATTCTTCTTATGGCTTGGGGAGGAATTTCATCACCTACATCACATAGACCACTTTGCTCCACTTGGGAGCCATTATTTTCATCAAACTCCACGTTACACGTCTCCTCAATGAGTCCGGTGGACTTGTTGTCGCATAACCAACAAAGATGCCCTCATGTGCTCTAGAATCAAATTTAGCTAAACATGCACCTTTCTTGAGAATGAAACACTTACACCCGAATACTCGGAAGTACTTGAGATTGGATTTGTTTCCCGTGGGAATCTCATATGGGGTTTTGTTCAAGCCTTTGCGGATATAGAGCCGATTTGACGCATGACATGCTGTGTTGATGGCTTCGGCCCAGAAGTTATATGGAGATTTGTATTCCGCCATCATAGTTCTTGCAGCGTCTATCAGTGTCCGGTTCTTCCTTTCTACCACACCATTTTGTTGAGGGGTATATGGTGCCGAATATTGATGTTCTATTCCCTGATCACCTAGAAACTCATCCAAGGTGTAGTTCTTGAACTCGGTGCCGTTGTCACATCTGATCATCAAAATCTTTGCTTCATGTTGACGTTGAGCTTCATTAGCAAAGTTGATAACAGTCTATTGAGTCTCACTCTTCCTCTTGAAGAAATATACCCAAGTGTATCTTGAGTAATCATCAACAATCACCAAGCAGTACTTTCTGCCCCCAAGACTATCAAATGATGGAGAACCGAAGAGATCCATATGAAGGAGCTCCAACGGTCTCTTAGTGTAAATGAGAGTCGTTGGACGATGAGCAGTCTCATGGATTTTTCCTTCAATGCAGGCACTGCAAGCACAATCTTTGGCAAAACTCACATTTGTTAGTCCACGAATATGGTCCCCTTTAAGGAGACTTTGCAAAGATCTCATATTGACATGGGCTAGTCGGCGATGCCAAAGCGAGCCCACATCAACTTCAGCCATTAGACATGTCGCAGTCTTAGTGGGTCGCTTTGAAAAGTTCACCACATAGAGACCATTTTCGACATGTCCAACATAGGCTACTTTAAGAGTCTTGCTCCACAAAAGGACCACAGTATCAAGATTAAAGAATGTGGAGAAGCCCATGATTGCAAGTTGACGAACCGAAAGTAGATTATAAACAAGGGACTCAACAAGCATGACCTTCTCAATAGATAACTCTTAAGAGATGAACACCTTACCAAATCCCAATACCTTTGACAAGGATGCATCGGCGAATTGGACATGGGTGGGCATAGATGGGGAAGGATGCACATCCACCACTAAGTCCTTGCTTCCGGTCATAAGATTTGTTGCTCCACTATCGAGCAACCATGACACCCCTCCGGAAGCAAACTCCTGCAATAGATCGAGGCTTGGTTTTAGGTACCCATTTTTGAATGGGTCCTTTAACGTTAGAGATAAGGGTCTTAGGAACCCAAATACCACATTCAATGTACTCATAGTAAGAACCAATAAATCTGGCATAAACATGCCCATCACCAGCACGACATAAAACATAAGAAGGATTTAGTTTGCCGGCCGTGTTGGTAGGAATGGTTTTGCCCTTCTTGATGCTCCCATTTTCCACCTTGTTCCTGTTCACCTCCTGAGTCCCTTCGCCCTCTTTGACAAAGATGTCCATGAGGGTGGGGGATCTGTTGTTCCTGTTCTTTCTTTTTCTCTTAGACTTAGATGTAAGTCCAAGCCCCTCCTTTCCTACCACACCCTTTTGATTGCTCAAAAGGTCGTTTAGGCTCTTCTTGCCTTGGATGCATGACACAAGGCCTTTCTCAAGTTTAGCCTTCAACTTGGCATTCTCCTCCACAAGATGTACATGCTTACAACAAGGGTTAGTTGTACACGCATTATCAATTAAAACAAAAGGAGGACAAGTAGAGATTTCCTTGGTAAGCTTTGCTTGAACTTGACCATGAGACTCTTTCAGGGAAAAATGACTACCTTTCAAGGCCTTGTGAGCCTTGTCAAGTGTGTCAAACTCCATTTTGAGTCTGTCATGGTCAACACCAAGAGCATCCTTTTCAGACTTAAGCATACGAGTAAGAACGGTAGCATGATCTAGTTTCTTTTGCAATTTAGCGCAGTCATCGTTGTATGACTCCTCAGGAGCCAAACGAAGAGTGCGCTCTGTTTCTAGAGCAATAGAAAGTTCAGCAATCTCATCGGCATAGTCACGACTATGACCTTGCATCTCAGAGATGGTCTCCTCATGAGACTCGATGAGGTCATTAGCCTCACCCAATTGTTCCAAAAGGGCAACAAAGTGCCTCTTGGTTTGTCCTTTGATAGTACACATAAATTTGTCAAGATCATGCTCATTAAGTTCCACAACATCACTATCATCGACACAGTTCAACAATGAGGGAGCACTAGTGATGTTGGCCTTAATGTCGGGTGTTACCTGAGTGATACCTTTATCCATGAGGCACTTGGCGATGTGATTATCGTTGGGGGAGTTGAAGAGGGACACCTTCTTGGAAGAAGGAGTGGCAATGGCGACAGTCGCAGTTGCCACCATATCATTATCATCATCATCATCGGAGGGGTACTCTTCAAGTGCCACCATACCCTTTGGATGGGGTTTCTTGACAAAGTTGTTCTTGCTTGGGAATGACTTTGTTTTGTCCTTGCGAATGAGCTTGCCTCCGTTGTCTTCCCTCTTCTCATAAGGACATTCCGCCACGAAATGGCTCACATTACCACAGTTATAGCATGTCCTTACTCGTTGCTTGGGTTTGAACCCACTTGAGTTCTTCTTGGTGAAGTTGGGTCTTGAGTTCCTCTTGTTGCCCCAGAATTGCCTTGACGCAAGAGCCATGTGCTCGTGATAGGCATACTTAGTGTCTTCAGGGCAGCTCTCCTCTTCTTCATCCTTTTCTTCTTCTTCAGAAGCAGCCTTTGCCTTCAAAGCAAGGTTAGGTGAAGCTGTCTTTGACCGAACTCGAGCAAGTGCATTGTCAGCGGTCTCGTTCATGATTGATATTGCAATGAATTTATCCAACACCTCACTGGAAGACAACGAGTGGAAATCTGGTCGTTGACGAATGACTGATGACATGGCTTTGTTGAAAGGCATGGTGGCTTTAAGAAAGTTGCGCTTGACCCATGTGTCATCCACATCCTTGCTCCCATGATCCTTGAGAGCAACAACAATAGCAGTCACCCTCCGATAGAGATCATGAGGGTCCTCATCTTCCTTCATTACAAACTCATCAGCCTGATCAAGTATTACTTCATAGTTTGACCCTTGAATGCTAGAGCTTCCCTTGTATAGCACCATAATGTGCTCCCAACAGTCCTTGGCCAGAGAGAAGGGGCGCAAGTGAGGAAGATCTTCAGGCGGTACTGCGGACTGTAAAATGTACAATGCGGAGTAATTATATTGATTGTCCGCCTCTTCTCTTGGAGTGAGGTTGCTTGGGTCATGAGGATAGAAGCCTTGCTCAATGATTCTCCATAAGTTTGTTGAGTTGTGATTCAAATGAGACTTAACAGAAAACACCCAGTTAGCAAATTCACCCTTAACAAGCTTAGGAGGAGGACCAACAGGATTAAGACGTGGTGTGGGAACGGGTCCTCCATATACCATGGGAGGTGGAACTGAGGCATAGGTTCCTATCCCATCCTTTTCGTGAGATGAGGAAGGTCGCATACCTTTAGCTGCTTCCTTACAGGAATTGGCCTCCGAATCGATGATGGTGGGTTTAACCACTAACGCCGGCTCGGGTGGACTTTTAAATCCCTCAATTAACTCTTTAAGCATGGTCTTGACTTTGTTCGTCTAGGACGTCTTGAGGGCGGCCATAGCCGTATTCAAGTCGTCCCTTGTGACCGAAGTCAAGTCCATGGCCTCGGGTTGCCCATGGGGAACTCCCTCTTCGCCTTCTATACTCTTCGAGTGGTGAAACACTTAATAAAGAGACGTGGCTCTGATACCAATTGATAGGATCGATATGGTTGACTAGAGGGGGGGGGGGTGAATAGGCAACTACCAATTTTTAGCTTTTCTAAATAAATATGGAGTAGCAATCATAAAGGTTCACTAACATGGCACTAGGAGGACAACCTATATGATGCTACTTAGTTACGAGTAACGAAGCACGTAGGAGATACTCTACAACACCAACATATACAAAGTAAAGGTAAGATATAACCACAAGTGGAACCGATGAAGACGAGGATGTGTTATCGAAGTTCCTTCCCTTTGACAGGAAGTACGTCTCCGTTGGAGCGGTGTGGAGGCACAATGCTCCCCAATAAGCCACTAGGGCCATCGTATTCTCCTCACGCCCTCGCACAATGCAAGGCACCATGATTCCACTATATGTGCTCTTGAAGGCGGCGACCGAACCTTTACAAACAAGGTTGGGGCAATCTCCACACAAAGCTTGGAGGCTCCCAACAAGACCACGGAGCTTCACCACAATGGAATGTGGCTCCGAGGTGACCTCAACCATCTAGGGTGCTCAACCACCCAAGAGTAACAAGATCCGCAAGGGATTAGTAGGGGGAATAAAATATCCTCAAGCAATCCCTAGAAAATCAACAAGGTTGATTGGCTAGGGAGAGAGATCGGGCTAGAATGAGCTTATGGAGCAACAATGGAGCTTAGAGAGGTCAAAGGTGAGCTCAAGGAAGAAGGAGATGCATTTATATAGTAGGTTGGGAATATCCAACCATTACCCACCTACCACATAAATGCACGAGCGGTACTACCGCTCCTCGAGCGGTACTACCGCTTCCCAGAGCGGTACTACCGTTCCTGGGAGCGGTACTACCACTCAGCTCCTCACCAACCATGGTAGTACCGGGGGGTACTACTGCGCCACCCCCTCCGTGGGAAAGTATGCGAGAAAGGGTCCGTCGGTGCGGTAGTAAAATAATACTACCGCACAGAGGGCGGTAGTACCGCCCTTGGAGCGGTAGTAAAAAACTACTACCGTTCTTTGGGCGGTAGTACCGCTCCTGGAGCGGTAGTAAAAGTTTACTACCGCACCTGGGACGGTAGTACCACTCCTGGAGCAGTAGTAAAAATTTACTACCACTCTGAGAGCGGTACTACCGCTGTGCCAGCGGTACTACCGCTTACCCTATATCACATAGGCAAGGCAAACACAATTGTGCTCCATTGAGGCTAAAATATGGGTGGGTGCATGAGGTGTGTGCGTGAAGATTCTACCCAAACCTTTCCGACGCGGACCCCCTCTTGGTACGAAGACTTTCCTATGACTCAAACTAGGAAGAGAAATGCAGAAGAAAATCCGTCTTCGAGATCCTCCGAGGGGCGTCGAGTCATCTTGTGCCTAAAGGAGAATATTCTGAAATGCTCAGGACACAAGATTAGTCCGCACAACAATTGTCATCAATCACTAAAACCACTTAGGAGAAATATGCCCTAACACAGGGTTTCTCACATCCCACTCTTTCATCACTTGATTAACCACTAAATCCGAGTCAACGTATACCATCAAGCGTCGGAAGCCGAGTAAGATGGCCATACGCAACCCGTAAAGGAGAGATTCATACTCTGTCGCATTGTTAGAAGAATCAAAGTGAATCTACAATACGTAACTTAGCTTGTCGCCCTTCGGGGATATAAGAACTACGCCTGCACCTGAACCACTCAGCATCGTCGAGCCGTCAAAGAACATAGTTCAATGTGCCGAATGAGTAGGGGCTGGTTGTTGTTGTTCCACCCATTCAGCCATGAAATCCGCCAGAGCTTGAGATTTGATGGCTTTCTTGGCTTCGAACTCTATGTCGCGATATAATACTTCCATTGCCCATTTCGCCACTCGGCCGATGCATGCCGATTGTGAAGGATTTCTGACAATGGGGCATCGCTGACAACACACACCGAGTGATCTTGAAAATAATGAGCTACCTTCTTTGCAGTCATGTAAATCCCGTAGAGAAGCTTCTTATAGTGGGGATATCTCTGCTTGGAAGGAGTCAATACCTCAGAAACATATTACACTGGGCGCTGAATCTTATAAGCCTTGCCTTCCTCCTCTCGCTCGACTGACAGGACTGTGCTGACGACTTTGATTTGTAGCCGTGATGTAAAAGAAGAGTGGCTCTTTGATGTACGGAGGAGCGAGAACCGGCTGGGTGGATAGCAAGGTCTTTAACTCGATGAATGCAGCTTCTGTTTCGGGAGTCCACTCGAAGGTATCTGACTTCTTCACGAGTCGGTATAATGGTAAGGCTTTCTCTCCAAGTCGAGATATGAATCTGCTTAATGCTGCCAAACATCCTGGATGAGCTCGGCTTCCTATTGTAACACCCTAGATTTTGCCCATTTCTTTTTTCCTTTGATTTTGGTCTGGTTTTGCTTTTTTGTGGCTTGATAGTCTTGGAACCCAAAGGGCTCACCATTGATTCCTCTTCCCTAGTGGCTTCCAACCTCGAAAACCATCCCAAGACCTTGCCATTTCCAGCTTGAGCCAATCCCAATAATCTTTTCCCTGGAAATATTCCTTTTTCTATTAAACGAATAACCCTTTTTCTCTCGGTTGTGAAGCAACCCACATTTCCATCATTCCAAGAATTCCCAAATAATTCTCATAAATCTCTTGGGTCATATATTCCTCAGATATGACAAAATTCTTCCTTGCCATGTTAAAAAATATTTCTCAAATATTCCTTTTCTGATTTTGCCCTATCTATCTAGTTGTGAAGCAAGTACCCTTTATATGTGCTTGCTTGGTCTCACAATTTGTGGGCACTCTTTCCTATCCATATCATTGCCTCATGCCAAAATTCAACTCAATTTGTCTAGTAAATAATTCTTGGCGAATTTCCAAAGTTTCTCAACCAGAGGAAGCTTTGTGAAGCAAGTGGTAGCTAAGAGTCAGCAAATGAGTTGAAACTTTGCCATCATCTCAATATTCTCAAATCATGCCTCTCCACCAAATTTGAGCATCTCTTTATCAACCATGTGACCACAACATCAAATCTTTGTCTCTCGTCATTATTTTGGATTGTGAAGCAACTATGATTTATGTTGCTCCATAATTTCTGAAATTTTACGAGGACATTCTCCTACCTATAAAACATATCTCCACTAAATTTGGGCTCATGTCCTCTACCAATAATTCTCTAGAATGTTCCTAAGATTGTGTCCAGTAGGATGTTGTCTGAAGGAAGTACCACTTTGGTTCATCCATATGATATGAAATATATACATCATCTTCATAATCCTAAATAACTCATCTCCTCCAAGTTTCAGCTCCATCCAAGCCAGTATGTGAGTGCCACATCAAAATCTATGTTCTAGATCAGATTAGTCCGTTACAAAGCAACCCTATTAAATCTTGGTAATGTGCTCCTCAAACTTCACAGGATTGTAGTCTTTCCTAACCTAAACCTCTCACACATGATATTTGGCCCTTATCTCCTCTCTGTTGATCACAGTAATAAGGCCAAGTGTGCTACAGAAAACTTCAAGTGAAGCCTCCCATCATCTCTTGGTGTCTAATGGTGATCTATCACCTCAGTAGGACCCCTCCTTGGAAGGACTCTCCGCTAGACATGGTGCTGCATGCGAGGGTAACCACGTGCACCAGCACACGCGGTGACCATGCAGCAGGCGTACAATAGTCCTGCTCTGTGCAGTGGAGCCCTCGGCCTCGTCGGTTTCCTCCTCTCCCTCGACCGCTAGGCATGTCCAAGAGCTTCCCCGCGTCGTATCCTTCCTCCTGGACCACTCTCCCCCTCTAGATTCTTCCTCGCCGCGCCGCGCCAAGCCCCGCTCCTGTTCTGCGTGTGACAACCATTGTCGGCTTCCTCCTCGAGCTCTCCCGAGCCTTCCCAAGCTCGCCTGAGTCATCCTCATCCCTCCTCGATGCCTCCCGACGCCACAAACGGCCGGCCACAGCCCCTCCTCGCTCCAGTGCCCGGCTAGAGTCGCCATGGCGGCGTCCTTATCCGTCATCCGCGGCTGGCTATAAAAGCGGCGGCATAGCCTCTCCCTGGGCATCGACCAGCCTCCCCTCTCCCTCTAGTCCACTCCACTCCCCTCGCCCGGCCAAATCACTCTCCAAAGCTCTCCAATGGCCGCCATGACCGCCCGTGCTCCGCGGCTAAATTTGCCAAATGCCGAGCCTCTTTCCCCCACCTTCCTCCACCAGTAGCTTCACCAGGTTCCGGTGACCTCCCCTCACTGTTTCCATTCCTCTCCGGTGCCCTGTGTCGCCGCGCTCAACTCCGGCCGAGGCCGTCGCCGCCGCGGCCGAAGCACCGCCCCCTCCTGCGTTTCCCGGAGGCCGAGTCCTGCATGAACGGGACTGCCTCACCATCTTGAGCCCTCTGATGGTCTCCGTTCATCCGGAGGTGGCCGGAGTCAGCCAGACCCGTCGCCGGAGTCCGTTGCGGCCGCCCGCCGCAACCATCGCCGTGGTCGCTCCCCGTCCCTTCTGATGCTCCCCCTGGAACCGCTGCTCCCTCCCGTACTCTCCAGTGGCCCGAGCCACCAAGGCAAACGTCGAAGGCGAGCCCCTGCCCTGCCTCTGCTATTTCTGATCGAGGAAGCAAGGAAGAAGAAGGAGGAGCGGAGGAGAGAAAAGAGGGACCCGACAGGTGGGTCCCGACCCCACTTGTCGGTGAGAGAGGGCCTGCCAGCATGGATAAGCGGAGGCCCCAACCGAGTGGTACATTTTCCCCTCTGGGAAGCGTATTTCTCACAAGGCGCCAGCGACTGTGCTCTCAGGGACCCGGTTGCAAATATTTTAATTGCAGATTGGTGTCTAAGCTTCGTTTAGCCATATATTTGCATCCGTGACTCCGATTCCAGTGATTCCAAAGCCCGCGTCTTCGTCTCGTCGAGCCTTTCATGTTGGTACAATTTTCACTATGTGTTCACACATGGAAATGACCATGTTGCCCTTGCCCGTAAACAGCTCCTCCGAGAGAGAACTGTTTCCCGCAATCAATTCCGCGGACTCTCCGCACCTCTCCCCGATGGTTCCTTCATCCCCAGGAAAGCCACAAATCTCATTTGCATAACTAAAATGCAATATCATAGTTTAACCAATTACTCTAATCGCAATTATAATTATTCGTAATATGGATTAGGTTATGCAATGTTTGAGTAAACTCTCGAATAGGTGACTATCATAGTGAGTACGAGATTGTTAGTGACTAGTATTTTACCCACTAGTTGATGACATGATGTTGAGATTATTGTCTATGATTATTCGGGGTTTCATCCGGCAGTTTATGGATATGATTCACTGGTAGTGGCTTGAGCTTATTGGTTATTGGATTACTATGACATCGGAGTGTCAGCTTTGACAGAAATATTATTCGGGGATAAGATAATTAGTTGGTTGATCAAGAGTCACCTGTCCGGGCTTATTCGTGTAGCTAGTTTGCAGGTCATGCCATGATTGCTTGTCGAGGATTTCGAGTTGCGAGCTAGGATACGTGTTCCAGCTAGAGTCCCTGCGGAGTGGAGTTCATCACATCCGTTGTTATTCCTCTGCTAGTGTAGGATTTACAATAGGCGGGTGTAGTATAGCTATGGCGATGTAATCCAAGTACCCTTATAATCTTTTCCATAGTAATAAAGAGCTGATTTGTTCTATGCCAACAGCGTCGTATTCTAGAAGACTTGTCCCTCGGCTAGAATACGGGGCGTTCCGGTTTCCTCTAAGCCGGGGTGCCACGAGAGTTGGTAACAGAGCAGGTCTGGTTGTAGGACGCGCTAGACTGGGCGAGCATTAGTAACTGGTAGTATAGGATCCAGTTGGGTTTGTTGCACTTGTTTGATTTGATTGTGCATGGCATGCATATAGACTAGATATTTTATTACTAACGATGGATCCGGTGAGTGTCGGTGGCATCGGTTTCGATTCACCTCATGTGCTCTCGAGCTTGCATTCTTGTTCCTTGGTGTGGTATCATGTTCGCCCCAGCGGAGTGATGCCAAGGTTGTCGATCCTTTGTCGGATTGATGCACCGGTACCACACCAATGCATTCTCTTCAGCCACCCCATTGTCTCGATGATAGATATGCTTCTATCTCGGATCTTGCCCATCCCTCTAGCCGCGTTGGCAACCCTTACTAATCTTGCTTATCCGAAAAGGGCAATGCCTGCAAGCCTTCTTTCCATCGCTATCCCGCCTTGCCCTCCATCCTCTGGACGAGTACGGTTTTTCTCCGTACGCTTGATGATGATGCGGTCGTGACCCCTGCGTTCCCATCCACGATCACCAAGTTCGTCCTCATCAGCTTTCTTCCACACATTGATTCACCTTCGTGCACACCGCCAGAGCATGTTAGACCGTAGTACTGGAGTTCGTGCGAGATTTGTGTGCTTAAGTAGGAATGCATATCATTGCTGTGAATAGTTTTAGCATATGTGCAATTACTAGTGATCTTTCTGCTTTGTGTGTTTGTCGTTTTCTTCTTTCTTTGGGCCCTTGGTGTTACCTTATTTTCCCCTTATGGAAGTTGCTCACCGACGCTGGACTCAAAGAATCAATGAAGAGACAGCCATTTGGAGGCTTAGTTCGGCAATATAGAATTTTTAGCAGACTGTTGTTAGAGCATATATCTCCATATGTGGTTTTGGTAATTGATGACAATTCCTATGGACTAATGGTTGCCTTAAGTTATATTTATAGGATTTGTCCATAGGCACTTCTTGAAGTCCATCTGTTGGGTTCAAGGAGTTTATATGATGACCAAGATGGTATTCAAGGTATTATCCAAAGAATGGTCATAGAGACACTAGGTTGATCAAGATCTCGGACAAAGAGTAAATCAAGATGATCAACACACAAAGCATATAAGATGTACCGAGAGGGATCAAGTGATCCCATGGTATGGTAAGCATTGTCCATTACGTGTCTGTGTACTAACCCATGGTCTTTGTGAGAGTCCTATGTGGGGGTTAGGTGTGCTACCATGGGCTTGCGTCAAAAGGAAGATCTCATACCACCCATGAAGGATGACGTTAAGTGATGATCGTCATCAAGATTGTGGTGTGCAAGTTCAAGTGGATCAGCACGAATATATCATTGAAACTATTGTTAATGATCATGTGTTGATAAGGACAAGCTCATGTGCTAACAAGGACAAGATCAAGATAAGCATTCCTGAGCACTACATGCTTGATTCTTATGGATGTTCACATGGTGGACAAATGAAGATGAATACATAAGCTAGGCTTTCCACATTGTGTATGGGAGAGCTACTTGAAGAGTTCATCATGTCTTGCTTTCAACTTGAGCCAAGAAGGAACAACAACATCAAGCTCAAGTGAAAGGGCTAACTCAAAGGTATCAGTTCCTTTGACGTTAGTGGTGCGGAGTGATGATCAGTGAATAAAAGTATACACTCAAGTATGGATCATCAGTACCCTTTTTATGATGCTTGAGTCTTTAGGGATCCCTCACTATTAAGAGGGGATCACAGGTTTTGCGATGAACTTGCTCAAACTACATCTCTACTTTTGTTCTCATACCACATCTCCACTACTCTGCTTTGATCTCAAAAACAGAACTAATGCCTCGGACATCCGGCTTACTCTGGACGTCCGAGGGCCGGACGCCCGACCACTTCGGAATTCTGGAACCTTATACCAGAGCCAAAGTCTCGGACATCCGACTCCCTCCGGACGTCCGAGGGTCGGACGCCCAACCACTTCGGAAAACCGGAACCTTGCACCAGATAAATCCATAGTCATATAACTCGGACTTCCGGCCTCCCCCTGTCGTCCGAGGGCCGGATGTCCAACCACTTTTGGAATCTGGTGCCCTTGAACAGAGCTGAACTCTTGGACATCCGACCTTCTCTTCGGTCGTCTGGTCCCTATTCGTCTATAAAGTGATTCCTGATATCTATACAGTTGTTCCTGATATATATACATCCCTCGGACGACCGACCCCTGTCGGACGTCCGACCCCTTATGGGCGTCCGGACATCCGAGAACTATCGGACGTCCAACCACTGTCAGACTTAAGTAACCCCAACGTTCACTTTCCCCTCTCCACTACAAATACCCCCTCCCACTTCGTGAGAGGGTGCCCAACATAGCCATATCCTCATAAGAACACATTTCTACCTCACACACATTTGCTCACACCAAATCTTAGGTCCCAAGAGCATTAGTGAGCCCCTTTGAGAGTTGTTCCAATCAAAAGATAGATCGTGTCCCTCTCCTCCTCTCAAACCAAGCTATTTGAGATTTGAGCAAGTTTTGAGCATTCCCCGTGATCTTGTTACTCTTGGAGGTTGGAGACTCCGAGGCGGTAGGAGTTCTTCGGAGAGGAATCAATCCCTGTGATTTCCCCCGGAAAAGTTTGTGAGGGTTTGGAAGCCACCTCAAAGGCTTACTACTAGTGGTTGAGAAACACCTTCGTGGTGTTATCTCAAAGGGAGAATAGGGTGAGCCTTCGTGGCGTTGGTGTGCCTTCGTGGTAACATCCACCTCTCTAACAGTGACTAGCTTCCCTCCAAGGAAGTGAACATCGGGATACATCTTTGTCATGATAGTCTTGATGACTTACAACATGAGTTAAGTAACCTTTCTTGGGAAGGCATCGCGTTCTCATTGGTACAAGTTATTCCACGGACAGTTGGCAGCATATGACCATGTATTCCAAGGATCAGATCCCCAACAGTTGGTTAGAAGGTATAAAGTCAGTCGGGACACAAGCCCACTTCAGGAATCAAGCTCTCAACCACATAGACCCAATATATATGATGGACAGGTTGCCAAGGCCATATGAGTTAATCATACAATGATGCCATCCCGGTGAGAATCCGACTATTGCATGAGCTATGCAGGAAGAAGAAGAACGATAGTTATACACTTCAGTGAGATGACCAACAACCTGTGGATAAGTTGTATGGGACACGGATGAACCCTTGCCCGTCTTTCTTCGGTAACGGCACCACGCTGGTGTTTTGAGTTGTTTTCGACCATCCGGAGTGGATGCCTATTTTTATTTCTCTTGTCAGCAACTGGCCCATGTTTTGAGCTTTTTTTCGACCGTCTCGGGCAGTTTTTGAATTTCTTTCCATAGTAGTGACCCTATGCTCTGAGCTATTTCTTGGCCGTCTTAGGGAACTACTATTTTCTTCTTATCGACACCGTCTCATGCTGTGAGCTGCTTTTCATCCGTCTTGAGTCGGGGTTGAGTTACCCCAGTAATGTCCCAGATCTGAGTTGTAAAGACCGTTCAGGTGGCTACTTGTTTATTTACCGTTTCTATCCAAGGGTTCAGACGGTCGTTACCCTACAGCTACAACTTGTTAAGTAATGTGCATGCCAGAATTCTTACCTGGCAGCACCCATGATCATCCAAGGAATCAAGAACACATCAGACCAAGCTCTTTCAACTAAGGATCAAGGCAAAGAGAAACATAATGAAGGAGCAAGATTTGCCATACAGGTATGATAATGGTTGCAAGATCAACATGGTGCATATATGCAAGACAGTCTGGATCGATACCAATCACCGTGGGTACACAACCAGCGGGT
Source organism: Hordeum vulgare subsp. vulgare (assembly GCF_904849725.1). Classification (NCBI taxonomy): domain Eukaryota; kingdom Viridiplantae; phylum Streptophyta; class Magnoliopsida; order Poales; family Poaceae; genus Hordeum; species Hordeum vulgare. The sequence goes on along the minus strand of NC_058519.1, from coordinate 116,995,183 downwards.
CTATTCCATTTGCAAGGACCCTATACCGAGTCAACCCACTCAGCCCAACCATATATGCTCAGAATTGTCAAAAGAGGATATTTAAATCAGTGAGGACAACTCAGCAGTTCGATTGCAGCAACAGTGTCAAAGGATTACACGACCTACTATTCATTTAAAGGTGTCGACAGACGAAACGACCAGAATGTTGGATGACAACCTCGGAGCATGTGCCCTCACATATGGGAATTAGTCAAAGGGTAGTCTATCGTGAACAAGCTCTTTTTGCCAGAACCTCCGTCAGTCAAGCCAGTATGCATAAACGGAAGGATGTCAGAGTAACATATGAGGATCTAGTGAAACAAAGCCCCTCGGAGCCAGACAGTTAGTCAGTTAAGATTTACCGGAAGCATCATACCAAGGCAAAAACGAAAACCGAGTTGGAAACGGTTTCCTCAAATGGGGGTATTTATGTTTAACCGTTGAGCAACCAAATCTCGAGGACGAGATTTCTTTAAGGGGGGTTGGTTTGTAACACCCTGGATTTTGCCCATTTCTTTTTCCTTTGATTTTGGTCTGGTTTTGTTTCTCTCTGGCTTGATAGTCTTGGAACCCAAAGGGATCACCCTTGATTCCTCTTCCCTAATGGCTTGCCAACCTCCAAAACCATCCGCGGTTGGCTATAAAAGCGGCAGCTGAGCCTCTCCCTGAGCATCGACCAGCCTCCCCTCTCCCTCTAGTCCACTCCACTCCCCTCGCCCGGCCAAATCCATCTCCAAAGCTCTCCAATGGCCGCCATGACTGTCGGTGCTCCGCGACTAAATTTGCCCAATGCCGAGCCTCTTTCCCCCTTCCTCCACCAGTAGCTTCCCGAGGTTCCGGCAACCTCCCCTCACCGTTTCCCTTCCTCGCTGGTGCCCTGTGTCGCCGCGCTCAACTCTGGCCGAGGCCGTCGTCATCGCGGCTGAAGCATCGCCCCCTCCTACATTTCCCGGAGGCCAATTCCTGCATGAACGGGACCGCCTTGCCATCCTGAACCCTCCGGTGGTCTCCATTCATCCAGAGGTGGCCGGAGTCAGCCAGACCCGTCGCCGAAGTCCGTCACGGCCGGCCGCCGCAGCCATCGCCGTGGTCGCTCCCCGTCGCTTCTAATGCTCCCTGTGGAACCGCTGCACCCTCCCATACTCTCCGATGGCCTCGGCTCTGCCGGAGACTGTCGGAGCCGCCAAGGCAGTCGTCGGAGGCGAGCCACTGCCCTGCCTCCTCTGTTTCTGATCGAGGAAGCGAGGAAGAAGGAGGAGCGGAGGAGAGAGTAGAGGGACCAGATAGGTGGCCCCGACCCTACATGTCGGTGAGAGAGGGCCTGCACGCGTGGATAAGTGGAGGCGCCAGCCGAGCGGTACGTTTTCCCTTCTGGGAAGCGTATTTCTCAGAAGGCGCCAGCGGCTGTGCTCTCAGGGACCCAGTTGCAAATATTTTAATTGCATATTGGTCCCTAAACTTCGTCTAGTCATATCTTTGCATCCGTGACTCCGATTACAGTGATTCCAAAGCCCACGTCTTCGTCTCGTCGAGCCCGTCATGTTGGTAGAATTTTCAATATGTGTTAAGACAATAGAAATGACCATGTTTCCCTTGCCCGTAAACAGCTCCTCCAAGAGACAACTGTTTCCGGCAATCAATTCCGCGGACTCTCCACACCTCTCCCCGATGGTTCCTTCATCCCCAGGCAAGCAACAACTCTCATTTGCATAATTACAATGCAATATATTAGTTTAACCTATAACTTTAATCACAATTATAATTATTCGTAATATGGATTAGGTTATGCAATGTTTGAGTAAACTCTTGAATATGTGACTATCATAGTGAGTACGGGATTGTTAGTGACAAGTATTTTACCCACTAGTTGACGCCATGGTGTTGAGATTAATGTCTATGATTATTCGGGGTTTCATCCGGTAGTTTATGGATATGATTCAACAATAGTGGGTTGAGCTTATTGGTTATTGGATTACTATGAGATCGGAGTGTCAGCTATGACAGAAATATTACTCGGGGATAAGATAATTAGTTGGTTGATCGAGAGTCACATGTCCGGGATTATTTGTGTAGCCACATTTGCCGGTATGGGACGGCCTTGACTTGGGCTGATCGTGTGCTCTTTCACCGTTACCACCAAAGAGGGAAGGTTATGCATGTGTGCTACCTTGGCCCTGTAGGCGGCGATAACCTTGTGAGCCCAGTTGAGTTGTTTGGGCCCGTCCCCGTTTGGGACAGTTTAGTTTGTCCACGACGGTGGCAGGTGTCATGAGGACATAGGGGCCACCCAGGGCAGGACTCCGGGGGAGGATGATTGCCGGTGGTACGATGGGAGAGTCACGGATCATACAACTTTCATTGGAGAAACACTGGTCCACCCGAAAGGGATCACGAGGTCAGTGCTCCCTGATGTGGGTAAAGTGTGCAACCTCTGCAGAGTGTCAAACCTATTCATATAGCCGTGTCGACGGTATTGGACAGCCCGTGCAGACCTCAGTACGTGGTCAACCGTAACTGTGATAGTAATGATAACAGTTGGGCATCATGCCAATGACAGGTCTTGAGGATATTCACGGAAGGTTATGGGTAAGATCACAAGAGTTGGTATCACCAGCGTACGGTGAGAGTAGCCTGGTATAGTTATTTTTCAACTAGTCCTTTAGTGGTAACAAATCTTTACCTAGTCTTGATTGCTATTATGTTGTCTTGCCTTAATGCTAATGTTTGTTGTGAGCTTGCGAGTACATTCAAAGTACTCACCTAGAGTGTCATGCCAGTTTCCAGGTCATGCCATGATTGCTTGTCGAGGATTCCGAGTTGCGAGCTAGGATACGCGTTCCAGCCAGTGTCCATGTGGAGTGGAGTTCATCACATCTGTCGTTGTTCCACTGCTAGTGTAGGATTTACCGTAGGCAGGTGTAGTATCGCCATGGGGATGTAATCCAAGTACCCTTGTAATCTTTTCCATAGTAATAAAGAGCTGATTTGTTCTATGCCAACGGTGTCGTATTCTAGAAGACTTGTCGCTCCGCTGGAATACGTGGCGTTCCAGTTTCCTCTGAGCCGGGGTGCCACAACTATTTAGGATAAAGAGTTGTTGAGATGTTGGTCGGGGCAGCGGTGGGATCCGTCTGGTGAATGTTGGCTTTCTTGATTTTGCTTGCCAACTGGAATGCAAATTCGGAAGCTTGCTTCTTCGAGTGCATCAGTTCGGCGGGGTCTGCTGTCTGTCGGTACTCATCGAGCTCCGCCATCGCCAGCTGGTGGTCGATGATCCTGGAGCCCTGCTGCAAACATTCTTCTGCCCTCTGCCAATTGCGGATGATGGTGATGAGTCCCTTTGTCCCTGGCATCTTCATCTCCAGATATACGTAACATGGTCGGGCCATGAAACGTACATATGCTGGACGACCAAGTATGGCATTGTAGGCACTCTGGAAGTCCACCACCTCGAACATGAGTTTCTCTTTGTGGAAGTTCTTGTCAGAGCCGAAAACGACGTCTCATGCGATCAGGCCGAGTGACGTGGCCTTCTTCCCTGGGATCACTCAGTGAAACATCATATTTCTCTCGCTGAGTTTGGACATCGGAATGCCAATCCCCTTGAGAGTGTCGGTGTACATGATTTTCAAGCCACTCCCTTCGTCCATCAACACCTTGCGGAGTCGAACTCCTTCAACCACTGGATCGACAACAAGAGCCTGACGTCCCGGGTGGGTACATGGGATGGATGATCCGACTGGTCAAAGGTGATGGCAGTCTGCGACTACTTGAGATATGTTGGGGCGGAAGGAGGTGCCATGTTGACCTCTCGACTTACCACTTTCAGTCGACTCTTGCTTTCGACGTCAGCAAAGATCATCAGAGTGGCATGGACCTTGGGGAAAGGGTCTTCTTGCTCGTCGTCTTCCTTCTCTTGGTCTTTCTCAGTCGATTAATGCTCTCCAAATTTATGGATCAACAGACGACACTGTCGAGTGGTATGCTTAGGCACTATAGTGTTGCCTTCTTCATCTATTTTCATGAGGATTGCACATTGCTGATGAAGGACATCTGGTCCTGACTGCTTTTTGAATTTCTTCGGGGGGAATTGACTCTTGGCCGTTCCCTTGAAATTTCCTACTTCCAGAGCGGTTGCTTCTGCCAGCGGTGTGCGCTCCACCTTTTGCTTCTTATTTCGGTTGGAATTGGCATTTCCATCGACTGCCTTGCCCTTCCTGCTGTGGAGACGATCTTCTTCTTCCCCATTGGCATAGCGGGTTACTATCTCCATCATCTAGCTCATGGACATGTTTCCTGCCCGACCGAACTTCAAGTACAACTCTCGGTGCCTGACGCCTGCTTTGAAACTGCACACTACCTAATGCTCGGTGACATTCTCCACTGTGTGGTGGAGAGTGGTCCAGCGCTGGATGAAATTGCGCAAAGACTCACTCGGCTTCTGGATACAATGTTGTAGCTCGGAGAGACCAGCACAGTGCTTGCAGGTGCCCTCGAAGGTCTTGATAAACACTCGGGCCAAATCTTCCCAGCAGTATATGCTTGAAGGAGCTAGTTGATTCAGCCAAGCACGGGTCGAACCATCAAGCATCAGGGGCAAGTGCTTCATTGCGATGTTGTCGTTGCTGCCGCCGATCTGAAGTGCCACTCGGTAATCATCTAGCCATTTTTCTGGCTTGGATTCTTCGGTGAACTTGCTTATTCTGGCCGCCAACCTGAAGTTGGGGGAATATCAACGGAGCGGATTGCTCGGCTGAAACACTTGGGGCCGGAGATGACAGAGCCACTTCCACTCGGACGATCACCGTCGTATCCGTCACGGTGGGCTCGGCCGCTATCAACCCTCTTCTGAGTGAGATAGTCCCTTACATCACGCGTTTGCTCACGTTTATCACCCACCGATCACATGTCGTCGTTGCGCCGGGGAGCGTATGAACCACTCCATGGAGGAGAGCGCGAGCGATGGGATCCTCGCGATTGAATCGGGGGGGGAGCAGATTCCGTCCCTGTTCCCTGTATCGATCTTCTCGGCGATCTCCTCCTCTGTGATGCTGGGGAGAACCCGTGCTGTAAACCGCTCGAACGATGTCTACTCGGACGGAATTGACGTGCAGTCTGTTGTAAGACTAAGAACAGCGGAATTCTGCTGCTGCGCCGCCTGTAATAGGGCACGGATCTGCTCCAAACCTCTGCCCGCTTCTGAATTTGATGGCTGGATGGAGTCTGCTATCCTGGCGGCCGTAGCCAAGTTGAGGACGGGCGTGCGGAATACTTTGATGTCGTTATGATGAGAACGTCGACCGGACGCTGGAGGGCGTGGATGATGACGCGCACCCGAAGTCTCTCCGGTTTCCCGCTTGTCCTGATTGGTCCATGGAGGGATCTCGTGTGAGCCGGCCATGAAGATCTCCGCCACAGGGCTGCAACTCTCACACTCGAAAGAAGAGCCAGACAGATCTGACACCGAGTGGGAGGCAACACATGGAGGTGTAGCAGGCTCGATGGCCGCCACCTGCCATGAAGACGCCTCACGCACGAGTGCATGACGCACCCAACGCTGGAGCCGCGAGCGACCGGATCGCTTATTGCGACGCACGATGGGGAGCACAGTCGACGGCGGAGTCAACGGTTGGCGAAGAAGAACTCCACATGAACTAGCGCGGAAGAACGTTGCTCCGCAAATTGGAAGCGCCTCGACGTCGAGAGGCGCCTCCCGAAGCTATGCCGAATTGTCGGCGACGAAAACAAGTGTGCCAAAAACGATCTCGTGACCCAAGCACAAGTCGCCGTCGGAAGACATGGTGAAGGAGGAAAAACGCAAACTTGCCAGAAGTGGCCTAGATGGCTACCCCATGGTGGGCACCAACTGTCGTGGGTATAAGCCTGACAGTAGATGAGTAGAGTACGAAAGTAGAGGTTAGAGTCCTAGCTACGGCAAGGTTGTATGAGTTCAGGCCCCTCTGCAGTAGAGGTAACAGCCCTACGTCTCAGCGCTCTAGAGCTTTTGTGTTGAGTGGAATATAGGTGTTATAGAATGCGAACCCTTGTGCCAGAGGGGAGGGGTGGCTTATATAGAGTGCACAGCCCCTCATAAGTGTCCAGCCTTCAAGGGTTCAATAAGTGAGATTAAATGCATACGTTACAGGTAACGTATGCCATAAATGACAAAAAATACAGTAGTCTAACGTACGACCGTTAGCCTCTCCGAGGTGGCTTCTGGTCTTCTATGTTGACTGGCTTCTGGTCTTCACCGAGTGGAATCCAGTCGTCGAGTATAAGATAATCTTCCGAGTTCTTTTCTACCGAGTGGACAAGAGGTTGTCTTAATCCAGTCGGTAGGCATCTTGTGACCTTTAAGGTAATAATGAGGTGCCCTTGGGTAGGACTTAAGGTCAGGCCTATGACCCTACCCTAGGGCTATAACTCCATCACAAGTAGCTCTATCCAGGTTTTCCTTTGAAAAACTCCTTTCAAACAACCCTTTATGCTTTCAACAAATTCTACATTACTTCCGATCAACAATATGTCAACCACATATACTTATCAGAAATTTTATAGTGCTCCCACTCACTTCTGTGGAAATACAAGTTTCTCATAAACCTTGTATAAACCCAAAAGCTTTGATCATCTCATCAAAGCGTATATTCCAACTCCGAGATGCTTGCACCAGTCCATAGAAGGATCGCTGGAGCTTGCATACTTGTTAGCATCCTTAGCATCAATAAAACCTTCTAGTTGTATCACATACAACCTTCCTCAAGGAAATCGTCGAGGAAACAATGTTTTTACATCCTATGTGCATTATTTCATAAATAATGCAGCAACTGCTAACATAATTCCAACAGACTTTTAGCATCGCTACGAGTGAGAAAGTCTCATCATAGTCAACTCTTTGAACTTGTTGGAAACATCTTTGCGACAAGTCGAGCTTTTCTTAATGGTGACTTTTCACCATCATCTCTCTCTTCCTTTTAAAGATCCATATGTACTTAATAGTCTTACGACCATCAAGTAGTTATTCCAAAGTCTACACTTTGTTTTTATACACGGACCCTCTCTCGAATTTCACGGCCTCTAGATATTTGCCGGAATCCGGGCACACCATCGCTTCTCCATAGCTCGTAGGTTATTTGTTGTTCAACAACATGACCTCCAAGACAGGGTTACTGTACCACTCTGTAGCAGTACGCGACCTTGTCGACCTAAGGTTTGTAGGAACTTGATCCGAAGCTTAATGATCACTATTATCAGTTTCCACTTCAGTTGGCGTAGGCGCCAGAGGAACAACTTCCTGCGCCCTGCTACACACTGGTTGAAGTGACGGTTGAATAACCTCATCAAGTTCCACCACCCTCCCACTCAATTCTTTCGAGAGAAACTTTTCCTCGAGAAAGGACCCGTTTCTAAAAACAAACACTTCGTTTCCAGATCTGAGATAGGAGGTGATGGGGTCATAGTCCTAGGGTAGGGTCATAGGCCTGCCATGTAGGTCCTACCCAAGGACTACCCCTCACAAAGGACAAGGCCCTTGGTCAGCCCCGACTGAATTAAGGAGTCCCCATCATCCAGTCGGTAACAGGTCCTCGACCATCCAGTCGGAGACTAGCATTCGGAGGATACCAAGCTAACCTACTGGATACACTCAGTACATCGTAACCTCTCTGGAGGGAAACGGTCGCACGTTTCCGGGTGCATTTATTAGCATTTAGAGCATACGTTACCTGTAACGTACGCATTCAATCCCCACTACTCCACCCCTGTACCGGAACCGTTGTGGAGGGCAGCGCACTCTATATAAGCCACCCTCCCCACTGGTAGAGGGGTTAGCAACTCATTGTATTCTATATTTCCACTCGACAACAAGCTCCCTGAGCACTGAGACGTACGGCTATTACCTCCACCGCAGAGGGGCCTGAACTCATACAACCTCGCTGTAGCTAAGGCTCTGCCCATCCTTTTCGTACCCTACAGATCTACTGTCAGGCTTATACCCACGACAGTTGGCGCCCACCTTGGGGCAGGCGTCTAAGCGACTTCCGGCGAGTTTGCGATTACTTCCTTTCGTCATGTCGTCCGACGGAGATTCGAGCATGGGTCACCAGATCTTTTTCTGTGCTCTCTCCTTCATCGTCGACGATTCGGCGTGGCTTCGGGATGTGCCCCTCAACGTCGAGGCGCTTCCCTGTCACGGGGCTACGCACTTCCGTGCCGGCGCCCACGGCATTCTTCTTCTCCAGCAGTCGGCTCCGTTGTCGACATACACCGCTGTCATGCGTCGCAACAAGCGGTCCCGCCGTCTGCGGCTCCAGCGTTGGGTGCAACACGCCCAGGCGCGCCAGAGCGCATCTTCCCAAGTTGCGGTCCTAGAGTCAGTTGTGGTTGCCCCGCCGTCCCAGTGCTCAGACTCGGTTCCGACTGAGTTTCCTTCCGAGTACGCGGGTCGCGGACCTGCAGCAGAAGTACACATGGCCAATTCCCATGATGATCCCCGTCAAGCTGGCCGAAACGAGCACAAGATCGGCGAAGCGTCCGGCGCATGTCGTCCACCTCGCCGTTCTGCCAGTCGGCACACTCGGCGGAGCAACGTGGAGCTGTTCCGCATACCCCTCCCCAACTTGGCTGCGGCTGCCAAGATAGCCGATTCCCTCCAGCCGACTGATTCAGAGGCTGGTAGAGGGATCGAGCAGATCCGAGCACTGTTGCACACGGTGCAACAGCATAATTCGGCGGTCTCCCAGTCGCACAACAAGATCTATAATAGTTCTATTCATGCGAATACACATCGGTCAGTTCACAGTCCAGGTTCCCATCAGCGGCACAGAGGAGGCAACCGTTCCATAAATCATGAAGATCGCCGCCGTTCGCGCACCCCTCCGCGGGGTGGGCCCTACGGGCCCCGACATCATGATGATCGGCGTTCAGTCGGTGACACTTACGACCCAAGGCCCGACGCAAGAGGGCATATCGCCCAGCGGAGGGTCGACAGGGGACGAGCCCACCGCGATGGTCGCGATATTGACCGTCCGAGTGGAAGCAGGGCCATCATTTCTGGTCCCGAGTGTTTCAGTCGAGCCATCCGTTCGGCCGACATCCCTCCCAACTTCCGATTGGCGACGGGAATTAACAAGTTTACAGGGGAGTCCAAGTCAGAAACGTGGCTGGATGATTACCGAGTGGCAGTCCAGATCGCAGGAGGAGACGACCATGTCCCTATGAAGCACCTCCCTCTGATGCTCGACGGCTCGGCGTGAGCGTGGTTGAATCAGTTGGCCCCCTCGAGCATCTACAGCTGGGCGGATCTGGCCCGGGTGTTCATCAGGACCTTCGAAGGGACGTGCAAGCGCCCTGCTGGCATCGTGGAGCTCCAACACTGCGTCCAGAAGCAGAATGAGCCCCTGCGCGACTTCATCCAGCGTTGGACAACTCTCTACCACACGGTGGAGAACGTCACCGAGCATCAAGGAGTCTGCGCCTTCAAGGCAGGAGTGCGGTACAGGGATTTGTACCTTAAGTTTGGCCGAACAGGCGACATCTCCATGAGCAAGATGATGGAGATAGTGACACGCTATGCAAATGGCGAAGAAGAGGACCGCATCCGAAGCGGCAAGCACAAAACAGTCGCTGAAGGAGACGGGGGCAACACTCGGAAGCAGAAGCAAAAAAGTTCCGACCGCTCCACAAGCAGAAGCTGCAGCCGTAACCAATGCCAAGTTCAAGGGCAAAGGGAAGGCTCAGTTCACCCCCAAGAAGAGGCAGTTCAATAACCCCATCCTGGACCAGCCATGTCCGGTTCATACGAAGATGGACGAAGAGGGCAACCCCATATATGTGAAGCATACCACTCGATAGTGTCGCCTCCTGATCCAAGCGTTCAGCGAAGGGCAACCGAGTGAGAAGGACCATGAACAGGATGAGGAGGATAAGGAGGATCCGTTCCCCCAAGTCCAGGCAACCCTGATGATTTTTGCTGACGTCGAGAGCAAGAGTCGACTGAAGCTGGTGAACAGAGAGGTGAATATGGCCACCCCTGCCAGCCCCAAGTTCCTCAAATGGTGTCAGATTGCGATCACCTTTGACCAGTCGGATCATCCGGCACATGTACCCACCCCGGGGAGACAAGCTCTGGTCATCGACCCGGTGGTAGAAGGAGTCCGACTGCGCAAAGTCCTCATGGATGGCGGCAGCGGCTTGAACATCATGTACGCCGACACACTCAAGGGGATGGGCATCCCGATGTCCAAACTCAGCGAGAGCAGCATGCAGTTCCATGGAGTCGTCCCTGGGCGGAAGGCCAAGTCACTCGACCAGATCGCGTTGGACGTCGTTTTCGGCTCCGACAAGAACTTCCGCAAGGAAAATCTGACGTTCGAAGTGGTTGACTTCCAGAGCACTTATCATGCAATTCTGGGTCGCCCGGCGTATGCGCGTTTCATGGCCCGTCCATGTTACGTATACCTGAAGCTGAAGATGCCAGGCCCGAAGGGTGTGATCACCATCACAGGCAATCGGTAGCGGGCTGAAGAGTGTCTGCAGCAGGGATCAAGAATCGCCGACCAGCAGATGGCCGTCCTCGAGCTGGACGAGTACAAGAAAACAGTCGACCCCGCCGACCTGATGCGCTCGAAGAAACCAGCTTCAGAGTTTGCATTTCATTTGGCGGGAGAGACGAAGAAGGTCAGCATCCACCCGACGGACGCCACTGCTGCCCCGACGAACATCTCCACCAGCCTTGATCCTAAATAGGAAGCCGAGCTCACCCAATTCCTCCGTGAGAACTGGGACATCTTCGCATGGAAACACTCTGACATGCCAGGTGTACCTAGGGAGTTGGCTGAGCACCGACTGCATGTGGATCCTGCTTCTCGGCCCGTCCAAGAGCGCTTGCGCCGGTCCGCCGCGCACAAGAGGAAGGCAATCGGGGAAGAGGTGGCCAAGCTGCAGGCAGCCAACTTCATTCGCGAGGTCCACCACTCCGAGTGGCTCGCCAATGTTGTCATGGTGCCCAAGAAGGACAAGTCGCTCCGAGTGTGCATCGACTTCAAGCATCTCAATAAGGTCTGCCCGAAAGACCATTTTCCGCTCCCCCGCATAGATCAGATTGTCGATTCGTCTGCGGGTTGCGAGCGTCTGTTATTTCTTGATGCCTACTCGTGCTATCATCAGATCCGTCAGTATGGTCCCGATGAGTTAAAAACAGCCTTCATCACCCCATTCGGGTGCTTCTGCTACATCACTATGCCATTCGGTCTGAAGAATGCAGGAGCTACCTTTATGCGCATGATCCAAAAATGTCTCCTCGACCAGATCAGTTGGAATGTGGAGGCGTATATGGATGATATCGTAGTCAAGTCACGCAAAGGTTCCGACCTGCTGACCGACTTGGCAGAAACATTCGCCAACCTTCGTAGGTACGATATCAAACTCAACCCCGCCAAATGTTCATTCGGCGTTCCCAGCGGAAAGTTACTCGGTTTCTTCGTTTCCGAACGAGGGATCGATGTCAACCTCGAAAAGATCGGGACCATCGTCCGAATGGAAAGGCCGGTCAGAATACACGACGTCCAACGGCTCATAGGTTGCCTAGCTGCTTTGAGCAGGTTCATCAGCCGACTCGGCAAGAAAGCGCTTCCTCTGTACCGACTCATGAAGAAATCAGATACCTTCGAGTGGACAAACGAAGCCCAAGTCGCATTCGACGACCTCAAAGTCCTACTTTCCACCCAGCCGGTTCTTACTGCTCTGCTCAGTAAAGAGCCCCTTCTTTTGTATATCGCGGCTACATATCAACTCGTCAGTACTGTTCTTACAGTCGAACAAGAAGAAGAAGGTAAAGCATACAAAGTTGAGCGGCCAGTGTACTACGTCTCCGAAGTCCTGACTCCTTCCAAGCAGAGGTATCCCCACTATCAAAAACTTATCTACGGGATTTACATGACTGCGAAGAAGGTGGCCCATTATTTCCAAGACCACTCGGTGTCTGTCGTTTCTGATGCTCCATTGTCGGAAATTCTCCACAATCGAGACGCGTCAGGCCGAGTGGCGAAGTGGGCGATGGAGATGCTGTACTGTGATATCAAGTTCGAGGCCAAGAAAGCTATTAAGTCTCAAGCTCTGGCTGACTTCATAGCAGAATGGGTAGAACAACAGCAACCGACCCACATCTGCTCGGCCCATTGGACAATGTTCTTCGATGGGTCCAAGATGTTGAATGGCTCCGGCGCTGGCGTTGTGATCATATCACCAAAGGGCGACAAGCTCAAGTACGTGCTACAGATACACTTCGATTCCTCCAACAACGAGGCAGAGTATGAAGCTCTCCTCTACGGGTTGCGTATGGCCATCTCACTCGGCGTCCATCGCCTGATGGTCTACGGCGATTCGGATTTAGTGGTCAATCAAGTGATGAAAGAGTGGGACGTCAGGAACCCCGCCATGACTACATACTGCAATGCAGTGAGGAAGCTTGAGAAGAAGTTTGAAGGTCTAGAACTTCACCATGTTCCAAGACTGAAGAACCAAGCAGCTGATGAGTTAGCAAAACTCGGATCCACTCGGAGACCAGTCCCGAGTGACGTCTGCCTCGAGCACCTCCACCTTCCCTCAGTCAAAGAAGATCCTTTCACAGAGGAGCCGGCACAACCAAAGAGTTCAACGGATCCGACTGAAGTCGATGTACCTGCTGTGGTTGACCTGGTCATGGAGATTCTTGCCGTCATCCCCAATTGGACTGTGCCGATCATTGCGTATATCCCGAGGCAGGAACTACCAGAAGACAAAGTCCAGGCCAGGCAGATAGTCCGCAGGTCGAAGTCGTTCACTGTCATTGATGGCCAATTGTACAAATAAAGTATCTCTGGCGTTCTTCAATGATGCATCTCCCCAGAGGAGGGGCAGCTGATTCTGGAGGATATCCACTCGGGGACCTGCGGTCATCATGCTTCTTTGAGAGCAATCGTCGCCAAGGCATTCAGGGCTGGTTTCTTCTGGCTGCAGGTAAACGAGATGGCTAAAGATATGGTTGACCGATGTGAGGGCTGCCAGTTCTACTCCAACTAGTCCCACAAGCCGACGTCTGCGTTGAAGATGATCTCTCTTGTGTGGCCGTTTGCTGTTTGGGGATTAGATACAGTCGGTCCATTCAAGACAGGCCAAGGTGGATACACACATCTGTTGGTGGCAGTCGACAAGTTCACGAAATGGATCGAAGCGAAGCCCATCAAGAAGCTCGATGCCCCAACAGCCGTCAAGTTTGTCAGGGACATCGTCTTCAAATTCGGTGTACCTCACAGCATAATCACGGACAACGGGACAAACTTTGACTCGGACAGATTCAAAGGTTTCTGTACAAGCCAAGGCATCCGAGTGGATTTTGCTTCCGTAGCGCATCCTCAGTCCAATGGACAAGCAGAGCGGGCAAACGGCCTTATTTGACAAGGTTTGAAGCCCCGACTCCTGCGAGAGATAGGACATGCCGCTGGCGCTTGGGTTACCGAGCTACCTTCAGTGCTTTGGGGACTTCGCACAACCCCGAACAGATCTACCGGGCGATCACCGTTCTTCCTCGTTTATGGAGCAGAAGCAGTCCTTCCGAGTGACTTGCTTCACAATGCGCCACGAGTCGAACTCTTCTCCGAAGCCGAAGCAGAACAAGCAAGGCAAGACGGAGTGGATCTTCTGGAGGAGGAGCGCGAGATGGCACAAACTCGCTCAACCATTTATCAACAAAATCTGCGGCATTTCCATGCACGCCACGTTAGAAGTCGCACGTTACAAGCAGGCGACCTAGTGCTCCGAGTGGATCAGCAAAGACCTCACAAGCTGGCTCCGGCCTGGGAAGGACCCTTCATCATCTCCAAGGTGCTGAACAACGGAGCATACAGACTTTACAACATTGAGAGAGAGACGGACGAGCCGCGTGCATGGAACGGAGATCTCCTGAAGCGCTTCTACGCGTGACCGTCGACAAAAGCAATGTAAAGAACAAGTATTGGTGAAATAATATAAAGCAGATTGAGTTTTTTGCAGGTTCAAAGTTCTTCCACGGTCGCAGACTCCGGTCTCAAAAAAAACATAGCTGCGATCCAGAATCGCCTAAGTATTAACCTTCCCTGAGTGTGCACTACACGTCACACTTGGGGGCTTAGCTGCGATCCAGCATCGCCTAAGTATTAACCTTCTCCGAGTGTGCTCTACACGTCACACTCGGGGGCTTAGCTACGATCCAGAATCGCCTAAGTATTAACCTTCTCCACGTGTGCACTACACGTCACACTCGGGAGCTTAGCTGCGATCCAGAATCTCCTAAGTATTAACCTTCTCCGAGTGTGCACTACACGTCACACTGGGAGCTTAGCTGCGATCCAGAATCGCCTAAGTATTAACCTTCTCCGAGTGTGCACTACACGTCACACTCGGGGGCTTAGCTGCAATCCAGAATCGCCTAAGTATTAACCTTCTCCGAGTGTGCACTACACGTCACACTCGGGGGCTTACCTGCGATCCAGAATCGCCTAAGTATTAACCTTCTCCGAGTGTGCACTACACGTCACACTCGGGGGCTTAGCTGCGATCCAGCATCGCCTAAGTATTAACCTTCTCTGAGTGTGCACTACACGTCACACTCGGGGGCTTAGCTGTGATCCAGAATCGCCTAAGTATTATCCTTCTCCGAGTGTGCACTATACGTCACACTTGGGAGCTTAGCTGCGATACAGAATCGCCTAAGTATTAACCTTCTCCGAGTGTGCACTACACGTCACACTCGGGAGCTTAGCTGCGATCCAGAATCGCCTAAGTATTAACCTTCTCCGAGTGTGCACTACACGTCACACTCGGGGGCTTCGCTGCGATCCAGAATCACCTAAGTATTAACCTTCTCCAAGTGTGCACTACACGTCACACTCGGGGGCTTAGCTGCGATCCAGAATCGCCTAAGTATTAACCTTCTCCGAGTGTGCACTACACGTCACACTCGGGGGCTTAGCTGCGATCCAGAATCGCCTAAGTATTAACCTTCTCCGAGTGTGCACTACACGTCACACTCGGGGGCTTAGCTGCGATCCAGAATCGCCTAAGTATTAACCTTCTCCAAGTGTGCACTACACGTCACACTCGGGGGCTTAGCTGCGATCCAGAATCGCCAAAGTATTAACCTTCGCCGAGTGTGCACTACACGTCACACTCGGGGGCTTAGCTGCGATCCAGAATCACCTAAGTATTAACCTTCTCCGAGTGTGCACTTCACGTTACACTCAGAGGCTTAGCTGCGATCCAGAATCGCCTAGGTATTAACCTTCTTCGAGTGTGCACTTCAGGGCACACTCGGGAGCTTAGCTGCGATCCAGAATCACCTAAGTATTAACCTTCTACGAGTGTACTCTTAACGTCACACTCGGAGACTTAGGGAATTCCACGGACCCTCAATGAGGCTCATGCAGATGTCAAAACAACCGACATGTTCCAAATGTTTGCCTTTGGCTTCACCAAGAAACGCCAAACAAAAACTCGAGTCAACATTGCAACAGAAGAGGAAAAGAATCAATTCAAAGTTCAACCAAAGATAGTGGCTCGGTGTGGATCAAGCTTACCCACACTGAACCAAGAATGTGAAGGCCAACAACAGTGGCCAAAGTTTCTTACAGATCCACACTCGGCATACCGAGGATAAAAGTGTTTTTACGCTTCATCTGGATTAACACCAGGACTGGAGGGCTCTACGAACGTGTCTAGATCAATACCGTCGGCGATGCGGGTGGCGCTTTCAAGGAAGGTTTCCATGAAGTATTTGAATCGAAGTTTCTTCGTGTTGGCCACCTTCAACGTCTTCAACTTCTCCTCGCGCACCTCCTTGCAATGGACTCGGATCAGGGACAGAGAAACATCTGCACCGCAACGAGCTGCAGATTTCTTCCACGACTACACTCGGTTGGGAATCTCCTCCAGTCGGGTCATCAGGTTCTCCATCTCCTACCGCGACTCATCTTTTGGCCAAAGCTCCTTGTCGATTCGGTCGACGACTTCTCTCAGTCGACCGATGAAAGGACCAACTTTGCCCACACGGATGTGCGCAGGAGCAGATCCCGATTGGCGTCGTCGCCGAGTGGAACGTTCTCAAGAATCGACCGCTCCACGTCAGCTGCTTCAGCTTCGGCGTCAAATCAAAAATCTGCGACAATAGGACAAACAGACAATAAGTGCCGAGTGTGACGCGCCTAGCACAACCACTCGGAAAAAGCAGGACTTACCAGCCAGATGCGTCATCATCTGCCGAGCCCAGTCGCTGACA
Source organism: Hordeum vulgare subsp. vulgare (assembly GCF_904849725.1). Classification (NCBI taxonomy): domain Eukaryota; kingdom Viridiplantae; phylum Streptophyta; class Magnoliopsida; order Poales; family Poaceae; genus Hordeum; species Hordeum vulgare. The sequence goes on along the minus strand of NC_058519.1, from coordinate 116,978,877 downwards.
TATTTCTCCTGTGCCCTGCATCGTTTGTTCAGCACGTCCATCTGACCCATCAGAGCAGTCCTTTGTTTCCCCATCTTTTCCACTTCCTCAGTCAACACCTTGTTCGCTTCCCGAGCTTGCTCCAATGACTTCTCTCGTCCCTCCAGAGCATCCTTCATGCCAGCCATTGCGAGCATGGCCGCATCAAGCTCACCAGCTAGCTGATTCCTCTCCGCCTTGAGAGTCTCATAGGCTGATCCCATTTCACAGGTTTTCTGCCACCAAACACCAAGGGACAATCAGAAAATTCAACAATAAAACTCTAAGTTCTTCAGACCCCTGCCGACGCAAGCAGTCGACAGCGGTCTCGGGGACTACACCCAGTGGGTTCACTAAGAGTGACCCCACTGGCATGCCACTCAAGCAGGCCTGCCCTATTGAGCTGCATGTTACCACCTACGCCTACGAGGCCAATACTACCCAACCTGAGTTCAACTTACTCTCGGAGACTCTTACAGAAAATGCACTCCGAGTGCCACAACTGCTAGCAGTCGGTCATGTTATTTACAGACCTGACCAAAGCAAAGACATATGTATAAAGACAACTGCCTGTGCAAGCACTCGACAGAAGTCTCGGGGACTACACCCACTGGGTTCACTCAGAGTGAACCCATTGCAAACAACAGCTACTATCCAAAAAACACCCAGTGGGTTACAAGAGAAAAATAAATACTTACTAGCCCACTTACTTGGATATCATCCCGCAGCTCCAAGCTCCGCTGGTACAAGGACGCGACGGAGTCGTAGGCCCTCTTGGCTACCCCAGCCATCAGCTCCGCCTGCACCATGGCTCCCTTGGCCGCTCCCACCTGCTCCTCCGGGAGACGCTGGATGTTGAACTCGACATTCGACGAGCCAGGCATCGTCGGAAGTTCCTGAGGCATCCCGAGGTCTGTTCCAGTCGGCACCTCAACCACAAGCGCCGGCTCAGTCAGCGGCAGCGCCTCAGTCGGCGGCACAACGGTGGCGGGAGCAGCAACAGGCGGAGCAGCCTCAAGAACGGGCTCCACAGCCTGTTCAGTTCTCCCTTGATCGCCCTCGTCCACGCAAATCGCCCCTGATAGACCGAACGACGCAATATCTCAAAAAAAGAAAGAGGCAGAACCTATGATAGAACAAAACACTCAAGGTCACTACAACACACCTGGCTGGGACGAGACGACGTTGTCCGTGTCCATGAGGTCATCTTCTTGGCGCGCCGGAGAGGTGGCAGAAGTAGCAACTCTGTCGAGTGAAATCCAGTCGACCAATGAACAAGAATTCACTCGGATATCAGAAGAAATTAGAAGATCGATACACTTACGTGGAGGTGACAGGGACAGCAACCCTCATCCGTGGCAGAGCCTTCCGAGGTTTGGACCCACTCGGTTTGGCCGCCTTGGAAGACTGACCCGCAGGTTCAGCGGCAGCATCCGTGGCCCTTTTGGTGCTCCGAGCACTCGGGACCACCAGGGCACTGGGCGGAGCACTCGAAGATGCTGGAGGGGCCGAGGGAATGGCAGGCTCGTGTCGGCGCTTGGTCCGATGCTCTATTTGCGGAGGCGGAGAGTCCTGCTCTTCGTCTTCCTCCTCTTCCTCGCTGGTCTCTTCCTCCGACTCTGAGCTGTCGGAGACATATTCAGCGCTCTCCACGATGCCCTCCTGGCTGCCTTCCTCCTCCTCAGCCGGGTTCCCGTTCGAGATGGGAGAAAACCAGTTGGTCCACTCCTGCATAAAATTCAGTGGGCGACATCAGACCTCGTAGAGAGATTCAAGCAAACGATAAGATTAAGACAGTTAGGAGCACTAGACAAGTGCCACTCACCTGATTCGGAGGAGGATTATCCGCGCAGAAGGGCTTCACTCGCCGACATCCTTTGGGATTCTCGCAGGGGCGTGTGATCTGGAGCACCCACGAGGTCACCCTCTCCTCAGTCACGCCCACAACGTTGGTCCGAGTGGAATCCTCGGTCCCCGTATAATGCCACATGGCGTGGTCGCGAGCCTGCAGGGGCTGGATATGCCGACCAAGGAAGACCTCCAGCAAGTCTATGCCAGTGACCCCCCTCCTGACGACATCTACGAGCGCCCCGACCAGAGGCTGGATGTCGTTCTTCTCTGGCCTCGTGAGCGCGAGTTGCTTAGGTGGGGCGGGCCGATCTAAGCTAAAGGGAGGCAGCCCTGTCGAAGCATTCGGGCAGGCAATATCTTGGCAGTAGAACCACGTCGACTGCCAGTTCCTGACCGACTCACTCAGCTGGAGGGCAGGATAACTGCTCCGACTCTTTTTCTGGAAACCTAGACCCCGCCAGAGCTGGAGAAGATGTGTTTTATCATCCGACTGGCTAAGTCGTTTGATGGTCTGGGATCTAGCAGAAAATATGTGCTTGAACAGCCCCCAATGGGGAGGACATCCAATGAAACACTCGCACAGAACTATAAAGGCAGAGAGATGGGCGATGGCATTCGGGGGAAAGTGGTGAAGTTGTGCCCCGAAGTGATTCATGATGCCCTTTAATAAAGGATGCGGAGGCAAGGAGAAACCTCGATAGACGTGGCTGAGAAGCAAGACGCGCTCCCCCTCCCGGGGCGCCGACTCGACCTCGTTCTCCGCCGGCAGCCTCCAAGTCTTGTGCACGATCATCCCGTGCTCGACCAGCTCCAGCAGATCCCCCTTCGTCACCGTGGAGGGGAGGAAGTCGCCTTGAATCCACCCCTCCGGCAGCGGCCTCTGACGTCGCTGAGCAGGAGCCGCCACCTTCCCCTTCTTCTTCCTCGCCTCCATCTTGCTCGTCTGGCCCTTGGTCATGGCAGAGACTGCGAGCCCGCGGGAGGAAGGGAGAGGGAAGAGTGTAGAGGCGCTGGAGGTGGCGAGAGAGACGGAACAGGCAAAGGCAAGAGATTCGGCGAGCATAACGAAGAAGCCTCGCCGCCGAGATTTAAGTAGGGTTTCGACTGGGTCGCTGGCAGGTGGCCCCGAAACCTTATCCCCCCGACCCACCGCGGCGATATTAGTGGAGAGGTTGAAGGCGCGAGAATCGAGGCGTCAGGCGCTACTCGAGCGCGATGGCGTCATCCCCGCTGTGCGCGCGGAATCCAAAATTTGAGATCCTGGAAAATCCGTCGCTGTCAGTTGACCGGTCGCGTCAGAAGATGCCTCAGAAGCACTCGGCTTCCGGCAGTCTGTTTCGCGAGTACTTCCACTCATATCGTTGGTCAGAAGAGATAAAATGGATTGAGGCAAGCAACGCCCAAGCCAAATCTGTTCGAGTCGGATCCAAACTTCAAGCAACGCTTCGTCGTTCCAACCCCAATCCATTCGGGGATGATGGGGTCATAGTCCTAGGGTAGGGTCATAGGCCTGCCATGTAGGTCCTACCCAAGGACTACCCCTCACAAAGGACAAGGCCCTTGGTCAGCCCCGACTGAATTAAGGAGTCCCCATCATCCAGTCTGTAACAGGTCCTCGACCATCCAGTCGGAGACTAGCATTCGGAGGATACCAAGCTAACCAACTGGATACACTCGGTACATCGTAACCTCTCTGGAGGGAAACGGTCGCACATTTCCGGGTGCATTTATTAGCATTTAGAGCATACGTTACCTGTAACGTACGCATTCAATCCCCACTACTCCACCCCTGTACCGGAACCGTTGTGGACGGCAGCGCACTCTATATAAGCCACCCTCCCCCACTGGTAGAGGGGTTAGCAACTCATTGTATTCTATATTTCCACTCGACAACAAGCTCCCTGAGCACTGAGACGTAGGGCTATTACCTCCACCGCAGAGGGGCCTGAACTCATACAACCTCGCCGTAGCTAAGGCTCTGCCCATCCTTTTCGTACCCTACACATCTACTGTCAGGCTTATACCCACGACAGGAGGTATACCAACCGTTTTGGGTGTCCTATGAAGATGCATTTATTCGCTTTGGGTTCGAGCTTATCATGCTGAAACTTTTCCACATAAGCATCGCAGCCCCCAAACTTTTAAGAAGCGATAGCTTAGGTTTCTTCATACCATAGTTCATTTGGTGTCATATCAACAGAAATACCTGGTGCCCTATTTAAAGTGAATGCGGTTGTCTCTAATGTATAACCCATAAACGATAGTGGTAATTCAATAAGGGACATCATAGTATGCCCCATATCAAATAGGGCGCGACTATGACGTTCACACACACCATGACACTATGGTGTTCTACGTGGCATGAGATGTGAAACAATTTTCACATTTTTCTTAATTCTATACCAAACTCGCAACTCAGATACTCATCTCTATCATCATATCATAGACATGTTACCCTCTTGTCACGACGATCTTCAACTTCACTCTGAAACTACTTGAACCTTCAATGATTTAGACGTGTGTTTCATCCAGCAAATACACTAGTATCTACTCAAATCATCTGTGAAGTAAGAACATAACGATATCCACTGCGTGCCTCAGCACTCATTGGACTGCATACATGCAAATGTATTTCTTCCAATAAGTTACTTTCTAGTTCTATCTCACTGGAAAATCAGGCCTTCAGTCATCTTGCCCATGTGGTATGATTTTCATGTCTCAAGTGATTCAAAATCAAGTTGTCCAAACGATCCATCTGCATGGAGTTTCTTCACGCGTTTATACCAATAGGTATGGTTTGCATGTCTCAAACGTTTCAAAAATGAGTGAGTACAAAGATCCATCAGCATGGAGGTTCTTCATGCTTTTTATACCAACATGATTCAAGTGGCAATGCCACAAGTAAGTGGTACTATCATTACTACTTTGTATCTTTTGGCATCAATATTATGAACATGTGTAGAACTACGATCGAGATTCAGTAAACCATTGAAGGTATTTATTCAAGCAAATAGAATAACCATTATTATCTTTAAGTGAATAATCGTATTGCAATAAACACGATCTAATCATGTTCATGCTCAACGCACACACAAAATAACAATTATTTAGGTTCAACACTAATCCCTATGGTAGAGGGAGCGTGCGATGTTTGATCACATCAACCTTAGAATTACTTCCAACACACATCGTCACCTCACCCTTGCTAGTATCCATTTAATCCGTAGCTATAATTTTGAGTTACTAACAGTTAGCAACCGAACCGGTATCTAATACCCTGGTGCTACTAGGAGTACTAGTAAGGTACACATCAATATCAGGTATATCCATTATACTTTTGTCGACTTTGCCAGCCTTCTCATCTACCAAGTATCTAGGGTAGTTACTCCTCAGTGACCGTTCCCCTCATAATAGAAGCACTTATTCTCGGGTTTGGGTTCAACCTTGGGTTTCTTCACTAGAGCAGCAACTGGTTTGTCGTTTCATGAAGTATCCCTTCTTGCCCTTGCCCTTCTTGAAACTAGTGGTTTTACTAACCATCAACAATTGATGCTACTATTTGATTTCTACTGTCGCAATATCAAACATTGTGAATAGCTTAAGGATCATCATATCAATCCTTTATATGTTATAGTTCATCATGAGGCTCTAGTATCTTAGTGGCAGTGACTTTGGAGAACCATCACTATCTCATCTGCAAGATTAACTCCCACTCGATTCAAGCGATTGTAGCACTGAGACAATCTGAGCACATGCTCAACGATTGAGCTTTTCTCCCTTACTTTGTAGACAAAGAATCTTGTTGGAGGTCTCATACCTCTCAACATGGGCACGAGCATGAAATCCCAATTTCATCTCTTGGAACATCTCGCATGTCCTGTGACGTTCAAAACGTCTTCGATGCCTCAATTCTAAGTCGTTTAAGCATTATGCATTGAACTATCATGTGGTCCTCAAAATACGTGCATGTCAGATGTTCGCAACATCCACAGACAACGCTCAAGGTTTAGCACACCGAGCCGTGCATTAAGGACATAAGCCATCTGCGCAGCAATGAGGACAATCCTCAGTTTACGGACCCAGACCGCATAATTGCTACTATCATCTTTCAACTAAATTTTCTCTAGGAACGTATCGAAAACAGTAGAGCTACAACGCAAGCTACAACATAATTTGCATAGACCTTTTGACTATGTTCATGATAATTGAGTTTAGATAATCATATTAATAATAACTCCCACTCAAAATAGACATCACTCTAGTCATTTGACTGGTGCATGATCCAAATCCACTAACTCAAGTCCGATCATCACGTGAGTTGAGTATAGTTTCAGTGGTGAACATCTCCATGTTGATCATATCAACAATATGATTCATGCTCGACCCGGTCTCTTGTGTTCCGAGGCCATGTTTGTACATGCTAGGCTCGTCAAGTTTAACCCGAGTGTTCCGCGTGTGCAACAGTTTTGCACCCGTTGTACGTGAACGTTGAGTCTATCACACTCGATCATCACGTGGTGTCTCAAAACGATGAACTGTCGCAACGGTGCACAGTCAGGGAGAACACAATTTTATCTTGAAATTTTAGTGAGGGATCACCTTATAATGCTACCGTCGTTCTAAGCAAAATAAGGTGCATAAAAGGGTTAACATCACATGCAAATCATAAGGGACATGATATGGCCATGATCTTGTGCTTCTTGATCTCAATCACCAATGCAGCGGCATGATCTTCATCGTCGTCGGCGCCACACCATGATTTCCATCATCATGATCTCCATCATTGTGCCGCCATCGAGGTTGTCGTGCTATCTATGCTATTACTACTAAAGCTACTACTTAGCAATATAGTAAACGCATCTGCAAGCACAAACATTAGTTTAAAGACAACCCTATGGCTCCTGCCGGTTGCCGTAGCATCGACGTGCAAGTCGATATTTAACTATTACAACATGATCATCTCATACATCCAATATATCATATCATGTATTTGGCCATATCACATCACAGGCATACCCTGCAAAAATAAGTTAGACGTCCTCTAATTTGTTGTTGCATGTTTTACGTGGCTGCTATGGGTATCTAGTATGATCGCATCTTACTTACGCAAAGCCACAACGGTGATATGCAATTTGCTATCTAACCTTCTCCAAGGACCGCCTCGGTCAAATCCGATTCTACTAAAGTTGAAGAAACAGACACCCGCTAGTCATCTTTATGCAACAAGTTGCATCTTATTCGATGAAACCGGTCTCTCGTAAGCGTACGAGTAAGGTTGGTCCGGGCCGCTTCTATCCAACAATACCGTCGAATCGAGAAAAGACTAAGGAGGGCAGCAAATCGAACATCAACGCCCACAAACTCTTTTATTTTGTGTTCTACTCCAGATATCATCTACGCATGAACCTAGCTCATGATGCCACTGTTGGGGAACATAGCATGGGAAACAAAAAAAACTCCTACGCATACGCAATACCTATCCATGGTGATGATCATCTATGAGAGGGGAGAGTGAATCTACATAGCCTTGTAGATCGCTAAGCGGAAGCGTATATAACGCGGTTGATGTAGTGGAACATCTTCACGATTCAAATCGCAGCCCGTCCCGCGATCTCATCACGATCCGTCCCGCGATCGCATCACGATCCATCCCGATCTAGTGCTGAACGGAGGGCACCTCCGCATTTAGCACACGTACAGCTCGATGACGACCCCCGCCTTCTCGATCCAGCAAGAGAGACGGGGTAGTAGATGAGTTCTCCGGCAGCGTGATGGCACGCCGGTGATGGTGGTGATCTATTCCTGGAGGGCTTCGCCTAAGCACCGCAGAAATCCGATCTAGAGGAAGAACTACAAACTAGAGGAGAGGGTAGTAGGTGGCTGAAATTGTGTGTCTCAAAAACCCACAATACCTCTAGTATATATAGGAGGGAGGGAGGGTAGGAGGCAGCCTCAAACCCTCAAGGTTTGGCCGAAATTGGAGGTGGAGGAGTCCTACTCCAATCCTACTAGGAGTAGGATTCCTCCTTTCCACTTGGAAACCCTTTCCACCTTTTCCACCTTTGGGTTTTTCCTCTCAAACCTCATGGGCCTTAGTGGGAGCTTATGTCAGCCCACTAGGGGCTGGTTTGTATCCTCCCATAGTGTCACGACTAAGATGCGGTCCTTTCCGATTTAGGGAACGAGTCCACGAATTGGAAAGAAGAGCATCTAAGTGTTTCGCAAGCACGGTAACATAGCACATACATAAAAATAGAATGACAAATAGCGAATCATCTGTCATATCATAGAATATATCAGAGTTACATCACGCATTTATTCAAACAAGGTAGTTCCTCTATGGACTACGTAACATGAGAAAAGGCTATGCTACCCTGCATGCTTGCCCACGATCACGACCACGCCTCAGTCTTCTCGATAGTTCACGTACAGGCGGTCGTTCTCCTCATCGTACTTCCACTCCAGTTGTGTGCCGTCGGGATCACCTGTGTCGGGCGTACCTGTACCTGTTGGTGTGTTGAAGTAATCCGCGAGCCACGAGGACTCAGCAATCTATGACCTCAGTGCCCGAACTAGTCAAGTTATTAGGAAGGATCAGTGTTTAGGTTGCAGCATCCTAAGCATTTACGATGGCTAACTTACGTAGAACATGTATCGAAGGTGGTATATACTAGCGGTTGATGACCAGCTGATCACTAAGTGATCATGATCACCTACTTACGTCAATCATAACCTCACCATGTTCCCGTTCGAAGAGAGGTCTTCGAAGGGGACAATCACGATTACGCACAGAGTTGGCAATTTTATTAGATTAGGATCAAGTTATCTATAACCAGATGTTAACAAATATTCCAAGTTGCCACATAACCGCGGGCATGGCTTTCTGAAAGATTAAACCCTGCCGGGGTGCTCAAACTAGTCCATCAGAAACGGTCACGGGCCGCAAAGTAATCCTCTATCACGAATCTCGTGATCTCGTCGGATTCCTTAGAGGAAAACCTCAACTCTCGGGAGAACCAAAGCTTCACCGGGATTCCTATACGCAAGATATATCGCTAAGGTAAGACAAGACTAGCAGGACCTCTCGTTGTGTCGACGACCCCGATAAGAGATGTGTATCTCTGTCTCAGGACACGACGGATGGAACTAGCTACGAGAACCAAACCTCAAGTTTCCTTGTGGTGGCCCCGTAGGCAGACCAGGTTGGACCAACACTCATAAGGAGCACTGGCCCGGGTTGTTGATTAATTCCTCGAGGTGGCCATTCCCTATGCATATTATTATTAAGTGATTAGCAGATCAAAATCAATGTTGGGTCCTGCCGGACAAGTCTTAAAACTACACGATTTATCAAGGGGATCCCCATAACAACCCCGAACGTGTTAGGAGCGATAATTATGGAATCAAACACCGGTAGCCGGTAACTATGGCGGCAATAATGGAACAAAACACCCGGCAAAAGGCTAGGCCTTCCGTTATTTACCAAGTATATAGGTGCATTAATTAAATAACAAATTTTACATAATGATATCAAACTCATGTTATCACATGAGACAAAGCACCTGCAACTAGCAACGCTAACATTAGTCGCTGAGCAAGCCTACTTAGCCATTCAATATTTCCTAGGAAGGGATAAGTGTTTGGGTTTCATGGAAATATCAGGAGGCAATTATTTCAGTGGTAGGCAGCGAGCATATGACGAAGGAAACGTGAATCTGGCATAACAAGTCTAGAGATGGAATCAAGGTCATATCATCTTGCGTGTGATGTCCTCAGCTCGGAACTGCCCTTGTTCGTCCTGCACGTACTCTCCCGGATCCATGTACTTGTTCTCCGATCCCGGTGCTATCCAACATAAAAATAGCATCCAATGAACAACGGCACAACAAGATGCAACAAGCACATGATGCATGAGATGAAAATGAACATGCATCTCTATTCTAGTCACTAGCACAAGCATGAGAAATAAATACAAGCTCCTGGATAGATCTGCACTCGAAACTATTTTGACATGCATGAGGATGACATGAACAGATGCGTCACGCGAAAACGATGCAAAAACATATAAAGAACGTTACGAACAGAGCTACGGATCAACCGGAAACAACGAAACAAGAAATAGAGTCCTACGTGTCAAATTCATCACAACACATTCCATTGGCATACTTCTGGTATTCCCAGGTTGCCAAATCACAAAAAAAACAAGAATGGATGGGGTGCTGCAAATAATATCACCACACCATCAACTCTGCACTCACAAGCATCAAAACATCAAAACTATACAATCTGCCATAAACAGCATCATAGCAGTTTGAGGGCTACATGCAAAGCACCTACAGCCACCCAATATGCCAAATAGGATATGTGGCAGAAGCTATTCAAAACCTCTACAAGCATGAGCAAAAATATAATACAAAGGAGTTACACACATAAAGATCTACACGTGCTAACTTGGACAAAAATATCAGTTTTCACGGACTTAGTGAAAATCTCAGATTCTCACTAGCCGTTTATGAGCTGAAGCATTTTGATAGCACCAAAAACAACATCTACAGGAAGCCAAATGGAATGAAAATTGACAAAGATCTAGACAAAAACAAAAGCTACAACTTCCTAGTTGATTGTAGGGGATGATTCCCAACACACAAACTTCTACAAGCACAACTTACAAGGGAAGAAAATAACAGCAGTTTCTCAGCTCTGTGTCAATTTTCACTAAACTGGAATTTTCAGCCACACGCCTACTTTGACTAGGCACAACTTGCACATATGAACTCCTAAGCATAAAACAAAACCAACTTGTTATAGAGGGGTTCACCCTCTACTTCAACAACAAGGAATCAACCTCTTGAGCTCATCACATCACATGGAACCAAGCTCTAAACATGGAACAAAACTGAAATATGACATTCCCAGAAAGTATTCCGAAGTGGAATCTGAACCCACCATTGGATTCCGGGGATGATTCTACCACAAAAACATATATAATACATAGGCACTTGCATAGAACAATTGGGCACAAAGCTAAGAAGAAGATTTACATGGAATCACAACTAGATGAATAGTGCATCATCACATGTGCTTCCACTAGCTCATCACCTACACATGCATATGCACACACTCACATACCCAATGGTGCACATGAGGGGTAGACCTCATGCTCATGTGCCTTAGCACACCACCACACACACACATGCATCAAGCACATATGCTCGACAGAGAAGGGAAGACAAGCAGGGTAAGCTTGCCCCGGCTGCTACTGATGCTACTTTGCAAAACAATTCAGAAAAAGGGGGTTGGCACTGCGGGGTGTCGATCCCACGACCGCCTGATCAACTGATCCTACTGCAACCACTACGCTGCGCTTCGATACTTGACAGAACAGAGGGACTCTACAAGGTAACACTACAAGACAACATGGTCGCCCTGCGCTGCTATGCATAGAGAGACGACAACGACAACGTTCACCGGAGCGTGCCCCTACCAATGCTGCTTCTCTACGCCATGGGGTTCATCTATGCTACCCGCTCTACCGCGTGGGAAGCCGTTCCCCTGAAGCCACGACGAGCCCAAGCACTTCCACACATGAGCAACACCTGCTCTACCATTTTCCTCTTCGGCCAGAGAGGCCCGGCCACGAGCATCTACTTGCACACTACCGAGGGGAAAGGGGAGGAGGATCTAGGCTCACCGAGGGGAAGGAGGGAGAGGGTCGATCGGAGGAGGCAGCCTGAAGAAGATCCGACGATGATCTAAAGAAGCCTGAAGATGTACTGTCGCAGAACCGAAGCAGGGACGGGGCCGCTCGGAACACGCTGGAGAGGAGGAGCTGCCCGTCGGTGTGGTCGCTCCCTGGCCTCACCGAGGACGGGAATGGAGCGCGGAGGCCTACCCCGAGCCCCTCGACATGTTGTTCGGCGCCGAAGATGACGGACGCGCGGTGGACGAAGGCGACGCTCTACTGTCCTCTGTCTGCTACCGGATCTATAGATCTTACCTTGCGGGAAGGAGGAGATGGAGGGAGGAAGTGGCGATGCAAGGAGGGGAAAGTGGAACCCTAGGCCAAGGGGGCATGCACGCTGAGGATTAATAGGGCCTCGACGTCCATGAGCCTCACGGCGTCGCTCGCTCTCTCACTAGAGTTTGACGGAAAGCAGCGCACGGGGTCGACGCCGTCTGACGAAAGGAGAAGGAGCGCGCGCCTGGGCTCTCGCTGGGAAAACAGGGAGAGAGATGGGCCTCGGGAGGGAAATAGGCCCATGCTGGCGACAGGGAAGGGATGAGAAACCCACTGGGGTTTCTTATTTCAAGCCAACACAATCAAAAAATAATAATACACATGATAATCGGTGATGCTAAAAATAAAGCAAAGAATACCCCTCGTCATAAGGAATTATGACCTATTTGAATAAAATAGAAAAGGGATTTTTGGAGCATGTAAATATTTACAAAACAGCATTACGTTGATCTGTTTTGTGAATATTTGCACCACTAAGACATAGTTTCAAATCACTAAAACCCTAGCATCATATCCACCACAAAACATACTAAAACATGGGCATTTTTTAAAAACAAGGATGTGACAAGTGAATATTGGGTTTGAGATAAATGAGAGGAAGAAGGTTTTTAATCCTAATTGAAATCCACAAGCTTACTACTTTGAAGCAACACTACTCCACACCTTCACATAAACCACATATCATCACATGACATCACTCAATCACATATGATCACAAAGCAACAAACACAATAGGCAGCGATGAATGGAATGCATGCATGCAAAGGAAAAACAAAACAAGGTGACACATGAAATAACACATGCATTGAGATCTCATATCAATGACAAGATGGACCCACATACAGAAGGTTCCAATAAAGGCAAGTTACACTCTTGGGGCATTACAAACTCTCCCACACTACAAAAAGATCTCGACCCGAGATCTAAGACTGAAAGAACTCTGGGAATTTAGAACGGAGGTGATCCTCGCGTTCCCAAGTAGCCTCTTTACCGGAATGGTGTGACCACTGCACTTTGAGAAATTTGACAGTCTTGTTGCGGGTCTTGCACTCAGTTGCCTCGAGAACCGCAACTGGATGCTCATGATACGATAGGTCGGGTTGAAGGTCGATGTCTTGAAGATGAACAGTTCGCTCGGGAGTCTTGAAGCATCTCCGGAGCTGAGAGACATGGAACACGTCATGCACATTTGCAAAGTTTGACGAGAGCTCGAGCTGGTACGCAAGGTCGCCTCTCTTGCCAACAACTCTAAAAGGACCAACGAAATGAGGCGCAAGCTTGCCTTTGATGCCAAAGCGTTTTGAACCCTTCATAGGGGACACCTTGAGATAGACGAAGTCATCAAGCTCATAAGACATGTCATGATGCTTGCTATCATAATAGCTCTTCTGACGGGACTGAGCTGCTCTAAGATTACTCCGAATGACCCGACACATCTCTTCAGCTTCTTCTATCAAGTCATTCCCAAGAATCTGATGCTCGCCGGTCTCAGACCAGTTGAGCGGGGTACGGCACTTCCTTCCGTAGAGAATCTCAAACGGAGCCTTGCCTGAACTAGCTTGATAATTGTTGTTATACGAGAACTCAGCGAAAGGCAGGCAGTCTTCCCACTTCATGCCAAAAGAGATAACACAGGCTCTCAGCATATCCTCAAGGACCTGATTGACTTGCTCCACTTGACCACTAGTCTGAGGATGAAAAGTTGTGCTGAATCGTATCTTCGTGCCCATCGCAGACTGAAAAGAGTCCCAGAACTTGGAAGTGAAGATACTTCCGCGATCCAAAGAAATCATCATAGGCACGCCGTGCAAAGACACTATCCTGGAAGTGTACAGCTCTGCAAGCTGAGCTGCGGAGATGGATTCCTTGATTGGAAGAAAATGAGCCACTTTACTCAACTTGTCGATGACGACAAAGATGGCATCATTACCCTTCTTGGACTTCGGAAATCCGGTGACAAAATCCATCTCAATATGGTCGAACTTCCACTCGGGAATGGGCAATGGATGCAGAAGACCTGCTGAACGTTGATGCTCTGCTTTCACCCTTCGACACACATCACATGCATTTACGAACTGAGCAATCTCACGCTTCATGCGAGTCCACCAGAAGGTCTGTTTCAAGTCCTCATACATCTTGGAGCTTCCCGGATGTATGGAGAGCAAAGAGTTATGAGCTTCTTCCATGATTACCTTTCTGAGATCACCTTTAGGAACGACAAGACAATCCTCAAAGAACAACGTGTGGCATCAACACTGAAGCACTTATATTTGGGAAGACCCTTTGGCACGACAATCTTGACTTTCTTCACCGTTACATCAAGAAGCGGTGTTGCTCGGACCTGATCTTCCAAGGTAGGAGAGATCTGAAGATTGGCAAGAAATCCTTGAGGTACTAACTGAAGGTTGAGCTTTTTGAAAGACTCACAAAGGTCAGGCTGGAGAGGCTTCAGAATGAGGCTGTTGCAGTAAGCCTTCCTACTCAAAGCATATGCCACGACATTAGCTTTGCCTGGCGTGTACTCAACACTCGGATTAAAATCTTTGAGCATTTACACCCAATGAGTTTGCTGGAGATTCAGGTTAGGCTGGGTGAAGATGTACTTGAGACTCTTGTGATCGGTGAACACTTCAACCTTTCGTTCCAACAAGAGGTGTCTCCAAGTCATCAGAGCATGTACCACAGCTGCTAGCTCAAGGTCATGCACGGGATAATTCTTCTGCGCTGGCTTCAACTGCCTGGAGGTATAAGAAACCACTTTCTTCTCTTGCATCAGAACTGCACCAAGACCTTGAAGAGAGGCGTCGTAGAACGCTTGGTAAGGTTTGGAATCATCAGGAGGAACCAAGACTGGAGTAGAGGTGAGCTTCTCTTTGAGTGTGTCGAAGGCCAACTGACACTCTGGAGACCAAGCATACTTCACACCTTTCTGAAGAAGACTTGAGAGCGGCTTAGTAATCTTGGAGAAGTTCTCAACGAACCTTCTACAATAGCTTGCAAGCCCGAGAAAGCTTCGAAGCTGCTTCACATTCTGCGGAGGCTCCCATTCAACAATGACTTGCACCTTCGACGGATCAACTTTGATGCCCTCGACAGATATGATGTGCCCAAGATAGACGACTTCTTTCATCCAGAACTCAGACTTGGAAAACTTGGCATATAATTTGTACTCTCTCAGCTTATCAAGCACCAATCTGAGATGTTCTTCATGTTCTTCCTCAGTTTTAGAAAAGACCAGAATATCGTCGAGATAAAGCAAGACGAACTCATTCTTGAACGGAGAGAATATGTAGTTCATCAATCGACAAAATGTCGAAGGAGCATTTTCCAGACCAAAAGACATGACTGTATACTCATACGAGCCAAAACTAGTCCTGAAGGGAGTCTTCGGAATATCCTCTTCGCGAATGCGAATTTGATGATAGCCCATTCTGAGATCGAGCTTGGAGAATATCTTATCCCCTTTCAACTGTTCGAACAACTCATTTATGTTCAGAAGTGGATACTTGTTCGTAATTGTATTCTTGTTCAATGGACGGTAATCGACACACAACCGGTCCGTGCCATCCTTCTTCTTGACAAACAGAACTCCACAGCCCCAAGGAGACGAGCTCGGTCTGATCAAACCCAAACGCTCCTGCTCATCGAGTTGCCTCTTAAGTTCCTTCAACTCTTTTGGACCCAATTTGTACGGCCGTTTGCACACTGGCTCAGTACCTGGTTCAAGCTCAATGAAAAATTCAACTTCTCGGTGCGGAGGCATTCCTGGCAGCTCTTCTGAAAACACGTCTTCATATTCAGAGACCACTAGGACTTGCAAAATAGGATTAATCTCACTGTTTTCATTCAAAGAGAATAGATGGATTGTATCATCGCGCGTCGCGAATATAATCACGTCCTCCGAAGAGTGAGTAAGCTTCACTTCTTTAGCTTCACAATCAATCGATGCCTTGTTCATGGCCAACCAGTCCATACCAAGGATCAAATCAATGTCATTTTATTCAATTCCCGAGGCACTCTTCAACGATTGAGGAGATTCCCGAGGCAGTCTTAGTGCTATCGTCAGGGTCACCAGCGTACTGTACCCCTTATTCTGGCTTAGCCTTGCTTGAGGTTATTGTGTGTTGATTTAGTTAGGACTTTGTCTCCCTTTCGTTATCTTCCACCCCGGGTGGATGACCTATGGGAGCTAAGTCGAAGATCTTGGTGTCGTCGAAAATGACTATCTATTTTGACAGGCGGGACTAAACTAGTACGAAAATTGACCGCAAAACAAGCAACGGATTGAGCAACTAGCGCGAAAGCCGTTGCGCGTTAGCGCATCCATTTTCTTGCTGGACTGCAAATCCTTTTTTTCTTGTTTCAGTGGGAAGAGCAAGGGCCTTTCCTTCTATACTTTTCCTATGTGCTATCCCAGGCATCCCTTGTCAAGCTACCTATCCCCACGAAAAAGAAAGCCTACTTACTACGTGCCCATACAAGGGGGGAGCTCTAATTAGATTGTTCTGTTTCACGACGGAGCAGTAACGATATTGCAAGGTAGTGAAACATGCAATAACAAGCCTCATGCGGATATGTAATTGGAATAATTGTTGGAGACTCAAATGATGGATATGCAAGCATGATAACTTATATGATGTTCTATATCTCCATGAATCTAGGAACTTTTGCTTGCATTGTAAAATTGCCCAAGACGATAGGAGACGCCACAAAAGAATAACTTCCTATCTTGAGAGAAGCACCCGGAACGGACAACTGAGAGCTCATCCGCATACCCGGAGACACAACTTGCAATGACTTGGGTAGAAACTCGGTCGCAATATTATTACCAGATGCAAAGGGATATGACATGAAAGAATGCGATGCGCCAGAAACGAACAACACTTTAGTAGGAATATCATTGACGAGGAGGTTACCCATGATCACATGTGACGAGTTTTCTGCCTTTGTTGCATTCACCATGTTGACTCGAGCAGACCTGGGGTTGAACTTCACGATAGCATTGCTTGGAGGTTTGCCTGGAGGAGGAGGCGGAAGATGGAGCTGAGAAGTGCACTTGTTGGCATAGTGACCCTTCTGCCCACACTTGTGACAAGTAACATTTGCTGGCTGACGGTACTGTGTCTGAGGAGGCCCTTGCTTCTGCTGCTGGAATCTCTACTGGAAAGTTGGGTTGGGTGGGTGGGAAGAACCACGGCCACCAGAATGCTTAAACTGCTGCATGTGCCGAGGAGGAGGAGGAGACACCCAAAACTTTTGTTGCTTCTGAACCACCGTAGTAGAAGATGAGCTGGAATCTCTGAAGCGCTTCTTAGAATTCTCCACCCTGAGCAAAGCTGCCTCAGCCCTAAGAGCTAAGTTGTAGAACTTATCAAACTCCTCAGGATCGTGCAAAGCGAGAGCTAACTGCAAATCTTCTTTCAAGCCACCTCTGAACTGATAAATCTTGCTCTTCTGATCAGGGATATCTTGCAAGACGTATCGGGCTAGCTCGTGGAACTCGATGTTGTACTTGTACACGGAGTTACCACCTTGCTTCAAGCGCCTGAACTTCTCACGCATTTCCTACACAAAGCTGGACGGAATGTAGTGGGATCTGAAGTCACGGCAGAACTCATCCCAAGTGATCACTCTATCACCCCTGGAATCCTTCAACTGTTGCCACCAGATAGATGCTTGCCCCTTCAGCTGGAATGTCGCAAACTTGACAAAATCCTCAGGACGAACATTGCCGCATTCAAAGTGCTTGTTCATGTCGCGGGTCCAATCCTTAGCATCAAACGGCTGGTCACAGGAAGTGAAAGTCTTCGGCTGATTTGACAGGAACTGACTCAAATTAGCAAACTGATTGCCACCATGCTGGAAATTGCCTTGCTGCTGATTAGTCCTCTCTTGCAACAACTGTATCAGCATCTGAGTGTTAGCATTTGTAGCAGCCATCACCGCTTGCCAAGCCTCTATAGGAGGAGGCGGCGGAGGAGGAGGATTCTCCGGAGGAGGAGGTGGTGGCGGCATATCCTCACGACCTGGATTCTGACAAGTTGGTGGAGCCATCCTGAAGAAGGACAACACATTAGCCCACAGAATAAATTGAAGGTATAGCTGAATCAAAATGGCAGGAATATCTGAACAGGAATATTAGCAATTGCACTCGAACAAATAGTAAGAATGCTTCCTCAAAGTGACGGTCGACAAAATTCTGATTAAGACCACTTGCAAACAAGTATGAGCAAGAACTGCTCGGAACAAACATATGATCGAGATTTCATCCGATATCTTCGTGGATAAGATCGCACGGGCTCGAATTTACAGTAGCCATCATGTGCAAGGTAGTGCACACGACTTACGAAGTATCCCCGAGTCGTAGCGAGCTACAAGGACTATTTAAGACACAACGAGAACCACTGTAAGACGACCGTGAACAAACATACCCACTGAATATCGAATCCCAACCTCACATCATGCATCTGTAGGAAGATTGTCCTATAAGTTACTACTTGATATCCCACCTATGAATTCCCGAAATATCTGGTCACGCAATCTAGTACACGGATACAAGAAGTAATATTCACACAACTCCTATACTAACCCGTCCACTGTATCACATCCGTCAACACATAACCAGAATCTCGGACCATCATCTACAACAGACCCTCGTGATCACAACGATACAAAGTATGGCAGTACTCCCGAACAATCTGCACCAGTACTGGGGACATCGGGGTTATCTCGCCACTACTAGTATTGAAGCAATTACGAACATCCTTCGTTCTGAGATACTCAGAAATCTGAATGATGGCGATGTGCACAAGAATCCCCTGGAGCTCAACTCCCCGGAAGAAATCAAGGCAGACAGGAGGCACCAAGACAGAACTCCGTTACATCGATATCATATAGATTTCACAAATACCCGCGTGATCCTAATTTTTTTTTTTTTGAGTGAGAAGAGGAGTAGAATTAAGATTTTCTAAGTCGGGAACCTCACCAGAGCATGGAAGAGGAGAAAAAATAATCCTACTCTCTGATATAACTAAGACTCAAAACATTTTACTAGACTCGACTCGGCCAAGTGCGATCACACAAAGGCTCCTATGGTCGTAAGGCTCTGATTACCAACTTGTAACGACTAAGATGCGGTCCTTTACGATTTAGGGAACGAGGCCCCGAATTGGAAAGAAGCGCATCTAAGCGTTTCGCAAGCACGGTAACATAACACATACATAATAATAGAATGACAAATAGGGAATCATCTGTCATCTCATAGAATATATCAGAGTTACATCATGCATTTATTCAGACAAGGTAGTTCCGCTAGGGACAACATAACATGAGAAAAGGCTATGCTACCCTGCATGCTTGCCCACGATCATGACCACGCCTCAGTCTTCTGAATAGTTCATGTACAGGCGGTCGTTCTCCTCATCGTACTGCCACGCCAGCTGCATGCCGTCTGGATCACTTGTGTCGGGCGTACATGTACCTGTTGGTGTGTTGAAGTAATCTATGAGACACGGGGACTCACCAATCTATGACCTCGGTGCCAGAACTAGTCAAGTTATTAGGTAAGGAAGGATCGGTGTTTAGGTTGCAGCATCCTAAGCATTTATGGTGGCTAACTTACGTAGAACATGTATTGAAGGTGGTCTATACTAGCGGTCGATGATTAGCTGATCACTAAGTGATCCTGATCACCTACTTACATCAATCATAACCCCACCATGTTCCCGTTCGAAGAGAGGTCTTCGAAGGGGACAGTCATGATTATGCACACGGTTGGCAATTTTATTAGATTAGGGTCAAGTTATCTATAACCGGATGATAACAAATATTCCAAGTTGCCACATAACCGCGGGCATGGCTTTTAGAAAGATTCCAAGTTGCCACATAACCTCAACTCTGGGGAGAACCAAAGCTTCACCGGGATTCCTATACGCAAGATATATCGCTAAGGTAAGACAAGACTAGCAGGACCTCCCATCGTGTTGATGACCCTGAAAGTGTGTTATATCGACTAGAGGGGGGTGAATAGGGGATTTTTAGAATTTCATCACTAAGGAAATTCCTTTTGAGGAAATTCCTCACTGATGACTAACTTACAGCGGAAACAGTTAAGGATCAGTCCTGCAATCGTTCACAACAGCAGTATTACGGAGTGAAGATTATGAAAACAGATTGCATAGTAAGCAGGCACGCAGAATACAGATGATGATTAACTAGAGTGAAGAATTTGGGGTTGAGGAAATTCAGAGAAAGTCTTCAGCAAATTCTTCAAACAGTCACAGTGATAGTCATCAACACATAATACAGAGAAAGTAAACAGTTGAGGAATTAGAACCCGATTCTTGGTGAAGACTGTTGTTGATGACCCAGTTCCAACTGCTGTGACAGTTGTACATCTGGTTTGGAGCAGCTTGGTATTGAAACCAAAGGACACCCAGTCCCGGGACACACAGTCCCTACCGTATTCTCCTTGAGCTAAGAACACACAGTCCTCTCCCAACACTCGTGGTAAGTCTTCAGGGCAGACTTCCAAACCCTCACAAACTCGATCACCCGGCGATCCACAATTGACTGCTGGATTGCTCTAGACCATGACGCCTAACCGTCTGGAGGATGCACAGTCCTCAAAGGTAAAAGTCTTCAGTCCCACACAGGAACAACTTCTTGAGTGATGCTCAATCACTAGGTTTTGTTTGTGGTTTCGGTGGGTGGTGTATTTCCTCACTGATGATTTACTCTCGTAAGCTCTGAGGAATTTGGGTTGCTCTTATGACAAGTGTCAGTTTCTAACGGAGCAGCCAACCAGCTAGTGGTTGTGGGGGCGGCTATTTATAGCCTGGGAGCATCTCGGCATGATTTGACATTAATGCCCTTAAATAATATGACCGTTGGAGTGGATAAGACCAGTGACTTGGCATGCCTATCGAAACGGTCGGGACCCTCAACTGTGAGAGTCCTCATGTCACTCATATTCCTCACTTGAGGCTTTTGGTAGGATTTGGCTTGGGTTGAGCATCATGAGGAAATTTATTCCATAGCGTTACTTTGACCCCCTTTAACAGTACGGTGTTCCTGTTCATCAAATGTGAAGAAAGTAAAACAGAAAACTTAAATCTTCACGATTCAATTTCTTCAGAATGATTTACTTCAGGAACCACCGATCTTCTCAATATCAATGTCTTCATGAGGAATATCAATTTCATCGCAGATTGCTCGTGATTCATTTCTTCAGCTTCAGACCAATTTCTTCAACTGAAGATATACATTTTTAGGGGTCGATATTCTTCAAATATCTCAAACTCCTCAATGACTTATAGATCCTGTGTACACTTATAAACACATTAGATACTTAACCTATAAGTCTTCAAACCACCAAAATCACTAAGGGGCACTAGATGCACTTACAATCTCCCCCTTTTTGGTGGTTGATGACAATTAGGTTAAGTCTTCAACAGGGAATAAAAATGTGAAGTGTAAATACTCAATTGAGGAATTTGAAGACAAGATTCACAGAGACTCCCCCTGAAGATGTGCATACCTTGAGGATTTTGCTTTTATAGCATATGCACATTGATCATTTATATCATGGAGATCTCCCCCTGAATCTTGTAAATCATGCATACATATAACATATCATATGAAGAAAATGAAGATGCATGATGGCAAATGGTATCTGATGAATTCCAGCATGCGTGCATTAAAACTTGAGGAATAAGCATGCGAAGAAAAACGTTCAAAAAGCGTCGGAGTACCATCGGGCTTAAGTTACAACTCATTACATAAAAACTTCAGAAGAGCCAAGAGTTTGTAACTTAAATATAGTTCATAAGCCCCAAAAATAACTCCCGTTTGAAGACTAACTCTCAAGTTTCTCCCCCTTTGTCATCAAGTGACAAAAAGGGACAAACTGAGGACTAACGCCCATGAAGACATCATTTCTTGGCGGTTGATGAAGATCCTTGGCGCTTCTTGGGTGTAGTCTTCTTCCTTGGGCCTGTTGCGGTGTCGAGTTGTTCCTCATCGGATTCGGCGGTGCGGAAGGACGAGAAGGAGCTGTCTTCAAGATCTGGCACTGGAATGGGCCTGAACTTCTTCTTGGGAGGCCACGACCAGTCAAAGTCCTGCTCAAAGTTCTATTCTTCAAGCTCAGTCTGGGTCTTCAGATGTGCAAGGGTAGCCCAGGTGCGATCAAAAACCTCATGCAGATAGTGATGATTAAGTTTCACAGAGTTCTGTGTCTCAGTGAGGGTGTTCACAATGGCACCAAACTGGCGTTTGACCCATTTGTGGTGGTGATCCACCTTCTGATGAAGACTGAGGAGAAGCTCTCTGGTGTTTAGCACGCGAGGAGGAACAGGGCTTGGTGGACGAGTCTCAGTATCGTCCCATGAGGAATATGCATCTGGCTCTTTAAATTGACCATCAAGAGGCCTGCTGCCTTCATCAATCACAGACTTTCCTTTTCCCTCAATGGGCTCGAAGGTCTTCTTGTTGACCCGGAAAGGAGGCATATAACCAACATGGTTCTGGAAATCTGCGTGGAAGTTGATGCGTGTCCTAGTCCTGAGGAATCTCATGATCCATGGTGCATAAATTTTGTGATCATAGGGGCACATGGCATTGTCAGCCAAAGTCCTCAAGAAGAAATCATGGATATTCATGGGGATACCGTGAATGATGTTGAATATGATATTCTTCATGAGGCTGACGACATCTTCTTCATCGTCATGGCCTTTGATGGGCGCGAGCACACTGCAGAGAATGCGGTAGACAGACCGGGGTGTGTACTTGAGCTCATGGACGACGAATGTGGTTCTTGAGGGCTTTCCTGCAGCCAAAGGCTTCATGAGGACTTCCATCATTCCATTTGGTAGCTCACGCTCACCATAAAGCTTCACTGCCCCTTCTGAAGGAATTGGTACGGGCAGTTCTCTGAGGAGTTCAGACGCTGGAGCCTTGTAGTGAGTGTTTTGGGTCATCCAGTCGAACACCCAAGTGTTGATGTCATCAGCATTGCCCGAGATGTGCAGAGTTGCATAGAACTGAAGAATAAGCTCACTATTCCAATCTGATATGTCGGAGCACATAGGGAGCAAACCTGCATCATGGAGTACACTGAGGACCGGTTCCATGCAGGGAATTTCTTCAAGTTCATCATGAGGAATGTGCCTGTGCTGGAATATCTTGTTGCGTCCACACAGCACAGAAGCATAGTAGTTCATCTGAGTCCTTGTCCAAAACTTCAGATGCCTCATTTGAGGCTTGTCATAAGGATTCTCTCCGATGAAATACATGCATCCTCAAAGAAATTTTCTTTCTTAAACATGGGCCACTTTGAGAATGGCTGGCGCTGAACTGGCTGGATAGTGTGCTGAGGAATGGGTGGGGAAACAACCATGGCAGTCTCCGGGTTGAGCACAATGAATTCATTGTCAGGGGTGGGAACATTTTCTTCACCGGTGTCCTCAGGTTGAGGAATTTCATCAGCTGGTATTTCTTGCTCTGGCTGAGCTTCAGGCTGAGGAATTTCTTCTTCCTCCTCAGCTTGAGGAGTTTGGTCAGCCTGTTCAGTTGGAGGAGCCTGCTCAGACTGGACATATTCTTCAGCTTGTTTTTCATCAGCTGACTTTGTGGCAGAAGCAGATTCATCGGCTGCTGCAGCTGAAGCTTGAGTAGTCTCTTTCAGAGGAATAAGAGGTTGAGGACTGTCATCAATCTGTATTTCCTCATCAGTATGCTCCTCAGAGGCAGCATCCTTCATTTCCTCATCTTCCCTTGTAGTTAGGTCACCAATGACGACCATTTCATATGAAGGTGCAACATTTAGAGGCACCGGGTCCAGAGGGGAAGATTCTTCAGTTTCCTTGAGGCGTTTTGCCTCAATCTTTTCTTCTGCTCAGGAAGCTTTTCTCTTCTTCGCTTCCTTCTCAGCAGCTCTTGTCTTTTTTGCGTCTGAAGCAGACGGTATTAACTTCTTCATCTTTGAAGCTTTTGGTGAAGGTGTTTTCTCGACAGATTCTTCAGTTGGCAGTGAGGAACCAGCTGGAACAGAGTCATCAGCCTGCTTTGGTGAAGCAGCTGGATCAGTAGCAGTTGCATCAGGAGTTGCAGTTTCATCAGTGGTGGTCTTTGTGATGATTTCTTCAATGGCCGGCTTATCAGCTCGGCGCTCTTGGTGTTGTTTCTCACTTTGAGGAATTTCCTCCTCATCAGGAGATGCATCTTCTGGCTGTTCACCCAGAGGCTGAGGAGTTGGTGCTGGTTGTGGGTGTCGCTTGTTGTAGTCATCAACAGCACTAGTGGCTAGCTTGATGAAATTGCGTTTGATGCTTGTGCGGTCTGACAGTTTCTCACACTTGTCAGTCAAGACTTGTAGCTCTGCCTGGGTGGACACCAATGCTTCAGGCATCAGCTTGAGGACATTTTGCCTGAGGAATTTCTCCTTTCTGCCCTTTGCAATCTTGGCCTGCTTGGCCTTCTGTTCCTTCCACTTGGCTTCATTTATGAAGGTAGCCACCATGTGGCTGACGCCAGGAGGAAGTTTCAAATCATCAATGGGTGTGTTTGGGTCTTCATACCACACATTGATGAAGTCGAGGAGGACCTTGGGGTCCATGGCCAGAGGAATAACACTGCCTGATGCTTGTGCTACCCGTTCTTGCTTGTTTCTGATGATGGCTTGCAAAGTTTCATCATCATACTCATCACTTCCCTCTGATGCAGACGGGACTGCGATGATTTTGCTGGGGCTGGGCAGAGGTGCAGGTTCAGTAGTTGTCAAAGTCTTCATAAGGGGAGTTGAAGACTTTGTCTCCGAGCTAGTTGCAGCTGGGAGTGAGGAGCTAGAGCTGGCAGTCGTAGTCTTCACGACTTTCTTCTGTATTGGCTTTGGAGGTGGAGCTGAGGACTTTGGTGTCGATGAGATGGGTGCTGAGGGTTTTGGTGTTGATGGTTTTGGAGTTGACGGTTTGGAACCGAGGGTTTTGGAGCTGAGGGTTTGGTGCCTTTGGCTTTGATGGCGTAGACTGCTTTTGAGGAATATCTGAGCCGGAAGTTTCTGCTGCTGAGGAATGAGCAGCACCTGAGGCAGCAGCTGAGGATTCATTAAATTTCTTCACTGCTATTTTGGCTTGCTTCTTGAGCTTGGCCAGATGCCTTTCTTTTTCATCTGGGTAGTCATCAAGTGTCATAAGACTTGAGGGATGAGCTACTTGATGATCCTCAAGTGGAGCCCTTCTTCCAGGAGGCTTCAAAGCGAATTTCTTCGCATATTTTGGGGTCACAAACCTATACTCCTTCCACTCCTTTGCCCATCTGCGTTCAATTTTCTGCAGCCTAATCTTTCTTTTAGGCATAGTCTCAGGTTCATCATCAGGCGTGCCATAGTCCATGTATATGTCATCAGGAATATGAACAGCTGTGTTCTGCTCCAGTTTCTTTCCTCCCTTCTGTTTCCTCTCTTCCTCCATTTTCTTCAGACGAGGAATTTGCTGATGATTTTGAACTCTTGAAGATTCTGATGAGCCTTGAAGAGTTTCTTCCAGAAACGCTGCAAATGAGTTAATGTGATGAGAACCGAGAGATTCATCAGCTGACATGTGTGTACCTGTGAACAGAGTATAGTTGCGAGGAATTTAGAGAGGTCATATGCGTTCTCAGATTTGAAGAAAATGAAAAAGTTTGACAGTTTGAGGAATATAACCAGTGGTTGAGGAATTTGCTTAAGCATACTGTTCTTGGGTTCCAGAGTTGTACTATTCCGAAAATTCGCACAATTGAGGAATCTCGTGAAAATCTTAGATGCTTGGCTAGTTCATCAATGATTGTGGTGATGGATAGTGTTTGAGGGATCATGTGCGCATCGTATCTTGAGGAAAAACAGATTTCACATGGGAGAGGTAAAATTTCATATCTAATCTGCTGTAAAAATGGGATATATTTACCCTGGAAGGTGCGAACGAAGAACACAAAAAGGTGGCGTTGGAGAGGCTCTTCGGTCAAGTGTCCAATGCACCCTAACTTGGCAGCACAAGACGTCTACGGCGGCAGCGGACGTAGATGTTCCGACTCCGGCGTGATCCTGGCGGCGAGAAGGTTGAGGCAGTGAAGCTCTTCCTTGCCGGCGAAAAGACTACCAGCGGTGGCGCTAGGGTTCGGTGTGCTGTGGCAGGAGAGCGATGAGGCGAAGAAGATGATACCGAGGGGGATAAGGACATATTTATAGCCCGAAAGTTACTGTTTGGCGCGAAAGTTTCGGACCAAATAGCCCTTGCCTCTACGTCTCCGCAGGACACGTGTAGCTCCCGTACGATGCGGTGGAGATAGTGGAGATCGTGGTTATCCGATCGTGGGAAGTGGGGGTTCAGTTACTGTTCCCTTAAAGAAAACATTTTTTGAAGATTTGAGGATTTTTGGTACCAAATCATCAGCTGACAAGGATGCAGTGAGGATTTTGAACAAAGTTTCAAGTAGAACGCATATGAAGAATTGAATAGACTGGATAAGTATAGCATAGAGGGAAAGTAGGGTCCAATCACATTCACTTAGCAGAAACGTCAACTTGAAGAAATAGCAATAAGTGAATGCTGTTGAGGACTAGAAATCACAGTCTATCTAGTCAAATGAAAGTCATCAAGTGTGTTTGAAGATTTTGCAATAGATCATCACAATGAAGAACAGCTGTTTTGAAGAAAAATGCATTGTGAGGAAATTGATCATTTGAAGAAAATCAACTTGAGGAATTTCACATTGGGCGGTGGCGTTACCCACCATATAAGAATGTTGATTACAGACGCCACGTACAATTGTCGTAGGGCCCTGAGAATCAATTTCTTCGTTAATTTCTTCACATTCAGAGTGACTTTCTTCATTGGTTGAAGAAAATCGTTTCATCGTGTGTTGCACATCTAAGTCATCAACTTTGCATAAGTGTTAGGATGTGTGCATGTTTTTACAAAACATTTGAAGACTCTAAGATATTTAGCTCACACCGCAACTTGCAAAACCTTTTCTCATCCAAGGGCTTAGTGAAGATATCAGCCAGTTGATCATCAGTCTTCACATGGTCGATGAGGATATTGCCCTTGAGGACATGGTCCCGAAGAAAATGATGACGAATCTGGATGTGCTTGGTCTTCGAGTGCTGTACTGGGTTATATGCAATCTTGATAGCACTCTCATTGTCACAGTAGAGAGGCACATTCTTCATGTTGATGCCGTAGTCCTTGAGGGTTTGCTTCATCCATAGTAATTGAGCACAGCAAGAACCAGCAGCAATGTACTCAGCTTCGGTAGTGGAGAGTGATACGCAGTTCTGCTTCTTTGAGGACCAGCAAACTAGTGATCTTCCGAGGAAATGGCATGTGCCAGATGTTGACTTGCGATCCACACGGTCACTAGCATAGTCTGAATCAGAATACCCTACCAGATGAAGATTGGAGCCCTTGGGATACCATAATCCTAGTGTTGGTGTGTGAGCTAAGTATCGAAGAATATGTTTCACAGCCTTATGGTGTGATTCCTTCGGTTTTGCTTGAAAACGTGCACACATGCAAACACTAAGCATTATGTCTGGCCTAGATGCACATTGATACAATAAAGAGCCAATCATAGAATGGTATACCTGCTGATCGAAATCTTTACCATTTTCATCAGTGCCGAGGTGACCGTTGGTAGGCATTGGAGTCTTGGCACCTTTGCATTCATGCATGTCGAATTTCCTGAGAACATCCTTGAGGTATTTCTCCTGTGATATGAAGATTCCATTGTTTTGTTGACGAATTTGAAGACCTAAGAAGAATTTCAGCTCCCCCATCATGGACATCTGATATTCTTCACTCATCATATAGGCAAATTCATCACTATATCTTTTGTCAGTACAACCAAATATGATGTCATCAACATATATTTGACATACAAACAGCTCATTATCATAAGATTTTGTGAAAAGAGTTGGATCGAGTGAACCAGGTTTGAAGCCTTTCTTCATGAGGAATTCCTTCAATGTATCATACCATGCCCGAGGGGCTTGCTTGAGGCCATACAGAGCCTTTTTGAGTCTGAAGACTTTGTCTGGATTCTTTGGATCCTCGAAACCTGGGGGCTGGGTGTAGCCTTGGGCTACAAGTCGTGCCTTGTTCCTCACCACTTGACAGTCCTCATCTTGCTTGTTTCGGAAAATCCACTTGGTGCCGATGATGTTATGCTTGCGAGGATCTGGTCGTTTGACGAGCTCCCATACGTCATTCAGCTTGAATTGAAGAAGTTCGTCTTGCATGGCTTGGATCCACTCCGGTTCCAGAAAAGCCTCAGC
The DNA here is from genome assembly GCF_904849725.1 of Hordeum vulgare subsp. vulgare. Lineage (NCBI taxonomy): Eukaryota > Viridiplantae > Streptophyta > Magnoliopsida > Poales > Poaceae > Hordeum > Hordeum vulgare. The sequence continues at coordinate 116,950,678 of NC_058519.1, read as the reverse complement.
TACTTTTGAGGGTTCTGTGATAGATACAAAAGAAAAATGCCCACAAAAGTTAACTAAGTGTGAAGCTTTTGAGCGAGTGAGAGGACCTGGCGCGTTGGTGTCGTTGAGGATTTTGTCAAGTTCAACTTCATTTGCAATCCTCGGATGAGCTGGTTGAGGATTTTTTCTGGGCTGAGGAAGTGGTGCTGTTGCAATTTCCTCAGGAGCATCTTCTTGGTTTTCAACAGCGATGGGGATCGTTTCTTCACCAATTTCCTCAGTGGGGACAATGTCTTCAGTAGGCTGAAGCTTAATTGATTCCTCAGGAGACAGCTTATCTGGATCAGAAGGCAATTGCTCTCTTTGCGAGCCATTAGTTTCATCGAACCGCACATCTACAGTCTCAACAACTTTGTTGTGATAGTTTTTGAAGACTCTGTAGGTGTGCGAGTCCTTTCCATAACCGAGGATAAAACCTTCATGTGCCTTAGGTGCAAATTTCGAGCTATGATGAGGATCTCTAATCCAGCATTTTGCACCGAAGACTTTGAAATAACTTACATTGGGTTTTTTGTCAGTGAGGAGTTCATATGAGGTTTTCTTGAGGAATTTGTGAAGATATACCCTGTTGATGATATGACATGCAGTGTTGATTGCTTCAGACCAGAAGCGACGAGGAGTCTGATATTCTTCAAGCATAGTTCTTGCCATTTCAACCAGAGTCCTGTTCTTTCTTTTGACGACACAATTCTGCTGAGGAGTATAAGGAGCAGACAATTCGTGAGTAATACCTAGTTCATCAAGATAATCATCAAGACCAGTGTTTTTGAACTCGGTTCCATTATCACTCCTGATATGTTTGATCTTGATGCCGAAGTTTGTCGAGGCCCTTGAAGAAAATCGTTTGAAGATTTCCTACACTTCAGTTCTATACACTATAATATGCACCCAAGTGTATCTAGAATAATCATCAACTATGACAAAGCCATATAGAGATGCTGCATTGGTTAGTGTTGCATAGTGAGTAGGTCCAAATAAATCCATATGAAGCAATTCAAATGGACGTGTAGTGGTCATGATGGTTTTGGAGGGATGCTTGGATCTGGTCATTTTCCCAGATTCACATGCACCACAGAGATTATCCTTGAGGAATTTGACTGATTCGATGCCAATGACATGCTTCTTCTTTGCAAGTGTGTGCAAATTCCTCATGCCTGCATGACCTAGTCTTCGGTGCCACAGCCATTCTTCTGAGGTTTTTGCTAGTAAGCAAGTGGCTGGTTGAGGACCTGTAGAGAAGTCAACAATGTACAAATCCCCTCTTCTTACACCTTCGAAGACTTTGGATCTGTCAGATTCCATGATGACTACACATCTATATCTACCAAAGATAACAATCATATCAAGATCACAGAGCATCGAGACTGACATGAGGTTAAAGCCAAGGGATTCAACAAGCATTACTTTGTCCATATGCCTATCCTTGGAAATAGCTACTTTGCCAAGTCCCAATACCTTGCTTTTACCTTTATCAGCATATGTGATTTGCTTCAGAGGTGATGGAGTTAGTGGCATATTCATCAGTAGGCTTTTATCACCAGTCATGTGATGTGTGCAGCCACTATCGAGAACCAACTCAGTATTTTTGGGTTTGTCATCCTGCAGATGAATTAGTACAGCTTACCATCTCATATGCTTCAGATTTGAAGAATATGATACTAATTTCATCAGTTGAGTGATTTCATCATAACAGAAAAGTAAGGACGTGTGAAATATTTCTATTTCATCAATCATTAGCTTGCGTCCTATCAAGCATTTCCTCAGGTCTCCAGCAAATTCTTCAGATGATGATTTTCATCTGGAGACCTGACCTGCAGAAGTGATTAGTTTGATTTCTTCACCACCCACATCTGAAGGGGTGGCAAAGCGTTCATCATCCTACGAGCACCATATGAGAAAGGTGGCATTGAAGCTAATGCACTTCTCTTAACAGTAGGGGGGTTAAAGTACTCATATGAGTATGCAGAGAACTGGTTTGATGATTTATGAACATAATGATTTGAGGAGTAGCGCTCATAATCATATTCCTTGTAGTTTCCCTGCATGTTAGATGCATAAGCACGGGTATGAGCATAGTTTTGACCAGTTGAGGATTTTGATCCTCTTGAAGACTTTGGTCCTCCTGAGGAATTTGATCTGGGGTTCAGATTCTTCAGAGGTGATGTCATGAGGACATTCACTTGAAGATTTTCAAGACAGCTTTTGGGAACCCAGATTTTCCTTAGAGGAGGGCCATTCCTGCAGTTAGTTCCAACATATCGAGCAAATACTTCACCAGATTGATTTTTGAACAGTTTATAGTTGGAATCAAATGACTCATTCGAGGAATAGGATAATTCACATGAGAAGCCAGTTAGATTAGATGGATCAAAAGGAGGCCCAGTAGCAGCAACCCATGAGGTTTTGGGATACTGCTCAGGTTTCCAATAAGATCCATCAGCATTCAATTTCCTCTCAAAGGCAATCCCTTCTTTCCTCGGGTTCCTGTTCAAGATCTGCTTTTTGAGCACATCACAAAGGATTTGATGTCCTTTGAGGCTTTTGTATATGCCTGTCACGTACAATTCCTTCAACCCTGCATTTTCATCAGTGACATTTGTGTTTTCCTCAAGTGAGGAAATAGACACAACAGGTGCAGTTGAAGAATCTGTAGCAGTGGTAGCATTTGAAGATTCTAGTGAAGAATTAGCAGTTTCACGATTAATGCATTTAAGACATGGAGGAATAAATTCAACTTGACTAGCGCTGATCTGTTGAGCTAGTAATGAATCATTTTCCATACGAAGATCATCATAATACATCCTCAGCTTCTCAAGATCAAGCTTCCTTTGAAGAAATTCGTAGGAAAGCTTCTCATGATCAGTGAGGAGTGTATCATAACGATCCTGAAGAATATCAAATCTAGACTGAAGATTTTTCATGTCATCAGCGAGGATTTGATTAAGATTAATTTCATCATTCAATAGATCATCACTTTTGTCTAGCAGTTTTTGAAGCTTTTCCAGAGCAGTTTGTTGTTTAGTGGCAATGATGGCAAGTTTACTGTAACTGGGTTTTTTGTAATCATCATGTTCACAGTCACTTGAATCAGAGGAGGAGGCATTATGTGATACCTTTGAACCTTTTGCCATGAAGCAATAGGTTGGAGCGAAGTCATCAGCATAGTCATCAGTATGGATGGTGCACTCATTTTCTTCAAGATTGAAGATTGACTTGCTGACGAAATTGGTTGCTAGTGCAAGACTAGCCTGTCCGGATTCTGAATCTTCTCCAGAGCCTTCTTCATCATCACATTCTTCTGATTCTGCCTCGGAATCCATTTCCTTGCCAATAAGTGCCCGAGCCTTTCTGAAGCTAGTCTTCTTGTGTGAAGAGGACTTTGAAGATGAGGATTTTGAAGATTTCTTCTTTTTCCTTGAGTCATCAGAACTGTCATCCTTGTATTTCTTCTTCTTTGATTCCTTTCCCCAGCGAGGACAATCAGCAATGTAATGACCTGATTTCTTGCACTTGTGACAGGTCCGTTTCTTGTAGTCCTCAGATGCAGATTCTGATTTCTCCATGTCTCTTCTTGATGATTTACCGAACTGACCTCGGCGAGTAAATCTCTGGAATTTCCTCACAAGCATTGCGAGCTCCTGTCCAAATTCTTCAGGGTCACAACTGCTGTCATCTGTTTCTTCTTCAGATGAGGAAATTGCTCTAGCCTTCAGTGCTCGTGGTCTGGAATAGCTTGGTCCATATAGATCTTTCTTTTCTTCTTGCTGGAATTCATGAGTATTTAGCCTTTCAAGAATATCAGCTGGATCTAGCATCTTGTAGTCTGGTCTTTCTTGAATCATCAGAACTAGAGTGTCAAATGAAGGATCCAAGGATCTCAGCAGTTTCTTCACAACTTCGTGATCAGTGATATCTCGAGCTCCCAGTGCTTGCAGTTCATTTGATATATCAGTGAGGCGATCAAAGGTGTCTTGGCAGCATTCATTGTCATGTCTCTTGAAGCGATTGAAGAGATTGCGAAGAATATCAACACGAGAGTAACGCTGGGTTGATACTCCTTCATTTACCTTGCACAGTCTCTCCCAGATCAGTGTTGCAGATCCCAAAGCACTTACTCTTCCAAACTGACCCGGGCTCAGATAGCCACAGATGATGTTCTTCGCTTGAGAATCGAGTTGCTTGAATCTCTTCACATCAGCTGTAGTGACACTGGCAGAATCGAGGGGGACGCCATTTTCCACAATATACCAGAGATCATTGTCAATAGCTTGTAGATGCAGATGCATTTTGTTCTTCCAGAAAGGAAAGTTCTTCCCTTCCTAGGTGGGACATGGTGCAGTCACCTTGAACATGCCTGCAGTCGACATAACTAAAACTCCAGGTGGTTAAACCAAAATCACACAGAACAAGGGAGTACCTTGCTCTGATACCAATTGAAAGTGTGTTATATCGACTAGAGGGGGGTGAATAGGAGATTTTTAGAATTTCATCACTGAGGAAATTCCTTTTGAGGAAATTCCTCACTGATGACTAACTTACAACAGAAACAGTTAAGGATCAGTCGTGCAATCGTTCACAACAGCAGTATTACAGAGTGAGGATTATGAAAACAGATTGCACAGTAAGCAGGCACGCAGAATACAGATGATGATTAACTAGAGTGAAGAATTTGGGGTTGAGGAAATTCAGAGAAAGTCTTCAGGAAATTCTTCAAAAAGTCACAGTGAAAGTCATCAACACATAATACAGAGAAAGTAAAGAGTTGAGGAATTAGAACCCGATTCTTGGTGAAGACTGTTGTTGATGACCCAGTTCCAACTGCTGTGACAGTTGTACATCTGGTTTGGAGCGGCTTGGTATTGAAACCAAAGGACACCCAGTCCCGGGACACACAGTCCCTACCGTATTCTCCTTGAGCTAAGGACACACAGTCCTCGCCCAACACTCGTGGTAAGTCTTCAGGGCAGACTTCCAAACCCTCACAAACTCGGTCACCCGACGATCCACAATTGACTGCTGGATTGCTCTAGACCATGACGCCTAACCGTCTGGAGGATGCACAGTCCTCAAAGGTAAAAGGCTTCAGTCCCACACACGAACGACTTCTTCAGTGATGCTCAATCACTAGGTTTGGTTTGTGGTTTCGGTGGGTGGTGTATTTCATCACTAATGATTTACTCTCGTAAGCTCTGAGGAATTTGGGTTGCTCTTATGACAAGTGTCAGTTTCTAACGGAGCAGCCAACCAGCTAGTGGTTGTGGGGCGGCTATTTATAGCATGGGAGCATCCCGACATGATTTGACATTAATGCCCTTAAATAATATGACCGTTGGAGTGGATAAGACCAGTGACTTGGCGTGCCTATCGAAACGGTCGGGACCCTCAACTGTGAGAGTCCTCATGTCACTCATATTCCTCACTTGAGGCTTTTGGTAGGATTTGGCTTGGGTTGAGCATCATGAGGAAATTTATTCCATAGCGTTACTTTGACCCCCTTTAACAGTACGGTGTTCCTATTCATCAAATGTGAAGAAAGTAAAACAGAAAACTTAAATCTTCACGCTTCAATTTCTTCAGAATGATTTACTTCAGGAACCACCGATCTTCTCAATATCAATGTCTTCATGAGGAATATCAATTTCATCGCAGATTCCTCGTGATTCATTTCTTCAGCTTCAGACCAATTTCTTCAAATGAAGATATACATTTTTAGGGGTCGATATTCGTCAAATATCTCAAACTCCTCAATGACTTATAGATCCTGTGTACACTTATAAACACATTAGTTACTTAACCTATAAGTCTTCAAACCACCAAAATCACTAAGGGGCACTAGATGCACTTACAGACCCCAATAAGAGCCGCGTATCTCACTCTCAGGGCACGACGGATGGAACTAGCTACGAGAACCAAATCTCAAGTTTCCTTGTGGTGGCCCCGCAAGCAGACCAGGTTGGACCAACACTCATGAGGAGCACTGGCCCGGGTTGTTGATTAATTCCTCGGGGTGGCCATTCCCTATGCAGATTATTATTAAGTGATTAGCAGAGTAAAACCAATGTTGGGTCCTGCCAGACAAGTCTTAACACTGCATGATTTATCAAGGGGGTCCCCATAACAACCCCGAACATGTTAGGAGCGATCATTATGGAATCAAACACCGGTAGCCCGTAACTATGGCGGCAATAACGGAACAAAACACCCGGCAAAATGCTAGGCCTTCCATTATTTACCAAGTATATAGGTGCATTAATTAAGTAACAGATTTAACATAATGATATCAAACTCATGTTATCACATGAGACAAAGCACCTCCAACTAGCAACGCTAACATTAGTAGCTGAGCAAGCCTACTTAGCCATTCAATATTTGCTAGGAAGTGATAAGTGTTTGGGTTTCATGGCAATATCAGGAGGCAATTATTTCAGTGGTAGGCAGCGAGCATATGACGAAGGAAACGTGAATCTAGCATAACAAGTCTAGAGATGGAATCAAGGTCATATCATCTTGCATGTGATGTCCTCAGCTTGGAACTGCCCTTGTTCGTCCTGCACGTACTCTCCCGGATCCACGTACTCGTTCTCCGATCCCGGTGCTACCCAACATAAAAATAGCATCCAATGAACAACAACACAACAAGATGCAACACGCACATGATGCATGAGATGAAAATGAACATGCATCTCTATTCTAGTCACTAGCACAAGCACGAGAAGTAAATACAAGCTCCTGGACAGATCTGCACTCGAAACTATTTTGACATAAATGAGGATGACATGAACAGATGCGTCACGCGAAAACGATGCAAAAACATATAAATAACGTTACGAACGGAGCTACGGATCAACCGGAAACAACGAAACAAGAAATAGAGTCCTACGTGTCAAATTCATCACAACACACTCCATTGGCATACTTCTGGTATTCCCAGGTTGCCAAATCACAAAAAAAAAGAATGGATGGGGTGGTGCAAAGAATATAACCACACCATCAACTATGCACTCACAAGCATCAAAACATCAAAACTATACAATTTTACATAAACAGCATCAAAGCAGTTTGAGGGCTACAGGCAAAGGACCTACAGCCACCCAAATATGCCAAATAGGATATGTGGCAGAAGCTATTCAAAATCTCTACAGGCATGAGCAAAAATATAATACAAAGGAGTTACACACATAAAGATCTACAGCTGCTAACTTGGACAAAAATATCAGTTTTCACGGACTTAGTGAAAATCTCAGATTCTCTCTAGCTGTTTATGCTCTGAAGCATTTTGACAGCACCCAAAACAATATCTACAGGAAGCCAAATGGAATGAAAATTGACAAAGAGCTAGACAAACACAAAAGCTACAACTTCCCAGTTGATTGCAGGGGCTGATTACCAACACACAAACTTCTACAAGCACAACTACAAGGGAAGAAAATAACAACAATTTCTCAGACTTAGTGAAAATCACAGATTTTCACTAAACTGGAATTTTCAAGCACATGCCTACTTTGACTAGGCACAACTTGCACATATGAACTCCTAAGCATAAAACAAAACCAACATGCTATAGAGGGGTTCACCCTCTACTTCCACAACAAAGAATCAACCTCTTGAGCTCATCACATCACATGGAACCAAGCTCTAAACATGGAACAAAACTGAAATATGACATTCCCAGAAAGTATTCCGAAGTGGAATCTTAACCCACCATTGGATTCCTGGGATGATTCTACCCCAAAAACATATATAATACATAGGCACTTGCATAGAACAATTGGGCACAAAGCTAAGAAGAAGATTTACATGGAATCACAAGTAGATGAATAGTGCATCATCACATGTGATTCCACTAGCTCATCACCTACACATGCATATGCACACACTCACATACCCAATGGTGCACATGAGGGGTAGACTTCATGCTCATGTGCCTTGGCACACCACCACACACACACACATGCATCAAGCACAACACTCACATACATACACTTCATCACATCAAGCTTCATACAACTACACATACAAGTAGCCACAAGTGCTAACTAGGCACCTCATGCCTTGGGCAGTGTGACACTCACACACATGCACACACACACAACAACAACACATGATCACCTACACAACCACAAAGTATGTGGGGGGGGGGAACCCACACATACACACTCTCACACTCTTGCACAATTAGTGCATGAGCTCATCTCACATGCACAAGAGTATCACACACGCACACATGCACACTAGCCTAGTGCAAAACCCACAAGCTAATACACACTCACATACATAGATGGAGACATACATCTTCACATACAAACCTAGTGCATACACACACATTCTAACACACACACTTCATAGGGTAGCTCACAACTCATAGATGCACTCAAAGCCTACACCACACATAACTTCCATGGCAGCAAATATACTAGAGACATCATGCTGCTGTGAGGAGAAATAAAATACCCACATGGTGACCAAGCATATGCAGCAACTATACAAGCAAACATATGCAAAACAGTAAAAGAAAAGCAAAAGAAATAAAAGGATGGGGAAGGGATTCGATCCCTAGACCCCCTGGTCACACACACAAAGACAAACCACTCTGCTACTGCACATATGCTCGACAGAGCAGGGAAGACAAGCAGGGTCGGCTTGCCCCTGCTGCTACTGATGCTACTGTGCAAAACAATTAACAAAAAGGGTGTTGGCGCTGCGGGGTGTCGATCCCACGAGCGCCTGATCAATAGATCTTACTGCAACCACTACGATGCGCTTCGATACTTGACAGAACAGAGGGACTCTACAAGGTAACACTACAAGACAACATGGTCGCCCTGCTCTTCTATGCACAGAGAGACGATGACGGCAATGTTCACCGGAGCGTGCCCCTACCACTGCTGCTGCTCTACGCCGCGGGGTTCGTCTATGCTACCTGCTCTACCGCGTGGGAAGCCGTTGCCCTGAAGCCACGACGAGCCCGAGCACCTACACACCTGAGCAACACCTGCTCTGCCATTTTCCTCTCCGACCAGAGAGGCCCGGCCACGAGCATGTACTTGCACACTACCGAGGGGAAAGGGGAGGAGGATCTAGGCTCACCGAGGGGAAGGAGGGAGAGGGCCGATCGGAGGAGGCAGCCTGAAGAAGATCCGACGATGATCTGAAGAAGCCTGAAGATGTACTGTCGTAGAACCGAAGCAGGGATGGGGCCGCTGGGAACACGCCGGAGAGGAGGAGCTGCCCGTCGGTGTGGTTGCTCCCCGGCCTCACCGAGGATGGGAATGGAGCGCGGAGGCCTACCCCGAGCCCACCGACATGCTGGCCGGCGCCGGAGACGACGGACGCGCGGTGGACGACGGCGACGCTCTACTGTCCTCTCTCTGCTACCAGATCTACAAAGCTTACCTTGGGGGGAAGGAGGAGATGGGGGGAGGAAGTGGCAGCGCAAGGAGGGGAAACTGGAACCCTAGGCCAAGGGGGCACGCACGCCGAGGATTAATACGACCTCGACGTCCTTGAGCCTCACGGCGTCGCTCACTTTCTCACCGGAGTCTGACGAAAAGCAGCGCACAGGGTTAACGCCATCTGAAGAAAGAAGAAGGAGCGCGCGCATGGGCTCTCGCTGGGAAAACAGGGAGAGAGATGGGCCTCGGGAGGGGAAGAGGCCCATGCTGGCGACATGTAAGGGATGAGAAACCCACTGGGTTTCTTATTTAAAACCAACACAATCAAAAAATAATAATACACACGCTAATCTGTGATGCTAAAAATAAAGCAAAAGATACCCCTGGTCATAAGGAATTATGATCTATTTGAATAAAATAGAAAAGGGATTTTTCGAGCATGTAAATATTGAGAAAACAACATTAAGTTGATCTGTTTTGTGAATATTTGCACCACTAAGGCATAGTTTCAAATCACTAAAACCCTAGCATCATATCCACCACAAAACATACTAAAACATGGGCATTTTTTTAAAACAAGGATGGGACAAGTGAATATTGGGTTTGAGATAAATGAGAGGAAGAAGGTTTTGAATCCTAATTGAAATCCACAAGCTTACTACTTTCAGGCAACACTACTCCACACCTTCACGTAAACCACATATCATCACATGACATCACTCCATCACAGATGATCACAAAGCAACAAACACAATAGGCATGGATGAATAGAATGCATGCATGCAAAGGAAAAACAAAACAAGGTGACACATGAAATAACACATGCATTGAGCTCTCATATCATTGACAAGATGGACCCACATACAGAAGGTTCCAATAAAGGCAAGTTACACTCTTGGGGCATTACACATAGCCCATAAGGCCCCTCGGGGCATGACACCCCTCCCGATGGTCCCCGATACCCTCCCAGAACTCCCCGTACACTACCGATGAGCCCGAAACTTTTCCGGTGACCAAAACAAGACTTCCTATATATCAATCTTTATCTCCTGACCATTCCGAAACTCCTCATGATGTCCGAGATCTCATCTGGGACTCCGAACAACTTTCGGTTACGAACACCTATAACTCAACTATATTAAATCGTCACCGAACCTGAAGTGTGTTGACCCTGCGGGTTCGAGAACTATGCAGACATGACCTGAGACATTCTCCGTTCAATAACCAATAGCGGGACCAGGATGTCCATATTGGCTCCTACATATTCTACAAAGATCTTTATCGGTTGAACCTCTATGTCAAGGATTCAGTTAATCATGGATGTTGTTCCCTTTGTCCTTGGGTATGTTACTTGCCCGAGATTCGATCGTCGGTATCTCCATACCTAGTTCAATCTCGTTACCGACAAGTCTCTTTACTCGTTCCGTAATACAAGATCCCGTAACTAACTCCTTAGTCACATTGCTTGCAAGGCTTGTTGTGATGTTGTATTACCGAGTGGGCTCCGAGATACCTCTCCGTCACACGGAGTGAAAAATCCCACTCTTGATCCATGCCAACCCGACAAAAACCTTTGGAGATACCTGTAGAGCACCTTTATAGTCACACAATAACGTTGCGACGTTTGATACACATAAGGTATTCCTCGATCGGGTGTCCGGGAGTTGCATGATCTCATGGTCATAGGAACACATACATTGACATGTAGAAAAACAGTAGCAATAAACTGACACGACCATATGCTACGTTTATAGTTTGGGTCTTGTCCATCACATCATTCTCCTAATGATGCGATCCCATTATCAAGTGACAACACATACCTATGGCCAGGAAAACATGACCATCTTTGATCAACGAGCTAGTCAACAATAGGCTCACTAGGGACAGTGTGTTTTCTATGTATCCACGCATGTATTTGAGTTTCCATTCAATACAATTCTAGCATGGATAATAAATGATTATCATGAACAAGGAAATATAATAATAACCAATTTATTATTGCCTCTAGCATATATTTCCAACGCACATATCGTGCGTATTGTGTGTAAGTTTTGAAATGCATTGTATGTGTGGGAATCAACACTTAGTTGTATGCCTTTAGTAGCCTTCTTTACGGGGAAATGCCTCTTTGTGCTACCAATTACCCTTGGTAGCTTGCTACTACTCTGCACACATTGATTGACCGGCATGTATCCTTCTTTGCTGTTGTGTCTGTCTGTGGGGACCCCGACTTATGAGTCGAGATCGCCGAATGAACGTGCCCAGTGATCCCAGAGATCAATGCTCACCGAACACACAGAAACTGAATAACAAGAGTATTACATCCATACCTACCGTTTGATACAATAAATGATCATCATGGTCAATTCTTACATATTTATATGGCCTTGCAGGCCAGCACACCGCAGTGGACCAATAGCGGAAATATTGGTCGAAAGCGTGAGCCCGTGCCATCAGCCTTAACCTATAGGCACTTTGACTGGGAAGCGTCCTAGCTCGCAAGAACGTCACTAAGTTACTCTTCACATATCCAGTTCTCTCATACCTGGTCAATGAAATAACCAGCGGCAAGCCAATGAGTACTTTGAATGTACTCGCAAACAGCCCATGATATGAACAATGCAGTTGGTAGAATAACTAGTAATATGCATCTTTGGTGGATAGCATCTTATCTATGAATAAACTTGATCATGGATATGCAACATAAACTAGATGTTGATTTGAAGAACAGGTTACAGATATCAACATATCTGTCAAGGGCCGAATACTCCGGATTCACCCTATATGCCAAGTCAACAAACTTGGTCATATCAACTCTTTCATAATAACACCATACTCACACACACTTGGTTTATGCGGAAACGACTAGACGTAGTTTAAGCAGCACCACCCAACTGTCCTTGACCGTGGACACGGCTATTCGAATAGTTTTACACTCTACAGAGGTAGTACGCTGGACCCACGAGATCCGGGAAACTTCCATGTCATCCACGACTCGTGGTATACAACAGACCCGACGTAAGAACCCGATCAATGCCTTTGACGATACTAGACAAAGAGGTCCACACGATTGGTACACAGCCCACATGTTGTACGTCTTACGAGCACCGACTCCGGACAATATCAACCATGCGGGGACCAACTGTGTGCCTGGAACACGTAAAAACGGCAGAGTCGCCCTACCTGGCACGACCCCATCACGAGAGTGACCACACATCACTCCCGCCACTAGTAATGCTCATGCTACTACTATTCTAGCTTTACTTGTCAACATGATATTAGCGTGACCCTCTTAGGTGGTAGGATCAATCTCAAAATGCAAGTGCTCCGAAGGAGCCTTCGGTAACATCACTTCAATGATTTACTGGCACTCATTTAATAGAGCATAATTTTAGAAATATTTAGGAAGTTGTTTCACTGGATTTGGAGTTGGCATGAATATTCTAGGTATTTTCTAACATGGATTAAATAGCAAAATGGAGCTATTTATTCATTGCAGCAGAAATATGCCACATAAAAATGTTGGCTATGGGTCCAAACATAGGGCATGATATTAGATGTCTCTAGAATTTGGAATCACTACATTTTGAGTGGATTTGAATCCTGTAGGATTTTTGAAAGCGGAGCTAGAACCATCCCAAATCTGTATTTAAATATAAATACATTATAAAAGTTGTTTGGAAAAATGTGCAAAGCACATATTTGGATAGGCCTTGATTTTAGGGACCAGCAGAAATTTGAATCAACATTTTTGGAGTTAGAATGATTTTAATATGGATTTATGAAGTTTTCGAAGAAAAACAAAAGGACAAAGGGGCTGAACCAGGGAGGCTTAGAACGCGCTCAGGGCGTTAAATAGATGAATGGGCCGGCCCATTGGTTCGGCTGGCCAGCATAGGAGGCCACGCAGGAGGCGGTTTCCCATGGGGCGCCTCCGCCTCAGAGAGGTGTAGCCCAGCCGGAGCGCGGCCACTCAAGCCGGTTGGGCCCTGGCTCGCTGACTAGGGGGCCTTGCCAGGCTTTCTCCTACCTCCTGCTTGGCCTGGGGCAAGCACAGAGGCCCGGCTGGTTGATGCAGGGGTTGACTCCGATGGCTTCTAGCCCCTCTCCGGTGGCGCGCCGGCCACCAGGGGCTCGGGGCAGGACCTCCCGCACCCGAGGAGGAGCCAGCCCCGCAAGGGGAGCCTCGGGGCGAGGTAGCTCGCTGCCATGGTGGAGGCCGACGGCAGCCTCGGCGGGGCGTGACGGCTCGGCCAGCTGGAGGGGAAAATGGGGCACAGGGAGGATGCGGAGGGGCTGTAGGGCCCCTGCGGCACCACTTCGTTGTCGGAGGAGGGCTGACAAGCCCCGGTTGCAGGGAGGTAGATGCGGCTCTACGACAGCGAAGAGAGGAAGGAGGAAGCTAGGGAGGAGAGGGGAGCTCAAGGGGAAGCTGTGCAGATGCTCTGAGGGAGAGGGAAGCAAGTGAGGCTCGGGGGAGAGAGGGGATAAGAGGGGAGAGGAAGAGAGAGCTCGAGAGCTCTGTGGAACTCTCTGTGCATGGACGGCACGCACCCCACAGGGAGCTTGGAAGCTAGCTGGTGCCGGGAAGTGGCTTGACTGGTCAAGGGGAAGGGTTGTGACATACTTAGGCAAATTGATTTGGCTAGAAATGGTCGAGAGGAAAGAAACAAGGTGCAGAGCACCGTTTCTACACTCCAGGGAGGTGGTCACCACCACACTTGGTGTCCTGGGCCACCCCTTGGCCAGGCCAAGGTGTCAAACATGCAACGCATGAGTGCCACAATGCACTCGTGGAGTTTGGACAAATATGGAGCTGGTTTGAATTGGTTTGAACACTAATTAAATTTGCAGCAGGAAACTAGGGGCTAGCAAAAGTGGTTTTCAGAGGGGCGGTCTTGGGGAGAAACCATGTCTAGCAGCATCTGGTAAAGAAGGACTACACCACTGCAAGGTTTCAGCCCAAGCAAGGGAGGGTGGCTAGTACTTGCTGTACAAAGCTACATTTCAGCCATAAATCTAGGTGTAGATGTGCTTCTCATTTTCTCCACATGAGCATGCCATATCTTGCTTTGAAATGAAGCATTGACATACTAGGGAGGCTCTGGAGAGAATTGGGGGTCTTATATTAAGGAGAGGTGGGGAAAGAGGGGTAAATATGTTGATCCTAGGGTAAAAATGAGGAATAGCTACAAGGGGTGTCTCTCGAATAATTGACAAGTGGCCATGGGTATATTACTGGAGGTAATATGTAACTACATGAAGCTCTGGTAGAAAGTTGAGCTCAAGGGTTAAAGTGGAAGGGGTCAAAGTAGCCACTTTAGTGAGTAAACACAAGGTGTTTGATGACTGGCAGAGCAACCAGATGGACTTCAATGGATATGAAACTTAACATTATCAAATGATAGATGAAAATAGGCTTGGACACCAAATTTGGGATTTGGTGGACAAGGTTTCCAATGTAGACTTGAAAAATGGGCAGAAATGGCCTTCTGCTTACAAAGATATTCAAATCAATTCCCACAAATACAATATTTGGTATGGGGCATTATTTGAGCATTCAAACATGCCCAAAAAGTTTGGGGTCAATTGGAGAAACTTTATAATGTAAAGTTTCCCAAAGTCAAGAATCAACAGAGTGGGTTTTGAGGGGCTTGGGACAAGTTCTTCTATTATCCTTGATGCACCACTTGGTGTGGATGCATTATTGGAGTATCAGAACATGTCTACCAAATTTGAGCACATTTGGAGATACTTGACAATGTAGAGTTGCTCAAATTTGGATCTCGACAAATAGGGTTTTAGAACTATTAGGGGAAGCAATTCAACTTGGAATGAGATGAAACTTGGCAAGATCATCAAACATATCATAGGTGACATGTTGGAATTTACTGGAATTCATTGATAATATTGCTTATAGAAATATTCTAAAATCTTGAAATAGGCGGGAAGGATTTTGAAGGGGTTTGCCCAATATTTTGAACATGACCATGTGTTGAAACTCACATATATGGAATATATATATCCACTAAGTTTCCCTAAATTTTCTCAAATATTTTGAAAGCAATAAGAATAGCTTTCCTTCATAAGAGACCATTTCTGGCCTCACAGGAAGTTTTTAAATAAAATAGTAAAATAACCTTTAAAATAGGAATATTGTGGTTTTGGAAAGTCATTTTGACAATGGTTTTTAAATAAAGTAATTGGTGCAAAACTAATTCCCTAATTTGTGGACTTGCAGTACAAATCCCATCTTAGGGGTTTTGAAAGTTTAATTCAAAGAAATCCTTTTTGGTGAACATATTATTTGGTGAAAATAGTTTTTGGTCCTAAACACATGGCATGATCGTTAGGCAGGGAGTTTGGGGCTATGGAGGTGAGTCTGGAGAGTAACATGAATTAATGGGAATCAAACACAAGCATATAAGCAAGCAAGCAAACAACAGTCACTTCAAGCATCACAAGCATTCACAAAAATTTTAATTGGTCCTAATTTTTCAAATAAGTTAATTAGTCACGAAAGTGAAACACAGGGTGTTACAGACCTTACCCCCTTAAGAAAATCTCGTCCCCGAGATTTGTCAAGGTGAAAACAAGGGCCTGCTCCTGCTATGCTGCTGAACACATTGATATCAATTTATTCTAAACACGCGGAGTGGTCACCTCAAGAATGCCACTTATTGGTGCATCTGCATTCCACGAAGAAGTTGGAGGAAGGAAAATTGCAATACCTGGTTGCTAATCGTACCTGGTGTTTGGCACCCACTCCGGCCGACAGGTGGGCCCAGGGGCCGCCGTCAGCCTCTTCTTCTTCCTGTGATTCTTCTTTCCTAGGTGAGTCACATGTGCTGCCTCCACTTGCAGTGCCTAAGGCGTAGGGTGTCCGGGGCCGCCCTGCGGTGGTGCGCGGTGAGCCAACTGCTGGTGCAGCGAGCACTCACCTCGCGGGCCTAGGCATGTCGGCACTGCTCTGGGATTCCCAGCGAGAACCGATGGCCGAGCGGCAAGCGGGGCTGGTGGCCTTGCTAGTGGCTCACCGATCCTAGCTATAAATTGGCCAGGGAGTCCTTCTTGTTCTCCCACCTGGCCTCACCCCTTGTTGTTGCTCCGGTCCTCTTTCTCCTTCTTCTTCTTGCAGGTGGTCGAGAAGGGACGCCAATGCTGGATGAGACCCCGGGGTAGCTCATAATCCTCCTGTCCGGAATGGTGGCGTTGCTGGTCGGGGTGTCGACGCTGTACTGCATGATCGTCCATGATGATCGTCATGATAATGTTCCCCGAACGGCGGCTCTCCGTGGAGGCAGGGTACATGACGATTAGGCAACTGCTCGGTGTTCGTGTGGTGTTAGTGTGTTAGCGGTGTCTCCGCGAATAAATACGTATGCGGGTTTCTTCTCACGAAGGAACCGAGGTGTGCCATTGTGGCAAGTGGTTAGGTGTTGATGTGTGTGTGTGGTTGTGAACGTGGTCGTGGTCCTGGTGGAGGTTGCTCCCGGTGTGTCTGTCATTGCTGGTCTTACGGTCTTGCATGCCGTAGTCGGCGTAGTTGACGTAGGAGCTGCAATAAAACTTGTTGTTTCTTCTTAGTCGTCGTGGCTCCTTGATCATGTCGATGTTCCACCATGCTTGCGGTGAATTTCCTTTGGTTGCCGGAGGGTTGTAGTGCCTCACTCTCGAGAGGCGTTCTAGTCTGTGGCTCATCAAAACAGGACCGAGATGTTCGTCCTCTTACTGGGCGAATAAGTATGTCATCTGTGAGGACAACAACATATTTCCCAAGCATCACATAAGCACAGTGCTCATGAGACAGGTGAGGGGAACGGGAACTTGCTATGGGCGGTCATTGATCAAGGTGTTCATGGTCCAACATGACCTAGTCCTTCATGCCCATGTTTGTCATAGACACGATGGGTGGTGGTCGGGTGGGGTACTCGCCATATTCCAATGACTTAGAGTCATTTTCTATGGTCGTAATCCGACCACCTTATGGTTGGGCGAAGCTTTAGGGTCTCAAGGAACTTAGGATGTGGGCGAACAATTATCATATTATCTCTAAGAACAAAACTTAGATGCCAATAGTCCGACCTCTGACTCTGGACAATCACCCTATTACATCAAAGATACCATCTCACATAAGTCCACTCTACACCGCACATGCTAGTCAACTCTGGCGTTGAGGGAAGAACTAAACCCAAACACTACAAGTATGGTGTAGCTACCATGCACATGCATTCCTAAGCAAGAACCTCGGGGAGTCATACAAGTTCCTAAGATTGAATTTAAGACACCACAATCCAAATGTACAACTAGATCATTCAATGGACAGGGTACTGCACTTCTATATTAAGGAAACACGTAGTATTCCAATCCAAGATAGTGTCTCCTTCCTACAAATCCGATCAAGTGGTCCATCAATCCGGTCGATCACCACTTGATCCAACACTCCTACAAATCCAATATTGATGGGGTTCTACAGGATCACTTAGAGTCTATATTATTGCGAGAACTACGTCATAGTATATCCACCAACTTCCAACATCATGGCCAACTAATCTCCAAGGCCAATCCACATAGGTTCGCAAATCAATTCGACCACTCCAATTATTCGCACTCGTTATCCACTGAGAAACATGGTATTATGATCGACATCATCAGGCTAAATCCAACTTACTCCAAACCATGTGGTCTGTGTCATCATTATTACCCTATTGGGACTACCTATTTAAATTCAAAACTCAAGTCCAACAATAACTCTTACTTGCTACTCCAAGTCATTATGGTAATTATCATCAAACCATGTCATCTACTTGATAAAGTCAATAATACCACCAAGAATTTATCGCTCGCGATCACAATCGTCCTTACTCTAGGAACATGTAGGTTATGCTACTATATCAACTTGTTCCACCAAGTTCACCTACATTTATAAGGGTCTTGTGACCTACCAAGATAGCTTAGCTATATCCTCAAGACAACTATCATCATCACAACAATATTTAGTCTAATACTCTTTTACCCGAGAACGGTCCTTCTTATAGCATCAGGGTTATGGTGCTAGCTTAAGAGTGAAGGATACTCGTTCACCGTGATCACTTGTTCCATAAAGAACCCTATGCTAAGCGGGGTTTACCGGGGCTCGACGGGTGTTCTGGCAAGTCCGTGTATTAGACATGTGACTAGAAATTTTGAGCCGGAAAGGCTTGCGGAGGTTAGTCTGGTCTAAAGTGGGTTTCCAATCTTGAGGGAAAAGCATAACTTTACGGGTTGCGTGTGGTTAAGCATGGTATAGTCTTTGTCTTCAGCATCAGTTGTCCGTCGAAGTGGATTCCCGGTGCATCTGGTCTTGCTGGTCTCCAGTTGTTGAGGAGGGTGAGGGAGAGAGAGAAAGTAGCAGCACAGAGGAGAGTGCCTAAGGGTACTCTAGAGCAAGTGCGATCAACATGTGTTGGAAAAGTCAACTCAAACATCAATATGAGGCATGGGTTATAACCGCATGCTTGTTGCCTAGAGCAGAAGTGCGACTTACATCAAAGCACAAACAACAAAACGAGCAACACACAATATGGTTCTATCCGAACCATTTCACGGACTCGATCTCGCATAAGGGACTTACAACTCATCCTACCCTAGGGTTCTCGGACTCGACAGTCGTGCTTGCTTCGTGCTCTGGAGAGGAGTCCGCCAAGTCTTCTGGACCTTCTCATGGTGTTGCCACGTCTCTTGTCGTTGCTCGCTGAAGTGACTTGGGTTGAGCTGAAAGAATTCTTGTTGACTTCCTCTTGGGAGAGTTGCTGACGAAGGTGGTTCCTCGCGGTTGACGTAGAGAGTTTCTTCTGCCATCTTCGGAAGCTCGTCATTGTCTTCTTATCTTTTGGGGCTTCGAGAGTTCCATGCGGACAACCTTTTATGTAATGACATCAGCAAGGCATGGTAGAGTTCCGACCTGTCAGTCATACTGATCGTGATATCGACACCTAGAGCGGGGGATGAAGAGAACCATTTTCCTGCTCACTAAGGTGAGCCAAACCAAATGGCGAGGTTCTCATCCACCGGTGGTGGTCGACACAACCTTAATCTTGACAGGGTCGCTCTATTAGCGATGCAGGTCATGGTCTTGCACACATTATGTCCTGATTATCGTAGGTGAAGGTGGCATCACTCTGGAACAATGTCGAGGGTGTCGCTATCTTCTAAGACTCGATGTCCCTGTTCCTCTTGGAGGTACTTCTGTTGGTGTCGTCTGGTCGTAGAGTTTTTATCTATGTCCTTCAGCACAGGGGTGATTGCTTGGAAAGGTTGCTTCCTTCCAAGTTGCCCAAGAGGATTTCAAGTAATCCCGTGGTCAGAGGGCATAAGGGTGCTAGCGACCATTTGGAAGTTTTGAAAAAGTAGGCGAGGAGTGTTAGAGAATAAGGGTGGAAGGCTAAAGTATAACCTTCATTTTCCTTGAAGATTTAGGAGAGGCGAGAAAATATATAGGTTTTGCAAGTACTTTTGAAAGGTCTGGCAAGCAGTTTTATCGTAACTAACGTCCGTGCTAACTAAGGTCTTCCTACAATTAGGATGGCTCTGATACCAGCTCTGTGGGGACCCCGACTTATGAGTCGAGATCGCCGAATGAACGTGCCCAGTGATCCCACAGATCAATGCTCACCGAACACACAAGAACTGAATAACAAGAGTCTTACATCCATACATACCGTTTGATACGATAAATGACCATCATGGTCAATTCTTAGATATTTATAGGGCCTTGCAGGCCAACACACCGCAGTGGACCAATAGCGGAAATATCGGTCGAAAGCGTGAGCCCATGCCATTAGCCTTAACCTACACGCATTATGACTGGGAAGCGTCCTAGCTCGCAAGAACGTCACCAAGTTACTCTTCACATATACAGCTCTCTCATACCTGGTCAATGAAATAACCAGCGGCAAGCCAATGATTTCTTTGAATGTACTCGGAAACAACCCATGATATGAACAATGCAGTTGGTAGAATAACAAGTAATATGCATCTTTGGTGGATAGCATGTTATCTATGAATAAACTTGATCATGGATATGCATCATAAACTAGATGTTGATTTGAAGAACAGGTTACAGATATCAACATATCTGTCAAGGGCTGAATACTCCGGATTCACCATATATGCCAAGTCACCAAACTTGGTCATATCAACTCTTACATAATAACTCCATACTCACACACACTTGGTTTATGCGGAAACGACTGGATGTAATTTAAGCAACACCACCCAAATGTCCTTGACCATGGACATGACTATTCGAATAGTTTTACACTCTGCAGAGGTAGTATGTTGGACCCGCGAGATCCGGGAAACTTCCGTATCATCCATGACTCGCGGTATACAACATACCCGAGGTAGGTACCCGATCAATGCCTTTCCCCTGATGATACTAGACAAAGAGGTCCACTCGATTGGTACCCAGCCCACATGTTGTACGTCTTACGAGCATCGACTCTGGACAGTATCAACCATGCGGGGACCAACGGTGTGCCTGGGACACGTAATAACGGCATAGTCGCCCTACCTGGCACGACCCCATCATGAGAGTGACCACACATCAATCCCGCCACTAGTAATGTGGCTCTTTGCTAGCACCGACCAGAGTAATCAACAAAGCCCAGTCCCATAAAGGGCTAACGTGGTCGTACATGTAAGGTTGGGACGGTCGACACATCATAAATCTATTCCCATTTCCGAAACCATACTCACACAAATACCCGGTGCACCACTTCACCAAAAGTGGCCACCTAACTCATCATCACCTTTGGGCATTAGTGGCACCCGATGGGGTTTTCAAAAATCTTTGATTTAAACCAACATCATGCTCATGCTACTACTATTCTAGCTTTACTTGTCAACATGATATTAGCGTGACCCTCATAGGTGGTAGGATCAAGCTCAAAATGCATGTGCTCCGGAGGAGCCTTTGGTAACATCACTTCAATGATTTACAGGTACTTATGATCATATGCAATGGAAATATTTTCTACACTAGTATGCATCATGACATATGCTCAGACATGGTCAAAGGGCTGCTTGCCTTTGCTAACATAAGTCCTCGGGGTCGACGAGGTCTTCCGATCCAACTCTGAGTATTCCATCTACCCATCAACTATCGTCGAGAACAACCACGGTAAGCCACACAACAGGCAGAAATAAAAGTGCTACATAAATAGAAGTTATATTTTCTTGGATGTCTCTGGTCATAAGAAAAATACCTGAAGCTTTCTAGAGGAGAGTTGGACCATCAGGGATTTTTGAATGGATGAAAGGGGGAATAGGTGATCCATATAGAAGCCTACAGAAAATATTATGATAAAAATGAGTTTAGGCACTCATTTAATCGAGCATAATTTTAGAAATATTTAGGAAGTTGTTTCACTGGATTTGGAGTTGGCATGAATATTCTAGGGATTTTCTAATATGGAATAAATACCAAAAGGGAGCTATTTATTTATTGCAGCAGAAATATGCCATAAAAACATGTTGGCTATGGCTCCAAAAATAGGGCATGATATTAGATGTCTCTGGAATTTAGAATCACTCCATTTGGAGTGGATTTGAATCCTCGAGGATTTTTGAAAGGGGAGCTAGAAGCATCCCAAATCTGTATTTAAATATAAATACAGTATAAAAGTTGTTTGGAAAAATGTGCAAAGCACATATTTGGATAGGCCTTGATTTTAGGGACCAGCAGAAATTTGAATCAACATTTTTGGAGTTAGAATGATTTTAATATGGATTTATGAAGTTTCTAAAGAAAAACAAAAGGACAAAGGGGCTGAACCATGGAGACTTAGAACGCGCTCAGGGCGTTAAATAGATGAATGGGCTGGCCCATTGGTTAGGCTGGCCAACATAGGAGGTCACAAAGGATGCGGTTTCCCATTGGGTGCCTCCGCCTTAGAGAAGCGTAGCCCAACCGGGGTGCGGCCACTCAAGCCGGTTGGGCCTGGCCCTCGCTCGTTGACTGGGGGGGGGGGGGCGGGCCCTTGCCAGGCCTTCTCATACCTCCTGCTTGGCCTGGGGCACGCACGGAGGCCCGACTGGTCGATGCAGGGGCCGACTCCGACAGCTTCTAGCCCCTCTCTGATGGCGTGCCGGCCACCAGGGGCTCGGGGCAGGGCTTCCCGTGCCCGAGAAGGAGCCAACCCCGTAAGGTGAGCCTCGGGTCGAGGTAGCTCACTACCATGACGGAGGCCGACGGCGGCCTCGGCGGGGCGTGACGGCTCGGCCAGCGGAGGGAAAATGGGGCACGGGGAGGATGCGGAGGGGCTGCAGGTCCCCCGGGGCACCACTACGTTGCCAGAGGAGGGCTGGCAAGCCCCGGTTGCACGGAGGTAGATGCGGCTCTACAGCGGCCATGGGAGGAAGGAGGAAGCTAGGGAGGAGAGGGGAGCTCAAGGGGAAGTTGTGCAGATGCTCTGAGGGAGAGGGAAGCAAGAGAGGCTCGGGGGAGAGAGGGTATAAGAGGGGAGAGGAAGAGAGATCTCGGGAGCTCTCTGGAGCTCTCTGTGCATGGATGCCACGCACCCCATAGGGATCTTGGAAGCTAGCTGGTGTCGGGAAGTGGCTTGACTGGTCAAGGGGAAGGGATGTGACATACTGAGCCAATTTGATTCGGCTAGAAACGGTCGGGAGGAATGAAACAACGTGCAGAGCACCGTTTCTGCACTCCAGGGAGGTGGTCAACACCACACTTGGTGTCCTGGGCCACCCCTTGGCCAGGCCAGGGTGTCAAACATGCAAGGCATGAGTGCCACAATGCACTAGTGGAGTTTGGAGAGATAAGGAGCTGGTTTGAACATTGATTAAATTTGCAGCAGGAAACTAGGGACTGGCAAAAGTGGTTTTCAGAGGGGCACTCTTGGGGTGAAACCATGTCTAGCAGTATGTGGTATGGAAGGACTACACCACTGCAAGGTTTCAGCCCAAGCAAGGGAGGGTAGCTAGTACTTGGTGTACAAAGCTACATTTCAGTCAAAAATCTAGTTGTAGATGTGTTGCTCATTTTCTCCACATGAGCATGACATATCTTGGTTTGAAATGAAGCATTGACATACTAGGGAGGCTCTGGAGAGAATTGGGGGTCTTATATTAAGGAGAGGTGGGGCATGAGGGGTAAAGATGTTGATCCTAGGGTAAAAATGAGGAATAGCTACAAGGGGTCTCTCTCCAATAATTGACCAGTGGCCATGGGAATGTTACTGGAGGTAAAATGTAACTATATGAAGCTGTGGTAGAAAGTTGAGCTCAAGGGTTAAAGTGGAAGGGGTCAAAGTAGCCACTTTAGTCAGTGCACACAATGTGTTTGATGAGTGGTAGGGCAACCAGATGGACTTAAATGGATATGAAACTTAACATGATCAAATTATAGATGAAAATAGGCTTGGACACCAAATTTGGGATTTGGTGGACAAGGTTTCCAATGTCGAATTGGAAAACCCATGAAATGGGCAGAAATGGCCTTCTTCTTACAAAGATATTCAAATCAATTCCCACAAATCCAATATTTGGTGTGGGGCATTATTTGAGCATTAAAGAATGCCCAAAATGTTTGAGGTCAATTGGAGAAACTTTATAATGTAAAGTTTGCCAAAGTCAGAAATCAACAGAGTGTGTTTTAAGGGGCTTGGGACAAGTTGTTCTATTATCCTTGATGCACCACTTGTTGTGGATGCATTATTGGAGTATCGGAACATGTCTATCAAATTTGAGCATATTTGGAGATACTTGACAAGGTAGAGTTGCTCAAATTTGGATCTGGACAAATAGGGTTTTAGAACTATTAGGGGAAGCAATTCATCTTGGAATGAGATGAAACATGGCAAGGTCATCAAACATATCATATGTGACATGTTGGAATTTTACATAATTTATTGAGAATATTTCTTATAGAAATATTTTAAAAGGTTGAAATAGGCAGATAGGGTTTTGAAGGGGTTTGCCCAATATTTTGAACATGACCATGTGTTGAAACACATATATATGGAATATATATATCCACTGAGTTTCCCTAAATTTTCTCAAATATATTGAAAGCAATAAGAATAGCTTTCCTTCATAAAAGACCATTTCTGGCCCCATAGGAAGGCATTTAAATAAAATAGTAAAATAACCTTTAAAATAATAATACTGTGGTTTTTGAAAGTCATTTTGACAATGGTTTTTAAATAAAGTAATTGGTGCAAAACTAATTCCCTAATTTGCGGACTTGCAGTACAAATCCCATCTCAGGGGTTTTGAAAGTTTAATTCAAAGAAATCCTTTTTGGTGAAAATATTATTTGGTGAAAATAGTTTTTCCAAAATACATGGCATGATCGTTCGGCAGGAGTTTGGGGCTAGGGAGGTGAGTCTCGAGAGTAACAGGAATTAATGGGAATGAGACACAAGCATATAAGCAAGCAAGCAAACAACAGTCACTTCAAGAATCACAAGTATTCACAAAAAATTTAATTGGTCCTAATTTTTGAAATAAGTTAATTAGTCAGGAAAGCTAAACAAAAGGTGTTACGCTGTCCCCACGAGGAAATCTCACACGGTGTAATGGAGTCCATGTAGCTTGCTACGGGTCATTTAAACACGCTATTGACCGACACCACTATTGCTTGGTTATGTATGCTTGTCCCTGTACGGTTGTGCCATTTGAGTCTATAACTAGTTATGTCGACTCAGGTTCTTTGACATATGAATGCTAGCGACATAATCATATACGTGAGCCAAAAGGCGCAAACAGTCCAGCCAAGGTAACGTGGCAGCCGTTGTGTACCATGCGTGAGGCCGCAAAGCTATATGATATGTTACATGATAGATGTGTATGCCTTAGGATCGGGATCCCGACAGATGTCACTACTCACTATAAGATTGGCATATGATCTTTTTCATTGTTTCCCTTTATTTTGATTGCAGCAAGAAAGTAAAGAAGCAAAACACAAACTAAACTTTATTATATATCTCTCACTTGATTACATAGATAGATAGATCACGAAACTAACACTCAAAAGAAAAAGATTGAACTAAACTTTTATCTGACTAGATTTTAGAATAGCTAAAGATCAAACAAAGATGGGTAAAGATAAACATGGGTGATGGTTATACGATACCGGGGCGCCTCCCCCAAGCTTGGCACAAGCCAAGGAGAGTGCCCATACCCGTGAACTCAAGTCTCCTTCTTTGGTGATGAAGATGAAGGTGGTGGTGGTGTAGATGATGAGGTCACGTCAAACTTGTCCTCCGGCTTCCATGACAATGGCTCGCCATCTATCAATCTTTACCTAATAATAAAGAGGCTATCGCTTCCGTCGGAAAACCCACTGAGGTGATTTTACAAAAGGCCCTTACTGTTTATGACATTAAACTCGTAGTATATATTAAATATTTTTTTAAATACTCATATCTTTTAAACCGTAACTCCAAATTTAGCATTTTATACATGGAATTTGATTAGAAAAATATGTAGAATTTAAATATGATATTATTTTATCTCTTAAACATTTAATAAAAATACTATCTAGGGTGCAATCTTAATAAATAAGTTTCGTCTTTCTTTCATACCGGTACTCATCCGGGTTGGGGATGAACACGTCAACAAAATCGAGATTAGAGATGAAACGGAAGGTCACTTGACTGATTCTTTGTACGTATTAAATTTACATGCAAGCCGTGTTAAAAAAGAAGACCCGTGAAATTTTGAACTGCATTTTTATAGGATAAGACCATCTTTATTTGTATCATAACTATAAATTCTCAAATTATAGACATTTTTTATAAATTAAGAGCGTGTGTCGTGTGGTATTTCCTTCTCCCGTTGCAACGCATGGGCCCTTCACATAGCAATAGATAGATATATGTTTCGGCAACACCCGAACACGATGGAAGAGTAAATAAAGTGGAGCAGTCCGTTTAAATTTAAAAAAGTGGAGAAGTCTGGTTGGCATACGTTCCTACGCAAGAGCTTGTCCTGGTACAATTTATTTTGTATTAGAACTAAAAGGGCAAGCAATGACTTCATGGCTCATGTGTGAAGGTTTGTCACGTTACATACTACTAGCAAAATGGGCCGTGCGTTACAAGGGGAAAAAAATACCACACGCTTTTAATCTTTTTATAATCATTTAGATTTATTAAAATAATACGCTAACTAACTAATGTAGTCAGTCTTATCCTATTTTGTCGAGAAATCAACCCGTCCATTGTTAATTCCACCGTGATGAGAAATTGAGCGGAACAAGCAAAGCAAAACAAAGAGGTTACGTGAATTGATCAATGGACTGTTATCTTATTTCACTCATGGGGTTTAGAATGTGGGATCAGATAACAAACTGAAGGTGATGTTCCATTCTCTGTCTCTACAACAATACAATCTTACATTCAATACATTCATTCATCAGCAAACAAATCCCCACAAAACAAAATTTCTTGCCGGTGCTTGGCACACGGTTGGATGCATGGGGAGGGGATCTCACCAGATGATGAGTTTTTGCCGGAGGAGGGGATAAGATGAGGGGAGGAAGGGTTAGACGCCTCTATCTGGCCATAAGGAGTCGCCGTTGCCGCGCCATAACCTCGGAGTTCCCCGTGTGAGCCATGGAGGCCCGCCTCCACCTGCAAGTACTTCGCTCCGCCGCGCCTTATCCGCGCGCCGCCGCCGTTCTGCATCGAGCAGACGCATCATCCCCAGTCACTGTAGCTGTCGGGTTGATTTGATCCAGAAGCTGTGCTCGAGCGCCGAAACGGGGGCAGTAAGCGGGTAGAGGTATGGCCGCGGAGGTGGGTGGGTTGAGATCGACAACAGTGGTGGTTCAGGTCGGCCGCGCGCGGCGAGTGGTGTGGCAGCGGCCTGGGCACAGGCCAGGGTGGACCAGGGTCGACGCGATGCGCTCGAGCGCTGCAACGGGGGCAGTGAGCGGGGAGAGGTACGACCGCGGAGGCGGGTGGATTGAGATCGGCAGCGGTGGCGGTTGAGGTCGGCCGCGGCGATGAGTGGTGTGGCGGCGGCCTGGGCACAGGCCAGGGTGGCCCAGGGTCGATAGGAGGAGGCGATGCGTACGGATATAATTTTTGTAGCGAATCGTTTTTTCCTTTTGCGTTGCAGATAAATGATGAAGCGCGAGTTGAATAACAAAAATTATAGGGGCTTTTTGATTAAAATGCCGCGATGGATTTTCCGACAAAAGCAATAGGCGCTTTATTATTAGGTATAGAATAAGCTGAGGTTTAATCGACACGAGTTGGCACGAATATTCATTCTTTTTTTTGCGAAGAAGTATGTTCATTCTCACGTCCTCCTATATGACAGGGACACAAGAAGCTACATATTTACGCACATGAGCTATATAACAAACGGAAAAATTTAGTCTAACTTCTTTTCTTTTTTATGCAAGAAAAATACAAAAACAGGGAAATAGTGTCATTTTCTGTTAGAATAAAATGTTAATGCAAGATCATATACGACACACCGAGACACAATATTTGTTAACGAGGTTCACCGATATGGCTACATCCCCGGGACATGACTACGAGCGCTCCTCCTCAAAATACCACAACACCGGCCGTCCGGACGCCGGCACAAGTCGTCGGCTTCTTCGCGTACCTATTGCTGTCCGATTGTCATGGGTTACAACGTGTGGTGCCCCTCGATATATAAGAGGCCTAGGATACAACGTGTCCGACTCCTACACGACTCGTACCTATCCACACCAATTACAACTCCAAGTCCACGTAACCCCTTGCGTACATAATATTCGACACAAATATAACAAACTCCACCTTGGCGAATATTCTCCACCACCTAGAAGTCGTCCATGCATCGAGCCTCCATGTACTCCGGACTTGAGTTGTCTTCTTTGTAGCTTACTTAGAGCTACCCAACGGGTCTAACCTGCCGCCTCCCTCAGACTCCACTGCTACTCCTGCAGCCCCACTCTTCATGACTCCACCTGCAATAGTGCTACCTTGCAACTTGTAAAGATGCAAAGCCGTCCTCTCTCCTATCATCACGGTCATCCCATCTTCTATGATTTCCATGGTCTTCTTATCCCGATCACAACGAAATTCCATACCACGATCATGAAGAACACCAAGCGAAATTAGATTCCTCCTTAGCTCTGGCACATACCTGACTCCCCGAAGCATCCGCTCAACTCCGTCAAACATCTTGATTTTGATGTCACATATTCCAGCAACACGATAACCAGTATTACCGCCCACATAGGCGAAACCAAACTCACCAGACTTGTACGAAGAGAACCACTCCCTATTGGGCGTCGCATGAAAAGAGCAAGCTGAATCCAACATCCACGCTTCAGTTTTAGTTGACCGTCTATCTGATACTACGAGAGCATCACTACTGCTGTCTGAGTCACCACCATTAGTAGACAGGTTAGCACTAGCCTCACCCTTCAGTTCTGGGCATTCCCTCTTTATATGTCCCCATTCCTTGCACTTGTAGCACTGCACCTTTTTCTTCGTTTTCTTTTCCGCCTCTTGTCCCTTCCTGAGCTGATAACCTTTAACTGCCAACCCCAAACCTTGAGTACTATCCCTTTCAGCAACATTCTTTTGCTTCCTCAACTCATGTCCAAGCAATGCTGCCGTGATTTCCTCATTATTGACGGTTGTCTTTCCATGTGTCAACGTAATGACCAAATGCTCATAGGACGGTGGCAACGAAACAAGAAGAAGTATTGCCTTATCCTCGTCCTCAATCTTCACATCCAGCCACGCTAGATCCGTGACCAACTGATTAAAGGCGTTCACATGCTCCACAAGATCCGACCCCTCCTGCATCTTCAGCCCATAGAATTTCTACTTCAAATACAGCTTATTCGTCGCTGACTTGGACATATAACGACTTGCCAACTTGTCCCAAATTCCCTTAGGAGAATCTTCATCCATGACATGATACACGACCTGGTCTACAAGGCACAACCGTATGTTGGCGGCTGCCCGCACTTGCATATC
The DNA here is from genome assembly GCF_904849725.1 of Hordeum vulgare subsp. vulgare. Classification (NCBI taxonomy): domain Eukaryota; kingdom Viridiplantae; phylum Streptophyta; class Magnoliopsida; order Poales; family Poaceae; genus Hordeum; species Hordeum vulgare. The sequence goes on along the minus strand of NC_058519.1, from coordinate 116,921,253 downwards.
CTCCCACGTATCGTCGTTAACCTTGGCCGGCTTCGTCTCCTGCAAACCCTTCAAGATTCTCTGTTGCGCCAGAAGATCCTTGACTCTTGTCTGCCATAGACCAAAGTTACCCGTGCCATCGAATTTCTCCACCTCAAATCTGGTGAACCCCAGCGCCATGCCGACCCGCGATCTAACCGACATGTTGCCGCCGGTCTGACCGCCCTTGCTTGCCTCTGCGACTTCCTCACGAAAAAGATCTCCGATCCAAAATTCTTCGTCTGAAGCCACGCTGCAATACGCGATCTACAAAGAAATCTGACACGCACCGACCCTTGTCCGCCCTTTAAAAAATCAGTGTGAAGCTTCGCCAACGCGCAAATGAATCTGCTCTCCGTCAAAACCAATTGCTCCACCTTTTTTCTGAACTGCAGATTATTTTCTGGTGTGCTTTTGCTGCTCCGTATCCAGTCCTTTTATTACCGCTGGATCACAAAGGCATTTTCCTCTCGTAAGCGGAAAGCCAATCCAAGTCCGTCACGATATGTCAGCCTTGCCAAACCAAGTCTCTCACGGACTCATGGATGCACACGTCCTTTCTTTTATTTTTTAAACATATCCAACGATAGGTTTGCCCCTAATCCAACATGCACACGCATGCACTAGCTCGCTGCATGCACACGCATGCACTAGCTCCCGGTGTCAGCTGGCTGCGTACATGTTTAATCCATTGGACTCCTGCGCCAGTACGATTTCCTTCCTTGTGCTGCACCTGTCCAATGAAACCTGCTGCCTTTGCGTCGCGCTGCTGCCAAGACCGGTTGCCACACGCCTCTAATGAGGCCCAGCGGCCGTCTCGCGTATACCAGCAACTGAATCCTGACTTTCCTTCTCTCGATTTCGCTCGCCTTCGAAAAATAGCCGATGTATCCGACGACAGCTTCCGTCTGTGATCTTGGGTTTTCGCCAGCGATCTGTAACAGCCCTGTTTCACGTACTCGCCGCACGTCAACCTGCCGCAACAGTCGTCACCTCACGCAACATCCGTGCACAAACCGTGTCGTACCCTGACCACCCGCGTTGCCGACACAATCCGTCCGCAGTGCCGCGCCGCCGCCTTTGTACAACACCGAGCGCATCATCTTGATGCTCTCACACTCCGATCTATCTGGTCGTCCCCCCGTCTGATCGTGAGCCGAATCTGTCGCCTCCCTAACGTCTTCAACAACCACTACGCCGGTCCGATCGCCACATCTAGCCGATCCTTTCCGACCGCAGCCCATCGAACGGTCCAAGCCTCCTGCCCGAAGTGTCTGACACCACCGACCGCATCCGCGATCGCCGCCATGCTCCACCTTGCACCAATCGAACGTTTCCTAGCACCCGTCAAGCATGATTCTTATACCTCCAGATGATCTTCCGCATGGCCTTCTTGTAACCTTGCTCATTATACCACTTGTTAGAATAAAACGCTAATGCAAGATCATAGACGACACACCGAGGCACGATATTTATTAACGAGGTTCACCGATATGGCTACATCCCCGGGGCATGACTACGGGCGCTCCTCCCCCAGATACCGCAACACCGGCCGCCCAGGCGCCGACACAAGTCGCCGGCTTCCCCGTGTACCTATTGCTATCCGATCGTCATGGGTTACAACGTGTGGTGCCCCTCGATATATAAGAGGTCTAGGATACAACGTGTCCGACTCCTACACAACTCGTACCTATCCACACCAATTACAACTCTAAGTCCACGTAACCCCTTACGTACATAATATTCGACACAAATATAACATTTATTGCAAAAAAAAACCAAGGAAAAATAAAGTCATTTTTTGCAAAAAAGGGGCAATTGCCGAATGCAATTCTGATTGGACAATAAATTAGAGAGTTATACGGGCCAGCCAAGAAAACCAGCTCATATTAGATACGGGACCAACGCACCACCAACCGTACACATGACACCTCAAGAAAGAGTAAATACAAACCATTGTGTGTGTGTATACGGTAGAATTTTTGTTTCCGAGTTACTAACCAACACGCCCACATGTCAAAGAGTTCAGGAATGCAAGATTTAGCACGTTCTTATGGAGTATAGAGTGTCGCAAAGCAACATAGAAGCCTCATTATATCAGCAGAAATTAAATAGTACGTACATGGAAATGGCCATATATGATGTAGTCAAGACACTGAGACAACGGTCAGAAGATCCATAAGCAATGTGTTATGAGTACATGTTAGTGTAGTATCCAAAATAGGTATGATGATGTTTTGGAGCAAAAACAGTCATGTGAATATGTAATACGTTTGAGTTAAATTCTTAGTGCAAAGTGCCGGCTTGAACACTTATATTTAGAGAACACGATGCTAAAAGAAATACTACTGGTGACAACAAAAATGACAAAAGGAGGAAATCAATAGAATGAAAAGGGAGAATATTATAAATGCATTAACTCTTCAATTGTGACACGCAAAAGTCCGGCGATCTCCCTAGAGGATGTACTCAGGTAACATATCGCCTATATATTTATTAAGAAATAATTCAACAATTTAAAATGAATTAAATCAAATATCAATTGTTGGTGTGGCAACTAACTGACACGAAAATAAATATCAAAAGAAGTACTATTTAATAAATTTAGCCATGCAAATGCAGATGCCATATACGAAATTATCCCCACAAAAAATAAAAAATCAATTTAACTTTCCAAGAAAGTCTATATCACGTCTGCACTTAGTTGAGATTGGAAAAAGAATTCAATAAAAGTAAAAGAAATTTGTCTTGTTCTCATCGGATCTATATATGCATGTACAAATTGATTACCTTTGGAATAGAATTATATGGAATGTATCTATTAGAATTGTACCTAGAAAATTATGTGAATGTGAAAACTACCGAAATTCACGCTGAAATCTCTATGAAATCAAGCAATCATATTAAGAGCAATAATAAAACATGGAATATAATATAAGAACTTAAAAGATAATGCTTCCAACTGAATCCCAAAAACGCTTCGATCAATCTAATTAACATTTTCCATGGAATATAATTTTGATACACTTCATCAACATTTTGATGTATGTGAAAGCACATGCAGAGATGGATATAATTGAATAACAATTAGCATCAAAGCACAAATTATTGACAAAAAAACTAACCATGAAAGTAATTAATAAATAATGAATTGACTAAGAAGAATGTGTGTTGTCGAATTCCTAACACTAGCTAAGATTGGCATGTAAAAGTGTTAGGTAAATACTTACCATACTAATGTTTATAATAATATAACATAATATTCATAGGGATAATATTGAGTCATTATTTGATCAAGAGACCCAAAAAATATCTTATGTAGCATGTATCTTAATATGTTGAATCTAGCCGCGCAAATGCACGGGTCATACTGCTAGTTATAAGAAGAGGCATGAGTCCCGAGAGTCCTGCAATTGGCAGCTGAACTCATACCTTTAAACCTTGCTTCATACTCAAAGATTTGGTTTTGAAGATCGAAGACTTGGCCTTGCAGAAAATTGATTTGAACGTTGAGGGTGAAGAGGATATCCTCCAAGGGCCTGCCATCCACCTTTAGATCACGGGTGAATTCCGTGATCATGGTCTCGTTGACACCGAGTCCACGCTCCATCATACCTTGGCACCTGAAGACCTCCTGCTCCACCACCTCGAGCCTAGCTTCCACGGTTCCCATCTTCTTTGGCCCTTGAACATCCCGGATGTGAAGCACCCCATCACGCATCTCAATGGTTTGAGGGTGCTTCATCACCTCCGACAAGTAGGGTTGATGACCTTCTCGAAAAACTTGTCCTTGGAGGAGCTTGATGAGTCTATGATAATCTAGATCTATCAAAAAACAGCACGAAAACAGAACAGAGGATTACTCCGTGGTACTCGGGTCAAATCATCGGGAGATATATATAGAGAATTTTTATGCAAGGAAATACGTATTCCACAAGATAACGGAGCCAGGAAGGTACCCGAGGGGCCCACTAGACATCAGGCTGCGACAGGGGACCTGACGCACCCTGGTGTCTGGGTTACGTTCCCGTGTGTTTCTTAGTTTCCTAAATTTTCTAAAATTCCAAAAGTGCCAGAAAATATTTTTACGGATTTTTCTAAGCCCGTTTACTTACTGTATCACATACCTCTTCCTTTTAAGTGTTCTGGAGTGTTCTGGAAGGTCTCCCTAATGTGCTCCTCCAGTGTCATGGTTTGGATAATATTGTTAGGTAACGTTGTGATAATTCAAAAAAAATCCTACATGCCAAGATCAAACTAGGAGAAACTAGCAACAAGAGAAGAAGAGCATCTTCATACCGTTGAAGATCGCAAAGCGGAAGCGTTACTATGAATGCAGTCGATGGAGTCGCACTCGTGGCAATCCGATCCAATCACCGAACGTTCCGTGTCTCCGCGTTCAACACACCTACAACCCGGGAACATCTCCTCCTTCTTGATCCAGCAAGGGTGAAGGACAAGTTAAGGGAGAGCTCCGGCAGCACAACGGCGTGGTGGCGATGGAGCTTGTGGTTCCTAGCAGGGCTTCGCCAAGCACCGCGGAGGAGGAGATGTGGAGAGGTAGGGCTACGCCAAGGGGTGGCGATCAAGGTGTGTGCAACCCTTCCAAAACCTTCTCTATTTATAGGAGGGAGGGAGAGGGGGCTGGCCACCCTAGGGTTCCCCTAGGAGGGGCGGCGGCAGCCCTAGGAGGAGGGGGCTGCACACAGGAGGGTTTAGCCCTAGGCGCCTTGGGCCCTCCTCTCTTGGCTCGCACAAGCCCACCAGGGGCTGGTTCCCTTCCACTTTCGGACCATGCAGCCCTCCAGGACAGGTGGACCCCCGGTACCCTTTCGGTGGTCCTGATACAATGCCGATAAACCCCGAAACCTTTTCGGTGACCAAAACTGGACTTCCCATGTATAAATCTTTACCTCCAGACCATTCCGAAACTCCTCGTGACGTCCGGGATCTCATCCGGGACTCCGAACAACCTTCGATAACCACACATACAATTCTCGTTACAACTCTAGCGTCACTGAACCTTAAGTGTGTAGACCCTACGGGTTCGGGAATCATGTAGACATGACCAAGACATCTCTCCGACCAATAACCAACAGCGGTATGTGGATACCCATGTTGGTTCCCACATGTTCCACGATGATCTCATTGGATGAACCACGATGTTCACGATTCACTCAATCCCGTATGCAATTCCCTTTGTCTACCGGTATGATACTTGCCCGAGATTCGACCGTCGGTATCCCTATACCTTGTTCAATCTCGTTATCGGCAAGTCTCTTTACTCGTTATGTAACACATGATCGCATGGCTAACACCTTAGTCACACTGACCTCATTATGATGATGCATTACCGAGTGGGCCCAGAGATACCTCGCCGTCACACGGAGCGATAAATCCCGGTCTCGATTCGTGCCAGCCCAACAAACACTTTCGGAGATACCTGTAGTGCACCTTTATAATCACCCAGTTACGTTGTGACGCTTGATACAGCCAAAGCACTCCTACGGTATCTGGGAGATGCACAATCTCATGGTCTAAGGAAATGATACTTGACATTATAAAAGCTCTAGCAGAGTAACTACACGATCTTGTGCTATGCTTTAGGATTGGGTCTTGTCCATCACACCATTCTCCTAATGATGTGATCCCGTTATCAATAATATCTAATGTCCATGGCGAGGAAACCATAACCATCTATTGATCAATGAGCTAGCCAACCAGAGGCTCACTAGGGACATGTTTTGGTCTATGTATTCACACATGTATTACGGTTTCCAGTTAATACAATTATAGCATGAACAATAGACAATTATCATGAACAAGGAAATATAATAATAACCATTTTATTATTGCCTCTAGGGCGTATTTCCATCAGTGTCCCACTTGCACTAGAGTCAATAATCTAGTTACATTGTGATGAATGAACACCCATAGAGTTCTGGTGCTAATAATGTTTCACTCGTGGAAGAGGTTTAGTTAACAGATCTGCGCATTCAGATCTGTATGTACTTTACAAATATCTATATCTCCATCCTGGATGTATCCACGAATGGAGTTGAAGTGGCGCTTGATGTGCTTGGTCTTCTTGTGAAACCCGGGCTCCTTGGCAATGGCAACAGCTCCAGTGTTGTCACAGAAGAGAGTCATCGAGCCCGACGCACCGGGAATCACTCCTAGGTCGGTGATGAACTACTTCATCCAGACTCCTTCCTGTGCTTCTTTTGAAGCATCTATGTACTCCGCCTCACATGTAGATGTCGCCACGACGCTTTGCTTGCAACTACACCAGCTGACTGCCCACCATTCAAAATATATATGTATCTGGTTTGTGACTTGTAGTCATCCGGATCTATGTCGAAGGTAGCATCGACATAACCCTTTACAACGAGCTCTTCGGCACTTCCATAAACGAGAAACATATCTTTAGTCCTTTTCAGGTACTTAAGGATATTCTTGACCGCTGTCCAGTGATCCACTCCTGGATCACATTGGTACCTCCCTACCAAACTTATGGCAAGGTTCACATCAGGTCTGGTACACAACATAGCATACATAATATAGCCTATGGCTGAAGCATAGGGGACGGTGCTCATCTTTTCTCTATCTTCTGCGGTGGTCGGGCATTGAGCTGTGCTCAATCACACACCTTGCAATACAGGCAAGAACCCTTTCTTGGACTTATCCATATTGAACTTCTTCAATATCTTGTCAAGGTATGTGTTTTTTGAAAGACCAATGAGGCATCTCGATCTATCTCTATAGATCTTGATGCCTAATATGTAAGCAGCTTCTCGAAGGTCCTTCATTGAAAAACACTTATTCAAATAGGCCTTTATGCTTTCCAAAAGTTCTATATCATTTCCCATCAACAATATGTCATCTACATATAATATGAGAAATACTACAGATCTCCCACTCACTTTCTTGTAAATACAGGCTTCTCCATAAGTTTGTACAAGCCCAAACGCTTTGATCACCTCATCAAAGAGAATGTTCCAACTCCGAGATGCTTTCACCAGCCCATAGATGGAGTGCTGGAGCTTGCATGCCTTATTAGCATTTTTCGGATCGACAAAACCTTCTGGTTGTATCATATACAATTCTTCCTTAAGAAAGCCGTTAAGGAATGCTGTTTTGACGTCCATTTGCCAGATCTCATAATCATAAAATGCGGCAACTACTAACATGATTCGGACGGACTTTAGCATCGCTACGGATGAGAAAGTCTCATCGTAGTGAACTCCTTGAACTTGTCGTTAACCCTTAGGGACAACTCGAGCCTTATAGATGGCCACATTACCATCCACATCAGTCTTCTTATTAAATATCCATTTGTTTTCTATGGCTCGCCGATCATCGGGCAAGTCCACTAAAGTCCATACTTTGTTCTCATACATGTATCCTATCTCGGATTTCATGGCTTCAAGCCATTTGTTGGAATGCGGGCCCGCCATCGCTTCTTCATAGTTTGAAGGTTCACTATTGTCCAACAACATGATTTCTAGGATAGGGTTGCCAGACCACTCTGGTGCGGAATGTGTCTTCATGGACCTACGAAGTTTAGTAGTAACTTGATCTAAAGTTTCATGATCATCATCATTAACTTCCTCCCTAGCCCAGACACCCTAGAAACATTTTCCTATGCCGCGCTACTCTCTGGTTCGAGAGGGGGGGGTACAATTACCTCATCAAGTTCTACTTTCATCCCACTCACTTCTTTCGAGAGAAACTCTTTCTCTAGAAAGGATTCATTCTTGGCAACAAAGATCTTGGCTTCGAATCTGAGATAGAAGGTATACCCAATAGTTTCCTTAGGGTATCCTATGAAGATGCACTTCTCCGATTTGGTTTCGAGCTTTTCAGGTTGAAGTTTCTTGACATAAGCATCGCATCCCAAACTTTAGGAAACGACGGCTTAGGTTTCTTCCCAAGTCATAACTCATATGGTGTCGTCTCAACAGATTTAGACGGAGCCCTATTTAAAGTGAATGCGGCAGTCTCGAATGCATACCCCCAAAATGATAGGGGTAGATCAGTAAGAGAGACATCATAGATCGCACCATATCCAATAGAGTGTGGTTACGACGTTTAGACACACCGTTACGCTGAGGTGTGCCCGGCGGCGTGAGTTGTGAAACAATTCCACATTTTCTTAAGTGCGTGCCAAACTCATGACTCAAATATTCTCCTCCACGATCAGATTGTAAGAACTTTATTTTCTTGTCACGTTGATTCTCTACCTCACTCTGAAATTACTTGAACCTTTCAAAGGTTTCAGACTTGTGTTTCATTAAGTAGACATACCCATATCTGCTTAAATCATCAGTGAGGGTGAGAACATAACGATAGCCACTTCGAGCCTGAACGCTCATTGGGCCGCATACATCGGTATGTATTATTTCCAACAAGTTGGTTGCTCACTCCATTTCTTTGGAGAATGGAGTCTTAGTCATATTGCCCATGAGGCACGGCTTGGATGTGTCGAATGATTCAAAATCAAGAGATTCTAAAAGTCCATCTGTATGAAGTTTCTTCATGCGTTTAACACCGATATGACCAAGGCGGCAGTGGCACAAGTATGTGGGACTATCATTATCAACCTTACATCTTTTTGTACTCACATTATGAATATGTGTAACATCACGTTCGAGATTCATTAACAATAAACCATTGACGAGCGGGGCATGACCATAAAACATATCTCTCATATAAATAGAACAACCATTATTCTGAGATTTAGATGAGTAGCCATCTCGCATCAAACGAGATCCCGATACAATGTCCATGGTCAAAGCTAGTACTAAATAACAATTGTTAAGGTTCACAACTAATCCCAAAGGTAGATGCAGAGGTAGCGTGCTGACGGCGATCACAACGACCTTGGAAACATTCCCGACGCGCATCATCACCTCGTCCTTCGCCAGTCTCCGCTTATTCCTCAGCTCCTGTTTTGAGTTAAAAATGTGAGCAACTGTGCCGGTATCAAATACCCAGGAGCTACTATGAGCGCTGGTAAGGTACACGTCAATAACATGTATATCATATATACTTTTGACGTTTCCGACCTTCTTATCCGCTAAGTACTTTGGGGCAGTTCCGCTTCCAGTGGTTGTTTCCCTTGAAATAATAGCACTCAGTCTCAGGCTTGGGTCCATTCTTTGGTTTCTTCCCGACAACTAGTTTACCGGGCGCGGCAACTGCTTTGCTGTCCTTCTTGAAGTTCTTATTACCCTTGCCTTTCTTGAAACTAGTGGTATTATTCACCATCAACACTCGATGTTCCTTCTTTATTTGCACCTCCGCTGATTTCAGCATTGAATACAACTCGGGAATGGTCTTCTCCATCCCTTGCATGTTGTACTTCATCACAAAGCTCTTATAGCTAGGTGGAAGCGACAGGAGGATTCTCTCAATAACCGAGTCATTCGGAAGGTTAACTCCCAGCTGAGACAAGCGGTTGTGCAACCCAGACATTCTGAGTATGTGCTCGCTGACAGACCCATTCTCCTCCATCTTACAACTGAAGAACTTGTTTGTGAATTGATATCTCTCGACCCGAGCATGAGATTGAAAAACCAGTTTCACCTCTTGGAACATCTCATATGCTCCATGTTGCTCAAAACACTTTTGGAGCCCCGGTTCTAAACTGTAAAACATGCCACACTGAATCAGGGAGTAAACATCACTACGCGACTGCCAGATGTTCATAACGTCTTGAGCCATTGGGAAAACGGGTGCTTCACCTAGCGGTGCATCAAGGACATACATTTTCTTGTAAGCTATGAGGATGAGCCTCAAGTTATGGACCCAGTCCGCATAGTTGCTTCCATCGTCTTTCAGCTTGGTTTTTGATACGTCCATTTTGTATCATGCTTTTATATTGATATTTATCGCATTATGGGTTGTTATTACACATTATGGTACAATACTTATGCCTTTTCTCTCTTATTTTATAAGGTTTACATGAAGAGAGAGAATGTCGGCAGTTGGAATTCTGGGCTGGAAAAGGAGCAAGTTTGAGATACCTATTCTGCACAACTCCAAAAGCCGTGAAAATCAGCGATGAATTAGTTTGGAATATATAAAACATACTGGGCGGAAGAAATACTGGAGGGGAGCCACCAGGAGGTCACGAGCCTGCCAGGCGCGCCCTACCCCCCTGGCGCGCTTAGGGGGCTCATGGGCCCCCTGTTACCCCTCCGGCTCTCATATTCTGCTATAAGGAGGGTTTAGTCCCAGAAAAAATCAGGAGAGAGCTTTCGGGAAGAAACGCCGCCGCCACGAGGCGGAACTTGAGCAGAACCAATCTAGAGCTCCGGCAGGGCCGTCCTGCCGGGGAAACTTCCCTTCCGGAGGGGGAAATCGTCATCATCGTCATCACCAACATTTCTCTCATCGGAGGGGACTCATCTCCATCAACATCTGCATGAGCACCATCTCATCTCCAAACACTAGTTCATCTCTTGTACCCAATCTCCGTCTTGCGACTACGATTGGTACTTGTAAGGTTGCTAGTAGTGTTAATTACACCTTGTAGTTGATGCTAGTTTGTTTACTCGGTGGAAGATCATATGTTCAGATCCTTAATGCTATTCAATACCTCTCTGAACATGAACATAATTATGCTTTGTGAGTAGCTACGTTTGTTCCTGAGGACATGGGATAAGTCTTGCTATAAGTAGTCATGTGAATTTGGTATTCGTTCGATATTTTGATGCGTTGTATGTTGTCTTTCCTCTAGTGGTGTTATGTGAACGTCGACTACATGGCACTTCACCATTATTTGGGCCTAGAGGAAGGCATTGGGAAGTAATAAGTAGATGAGGGGTTGCTAGAGTGACAGAAGCTTAAACCCTAGTTTATGCGTTCCTTCGCAAGGGGCTAATTTGGATCCACCAGTTTAATTCTATGGTTAGACCTTGTCTTAATTCTTCTTTCGTAGTTGCAGATGCTTGCGAGAGGGGTTAATCATAAGTGGGATGTTTGTCCAAGTAAGGACAGCACCCCAGCACCGGTCCACCCACATATCAAACTATCAAATTACCGAACGCGAATTATATGAACATGATGAAAACTAGCTTGACAGAAATTCCCATGTGTCCTCGGGAGCACTTTACCTTATATAAGAGTTCGGCCAGGCTTGTCCCTTGCTACAAAAGGGATTGGGCCATCTTGCTACACCTTTGTTACTATTGTTACTTGCCACCCGTTACGAATTATCTTATCACACAACTATCTGTTACCGATAATTTCAGTGCCTGCATAGAATACCTTGCTGAAAACCACTTGTCATTTCCTTCTGCTCCTCTTGGGTTCGACACTCTTACTTATCGAAAGGACTACGATAGATCCCCTACACTTGTGGGTCATTGCTACCTCTTGAGCTTGCGTTGGTTTTTCCCTTGAATAGGAAAGGGTGATGTTGTATAGTAGCAGTAAGTATTTCCCTCAGTTTGAGAACCAAGGTATCAATCCAGTAGGAGTATCAAGGCAAGTCTCCGAAGTACATGCGCAAAAATAGCAAACTTGCACCCAACGCTACAAAGGGGTTGTCAATCCCTTCACGATTGATTGCAAGGTGAGATCTGAAGGTAGAAAGTGCAACAAAGTAAAAATGTGGAGCTAAAAATATGATGTGAAGTAGACCCGGGGGCCATAGTGTTCACTAGAGGCTTCTCTCATGATAGCAAACATTACGGTGGGTGAAAGAATTACTGTCGAGCAATTGATAGAACCGCGCAAAGTCATGACGATATCTAAGGCAATGATCATACATATAGGCATCACGTCCGAGACAAGTAGACCGATACTTTCTACATCTACTACTATTACTCCACACATCGACCGCTATCCAACATGCATCTAGTGTATTGAGTTCATAACAAACAGAGTAGCGCCTTAAGCAAGATGACATGATGTAGAGGGATAAATTCATGCAATAGATATAAACCCCATCTTTTTACGCTTGATGGCAACAACATGATGTGTGCCTCGCTACCCCTTCTGTTACTGGGTGAGGTCACCGCACAGTATGAACCCAAAACCAAGCACTTCTCCCATTGCAAGAATTATAGATCAATTTGGCCAAACGAAACCCACAACTTGAAGAGAATTACAAGGATATGAAATCATGCATATATGAGATCAGAGGAAACTCAAATAAGATTCATAGATAATCTGATCATAAATCCACAATTCATTGGATCTCGACAAACACACCGCAAAAGAATACTACATTGAATAGATCTCCATGAAGATCATGGAGAACTTTGTATTGAAGATCGAAGAGAGAGAAGAAGCCATCTAGCTACTAGCTATGGACCCGAAGGTCTATGGTGAACTACTCACGCATCATCGGAGAGGCAATGGTGTTGATGAAGAAGCCCTCCGTGTCCGAATCCCCCCTCCGACAGGGCACCAATACGTGCCCCAGATGGGATCTTGCGGAGACAGAAGCTTGTGGCGGCAGAAAAGTATTTTCGTGGCTCCCCTCTGTGGTTTCAGATTTTTCTGGGATTTATAGGCGGAAGAAGTAGGGCAAAGGAGCCACGGGGGGGCCCACAAGTCTGCTAGGCGCCCCCAGGCTGCGGCTAGGGGGCTTGTGGCCTCCCCTGGTGCCCTTTGCATTGGTTCTCAAGCTCCGTGTGTATCTTCTGTTCCAGAAAAAATCTCTTCGGAGGTTTTATTCCGTTTGGACTCTGTTTAATATTCTCCTCTGAAAAAGGTCAAAAACACGGAAAAAACAGGAAATGGCACTTGGCACTGAGTTAATAGATTAGTCCCAAAAAAGATATAAAAATGTATACAAAGCATCCAAAGTTGACAAGATAATAGCATGGAACCATCAAAAATTAAAGATACGTTGGAGACGTATCAGTCATCAAGACTCTTTTCTGGCGCCGTTGCGAGGGAGTGAAGCGCCTTTGGTGAGTGGAATTTGGTAAGGAAACATTTACATAGTGTGCTGAAATTTATTATCACTTGTCACTATGGAAACTAATCCTTTGAGGAGCTTGTTGGGGGTATCTTCACCTCGACCGGAAGCACAAAGAGTTTCTCCTCAACCTACAACACCTACTGAAAATATTTATTATGAAATTCCTTCAGGTATGCTAGAGATACTGTTGGCTAATCCTTTTACAAGAGATGGAACATGAAAGTGCGTTATATCGACTAGAGGGGGTGAATAGGAGATTTTTAGAATTTCATCACTGAGGAAATTCCTCACTGATGACTAACTTGCAGCGGAAACAACAAAGGATCAGGAGTGCAAACTATCACTACAATAGTTTTTCAGGGTGAAGAATATGAAACAGTTTGCACAATATGCAGGCACGGAGAAAACAGATGATGATTAACTTGGGTGAAGAATTTGGGGTTGAGGAATTTCAGAGAAAGTCTTCAGCAAATTCTTCAAACAGTTAGAGTGAAAAGCATCAACATACAATCTGAGGAATGTAAAGATTTGAAGAAATAGAACCCGTTTCACAGTGAAGACAGTGATTGATGACCCAGTTCCAACTGCTGTGACAGTTGTACATCTGGTTTGGAGCGCCTTGGTATTGAAACCAGAAGACAGACAGTCCCGGGACACACAGTCCCTACCGTATTCTCCTTGGGCTAAGAACACACAGTTCTCTCCCAACACTCATGGTAAGTCTTCAGGGAAGACTTCCAAACCCTCACAAACTTGGTCACCTGGCGATCCACAATTGACTACTGGATTGCTCTAGACCATGACGCCTACCCGTCTGGAGGATGGACACTCCTGAAACGTAAAAGGCTTCAGTACCACACAAGAACAACTTCTTCAGTGATGCTCAATCACTTGGTTTTTGACTTGTGGTTTGGTGTTTGGGGTATTTCCTCACTGATGAATTACTCTCGAAGACTCTGAGGAATTTGGGTTGCTCTTATGACAAGTGTCAGTTTCAAACGGAGCAGCCAACCAGCTAATGGTTGTGGGGGCGGCTATTTATAGCCTGGGAGCATCCAAACATGATTTGACATTAATGCCCTTAAATAATATGACCGTTGGTGTGGATAAGACCAATGATGTGGCGTGACATGCGGTAACGGTTGGGACCCTCAACTATGAGAGTCCTCATGTCTCTCATATTCCTCACTTGAGGCTTTTGGTAGGATTAGGCTTGGGTTGAGCATCATGAGGAAATTCATTCCGATGTGTTACTTTGACCCCCTTTAACAGTACGGTGTTCCTATGACTCAAAAGTGAAGAAAATAGAACAGACAGAATAAATCTTCATGCTTGAAAATCTTCAGCTTGTATTTCTTGAGGACACACCGAATTCCTCATCTTCAATTTCTTCATGAGGAATATCAATTTCATCGCAATCTCTTCGCAATTCAATTCTTCAGCTTCAGACCAATCTCTTCAGCCGAAGATATACATTTTTAGGGGTCGATATTCATTGAATATTTCAAACTCCTCAGCGACTTATTGATCTTGTGTGCACTCATGAACACATTAGATACTTAACCTATAAGTCTTCAAACCACCAAAATCACTAATGGGAACTAGATGCACTTACAATCTGCCCCTTTTTGGTGGTTGATGACAATTAGGTTAGGTCTTCAACGGGGATAAAAATATGAAGTGTAAATACTCATTTGAGGAATTTGAAATCAAGATTCAGAGAGACTCCCCCTGAAGATGTGCATATCTTGAGGATTTTGCTTTTCACAGCAAATGCACATTGATGATTTATATCATGGAGATCTCCCCCTGAGTCTTGTAAATCATGCATACATACGACATATAGTATGAAGAAATTGAGGATGCATGATGACAAATGGTATCTGACGAATTCCAGCATGCGTGCATTAATATTTTGAGGAATAAGCATGCGAAGAAAATGTTCAAAAGCGTCAGAGTAGCATCGGGCTTAAGTTACAACTCATTACATAAAACACTTCAGAAGAGCCAAGAGTTTGTAACTTAAATAAAGTTTATAAGCCCCCAAAATATATCCCGCATGAAGACTAACTCTCAGATTTCTCCTCCTTTGTCATCAAGTGACAAAAAGGGACAAACTGAGGACTAACGCCCCGTGAAGACTTTCACTTCTTGGCAGTTGAGGAAGACGCGTGAGGATTCTTGGGAGCAGACTTCCTCCTTGGACTAGTGGCAGTATCTTGTTGGTCTTCATCTGATTCAGCGGTGCGGAATGAATAAAACGAACTGTCCTCAAGGTCTAGGACTGGAATTGTCCTGAATTTCTTCTTTGGTGGCCACGACTAGTCCAAGTCCTGTGCAAACTCCAATTCTTCAAGTTCTGCTGGAGTCTTCAAATGAGGCACGGTGGCCCAGGTGCGATCAAAAACCTCATGAAGATAATGATGGTTAAGATTCACGGCATTATGTGTTCCATTGAGGGTTTTCACAATGGCGCCGAACTGGCGTTTGACCCACTTGTGATTCCGATCAACCTTTTTTTCAAGACTAAGAAGAAGCTCTCTGGTTTTCATCACCCTTGGAGCAACACGACTTGGTGGATGGGTTTCAGTGTCATCCCATGAGGAATATGCATCTGGCTCTCGGAACTGGCCATCAAGGGGCCGACTGCCTTCATCAATAACAGACTTGCCTTTTCCTTCAATAGGCACGAAAGTCTTCTTGTTGACCCTTAGGGGAGGCATATAACCTTGATGATTGTTGAAATCAGCGTGATAGTTGATGCCTGACCTGCGTCTGATAAATCTCATGATCCATGGAGCGTAAATCTTCAGGTCAAAAGGGGATATAGCATTTTCCGCCAGAGTCCTCAAGAAGAAATCATGGATGTTGATGGGAATGCAATGGATGATGTTGAAGAGCATATTCTTCATGATGCCTACGATGTCTTCTTCATCGTCATGACCCTTGATAGGAGCAAGAACACTTTAGAGGATTCTGTACACCGTCCTAGGTTCGTATTTCAGCTCATGGACCAGGAAGGTTGTTCTTGGTGGTTGCCCCTTGGCCAAAGGCTTCATGAGGACTTCCATCAGCTTGTTTGGCAGCTCCCGTTCATCATACAACTTTACTACCTACTCTGAAGGAATTGACACAGGAAGTTCTTGCAGCAGCTCATTTGCAGGAGCCTTGAAGTGTGTGTGCTGCATCATCCAATCTAGCACCCAAGTATTGATGTCTGTTGGATCTCCAGAGATGTGCAGAGTTGCATAGAATTGAAGAACAATGTCGTTGTTCCAATCGCAGATACCAGAGCACATCGGGAGCACTCGTGCTTCATGAAGAACGTTGTGGACTGGAGCAAAGCACGGAATTTCTTCAAGCTCAACATGAGGAATATGCCTGTGCTGGAAAATCTTGTTTCTTCCACACAACACAGATGCATAGTAGTTGAGTTGTGTCCTAGTTCAAAACTTCAGATGCCTGATGTGAGGCTTGTCATAGGGATTTTCTCCGATGAAGTACAAGCGTTCTTCAAAGAAGGATTCCTTTTGAAACTTTGGCCGCTTGGAGAACGGCTGACGCTGCATCGGCTGAAGGTTTTGCTTCTTCCCTTGAGGAGAGACAATCATCGCAGTTTCTGGATTGATGACGACAAGAGCATTCTCTAGATTTGGTGCATTTTCCTCAGTATGTTCCTCAGGATGAGGAATTTCATCTTCTTGTGCTTTAGGTTGAGGGGCTTGCTCTGATTGAGGAATGTCATCAACGGGAGCCTCTGGTTGAGGATTTTGCTCAGGAGGAGGAATTGCTTCATCCTGAGGCTCAGGTTGAGGATTTTTCTCATGAGGAGGAATTGCTTCATCCTGAGCCTCAGGTTGAGGATTTTGCTCAGATTTTGAATTTCGTCAGGCTGAGGGTTTTCGCTTTGTTTTTCCACAGCTTGAGGGGTTTGCTTGGTGGAGGAGCTAGATTCATCAGCTGGTTCAGCTGATCCTTGAGCAGTTTCTTCAGGAGGAATGAAGGTGTGAGGACTGTCATCAATCCAAATTTCCTCATCAGTGTGTTCCTCAGACGCAACATTCTTCATTTCCTCATCAGTCAAGTGCTCCTTGTCTTCGCTTTAGAAGGGAGCCATCTCATAAGATGGAGCAACGTTGAGAGGCACAGGATCCAGAGGTGCATTTTCATCAAGTGATTTGAGGCGCTTGACCTCAGTTGATTCTTCTGCTGAGGAAGCTTTTCTCTTCTTGGCTTCCTTTTCAGCAGCTCTGGTCTTCTTCACGTCTGATGCAGATGGAGTCATTTTCTTCACCTTTGAAGATTTTGGTGAAGGCGTTTCTTCAGCTGGAGGAAAGTCATCGGCTGGCTTAGAAGCACCAGCTGGAGCAGTTTCATCAGCTGTAGCAGAGTCATCAGCTGGAATTTCCTTGGTAATTTCCTCAATAGCCGGTTAATCATCACGGCTAACTTGAGGGATTTCCTCAGCATGAGGAGTTTCATCAGCTGGTTCGTCAATCTGAGGCTGCGGTGTTGTTGCTCGAGGGGCAGCCTTCTTGTTGCAATCATCAACTGCATCAGTAGAAAATTTGATGAAATTGTTCTTGAGACTTTGACGATCAGAGAGCTTAGTGTACTTGTCAGTCAAAGTCTTCAATTCTGCCTGAGTGGACACAAGTGCATCAGGTGTTAGGTTGAGGATATTCTGTCTGAGGAATTTCTCCTTTTTGAGCTTCGCAACCTTAGCTTGTTTGGCTTGCGTCTACTTCCACTTGGCCCCGTTGATGAATGTGGCCACCATGTGGCCGATTCCTGGGGGAAGCTTCAAATCATCAATAGGAGTGTTGGGCTCCTCATACCATATGTTGATGTAATCCAAGAGGACTTTTGGGTCCATGGCCAGAGGAATGGCGCTGCCTGAAGCTTGTGCTACCCTCTCCTGCTTGTTTCTGATGATCGCTTGCAGAGTCTCATCATCATATTCATCACTACCTTCTGATGTAGAAGGGACTTTGATGATTTTGCTAGGGCTTGGTCTGGTTCCTCTCCCAGCAGTCACCTTAGTCTTCATTGGAGTAGGTAAATACTTTGTCTCGGAGCTTGTTGCACACGGAACAGAGGAGCTGGAGACAGTAGGCAGTTGCTTCACAATCTGCTTCTGTTCAGGCTTTGAAGCCTTTGGTGGTGCTGAGGGTTTTGGTGCGGATGCTGGTGCAGCTTTCTGAGGCATTTTCTCCTGAGGCTTTGAAGCCTTTGGTTTCGGTGGCACAGACTTCATTTGAGGAATGGCCGTACCAGAAGTTTCAACTGCACAGGAGGTGGCGGCAGTTGCAGCAGCAGCAGATTCTTCACTGAATTTCCTCACATCGGCTTCTGCTTGCTTCTGAAGCTTTGACAAATGTTTTGACTTTTCTTCAGGATAGTCATCAATTGTCTTGAGGCTTGAGGGGTGTGCATCCTAATAATCCTCAAGAGGAGGCCGTTTGCCAAGAGGCTTCAGAGAGAATTTCTTCGGGTACTTGGGAGTGACAAATCTGTATTCTTTCCACTCCTTGGCCCACCGACGTTCTATCTTTTGAAGCCTTATCTTCCTTTTGGGCATAGTCTCTTGCTCATCAGGCGTGCAGTATTCCAAGTATAAATCCTCAGGGATATCAATGGCAGTGTTCTGCTTGAGCTTCTTGCCACCCTTTTGCTTCCTTTCATCTTCCATTTTCTTCAGCTGAGGCTTTTGCTGCGGAAATTGAACTCTTGAGGATTCTGATGAGACTTGTAGATTTTCTTCAAGAAACGCTGCAAATGAGTTAAGTTGATGAGAATCTAGAGATTCATCAGCTGACATATTTGTACCCGTGAACAGAGTATACTTGCGAGGAATTTTGGAGAGGTCATATGAGTTCTCAGATTTGATGAAATGAAATTTTTTGAAGTTGAGGAATTTGACCAATGGATGAGGAATTCGTCTCAGCACACTCTTCTTTGGTTCTAGAGTTGTACATATTCGAGAATTTGCACAATTGAGGAATCTCGTGAAGATTTTTAGATGCTTAGTGAAATTTATCAATAGTTGAGGAATAAGGAGTGTTAGAGGAAAATAGACTCATGGATACTTGAGGAAAAACAGATTTCACACATCTAAGGTAAAATAGTAGATCGAAAGAGCTATAAAAATAGGGTTTTTATTTACCCTATATAGCGCGCACGAAGAACAAAGAAGGAAGTAGCAGTAGATGCTCTTCGGTGCGAGTCCACTGCGCCCTAACTCGGCAACAGAGGACAGCTACGACGGGGGCAGACGAAGATGGTCTGGTTCCGGCGTGGTTTTTGCGACGGAGAGGTCGAGGCAGTGAAGCTTTTCCTCGCCGGCGTCGAGACTTCTAGCGGTGGCGCTAGGGCTTTTGAGTTTTGCTGTAGGAGGAGGGCGATATGACGAAGAAGATTTTACCGAAGGGAGATGGGGACATGTTTATAGCCAGGTGGTAACTGTTGGCGCAAAAGTATCGGACCAAATAGCCCCTGTCTCTACGTCTCCGCAAGACACGTGTAGCCCACAACATAAGTGGGGTTCAGTTACAGTGTAACAAATTTCTTTTTTGAAGATTTGAGGATTTTGTTACAAAATCATCAGCTGACAAGGATGCAGTGAGGATTCTGAACAAAGTTTCAAGTAGAACGCATATGAAGAATTGAATAGACTGGGTGAGAGTAGCATAGAGGGAAAGTAGGGTCCGATCACATTCACTTAGATGAAACATCAGATTGAAGAAATAGCTATAAGTGAATGTTGTTGAGCACTTTGAAATCACAGTATTTCTAGGTCAACGAAAATCATCAAGTGTTGTTGAAGATTTTGATTAACTTGAGGATTTTGGGATAAAGCGTCATGATGATTGATAACCCACAAGTATAGGGGATCGCAATAATTTTCGAGGGTTGAGTATTCAACCCAAATTTGTTGGTTAGCCAAAGGGGAAGCAAAAGAATATTCTCAAGTATTAGCAGCTGAGTTTGTCAGATTCAACCACACCTGAAAGATTAGTGTCTGCAAGCAAAGTATCAGTAGCAAAGTGGTATGATAGCAACGGTGCCAGAAACGATCTGTTGACGACAGACTATTCCTAACTGTTGTCTCAATGGCGCCAGTAGGTTGCACGTGGGCGAGTAACTATTCTTCCCCGACAACAATGTCAGAAAAGATCTTGCAACAAGTAACAGCGAAGTAGCAAGGAACAACAGTAGCAGCAGCAGCAGAGTAACAACAGTAGCAACAGTAGCAGCAAAGTTGCCCAATCGCTTTTGTAACAAGGGACAAGCCTAGACAAAGTAACGTATCAAGGACCAGTAGTAAAAGACTCGTAGGCAGTGGATCGGTGATGGATGTGTGTGATGGATGTGATTCATCATGTAACAGCTATAACACGGCGAGATAAGTAACTAGCTCCCGTTCGTCAATCTAATGTAGGCATGTATTCCGTATGTAGTCATACGTGCTTAGGGAAAAGAACTTGCATGACATCTATTGTCCATCCCTCCCGTGGCAGCGGGGTCCTAATGGAAACTACGGGATATTAAGGTTCTCCTTTTAATAAAGAACTGGACCAACGCATTAACACTTGGTGAATACATGAACTCCTCATACTATGGTCATCTCCGGGAGTGGTTCCGGCTATTGTCACTCCGGGGTTGCCGGGTCATAACACATAGTAGGTGACTACAACTTGCAAGATAGAATCAAAAACCCACATATATTGGCGACAACATAATAGGTTCAGATCTGAAATCATGGCACTCGGGCCCTAGTGACAAGCATTAAGCACAACCAAGTAGTAGCAACATCACGGCGCGGCCTAGGGGGGTGGCCGCGACCTGTGGGCTTGTGGTACACTGGCACGCCCCCTCCGGTGGATCTTTGCGCATGTATTTTTCTTTTATTCCAGAAAAAAATCTGCGTAAATTTTCAGGACATTCCGGGAACTTTTATTTCTGCACAAAAACAACACCATGGCAATTCTGCTGAAAGCAGCGTTAGTCCGGGTTAGTTCCATTCAAATCATGCAAATTAGAGTCCAAAACAAGGGCAAAAGAGTTTGGAAAAGTAGATACGACGGAGACGTATCAACTCCCCCAAGTTTAAAGCCTTGCTTGTCCTCAAGCAATTCAGTTGACAAACTGAATGAGACAAAAGAAAAACTTGGTGAACTCTGTTTGATCTTGTTGTAGCAACTATGTCTAACTCATAACAAGAATTTCAGCAAGATCACAAGCAAACCACATAAGCAAATAACATCTAGGTCTCACGGTAAACTCATATCAATGGCATAATCAACTAGCGAGCAAATAATAATAAGCCTCAAATGTCAACACTTCAATCAAAACAACATGAACCCGTACGAATAGATGGTATCTCGCTAGCTCTTTCTGAGACCACAAAACATAAATGCAGAGCACCTTCAAAGACCAAGGGATGACTAAACATTGTAATTCAAGGCAAAGAAGATCCAGTCACAGTCATACTCAACACAGTTAAAAGCAAAGCATAAAAATGACAGAGGTGCTCTCTAATTGGTGCTTCTATAAGAGGAGGATGACTCAACAGGAACATAAATAGACAGGCCCTTCGCAGAGGGAAGCATTGATTTGCAGAGGTGCTAGAGCTCAAGCTTTTAAAACAGAGATAATAATTTTGGGTGGCATGCTTTCATTGTCAACACAATGACTAAGAGTTCTCAACATCTTCCACGCTACACATGCTATAAGCAGTTCCCAAACAGAAGAGTAAAGTTTTGACTCCCCCAGCCACCAATCAATCACACTCCACGGCTAGCCGAATCCTCGGGTACCGTCCATACCAACATCAATCCTGGGGGAGTTTTGTTTGCAATTATCTTTTCGATTTGAGTATGGAACTAGGAATTCCAATTACGGGCCCCTTTCTCGTGAATGATAGTTAATAAACACATATCGAGGATAACACGCCTAGCATGGAAGATGCCGATAGCCCCCTGTCACCACATGAGCGGTTCGGGCATGCAAACCAGATTATTTCTTAAAGATTTAGAGAGTGGCACATGCAAATTTACTTGGAACGACAGGTAGATACCGCACATAGGTAGGTATGGTGGACTTATATGGAACAACTTTGGGTTTATGGAAGTGGATGCACAAGCAGTATTCCCGCTTAATACAAGTGAAGGCTAGCAAAAGACTAGGAAGCAACCAACTAGAGAGCGACAACAGTCATCAAAATGCATTGAGATTAACTAACATTAAGTGCAAGCATGCGTAGGACATAAATCACCATGAACATGAACATCATAGAGGCTATGTTGATTTTGTTTCAACTACATGCGTGAACATGCGCCAAGTCAAGCCACTTGAAACATTCAAAGGAGGATACCATCCTATCATACTACATCATAGTCATCTCAACATTCATGTGGGCAACCAAGACAAACCATTATAAGCTCCTAGCTAAGTAAGCATGGCATAAGCAACTATGATCTCTAAGTTGTCATTGCAAACATGTTTCTCTCACAACAAAGCTGAACTAGGCATGATGAGCTAGTCATATTTACAAAAACAAAATAGATCGAGTTCATACCAGCTTTTCCAGGCTCAGTCACTTCATCATATATCATCATTATTGCCTTTCACTTGCATGACAGAACGATGTGAACAATAATAAGAGTGCTTGTGCATTGGACTAAAGCTGGAATCTGCAGGCAAACACAAAGGAGAAGACAAAGTAATATGGATCTATGAAAGCTAAACACGTATGCATGCAAGAGCCACTAAACATTGTAACCATGGTCTTCTACCTTGACCCAAAGAAAAAGAAAACTATTTACACGGGAAAGCTCCCAACAAGCAAAAGAAGAAAATAAAATATTTTTTGTTTTTTCTCAAACTAGACAGACAAACGAAAAGAAAACGAGAAAAAGGAAATAAACTAGCATGGATGATACAGTGGTAAAGTGTGAACACCGGCTAACAAAGTGAAAGCATAAGCAAGGATGTAAAGTCGGTGAAAACACGTACTCCCCCAAGCTTAGGCTTTTCGCCTAAGTTAGTATACTCCCAAGGAGGGAAATAACCAACTCCGGTGTACTCCGGAGTGGACTGAGGATGCCACTGCTGTGTGAGCTCCTTTGGCTCCCACTGATAAACTGGCGTCTGGTACTCGACTAGCAGCTCAAGCACGGGCACCTGTGGTTGGGCCAAGCCCCAATATGCGTAGATGTCCGAGGGCATAATAATTTACCTGCCTGCATGAAGATTGAACAAAGAAGGAGCAGGCAAAGTAATACTCTCACGAGTACCCTGACTGAATACTAGGTTATAAATCATCCTTCTATTTATATCTCTATCAAGAAAGTCATGGCAAACCTTGCTATCGTAATCTAGATATCTCACGGGAAGAAGAATCTCTTCTTCCTCTTCCAATCTAATGGGTAACTCAAAGTGTCTGGCAAGATGAGTAGCATAGATACCTCCATAGACAACGCCTTTAGAACGGTTCATGTTCAACCGTTGAGCTACTATAGCGCCCAAGGTATAAGTTTTATCGTTATAAAGGGCTTCGCGCAAGACCGCAAGATCTGGGGAGCTAAGGGACCCAGCCTTCCCATGACCAATCAAATATTTTCCCACAAATAGTGAGAAGTACCGAAGCATAGGAAAATGAATGCTAGCAGCTCTAGCGCAAGACACTCCTCTCTCCTCTTCTACAACAATTGTATCGATGAAAGCTTCTAAGTCCCATGGACGAGGTTCATGAATATCCCCAACGTAAGGTAATTTGCAAACATTGCAAAAATCCTGGAGTGACATGCGCTGGGGGATATCATAAAGTTTAAACTCAACCATAGGAGGATTCTTCCTCGGATAGAAGTTAAGGTTTGTACGAAGATATTAGTGAGGAGGAGGTATTGCGGACACTTATCTTCAACGAAGGCGGTAAGGCCTGCGTTCTCCACCAAGTGATAAAAGTCATCATAAATTCCAGCGGCGCATAAGAACACGTCGCTTGGCCACTCGCACGCTCGAACTTCTGCGACTCGAGGGACCAAATACTTGGGCTTCTTCTCACTCCCATCATCCTTGGGGTCACGGCTTGACGAGCCTCTTAAGAACCTCCTCATCTTTTCCCTTTTCTATCTCTGAAATTTTCTGAAATTTTTTAGTGACTCTAAGGAAAAGTGAACAAGGCTCAACAAAACTAGTAGCAACTACTCCCACAAGTGCCTAGAGGCCATATTACGCATCAAAACTACTTGGGACCAGCTAAAATTAGCATGCAAGGCTCAAGAACAGGGTCACCAAGGCAGCAAAAATACGCGAAGTATAAGGCACTAGAGCAAAAACTAATTGGACCAATGGAGGAGTCACTTACCAAGGAGTAATTTCCCCAAAACAGTTCGGAGAATGGTGATTTGAGAAAAGAGATCGAAAATCCCAGCAAGAGGAGCAAGAACACGAGTTTGAGCTGCGAAATAATTTTTTCTAGAGGTAGGAGAACCACAAGAGAGCAAGAATGAGTGGAGGGGGTGCCTGTGGGCCCCAGAAGCCTGCGTGGCGTGGCCAGGGGGTGCTCGCGCCGTCAGGGCTTGTGGCCCACTGGTACAGCTCCCAGACAAGCTCTTTGTCCCGGTATTTTCAAAAAATCCAGAAAAAATCATACTTGATTTTCACGGCGTTCGGAGAACTTTTATTTTCGGGGTACTTTTCTACCGGACGCTAAAACAGAAAACAGAGAAAACTAAACTAAATCTATCATTTTTCTTCTAAGCAACCGAAGGTGAAAGCTTGGAACAAAGGTTTGTGACTCCTTGATTCATCCATCTCATGGCCATCGAAAGAAATCCGTCAATGGGGTTGATCAAGTCCCCTCGACAAAACTTTCTCGAATCACAAAAGAAGACGGAGAATTTTCGAATAGTCACTAGGTCACCTCAATGGGGATGTGAATTTCCCCAACAAGCAAATCATACTTTATCTTGACACGAGGAATAGGGCATTCAAAGCTCCTAATAAGAATCGATGAAGTTTTTTCGATAGCATTGATGCAATGTACTCGATACTGTTTCTTCGGAAAGTGCACCGTATGCTCATTACCGTTGACATGGAAAGTGACATTGCCTTTGTTGCAATCTATAACAACCCCTGCGGTGTTTAAAAAGGGTCTTCCGAGGATGACAGCCATGGCATCGTCCTCGGGAATATCCAAGATAACAAAGTCTGTTAAGATAGTGACGTTGGCAACTACAACAGGCACATCCTTGCAAATGCCAATAGGGAAAGTAGTTGATTTCTCGGCCATTTGCAGAGAGATTTCAGTGGGTGTCAACTTATCCAGTTCAAGTCTATGATAAAGAGAGAGAGGCATAAGACTAACACCGGCTCCAAGATCGCATAACGCAGTTCTAACGTAGTTGGCCTTAATGGAGCAAGGTATAGAGGGCACACTGGGATCACCTAGTTTCTTGGGAGTTCCACCCTTGAAGGTATAGTTAGCAAGCATGGTGGAAATCTCAACCGCGGGTATCCTTCTCTTATTAGTCACAATATCCTTCATGTACTTAGCATACGAAGACATTTTGAGCATATCCGTCAAACGCATTTGCAGAAAGACAGGTCTAATCATCTCAACGAAGCGCTCAAAATCCTCATCATCCTTTTTCTTGGATGGTTTGGGAGTAAAGGGCATAGGTTTCTGAAGCCATGGTTCCCTTTCTTTACCGTGCTTCCTAGCAGCGAAGTCATTCTTATCGTATCTTCTATTCTTAGGCAGTGGGTTATCAAGATCAACAGGTTCAATCTCCACATCCTTTTCATTGCTAGGTTGAGCATCAACATGAAAATCACTATTGATATTACCATTGCGCTCATGTTCATCACCAGATTGTGTTTCAGCATCAGAGACAGAGACATCGTTTGGAATCTCAGGTGTAGCAGCAACAGGGTTGCTAGCGTGCAGGTTCCTATCATCTTTCTTCTTCTTTCTAGGATGACTAGGTGCATGAGTGCTAACTCCTTGAGATTCTTGTTCAATTCTCTTAGGATGACCCTCAGGATACAAAGGTTCCTGAGTCATTCTACCGCCTCTAGTGATGACTCTGACGGAATTGTCATTCAACTCATTGAGCAAGTAATTCTGAACTTTAAGTACTTGTTCTACCTGAGTGGTAACCATAGAGGCATGTTTACTCAGAAGTTTAAGATCATTGACATTTCTGTCCACACAAGCACTTAAATGACTAAGCATACGAACATTCTGTTCCAATTGTCTGCTAACATAATCATTGAAACTCTGTTGTTTGACAACAAAGTTATCAAATTCATCCATGCATAAGGTAGCAGGTTTATCAAAAGGAATATCACTCTCATCAAACCTATCCATAGAATTTCCTTCTACTACCTGTATCGGCTTATCGAGACCATGGATCTCTTCGATAGGTGGTAGATTTTTGACATCTTCAGATTTAATGCCTTTCTCTCGCATAGATTTCTTGGCTTCTTGCATATCTTCAGGACTGAGGAATAGAATACCTCTTTTCTTTGGAGTTGGCTTAGTAGGTGGTTCGGGAATAGTCCAAAAATTCTCATTGCACAAGATATTATTCAATAGAATCTCAGCTTGTTCTACAGTTCGTTCCCTAAAAACACTACCGGCACAACTATCTAGGTGGTCTTTGGAAGCATCGGTAAGTCCATTATAGAAGATATCAAGTATTTCATTCTTCTCAAGAGGGTGATCAGGCAAAGCATTCAGTAGCTGGATAAGCCTCCCCCAAGCTTGTGGGAGACTCTCTTCTTCAGCTTGAGCAAAGTTGTATATTTCCTGTAAGGCAACTTGCTTCTTATGGGCAGGAAAATATTTTTCAGAGTAGTAGGCTACACACACAACCAGGAGCAAGAGAGGTGAACCAAGTCTTAGCATCATCCTTTAGTGAGAAAGGAAACAACTTGAGGATATAGTAGTGGCGGATCTTTTCCTCACTAGTGAATAGGGTGGCTATATCATGCAGTTTGGTAAGATGGGCTACAACCGTTTCAGACTCATAACCGTAAAAAGGATCAGATTCGACCAGACTGATTAACTTAGGGTCGACAGAGAATTCATAATCCTTATCGGTCACAAAGATAGGCGAAGTGGCAAACTTTGGGTCGTATTTCATCCTAGCGTTCGGATATTTTTCTTTCCACTTGCGCAGTAATTTCTCAACATCATAGCTATCCTTACACACAAGAAAGTCCTCAACTATCTCTCCCTCCATAACATAACGCGTATCAGGCATAATAGGCATAGGAGAGCTAGTTCTAGCAGGCAAAATAGCAGGTTCTACTTCAATAGTATTAGTAGTTTCATAAGTATCATCACATCTAGCAGCAATTCTAGCAAGTTGTGCATCAAGGAATGCACCAAGTGGAAAAGCAGTATCAAGCATAGCATCATCAGGCATAGTATCAAGCATAGCATCATCAGGCATAGTATCAAGCATAGCATCATCATAAGCATCATGGGCAGCAGAAGTAGCAGCATCAAGCACAGGCGACATATCAAGATTTCTAGCAGGAGGTGGTGTCGCAAACTTACTCATAACTGAAGGTGATTCAAGTGCGGAGCTAGATGGCAGTTCCTTACTTGTCCTCGTAGTGGAAGGCAAGATTTCAGTTCTTGGATCTTTCGGATTCTTCATAGTGATCAGCAGACGTAAATCCCAAGTGACTCAGAGAATATAGCTGTGCTTCCCCGACAACGGCGCCAGAAAAAGGCCTTCATAACCCACAAGTATAGGGGATCGCAACAGTTTTCGAGGGTAGAGTATTCAACCCTAATTTATTGGTTCGCCAAAGGGGAAGCGAAAGAATATTCTCAAGTATTAGCAGCTGAGTTTGTCAGATTCAACCACACCTGAAAGATTAGTGTCTGCAAGCAAAGTATCAGTAGCAAAGTGATATGATAGCAACGGTGCCAGAAATGATCTGTTGACGGCAGACTATTCCTAACTGTTGTATCAATGGCGCCAGTAGGTTGCATGTGGGAGAGTAACTATTCTTCCCCGACAACAGTGTCGGAAAAGATCTTGCAACCAGTAACAACGAAGTAGCAAGGAACATCAGTAGCAGCAGCAGAAAAGTAACAGCAGTAGCAACAATAGCAGCAAAGTGGCCCAATCCCTTTTCTAACAAGGGACAAGCCTAGACAAAGTAACATAGCAAGGACCAGTAGTAAAAGACTCGTAGGCAGTGGATCAGTGATGGATGAGTGTGACGGATGTGATTCATCATGTAACATCTATAACACGGAGAGATAAGTAACTAGCTCCCGTTCGTCAATCTAATGTAGGCATGTATTCCGTATGTAGTCATACGTGCTTAGGGAAAAGAACTTGCATGACATCTATTGTCCATCCCTCCCGTGGCAACGGGGTCCTAATGGAAACTCCGGGATATTAAGGTTCTCCTTTTAATAAAGAACCGGACCAAAGTATTAACACTTGGAGAATACATGAACTCCTCATACTATGGTCATCTCCGGGAGTGGTTCCGGCTATTGTCACTCCAGGGTTGTCGGGTAAAAACACATAGTAGGTGACTACAACTTGCAAGATAGGATCTAAAACACACATATATTGGCGACAACATAATAGGCTCAGATCTGAAATCATGGCACTCGGGCCCTAGTGACAAGCATTAAGCATATCCAAGTAGTAGCAACATCAATCTAGAACATAGTGGATGCTAGGGATCAATCTCCGTCAAAACTATCTCGATTACATGATAGATCTCATCCAACTCATCACCGTCCAGCAAGCCTGCAATTAGATTACTCACGAACGATGAAGAGCATCATGGAATTGTCGATGGAGGAAGGTTGATGATGATGATGGCGACAATTTCCCCTCTCCGGAGCCCAAAACGGACTCCAGATCTGCCCTCCGGATGAAGAACAAGAGGTGGCGGCGCCTCCGTATCGTAAAACACGATGAAACCTTCTCCCTCTGATTTTTTTTCGGGCGAGACAGAAGATATAGAGCTGAGTTTGGGGGCGGTGGTGCTATGTGGGCCCCACAAGCCCTCACGACGCGGCCTAGGGGGGTGGCCGCAACCTGTGAGCTTGTGGCCCACTGGCACGCCCCCACTAGTGGATTTTTGCGCAGGTATTTTTCTTTTATTCTAGAAAAAATCTCCGTCAATTTTGAGGACATTCCGAGAACTTTTATTTCTGCACAAAAACAACACCATGGCAATTGTGCTGAAAACAGCGTCAGTCCGGGTTAGTTCCATTCAAATCATGCAAATTAGAGTCCCAAACAAGGGAAAAAGAGTTCGGAAAAGTAGATACGACAAAGACGTATCAATGATGAATTTCAGTTTTGAAGAAAATCAACTTTTGAAGAAATTCAGCTTTGAAGAAATTCAACTTGAGGAATTTCAAGTTGGGTGGTGGCGTGACCCACCATATAAGAATGTTGATTTCAGATGCCGTGTACAAATGTCGTAGGGTCCTGATAATCAATTTTTTCGTTGATTTCCTCGCACTAAGAGTGATATTCTTCATTAGTTGAAGAAAATCGATTCTTCGTGTGTTGCACATCTAAGTCATCAATTTCGCATAAGTGTTAGGATGTGTGCATGTTTTTACAAAAACATTTGAAGATTCTAAGATATTTAGCTCACACCACAACTTGCAAAACCTTTTCTCATCCAAGGGCTTAGTAAAGATATCTGCCAGTTGATCGTCTGTCTTCACATGGTCGATGAGGATATCGCCCCGAAGAAAATGATGACGAATCTGGATGTGCTTGGTCTTTGAGTGTTGTAATGGGTTGTATGCAATCTTGGTTGCACTCCCATTGTCGCAGTAGAGAGGCACATTCTTCATGTTGATGCCGTAGTCCTTGAGGGTTTGCTTCATCCATAGCAATTGAGGACAACATGAACCAGCAGCAATGTACTCAGCTTCGGCAGTGGAGAGTGAAACACAGTTCTGCTTCTTTGAGGACCAGCAGACTAGTGATCTTCCGAGAAAATGACATGTGCCAGAGGTTGACTTGAGATCCACACGGTCACCACCATAGTGAGAATCAGATCCCACAAGATGAAGATTTGAGACCTTGGGGTACCATAATTCTAGTGTTGGTGTGTGAGCTAAGTATCGAAGAATATGCTTCACACCCTTATGGTGTGAGTCCTTTGGTTTTGCTTGAAAACGTGCACACATCCAAACACTAAACATTATGTCTGGCCTAGATGCACATAAATACAGTAAAGAGCCAATCATGGAGCGATATACCTGCTGATCGAATTCTTTACCATTTTCGTTAGTGCAGAGGTGGCCTTGGTAGGCATTGGAGTCTTGGCACCTTTGCATTCATGCATGTCGAATTTCCTCAGAACATCCTTGAGGTATTTGTCCTGTGAGATGAAGATTCCATTGCGTTGTTGACGAATTTGAAGACCTAAGAAGAATTTCACCTCCCCCATCATAGACATCTAATATTCTTCACTCATCATGTAAGCAAATTCATCACTATAGCGTTTGTCAGTACAGCCAAATATGATATCATCGACATATATCTGGCACACAAATAGTTCATTATCATAGGATTTAGTGAAAAGAGTTGGATCGAGTGAACCAGGTTTGAAGCCTTTCTTCATGAGGAATTCCTTCAATGTATCATACCATGCCCGAGGGGCTTGCTTGAGACCATAGAGCGCCTTTTTGAGTCTGAAGACTTTGTCTGGATTCTTTGGATCCTCAAAACCTGGGGGCTGAGCAACATATACTTCTTTCTCAATCTTACCATTGAGGAATGCACTTTTCACATCCATTTTATATAAGATGATGTTATGATGATTAGCATAAGCAAGTAGTATTCGAATAGCTTCAAGTCTAGCAACAGGTGCAAAAGTTTCATCGAAATCTATTCCTTCAACCTGTGTGTAGCCTTGGGCTACAAGTCGTGCCTTATTCCTCACCACTTGACCATCCTCATCTTGCTTGTTTCGGAAAATCCATTTGGTGCCGATGGTATTGTGCTTGCGAGGATCTGGTCCTTTGACGAGCTCCCATACGTCATTCAACTTGAATTGAAGAAGTTCGTCTTGCATGGCTTGGATCCACTCCGGTTCCATGAAAGCCTCGGGAACTTTTTAAGGTTCTGATATAGACACAAAGGAGAAATGCCCACAAAAGTTAACTAAGTGTGAAGCTTTTGAGCGAGTGAGAGGACCTGGCGCGTTGATGTCATTGAGGATTTTGTCAAGTTCCACTTCATTTGCAATCCTCGGATGAGCTGGTTGAGGATTTCGTCTGTGCTGAGGAATTGGTTCTGGAGCAATTTCCTCAGGATCATCTTCTTGATTTTCATCAGTGCTGGGAATGATTTCTTCATCAATTTCCTTAGTGGGAACAATGTCTTCAGTAGCTTTGAGCTTTATTGCTTCCTTAGGAGACAACTTATCTGGATCAGGAGGCAATTGCTCTCTTTGCGAGCCATTAGTTTCATCGAACCGCACATCTACAGTCTCAACAACCTTGTTGTGATAGTTGTTGAAGACTTTGTAGGTGTGCGAGTCCTTTCCATAACCGAGCATAAAACCCTCATGTGCCTTAGGTGCAAACTTTGAGCTATGGTGAGGATCTCTAATCCAACATTTTGCACCGAAGACTTTGAAATAACTTACATTGGGTTTCTTGTCTCTGAGGAGTTCATTTGAGGTTTTCTTGAGGAATTTGTGAAGATATACCCTATTGATGATATGGCATGCAGTGTTAATTGCTTTAGGCCAAAAGCGATGAGGAGTCTGATATTCTTCAAGCATGGTTCTTGCCATCTCAACCAGAGTCATGTTCTTCCTTTCAACGACACCATTCTGTTGAGGAGTATAAGGAGCATACAATTCGTGAGTAATACCAACTTCATCAAGATAATTATCAAGATAATCGTCAACTATGACAAAGCCATATAAAGATGCATCATTTGTTAGTGTGGGATAATGAGTAGGTCCAAATAGATCCATGTGAAGCAATTCAAATGGACGAGTAGAGGTCATGATGGTCTTCGAGGGGTGCTTGGATTTGGTCATTTTCCCAGACTCACAAGCACCGCAGAGGTGGTCCTTGAGGAATTTGACTGATTCGATGCCGATGACATGCTTCTTCTTCGCGAGCGTGTGCAAATTCCTCATGCCTGCATGACCAAGTCTTCGATGCCACAACCACCCTTGTGAGGTTTTTGCTAGTAGGCAAGTGGCTGGTTCAGGACTTGTAGAGAAATCAACAATGTACAAATCCCCACTTCTAACACCTTTGAAAACTTTGGATCTGTCAGATTTCATGATGACAACACATCTATATCTTCCAAAGATAACAATCATATCAAGATCACAAAGCATTGATATTGACATGAGGTTAAATCCAAGGGATTCAACAAGCATCACTTTGTCCATGTGCCTGTCCTTGGAAATAGCCACTTTGCCAAGTCCCAATACCTTGTTTTTACCTTTGTCAGCATATGTGATTTGCTTCAGGGATGATGGAGTTAGTGGCATATTCATCAGCAAGCTTTTGTCACCAGTCATGTGGTGTGTGCAGCCACTATCAAGAACCCACTCAGTACTCTTGGGTTTGTCATCCTGCAGATGAATTATAAGGACGTGTGAAATATTTCTATTTCGCCAATATTGGCTTGCGTCCCATCAAGCGTTTTCCTCAGGTCTCCAGCAAATTATTCAGATGATGATTTTCATCTGGAGACCTAACCTGCAGAAGTGATTAGTTCAATTACTTCACCACCCACATCTGAAGGGGTGGTAAAGCATTCATCATATTGTGAGCACCATATGAGAAAGGGGGCATTGAAGCTAATGCACTTCTTTTAACAGTAGGGGGGTTAAAGTACTCAAATGAATATGCAGAGAATTTATTTGAGGATTTATGAACATAATGATTTGAAGAATAACGCTCATATTCATATTCCTTGTAATTTCCCTGCATATTAAAGCATTAGCACGGGTACGAGCATAGTTTTGACCAGTTGAGGATTTTTGTCCTCTTGAAGACTTTGGTCCTCCTCAGGAATTTGATCTGGGGTTCAAATTCTTCATGGGTGGTGTCATGAGGACATTCGCCTGAAGTTTTTCAAGGCAACTTTTGGGAACCCAGATCTTCCTCAGGGGAGGTCCATTCCTGCAGTTAGTTCCAACATATCGAGCAAATACTTCACCAGATTGATTCTTGAACAGTTTACAATTGGAGTCAAATGACTCATCTAAGGAATAGGATAATTCACATGAAAATCCTATTAGATTGGATGGATCAAAAGGAGGCCCAGTAACAACAACCCATGAGGTTTTGGGATACTGCTCAGGTTTCCAATATGATCCATCAGCATTAAATTTCCTCTCAAAGGCAATTCCTTCTTTCCTCGGGTTCCTGTTCAAGATATGCTTTTTGAGGACATCACAAAGGAGTTGGTGTCCTTTGAGACTTTTGTATATGCCTGTCACATACAATTCCTTCAGCCCTTCATTTTCATCAGTGACATTTGTGGTTTCCTCAAGTGAGGAATATGACACTACAGGAGCAGTTGAAGAATTTGTAGCAAAAGAAGCATATGATGATTCTGGTGAAAAAATAGCACTTTCACATTCGATGCATTTAAGACATGGAGGAATGAATTCATCTTGAGCAGTACTGATCTGTTGAGCTAGTAATGAATCATTTTCAATACGAAGATCATCATGAGAAATCCTCACCTTCTCAAGATCAAGCTTCATTTGAAGAAATTCATAGGAAAGTTTCTCATGATCAGCGAGGAGTGTAACATGACGATCTTGAAGGTTATCAAATATGTACTGAAGACTTTTCATATCTTCAGTGAGGATTTGGGTAAGATCCATTTCATCATTCAACAGATCATCACTTCTATCTAGCAGTTTCTGAAGCTTTTCCACGGCAGTTTGTTGTTTAGTGGCAATGATAGCAAGTTTACTGTAACTGGGTTTATTATAATCATCAGGTTCACAGTCACTTGAATCAGAGGAGGAAGCATCATTCGGTACCTTTGAACCTTTTGCCATGAAGCAATAGGTTGGAGCGAAGTCATCAGCATAGTCATCAGTGTGGATGGTGTTATCATTTTCTTCAAGGTTGAAGATTGACTTGCTGATGAATGTGGTTGCAAGTGCAAGGCTAGCCTGTCCAGATTCTCAGTCTTCATCAGAACCCTCCTCTTCATCACATTCCTCGGATTCTGCCTCGGAATCCATTTCCTTGCCAATAAGTGCCCGAGCCTTTCTGAAACTAGTCTTCTTGTGCGATGAGGACTTCAAAGATGAGGATTTTGAAGATTTCTTCTTCTTCTTCGAGTCATCAGAACTTTCACCTTGTATTCCTTCTTCTTTGATTCCTTTCCCCAACGAGGACAATCAGCAATGTGGTGACCTGATTTCTTGCATTTGTGGCAGGTTCTTTTCTTGTAGTCCTGAGATGAAGATTCTGATTTCCTCATATCTCTTCTTGAAGATTTACCAAACTGGCCACATCGTGTAAACTTCTGGAATTTCCTCACGAGCATTGCAAGCTCCTGTCCAAATTATTCAGGATCACCAATGCTACCATCCGAGTCTTCTTCTTCAGATGAGGAAATTGATTTGGCCTTCAGTGCACGTGGTCTAGAATAGCTTGGTCCATATAGATCTCTCTTTTCTTCTTGTTGGAATTCATGAATATTGAGTTTTCCGAGTATATCAGCTGGATCAAGCATCTTGTAGTCTGGTCTTTCTTGAATCATCAGAACTAAAGTATGAAATGAAGAATCCAAAGATCTTAGCAGTTTCTTCACAACTTTGTAACCAGTAATGTCTCGAGCTCCGAGTGCTTGCAATTCATTTCATATGTCAGTGAGGCGATCAAAGGTATCTTGGCAGCTTTCATTGTCAAGCCTCTTGAAGCGATTGAAGAGATTGCGAAGAACATCAACACGAGAATCACGCTGGGTTGATATTCCTTCATTAACTTTGGACAGCCTTTCCCAGATAAGTTTTGCTGAGCCCAAAGCACTTACTCTGCCATACCGGCCCTTGCTCAGATGGCCATAGATGATATCCTTCGCTTGAGAATCAAGTTGCTTGAATTTCTTCACATCAGCGGCAGAGAAAGTAGCACTGACGATAGGGACGCCATGATCCACAATATACCAGAGATTGTTGTCAATAGCTTGTACATGCATCTGCATGTTGGTCTTCCAGAAGGTAAAATACTTTCCTTCTAAAGTAGGACATCCTGCAGTAACCTTGATCATGCCTGCAATCGACATAACTAAAACTCCAGGTGGTTAAACCAAAATCACACAGAACAAGGGAGTACCTTGCTCTGATACCAATTGAAAGTGCATTATATCGACTAGAGGGGGGTGAATAGGAGATTTTTAGAATTTCATCACTCAGGAAATTCCTTTTGAGGAAATTCTTCACTAATGACTAACTTGCAGCGGAAACAGCAAAGGATCAGGAGTGCAAAGTATCACTACAACAGTTTTTCAGGGTGAAGAATATGACAAACACTTTGCACACTATGCAGGCACGGAGAAAACAGATGAGGATTAACTTGGGTGAAGAATTTGGGATTGAGGAATTTCAAAGAAAATCTTCAGCAAATTCTTCAAACAGTCACAGTGAAAATCATCAACATACAATCTGAGGAATGTAAAGAGTTGAAGAAATAGAACCCGTTTCACACTGAAGACAATGATTAATGAACCAGTTCCAACTGCTATGACAGTTGTACATCTGGTTTGGAGCGGCTTGGTATTAAAACCAAAAGACACATAGTCCCGGGACACACAGTCCCTACCGTATTATCCTTGGCTAAGAACACACAGTCCTCTCCCAACACTCGTTGTAAGTCTTCAGGGCAGACTTCCAAGCCCTCACAAACTTGGTCACCTGGCGATCCACAATTGACTGTTGCATTGCTCTAGACCATGACGCCTAACCGTCTGGAGGATGCACAGTCCTCAAAGGTAAAAGGCTTCAGTCCCACACAGGAACAACTTCTTCAGTGATGCTCAATCACTTGGTTTTCGGTTTGTGGTTTGGTGTTTGGGGTATTTCCTCACTGATGAATTACTCTCGAAGACTCTGAGGAATTTGGGTTGCTCTTATGACAAGTGTTAGTTTCTAATGGAGCAGCCAACCAACTAATGGTTGTGGGGGGCAGCTATTTATAGCCTGGGAGCATCCCAACATGATTTGACATTAATGCCCTTAAATAATATGACCGTTGGTGTGGATAAGACCAATGATGTGGCGCGACTTGCGGTAACGGTCGGGACCATCAACTGTGAGAGTCCTAATGTCTCTCATATTCCTCACTTGAGGCTTTTGGTAGGATTAGGCTTGGGTTGAGCATCATGAGAAATTCATACCGACGTGTTACTTTGACCACCTTTAACAGTACGACGTTCCTATGACTCAAAAGTGAAGAAAATAAAACAGACATAATAAATCTTCATGTTTCAAAATCTTTAGCTTGTTTTTCTTCAGGACACACCGAATTCTTCATCTTCAATTTCTTCATGAGGAATATCAATTTCATCGCAATTTCTTTGCGATTCAATTCTTCAGCTTCAGACCAATTTCTTCCACCGGAGATATACATTTTTAGGGGTCGATATTCATTGAATATTTCAAACTCCTCAGCGACTTATTGATCATGTGTACACTCATGAACACATTAGGTACTTAACCTATAAGTCTTCAAACCACCAAAATCACTAAGGGGCACTAGATGCACTTACAGAACATCACATCCCGACTTGCATCTAATCTATGTAGATGAAGTTTGTGGTTTGTTTAAGCTTGTAGGTTTGCCCGAGGATGAGGTCAAGAAGAAGGTCTTTCCCTTATCTTTGAGGGATAAAGCATTGACATGGTGTAGGCTATGTGATGATACTGCATCATGGAACTACAACCGATTGAAATTGGAATTTCATCAAAAGTTTTATCCTATGCATTTGGTACATCGTGATCAGAATTATATCTATAATTTTTGGCCTCGTGATAGAGAAATTATCACTCAAGCTTGGGGGAGGCTTAAGTCAATATTATATTCATGCCCCAACCATGAGCTCTCGAGACAAATTATTATTCAGAACTTCTATGCTCGGTTTTCTCATAATAATTGATATGTCTCCATCGTATCTACTTTTCCAAACTCTTTTGCCCTTGTTTTGGACTCTAATTTGCATGATTTGAATGGAACTAACCCGGACTGACGCTATTTTCAGCATAATTGCCATGGTGTTGTTTTTGCGCAGAAATAAAAGTTCTTGAAATGACCTGGAAATTTACGAGGATTTTTGTGGAATATATAAAAAATACTGGCGCAAGAATCAACCGGAGGCATGGAGTGAGGATCCCACAAGCCCAGGAGGCGCCCCCTGGCCGCGCCTAGCAGGATTGTGGGGCCCTCAGGGCTCCGCCACCTCCAACTCCAGCTATATTTAGTCCCTTTCGTCCGAAAAAAATCAAGGAGAAGAATTCATCGCATTTTACGATACGGAGGCGCCGCCACCACCTGTTCTTCCTCTGGAAGGCAGATCTGGAGTCCGTTCTGGGCTCCGGAGAGGGGAGATCGTCGCCATCGTCATCACCAACCTTCCTTCATCGCCAATTCCATGATGCTCTTCACCGTTCGTGAGTAATCTCATCGTAGTCTTGTTGGACGGTGATGGGTTGGATGAGGTCTATCATGTAATCGAGTTAGTTTTGATGGGGATTGATCCCTAGTATCCACTATGTTCTGAGATTGATGTTGCTACTACTTTGCCATGCTTAATGCTTCTCACTAGGGCCCGAGTGCCATGATTTCAGATCTGAAACTATTATGTTCTCGTCAATATATGTGTGTTCTTGATCCTATCTTGCAAGCTATAGTCTTCTACTATGTGTTATGACCCGGCAACCCCGGAGTGAAAATAGCCGGAACCACTCCCAGAGATGACCATAGTACACTTGTAGAAAAAGGGCCTTTTGTCCCGGTTCATAAAGGCCTTCTGTCCCGGTTGTGGAACCGGGACAAAAAGGTCGTTACTAATGCCCTTTGCCTTTAGTCCCGGTTCTTACACGAACCGGGACAGGTGTGCCTCCACGTGGCCGATGTGGCTAGGCCAGGCAGGGGGGCCTTTAGTCCCGGTTGATGACACCAACCGGGACCAAAAGGCATCCACGCGTCAGCACTTGGCTGGAGCTGAGGTTTTTTTAAAGGGGCTGGTTTAGGGGTTAATTTAGGTTGTTATTAGCTAGCTAATAGAGAAAAGTGTCCTCTCTTATATATCTCCGTGCTTGGTCATCCGTCGTGCTTTGTCGAACATATTTACAAAATGTAGACACGAGTTAAGTGCACATATATGCATCTTTTTTACACTATATCATTTCATATCATTTTCGTCGAATGGCAATAGTATTCTAATCGATCATCTAACAACTCATCATTAACTTAATCATATAGCAAGTTATCATATGATACACATAAAATAAAACAGAGAAACATCATAATATATATAGTCATCATATGCATCATGCATCCTAATTAATCGATCATGTCAAGTAATAATATAAACTAGAATAACTTGTCTCTCATAAGACCTAGTCCTCGCTCTTAGATATAATGTCATAAAACAGAATAACACCTATGGCTCCATGATGAATCACAGAGATCCAACGGTCTCCAGCTTGTGGCTTGCGAACCTTCTTTATTTCTCTCCATGCTTCAATTTGGAGTCTTTTGATCTTGATTTGAAGTTAATCAAGTATGGAGCATAGAACTCAGCCCTCAGCGGGCTTCTAATTCTCATTTGACCTTCTGGGTCCATTAACAGAGGCACTACATCATGTGGCAGTTGATGTTGAAGAACATAATAATAACCTAGTTAGCAATGTAATCAACACCATTTATGCAATAGTGGAGCGTACTTAATAAGGAAACTCTTACCAAGACATTTTGGCAAATGTCATCTGGACTCAACCTATGCACTAGTGGCATGTAAAATGAATAATTTTGGCCAATTCCAAAATGATACGGGAAGGTATCCCTAGAAGCGAGAACACCAGCAACAAGGAAGTGGAGAAGATGGTCCTTCTCCTCCCAAGTTAGATGTGATCCATACGTGTAGTGTGTCGTGTCAATTAATTTTCGTAATTCAGTCGAAGCAACGAAATAAGCTGTAAATTATAATTTAAAAAATTTAGTATATAGATGAACACCAACTATTTCTAAATGTAAATGCAAATTACTTCACATGGAGGTAAAACAGGAAGCATATCATCGACAACCACCCAAATTTTGTAATAATTTAATGTTTCAAAAATACTTAGAAATTTAGTAATTGTCCACAAGATGTGGGCATTATATAAACCATTCAAAACGACCACATGTGCTACGATCATTCAAAGGACAATTTGGATTGTTGTGGTTGTTTGTACAACATGTAACATGATATAATTATAACTATGGCCCAATAACTAGGAACCTGCAACGTGTGGCCAAAGTTTTCATAGACGATGAACACCACATGACATGTAAATTGCGAGAGGAAAACAGGTTGACTACACCAACTATTTATAAATATAAATGCAAATTACTTGACAAATATGGTTGAGAAACTTACATGGAGGTAAAACAGGAAGCATATCATCGACAACCACCCAAATGTCGATGTTGTCTGGCATATTATCTTCAGGACGAAGATCGAAGGTGACTTCCATTCCCTTCTAAAATCCATATGCCCTGCAAAGATCTTCCCACTTTGGGCACCCAAATTCGGTTTGAAAAACTGAATTAAATATTTGGATAACAAATGTGTGACCATGTATAGTCCTCAGCTTAGCGCTCCTCGTCTCAATTCTCTCGTTGTCTTCGAAACCGAGCCTCTCCAACACATATCTTCTTGCATGGCAAGGGAGGTACGTATCGCCGTTCTCGTCAAGCTTCATGCTGAAGAACCTATCGTCTCGCAGGTGAGGCATGTCGCACATACCCCGAGAGTCACGGCAATATTCACACTCGCAATATCCATCGTCAGACATTCCCTATTTTAATGTGGTAAATGTGTGTAAACAACAATATAATCGTGATACACTATATATATCGAAAGAATTGAACATCTATATATAATAACTCTTCATGCTCGCATCATGCATCATCATATATAACAACAAGTGCTACTAATTAATCATCATCATACATAGTTAAATAAAGTGTGTCACGATTATATATAACAACAAGTCGACGTCGATGCGGGAACTACTTCTATATATAGTTAAATAAAGTAGTTTTATTAATTAAATCAACTAGTTCAACTACTAAGCACTTACTATAAATAAATAAAGTAGTACTTACTAGAAACAAACTACTTCTATATATAGTAAAATAAAGTAGTTTATTAAATCAACTAGCTAGTTCAGCTATATATGAAGCACTTACTATAAATAAAATAAAGTAGTACTTACTACAAATAAACTAGTTTAACTATAGTTCTATTATTTTTCTAACTAATTATATTAAACACTTTCTCTTCTTATTTTTTCCTTTTGACATATTCGATCTTTGCATATATATGAACATATACACATGCATATTCAACAATAATAATACCAAAAAAATCTTTTAACACAAAAAAAATCTTTTAACAGAATAACAATAATATACGGCGACGGTGTCGGGGACGGCGACGGCGAGGTGCGGCGCGGGGCGGGGCGGCGCGTCGACGGTCAACGGTGAGGTGCGGCGCGGTCCGGGGCGGCGACGGGCCGGGGCCGGCTGCGTCGCGGGGCACGGGGCGCGGGGCGGGGGGCGGCGACGGCGTCGGGGCGGCGACGGCATCGGGGCGGCGCGGGATGGCGCGGGGCAACGACGGCGACGACGAGCCGGAGACGGACGGGCAGCCTGGCGGCGTCGGGATCGAATGGAGAGAGGGGGAGAGATCAAAATTTCTACACTGTCGCTTATATAGCCCCACCTTTAGTCCCGGTTGGTGGCACCAACCGGGACCAAAGGTCTCTTTTCAGCAGCCCAAAGGGCGGGAAGCAGAGGCATTGGTACCGGTTGGTGGCACAAACCGGGACCAAAGGTCTCTTTTCAGCAGCCCAAAGGGCAGGAAGCAGAGGCATTGGTACCGGTTGGTGGCACAAACCGGTACCAATGCCTCCCTTTAGTCCCGGTTGGTGCCACCAACCGGGACCAAAGGCCTTGCGCGGTGCAGTGCTATGTTTAGTCCCACCTCGCTAGCCGAGAGGGGCTCGGAGTGGTTTATAAGCCCTGCCGAACCAACCACTTCGAGCTCCTCTCTACTGCAGGCTTACGGGCCTAAATTCACTCTCTGTGCTTGTGGGCCTATTGGGCCTACTGCGGGCCTGCATGCTGGCCCTAGTAATGGGTTTCTAGTCGTATGAAGGCCGTGGTGGCCTTGTAGGTGGCACTTTTTTTAATTGTTTTCCGGTTTTTTTCTTTCTTTTTTGTTTCTAATTACTTATTTATTTTCTATTACGATAATTCTTTTTGCTATTAAAGTTTGTAACAAAATTCGAATTACTTATTTATTTTCTTTTATGATATTATTTTTGCTTTTAATGTTTTGAACCAAATTCTAATTACTTATTTATTTTCTTATATGATAACTCTTTTTGCTATTAAATTTTGTAACAAAATTCTATATAATTTTAGTTTCAATAATATTAGAGGCAAAAACTGGATGCACTTCGTGTACAAAACGGACAATCTCTTTGGAAGTATCAGGGTTTCATACGGAAACTCGTCTCTTACAAAGGGATTTCATTTTTTTGAACTTATTTGAACTCCATACTTTTTTCTGTGTTCAAAATGCACCATTCAAAGCCACATCATCAAGTTTCAACCCTTTCTGACTTCATTTGTTTTTTTTCATGCATTTACTGATTATTTTGAGCTATAAGACCATGAAATTGAAAAGCATTTGAAATGAACTCTGAAAAGGTTCCAAGTTGGCATGGTATCATCATTTCACCCACATAGCATGTGCGAGAAAGTTGAGAGGGTTACGACAAAAACTAGATGCACTTCGTGTACAAAACGGAAAATCTCTTTGGAAGTATC
The DNA here is from genome assembly GCF_904849725.1 of Hordeum vulgare subsp. vulgare. Taxonomy (NCBI): domain Eukaryota; kingdom Viridiplantae; phylum Streptophyta; class Magnoliopsida; order Poales; family Poaceae; genus Hordeum; species Hordeum vulgare. The sequence goes on along the minus strand of NC_058519.1, from coordinate 116,879,173 downwards.
AGGGTTTCATACAGAAACTCGTGTGATAGAAAGGGATTTCATTTTTTTAACTTATTTGAACTCCATAATTTTTCTGTGTTCAAAATGCACCATTCAAAGCCACATCATCAATTTACAACCCATTCTGACTTCATTTGTTATTTTTCATGCATGTACTGATTATTTTGACCTATAAGACCATGAAATTGAACAACATTTGAAATGAACTCTGAAAAGGTTCCAAGTTGGCATGGTATCATCATTTCACCCACATAGCATGTGCGAGAAAGTTGAGAGGCTTACGGCAAAAACTAGATGCACTTCCTGTACAAAACGGACAATCTCTTTGGAAGTATCAGGGTTTCATACAGAAACTCGTCTGTTATAAAGGGATTTCATTTTTTTGAACTTATTTGAACTCCATAGTTTTTCTGTGTTCAAAATGCACCATTCGAAGCCACATCATCAATTTACAACCCTTTCTGACTTCATTTGTTATTTTTCATGCATTTATTGATTATTTTGAGCTATAAGACCATGAAATTGAAAAGCATTTGAAATGAACTCTGAAAAGGTTCCAAGTTGGCATGGTATCATCATTTCACCCACATAGCATGTGCGAGAAAGTTGAGAGGGTTACGGCAAAAACTAGATGCACTTCCTGTACAAAACGGACAATCTCTTTGGAAGTATGAGGGTTTCATACAGAAACTCGTCTGTTACAAAGGGATTTCATTTTTTTGAACATATCTGAACTCCATAGTTTTTCTGTGTTCAAAATGCACCATTCAAAGGCACCACATGAATTTACAACCCTTTCTGACTTCATTTGTTATTTTTCATGCATTTACTTATTATTTTGAGCTATAAGATAATGAAATTGAAAAGCATTTGATATGAACTTTGAAAAGGTTCCAAGTTGGCATGGTATCATCATTTCACCCACATAGCATGTGCGAGAAAGTTGAGAGGGTTACGGCAAAAACTGGATGCACTTCGTGTACAAAACGGACAATCTCTCTCGAAGTATCAGGGTTTCAAACGATAACTCATCCGTTACAAAGGGATTTCATTTTTTTGAACTTATTTAAACTCCATAATTTTTGTGTGTTCAAAATGCACCATTCAAAGGCACATAACAAATATCTATCACAAGGAGAAGAAGGAGAAGCGACCCCCACAACAAGAGACGACATTCTTCTTCTCTCATATATGGTGGACACTAGCTCACCTGATTTTTCAACCGTCGATGATGGTCGCTACTCCTAGTTCCCCTAGTGCATAACAAATATCTAGCACAAGGAGAAGAAAGAGAAACGACCCCCACAGCAACAGTCGACATTCTTCTTCTCTCATATATGGTGGACACTCTCTCACCTGATTTTTCGACCGTCGACGATGGTCGCTACTCCTTCTTCCCCTAGTGCATAACAAATATCTAGCACAAAGAGAAGAAGGAGAAGCGACCCCCACAACAACAGTCGGCATTCTTCTTCTCTCATGTATGGTGGACACTCCCTCACCTAATTTTTCGACCGTCGATGATGGTCGCTATTCCTTCTTTCCCTAATGCATAAAAAATATCTAGCACAAGGAGAAGAAGGAAAAGCGACCCCCACAAAAAAAGTGGTTCCGCGGCACGCCACGTGGTTCCGCTGCACGCCACGTGGGACTAATGGTCTTTCATTTTTAAATGACCGTTTTAATCAAAAACAGATCTGTTACAAAAGGGATTTCATTTTTGAACTTATTTGAACTGAAGACTTTTGTATATATATGTGGTCGAAATGCATGATACCATGAAGTTAGAAAGGGCTAAACCATTCAAAAGTAGGAAATGAAGTTAGAAAGGGCTAAACCATTCAAATTTGGAAACTATAATGGCACAAACAGAAACTAGACATATATAAATTGGTCCAAGCAGTACATGATACTAGTCCAAACAGTACATAATAATAGCTACCATAGATATATATATATATATACAGGTGTTCGACGTTGAGAACACTACTCGTCTGAATCGTCTGAATCAGAATGTCCACCTTCCTCGAGGTGACGCTGGCCATAGTTGACGACTCGAATCTTGCGGTACAACTCGTATGAAACGTATGCATCTTTTGCTGCATACTCAATGTTGATACGATCAAGTGGGGCCTTCTCCCAAAGTTTGTGCTAAGACTTTGGGAAATTGATCTTCATAGTACCATACTCCTCGTCGATCAAGGCAACTGTCATATGAGCCATCGAAGTCCTGACATGTCGAAGCCTGAATACCGTTTGGAGATCAATGAGGCAATCAGTTGGTATCTCAATACCGAAGCTGTACCTCATATTCAGCTTGTCGTTCGTTATGTCAACGTAGCAAAAGTGATGCAACTTCGAAGGAAGTCCATGAGTTCTGGACAATGCTTGTCACTACTGCAACAGAAACAAATTAAAATGGAACAAATGTTACATACTGCTACAATAAGGAAACATGTTTCACTACAACTAAAGAGAAAATTATCTTTAGGATTCAAATGGAACATATTGCTATCCTATGAAATTTTCATATCCTATGAATTGATCAAGAAACCGTAAATTAATTATGACATATATATATATATATTCTCCCACAGTTTTGCAAATATTCAATAAGCTAGACATATTGCATATTGCTATCCAATGGAACCTAGAGAGATCACGATAGCTATCCAATGGAACCTAGAGAGATCACTAGCTATATGCAATTTTCATGACTATGACATATCATATTGCTATCCAATGGAACCTAGAGAGATCACTAGCTATATGCAATTTTCATAACCTTGGATCAAAGAACGCCGCATAAAATTGCATCACTACAAATATGATTTCAATGGAACATATTGAGCCAATCAGATTTTTCAGATTGTGGAACACTATTCCAATCAGATTGTGTTCGCTTCAACTAATCAAAATTGTTTCACTACAACTATTTGAAGCGAACCAACTATGATTCCAATGGAACATATTAAACTCTAGATGATTCTAATAAGATATTTCAGATTATGGAACACTATTCCAACCAGATTGTGTTCCCCTTCAACTAATCAAAATTGTTTCACTACAACTATTTGAAGGGAACCAACTATGATTGAAACAAATAAACTTACAATGTTATTACCTTGGATCAAAGAAAGCCTCAAAACTTACCTCGCCCATTGGAAGATAAAGACATGGTGTTGAAACATAGTTGGATGATGGCAACACCGCGTTGATCGGCCATGTACTCCAGATCAAGCCCCAAGAACTTCTCATGATCCACTGCGGCGTCAAGCCATCGTTCCTTCAACAGTCTAAGAAAATGTGGCACCTCCCTGCTCTCGTTCGGGTACACGACATCGAGCTTGGTCTTGCCATGTGCGAGCACCTCTCCAAAGCGAGTTGGCATGGTGGAAGAAGAGAAGGGAAGAAGAGAGGGGAAGAACAGAGCGAGAGCGAGACAGGAAGAAGAACAGAGAAATGGCGACGCGACAGAGACTCTGCTTTGGTTGTGGTTTTGGGAAGCGGGATGCAAACCGGTTGGGCCTTTAGTCCCAGGTTGACCCACCAACCGGGACTAAAGAGGGATACCAACGGTTGCCACCACTACGGCAGGCCACGTGTCAGACCTTTAGTCCCAGGTTGAGCCACCAACCGAGACTAAAGGGGGATACGAACGGTTGCCACCACCGCGGAACACCATGTGTCAGTCGCTAGATCTTTAGTCCCGGTTTTTGGCGCGAACCGAGGCTAATGCATCGAACCGAACCGGGGCTATTGCCCCGCTAGGGCCTGGCAGCTCGAACCGGGACCAATGCCTGGTATTGGTCCCGGTTTTAGTTTGAACCAGGGCTAATATGGTTTTGGGCTTCGACCAAAAGACCCATTTTCTACTAGTGGTATGAGGAGTTCATGTATTCACTATGTGCTAATGTGTTGTTCTAGTTCTCTATTAAAAGGAGAACCTTAATATACCGTAGTTTCCATTAGGACCCCGCTGCCACGGGAGGGATGGACAATAGATGTCATACAAGTTATTTTCCCTAAGCACGTATGACTATATACGGAATACATGCCTACATTACTTTGACGAACTGGAGCTAGTTACATATCTCCTCATGTTATAACTGTTGCATGATGAATGTCATACGGCATAATTATCCATCACCGATCCAATGCCTACGAATATTTTCCTACTGGTCCTTGCTACGTTACTTTGCTGCTACTGATGTCACTGCTGCTATTGTTACCGCTACTATTGTCACTGCTGCTACTGTTACCGATGCTACTCTTGCTATCACACTACTTTGCTACTGATATTTTGCTGCAGATACCAAGTCTTTCAGGTGTGGTTGAATTGACAACTCAACAGCTAATACTCGAGAATACTCTACCCTCGAAAACTTTTGCGATCCCTATACTTGTGGGTTATCAAGACTATTTTCTGGCGCCATTGCCGGGGAGGCATAGCTATATTCTCTGAGTCACTTGGGATTTATGTCTGTTGATCACTATGAGGAATCTGAGAGATCCAAAAACTAAAGTCTTGCCCTCAACTACGAGGACAGGTAAGGAACTGCCATCTAGCTCTGCACTTGATTCACCTTCAGTTATGAGTAAGTTTGCGACACCACCTCCTGCTAGAAATTGTGATATGTAGCTTGTGCTTGATGATGCTACTTCTGCTATCCATGATGCTTGTGATGATGCTTTGCTTGATACTACTTTTCCACTAGGTGCATTCCTTGATGCACAAATTGCTAGAGTTGCTCCTCAATGTGATGATACTTCTGAAACTGCTGAGATTATTGAAGTAGAACCTACTATTTCACCTGTTAGAACTAGCTCTCCTAGATATGAATTGCCTGATATACCTGAGGGTTATGTTATGGAGGGAGAGATAGCTGAGGACTTTCTCGCTTGTAAGGATAGCTATGATCTTGAGAAATTACTGCGCAAGTGGAAAGAAAAATCTTTGAACGCTAGGATGAAATACGGCCCGAAGTTTGCTACTTCGCCTATCTTTGTGACCGATAAGGATTATGAATTCTGTGTCGACCCTGAGTTAATCACTCTGGTCGATTCTGGTCCTTTTCATGGTTATGAGTCTGAAATGGTTGTATCACATCTTACTAAGCTGCACGATATAGACACCCTATTCACAAGTGAGGAAAAGATCCGCCACTACTATATCCTTAAGTTGTTTCCTTTCTCGCTAAAGGATGATGCTAAGACTTGGTTCACTTCTCTTGCTCCTCGTTGTGTGCATAGCCCCCAGGATATGATCTACTACTTCTGTGAGACATATTTTCCTGCCCAGAAGAAACAAGCTTCCTTGCAGGAAATATATAACTTTGTGCAAGTTGAAGAAGAGGGTCTCCCACAAGCTTGGGGAGGCTCGTCCAGCTACTGAATGCTTTGCCTAATCAACCTCTTGAGAAAAATGAAATACTTGATATCTTCTATAATCGACTAACCGATGCTTCTAGGGACCACCTAGATAGTTGTGCTGGTTGTGTTTTCAGGGAACGAACTATGGAACAGGCTGAGATTCTATTGAATAATATCTTGTGCAATGAGAATGCTTGGACTATTCCCGAACCACCTCCGAAGCCAACTCCAAAGAAAAGAGGTATTCTATTCCTCAGTCCTGAAGATATGCAAGAAGCTAAGAAATCTATGAAACAGAAAGGCATTAAATCTGAAGATGTCAAAAATCTACTACCTATCGAAGAGATCCATGGTCTTGATAACCCGATACAGATAGTAGAAGTAAATTATCTTCGTAGATTCAATGAGAGTGATATTCCTTTTGATAAACCTGCTAGCTTATGCTTAGATGAATTTGATAACTTTGTTGTCAAACAAGAAAGTTTCAATGATTATGTTAGCAGACAATTGGAACACAATGCTCGTATGCTTAGTCATTTATGTACTTGCGTGGATAGAAGTGTCAATAATCTTAAGCTTTTGAGTAAACATGCCTCTATGGTTACTACTCAAGTAGAACAAGTACTTAAGGCTCAAAATGACTTTCTCAATGAGTTGAATGACAATTCTGTTAGAGTTGTCAATAGAGGTGGTAGAATGACCCATGAACCTTTGTATCCTGAGGGTCATCCTAAGATAATTGAACAAGATTCTCAAGGAGTTAGCACTGATGCACCTAGTCATCCTAGGAAGAAAAAGAAAGATGATAGGAACTTGCATGCTAGCAACCCCGTTGCTGTTACACCTGAGAATCCAAACGATATCTCTATTTCTGATGCCGAAACACAATCTGGTGATGAACATGAGCCTAATGATAATATCGATAATGATGTTCATGTTGATGCTCAACCTAGCAATGATAAGGATGTGGAGATTGAACTAGATGATCTTGATAACCCACAACCTAAGAATATGAGATACGATAAGAATGACATCACTACTAGGAAGCATGGTAAAGAAAGGGAACCATGGGTTCAGAAACCCATGCCCTTTCCTCCCAAACCATCCAAGAAGAAGGATGATGAGGATTTTGAGCGATTTGTTGAAATGATTAGACCTGTCTTTCTGCAAATGCGTTTGACAGATATGCTCAAAATGTCTCCTTATGCTAAGTACATGAAGTATATTGTGACTAATAAGAGGAGGATACCTAAGGTTGAGATTTTCACAATGCTCGCTAATTACACCTTAAAGGGTGGAACTCCTAAGAAACTAGGTGATCCCGAAGGGCCCACTATACCTTGCTCCATTAAAGGCAACTACGTTAGAACTATTTTATGCGACCTTGGAGGCGGTGTTAGTGTTATGCCTCTCTCTCTTTATCGTAGACTTGAATTGGATAAGTTAACACCCACTGAAATCTCCTTGCAAATGGGTGACAAATCAACTGCCTTCCCTATCGGCACTTGCGAGGATGTGCCTGTTGTAGTTGCTAACATTACTGACTTAACAGACTTTGTTATCCTGAATATTCCCGAGGATGATGCCATGGCGGTCATCCTTGGAAGACCCTTTTTAAACACTACAAGGGCTGTTATTGATTGCAACAAAGCCAATGTCACTTTCCATGTCAATGGTAATGAGCATACGGTGCACTTTCTGAAGAAACAATATCGAGTACATTGCATCAATGCTATTGAAAAGACTTCATCCATTCTTATTGGGAGCTTTGAATGCCCTATACCTACCGTTAAGATGAAGTTTGATTTGCTTGTTGGGGATATGCAGATCCCCATTGAGGTAACCTAGTGACTATTCGAAAATTCTCCGTTTTTATGCGATTCTAAAAAAAGGTTTGTCAAGGAGACTTGATCAACCTCATTGACGGAATTCTTTTGATGACCATGAGATGGATGAATCTGAGAGTCACAACCCTGTGTTCCAAACTTTTACTTTCGTTGTTAGAAGAAAATGATAGATTTAGCTTTAGTTTCTCCTATTTTCTGCTTTTTCCGTCCCGTAGAAAAGTGTCCCGAAAATAAAAGTTCTTCAAAGTGCCTGAAAATCAAGTATGATTTTTTCTGGAATTTTTGAAAAATTCTGAGACGGAGAGCTAGTCAGGGGGATGCACCAGTAGGCCACAAGCCCAGGAGGCACGGGCACCCCCCTGGTCACGCCTACCAGGCTTGTGGGCCCACGTGTCCCCCCTCCACTTATTCCAGCTCCCATCTCCTTCTCCTACCTCCAGAAAAATTCATTCTACAACTCAAACCCGTGTTCTTGTTGTTCTTGCTGCGATTTTCGATCTCCTTGTGCAAAGCCCCATTTACCAAACTGTTTTTGGGAAATTATTCCTTGGTATGTGACTCCTCCATAGGTCCAATTAGTTTTTGATCTAGTGCCTTATTCGTTGCATATTTTTGCTGCCTTGGTGACCCTATTCTTGAGCTTTGCATGCTAATTTTAGCTGGTCCCAAGTAGTTTTGATGCATGGTATGGCCTCTAAGCACTTGTAGGAGTAGTTGTTATGAGTTTCGTTGAGCCTTGTTCACTTTTCTTTGAGTCACTAAAAATTTCAGAAAAGGAAGATGTTCAGGAGATATTATCATGGTGGTTCCTCAAGCAAGAGGAGTCCCCGTCTCGCGATTCGGGAGCCCGATCCTTACCAACCGAGGAAAGCATAGGTACAACCATGTGAATGGCCTTCTGATGAATTCATGATTGATGCAGGCTTCAAAGATGAGTTTGATGCATTTGTTCACAATGTTGGGCTCGAAGAATTCATCTCCGATAAATGTGAACAATATACTACTCTCACTGCCTCTTTCGTTCGTAGATTTAAATTTTCAGCTGGTCGTGACACATCCATACTGTTTGATCTCTATGACAAACCGTACACCATGGATTTAGAGGATTTCAATAGAATTTGCAAGATACCTGACTGGGTAAGTCTCAATGATCCTCCTAAGTCTTCGGTTAGAGATTTTATCTCTAGTATAACTGTCGGAGAAACTAGAGATATTACGCAGGCTACCATGGGGAGCATTCACTTTCCTACCTTGCATTATTTTGCCCTCTTCATTGGTAGATGCATTAACGGCAAGATTGAGCATTGTCACCTCTGCGCACCTGACCTTAGTATTCTTAAGAGCGCAGTAACTGGTGATAGAAGTTTCAACTTGGGAGCTATAATCGCGAGGAGGCTAAATAATAATGCTAATGAAGGGGATTTCTTTGGTGGGATCTATGCCACTCGCATAGCAAATTTTCTTGGAGTACCCATCCGCGAAGGAGATCCCCCGCTCCATACAGCTTTCCTTGATCGCGCCTCTATGACATGTTATGAGTTCCTTGAGAGGGATAATGAATCCCTCCTATACCAGTTAATATTCAACCGACAACGTGTTTTCCATATTACCCTTCCTGCTCCTGCCTTCTTTGACTTTCAGGTACAATGGAGATATTATATAACCAGAGAAGAGGCAGAGGAGTATGAGAGGGAGACGAAGGCTGCTCACCTCCGTGAGGCGGCTATTCAGGCAGTGGCTGCTGCGCTCCCGTATAGCTCCCATTATGATTTTGGATATCGCCCGGACCAACCATGGGAGTAGACCAACTTAGGCCAAAAGCCTAAGCTTGGGGGAGTATGTGTTTCTCACTGACTTTATATTCTTGCTCACACTTTCACTTTGTTAGTCGGTGTTCACACTTTGCCACTGTATCATCCATGCTAGTTTATTTCTTTTTCTCGCTTTCTTCTCGTGTGTTTGTTTAGATTGAGAAAACCCAAAAATATTTCCCGTTCTTCTTTTGCTTGTTGGGAGCTTTCCCGTGTAAATAGTTTTTCTTTTTATTTGGGTCAAGGTATAAGACCATGGTTAAATGTCTAGTGGCTCTCGCATGCATATCTGTTTATCTGTCAAAGAGCCATATTACTTTGTCTTCTCCTTTGTGTTTGCTTGCAGATTCCAGCTTAGTCCAATGCACGAACACTCTTATTATTGTTCACATTGTTCGGTCGTGCAAGTGAAAGGGAATAATGACGATATATGATGAAGTGACTGAGCCTCGAAAAGCTGGTATGAACTCGATCTATTTTGTTTTTGTAAATATGACTAGCTCATCGTTCCTAATTCAGCTTTGTTGTGAGAGAAACATGTTTGCAATGACAACTTAGAGATCATAGTTTCTGATGCCATGCTTAATTAGCTAGGAGCTTATAATGGTTTGTCTTGGATGCCAACATGAGTTTTGAGATAATTATGATGTCGTATGATAGGATGGTATCCTCCTTTGAATGATTCAAATGGCTTGACTTGGCACATCTTTACGCATGTAGTTGAAACAAATCAACATAGCCTCTATGATATTCATGTTTATGGTGATTTATGTCCTACTCATGCTTGCAGTCAATGTTGGGTAATCTCAATGCATATTGATGTCTGTTTTCGCTCTCTAGTTGGTCGCTTCCTAGTCTTTTGCTAGCCTTCACTTGTACTAAGCGGGAATACTGCTTGTGCATCCACTTACATAAACCCAAAGTTGTTCCATATGAGTCCACCATACCTACCTATATGCGGTATCTACCTGTCGTTCCAAGTAAATTTGCATGTGCCACTCTCTAAACCTTAAAGAAATAATCTGTTTTGCATGCCCGAACCGCTCATGTGCTGACAAGGGGCGGTCAGTATCTTCCATGCTAGGCGTGTTATCCTCGATATGTGTTTATTTACTAACATTCACGAGAAAGGGGCCGGTAATTGGAATGCCCAATTCCATGCTCAAATCGAAAAGATAATTGCAAACAAAACTCCCCCTGGATTGTTGTTGGTATGGACGGCACCCGAGTATTCGGCTAGTCGTGGAATGTGATTGATCGGTGGTGGGGGAGTCAAAACTTTACTTTTCTGTTTGGGAACCGCCTATAGTATGTGTAGCATGGAAGATGGTGAAAACTCTTGGTCATCGCGTTGACAATGAAAGCATGCTACCCAAAATTATTTATCTCTGTCTTCAAAGCTTGAGCTCTGGCACCTCTACAAGTCAATGCTTCCCTCTGCGAAGGGCCTATCTATTTATGTTTCTATTGAGTCACCCTCTTCTTATAAAAGCACCAATTAGAGAGCACCTCCGTCATTTCTATGCTTTTCTTTTAATTGTTATTGAGTATGACTGTGACTGGATCTTCTTTGCCATGAATTACAATGTTCAGTCAGCCCTTGGTCTTTGAAGGTGCTCTACATTTATGTTTTGCGGTCTTAGAGAGAGCAAGCGAGATACCATGTGTTCATATTGCTTCATGATTGTTTTAATTGAAGTGTTGACGTTTGAAACTTATTATTATTGCTCGCTAGTTGATCATGCCATTGATATGAGTTTACCATGAGACCTAAATGTCATTGCTTATGTGGTTAGCTTAAGATCTTGCTAAAAATCTGAATATGAGTTAGACATAATTACAACAACAAGATCAAACAGAGTTCGTAAAAGTTTTCTTTTGTCTCTTTCAGTTTGTCAACTGAATTGCTTGAGGACAAGCAAGGCTTTAAGCTTGGGGGAGTTGATATGTCTCCATCGTATCTACTTTTCCAAACTCTTTTGCCCTTGTTTTGGACTCTAATTTGCATGATTTGAATAGAACTAACCCGGACTAACGTTGTTTTGAGCATAATTTCCATGGTGTTGGTTTTGCACAGAAATAGAAGTTCTCGGAATGACCTGGAAATTTACGAGGATTTTTTTTGGAATATATAAAAAATACTGGTGCAAGAATTAACCGGAGGTGTGGAGCGTTGATCCCACAAGCCCAGGATGCATGGGCCCCACCTAGCCGCACCTAGCAGGCTTGTGGGACCCTTAGGGATCCGCCGCCTCCAACTCCAGCTCTATTTAGTACCTTTCGTCCGAAAAAAATCAAGGAGAAGAGTTCATCGCGTTTTACGCTACGGAGGCGCCGCCACCACCTGTTCTTCCTCTGGAAGGCCGATCTGGAATCCGTTCTGGGCACCGGAGAGGGGAGATCGTCGCCATCGTCATTACCAACCTTCCTTCATCACCAATTCCATGATGCTCTTCACCGTTCGTGAGTAATCTCATTGTAGGCTTGCTAGACGGTGATGGGTTGAATGAGATCTATCATGTAATCAAGTTAGTTTTGATGGGGATTGATCCCTAGTATCCACTATGTTCTGAGATTGATGTTGCTACTACTTTGCCATGCTTAATGGTTGTCACTAGGGCCCGAGTGCCAGGATTTCAAATCTGAACCTATTATGTTCTCGTCAATATATGTGTGTTCTTGATCCTATCTTGCAAGTTGTAGTCACCTACTATGTGTTATGACCCGACAACCCCGGAGTGACAATAAACGGAACCACTCCTGGAGATGACCATAGTATGAGGAGTTCATGTATTCACTAAGTGCTAATGCGTTGTTCCGGTTCTCTATTAAAAGGAGAACCTTAATATCCCATAGTTTCCATTAGGATCCCGCTGCCACGGGAGGGATGGACAATAGATGTCATGCAAGTTCTTTTCCCTAAGCACGTATGACTATATACAGAATACATGCCTACTTTACATTGACGAACTGGAGCTAGTTACATTTCTCCCCATGTTATAACGGTTGCATGATGAATGTTATCCGGCATAATTATCCATCACCGATCCAATGCCTACGAGTCTTTTCCTACTGGTCCATGCTACGTTACTTTGCTGCTACTGCTATCAATGTTGCTACTGTTACCGCTACCGCTACTGATGCCACTTCTGCTACTGTTACCATTGCTACTGTTGCTACTGATACTTTGCTACAGATACTAAGTCTTTCAAGTGAGGTTGAATTGACAACTCAACCGCTAATACTCCAGAATATTATTTTTCTTCCCCTTGTGTTGAATCAACAAATTTGGGTTGAATACTCTACCCTCGAAAACTGTTGCGATCCCTTATACTTGTGGGTTATCAATAATCGCACCATGCTTGACACTTCTTGTACCGGTTCTTTTATGGAGAGAGATATTGACTTCAAATGGGATTTATTGGAAAGAATTAAACGCAACTCTAAATATTGGGAGTTTGATGAAGGTAAGGAGTCAGGTACGAATCTTAAGTTCAATTGCGTTAAATCCTTCGCTGAAACAAATACTTTTCATGATTTTAGCTCTAAACATGGACTTGACTCTGAGACAGTAGCTTCATTATGTGAATCATTTGCTGCTCATATTAATCTCCCTAAGGAGAAGTGGTTTAAATATCATCCTCCCATAGAAGTCAATGTAGTAAAACCCAATCCAGTTGAAGAGAAAGTTATTGCTTATAGTGATTCTATTGTTCCTAGTGCTTACATTGAGAAAACACCTTTCCCTGTTAGAATAAAGGATCATGATAAAGCTTCAACTGTGATACGTAAGGGCTACATTAGAACACCTACACCCCCTGAGCAAATTAATGTTGAACCTAGAATTGCTATAATTAAAGATCTCTTGGCCAATAATGTTGATGGGCATGTTATTCAATTCTATGAAGATGCTGCTAGAATTGCTAAACCTCATGCTAGAGAGAAACATAAACATGTTGTTGGCATGCCTGTTGTTTCTGTTAAGATAGGAGATCATTGTTATCATGGTTTATGTGACATGGGTCCTAATGTTAGTGCAATACCTCGATCTTTATATAATGAAATTAAAGATGAGATTGCACCTGTCGAGATGCAATCTATTGATGTTACTATTAAACTTGCTAATAGAGATACTATCTGCCCTGTGGGAATTGTTAGAGATGTTGAAGTCTTGTGTGGTAAAACTAAGTATCCTACTGATTTTCTCGTTCTTGCTACCACACAAGATAGCTTTTGTCCCATCATATTTGGTAGACCTTTCCTCAATACTGTTAATGCTCAGATTGATTGTGAGAAACAAACTGTTACTGTTGGCTTTGAAGGTGTGTCACATGAATTTAATTTTTCTAAGTTTGGTAGACAACCTCATGAAAAAGAAATGTCTAGTAAGGATGAAATTATTGCTCCTGCTTCTATTGTTGTGCCTCCTACTGATCCTTTGGAGCAATACCTACTTGAACATGAAAATGATATGCATATGGATGAAAGGAATGATATATATAGAGTTATCTTTGAACAACGTCCTATCCTTAAGAATAATTTGCCTGTTGAATTACTTGGAGATCCACCTCCACCAAAGGGTGATCATGTGTTTGAGCTTAAACAATTACCTGATACTCTTAAGCATGCTTATCTGGATGAAAAAGAGATATATCCTATTATTATTAGTACTAACCTTTCAGAGCATGAGGAAAAGAAATTATTGAAAACTTTGAGGAAGCACCGAGCTTCTATTGGATATACTCTTGATGATCTTAAGGGCATTAGTCCCACTCTGTGCCAGCATAAAATTAAAACTGATCCTGATTCCAAACCAGTTGCCGATCATCAACGAAGATTAAATCCATGATGAAAGAGGTGGTAAGAAAAGAAATACTAAAGCTCCTGGAAGGAGGTATTATCTATCTTGTTGCCCATAGTGATTGGGTAAGTCTGGTGCATTGTGTCCCTAAGAAGGGAGGTATTACCGTTGTCCCTAATGATAAAGATGAATTGATCCCACAAAGAATTGTTACTGGCTATAGGATGGTAATTGATATTAGGAAATTAAATAAAGCTACTAAGAAAGATCATTACCCTTTGCCTTTTAATGATCAAATGCTAGAAAGATTGTCTAAACATACACACTTTTGCTTTCTAGATGGTTATTCTGGTTTCCCCCAAATACCTGTTGCACAATCTGATCAGGAGAAAACCACTTTTACTTGCCCTTTCGGTACCTTTGCTTATAGACGTATGCCTTTTGGTTTATGTAATGCACCTGCTACCTTTCAAAGATGTATGATGGCTATATTCTCTGACTTTTGTGAAAAGATTATTGAGGTTTTCATGGATGATTTCTCTATTTACGGATCTTCTTTTGTTGATTGCTTGAGCAACCTTGATAGAGTTTTGCAGAGATGTACAGATACTAACCTTGTCTTGAATTGGGAGAACTGCCACTTTATGGTTAATTAAGGCATCATCTTAGGACATAAAATTTCTGAAAGAGGTATTGAAGTCGATAAGGCTAAAGTTGATGCGATCGAGAAAATGCCATGCCCTGCAGACATTAAAAGTACAAGAAGTTTCCTTGGTCATGCTGGTTTCTATAGAAGGTTCGTTAAAGACATCTCTAAGATTTCTAGGCCTCTCACCAATCTCTTGCAAAAAAATATTCCATTTGTTTTTGATGATGATTGTGAAGAAGCATTTGAAATACTTAAGAAGGTCTTGATAACTGCACCTATTATTCAACCACCTGATTGGAACCTACCTTTTGAAATTTTGTGTGATGCTAGTGATTATGCTGTTGGTGCTGTTCTAGGACAAATAGTTGATAAGAAATTAAATGTTATTCATTATGCTAGTAGAACTCTAGACAGTGCCCAAAGAAATTATGCTACTATAGAAAAAGAATATTTAGCAGTTGTGTTTGCATGTGATAAGTTCAGATCTTATATTGCTGATTCCAAAGTTATTATTCACACTGATCATGATGCTATTAAATATCTCATGGAAAAGAAAGATGCTAAGCCTAGACTTATTAGATGGGTTCTCTTGCTACAAGAATTTTATTTGCATGTTGTTGATAGGAAGGGTGCTGAGAACCCCGTAGCAGATAACTTGTCTAGGTTAGAGAACGTTGTTGATGACCCACAACCTATTGATGATAGCTTTCCTGATGAACAACTGAATGTCATCAATGCTTCACGTAGTACACCATGGTATGATGATTATGCTAACTATATTGTTGCTAAATATATACCACCTAGTTTCACATACCAAAAAAGAAAAAGTTCTTTGATGATTTGAGACATTACTTTTGGGATGATCCTCACCTTTATAAAGAAGGAGTAGATGGTGTTATTAGACGTTGTGTACCTGAGCATGAACAGGGACAGATCCTACAGAAGTGTCACTCTGAAGCTTATGGATGACACCATACGGGAGATAGAACTGCACACAAGGTATTGCAATCCAGTTTTTATTGGCCTACTCTCTTCAAGGATGCTCGTAAGTTTGTCTTGTCTTGGCTGAATGTCAAAGAATAGGAAATGTCAGTAAATGTCAGGAAATGCCTATGAATTATTCACTTGTTATTGAACCATTTGATGTTTGGGGTTTTTATTATATGGGACCTTTTCCAAAGTCCAACGGGTATACTCATATTCTAGTTGATGTTGATTACGTTACTAAGTGGGTAGAAGCTATCCCAACTAGTAGTGCTGATCATAACACCTCTATTAAGATGCTTAAAGAAGTCATTTTTCCTAGATTTGGACTCCTTAGATATTTAATGACTGATGGTGGTTCACATTTTATTCATGGCACTTTCCGTAAAATGCTTGCTAAGTATGATGTCAACCATAGAATTGCATCTCCTTATCATCCTCAGTCTAGTGGTCAAGTAGAGTTAAGTAATAGAGAAATTAAATTAACTCTGCAAAAGACTGTTAATAGTTCTAGAAATAATTGGTCTAAGAAACTTGATGATGCACTGTGGGCTTATAGAACTGCTTATAAGAATCCCATGGGTATGTCTCCGTACAAAATGGTTTACGGTAAAACATGTCATTTACCTCTTGAGCTAGAGCATAAGGATTATTGGGCAATCAAAGAGCTCAACTTTGATTTCAAACTTGCTGGTGAGAAGAGGTTATTTGATATTAGCTCAGTTGATGAATGGAGAACTCGTGCATATGAAAATGCCAAGTTGTTTAAAGAAAAAGTTAAGAGGTGGCATGATAAAAGGATACAAAAACGTGAGTTCAATGTAGGTGATTATGTCTTGCTATACAATTCTCGTTTAAGATTTTTTGCACACAAGCTTCACTCCAAATGGGAAGGTCCTTACATTGTTGAGGAAGTATATCGTTCTGGTGCCATAAAAATCAACAACGCGGAAGGTAATTTTCCGAGAGTTGTAAATGGGCAAAGAATCAAGCATTATATCTCAGGTACTCCCATAAATGTTGAAAGCAATATCATTAATACCATAACCCTGGAGGAGTACATAAGGGATGTTTACTGATACGTCTCCATCGTATCTACTTTTCCAAACTATTTTGCCCTTGTTTTGGACTCTAATTTGCATAACCTGGACTAACGCTATTTTCAGCAGAATTGCCTTGGTGTTGTTTTTGCGCAGAAGTAAAAGTTCTCGGAATGACCTATAAATTTAGGGAATTTTTTGTGGAATATATAAAAAATAACCGCTCAAGAATCAACCGGAGGGGTGGAGCTGAGAGCCCACAAGCCCACCAGGTGCGGGCCCCCCTGGCCGCGCCTGGAAGGCTTGTGGGGCCCACGAAGCTCCACCTCCTCCAATCTCAGCTCTATTTAGTCCCTTTCGTCCGGAAAAAAAATCAGGGAGAAGAGTTCATCGCGTTTTACGATACGGAGGCGCCGCCACCACCTATTCTTCCCGTGGAGGGCAGATCTGGAGTCCGTTCTGGGCTCCGGAGAGGGGAGATCGTCGCCATCGTCATCACCAACCTTCCTTCATCGCCAATTCCATGATGCTCTTCACCGTTCGTGAGTAATCTCATCGTAGGGTTGCTGGACGGTGATGGGTTGGATGAGATCTATCATGTAATTGAGTTAGTTTTGACGGGGATTGGTCCCTAGTATCCACTATGTTCTGAGACTGATGTTGCGACTACTTTGCCATGCTTAATGCTTGTCACTAGGACCTGAGTGCCATGATTACAGACCTGAACCTATTATGTTCTCGTCAATATATGTGTGTTCTTGATCATATCTTCCAAGTTGTAGTCACCTACTATGTGTTATGACCCGGCAACCCCGGAGTGACAATAGCCGGAACCACTCCCGGAGATGACCATAGTATGAGGAGTTCATGTATTCACCAAGTGTTAATGCGTTGGTCCGGTTCTTTATTAAAAGGAGAACCTTAATATCCCGTAGTTTCCATTAGGACCCCGTTGCCATGGGAGGGATGGACAATAGATTTCATGCAAGTTCTTTTCCCCAAGCACGTATGACTACATACGGAATACATGCCTACATTACATTGACGAACTGCAGCTAGTGACATATCTCTCCGTGTTATAATTGTTGCATGATGAATAACATCCGGCATAATCGTCCATCACCGATCCAATGCCTACGAGTTTTTCCTACTGGTCCTTGCTACGTTACTTTGTCGCTACTGCTGTCACTGTTGATACTATTACTATGCTGCTATTGCTGTCACTATTGCTACTGGTTACCATTGCTACTATTGCTATCACACTACTCTGCTACTGATACTTTTCTACAGATACTAAATATTTTAGGTGTGGTTGAATTGACAACTCAACTGCTAATACTTGAGAATATTCTTTCGCTTCCCCTTATGTCGAGTCAATAAATTTGGGTTGAATACCCTACCCTCGAAAACTGTTGCGATCCCCTATACTTGTGGGTCATCAAGACTATTTTCTCGCGCTGTTGCCGGGGAGGCATAGCTATATTCTGTGAGTCACTTGGGATTTACGTCTGCTGATCACTATGAGGAATCAGAAAGATCCAAGAACTAAAGTCTTGCCCTCAACTATGAGGACAGGTAAGGAACTGCCATCTAGCTCTGCACTTGATTCACCTTCAGTTATGAGTAAGTTTGCGACTCCACCTCCTCCTAGAAATCTTGATATGTTGCCTGTTCTTGATGATGCTACTTCTCCTGTCCATGATGCTTATGATGATGCTATGCTTGATATTGCTTTGCCACTAGGTGCTTTCCTTGATGCACAAATTGCTAGAGTAGCTGCTAGATGTGATGATACTTCTGAAACTGTCGATACTATTGAAGTAGAACCTACTCTTTTGCCTGTTAGAACTACCTCTCCTAGATATGAATTTCCTGATATGCCCGAGGGTTATGTTATGGAAGGAGAGATAGCTTAGGACTTTCTTACTTGTAAGGATTGCTATGATGTTGAGAAATTACTTCTCAAGTGGAAAGAAAAATCTTTGAACGCTAGGATGAAATACGACCCGAAGTTTGCTACTTCGCCTATCTTTGTGACCGATAAGGATTATGAATTCTCTGTCGACCCTGAGTTAATCACTCTGGTCGAATCTGAAACGGTTGTAGCCCATCTTACCAAACTGCACGATAGAGCCACCCTATTCACGAGTGAGGAAAAGATCTGCCAGTACTATATCCTTAAGCTATTTCCTTTCTCGCTAAAGGATGATGCTAAGACTTGGTTCACTTCTATTGCTCTTGGTTGTGTGCGTAGCCCCCAGGATATGATCTACTACTTCTCTAAAAATAATTTCCCTGCCCATAAGAAGCAAGCTGCCTTGCAGGAAATATACAACTTTGCGCAAGTTGAACAAGAGAGTCTCCCACAAGCTTGGGGGAGGCTCGTCCAGCTACTGAATGCTTTGCCTGATCACCCTCTTGAGAAGAATGAAATACTTGATATCTTCTATAATGGACTAACCGATGCTTCTAAGGACCACCTAGATAGTTGTGCCAGTTTTGTTTTTAGGGAACGAACCGTAGAACAAGCCGAGATCCTATTGAATAATATATTGTGCAATGAGAATGCTTGGACTATTCCCGAACCACCTCCTAATCCAACTCCGAAGAAAAGAGGCATTCTATTCCACAGTCCTGAAGATATGCAAGAAGCAAAGAAATCTATGAAAGAGAAAGGCATTAAATCTGAAGATGTCAAAAATCTACCACCTATCGAAGAGATCCATGGTCTTGATAACCCGATACAGGTAGTATAGGTAAATTCTCTTCGTAGATTCAATGAGAGTGATATTCCTTTTGATAAACCTGCTAGCTTATGCCTGGATGAATTTGATAACTTTGTTACCAAACAACAAAGTTTCAATGATTATGTTAGCACACAATTGGAATAGAATGCTCGTATGCTTAGTCATTTAAGTGCTTGTGTGGACAAAAACGTCAATGATCTTAAGCTTCTGAGTAAACATGCCTCTATGGTTACTACTAAAGTAGAACAAGTACTTAAGGCTCAAAATGACTTGCTCAATGAGTTGAATGACAATTCTGTCAGAGTCGTCACTAGAGGCAGTAGAATGAACCATGAACCTTTGTATCCTGAGGGTCATCCTAAGAGAATTGGAAAAGAATTGACTATTGTCAAAGAGCTGCCCTATCACATATAATGCTGAGTCATCTAATTGACCGACCCTTGGATTTCTTCAACTTGTGCTCTGTAGTAAACTACAATACTTATGGATTTCTCCGTCATATGGATTTCTCAAGGATATATTTGTCGGGTTACATTGCAAGCACGGTCAAGGATTTCTTTTATCACAAAGGCATCATCAGCTCACAGAGTGGATATGATTTTATTCTACAATGGAAGGAATAACCCCGACTCGCTGCAGGCACACAACCCGGCACTTGGGGGCTAAATTATTCAAATTAAGATTACATCAAAGTATGAAAGTCCCATGTCGCTGCAAGCATGCACCATGACACTTGGGGGCTAATGCAAATCCGCTTTTCAAATCATCACATCATCAACAGACCCGCCTACATGTCGATTTTTATTGAAGCATGGATTCAAGGAAGAACCGGCTCATCATTTTTATAATGACCCAGTCCTTGGGGGCTACATATTGATGCTCAAGGTTCCATCATCAGATCTACAAAGTCCCTGCTCAATATTGCATAATGACCCGACCCTTGGGGGATACACTATTCAGATCATAATTTCTAAAGTCCCAGGTTGCTGCAGGCAAGACAACCCGGCACTTGGGGGCTACAGCACTAAGATGTTTCATAGATCATGAGGTTCAAGTTGAAGACCCGGCCCATCACACACTGATGACCCGGCCCTTGGGGGCTACAAGTAATATGGATATATCAAAAAATTGAAGAGCACATTTTATTTCGTCATGGAGGTGAAGTATTGGGAGACCGGCTCAACATCACATGGATTTCTTTATCCCCAATAATTCGATATAGTCAATTTGAGTTCACTTGTTTGACGGGGCATTACCAATAATCATGACCCGCTATTAGCAATCATGACCCTCCATTGTCAAACATAACCCGCCGAAGCAAGAGACGCTGGTTCAACATTGTGTAGATTTCTTATTCCCCATATTTTCATCAAGCCAAAGCATTGGAGGCCGACTCAATGGCATATGTACTTATTTTGCAAAGGACATGGAACTGCAAGATGATTGTGAAAATGACTCATTCATATGGAGAAGAGACCGGATTTCTGAGGAGCCACTTCATAAACCAGCCAAGGGAGAGAGCCGGTCACTTAGCATATTTGCAATTCTTATTTTAGGATCTTACCATGAATAAATTCAAGCTAACATGGTGGCTAATGTCGGGGATATACCCTGCGGTATGACTCAGCAATCCATTTGTAAGTAGCCCGGGACTCAGCAATCTGTTTGTAAGTAGCCCAGGACTCAGCAATCTGTTTGTAAGTAGCCCGGGACTCAGCAATGTTTTGTAAGTAGCCCGGGACTCAGCAATCTGTTTGCTAAACTTAAACGATGTTGCTGCTACACCTACGAGTCCAAACGATGTCTCTATCTCTGATGCCGAAACACAATCTGTTGATGAACATGAGCCTAATGATAATATCGATACTGATGTTCATGTTGATGCTCAACCTAGCAATGATAAGGATGTGGACATTGAACCAGTTGATTTTGATAACCCACAGCCTAAGAATAAGAGATATGATAAGAATGACTTCGCTGCTAGGAAGCATGGTAAAGAAAGGGAACCATGGGTTCAGAAACCCATGCCCTTTCCTCCCAAACCATCCAAGAAAAAGGATGATGAGGATTTTGTGCGATTTGTTGAAATGGTTAGACATGTCTTTCTGCAAATGCGGTTGACAGATATCCTCAAAACATCTCCGTATGCAAAGTACATGAAGGATATTGTGACTAATAAGAGGAGGATACCTGAGGTTGAGATTTCCACCATGCTCGCTAATTACACCTTCAAGGGTGGAACTCCTAAGAAACTAGGTGATCCCGGAGTGCCCACTATACCTTGCTCCATTAAAGGCAACTACGTTATACGACCTTGGAGCCGGTGTTAGTGTTATGTCTCTCTCTCTCTCTCTTTATCATAGACTTGAACTGGATAAGTTGACACCCACTGAAATCTCTCTGCAAATGGCCGACAAATCAACTGCTTTCCCTATCGACATTTGCGAGGATGTGCCTGTTCTGGTTGCTAACGTTACTATCTTAACAGTCTTTGTTATTCTGGATATTCCCGAGGATGATGCCATGGCGGTCATCCTTGGAAGACCCTTTCTAAACACTATAGGGGCTGTTATAGATTGCAACAAAGGCAATGTCACTTTCCATGTCAACGGTAATGAGCATATGGTGCACTTTCCGAAGAAACACTATCGAGTACACTGCATCAATGCTATCGAAAAGACTTCATCGATTCTTATTGGGAGCTTTGAATGCCCTAAACCTCCTATCAAGATGAAGTATGATTTGCTTGTTGGGGATATCCACATCCCCATTGAGGTAACCTAGTGACTTTTCGAAAATTCTCCGTTTCCTTTTGCGATTTGAAAATGTTTGTCAAGGAGACTTGATCAACCTCATTGACGGATTTCTTTCGATGACCATGGGATGGATGAATCGAGGAGTCACAAACCTCTGATCCAAGCTTTCACCTTCGGTTGCTTAGAAGAAAAATGATAGATTAGCTTTAGTTTTCCCTGTTTTCTACTAATAGCGTCCCGTTGAAAAGTACCCCGAAAATAAAAGTTATTCGAATGTCCTGAAAATCAAGAATTATTTTTTCTGGAATTTTTGAAATTTTTTGAGACGGAGAGCTAGTCAGGGGCTGCACCAGTGGGCCACAAGCCCTGGAGGCGCGGGCACCCCCTGGTCGTGCCTACCAGGCTTGTGGGGCCCACGTGTACCCCCTCCACTCATTCTAGCTCCCATCTGCTTCTCCTACCTCCAGAAAAAATCGTTTTGCAGCTCAAACCCATGTTCTTGCTCTTCTTGCTAGGATTTTCGATCTCCTTGTGCAAAGCACCATTCACCAAGCTGTTTTGGGGAAATTGCTCCTTGGTATGTGACTCCTCCATTGGTCCAATTAGTTTTTGCTCTAGTGCCTTATACTTCGCGTATTTTTGCTGCCTTGGTGACCCTGTTCTTGAGCTTTGCATGCTAATTTTAGCTGGTCCCAAGTAGTTATGATGCATGATATGTCCTCTAGGCACTTGTGGGAGTAGTTGCTACGAGTTTCGTTGGGCCTTGTTCACTTTTCCTTAGAGTCAGTAAAATTTCAAAAAAAATCAGAGATATAAAAGGGAAAAGATGAGGAGGTTCTTAAGAGGCTCTTCAAGCCGTGACCCCAAGGATGATGGGAATGAGAAGAAGAAACCCAAGTATCCGGTCCCCCGAGTTGCAGAAGTTCGAGCGTGCGAGTGGCCAAGCGATGTGTTCTTAAGCGCCGCCGGACTTTATGAGGACTTTTACTACTTGGTGGAGAACACAGGCCTTACAGACTTCGTTGAAGATAAGTGTCCGCAATACCTCCTCCTCAGTAATATTTCCGTGCAAAGCTTTAACTTCTATCCAATGAATAATTCTCCTATGGTTGAGTTCAAATCATATGATATCCCCTAGTGCATGTCACTCCAGGATTTTTGCAATGTTTGCAAATTGCCTTTTGTTGGGGATATTCATGAACCTCGTCCACGGGACTTGGAGGCTTTCATAGATACTATTATTGTAGGAGAGGAGAGAGGAGTGGCTTGCGCTAGAGCTGCTAGCATACATTTTCTCGTGCTTCGGTACTTCTCATTATTCGTTGGAAAATGTTTGATTTCTAATGGGAAAGCTGGGGCCTTTAGCTCCCCAGATCTTGCGGTTTTGCGCGAAGCCCTTTATAATGACAAAACTCATAGCTTGGGCGCTATAGTAGCTCAACGGTTGAACATGAACCGTTCTAAAGGCGTTGTCTATGGAGGTATCTATGCTACTCGTCTTGCTAGACATTTTGAGATACCCATTAGACTGGACGAGGAAGAAGAGATTCTTCTTCCTGAGAGATATCTAGATTGGTTCGCCATGACTTCCTTGATAGAGATATAAATAGAAGGATGATTGATAACCTGGTATTTAGTCAGGGTACTCGTGAGGCTATTACCTTGCCTGCTCCTTCTTTGTTCAATCTTCATACAGACAGGTACATTAGTATGCCCTCGGACATCTACGCATATTGGGGCATAGCCCAACCACAGGTGCCCGTGCCCGAGCCACCAGTCGAGTACCAGACGCCAGTTTATCAGTGGGAGCCAGAGGAGCTCACACAGCAGTGGCACCCTCAGTACACTCCGGAGTACCCCGGAGCTGGTCATTTCCCTCCTTGGGAGTAGACCAACTTAGGCCAAAAGCCTAAGCTTGGGGGAGTACGTGTTTCTCACCGACTTTATATTATTGCTTACGCTTTCACTTTGTTAGTCGGTGTTCACACTTTGCCATTGTATCATCCATGCTAGTTTATTTCTTTTTCTCATTGTCTTTTCGTGTGTTTGTCTAGTTTGAGAAAACCCAAAAATATTTTCTTGTTCTTCTTTTGCTTGTTGGGAGCTTTCGCGTGTAAATAGTTTTCTTTTTCTTTGGGTCAAGGTAGAAGACCATGGTTACAATGTTTAGTGGCTCTCGCATGCATATCTGTTTATCTATCAAAGAGCCATATTACTTTGTCTTCTCCTCCGTGTTTGCTTGCAGATTCCAGCTTAGTCCAATGCACGAGCACTCTTATTATTTTTCACATCATTCGGTCGTGCAAGTGAAAGGCAGTAATGACGATATATGACGAAGTGACTGAGCCTGGAAAAGCTGGTATGAATTCGATCTATTTTGTTTTTGTAAATATGACTAGCTCATCGTTCCACATTCAGCTTTGTTGTGAGAGAAACATGTTTGCAATGACAACTTAGAGATAATAGTTTCTGATGCCATGCTTAATTACCTTGGAGCTTATAATGGTTTGTCTTGGATGCCAACATGAATTTTGAGATGACTATGATGTAGTATGATAGGATGGTATTCTCCTTTGAATGATTCAAGTGGGTTGACTTGGCGCGTGTTCATGCATGTAGTTGAAACAAAATCAACATAGCCTCTATGATATTCATGTTCATGGTGATTTATGTCCTACTCATGCTTGCACTCAAAGTTGGTTAATCTCAATGCATTTTGATGACTGTTGTCGCTCTCTAGTTGGTCGCTTCCCAGTCTTTTGCTAGCCTTCACTTGTACTAAGCGGGAATACTGCTTGTGCATCCACTTCCATAAACCCAAAGTTGTTCCATATGAGTCCACCATACCTACCTATATGCGGTATCTACCTGCCGTTCCAAGTAAATTTGCATGTGCCACTCTCTAAATCTTCAAGAAATAATATGTTTTGCATGCCCGAACCGCTCATGTGGTGACAGGGGGCTATCAGTATCTTCCTTGCTAGGCGTGTTATCCTCGATATGTGTTTATTCAGTATCACTCACGAGAAAGGGGCCGGTAATTGGAATGCCCAGTTCCATGCTCAAATCGAAAAGATAATTGCAAACAAAACTCCCCCTGGATTGTTGTTGGTATGGACGGCACCCGAGGATTTGGCTAGTCGTGGAGTGTGATTGATCGGTGGTGGGGGAGTCAAAACTTTACTTTTCTGTTTGGGAACCGCCTATAGCATGTGTAGCATGGAAGATGCTGAGAACTCTTGGTCATTGCGTTGAAAATGAAAGCATGCCACTCAAAATTATTTATCTCTGTTTTAAAAGCTTGAGCTCTGGCACCTCTGCAAATCAATGCTTCCCTTTGCAAAGGGCCTGTCTATTTATGTTCTTGTTGAGTCATCCTCTTCTTATAAAAGCACCAATTAGAGAGCACCTCCGTCATTTTTATGCTTTGCTTTTGACTAATATTGAATTACAATGTTTAGTCAGCCCTTGGTCTTTGAAGGTGCTCTGCATTTATGTTTTGCGGTCTCAGAAAGAGCTAGCGAGATACCACCTGTTAGTACTGCTTCATGATTGTTTTGATTGAAGTGTTGACGTTTGAAACTCATTATTATTGCTCGCTAGTCGATTATGCCATTGGTATGAGTTTACCGTGAGACCTAGATGTCATTTGCTTATGTGGTTAGCTTGTGATCTTGCTGAAATTCTGGATACAAGTTAGACATAGTTGCAACAACAAGATCAAACAGAGTTCGTAAAAGTTTTTCTTTTGTCTCTTTCAGTTTGTCAACTGAATTGCTTGAGGACAAGCAAGGTTTTAAGCATGGGGGAGTTGATACGTCTCCGTCGTATCTACTTTTCCAAACTCTTTTGCCCTTGTTTTGGACTCTAGTTTGCATCATTTGAATGGAACTAACCCGGACTAACGTTGTTTTGAACAGAATTGCCTTTGTGTTATTTTTGCGCAGAAATAAAAGTTCTCGGAATGACCTGGAAATTTACGGGGATTTTTTGTGGAATATATAAAAAATACTGGCACAAGAATCAACTGGAGGGGTGGAGCTGAGAGCCCACAAGCCCACGAGGCGTGGGCCCCCCTGGCCGCGCCTGGCAGGCTTGTGGGGCCCACGAAGCTCCACCGCCTCCAATCTAAGCTCTATTTAGTCCCTTTCATCCGGAAAAAAATCACGGAGAAGAGTTCATCGTGTTTTAGGATACAGAGGCGCCGACACCACCTGTTCTTCCTCTGGAGGGCGGATCTGGAGTCCGTTTTGGGCTCCGGAGAGGGGAGATCATCGCCATCGTCATCACCAACCTTCCTTCATCGCCAATTCCATGATGCTCTTCACCGTTCGTGAGTAATCTCATCGTAGGCTTGTTGGACGGTGATGGGTTGGACGAGATCTATCATGTAATCGAGTTAGTTTTGACGGGGATTGATCCCTAGTATCCACTATGTTTTGAGATTGATGTTGCTACTACTTTGCTATGCTTAATGCTTGTCATTAGGGCCCGTGTGCCATGATTTCAGATCTGAACCTATTATGTTCTCGTCAATATATGTGTGTTCTTGATCCTATCTTGCAAGTTGTAGTCACCTACTATGTGTTATGACCTGGCAACCTCGGAGTGACAATAGCCGGAACCACTCCCGGAGATGACCATGGTATGAGGAGTTCATGTACTCACCAAGTGTTGATGTGTTGGTCCGGTTCTTTATTAAAAGGAGAACCTTAATATCCCGTAGTTTCCATTAGGACCCCGCTGCCACGGGAGGGATGGACAATAGATGTCATGCAAGTTCTTTTCCCTAAGCATGTATGACTACATACGGAATACATGCCTACATTACATTGACGAACTGGAGCTAGTTACATATCTCTCTGTGTTATAACTGTTGCATGATGAATAACATCCGGCATAATCATCCATCACTGATCCAATGCCTACGAGTTTTTCCTACTGGTCCTAGCTATGTTACTTTGCCGTTATTGCTGTCACTGCTACTACTGTTACTCTGTTGCTACTGTTGTCACTATTGCTACCGGTTACCATTGCTACTGTTGCAATCACACTACTCTGTTACTAATACTTTTTTGCAGATACTAAATCTTTCAGGTGTGGTTGCATTGACAACTCAACTGCTAATACTTGAGAATATTCTTTGGCTTCCCCTTGTGTCGAATCAATAAATTTGGGTTGAATACTCTACCCTCGAAAATTGTTGCGATCCCCTATACTTGTGGGTCATCATTTACCAGCCTGTTTCAGACTCTGAAAACGAAGAGGTATGTGATACGGTAAGTAAAACGACTCCAAAACTTTTCCAATAGCAATTTTTCTCCGTTTTGGAATATTTAAAAAAATAGAAAAATTTAAAGTAGTCCGGAAAGCACACGAGGAGGTGACAAGCCTGCCAGGCGCGCTCCTACCCCCTGGGCACGCCTGGGGGGCTCGTGAGCACCTCGTGTGTCTCCCGGACTCTGTTTTCTTGTGGAATACTCCTTATGGTTGGTACATATTCATTATATAATCTCCTGAAAGGTCTGACCCTCGTATCACGCAAATATCCTTTGTTTTCGTTTCGAGCTGTTGTGCAGACAGATCCAGATCGCTATGGCGTCCCCAAAATTTCCCAAGGACAAGTTCTTCAAGAAGGTCATAAATCCCTACCTCGCACAGGTGCTGCAACACCCTCAATATATCGAGATGCATGAGGGGGTGTTGCACATCTGTGATGTTGAGGGGCCCAAGAGGATCGAAAGCGTAGAGGCGAGGCTCGAAGCAATGGAGCAGCAAGTCTTCAAGTGCCAAGGGATGGTGGAACGCGGACTCAACGCCAACCACATGATGATCACGGAGTTCACCAACAAGCATAAGATTGATGCCAAGGACATCGGGGAGCACCTCTTGAAGCTCTATGACAGAATCGATCATCTCCGAGCCCAGATCTAGGACCTGCAGAACCAAAACTATGAATATGAGTATAGATTTAAAGCAATGCGGTTGGTTGCAGATTTGAGGATTCAGGAGACTCGATCATCTTTCCATGATGGAGAACCTATGCCTTGGAAGAAGGATAATCAACCCCAGATTCCAACAACTACACCACCATCACCCCCGAAGGAAGACAATTAAACATGGGTATAGGAACTCCCCTTGGCTTGTGCCAAGCTTGGGGGAGTTGCCCCGATATCGTATCACCATCACATCTTTTGCCTTTACCTTTATCTTAGTTCGATCCTTTTTTGGTAATATATTTTTCTAGTAGAGTAAAGTTCTTAGTATGATATAGGCTTGAGTTTTGCTTTATGTCACCCCAATGTAATCGAGTTCGTGAGTTATATAATAAGGAGTGTTTTAGTTAAGGGCCTTGCTTCATGTCATGATCTAAAGAAAAGAATAATAAAAGAACAAAAGCATGAAAGGTCATGTGATGATCTTATGGGAAGTGATGGCTTGACATATGAAAGGAATGTTGATTGAAACTTGTTGTGGGTGGAGAAACGTAGACCTTGGTCATTGTTGCAATTATTAGGAAGTAATAAAGAAAGAAGGTTCAGATATAAATATCTCATTTTTGACACCGTCTATCATTGTGAACACTCATTAAACTATTACATGCTAAGAAGTAGATGTTGGACAAGGAAGACAACGTAATGAATTATGTTTGCTTGGTTCCGAACAATGTTATATGACTAGGGATCCCTTAGCATGTGATGCTTGCTTCCACCTCATATCAGCCAAAACTTCCGCACTAAGTAGAGATACTACTTGTGCATCCATAAACCCTCAACCGAGTTTTTCCATGAGAGTCCATGATGTCTACTACGCAACCTTCTCATTGTAGACGTTGTTGGGCCTCCAAGTGCAGAGGTTTGTAGGACAGTTGCAATTTTCCCTCAAGTGGGTGACCTAAGGTTTATCAATCCGTGGGAGGCGTAGGATGAAGATGGTCTCTCTCAAGCAATCCTGCAACCAAATAACAAAGAGTCTCTTGTGTCCCCAACACACCCAATACAATGGTAAGTTGTATAGGTGCACTAGTTCGACGAAGAGTAGGTGAAACAAGTGCAATATGGATGGTAGATATAGTTTTTTGTAATCTCAAATTAAAACAGCAAGGTAACTAGTAACAAAAGTGAGCACGAATGGTATCGCAATGCATGGAAACAAGGCCTAGGGTTCATACTTTCACTGGTGAAGTTCTCTCAACAATGATAACATAATTGGTTCATATAACTAGCCCTCAACATGCAACAAAGAGTCACTCCAAAGTCCCTAATAGCGGGGAACAAACAAAGAGATTATTGTCGGGTACGAAACCACCACAAAGTTATTCTTTCTGATCGATCTATTCAAGAGTCCGTAGTAAAATAACACGAAGCTATTCTTTCTGTTCGATCCATCATAGAGTTTGTACTAGAATAACACCTTAAGATACATATCAACCAAGACCCTAATGTGACCTAGATACTCCATTGTCACCTCAAGTATCTGTGGGCAGGATTATACGATATGCATCACACAATCTCAGAATCATCTATTCAACCAACACATAGAACTTCAAAGAGTGCCCCAAAGTTTCTACCAGAGAGTCAAAACGTGTGCCAACCCCTGTGCATAGGTTCCCAATGTCACGAACCCGCAAGTTGACTACCAAAACATACATCAAATACTCACATGAATCCACGTGTGCCAACCCATATGCATAGGTTCACAATTGTCACAAACCCGCAAGTTGATCACAGCAGATAGACACGTGCAAGACATACATCAAGTGTTCTCAAAGACTCAATCCGATAAGATAACTCCAAAGGGGAAACTCAATTCATTACAAGATGGAGAGGGGGAAGAACATCATAATATCCAACTATAGTAGCAAAGCCCATGGTACATCGAGATCAAGACATCTCAAGAACACAAGAGAGAGATCAAACACATAGCTACTGGTACATACCCTTAGCCCCGAGGGAGAACTACTCCCTTCTTGTCATGGAGATCGCCGGGATGATCAAGATGGCCACCGGAGATGGATTCCCCCTCCGGCAGTGTCGTGGGTATAAGCCTGACAGTAGATGTGTAGGGTACGAAAAGGATGGGCAGAGCCTTAGCTACGGCGAGGTTGTATGAGTTCAGGCCCCTCTACGGTGGAGGTAATAGCCCTACGTCTCAGTGCTCAGGGAGCTTGTTGTCGAGTGGAAATATGGAATACCATGAGTTGCTAACCCCTCTACCAGCAGGGGAGGGTGGCTTATATAGAGTGCGTTGTCCTCCACAACGGTTCCGGTACAAGGGTGGAGTAGTGGCAATTGAATGCGTACGTTACAGGTATCGTACGCCCTAAATGCTAATAAATGCACCTAGAAACGTACGACCGTTTCCCTCCAGGGGGGTTACGATGTACCGAGTGGTATCCAGTCGGTTAGCTTGATATCCTCCGAATGCTAGTCTCCGACTGGATGATCGAGGACCTGTTACCGACTGGATGATGGGGACTCCTTAATTCAGTCGGAGCTGACTAAGGGCCTTGTCCTTTGTGAGGGGTAGTCCTTGGGTAGGACCTACAGGGCAGGCCTACGACCCTACCCTAGGACTATAACCCCATCATTAGTCCCCGAATGGATTGGGGTTGGAACGACGAAGCGATGTTTGAAGTTTGGATCCGACTGGAGCGGACTTGGCTTGGGTGTTGCTTGCCTCGATTCATTTTATCTTTTATGACCAACGATCCAAGTGGAAATCTCCGTGGAATAAACTGTCGGAAACCGAGTGTATTCATGGTATCTCTTGACGCGACCCGTCAACTCACAGCAGCGGATTTTCCAGGATCTTCGAATTTCGGTTTCCACGCGCTCAGCAGGGATGACGCCAGCGCGCTCGATTAGCGTCTGACGCCTCGATTCTCGCGCCTTCAACTCCTCCACTGATATCTCCGCGGCCGGTCGGGGGATAAGGTTTCGAGGCCACCTGCCAGCGACCCAGTCGGAACCTTACTTAAATCCCGGCGGCAAGGGTTTTCCGTTACGCCCGCCGGATCTTTTGCCGTTGCTTCGTCCTCCTCGCCTCCTCCAGCGCACCTAACCTCCCCACTCCTCCTCTCTCTCCGCGAACTCGGAACTTCCGCCATGACCAAGGGTCAAACCAGCAAGATGGAGGTGAGGAAGAAGAAGGGGAAGGCGGCGGCTCCTGCTCAGCGGCGGCAGCGGCCATTGCCGGCGGGGTGGATTCAAGGCGACTTCCTCCCCTCTAATGCGATGGAGGGGGATCTGCTGCAGCTGGTGGAGGACGGGATGATCGTCCACAAGTCTTGGAGGCTGCCGGCTGAGAACGAGGTCGAGCCGGCACCCCGGGAGGGGGAGCGCGTCTTGCTGCTCAGCCATGTCTACCGAGGTTTCTCCCTGCCCCCGCATCCTTTCTTTAAGGGCATCATGAACCACTTCGGGGCACAGCTTCACCACTTTCCTCCGAATGCTATTGCCCATATCTCTGCTTTCATCGTTATGTGCGAGTGTTTCATCGGCTGCCCCCCCCCATTGGGGGTTGTTCAAACATATATTCTCTGCTAGATCTCAGACTATCAAACGACTCAGCCAGTCGGATGATAAAATGCATCTTCTCCAACTCTGCGGAGGTTTAGATTTCCAGAAAAAGAGTCGGAGTAGTTATCGTGCTCTTCAGCTGAGCGAGTCGGTCAGGAACTGGCACACGACGTGGTTCTACTGCCAAGACGTCGCTTGCCCGAATGCCTCGACAGGGTTGCCTCCTTTCAGCTTAGATCGTCCCGCTCCACCTAAGCAGCTCGCGCTCACGAAGGCGGAGAAGATCGACATCCAGCCCCTGGTTGACGCACTCGTTGACGTCGTCAGAAGGGGAGTCACCGGCATGGATTTGATGGAGACTTTCCATGGTCGGCGCATACAACCACTGCAGGCTCACGACCACGCCATGTGGCATTACGTGGGGCCTGAAGACTCCACTCGGACCAACGTCTTGAGCGTGACCGAGGAGAAGGTGGCGTCGTGGGTGCTCCAGATCACAGGCGCCCGCGAGAATCCCAGAGGGTCTCAGTGAGTGAGGGCTTTCAGCGCGGACAATCCTCCTCCGAACCAGGTGAATACCATTTGTCGAGTGCACATATCTGTTTTAGTTTTATCGCTTTCTTGAATCTCTGCCTGTCGTTTGATGTCGCCGAGTGTTTGTCACGCAGAAGTGGACCAACTGGTTTTCTCGTGTCTCGAACGGGGACCCGGACGAGGAGGAGGAAGAAGGCAGCCAGGAAGGCAGTGTGGAGAGCGGCGAGTATGTCTCCGACAGTGGGGAGACGGAGGAGGAGTCTGGTGAAGAAGAGGAGGATGACGAAGAGCAGGACTCGCCGCCTCCGCTGCCAGAGCACCGGACCAAGCGCCGACATGAACCTGCGGTTCCTTCGGCCCCTCCGGCATCCTCGAGTGCTCCGCCTGCTGCTCCTGTGGTTCCGAGTGCTCGGAGCACCAAGAGGGCCAGGGACGCTGCTGTCGAGCCCGTGGGTCAGCCTTCCAAGGCGGCCAAACCGAGTGGGTCTAAACCTCGGAAGGCTTTGCCGCGGATAAGGGTCGTCGTTCCCATCGCCTCGACGTAAGTGCTCTGTTCCTCCAACTTCTTATGATATTGGTTGAACTCCTGTTTGAAGGTCGAATGAATTTCACTCGACAGGGTTGCCACCTCTGCCACCTCTCCGGCGCGCCAGGAGGATGATCCCATGGACGCGGACAACGTCGTCTCGTCCCAGCCAGGTGCGTTGTAGTGACTCTGAGAGTGTTATACTATCGCGACGCGAATTCTATCTTAAGTCTTGCCTCTTTCTTTTTCAGAGATCTCGTGCCGTTCGGTCTATCAGGGGTGATTTGCGTGGACGAGGGTGATCAGGGAGAGCTGAACAAGCTGCGGAGCCTGTTCTTGAGGCTGCTCCGCCTGTTGCTGCTCTCGCCGCCGACGTGCTGCCGACTGAGGCGCTGCCGCCGACTAAACCGGCGCTGGTGGTTGAAGAGCCGACTGGAGCGGACCTTGGGATGCCTCAGGAACTTCCGACGATGCCAGGCTCGTCGAATGTCGAGTTCAACATCCAACGTCTCCCGGAGGAGTAGGTGGGAGCGGCCAAGGGAGCCATGGTGCAGGCGGAGCTGATGGCTGGAGAAGCCAAGAGGGCGTACGACTCCGTCACATCCTTGTACCAGCAGAGCTTGGAGCTGCGGATGATATCCGAGTAAGTGGGCTAGTAAGTATTTACTTTTCTCTTGTAAACCGCTGGGTGATCTTGGATAGCATCTGTTGTTTGCAATGGGTTCACTCTGAGTGAACCCAGTGGGTGTAGTCCCCGAGACTTCTGCCGAGTGCTTGCACCCGCAGTTGTCTTTATACATATTGTCTTTGCTTTGGTCAGGTCTGTAAATAATATGACCGAGTGCGAGCAGTTGTGGCACTCGGAGTGCACTTACTATAAGAGTCCCCGAGAGTAATTTGTACTCGGGTCAGGTAGTATTAGTCTCGTAGGCATGGGTGTTAACATGTATCTCAATAGGGCGGGCCTGCTTGAGTTGCATGCCAGTGGGGTCACTCTCAGTGAACCCACTGGGTGTAGTCCCCGAGACCGCTGTCGACTGCTTGCTTGGCACGGGTCTGATGAACTTAGACTTTTATTGTTGAATTATCTGATTGTCTCTTGGTGCTGGCTGGCAGAAAACTTGTGAAATGGGGACAACATATGAGACTATGAGGGCGGAGAAGATTCAGTTTGCTGGTGAGCGGGATGCGGCACTGCTTGCAATGGATGGTATGAAGGTGGTTCTGGCGGAGCGAGAGAAGTTGTTGGAGGAGGCTCGTGAAGCGAACAAAGTGCTGACTGAGGAAGTTGAGAAGATGGGGAAACAAAGGAGCGCTCTAATGGGGCAGATGGACGTGCTGAACAAACGATGCATAGCTCAGGAGAAATACGTCAGCGACTGGGCTCAGCGGATGATGACGCGTCTGGCTGGTAAGTCCTGTGTTTTGCCGAGTGCTTGTCCTATGTGCGTCACACTCGACGCTTATTGTTTGCTTGTCCTTCTGTTGCAGATTTTTGCATTGATGCTGAAGTTGAAACAGCTGACTTGGAGCGGTCGATTCGCGATGACGTGCCACTCGGCGAGGATGCCAATCGGGATCTGCTCCGGGCGCACATCCGCGTGGGCAAAGTTGGCCCTTTCATCGGTCGACTGAGAGAAGTCGTCGGCCGAATCGACAAGGAGCTTTGGCCAGAAGATGAGTCGCGGCAGGAGATGGAGAACCTGATGGCTCGACTGGAGGAGATTCCGAACCGAGTGCAGTCGTGGAAGAAATCTGCAGCTCGTTGTGGTGCAGATGTTGCTCTGTCCCTGGTTCGAGTCCATTGCAAGGAGGTGCGCGAGGAGAAGCTGAAGACATTGAAGGTGGCCAACACGAAGAAACTTCGATTCGAAGACTTCATGGAAACCTTCCTTGAAAGTGCCACCCGCATCGCCGACGGAATCGACCTGGACACCTTCGTGGAGCCCTCCAGTCCTGGCGCTACTCCAGACGACGCGTAAGAAAACTTGATCCTCGGTATGCCGAGTTTTGTTTTGCAAGAAACTTTGGCCACTGCTGTTGGCCGTCACATTCTTGTTTCGGTGTGGGTAAGCTTGATCCACACTGAGGCACTATGTTTGGTTGAACTTTGAATCAAATCTTTTGCTCTTCTATTGCAATTTTGACTCGAGTTTTTGTTTGGCGTTTCTTGGTGAAGCCAAAGGCAAACATTCGGAACATGTCAGTTGTCTTGACATCTGCATGAGCCTCATTGAGGGTCCGTGGAATTTCCGATTGGATCTGTATTGTCACCGAGTGGATCGGTAGGATTGCGGGTTGGTACTGATGTAGTTGTTAGTTGTTTTGACATCCACATGAGCCTCAATGAGGGTCTGCAACTCGTGTAGATGTCAGTTGTTTTGACCTCCACATGAGCCTCAATGAGGGTCTGCAACTCATGTAGTTGTCAGTTAATTACCCGAGTGTACCTGTAGGATACAGTCGAAGGCATGTGGGTGCTTAGGCGATTCTGCATCGCATCTAAGTCCCCGAGTGTGGCGTTAAGTGCACACTCAAAGAAAGTTAATACTTAGGCAATTCGTGATCGCAGCTAAGTCCCCGAGTGTGACGTTAAGTGCACACTCGGAAAAAGTTCATACTTAGGCGATTCTGGATCGCAGCTAAGTCTCCGAGTGTGACGTTAAGTGCACACTCGGAGAAAGTTCATACTTAGGCGATTCTGGATCGTAGCTAAGTCTCCGAGTGTGACGTTAAGTGCACACTCGGAGAAAGTTCATACTTAGGCGATTCTGGATCGCAGCTAAGTCCCCAAGTGTGACGTTAAGTGCACACTCGGAGAAAATTCATACTTAGGCAATTCTGGATCGCAGCTAAGTCCCCGAGTGTGACGTTAACTGCACACTCAGAGAAAGTTCATACTTAGGCGATTCTGGATCGCAGCTAAGTCCCCGAGTGTGACGTTAAGTGCACACTCGGAGAAATTTCATACTTAGGCGATTCTGGATCGTAGCTAAGTCCCGGAGTGTGAAGTTAAGTGCACACTCGGAGAAATTTCATACTTAGGCGATTCTGGATCGCAGCTAAGTACCCGAGTGTGATGTTAAGTGCACACTCGGAGAAATTTCATACTTAGGCGATTTTGGATCGCAGCTAGGTCCCCGAGTGTGACGTTAAGTGCACACTCGGAGAAAGTTCATACTTAGGCGATTCTGGATCGCAGCTAAGTCCCCGAGTGTGACGTTAAGTGCACACTCGGAGAAAGTTCATACTTAGGCGATTCTGGATCGCAGCTAAGTCCCCGAGTGTGACGTTAAGTGCACACTCGGAGAAAGTTCATACTTAGGCGATTCTGGATCACAGCTAAGTCCCCGAGTGTGACATTAAGTGCACACTCGGAGAATGTTCATACTTAGGCGATTCTGGATCGCAGCTAAGTCCCCGAGTGTGACGTTAAGTGCACACTCGGAGAAAGTTCATACTTAGGCGATTCTGGATCGCAGCTAAGTCCCCGAGTGCGACGTTAAGTGCACACTCGGAGAAAGTTCATACTTAGGCGATACTGGATCGTAGCTAAGTCCCCGAGTGCGACGTTAAGTGCACACTCGGAGAAAGTTCATACTTAGGCGATTCTGGATCGCAGCTAAATCCCCGAGTGTGAGGTTAATTGCACACTCGGAGAAAGTTCATACTTAGGCGATTTTGGATTGCAGCTAAGTCCCCGAGTGCGACGTTAAGTGCACACTCGGAGAAAGTTCATACTTAGGCGATTCTGGATCGCAGCTAAGTCCCCGAGTTAGACGTTAAGTGCACACTCGGAGAAAGTTCATACTTAGGCGATTCTGGATCGCAGCTAAGTTTTTTTTGAGACCGGAGTCTGCGACCGCGGAAGAACTTTGAACCTGCAAAAAACTCAATCTGCTTTATATTACTTCACCAATACTTGTTCTTTACATTGCTTCAGTCGACGGTCATGTGTAGAAGCGCTTCAGGAGATCTCCGTTCCATGCTCGCGGCTCGTCTATCTCCCTGTCGACGTTGTAGAGTCTGAATGCTCCATTGTTCAGCACCTTTGAGATGATGAAGGGTCCTTCCCAGGCAAGAGCCAACTTGTGAGGTCTTTGCTGATCCACTCGGAGCACCAGGTCGCCTGCTTGGAACGTACGACTCCTGACGTGTCGCGCGTGAAAACGCCACAGATCTTGTTGATAAATGGTTGAGCGAGTCAGTGCCATCTCGCGCTCCTCCTCTAGAAGGTCCACTCCGTCTTGCCTTGCTTGTTCTGCTTCAGCTTCGGAGAAGAGTTCGACTCGTGGAGCGTTCTGAAGTAAGTCACTCGGAAGGACTGCTTCTGCTCCGTAGACGAGGAAGAATGGTGATCGCCATGTAGATCTGTTCGGGGTTGTGCAAAGACCCCAAAGCACTGAATGTAGCTCGGTGACCCAAGCGCCAGCGGCATGTCCTGTCTCTCGCAGGAGTCGGGGCTTCAAACCTTGCAAAATAAGTCTGTTCGCCCGCTCTGCTTGTCCATTGGACTGCGGGTGCGCCACGGAAGCAAAGTCCACTCGGATACCTTGGCTTGTACAGAAACCTTTGAATCTGTCCGAATCAAAGTTTGTCCCGTTGTCCGTGATTATGCTGTGAGGTACACCGAATCTGAAGATGATGTCCCTCATAAACTTGACGGCTGTTGAGGCGTTGAGTTTCTTGATGGGCTTGGCTTCGATTCATTTCGTGAACTTGTCGACTGCCACCAACAGATGTGTGTATCCCCCTTGGCCTGTCTTGAATGGTCCGACTGTATCTAATCCCCAAACTGCAAACGGCCACACAAGAGGGATTGTCTTCAACGCAGATGTCGGCTTGTGGAACTTGTTGGAGTAGAACTGACAGCCCTCACATCGGTCGACCATATCTTTAGCCATCTCGTTTGCCTGCAGCCAGAAAAAACCAGCCCTGAATGCCTTGGCGACGATTGCTCTCGAAGAGGCGTGATGACCGCAGGTCCCCGAGTGAATATCTTCCAGGATCAGCTGCCCCTCCTCTGGGGAGATGCATCGTTGGAGAACGCCTGAAATGCTCTCCCTATACAATTGGCCATCAATGACAGTGAATGACTTCGACCTGCGGACTATCTGCCTGGCCTGGACTTCGTCTTCTGGTAGTTCCTGTCTTAGGATATATGCAATGATCGGCACAGTCCAATCGGGGATGACAGCCAGAATCTCCATGACCAGATCAACCACAGTAGGTACATCGACTTCAGTCGGATCTGTTGAACTCTTTGGTTGTACTGGTTCCTCTGTAAAAGGATCTTCTTTGACTGAGGGAAGGTGGAGGTGCTCGAGGCAGACGTCACTCGGGACTAGTCTCCGAGTGGATCCGATTTTTGCCAACTCATCCGCCGCTTGGTTCTTCAGTCTCGGAACATGGTGAAGTTCTAGACCTTCAAACTTCTTTCTCAAGCTTCCTCACAGCATTGCAGTATGTGGTCATGGTGGGGTTCCTAACGTCCCACTCTTTCATCACTTGATTGACCACCAAATCCGAATCGCCATAGACCATCAGGCGACGGACGCCGAGTGAGATGGCCATACGCAACCCGTAGAGGAGAGCTTCCTACTCTGCCTCGTTGTTGGAGGAATCGAAGTGTATCTATAGCACGTACTTGAGCTTGTCGCCCTTTGGCGATATGATCACAACGCCAGCGCCGGAGCCATTCAACATCTTGGACCCATCGAAGAACATTGTCCAATGGGCCGAGTAGATGTGGGTCGGTTGCTGTTGTTCTACCCATTCTGCTATGAAGTCAGCCAGAGCTTGAGACTTAATTGATTTCTTGGCCTCGAACTTGATATCGCAGTACAGCATCTCCATCACCCACTTCGCCACTCGGCCTGACGCGTCTCGATTGTGGAGAATTTCCGACAATGGAGCATCAGAAACGACAAACACCAAGTGGTCTTGGAAATAATGGGCCACCTTCTTCGCAGTCATGTAGATCCCGTAGATAAGCTTTTGATAGTGGGGATACCTGTGCTTGGAAGGAGTCAGGACTTCGGAGACGTAGTACACTGGCCGCTGAACTTTGTATGCTTTGCCTTCTTCTTCTCGTTCGACTGTAAGAACAGTACTGGCGACTTGATTTGTAGCGGCAATGTACAGAAGAAGGGGCTCTTTACTGAGCGGAGCAGTAAGAACCGGCTGGGTGGAAAGTAGGACTTTGAGGTCGTCGAATGCGACTTGGGCTTCGTCTGTCCACTCGAAAGTATCTGATTTCTTCATGAGTCGGTATAGAGGAAGTGCTTTCTCGCCGAGTCGACTGATGAACCTGCTCAAAGCCGCTAGGCAACCTGTGAGCCATTGAACATCGTGTATTCTGACCGGCCTCTCCATTCGGATGATGATCCCGATCTTTTCGGGGTTGACATCGATCCCTCGTTCGGAAACGAAGAAACCGAGTAACTTTCCACTGGGAAGGCCGAATGAACATTTGGCGGGGTTGAGCTTGATATCGTACCTACGAAGGTTGGCGAATGTTTCTGCCAAGTCAGTCAGCAGGTCGGAACCTTTGCGTGACTTGACTACGATATCATCCATATACGCCTCCACATTCCGACCGATCTGGTCGAGGAGACATTTTTGGATCATGCACATAAAGGTAGCTCCTGCATTCTTCAAACCAAATGGCATAGTGATGTACCAGAAGCACCCGAATGGGGTGATGAAGGCTGTTTTTAACTCATCGGGGCCATACAGACGGATCTGATGATAACCCGAATAGGCATCAAGAAAAGACAGACGCTCGCAACCCGCAGTCGAATCGACGATTTGATCTATGTGGAGGAGCGGAAAATGGTCCTTCGGGCAGACCTTATTGAGATGCTTGAAGTCGATGCACATCCGGAGCGACTTGTCCTTCTTGGGCACCATGACAACATTGGCGAGCCACTCGGAGTGGTGGACCTCGCGAATGTAGTTGGCTGCCAGCAGCTTGGCCACCTCCTCCCCGATTGCTTTCCTCTTGTGCGCGGCGGACCGGCGCAAGCGCTCTCGGACGGGCCGAGCGACGGGGTCCACATGTAGTCGGTGCTCAGCCAACTCCCTGGGTACACCTGGCATGTCAGAGGGTTTCCTTGCGAAGATGTCCCAGTTCTCATGGAGGAATTGGCTGAGCTCGGCTTCCTATTTAGGATCGAGGGTGGTGGAGATATTCGTCGGGGCAACAGTGTCGTCCGTCGGGTGAATGCTGACCTTCTTCGTCTCTCCCGCCGACTGGAATGCGGATTCAGAAGCTGGCTTCTTTGAGTGCATCAGGTCGGCGGGGTCGACTGTTTTCTTGTACTCGTCAAGCTCGAGGACGGCCATCTGCTGGTCAGCGATTCTTGATCCCTGCTGCATACACTCTTCGGCTCGCTGCCGATTTCCTGTGATGGTGATCACACCCTTCGGGCCTGGTATCTTCAGCTTCAGGTATACGTAACATGGACGGGCCATGAAACGTGCATACGCTGGGCGGCCCAGAATTGCGTGATAAGCGCTCTGGATGTCGACCACTTCGAACGCCAGCTTTTCCTGTCGGAGCCGAAAATGACGTCCAACGTGATCTGGCCGAGTGACTTGGCCTTCCGTCCAGGGACG
The DNA here is from genome assembly GCF_904849725.1 of Hordeum vulgare subsp. vulgare. NCBI lineage: Eukaryota > Viridiplantae > Streptophyta > Magnoliopsida > Poales > Poaceae > Hordeum > Hordeum vulgare. Next base: position 116,838,964 of record NC_058519.1, on the reverse strand, counting down.
ACTCCATGGAACTGCATGCTTCTCTCGCTGAGTTTGGACATCGGAATGCCCATCCCCTTGAGAGTGTCGGCGTACATGATGTTCAAACCGCTGCCGCCGTCCATGAGGACTTTGCGCAGTCGGACTCTTTCTACCACCGGGTCGACGACCAGAGCTTGTCTTCTGGGGTGGGTACATGTGCTGGATGATCCGATTGGTCAAAGGTGATCGCAGTCTGAGACCATTTGAGGAACTTGGGGCTGGTAGGGGTGGCCATGTTCACCTCCCTGTTCACCAGCTTCAGTCGACTCTTGCTCTCAACGTCGGCAAAAATCATGAGAGTTGCATGGACTTGGGGGAACGGATCCTCCTGGTCCTCCTCATCCTGTTCGTTGTCCTTTTCACTCGGTTGCCCTTCGTTGTCCTCATCCTGCCGAGTGGTATGCTTCGCATATATGGGGTTGCCCTCTTCATCCATCTTCGTATGAACCGGACATGGCTGGTCCAGCATGGGCTTATTGAACTGCTTCTTCTTGGGGGTGAACTGAGCCTTCCCTTTGCCCTTGAACTTGGCATTGGTTACGGCTGCGGCTTCTGCTTGCGGAGCAGTCGGAGCTTTCTGCTTCTGCTTCCGAGTGTTGCCCCCATCTCCATCAGCGACTGTTTTGTGCTTGCCACTTCGGATGCGGTCTTCTTCTTCGCCATTAGCATAGCGCGTCGCTATTTCCATCATCTTGCTCATGGAGATGTCGCCTGTTCGGCCGAACTTCAAGTACAGATCTTTGTACCGCACGCCTGCCTTGAAGGCACAGACTGCTTGATGCTCGGTGACGTTCTCCACCGTGTGGTAGAGGGTTGTCCAATGCTGAATGAAGTCACGCAGGGGCTCATTCTGCTTCTGGACGCAATGCTGGAGCTCTAAGAGGCCTGCAGGGCGCTTGCACGTCCCTTCGAAGGTCTTGATGAACACTCAGGCCAGATCTGCCCAACTGTAGATGCTGGAGGGGGCCAACTGGTTCAGCCATGCTCGCGCCGAGCCGTCGAGCATCAGAGGGAGGTGTTTCATGGCGACATGGTCGTCCCCTCCTCTGATCTGGACTGCCACTCGGTAGTCGTCCAGCCACGTTTCCGGCTTGGACTCTCTTGTAAACTTGTTGATTCCCGTCGCCAATCTGAAGTTTGGCGGGATGTCAGCCGAACGGATGGCTCGACTGAAACACTCGGGACCAGACACGATGGTCCTGCTTCCACTCGGACGGTCCATATCATAACCCTCGCGGTGGGCTCGGCCCCTGTCGACCCTTCGCTGAGCGATACGCCCTCTTGCGTCGGGCCTTGGGTCGTAAGTGTCACCGACTGAACGCCGATCATCATGATGTTGGGGCCCGTAGGGCCCACCCCGCGGAGGGGTGCGTGAACGGCGGCGATCTTCGTGATTTATGGAACGGCTGCCTCCTCTGTGCCGCTGATCGGAACCAGGGCAGTGAACCGACCGATGCATATTCGCATGAACGGAACTATTATGGATCCTGTTATGCGACTGGGAGACTGCCGAATTCTGCTGCTGCGCCGTGTGCAACAGGGCTCGGATCTGCTCGATTCCCCTACCAGCCTCTGAATCAGTCGGCTGGAGGGAATCGGCTATCTTGGCAGCTGCAGCCAAGTTGAGGAGGGGTGTGCGGAACAACTCCACCTTGCTCCGCCGAGTGTGTCGACTGGCAGAACAGCGAGGAGGACTACGCGCGCCGGACGTTTCGCCGATCTCGTGCTCGTTCCGGCCAGCTTGACGGGGATCTTCATGGGAGTTGGCCATGTGTACTTCTGCTGCAGGCCCGCGACCCGCGTATTCGGAAGGAAACTCAGTCGGAACCGAGCCCGAGTGCTGGGACTGCGGGGCAACCACAACAGACTCTAGAACTGCCACTTGTGAAGACGCGTTCTAGTGCGCCTGGGCGTGTTGCACCCAACGCTGAAGTCGCGGACGGCGAGACCGCTTGCTACGGCACGTGATGGCGGTGCAGGTCGACACCGGAGCCGACTGTTGGAGAAGAAGAATGCCGCGGGCGCCGGCACGGAAGTGCGTAGCCCCACGACGGGGAAGCGCCTCGACGTCGAGAGGAGCATCCCGAAGCCACGCCGAATCATCGATGATGAAGGAGAGAGCGCCGAAGAAGATCTGGTGACCCATGCTCGAACCTCCACCGGACGACATGACGAAAGGAAGTAGTCGCAAACTCGCCGAAAGTCGCTTAGACGCCTGCCCCACGGTGGGCGCCAACTGTCGTGGGTATAAGCCTGACAGTAGATGTGTAGGGTACGAAAAGGATGGGCAGAGCCTTAGCTACGGCGAGGTTGTATGAGTTTAGGCCCCTCTGCGGTGGAGGTAATAGCCCTACGTCTCAGTGGTCAGGGAGCTTGTTGTCGAGTGGAAATATGGAATACCATGAGTTGCTAACCCCTCTACCTGCGGGGGAGGGTGGCTTATATACAGTGCGCTGCCCTCCACAGCGGTTCCGGTACAGGGGTGGAGTAGTGGCGATTGAATGCGTACGTTACAGGTAACGTACGCCCTAAATGCTAATAAATGCACCTGGAAACGTACGACTGTTTCCCTCCAGGGGGGTTACGATGTACCGAGTGGTATCCAGTTGGTTAGCTTGATATCCTCCGAATGCTAGTCTCCGACTGGATGATCGAGGACCTATTACCGACTGGATGATGGGGACTCCTTAATTCAGTCGGAGCTGACTAAGGGCCTTGTCCTTTGTGAGGGGTAGTCCTTGGGTAGGACCTACAGGGCAGGCCTATGACCCTACCCTACGTCTATAACCCCATCAGGCAGGGTGCCAGAACGGGCTCCAGATTGGTTTTTTGTGGCTACAGAGGCTTGCGACAGCGGAACTCCCGATCTAGGTTTCTTTCTGGGGGTTTCTGAATTTATAGGAATTTATGGCGGTGGAATTACGTCGGTTGGGCCCACGAGGAGGTCAGAAGCCTGGTCGCCACCACCGGGGGGGGGGGGGTGGTGGCGGCGTCAGGGCTTGTGACTCCCTCATGGCTCTTCTGGCCTTCTTCCAAAGCTTCGGGTGTCTCTTTTTGTCCAAAAAAAATCATCGTAAAGTTTCATTCCATTTGGACTCCGTCTGAAAATGGGCCAAAAACAAGGGATAAACAGAAACTGGCACTTGGCACTGAGTTAATAGGTTAGTCCCAAAAAAGATATAAAATAGCATATTTATGCATATAAAACATCCAAAGTTGGCAAGATAATAGCATGGAACCATCAAAAATTATAGATACGTTGGAGACGTATCAAGCATCCCCAAGCTTAACTCCTGCTCGTCCTCGAGTAGGGAAGTGATAAAGAATGAATTTATGATGTTGCATGCTACCTAGCATAGTTGTCCTTTGTAACTTCTCTCATGTGACATGAATGTTCAGATCCGTTAGATTCAAAACAATAGTTTGCTATTGACGTGGAAACAATAATAATTCAACAAACTAGCAAGGTAATCATGAACTTTCAAAATAACAAGGCCAAAAGAAAGTTATCCCTACAAAAGCATATAGTCTGGCTATGCTCTATCATCATTGCACAACGAATTTAAATCATGCACAACCCCGGTATTGGCCAAGTAATTGTTTTCACACCTTTACTTTCTCAAACTTTTTCGACTCTCACGCAATACAAGAGCGTGAGCCATGGTTTTAGCACTATAAGTGGTCTGGAGTGTGGTGGAGGTTGGAAGGCAAACAAGGAGAAGATGGTCACATTGACTAGGCATATCAATGAGCTATGGAGATGCTCATCAATAGATATCAACGTGAATGAGTAGGGATTGCCATACAAATTATGCACTAGAGCTAGGAGTATGTGAAAGCTCTTAAAGAAAACTAGTGGGTGTGCATCCAACTTGCTTGCTCACGAAGACCTAAGGCAATTTGGAGGAAGCCCATCATAGGAATATACAAGCCAAGTTATATAACGAAAATTTCCCACTAGCTATATGGTGGTGACAAAACGAGAGATTCTCAATCATGAAGATCATGGTGCTTAATATGCACAAGTGTGGAAAGGTGGTAGCATTGTCCCTTCTCTCTTTTTCTCTCATTTTTTGGTGGGTTCTTTGGTCTTTTTTTTTATTTTGGTGGGCATCTTTGGCCTCTTTTTGTAAATGGGCTTCGCTGGCCTGTTTTATTCCCTCACATGGGACAATGCTCCATCAATGATGATCATCACACTTACAACCCAATACTTAGAGCAATGATGACTCTATATGGAATGCCTTCGGTAGTGTACCGTGACAATGATCTAGCATGGCATAGACATTAATGGAAACATCATGCTAGCTATCTTACGATCATGCAATGGCAATGTAGACGTGGTGGCACATGTCATGGTGGTAGTTGCACGGAAATAAATCTCGGAATTACTTTGAAAAATCCATAGTAGGTAGGTATGGTGACTGTTTTGAGGGAGGCTAATGGTGGGTTTTGTGCACCGGCGAAAGTTGCATGGCACTAAGAAGATAGTGATGGTGGAAGGTGAAAGTGCATCTAAACTATGGACTCAACATTAGTCATGAAGAACTCATATACTTGTCGCAAAAGTTTTATTAGTAATCGAAACAAAACATTCAACGCATACTCCTAGGGGAAGGGTTGGTAGGTATAAACCATCGCGCGATCCTGACCGCCACACAAAGGATGACAATCAATAGACTAATCATGCTCAGACTTCATCACATAGTAGTTCACCATACGTGCATGCTACGGGAATTACTAACTTCAACACAAGTATTTCTAGATCCACAACACCTTACTACCATGACTTCAATATTACCAAAACCACAACTCAAAACTAATTGAGATGAATCAAACTTCTCTAACTATTCAATGTACATGAAGGTAGAAGTTTTCGTATCCCTTTGGATAACTACCCCTTTTGAGACTACTTTCAAAGCATAGATCACCTACCAAGCCACGCACCGCTGTGCTCCAAAAGATATAAGTAAACCACATAGAGCAAAAGTATCTAGCTCAAAAGATATAAGTGAAGCACATGTGAGCTGAATTATCTACCAAAGGATATAAGTGAAGCTCAACAAAATCATGGTGAGTGCATGTCTCTCTCTAGGTGTGCAGCAAGGATGATTGTGACACAACAAAAATAAAAGACTCCTACGATAGAAGACGCTCCAAGAAAAAACACATAACATGTGGTGAATAAAAATATAGCCCCAAGTAACGTTACCGATGGATTGAAGACGAAAGAGGGGATGCCTTCCCGGCGCATCCCCAAGCTTAGGCTTTTACGACATACTTGAATCAACTTGGGGTTCCTTGGGCATCCCCAAGCTTGAGCTCTTTCCACTCTCTATCTCTTTGTCCATAAGAACTTCACCCAAAACTTGAAAACTTCACAACTCGAAACTTAAACATAAACTCGTGATATCATTAGTATAAGAAAGCAAATCACCACTTCCTAAGGTACTGTAGCAAACTTAAATTATACTTATGTTGGTGTTGGGTTGCTGTATTTTCACTTTTCCATGGCTAGTACCCTTCGATACTATCCATAGTTTCATCAAAATAAGCAACCAACTCAACAAAAACAGAATCTGTTAACAGCAGACCAGTCTGTAGCAATCTGTATACTTCGTATACTTCTGGTACTTCAAAAAATCTGAACAATTACGAAATTCTGAAGAAATTGCTTACAGATCAGCAGAAAAAAGAATCAACTCAAAATCTCTTACAGAATAAAAATGAAAATTCTTTTTGTGAGCAGAAAGTTTCTGTCTTTTTCCAGCATGATCAAACAATCATCACCAAGACTAATCATAACGGTTTTGCTTGGCAAAAACACAAAAAGAAACACAAAATACACAATCATAACAGAATTATTATGGTGTGGAGAAAACAAAACAGGAAGCAAAAAAGCAAAGAAAAATTTATTCATTGGGTTGCCTCCCAACAAGCGCTATCGTTTAACGCCCTTAGCTAGGCATTGATTTCAATGATACTCACATAAAAGGTAAGGATTGGAACACAACGATAGCATCATGGAGCAAATGGCTAGCACATTTAAGTCTAACCCACTTCCTATGCATAGGGATTTTGTGATCAAACAATTTATTGGAGCAAGAATCCACTAGCATAGGAAGGCAAAACAAGCATAGCTTCAAAAATTTCAACATATGGAGAGGAAGCTTCATACTATTGCAATAAGTAGAAGCATATGATCCTCTCTCATAGTAATTTTCAGTAGCATCATGAATGAATTCAACAATATAACCGGCACCTAAAGCTTTCTTTTCATGATCTACAAGCATAGAAATTTTACTTCTCTCCACATAAGGAAATCTATTCTCAAGAATAGTAGTGGGAGTATCGTAAAAGACTTGAGCACTACAAATTGTGTCCACAATGAAAAAGCAAGGTTTAGCAAAGGGGTTTTCGAAAGTATGAGAAGCTTTATCATCCATCTTCTTCAGAGCATAAGTATCCTCACAACAATCATCATAGATAGGGGGCATGCTTTCATCAAAATGATTTTGATCATTCAAAGTGGAAGAACTAAAAAGATCATCTTCATCAAATATAGCATCCCCAAGCTTTTGGCTTTGCATATCATTAGCATCATGGTATTCAAAGAATTCATGCTAACAACATTGCAATCATGCTCATCATTCACATATTTTATGCCAAGCATTCTATGTAATTCTTCTTTCAGCACTTGTGCACAATTTTCCTTCCCATCATGCTCACGAAAGACGTTGAAAAGATGGAGCATATGAGGCATCCTTAATTCCATTTTTTTGTAGTTTTCTACCGAAAGAACAAGAAACAAAAAGATTCGATTGCAAGATCTAAAGATATACCTTCAAGCTCTAACCTCCCCGACAACGGCGCCAGAAAACAGCTTGATGTCTACTACGCAACCTTCTCCTTGTAGACGTTGTTGGGCCTCCAAGTGAGAGGTTTGTAGGACAGTAGCATTTTTCCCTCAAGTGGGTGACCTAAGGTTTATCAATCCGCAGGAGGCGTAGGATGAAGATGGTCTCTCTCAAGCAACCCTGCAACCAAATAACAAAGAGTCTCTTGTGTCCCCAACACACCCAATACAATGGTAAGTTGTATAGGTGCACTAGTTCGGCGAAGAGAAGGTGAAACAAGTGCAATATGGATGGTAGATATAGGTTTTTGTAATCTGAAATTACAAAAACAGCAAGGTAACTAGTAACAAAAGTGAGCATGAACGGTATGGCAATGCATGGAAACAAGGCCTAGGGTTCATACGTTCACTAGTGAAGTTCTCTCAACAATGATAACATAATTGGATCATATAACTAGCCCTCAACATGCAACAAAGAGTCACTCCAAAGTCACTAATAGTGAGGATCAAACGAAGAGATTATTGTCGGGTACGAAACCACCACAAAGTTATTCTTTCTGATCGATCTATTCAAGAGTCCGTAGTAAAATAACACGAAGCTATTCTTTCCATTCGATCCATCATAGAGTTTGTACTAGAATAACACCTTCAGATACATATCAACCAAGACCCTAATATCACCTAGATACTCCATTGTCACCTCAAGTATCCGTGGGCATGATTATAGGATATGCATCACACAATCTCAGAATCATCTATTCAACCAACACATAGAACTTCAAAGAGTGCCCCAAAGTTTCTACCAGAGAGTCAAAACGTGTGCCAACCCCTGTGCATAGGTTCCCAATGTCACGAACCCGCAAGTTGATCAGGAAAACATACATCAAGTACTCACATGAATCCACGTGTGCCAACCCATATGCATAGGTTCCCAATTGTCACAAACCCGCAAGTTGATCACAGCAGATAGACACGTGCAAGACATACATCAAGTGTTCTCAAAGACTCAATCCGATAAGATAACTCCAAAGGGGAAACTCAATTCATTACAAGAGGGAGAGGGGGAAGAACATCATAAGATCCAACTATAGTAGCAAAGCCCATGGTACATCGAGATCAAGAAATCTCAAGAACACGAGAGAGAGAGAGATCAAACACATAGCTACAGGTACATACCCTCAGCCCCGAGGGATGACTACTCCCTCCTTGTCATGGAGCTCGCCGGGATGATGAAGATGGCCATCGGAGATGGATTCCCCCTCCGGCAGGGTGCCAGAACGGGCTCCAGATTGGTTTTTGGTGGCTACAGAGGCTTCCGGTGGCGGAACTCCCGATCTAGGTTTCTTTCTGGGGGTTTCTGAATTTGTAGGAATTTATGGCGGTGGAATTACGTCGGTTGGGCCCACGAGGAGGTCACAAGCCTCGTCGCCACCACCGGGGGGGGGGGGGGTGGTGGCGGCGTGAGGGCTTGTGACTCCCTCGTGGCTCTTCTGGCCTTCTTCCAAAGCTTCGGGGTCTCTTTTGGTCCAAAAAAATCATCGTAAAGTTTCAGTCCATTTGGACTCCGTCTGAAAATGGGCCAAAAACACGGAAAAAACAGAAACTGGTACTTGGCACTGAGTTAATAGGTTAGTCCCAAAAAAGTTATAAAATGGCATATTCATGCATATAAAACATCCAAAGTTGACAAGATAATAGCGTGGAACCATCAAAAATTATAGATACGTTGGAGACGTATTAGTCCACCATACCTACCTATGGATTGAATAAGATCCCTCAACTAAGGTGTCATCGGTGGAAGCAATAAAAAAATTGCTCCCTAAATATGTATGATCTATTAGTGTGTGGAAAATAAGCTTTGTACGAACCTGTGATGAGGAAGACATAAAAGCGACAGACTGCATAATAAAGTTCGTTATCACAGGGGGCAATATAAGTGACGTTCCTTCACACTAAGAGATCACACATCCAAACCTCAAGAGCGCATGACAACCTCTGCTTCCCTCTGCGAAGGGCCTATCTTGTACCTTTATTTTTTGTATTTAAAAGAGTCATGGTGATCGACACCAGTTCCTTATTTCGCCATTATCTTGGCTAGCGTCATGTGCTAGGGAAAGATCTATATTCATATATCAACTTGGAAGTAAGTAATTGTGAATTATTATTGTTGACATTACCCTTGAGGTAAATAGTTGGGAGGCGAAACTATAAGCCCCTATCTTTCTCTGTGTCTAACTGAAACTTTGATCTCATGAGTACCACGTGAGTTTTAGCAATTGTAGAAGACTAAAAGATGATTGAGTATGTGGATTTGCTTTACAAGCGCTTGTTTGACTCTTTCCGATGTTACGATAAATTGCAACTGCCTCAATGACTAAAGACTATTGATTGTTAATTCTCAATAAGGTTCTTGATCCATACTTTACATTGTGAAGGAATTGTCACTTTAGCATAAGAGATTATATGACGATATTGTTGTTCTAAATATGATCATGATGCCTGCATGTCCGCATTTTATTTTATCGACACCTCTATCTCTAAACATGTGGGCATATTTATTGATCTCAGCTTCCGCTTGAGGAAAAGCGAGGTCTAAGCTTGGGGGAGTTGATACGTCCATTTTGCATCATGCTTTTATATTGATATTTATCGCATTATGGGTTGTAATTACACATTATGGTACAATACTTATGCCTTTTCTCTCTTATTTTATAAGGTTTACATGAAGAGGGAGAATGCTGGCAGCTGGAATTCTGGTTGGAAAAGGAGCAAGTTTGAGATACCTATTCTGCACAACTCCAAAAGCCATGAAAATCAGCGAGGAATTACTTTGGAATATATAAAAAATACTGGGCGGAAGAAATACTGGAGGGGAGCTACCAGGAGGTCACGAGCCTGCCAGGCGCGCCCTACCCCCTCGGCGCGCCTAGGGGGCTCGTGGGCCCCCTGTTACCCCTCCGGCTCCCATCTTCTGCTATAAGGAGGGTTTCATCCAAGAAAAAATCAGGAGAGAGCTTTCGGGAAGAAACGCCTCCGCCACGAGGCGGAACTTGAGTAGAACCAATCTAGAGCTCCGGCAGGTTCGTCCTGCCGGGGAAACTTCCCTCCCGGAAGGGGAAAAACATCGTCATCGTCATCACCAACACTTCTCTCGTCGGAGGGGACTCATCTCCATCAACATCTTCATCAGCACCATCTCATCTCCAAACCTTAGTTCATCTCTTGTACCCAATCTACGTCTTGCGACTCCTATTGGTACTTGTAAGGTTGCTAGTAGTGTTAATTACTCCTTGTAGTTGATGCTAGTTCGTTTACTCGGTGGAAGATCATATGTTCAGATCCTTAATGCTATCCAATCCCTCTCTGATCATGAACATAATTATGCTTTGTGAGTAGTTACGTTTGTTCCTGAGGACATGGGATAAGTATTGCTATAAATAGTCATGTGAATTTGGTATTTGTTCGATATTTTGATGTGTGGTATGTTGTCTTTCCTCTAGTGGTGTTATGTGAAGGTCGACTACATGACACTTCACCATTATTTGGGCCTAGAGGAAGGCATTGGGAAGTAATAAGTTGATGATGGGTTGCTAGAGTGACAGAAGCTTAAACCCTAGTTTATGCGTTCCTTCGCAAGGGGCTGACTTGGATCCACCAGTTTAATGCTATGGTTAGACCTTGTCTTAATTCTTCTTCTGTAGTTGAGGATGCTTGCGAGAGGGGTTAATCATAAGTGGGATGTTTGTCCAAGTAAGGACAGCACCCAAGCACCGGTCCACCCACATATCAAACTATCAAAGTAGCGAACGCGGATCATATGAACATGATGAAAACTAGCTTGACATAAATTCCCATGTGTCCTCGGGAGCGCTTTTCCTTATATAAGAGTTCGTCCAGGCTTGTCCCTTGCTACAAAAGGGATTGGTCCATCTTGCTGCACCTTTGTTACTATTGTTACTTGCTACCCGTTACGAATTATCTTATCACACAACTATTTGTTACTGATAATTTCAGTGCGTGCAGAGAATACCTTGCTGAAAACCACTTGCCATTTCCTTTTGATCCTCGTTGGGTTCGACCCTCTTACTTATCGAAAGGACTACGATAGATCCCTTACACTTGTGGGTCATCAGTTTTCTCTAGGAACGCGTTGAAGTTCAGTGGGACATGTGCGTGGGCCATTGGATCTATGATATAGATTGTAAAGACAATTTTAGACTAAGTTCATCATAATTAAGTTCATCTAATCAAATTATTTAATCAACTCCCACTCAGATAGACATCCCTCTGGTCATCTAAGTGATACATGATCCATATCGACTAGGCCGTGTCCATCATCACGTGAGATGGACTAGTCATCAATGGTGAACATCTCCATGTTGATCGTATCTCTATACGACTCATGTTCGACCTTCCGGTCTCTCATGTTCCGAGGCCTTGCCTATACATGCTAGGCTCGTCAAGTCAACCTAAGTGTTTTGCGTGTGTGAATCTGGCTTACACCCATTGTATGCGAACTTTAGAATCTATCACACCCGATCATCACGTGGTGCTTCGAAACAACGATCCTTCGCAATGGCGCACACTTAGGGGGAACACTTTTCTTGAAATTTTAGTGAGGGATCATCTTATTTACTACCGTCGTTCTAAGCAAATAAGATATAGAAACATGATAAACATCACATACAAATCATAAAGTGACATGATATGGCCAATATCATCTTGCTCCTTTGATCTCCATCTTCGGGGCGCGGCATGATCATCAGTGTCACCGACATGACACCATGATCTCCATCATCATGATCTTCATCATTGTGTCTTCATGAAGTCGTCTCGCCAACTATTACTTCTACTAATATGGCTAATAGTTAGCAATAAAGTAAAGTAATCATATGGCGTTATACAATAAATTAAGAAAACTCCTATGGCTCCTGCCGGTTGTCATACTCATCGACATGCAAGTCATGAATCCTATTACAAGAACATGATCAATCTCATACATCACATATATAACATTACATCCTTTTGGCCATATCACATCACATAGCATACCCTGCAAAAAAAAGTAAGACGTCCTCTAACTGTTGTTGCAAGTTTTACGTGGGTGATATGGGTTTCTAGCAAGAACATTTCTTACCTACGTCACAGCCACAACAGTGATATGCCAATTGCTATTTACCCTTCATAAGGACCCTCTTCATCGAATCCGATCCGACTAAACTAGGGCAGACAGACACCCGCTAGCCACCTTATGCAACAAGTGCATGTCAGGCGGTGGAACCGGTCTCACATAAGAGTACATGTAAAGTTGGTTTGGGCCGCTTCATCCCACGATGCCGCCGAATCAAGATAACACTAGTAATGGTAAGCAAATTGACCAAATCATCGCCCACAATTACTTGTGGTCTACTCGTGCATAGAATCTACACATAGACCTAGCTCTAATACCACTGTTGGGTGACGTAGAGATAATTCAAAAAAAATCCTATGTGTCACCAAGATCAAACTAGGAGAACCAGCAACGAGAGAGGAAGAGCATCTTCATACCACTGAAGATCGCATAGCGGAAGCGTTACTATGAACGCGTGATACGTCCCAAACATATCTATAATTTCTGCTTGCTCCATGATCTTTTGGGTGACATTGTTAAATCTTTTGCTACACTTTCATATCTTTTTACACATATTTGGACTAACCTACTAACTCAGTGCACCCAGTGTCAGTTTCTATCTGCTAATGTCTTTTTTGCAGGGGCTTTTACCCAATTTTCGGGAGCCCCAAAAATACCGAGAAAAATATATGAAAATCAGCGTAACGGAAGCTTCCAGATCACCGAAGATGGGCCAGAGGTGGCCAGGGGCTGCCCAGGCGACCTCCCGGCACGGCCTGGCCCCTGGCCTCACCCACAGGCTGCCTGGGTGCGCCCCACCTCTTCAGACGCCCTCCTGTGGCCTATATTTACTGCTCCGAGAGGAAACCCTTCCATCACATCCAGAATCATGAATTTCTCCATTGTTCCGCCGCTGCAGCTCTTCCGAGATTGGGAGCGTCAGGAGACCTCTTCCCGGCACCCTGTCGGAGGGAGAATTGACCTCCGGGAGCTTCTCCACCGCCATGGACGCTTCCCGGACGTGCCGTGAGTAGTCCTCCTTGGACCATGAGTCCATGACCAGTAGCTATGTGATGTCTTCTCTCCAATCTTGTGCTTCAATAATTAACGCTTGTGATATGCCCTACATGATCAAGGCACCTATGTAATTTTCATGCTATTGCTATGCTCGGTTTGCTGGGATCCGATGGATTATGAGATTATGTTCAGATTGTTATGAGTTATATATTTGATTATCCTTTTATATTATGTTCTTTAGTGATTCATGCATGTTCTCTGTTGCTCTTTATTGCTTTGGCCGAGTAGTAGATTGTAACTCCAAGAGGGAGCGTTATGCATGATTGTGGGTACATGGCCCCTGATGTCTAGCTTGAGTGACAGAAACATGAGACTAGGGGATGTGTTGTTGCCACCAGGGAGAAAACAACGGTGCTTGTGACCACGGTTGCAAGGATTGTTTACCTTACGCATAGTTCATTAATGCAGTTATCCATTGCTTTGAGTTTACACTTTGGGTGGGGCTCGCAACTTAATACCAGCGAGATGCTCTAGATAGATATCTCAAGGTGGATGATTAGTAAGTAGATGCTGATGAATAAACGGTCTACTTGTCTTGGCGTACTGCCCATAAATATTGAGCCCGTAACTTTCAAGTAGCATAATTAGCATTGCGGTGCGTTTATAATTTTGTCAATTGCCGAGCTGTACTTTGTTTAGCCCAGCTTAGTTGTTTATCGTCTTTTGGGAGAGAGACATCACTAGTGAACATCATGTGACTCCGGTCCATATCACCACCATTGCTTACACCTCCATCATTTACTGCTTTCATTTACTTTTCAGTTGCAATCACTATCACTATTCCCGCTTGCGTTTTGATCCTTTGGAAACTACAAGGCCGGAGAGATTGACAACCTCTCTGTACTCGTTGGGAGCAAATTATTTGTGTGTGTGCAGGTCCATGTCTTCTACTTGCGCCAGGGCAGGGGACACCTACTTGTCGATCCTCGGAGTCCTCCTGGTTTGATAAACCTTATAGTCTCTGTGTAAGGGAAAACTTGTTGTTGACTACATCTCCACCTTCCACTTTGGGTAACCAACGAGGAGCGAGAAGTATATTCATCAAAGCGGTCGATGGAGTCATACTCGCGGTGATCCAATCCAAACACCGAACGTTCAGTGTCTCGGTGTTCAACACACCTACAGCCCAAGGACGTCTCCTCCTTCTTGATCCAACAAGGGTGAAGGATAAGTTGAGGGAGAGCTGTGGCAACACGACGGCGTGGTGGATGGAGCTTGTGGTTCCCGACAGGGCTTCGCCAAGCATCGCGGAGGAGGAGAGGTGGAGAGGTAGGCCTGCACCAAGGGGTGGTGACCAAGGTGTGTGCAACCCTCCCAAAACCATCTATATTTATAGGAGGGAGGGAGAGGGGGCCGGCCACCCTAGGGTTCCCCTAGGAGGGGTGGCGGCAGTCCTAGGAGGTGGGGGCGGCGGCGCCATAGGGGTGGCTTGCCACCCAAGTCGGTGGGTGGCAGCCCCACCCCCTAGGTTTTAGCTCTAGGCGCCTTGGGCCCTCCTCTCTTGGCTCACAACAGCCCACCAGGCGCTGGTTCCCTTCCAGATTTGGCCCATGCAGCCCTCCGGGACACGTGGACCCTCCCGGTGGACCCCCGTTACCCTTTCGATGGTCCCGGTAGAATACTGATAAACCCTGTAACCTTTTCGGTGACCGAAATTGGACTTCCCATATATAAATCTTCACCTCTGGACCATTCTAGAACTCTTCGTGACGTTCGGGATCTCATCCGGGACTCCTAACAACCTTAGGTAACCACACATATATTTCCCATTACAACTCTCGTGTCACCGAACCTTAAGTGTGTAGACCCTACGAGTTCGGGAATAATGCATACATGACCAAGACATCTCTCCGGCCAATAACCAACAACGGGATCTGGATACCCCTGTTGGTTCCCACATGTTCCACGATGATCTCATCAGATGAACCACGATGTCGAGGATTCACTCAATCATGTATGCAATTCCCTTTGTCTACCAGTATGATACTTGCCCGAGATTCGATCGTCGGTATCCCTATACCTTGTTCAATCTCGTTACCGGCAAGTCTCTTTACTCGTTCAGTAACACATGGTCCCGTGGGTAACTCCTTAGTCACATTGACCTTATTATGATTATGCATTACTGAGTGGGTCTAGAGATACCCCTCCGTCACACGGAGCGACAAAACCCAGTCTCGATTTGTACCAACCAAACAAAGACTTTCTAAGATACCTGTAGTGCACCTTTATACACTACAAGGAATACAGTCTATTGCAACAAAATTTATTTCTACAACAATCTTTCATGGCAATAAAATGCTATATTACCACAAACTTTCAGTTCGTGGTAATATGCCCTACATATTGCCACTTTCCAGTTTTTTTGCTCTAAGTACTCCGTTTTGTTGCAATAGAAATCGTGTATTGCCACAAACTGGATCACCGTTGTAATATGGCAGTGATATTGCAACAAAAAAGTTTCGTTGCGGGAATTAGTCGTTTTGTTGCAATAGAGGCTTAGGTAATGCAACAAAGTAAATCTTTGTGGTAATATTCTGGCGCATATTGCAACAATTTCGAAGTGTGGTACTAGACATAGACATTGTTGCAAACAAATGGCTTTGTATTGCGACAAAACATGTATTGGTTGTAATAGGACGATGTTTTGCCTCACCTTCATTGTGTTGCAATAACTATTATATATTGCGACAAATTGTGCAATCATGGTAATATCTATAACATGTTGCAACAATCCCTAGTGATGCAAAAAAGGAGCAATAGAACATCTCTGCATTTTCGTCTTAATTATAGACATATAATTAATAATAGCAAAAGGGCCCGTGCGTTTTAACGGTAGAAAAAAAACCACACGCTTTTAATCTTTTTATAATCATTTTGATTTATTAAAATAATGATGGAAAGCGGGTTGAATAAGAAAAATTACAGGTTTTTTCTTATAAAAATAACATGGTGGAACGCCACTCCTAATCTAACCCGAGCTCCCTCCCCTAGCCAGCGTTCGGAGCCGATGCCGCTCGCCGTCATTGCCCTCGCGCCTCTCCTCGTATCCCCTCTCTCGCCTCCCTCTCCCTGTGCCCGTGGCAGCGTTGCAGTCTCCGCAGAGCCCCGGGGAAGGCGCCGCGCGCTACGGCGGGTGCGGTGCTCGGCCGCAGCGGCGTCCGGCGGAGGCGGTGACGCCGGCGAGCTGTCACGCGCCACGCTGCTCTGAAGGGCCGCCAAGCTGCCCAAGCCGCCAAGCTGCTCATGACACAATATATTTGCCCTTTGGTGATAAATTATGGGTTCTCCTATAAAACCGCGTGGCGCGTTTCAGTACTTAACTGTATTTCGCTTAGTAGTGTTTAACATTCTCTTTAATGTTTATCATGTACATTTTCACAGTGCCTGCCGTTCCGATTAAGTTATCGTGGCCTAGGCGAACCATTAAGTTATCATGATGGTATTTTTTTTCTACACGGACAGTTTAGGTTTTTTTTTCCTAATCGCTGACTAGGCGCATTGGACACTCTCTCTCTGCACTCCACTTCACTTTCCATTACCCTTACCCATTCCCCTCCCTCACTCTCTCCGCCAAATCCCTAGCAGCAGAGTCCACCGCCGATGGGAGAGCCCACCGCCGACGGGAGGGAGCGGGATTGGAGAGCGGGAACCGAGGTGGGCAGCGAGGGCGGAGGAGGAGGATCTTTGGCGGACCTGGAACTCGCGCTCGACGGCATGGGCGGACTGGAGGATGGCGCCGGCGGGCTTCTTCCGCAGCACGTACCGCCGGGGCTCCCCGCCGGGCGCGGAGGCCCCGAGGCAGTAGGTGGGGTTGGACTGGCCGTGGCCGAACTGCGTGAGGGCGAGCGCCGGCGCCGGCGCGGGGAAGCCCGGGACGTGCGCGGCCGCGTACCGCAGCAGCGCCGCCTCGTCCAGCGCCTATGTCTCGTGCACCGGCCGCAGCAGGTCCGAGGTCAGCGTCGCCATCTCGCTCGCTCGCTCGCCAGCCGCCGGTCCGGGATTGGATTGCCGAGAGTGGGGAGGCAAAATCGAGAGTGGGGAGGCAAAATCGCAGTCATAGTTGGTATGTTGAAGCCATTATGAGATCTTTACTTTTTTTGCTTCCTCCTATTATTATCAATATTTGTAGGCTGCGTAAACTATTTGCATTCATCTGCATTTGTTCAGGTACTTGGCGGCATTCATCCTCCTATGGAAGCTGAATAACGAACTAGTTCTGTTCTCATGGAATGTCATTGGCGGTGACATTATCCGCTACCTGAAATCTGGTTGGCCCATATCCCTCATTTTCATTTCCTAAGACTTCACAAAATAGCGCTTTTGCTTCCTTGTGAGAATTATTTGGTCTATACAGAAAGACAAGAGGATATTCATGAATTGAACTCCGCTTAGTAATCAACCAATTAAGCATTCCTTAAATGTTGCTGCAACATACCTGTATGATAGCCACTCTAACTTTACTGTTTTTCTAGGTGCTTTGCTAATTGCCAGGACCATCGCTGTAATCCTTCCATTATGAGATAAGCTTGAAAGTCTGGCTAACAATTTCTCTACTTAATGATGCACTGGCTCTTGCTGGTCAGGTCTATACATTTACAGGAACAGGCATTTAATCTCTAGCTCGATACCTTCATATGTTCTGAAGTATCTATAACTTAATGCAGGCTCTACTTGCAAGTGAATATGCGAAAGGGAACTACAAGCAGGCCCGCTTGGTTTTGTACAGAGTTCTGCAGGTTAAGAAGATATTATATTCACTCACAATTGCTTGTTAACTTTCTCATCTTCCTTAGCTTTACTGAACAATCATACGCTGACGATGCATCTATTTTCCTGCAGATTGGAGGTGTCACTGGTCTTGCACTTGCTGCGACCTTGTTCCTTGGGTTTGGATATTTGACCTTGTTATTTACAGATGATCCAGCATTATAGATTTGGCCATTATAGATTTATTTCTGCGAGTTGATCTAACATTCCCTATAGAAGCTGACTGGCTAAACTTATGTTTGGTACACCAGCATAGTTTCTTGACTAGCACTCGTAGGTAACCATAAAAAAAGTTCAGGAGTTCATATTCATGGCTTAAACATGTGAAAAGCACCTTACCAAGAGATTTAAGTCTACACAAAGAACCCCTCGTCATCATCCAATTCTTCTTCTCCCGAAGGAGCAATGTGGCCATCATTTACATAAGCCTCATCATCATCCGTATCATCATCAGATTTGAATTGAACATCTTCAAACTCAACAGGTTTTATATTTGTTATGACTGAAACATCAACGCTTGATCCTTCGTCATCATTTCTACTCCAACTAGTGATCTCTTCAGGT
The DNA here is from genome assembly GCF_904849725.1 of Hordeum vulgare subsp. vulgare. Lineage (NCBI taxonomy): Eukaryota > Viridiplantae > Streptophyta > Magnoliopsida > Poales > Poaceae > Hordeum > Hordeum vulgare. The sequence goes on along the minus strand of NC_058519.1, from coordinate 116,820,569 downwards.
AGTGTAATATTGGCACTGTAATTTCTGCATCTATGACATCCATTACATTTGCCTCACCACCTTCATCGTCTTCAACAGCTTCATCAAGGCCTACACCATTTAAAACAGAAGGAGCAAACAAATTGCGTGGATTCATTTTAATAACAGCTGCCCAATCAGGGTTCTTCACATCTCTCACATAGAAAACCTGTTGAGCTTGGAGGCCTAGAATGTAAGGGTCCCCCTTGAATCTGTCTAAAGTAGTGTCGAGTTCAATAATTCCATATTTGGTGTCCTTCTTATACCCCTTACTCTCAGTTCTATTGGAAGGAGTCACATCAAACCAATCACACTGGAATAGAACAACCTCCTTATCAGGAGGAAAGTCAAGAAATATGATTTTCTTGATCACCCCGTAATAATCAATATTGCCCGTGGTTGCATCGCCCTTAACTATGACGCCACTATTTTGGGTACTCAAATCCTTCTCTATATAGGAATTCCGAAAAAAAATATACATTCAAAATTGTACGGTTGTGTACACGAGCTAGGTGATGAGGTCCTTTAGCTAGTGCATAAAGAAGACTGCTGACCTTGCCATCATTGTGCAGTTATGTGATCTGTTTCATCGAATAGAATATGTGTGAGTGTAATGTACAGTGTTGATACATTATTATGAGGAACACTAGTGAAAATACGAAAGAAACTTACCCGTCTCTCAAACCATCCAACAAACTCTTCCTTGTGCCGTTTCTGAGGATTAGGATAATTGTTACTTGTGAGCTCCTGAAGATGTTCACTTGAAAGAGAAATGATTTTTAGTTCAAAAGCAAATTATTAATGCATATCACGATGTGAAATAAATACACGAGTATGCTTACTCCATCCATGGTGCAGTTTCCTCACAGTTTGTTATTATGAAATGCCTCATTCTATTAATCTCAGCCAAAGAGAATGATTCACAAACAAAACCTGTCTTGGAGTAATCAACTGTACTCATTATGCTAATCCCTGTTGGTGGTTGATCTGTACCTCCATCTTCATGACGTTCGGACTGACTTAGCTTGGTAGGCATTCCATCAAGGAATCGACTGCAAAAAGTCATGCACTCTTCAAGTATGTACCCCTCTGCAATAGAACCTTCTGGTTGAGCCTTGTTATGCACATATCCTTTGAGCGTACGCAAGTATCGCTCAATTGGATACATCCATCTATACAAGACAGGCCCTCCCAACCGGGCCTCTTCAGCAAGATGAATTGGAAGATGCATCATAATATCAAAGAATGTTGGTGGAAAGATCATCTCGAGCTGACATAGAGTTTCTGGAATTGTTTGGCTCAACTTCTCCAAATCTTCATCCCTTAACTCTTTCGAGCATAAATCAGAAAATAATTTACTCAGCTGAAGCAATGGGTTAACAACATTCTCTGGCAAAAGCTTGCGCAACGCAATAGGAAGAAGTTTCTGAAATATAACATGGCAGTCATGAGTTTTGAGTCCACTAATTTTGCACTTATCGAGGACGACACATCGCTTAATGTGTGAAGCATAGCCATCAGGCATCTTAATGCTCTGCAGAAACTTGAGGAGCATTATCTTCTCTTCCTTATTTAAAGTGTAGCAACCTTTCTTTATTTCATACTTATGCTTACCGGGCTTTGGATGCTGGTCCTTCCTAATTTTCAAGTCCTCCAAATCAAGACGAGCCTTCACACCATCCTTTGATTTCTTATCCATCTCAAGCAAAGTCCCTAGAATGCTTTCACAAATGTTCTTCTCGATGTGCATAACATCCAAATTGTGCCTAACGAGCAAGTGCTTCCAATATGGGAGCTGGAAAAATACACTTTTCTTCCGCCAGTTATGCCAGCTATTAGTTTCCGGTCGTTTTCTCTTATTTGACCGTCCAAACGGTGCATGCGGAATGCTATCAAGCTCCCGCACAACTTGTTCACCAGTAAGTGCCACTGGAGCTTCTCTATTATCTGTCTTGTTGTTGAACAAGCACTTGTTTCGACGCCATTTGTGGGTCCTCGGCAGAAAACGTCGGTGTCCCATGTAGCAATGCTTTCGACCATACTTTAGCCATAAAAAATCTGTACGTTTGTGGCAATACAGGCATGCTAGCTTCCCTTTTGTGCTCCAACCACTCAGCATTGCATAAGCTGGGTAGTCATTGATGGTCCATAACAAGCATGCATACATCTGGAAATTTCTTTTAGTTGCAGCATCATATGTGTAAGCACCATCCTTCCATAGAATATTCAGTTCATCAATCAAGGGCTGCAAGTATACATCTATGTTATTTCCTGCTGACTTTGGTCCTGGAATAATCATTGACATAATCCAATTTTGTTGCTTCATGCACATCCAAGGTGGCAAGTTATATGGGATAAGAATGACAGGCCATGTAGTGTGTGATAAACTCATGAGCCCAAAAGGGTTGAATCCATCTGAAGCAAGGCCAAGCCGAACACTGCGAGCATCTTTTGAGAATTTCTTAGAATATTTCTTATCAAAATGCTTCCAGGCCTTTGAATCTGCAGGATGCCTCACTACGCCATCATCCACCCGACCATCCTTATGCCATTTCATATGTGATGACATAACTTCTGTCATGTACAACCTTTGCAGTCTCCGAATGAGTGGGAAATACCTTAGAACTTTCTGTGGCACTGGCTTCCTTGATTTACGACTTGATGTATTGTCTTCGTCACTGGTAGGAGTAGATTTCCATCGAGACGCGTGACAGACAGGGCATTCTTCGGCATCAGCATGATCATTACGGAATAGAACACAATCATTAACGCACGCGTGTATCTTCTTGTAATCCAACCCAAGATCTCGGATCACCTTCCTTACTTTTGCGAGATTAGTAGGAATGCAGTGACCCTTTGGCAGCACCTGCGCGAACATCTGCAGAACTAAATCACATGCTCTGTTGGTCATCCCAGACACGCACTTGATTTGGTAAAGCTTCACAATGACAGATAGCTTTGTGACATCCTCGCAACCTGGGTACAACTCTTTTTTTGCCTCTTTCAATAGTTCGAAGAACACCTTGGCTGTTGCATTTGGGTCCTGGTTTCTTCCATCACCGCTGGAATCATCCACATGAATGTCTCTTGTACCTTCATCATGATCTGCATTACTTTCCATGCCCGTGCCCCTTAGGAGAGTATGGAGCATGTCACACATTCCAGCACCATCATCTACATCATCTTCATTATCAGAATCTTCAGACATGATGCCCTCATCAGGTTGTTCACCATGGTATATCCAGTGAGTGTAGCTCTGATCCATCCCATAGTACAGCAAGTGAGTATGAACCTCCTTTTTATTTCTTTGAGCACTATTCAGACATTTCCTACATGGACATGGTACAACTGATTTTGGATGAGGACCATCGAAAGCAAAATTCAAGAAATTCTTCATGCTAGTTTGCCACTCAACAGAATCTCTTTCCTTATCCATCCAGCTCTTATCTCGTGTCATTTTGCCTTATCTCCGTAAAGCCTGTCCTGTTAAAAAAACATAGAAATTGCATTAGTACCTGCACTACAATCAATAGAATCACTAGCTGCATCACAAGAGAAGACAACAAGGACACAAGACAATAACATTATAGCCTGCTTAAAATCACAAGTGTTGAAGCCTGAATCACAAGTGTAGAAGCCTGAATCACAAGTGTTGAAGCCGGAATCTAAATTTGCTGCACTCTGCTGCACTTGCAATGACAAATAGTACAGAGGAAAACAGGGAGGGGAATACTCTGAATTTGCCGCACTTTGCTTACTCTGAATTTGTTGCACTTTGCTTACTCTGAATTTGCTGCACTTTGCTGCTCTCAGGAGAGGGACGGCTGACCAGGGGAGAGCTTCTGCAGGGCGTTCCACTCATGCGCACGGGAGTCCCGGGCAGCCGACCAGGATGGAGGAAGAGCCGGAGCAGAGCCGGTTGGCGCCGGAGTTCCTACGTCAGGCGATCCAACCATGCGCCCACTGGCAGGATCGAGCAGCAGAGATCCAGGGAAGAGAAGGCCGAAGGGCAGAAGGCGCCGAGCAAAGGGTGCCGGATCAAGGTTAGAGGGAGAGGGGAGCGTTAGGGTGGTGCCACCACGGGCTGCTTCGTCGCGCAGCCATGGTGTGGCTGCTGGATCTGGGATAGTTGATTTATTTGGGGTAGTACTTTTGAGGATCTGGGATAGTTGATTTATTTGGGGTAGTACTTTTGATGATCCGGGATATGTTTTTTTTTAACGTGTATGATTAAGAAACATGCATGCGTAAGATTCCAATATTGCAAGGCCAGCAAATTGTTTTTTTGAAACGTGTATGATTAAGAAACATGCATGCGTAAGATTCCAATATTGCAAGGCCAGCAAATTGTTTTTTTTAAATGTGTACGATTAAGAAACATGCATGCGTACTTATTTCTTTTTAATAATATAAAGATTGAAGGCAACCATATATACTAGTATGAATACATGTGCAATGCACGACTTAAAATTAGCAAGTGATATTGGCACAAAGCTTCAGCTAGTAGATAGATTAGGGTTTTAACCTTCATAATGGGCGGCACTTCATCTTCGTGTTTATTTTCCGGGCTTCGGTCGTCCTCAAGTTCGTTTGTAGAGATGGATTAGATGGAGCTCCGATGTACAACTGTACTGACTCCTTGGGACGGTGAGGTTAGAATTTTTTATCGTGTGTTAGTCGTGCATGAAGACATCCCGGTTATCATCAACAAGGTTAAGTTAGATGTGACACGAAAACGATGATAAACAACGTGTCAACGGTTCATTCTCGCTCATGTAAATTTTATTTTGTTTGTTGTATTTCCGATGGACCAGCATGACGATCAATCCGAGTCATTTAAAATAAATACTTATTAATTGATGACTAAGAACGGAACAAAAAATATATATAGAAAGATGTATCCACGTACCCCACTATTTTCCTATCTCCTTGCAGTTTTCTTCTCAGGCTATATCAAAAGGTTCGTACGTACCAGGTCACGAGCACACGATGCATGGGGCCCTTCTTTCAGGATGACTCTAGAGGACCGTGGAGTAAACTGATGCCACTGTTCACTGCGAATCCTGAGCATATCAGCTGCTAGATTTAGGAAATCAACGGTTCCGATGGACGCTTTGAGTTCGATTCAAAACTGGTATTACTATATCGGAGTATAGAAATGAATTTTGGTTCAATCACATGTAAAAATTTCGGCGAGTATGGGGGTGGCCAGTGGTGGTGCCCGCGCCGCCTGCGACTAGGGCCGCGCTGCCGGCGCCGCTGCGCACCTTGGCGACCACCACACCGCCGCTGCCCACCCCCATGGAGGCCGCGCCTCGGGACTCCAGGTCAACTTCCTGAAGAGCACGACCACGCTGATCCGCTGCGACCCCGCCACAGCCACGCCTGTCGTCGACCTACTGGGATGCCCCATCGTGGATCTTCCCATCACCTACTTGGGCATCCCGCTGACGCTACGGCGCCCAACTACTGCCCAGCTACAGCCCGTCGTCGACAGAACCGCCGGCATGCTCCCGTGCTGGAAGGCACCCCTCATGAACAAGGCCAGTCGCCTCGCATTCGTCAAAGCCGTCCTGAGCGCGATCTCCATCCACCAACTCCTCGTGATGGCTCCATCGAAGAAGACAATCCAAGCGCCGGTAAAGATCCAGCGAGGATTCCTGTGGGTGGGGCATGCCAATGCCCAGGGAGGTAACTGCCACGTCAATTGGCAACGCGTTGCGCGGCCAATCTCCTTGGGTGGCCTCGGCGTCCGGGATCTGCAGCACCACCCACGATGCGTCCTCTGCGACCAAGAACCGGAAACTATGCACCACCTCCTCCTTGCCTGCCCATTCTCCCGACAAGTATGCCATGAAACCCTGGCCTGGCTAAGGATTCCGTGTCGCCCACCGGATGGCGAGGAATCGCTCAATGCTTGGTGGTCCACTGCGAGACGAGTCGCAAGAGTTTTGTGCGAGCGATAATTCAAAACTGATCAAATTTATGCTCCTTTGACGAACAATGCAACAAAACACAAATATTTGACATATCCTAAGTTAAAAAAATGGTACCTAGGGAGTAAACAAATATACATAATTATAGATCCATGATGAAAAAATGGTACGTAGGGAGTAAAAAAATAGAGGGTCGCGTGGACTATATTTTTTTGGCGCCAAAAAAATTTTAGCCTCCCGCTAAAAGTTCCTGAATTAGTGCTTTCGTTCCCTCCAAAAAAAAGACTATATTTATCCTCGATTATTATTCTAAACCACGTCTTTTCGGGCGATTGGATCTGAGCTCTCCTCCCGACGGCGTCATGACGGCGTCAACAACACAGGGAACGACATCGGCGTCAACACAGCGAACCGCGTCTGAGGTTGTTCTTTTCCCCGATCTCCTCCTCCGCCTGCGCCACCGCATGGACCTCTGTCTGCACCTGCGCCACCGCACGCACCTCTCCTCCTCCGCCTGCGCCACCGCACGCACCTCTGTCTCTGCCTCCGCCACCGCGTGAGAGAGATCAGAAATCCCCCAAATTCCCCCATCTCCTCCTCCCCACGGGCACGGAGTAGCAGCAGTATACGAATGGATTGGAGGAGTAGCTACGGCCGGCAGCAGAGAAATCCATCAATCCTCCTCCCTGCTATTTCCTCCGTAGCAGAGAAATCCATCAATCCAATTGTCGGCTCTGCTCCCTTAAGAACCCACCCCGCAGCTGCGGCCAGAGAGGCCTCGCGTCCTTGGTCATGTCTGGATTCCTCCGCCGGCCACTGGTTGTGTGTGCTGTGGTGTGCGTCGCCGCACGCAGTGGGCTCCCTCGCCTCGGCACTCCACGGTCATCGCCCTCCCTCTCCTCCGCGCCCGCTGACGCGAACTGTGTCTCCGTGTCCTTATCCATGCTGCCGGCGGCAGCGATGCGGTCTGGCGTCGGCGCCGGCGTAGTTTTGGTGTTCTCCCCTGCATCGCGAGCGCACTGCCGGCCTGCCCACCTCGAGGTTGCTCGCCGCATCCCTGAACCTCCGAGTTTGGTCTCACACTGCAGCGTTGTACAACAGAGAAGAAGCAGAGCAAGGTTCATCGGTTCTGAACCTCCATAGCCAGCCATGTACATTACTCTTATTCTTTTTGGTATTCCCTATTCCCTACATTAGTCTTCTCCAGAGCAAGATGGGTTGTGTGGTATTTTTCTGCTAAAAAAGTCAACGCCACCAATTGATAGGTTCAGTGAGATGTTATGCATGAATCATTATTTTAAATTGGCTGATGCTTGGGCCGCTACTCTATCCAAGTTTTTCCTTCAGGATGCGCTTACTTCCCTCTGCGTTGTCTTGGTTTTAGGGCGCTGCTGCTGCCTTCTTAGATTGCGCATTAGGAATTTGATAACACACCTATGCTTGGGCCTTGACAAAGTGACATACAGTCAAGGCAACAAAGCGTGTCATTCGTGTCAAAAGTTACAGATGAAGGTGTTTTGTTTTGTCAATGCATCAATTTTTATAACTGTGGAATACCAAGCAGCGGGATCCTGATGTATTTGTCAATGCATCGGTTTACATGACATTATTTTAAATTTGACATCGCAAACTTCAATTGGTAGGTTCAGTGAGATGTTATGCCTGAATCATTGGATTTATCTTTGCCACCACAGAATGGATACTTATGTTCTCTTGTCATACTCATACCTTTGCTCTAGTCTACTATTTTTTGCTCGTGAGACTTTTTATCGTCTGTGTTAATGTGTTTAAGTCATGCACATCCTCACACTGTAGTCACCGTAGGTGGTGATGCTTTGTGAAAAGTTTAGCAACCACACAGTATCAAAAGAAGACCATCATAGATATTTTTCCGGTTTTTTTATGCCTACTTTAAGTATTGTGTTTCTTTTGATATTTTTTTAAATTATGATATTACCTATAGAATGGCACAATGATGCATTCAACACAAGAGGAAAGAGATGATGCACATGACTCCTTTCTACAACGTACACGACGTCCTTAATTCTTTATCACTTATATGAATGTGCACATTGATAATGCTAAGTCCCTACATTTTTTTTGTGTCCAGTAAAGAAAGGATCTGTTCTGGTAACAAGGATGGAAAGCATAACAACTTACCAAAACCAACATCGACAACCGAGATTTGGTAAAAAGTTTATGACATTTAGGCCCTGTTTGGTAGCTCAACATTTTTAACGTATTCTGAGAATACTGCAGTTTTTCAGTTATCATAGTTTTGATTACAAGGAGGTGTTTGGTTGTCTCAAACAATGATGATTTTAATACTGTAGTATTAGCTAAACTGTAGTTTTTCTTTGCATAGTATACGGAAGCTAGCTAGCCATCTAGCTCAGGGCCGGTCCCGAAATTTCAGGGGCCCAGGGCGAAAGTAAAACCTGGGGCCTTTAATATATACATTATAGAAATATGCAAAATACATTGTTGTGATTGCAAGTAGCCCAATTTATATATATTGTATCTCATACCAACAGAAAAATTACTGCAGTTTTTGATACTTAATGCAGAAAATTCTGAATTGCTTAATCTTGAAAACTATGAAACATTATACAGGAACTCAAGACCAATCTAACACTCCGGTATCTGCTAATGACATGTGTGCACTGGATGAATGGCCATCCCATGCTCGCCGCAACCGCGCGCAACTACAGGATGGTACTTTCTTTTGTTTATATTTGTGTCATCATTTCTTACAATCTAATACCCAGTAATACAATAGTTCTTGTATGATGTGGGCTGTAGAAGCTGGTGGACAGAAGAAGAAAGGGCGAGGTGTTCTAAAAGGTTTCAAAGCATCTAAGAAGCGTTTTGCCAATGGATCTGCAAAGCTAAATATTGCATTCTCTGAAACATTGGGTGGTACAGTTGGAATGAACTATCGTTCATTCAAGGATGACGTGGTAGTCATAATGAAAAGAAAGTTACCACTCATTGGAGTAAGGAGGTGGTCGGACATTCACCCTACCATCCATCGACTCATTGTTGCAGATATTATAGTACGTACGATCTTTTCTACATGTGTTATCTTACTTTACTATCGATAATGCAGTGCATATGTATGTTCATTTGCTTTATGCTTTACAGGATAGATGGGACCTGGAGGATACACCAGACACAGAAGAAAAGGTACTCAAAATCGCGAAAGAGCGATACAGAGGTTGGCGATCAACTCTAAGCTCCACTTACAAGGCATACAAAACCGATACAGCTAGATTGGCTAATCTACCGGAAGATTTACAACCAGAAGAGTGGGAATGGATGATTCAGTACTTTGGCAAAGATTCAAAATTCCAGGTCATCTCTAAGACCATGGTTTGTCTACTATATGTTGAGATGAAATGCCTTGTTTGATTGGTTATATTTGGGTTTTAATGAATTGATAGGAACGCAGCCAAAAGAACACCGATAACCGTAAGAAACAGAAGACAAAACACAGAATTGGATCAAAATCTTACTCGCAAGTTAGTTTTGAGAAGGTATGAGTCTAACTAATTATTTATGTCTCGCTGCTAAACATGGTTTCATGTTTCAATCTTCTCATTGTTATATCACTTGCAGAGAAACCCGAAACCTGGAGAAGAGCCAGATTGTATTAGTTTGTGGGAACTCACCCACATGAAGGATGGAATATGGTCTAACACAGAGTCACAGGATGTTTATGTGAGTACACTGACTTTTGACATTCTATAGTTATTCAATGATGTGCATTCGACATGCTTCATCATCAGCTGGGGTTATTCATGCGTTGGATCGTGTTATTCTTGTTTCATCTTTTATAGTGTTAAAATAATACCATATTTATAATTGTTCTTTCCATTTTCAGGACAAAGCATGTGCAGAGGTTAAAAACAAAGAGACTGAAACTCAAGGTCCACTTTCAGATGAGCAAAGACACAATATTTTCCAGACCACATACAAAGGCACTCTGCAATGCAAGTCATCGCAGCCTCGTGGGTATGGATACATGGCCAAACCATCAACTGGTTTTGAAAGGATTCGTATCCAGATTGAAGAGCAAGCTCGTGCTACAGCAGCCTTCCAGCAGCGAAACTCTGAGCTCAGCCACCAGGTCAATGATTTACAAGATCAACTACAAGCTGAGCGTGCAAACACACAAGAGATTATTAACTTGGAGCGCGCTGAGAGAGAACAACTTGAGGGGAAGTTAAAAGAAGAGCGTGCTGAAAGAGAAAGATTGTTGGAAGCGGAGCGAACATCAAGATTGAAATTTGAAAAAAACATGATGGCAAAGTTTGCAGAATTCAGCAAACAGATGGGAACCCAACAGGTGATTACATGTATATGCTTCAAACCTCTTAAGATTTATGTTGGTTACTTGCATTGTTAAAAGTGAACTTCTATTTACAGGTGTTTACGAACAGGATTGACAAAGAAAATAGTAATCCAAACATCCAAAAAACTCTTTTACAGAGACCTAGTCCTAATAAGGCTGCAGGTGCAAGGCCAACTGTTATTTCTTCAAATGCGCTCATACATGCTTCAACAAGAAATTCTCGAATGTTTAAAGCAATTGTAAGTCACAACTTTGCTCTCTCTTCATTTTCACCTACAACGTTATCTATCTATTATATTATTAAGACAATAGAAAAGGAACAGTGAAGATTGAACAATGAAAGCCATAGATATTTTAACGATGGAATTCCAATACTAGGAAAGAAAAGAATAACATAGCTCGTCATGTTAGCTGGGACAAAAAGCCCAAAATTATCTGTGTGAAGACTATTAGCCCAGCTTTTTTCCCAAACTTTACTCTCAGCATCAATAATGGACTAGTCACCAAGGAGCATTTCAAAGCACACATGCAGCATATCAATCTTAAACCGTAGATTAAGGAGTGTAGCAATACCCATGAGGCCTTGGATATCTTATACGAATTTATTGACATAAAAAATCATGACATGTTACATTAATATATTAAAAGTGTGCATGCATGTACTTATGCAGGACATGTTACATAGTATTCCGAAAGCATAGTATATTGCTTATTATCTAGGGAAAGGTAACTCTAAGGTTTAGATTAAGTTAATTATCTCAGTCGATTGTATATTTGATTATAAAATATATTTAATAATCTGTTACTTCGTCGATGGTGACATTGAGAATCAACATCGCGTCTGATTTACCCCTCAAAAAATATCCCGTCTCATCCGTAGAGCATGTAAACAAAAACAAAGATAGAACTATTTTATTATTTGAAAAATATGTGATTAATTAGAGATTGATGATTGCTAAGAAAAAGAATTAGATGATGTTGACATCACCCATTATGTGAGAAACACGAATTCTGCACGTACGCGTTTCATGGATGGCTGTCCGTAACATGACATCAACCTTGCCGGTTAAGTTTTTTCCGCAAGTGTTAAGAAAAGTTCTGTACAGCCGGTCGTAAACCGATTGATTAGGTGCCTTGTATCTTCTTTTAGAAAGCTGCCGCGTACCCTAGACCAACATGTATAGGAATTTTTCTTTGTAAATATGGTTAAACCTTGCACGTGTCAGATTCTTAAAATTGTAAACATTATTGACCATAAAAAGGAAAAGATCTGATTGCTCACATTACGTGTTTTCTTTCCTTGTTTTTTCTATTTCCTAATTATATTTCTGAAATATTTTCCTTGTGAAGATCGGATGTTTTAAAATCAATATAAGTGTGCCTTCAGGAATCCTTTATTAGTTCAAGTATAGCGTATGTCTCCTGGACACCTTCCCTCAGTCTTAAAATGCTCACGATGTGGACATGCACGTGAACAGGAATCATGCATACGTGTACTTTAAAACTAATCCTGATCGTTCTTTCAAGCTTTTTTTTACTGTTACATCTTAGCCGTTCGTTTTCTATCGTTTTAAGTATATAATAGAAGATTTCACAGATCTTTGGAAAGTAAATATTAGCAGTCACATACTGAGTCTAAGAAAATATCTCATCGAAATGATGTGTCCTTTCTTATTAGGACTAGGTCTCTGTAAAAGAGTTTTTTGGATTATTGCAGTACCATCGATATGATTTTTGAGGTATGTTATACTAGGCTCATTAACTGGATGTTTTTTTTGATTTCTTGATTGCAGGATCCAAATAACTAGCTGGACTGGACTCGAGATGACGGAGGATCCAAAAAACTACCTGGACTAGACTCGAGACCACGCACAATTTAGTCTATGACTGGGCTAGTTTCATTTGATGGTTTGCTATGAGAATTATGAGTTTTATGAATCTATTATATGTACGGTTTTGAATAGTGTAATTGAATGCCATATTTTTTTATGGTTGCAATAGGCTATTACCACGACCCCCTTTTGGTTGCCACATGTTTGCACAAAGAAAATTATAGTGTTGCAATAGAGCACTTTATATTGTGGCAATAGCTTTGGCACCACAATTTTTCCCCATGATGCAATAACTGTGTGGCGCGACAAAAGCAAGTTTTGTTGAAATAGAGTATCACCACGGAAAGTTTACATTGTTGCGGTAGCTTCTCGCTACAGACATGTTGACGTTGCGATAACTATTTGGTGCCACCAAACAAAGTTTTGTTGAAATACAGTATCACCACGAAATGTGTAAATTGGCGCAATAGTTTCTCGCTGCAAACATTTCATCCGTTGCGATACCTTTTTATCACCACCAACATGATTTTGTTGCAATTTTCTGTTAGGACGAATGGAATATTTGTTGGGATACGCTAATGCCACAAGTGTAGTGGTTCGTGGCAAAATTCCAAATGCCACGAAAATAAGGATTGTTGCCATAGTTTGTTGCCACAATTTACTATTGCCACGAAAGAGTATGCGCCACGAAATGATCGTTGTTGTTATAGGTTCTTGCCACAAATGTCTATCGCCACGAACTACCAGGCGCGACGATTTGTGGCATGTTGCATTAAAGCTATCTCCACAAATCAAATTGTGGCATCAGGTAAGTATTGCGACGGGGGAACATGTGGCAACTTCCCGCAATGGATGTTGCAATAGATCACTTTATTGCCACGATTGATTTTTTGTGGCAATAACCTATTACCATGCGTCCAGTCGCAATGGCTACCAACGAATGTCGTTTTGTGGCAATAGGTACTTATCGCCACAAATCGTCATGTATTGCGACGAACGATTTCGTTGCAATAGACCGAAATCCTTGTAGTGATAATCACCCAGTTACGTTGTGACGTTTGATACACCCAAAGCACTCCTACAGTATCTGGGAGTTGCACAATCTCATGGTCTAAGGAAAATATACTTGGCATTATAATAGCTCTAGCAGACGAACTACACGATCTTGTGCTATGCTTTAGGATCGGGTCTTGTCCATCACATCATTCTCCTAATGATGTGATCCCATTATAAATGACATATAATGTCCATGGCCAGGAAACCATAACCATATATTGATCAACGAGCTAGCCAACTAGAGGCTCACTAGGGACATGTTGTGGTCTATGTATTCACACATTTATTACGGTTTCCGGTTAATACAATTATAGCATGAACAATAGACAATTCTCATGAACAAGGAAATATAATAATAGCGATTTTATTATTGCCTCTAGGGAATATTTCCAACAAATATTTGTTTCAACATTAATTGGTGTACCTCAGATATAGTGCTTTATTCTTTGTCCATTTACCACCTTCGGGTTAGTGCCTTCGGGATCAGTGATATTAATAGCTCCAGACCGATAAATTCTTCGATGATATATGGTCCTTCCCATTTTGATAGAAGTTTTCCTGTAAAGAATCTAAGACGAGAGTTGTACACTTGAACATATTCACCAACTTTGAAGTGTCTCTTTTGTTTTCTTTTGTCATGCCATATTTTAACCTTTTCTTTGAATAGTTTGGCATTTTCATAGGATTGCGTTCTCCCTTCATCTAATGAGCTAATATCAAATAACCTCTTTTCACCAGCAAGTTTGAAATCATAGTTGAGTTCTTTAATTGCCCAATAAGCTTTATGTTCTAACTCAAGATGTAAATGACATGATTTCCCATAAACCATTTTATAAAGAGACTTACCCATAGGATTGTTATAAGCTATTCTATAGGCCCACAATGCATCATCTAATTTCTTAGACCAATTCTTTCCTGACCTATTGACAGTCTTTTGCAATATTAGTTTTATTTCTCTATTGATTAATTCTACTTGACCACTAGACTGAGGATGATAGGGACATCCAATTCTATGGTTAACATCATATCTAGCAAACAACTTACGAAAATCACCATGAATAAAATGTGAACCACCATCAGTCATTAAGTATCTAGGGACTCCAAAAGGTGGGAAAATAACTACCTTAAGCATTTTAATAGAGGTGTTATGATCAACACTATTGGTTGGAATAGCTTCTACCCATTTAGTGACATAATCAACATCAACCAAAATATATGTCTACCCATTAGAGGAAGGAAAAGGTCCCATATAATCAAATCCCCAAATATCAAACGGTTCAATAACAAGTGAATAATTCATAGGCATTTCCTGACATGTACTAATATTACCAATTCTTTGACATTTATCACAAGACAGGACAAACTTACGAGCATCTTTAAAAAGAGTAGGCCAACAAAATCCAGACTGTAATACCTTGTGTGCAGTTATATCTGCCACATGTTGTCCTCCATAAGCCTCGGAGTGACACTTCCGAAGGATTTGTTCTAGTTCATGCTCAGGTATACAACATCTAATAATACCATCTACTTACTCTTTATAAAGATGTGGGTCGTCCCAAAAGTAATGTCTTTATAAAGAATTTTTTTTCTTTTGTTGATAGGTGAAACTAGGTGGTATGTATTTAGCAACAATGTAATTAGCATAATCTGCAAACCACGGTGTATTATGAGAAACATTGAACACAACTAGTTGTTCATCACGAAAGCTGTCATCAATAGGTAGTGGGTCATCAAGAACATTTTCTAACCTAGACAAGTTATCAGCTACGGGGTCTGAGCTCCTTTCCTATCAATGATATGCAAATAAAATTCTTGTAGCAAGAGAACCCACCTAATAAGTTTAGGCTTAGCATATTTATTCTCCATAAAATATTTAATAGCGGCATGATTAGTGTGAACAATTACTTTAGAGTCAACAATGTAAGATCTGAATTTATCACAAGAAAATACAACTGCTAAGAATTCTTTTTCAGTGGTAGCATAATTTCTCTCGGCACTGTCTAGATTTTTACTAGCATAATGAATGATATTTAGTTTCTTATCAACTCTTTGTCCTAGAAAAAACCAACAACATAATCACTAGCATCACACTTAATTTCAAAAGGCAAGTTCCAATCAGGTGGTTGAACAATAGGTGCAGAAGTTAAGGCTTTCTTAAGTGTTTCGAAGGCTTCTACACAATCATCATAAAAAACAAAAGGAACATCCTTTAATAAATTAGTAAGAGGCCTACAAATTTTAGAGAAGTCTTTAATAAGTCTTTATTTAACCTCCCATAGAAACCAGCATGACCAAGGAAACTACGGGTACCTTAATATCTTTTGGGGATGGCATCTTCTCAATTGCATCAACTTTAGCCTTATCCACCTCAATACCCCGTTCAAAAAATTTATGACCCAAGATAATACCTTCATCCACCATAAAATGGCACTTCTCCCAATTCAAGACAAGGTTAGTTTGCTCACATCTCTACAACACTCAACCAAGGTTGCTTAAGCAGTCATCAAAAGAAGTTTTGTAAATAGAAAAATCATCTATGAAGAATTCAACAATCTTTTCACAAAAATCAGAGAATATAGAAGTCATACATCTTTGAAAGGTAGCAGGTGCATTGCATAATCCAAAAGGAATATGTCTATAAGCATAGGTTCCAAAAGGACAAGTAAAGTTGGTTTTCTCTTGATCAGGTTGTGAGACAGGTTTTTGAGAGAAACTAGAATAACCATATAGAAAGCAAAAATATGTGTGCTTTTTTAATCTTTCTAGCATCTGGTCTAAGAACCGTAAAGGATAATGATCTTTTCTAGTAGCTTTGTTTAATTTTCTAAAATAAATTACCGTTCTATAGCCAGCTACAATTCTTTGTGGAATGAGTTCATTTTTATCATTATGAACAATAGTAATGCCTCCTTTCTTAGGGACACAATGACCGATACTTACCCATCTACTATCAACTATGGAATAAATTATACCTGCTTCGAGAAGATTTAATATTTCATTTCTCTCCACTTCTTCCATTTTGGGATTCATTCTTCATTGGTGATCAACAACGGGTTTAGCACCTGGTTCCATATTTATCTTGTGCTGACAAAGAGTGGGACTAATGCCCTTAAGATCATCAAGAGTATACCCAATAGCAGCTTGGTGCTTCCTTAAAGTTTTTAATAATCTTTTTTCTTCATGCTCTCTAAGGTTAGAACTGATAATTACAGGATATATCTTCTTTTCATCAAGATAAGCATATTTCAAAGTGTCAGGTAATTGCTTTAATTCAAACACAGGATCACCCTTGGGTGGAGGAGGACCTCCTAGAGTTTCAACATGCAAGTTGTGTTTAAGGATAGGTTTTTGCTCAAAGAACAAATTATCTATTTCATTTCTTTCATGCAAATTCATATCATTTTCATGGTCTAGCAAATATTTCTCTAATGGATCCGTAGGAAGAATGGAAATACAAGTAAGACCAATTACTTAATCTTTACTAGGCAATTCTTTGTCATGGGGGTGTTTACCAAACTTGGAGAAACGAAACTCATGAGACGTACCACCAAAATTAACACTCGCAGTTTCCTTTTTGCAATCTATTTAAGCATTCATAGTGTTCAAGAAGGGTTTACCAAATATTATGGGACAAAAATTATATTGTGGTGAGCCAAGTACTAAAAAATCAATAGGGTATTTTACTTTTCAACACAAGACTTCAACATCTCTAACAACCCCAAGTGGTGTGATGGTGTATCTATTAGCAAGTTTAAAACATCTATGTCTTCTATTTCAGCGGATCCTATCTCATGCATAATTCCATGATATAAGATAAAAGGGATAGAACTAACACTAGCACGCGTATCTCATAAATCATGATAGCAATGATCTCCTATTTTGACTGAAATGGCACGCATACCAAAAACAGGTCTATTCTTGTCTTTAGTATCAGGTTTGGCGATTCTAGCAGCTTCGTTACAGAAATAAATAACATGCCCATCAATATTGTCTACCAAGAGATCTTTAACCATAGCGGTGCTAGGTTCTATCTTGATTTGCTCACACGGTTTAGTTGTTCTAACATAAATTTTATTAACCACATTTGAAGATTTAGCATGCTCCTTTATCCTAAGAGGGAAAGGTGGTTTGTCAATATAAGTAGTAGCCACAACTAGGTCAACATTGCAAATGATAGTTCCAGCATAAATTTTAATTGGTTCTTCAATTTTTCTTTAATAGGTGGATGATATTTAAACCATTTCTCTCTAGGGAGATCAATATGAGCAGCAAAGGTTTCACAAAATGAGGCTACTATCTCAGAGTCAAGTCCATACTTGGTGCTAAAATCATTGAAAGCATTGGTATTCATAAAAGATTTAACACAATCAAACTTAGGTTTTATACCTCACTGAAAGGATTGATATGGTTGACTAGAGGGGGCGTGAATAGGCAACTGCCAATTTTTAGCTTTTCTTAAGAAATTAGGATTAGCAACATAAAGGTTCTCTAAAATGACACTAGGTGAGCAACCTATATGATGCTACTTACAAAGAGTAAAGAAGCAAGTAAGAGATACTCTACAACAACAACAAATACAAAGTAAAGGTAAGAGAGAACCACAAGTGGAACCGATGAAGACGAGGATGTGTTACTGAAGTTCCTTCCCTTTGACAGGAAGTACGTCTCCGTTGGAGCGGTGTGGAGGCACAATGCTCCCCGATAAGCCACTAGGGCCACCTTATTCTCCTCACGCCCTCGCACAATGCAAGGTGCCGTGGTTCCACGATAGGTGCCCCAGAAGGCGGCGACCGAACCTTTACAAACAAGGTTGGGGCAATCTCCACACAATGCTTGGAGGCTCCCAACAAGACCACGGAGCTTCACCACAATGGAATGTGGCTCCGAGGTGACGTCAACC
This sequence comes from Hordeum vulgare subsp. vulgare, assembly GCF_904849725.1. NCBI lineage: Eukaryota > Viridiplantae > Streptophyta > Magnoliopsida > Poales > Poaceae > Hordeum > Hordeum vulgare. The sequence continues at coordinate 116,802,473 of NC_058519.1, read as the reverse complement.
GTCTAGGGTGCTCAAACACCAAAGAGTAACAAGATCCGCAAGGGATTAGTGGGGGGGATCAAATATCCTTTGGTGGAAGTGTAAATCAAGGCCTTCTCAAGCAATCCCTAGAAAATCAACAAGTTTGATTGGCTAGGGAGAGAGATCGGGTGAAAATGAGCTTGTGGAGCAACAATGGAGCTTAGAGAGGTTAAAGGTAAGCTCTAGGAAGAAGAAGATACCTTTATATAGTAGGGGGCAGATCCACCCGTTACCCACCTACCACATAAAAATACAAGCGGTACTACCGTTCCTGGAGCGGTACTACCGCTCCCTAGAGCGGTACTACCGCTCAGCTTCTCACCAACCACGGTAGTATCGGGATACTACCGTGCCAACACCTCTGTGGGGAAAAGTATGCGAAAAAGCCCGTCAGAGCGGTAGTAAAATAATACTACCGCACTGAGGGCGGTAGTACCGCCCTTGGAGTGGTAGTAAAAAATTACTACCGCACCTGGGGCGGTAGTACCGCTCCTGGAGCGGTAGTAAAAAATTACTACCGCTCTGAGAGCGGTACTACCGCTCGTACAGCGGTACTACCGCTTACCGTTTTCGCATAGACAATGAAAACACACATTGTAGCTCCATTGTAGCTAAAACGTAGGAGGGTGCATAAAGAGTGTACGTGAAGATTCCACCCAAACCTTTCTGATGTGGAACCCCTCTTAATAAGAAGACTTTCCTACGAGTCAAGACTAAGAAGAGAAATGTAGAAGAGAGACCGTCTTCGAGAACCTCGGAGGGGCGTCGAGTCATCTTGTGCCTAGAAGAGAATAATCTGAAATGCTCAAAACACAAGATTAGTCCGCACAACAATTGTCATCAATCACTAAAACCACTTAGGAGAAATATGTCCTAACAATCTCCCCCTTTTTGGTGGATTGATGAAAATGTTGGATTTACACAGAATGATATAGATAGGCATATGCAAACTCCAAAGTTTACACAACTAGAGACTAGTTTCCTTTGAGTATGTGCATACCAACAACCAACAACAGAGAGAACACTCCCCCCTAGATTATATAGACTAAGCCATCCTTGCTACATATGTAAGAGTAGATGCAAGAATATGGAAGCATGGCATAGCATGTGAGCAAGGGGATACTGGCACAAGATAATATGTCTCACAAGCTAATAAGAAGATAAATAATACTGACACAAAGGAGAAGGAAGATAAAGCATATGTCTCACACCATGATAGGATCTGACGACTCATAGTCTCAACCCTAAAGCAAAAGCAAATAACGGAAGAAACAAAGTTTTAACAAACCAAATAACCAGGAAACCTAGAAAACGAGCAAATCCTACACTCTCTCCCCCTTTGGCATCGGAACACCAAAAGGGCAGAGAGGACCCCTACGACCCAGGTGGTAGTGCGAACTGGAGAGAACGAGGTTATCAGTCGGTGTCCTCCTCATCAACATACTCCTCATCTGAGTCATCATCGGTGTCCTCCTCAGATGCAGCCCACTGAAACTCGTGCTTCGCCATCCATTCAGCCTCCGGGGTGATCTCGCGCTCAGAACTGCTAGAGAAGGGCAAATCAAGATTCCTCATTATCAATTTGTCACGTTGGCGACTCTCTTTCTGAGCAACATGGGTCTTGTACTGGCCCTTGGCCTGCATGCAGAACAAGGTCTTCATCCTGTCGGTGAGCCATTTGGCCCATGTTGGTTCCGCAGAGGCACGCATATGTGAACCCTCACCCTGTCGGTGAGCCTCTAGAGGGGCCTCATCGTCAGCAGCAGGCACATCCTCATCAGAATCCCTCGTGGCAGCAGGACGAGAGGAGGTGTTGGCCATTTGTCCTTCTGGTGCAGTTTGATGGGCTCATGGCGAACCCAATTAGGAGCAAGAAACTCAACTCCGGGAAAAGTCTGGGCCCAAGTGGTCTTGATGAAGAAAAACAGGTAAGGACCGTAGATTGGGACCTTACGGTTGATAACTGTGGAGTACAGCTCATTCCACATGACATGAGAGACATCAAGGGGTTGACAAGGACGAGTCTTCCCCTTCTGACACATGAGGAGCATATCTACCAGGTAAGAGTGAACTTGGTCCTTGTTGCCAACTTTGGGAAACAGAGAGTTGCGAAATATGCGGTGCATCACATCCAGGAAGTGATTCATGACATAAGAGACCTCACCAGCTAGGGTATGCTTCACAGTGTAGTAAGGGAGCAGCTTCTCCTTGGCAGTATGTTGAGGCTTGGCATGGGGGCGCAAGCCAACAACATTTAGTAGGCTCTCATCCCTAACATTAAGGAGATCCATGAAATCCTTCCATGTAGCAGTCAGCTGCTCTCCATTGGTCAGCCAGGTCATGGTACGAGCATCATCGTGGTGAAAGTGAACTGTGGCAAAGAAGTGAGCCACTATCTCATAGTCAAAATCCTGCTGAAAAGTGATGAGGTCCTCAATCTGAAGTTGGTCCACCAGAGAGAGGGCCTCCCCAAAGTAAGACAGGTCTTTCTTCAAGTGAGCAATATCAATCCATTGCACCGGAACATACAGATTCTTCTTCGACTTGAGAACATCTTCATAAATCAGGAACTAGTCGCGATTCCAAAACATGTCACCTCCATGGAATGTCTCCCTACTGCTGTCATAGGGATTGAGCTTGCGACGGTGTTGAAACTCAACCAGCGGCATGGAGTTCCAGTTGACGGTGTTCTTCTTCTGAGCAGGCTTCCTGAAACTGCGCTTGGGTGCATTGGACCCTTCAGAGGGTTCGGAGGAGGGACGCTTGGAGCTGGCACTGCGAGGCGGGTTCGAACGCCGGGAACCACCACCTGGGACACGCAAAAGGCACACAAAACACGAAAGACAAGGAAAACAAGTCAAGGCAAAGATCAAGAAGGACCGGAAAACCCAAAGAACAATGGAGTGAAGTGTGTGCAAAGAGGGGAGCGGTAGTAAAATTTTACTACCGCTCTGGGAGCGGTAGTACCGCTGTTGGAGCGAGTACTGCTCCACGAGCGATAGTACCGCGCCGCGAGGGGCGGTAGTACTGCACGGGAAGCATAATCCCATATCTAACATGTTTTTGAACTATAAAACTTCGAACTAAGATCTAAAACCTCAGATCTGGAACCCTTTGCACTCCTAGACACACAAACCCCGTATGCCAAGAGATCACACTAAGCAAGACTGCCACTAAATCCCAATCACGTGAAGAAACGGTGCCATGAGTGACCGGAACAGAGATATGCCCCTAACCCTAGATTGAATCACCAAGAAAGCAAAAGAACGCAGATGAGGGGCAGTACTGGGGTCCATGGCACGTGGGGAAGAATCCCACCGGTCGGAATTGAAGGACGGCGGCCGGCTATGGAGATCCAGCAATCCCTTTGGGCAGTTCTTGGAGAGAGGAGAGAGAGAAAGAGAGATGAACTCGGGGCTGAGGGGAAAGAAAAAGGCCTCCCCAGCCCTTTAAATAGCCCCTAGGTCGAGGCGGCGCGGTACTACCGCTGTCATCGCGGTAGTACCGCTGCCCAAGCGGTAGTACCGTTCCCTCGGCGGTAGTAAAAAATTACTACCGTGCTGGGGGCGGTAGTACCGCTTGGTAAGCGGTAGTACCGCTCCCCCAGCGATAGTAAAATTTTACTACTATCCTGGGGGCGGTAGTACCGTGCACTAAGTCAAAAATCAGCCAAAAAATTAGCTCTCTACTCCTCAGGTGGTAGAAGGATCTTGATCAAAGCAAGAGAATCAAAACGCGGGAACAAAGGATGACCACAGAAAGAAGAGAAGCAACACCGAATCTCCAATGGAGAGGGCGGTGGCCAAAGCCACCTATGTTTGAGACAAATGGTATGACACCGCGAAGAATTATCCTTGGGTTCATGACCATAGCTCGTCTTTGAAGCACAAGTGCCATTTAATAATGGCCAAAGTGAAAGACTTGATCGATTTATGCATAATGGGGGGAGGGAAAGTTCATTGAGAGAACAACACTCCCCCTATGTCCATGCCTACACCTAGAGCAAGATGTAATGCAGGGTGAGGTGCAAAGTGCCTAGTTTCAATCCACATTACTTGAATCAATGATATCTAGCTCATTCCTTAACTCCCGGAACCTTGCTTCATCTAGGGGCTTAGTGAAAATATCTGCAAGTTGCTCTTCAGTGTTGATGAAGTGAATCTCAGTATCAGCTAGCTTGACATGTTCACGAATGAAGTGATGGCGAATATCAATATGCTTGGTCTTGTTGTGTTGCACCGGATTGAGGGAAATCTTGATAGCACTTTCATTGTCACATAGAAGAGGCTCTTTGTCACAAGTGACACCCTAATCCTTTAAAGTTTGCCTCATCCATAGCAACTGTGCACAACAACTTGCAGCTGCCACATACTCAGCTTCGATGGCAGAAAGTGAGACACAATTCTGCTTCTTTGAAGACCAACTTACCAGTGAACGACCAAGGAATTGGCATCCTCCAGAAGTTGACTTCCTCTCCACACAGTCTCCTGCCCAATCTAAGTCAGAATAGCCCACTAGGTTGAAGTTTTCTCCTTTGGGATACCATAGACCAAAGTTTGGGGTATGAGCCAAATATCGAAAGATTCGCTTAACAGCCATAAAATGGCTTTCTTTTGGTGCAGATTGAAACCGTGCACAAATCCCTACACTCAACATGATATCCGATCTAGATGCACAAAGATAAAGAAGGGATCCAATCATGGATCGATATACCTTTTGATCCACTGCTTTACCATTGGGATCACTGTCAAGCTTGCATCTTGTTGGCATGGGAAACTTGACCGGCTTGACATCCTCTAGATCGAACCTCTTGAGCATGTCTTGAGTGTACTTGGCTTGTTTCATGAAGGTCCCTTCTAAGCCTTGTTTAATCTCGAACCCGAGGAAGAACTTCAACTCAAATTCTTCGGTCATTAGTGCAGCAAATTCTTCATTGAAAGATTCGTTAGGAGAACCAAAAATGATATCATCAATACATAGTTGGCATATGAACAAATCCTCTTTGACCCTCTTAGTAAAAAGTGTCGGATCTATCTTCCTAATTTCAAACCCACGATCCTGTAACAACTCAGTAAGGTACTCATACCACGCACGTGGGGCTTGTTTAAGGCCATAGAGTGCCTTATTAAGTTTGTACACATGATTGGGGGGCTTGGGATGTTCAAACCCTGGGGGTTGTTTGACGTAGCCAACTCACTTAAAGGACCATTAAGAAAATCACTTTTCACATCCATTTGTTCTAATCTGAAATTATGATGAGAAGCAAATGCAAGCAGCATGCGAATAGATTCTAGACGAGCAACAGGGGCAAAGGTTTCACCGTAGTCGATACCCTCGACTTGGAAGTAGCCTTGAGCCACCAATCTTGCCTTGTTTTGAATCACAATTCCATTGGCATCTTGCTTGTTTTTGAAGATCCATTTGGTCCCGATGACATTATGTTCCTCCTTTGGTCTTGGCACTAAATTCCAGACTTGATTACCCTCGAAGTTGTTGAGTTCTTCATGCATGGCCATAAGCCAATCCTCATCATCGAGCGGTTCTTGTACCTGTTGAGGTTCACAATACGAAACAAATGCGTGATGCTCAATAATTCCAAATTTGTTGACAAGTGGATACTCCCCTTCTCAAACTGCCAAGCACATTCTTCATAAGATGTGACTTGATTCTCAGCTTGTTTGCAATCTTGGCTGCGCGACGCTCCAAGAGTTCTGCATTGGATAACTGGGGAGCATCGACTTGATTACTTTGCTTGCCCTTGCGTTTTGATCCTCCCTTGGCACCAGTAGCCCTCTTAGGCGCCGCAGAAGGGAATTGAGAGACAGCATCCCAATCAACTTGATTTTCGACTTGAGCAAGTTCACTGGTTTGTCCTTTTTCTTGTGGTTGCTCTTGATCTCGATATTGTGCTTCTATTTGGTCTGGATCTTGTAGTTGCACTTGATCTTGATCTTGAGCAGATTCGGAACCTCGTGTAAGCACTTGTACGTCATGAGACACATCACCATCTTTGAGCAATTGATCTTGTCCTTGAGCTTGTTCAACTGGTTGATGGTCTTCTATTTGTTCATTGGAAGCGTGTGGGGCTTTTGAGGAGGATGGCTCCACTTGAGTAGAGCATTGTCCTTCTCCTTCAGCCACAAGGGGTTCCTCAATGGGGAGTATTTGACCAATCCCCATTCTTCTTATGGCTTGGGGAGGAATTTCATCACCTACAGCACATAGACCACTTTGCTCCACTTGGGAGCCATTATTTTCATCAAACTCCACGTTACACGTCTCCTCAATGAGCCCGGTGGACTTGTTGAGGACAGGGTAAGCATGAGAGTTTGTAGCATAACCAACAAAGATGCCCCCTTGTGCTCTAGAATCAAATTTAGCTAAACGTGCACCTTTCTTGAGAATGAAACACTTAGAACCGAATACCCGGAAGTACTTGAGATTGGGTTTGTTTCCGGTGAGAATCTCATATGGGGTCTTGTTCAAGCCTTTGCGGATATAGAGCCGATTGGACGCATGACATGCTGTGTTGATGGCTTTGGCCCAAAAGTTATATGGAGATTTGAATTCCGCCATCATTGTTCTTGCAGCGTCCATCAACGTCTGGTTCTTCCTTTCCGCCACACCATTTTGTTGAGGGGTATATGGTGCTGAATATTGATGTTTTATTCCCTCATCACCTAGAAATTCATCCAAGGTATAGTTCTTGAACTCGGTGACGTTGTCACTTCTAATCATCAAAATCTTTGCATCATGTTGACGTTGGGCTTCATTAGCAAAATTGATGATAGTTTGTTGAGTCTCACTCTTCCTCTTGAAGAAATATACCCAGGTGTATCTTGAGTAGTCATCAACAATCACCAAGCAGTACTTTCTGCCCCCAAGACTATCAAATGATGGAGGACCGAAGATATCCATATGAAGAAGCTCCAACGGCCTCTTAGTGTAAATGAGAGTCGTTGGACGATGAGCAGTTTCATGAATCTTTCCTTCAATGCAAGCACTGCAAGCACGATCTCTGGCAAAACTCACATTCGTTAGTCCACGAATATGGTCCCCTTTGAGGAGACTTTGCAAAGATCTCATATTGACATGAGCTAGTCGACGATGCCAAAGCCAGCCCACATCAACTTTAGCCATTAGACAAGTCGCAGTCTTAGTGGTTCTCTTTGAAAAGTTCACCACATAGAGACCATTTTCGACATATCCAACATAGGCTTCTTTAAGAGTCTTGCTCCACAAAAGGACCACAGTATCAAGATTAAATAATGTGGAAAAGCCCATAATTGCAAGTTGACGAACCGAAAGTAAATTGTAAGCAAGGGACTCAACAAGCATGACCTTCTCAATAGATAACTCTTGAGAGATGACCACCTTACCAAATCCCAATACCTTTGACGATGATGCATCGGCAAATTGGACATGGGTGGGCATAGATGGGGAAGGATGCACATCCACCACTAAGTCCTTGCTTGTGGTCATATGATTTGTTGCTCCACTATCGAGCAACCATGACACCCCATCGGAAGCAAACTCCTGCAATAGATCAAGCCTTGGTTTTAGGTACCCATTTTTGAATGGGTCCTTTAATGTTAGAGACAAGGGTCTTAGGAATCCAAACAGCCCATTCAATGAACTCATAGTAAGAACCAACAAATCTGGCATAAACATGCCCATCACCAGCACGACATAAAACATAGGAAGGATTGAGTTTGCCGGCTATGTTGGTAGGAATTGTCGTGCCCTTCTTGATGCTACCATTTTCCATCTTGTTCCTGTTCACCTCCTCAGTCCCTTCGCCCTCTTTGACAAAGATGTCCATGAGGGTAGGGGATCGTTTGTTCCTGTTCTTCCTTTTTCTTTTCGACTTGGATGTAAGTCCAAGTCCCTCCTTTCCTACCACACCCTTTTGATTGCTCAAGAGGTCGTTCAGTTTCTTCTCGCCTTGGATGCATGACACAAGGCCCTTCTCAAGTTTATCCTTCAACTTGGCATTTTCCTCCACAAGATGTACATGCTCACAACAAGGGTTAGTTGTACAAGCATTATCTATTAAAACGAAAGGAGGATAAGTAGAGATCTCCTTGGTAAGCTTTGCTTGGAGTTGATCATGAGACTCTTTCAGGGAGAAATGAGCACGTTTCAAGACCTCTGAGCCTTGTCAAGTGTGTCAAACTCCACTTTGAGTTTGTCATGGCCAACCCCAAGAGCATCCTTTTCAGACTTAAGCATACGAGTAAGAACAGTAGCATGATCTAGTTCCTTTTGCAATTTAGCGCGGTCATCGTTGTATGACTCCTCAATAGCCAAACGAAGAGTGCGCTCCTTTTCTAGTGCAATAGATAGTTCAGCAATCTCATCGGTATAGTCACGACTATGTCCTTGCAGCTCGGAGATGGTCTCCTCATGAGACTCGATGAGGTCATTAGCCTCACCCAGTTGTTCCAAAAGAGCAACAAAGTGCCATTTGGCTTCTCCTTTGATTGTACACAGAAATTTGTCAAGATCATGCTCATTAAGTTCCACAATATCACTATCATCAACACAATTCAACAATGAAGGAGCAGTAGTGATGTTGGTCTTAATGTTGGGTGTTACCTGATCGATACCTTTGGCCATGAGTCACTTGGCGATGTGGTTATCGTTGGGGGCGTTGAAGAGAGACACATTCTTGGGAGAAGGGGTGGCAATGGCGACAGTCGTAGTTCCCACCATATCGTCATTGTCATCATCATCGGAGGGGTACTCTTCAAGTGCCACCATACCCTTTGGGTGGGGTTTCTTGACAAAGTTGTTCTTGTTTGGGAATGACTTGGTTTTGCCTCTGCGAATGAGCTTGGCCCCGTTGTCTTCCCTCTTCTCATAGGGACATTCTGCCACGAAGTGACTCACATTACCGTAGTTATAGCATGTCCTCACTCGTTGCTTGGATTTGAATGCACTTTATTTGTTCTTGGTGAAGTTGGGTCTTGAGTTCCTCTTGTTGCCCCAGAATTGCCTTGACGCAAGAGCCATGTGCTCGTGATAAGAATACCTAGTGTCTTTAGGGCAGCTCTCCTCTTCCTCATCCTATTCTTCTTCTTCAGAAGCAGCCTTTGCCTTTAAAGCAAGGTTGGGTCAAAGGTGTCTTTGACCAAATGCGAGCAAGTGCATTGTCAGCGGTCTTGTTCATGATTGACATTGCAATGAATTCATCCAACACCTCACTGGAAGACAAGGAGTGGAAATCTGGTCATTGGCGAATGACCGATGACATGGCTTTGTTGAAAGGCATGATGGCCTTGAGAAACTTGCGCTTGATCCATGTGTCATCCACATCCTTGCTCCCATGATCCTCGAGAGCAACAGCAATAGTAGTCACCCTTCGATAGAGATCACGAGGGTCCTCATCTTCCTTCATCACAAACTCACCGGCCTTATCAAGTACAACTTCATAGTTGGACCGTTGAATGCTTGAGCTTCCCTTGTACGGCACCATAATGTGCTCCCAACAGTCCTTAGCCAGAGTGAAGGGGCGCAAGTGAGGAAGATCTTCAGGATGTACTGTGGACTGTAGAATAAATAATGCGGAGTGATTATATTGATTGTCCGCTTCTTCTCTTGGAGTGAGGTTTCTTGGGTCATGGGGATAGTAGCCTTTCTCGATGATTCTCCATAAATTTGTTGAGTTGTGATTCAAATGAGACTTAATAGAAAACACCAGTTAGCAAAATCACCCTTAACAAGCTTAGGAGGAGGACCAACAGGGTTAAGACGCGGTGTGGGAACAGGTCCTCCATAGACCATGGGAGGTGGAACTGAGGCATAGGTTCCAGTCCCATTATTTTCGAGAGGGGAAGAAGGTCGCATACCTTTAGCCGCTTCCTTAGAGGAACTAGCCTCCGAATCTGTGTTGGCGGGTTTAACCACCAACGTCGGTTTGGGTGAACCTTTAATTCCCTCAATTAACTCTTTAAGCATGGTTTTGACTTTGTTCGTCAAGGACGTCTTGAGGGCAGCCATAGTCGTATTCAAGTCGTCCCTTGTGACCGAAGTCAAGGCCATGGCCTCGGGTTTCCCATGGGGAACTCCCTCCTCATCTTCCATACTCTTCGGGTGGTGAAACCCTTAGTAAAGAGACGTGGCTCTGATACCAATTGAAAGGATCGATATGGTTGACTAGAGGGGGGTGAATAGGCAACTACCAATTTTTAGCTTTTCTTAACAAATTACGATTAGCAACATAAAGGTTCTCTAAAATGACACTAGGTGAGCAACCTATATGATGCTACTTACAAAGAGTAAAGAAGCAAGTAAGAGATACTCTACAACAACAACAAATACAAAGTAAAGGTAAGAGATAACCACAAGTGGAACCGATGACGACGAGGATGTGTTACCGAAGTTCCTTCCCTTTGACATGAAGTACGTTTCCATTGGAGCAGTGTGGAGGCACAATACTCCCCAATAATCCACTAGGGCCACCGTATTCTCCTGACGCCCTCGCACAATGCAAGGTGCCGTGATTCCACTATAGGTGCCCTTGAAGGCGGCGACCGAAGCTTTACAAACAAGGTTGGGGCAATCTCCCAACAATGCTTGGAGGCTCCCAATAAGACCACGAAGCTTCACCACAATGGAATGTGGCTCTGAGGTGACCTCAACCGTCTAGGGTGCTCAAACACCCAAGAGTAACAAGATCCGCAAGGGATTAGTGGGGGGAATCAAATATCCTTTGGTGGAAGTGTAGATCAAGGCCTTCTCAAGCAATCCCTAGAAAATCAACAAGTTTGATTGGCTAGGGAGAGAGATCAGGCGAAAATGAGCTTGTGGAGCAACAATGGAGCTTAGAGAGGTTAAAGGTAAGCTCTAGGAAGAAGAAGATACCTTTATATAGTAGGGGGCAGATCCACCCGTTACCCACCTACCACATGAAAATACAAGCGGTACTACCGCTCCCTAGAGCGGTACTACCGCTCAGCTTCTCACCAACCACGGTAGTACCGGGATACTACCGTGCCAACACCTCCGTGGGGAAAAGTATGCGAAAAAGTCCGTCAGAGCGGTAGTAAAATAATACTACCGCACTGCGGTAGTACCACCCTTGGAGCGGTATTAAAAAATTACTACCGCACCTGGAGCGGTAGTACCGCTCCTGGAGTGGTAGTAAAAAATTACTACCGCACCTGGGGCAGTAGTACCGCTCCTGGAGCGGTGGTAAAAATTTACTACCGCTCTGAGAGCGGTACTACTGCTTACCCTTTTCGCATAGACAATGAAAACACACATTGTAGCTCCATTGTAGCCAAAACATAGGAGGGTGCATAAAGAGTGTACGTGAAGATTCCACCCAAACCTTTCCGACGCGGACCCCCTCTTAATAAGAAGACTTTCCTACGAGTCAAGACTAAGAAGAGAAATGTAGAAGAGAGTACGTCTTCGAGAACCTCCGAGGGGCGTCGAGTCATCTTGTGCCTAGAAGAGAATAGTCTCAAATGCTCAAAACACAAGATTAGTCCGCACAACAATTGTCATCAATCACTAAAACCACTTAAGAGAAATATGCCTTAACACTCACTCTTTACCTTCATCGAGCTCCCAATATTCAAAGTCGCGTTTAATTATTTCGAAAAGACCCCACCTGAATTCAATAATCTTTTTCATAAAAGAACAAAAGCAACAAGTATCGAGCATGGTTTGATCGTTAGGAGAAAGTCGAGCATAAAATTTTTGAACAACAATCTCTCTTGAGAGCTCATGATTGGGGCATGAATGTAACTCTGACTTCAGCCTCCCCAAGCTAGCGATACTTTCTCTTTCATGAGCCCAAAAATTATAGATAAAATTCTGACCATGATGAACAAGATGCATAAGATAAAAAAATTGGTGAAACTCCAATTGCAATCGATTCCAATTCCAAGATCCTCTATCATCACATAGCATATACCATGTAAAAGCTTCCCCCCCCAAAGATAAAGGGAAAACCTTCTTCTTGACTTTATCTCCGGATAAACCTGTAAGCTTAAATAATCCATAAACTTCATCGACATAAATTAGGTGCATATCAGTATGTTTTGTTCCATCTCTTGCATAAGGATTAGCTAGCAGTTTCTCTATCATACCCGAAGGAATGTCATAGTAAATATTTTCACTAGGTTCACCAGGTTGAGGGACAACCCTTGGTGTTTCTAGTCGAGGTGAAGATACCCCGAACAAGCCCCTCAAAGGATTACTTTCCATAGTGACAAGTAACAGTAAATTTCAGCACGTAATATGAATTTTCCCTTACAAAATTCCGCTTACCAAAGGCGCTTCACTCCCTGACAAAGGTGCCAGAAAAGAGTCTTGATGACCCACAAGTAAGAGTGTCGAACCCAACAAGGAGCCGAAGGAAATGACAAGCGGTTTTTCAGCAAGGTAATTTCTACAAGCACTGAAATAGTGGTGATAAGTTGTTTGATAGCAAGAAAATTGTAGCAAGTGACAAGTAGCAATAGTAACAGTAGGTCCACCAAGGTAGCCCAATCCTTTTGTGGCAAAGGACAAGCCAGAACAATTACTTATAATAGGCAAAGCGTTCTTGAGGGCACACAGGAATTTCATCTAGTCACTTTCGTCATGTTGGGTTAATTCGCGTTCGGTATTTTGATAATTTGATATGTGGGTGGACTAGTGCTTGGGTGTTTTTTCTTACTTGAAGAAACCTCCCACTTATGATTAACCCTCTCGCAAGCATCCGCAACTACGAGAAAATTATTAACAATAAAGCCTAACCATAGCATTAAACTTAGGGATCCAAATCAGCCCCTTATGAAGTAGTTCCAACATTAGGGTTTAAGTTTATGTCACTCTTGTGTTCCACCCTCTAATTACTACTCCACAATGCATTACCTTAGGCCCAAAATATGGTGAAGTGTCATGTAGTCGACGTTCACATAACACCACTAAGGGAATCACAACATTCATATCATCAAAATATCGAACGAATATCAACTTCACATGACTACTTGCAACATGATTTCTCCCATCGCCTCAAGAAAAAAGTAACTACTGACAAGTTATAAACATGTTCATGATCATAGAGGTATTGAATAGCATAACGGATCTCAACATACGATCTTCGACCAAGTCAACCATAAAGCATCAACTACAAGATGTATAAACATCCCGGGTACAAATCTGAGATTCTGGTACAAGATGGAGTACAAGAGATGAACTAGGGTTTTGAGAGGAGATGGTGCTGATGAAGATTGGCCTCCCCAAGATGAGAGGGTTGTTGGTGATGATGATGGCCTCGATTTCCCCCTTCAGAAGGGAAGTTCCTCCAGCGAAATTGCTACACCCGAGGGCAAAAATGCTCCTGCCCAGGTTCCACCTCGAGATGGCGGCACTTCGTCCCAAAAGTCCTCCCCTTAATTTTTTAGGGCGAAGGAGAATTTATCCCAGAAGATGGGCACGAGAGGTGGGCCAGGTGGCCCACTAGATATCATGCTGCGCTAGGGTTGCCGGGTGCGCCCTTGTGTCTAGTGGCCGCTTGGTGGCCCCTTCCGGCACTTCTTCGTTCCAGTATTTTTTATTTATTATAAAATAAATCTCCATAAACTTTCAGCCAAATTGGAGATGTGCGGAATAGGTATCTCTGATGTAGCTTTTTCAGGTCCAGAATTCCATCTACTTGCATTCTCCCACTTGATGAAAACCTTGCATATTATGAGAGAAAATGCATTAGAATTACTCCACCAAGTGGCAAAATGCATAAAACACTATAAATAACACTAACAAGATATGATGCTAAATGGACGTATCACTCTTCCATGTCACATACATCTTGGTGGTGTTGTAGGACCGAAAGTATGTCTAGAGGGCGGTGATTAGACATCTTGACAAGATAATTTTTTTGCCTTTTCCCAATTTTACTTGAGAGGCAGCTACGATAGTTATAACAGGTCTAGCACACCCTACACATTCAGTTCTAATAGTATTGCAGCAGAAAGTAAAACATGCAAGTGTAAATAGAGGAGTAAGGTTGGGAGATCAAACACATGAGGTTGACATAACGATTTTTGGCATGGTTCCGATAGGTGGCGCTATCGTACGTCCATGTTAGTGGAGACTTCAACCCACGGATGGTAACGACTGCGAGAGTCCACGGAGGGCTCCACCGACGAAGGGTCCTGATATGCCCAAAACGTATCTATAATTTCTGCTTGTTCCATGATCTTTTGGGTGACATTGTTATATGTTTTGCTACACTTTTATATCATTTTACATATATTTGGATTAACCTACTAACTCAGTGCACCCAGTGCCAGTTTCTGTCTCCTAATGTCTATTTTGTAGGGGCTTTTACCCAATTTTCTGACGCCCGAAAAATTCCCGGAAAAATATATAAAAAATCAGAGTAACGGAAGCTCCGAGATCACCAAAGATAGGCCAGAGGGGGACCAGGGGCCTCCCAGGCGATGTGCTAGCGCGGCCAGGCCCTAAACCATGCCAGGAGGCTGCCCGGGTGGGTCCCACCTCCTCCGATGCCCTCCTTTAGCCTATATTTAGTCCTCCGAGAGGAAACCCTTCCACAACTTTCCGAATCGCGAATTTCTCCATCGTTCCGCCACCGCCGCGCTTCCAAGATCGGGAGTGTCGGGAGACCTCTTCCCGACACCTTGCCGGAGGGAGGATTGACCTCCGGGAGATTCTCCACCGCCATGGACGCTTCTCGGGTGTGTCGTGAGTAGTCCTCCTTGGACCATGGGTCCATGACCAGTTGGTATGTGATGTATTCTCTCCAATCTTGTGCGGTAATGGTTAGTTCTTGTGAGCTGCCCTACATGATCAAGGAATCTATGTAATTCTCTTGCTATTGCTATGCTCGGTTTGTCGGGATCCGATGGATTATGAGATTATGTTAAGATTGTTATGAGTTATATATTTGATTATCCTTTGATATTATGTTCCTTAGTGATTCATGCATGTTCTCCGTTGCTATTTATTGCTTTGGCCGAGTAGTAGATTGTAACTCCAAGAGGGAGTGTTATGCATGATTGTGGGTTCATGCCCCTCGATGTCTAGGTTAAGTGATAGAAACATGAGACTAGGGGATGCGTTGTTGCCACCAGGGAGAAAACAACGGTGCTTGTGACCACGGTTCCAAGGCTTGTTTACCTTACCCATAGTTCGTTAATGCAGTTGTCGGTTGCTTTGAGTTTACACTTTCGGTGGGTCTCGCAACTTAATACCGGAGAGATGTTCTGGATAGATATCTCAAGGTGGATGATTTGTAAGTAGATGTTGATGAATAAACAGTCTACTTGTCTTGGCGTAGTGCCCATTACTATTGAAGCTCTAACTATCAAGTATCATAATTAGCATTGCGGTGCGTTCATAATTCTGTCAATTGCCCAATTTTGATTTGTTTACCCAAGCATAGTTGTTTATCGTATTTTGGGAGAGAGACATCACTAGTGAACATCATGTGACTCCGGTCCATATCACCATCATTGTTTACACCTCCATCATTTACCACTTTCATTTACTTTTCTGTTGCAATCACTATTATTTTTCCCGCTTGTGTTCTAATCCTTTGCAAACTACAAGGCTGGAGAGATTGACAACCTAGGAAAAAATGCTCCTGCCCAGGTTCCGCCTCGATATGGTGACGTTTCATCCCGAAAGTCCTCCCCTTAATTTTTTAGGGCAAAGGATAATTTATCCCAGAAGATGGGCACGAGAGGTGGGCCAGGTGGCCTACTAGACATCATGCTACACTAGGGGTGTCGGGCGTGCCCTAGTGTCTAGTGGCCGCTTGGTAGCCCCTTCCGGCACTTCTTCATTCCAGTATTTTTTATTTATTATAAAATACATCTCCATAAAATTTCAGCCAAATTGGAGATGTGCGGAATAGGTATCTCTAATGTAGCTTTTTTCAGGTCCAAAATTCCATCTACTTCTATTCTCCCACTTGACGTAAACCTTGCATATTATGAGAGAAAATGCATTAGAATTACTGCACCAAGTGGAAAAATGCATTAAAACACTATAAATAACAGTAACAAGACATGATGCAAAATGGACGTATCACTCTTCCATGTCACATAAATCTTGGTGGTGCTGTAGGATCGAAAGTATGTCTAGAGGGGGGTGATTAGACATCTTGACAAGATAATTTTTTTTCCTTTTCCCAATTTTACTTGAGAGGCAGCTACGATAGTTATAACAGGTCTAGCACACCCTACATATTCAGTTCTAATAGTATTGCAGCGGAAAATAGAACATGCAAGTGTAAATAGAGGAGTAAGGTTGGGAGATCAAACACATGAGGTTGACACAGTGATTTTTGGCATGGTTACGATAGGTGGCGCTATCGTATGTCCATGTTAGTGGAGACTTCAACCCACGGAGGGTAACGACTGCGAGAGTCTATGGAGGGCTCCACCCACGGAGGGTCTTGATACATCCAAAACGTATCTATAATTTCTCCTTGTTCCATGATCTTTTGGGTGACATTTTTATATGTTTTGCTACACTTTTATATCATTTTACACATATTTGGATTAACCTACTAACTCAGTGCACCCAGTGCCCGTTTCTGTCTGCTGATGTCTATTTTGCAGGGGCTTTTACCCAATTTTCCGAAGCCATAAAAATTCCAGGAAAAATATATAAAAAATCAGCATAACGGAAACTTCCAGATTACCGAAGATGGGCTAGAGGGGGCACGGGCCTCCCAGGCGACCTACTGGCGCGGCCAGGCCCTAAGCCACGCCAAGAGGCCACCTGGGTGGTCTCACCTCCTCCGGTGCCCTCCTTTGGCCTATACTTAGTCCTCCGAGAGTTTAACCTTCCACAACTTCTAGAATCGCGAATTTATCCATCGTTCCGCCGCCGCAGCGCTTCCGAGATCGGGACCGTCAGGAGACCTCTTCCCGGAACCGTGCCGTAGGGAGGATTGACCTCCGGGAGCTTCTCCACCGCCATGGACGCTACCCGAACGTGTCGTGAGTAGTCCTCCTTGGACCATGGGTCCATGACCAGTAGCTCTCTGATGTCTTATCTCCAATCTTGTGCTTCAATGGTTAGTCCTTGTGAGCTGCCCTACATGATCAAGGCATGTATGTAATTCTCTTGCTATTGCTATGCTCGGTTTGTTGGGATCCGATGGATTATGAGATTATGTTAAGATTGTTATGAGTTATATATTTGATTATCCTTTTGTATTATGTTCCTTAGTGATTCATGCATGTTCTCCGTTGCTATTTATTGCTTTGGCCGAGTAGTAGATTGTAACTCCAAGAGGGAGTGTTATGCATGATTGTGGGTTCATGCCCCTCGATGTCTAGGTTAAGTGACAGAAACAGGAGACTAGGGGATGTGATGTTGCAACCAGGGAGAAAATAACGGTGATTGTGACCACGATTGCAAATCTTGTTTACCTTGTGCATAATTTTTTAATGCAGTTGTCCGTTTCTTTGAGTTTACACTTTGGGTGGGGCTCGCAACTTAATACCGGAGAGATGTTATGGATAGATATCTCAAGGTGGATGATTTGTAAGTAGATGATGATGAATAAACGGTCTACTTGTCTTGGCGTACTTCCCATTACTATTGAACCTCTAACTATCAAGTAGCATAATTAGCATTGCGGTGCGTTCATAATTCTGTCAATTGCCCAACTGTGATTTGTTTACCCAAGCATAGTTGTTTATCGTATTTTGGGAGAGAGACATCACTAGTGAACATCATGTGACTCCGGTCCACATCACCATCATTGTTTACACCTCCATCATTTACCACTTTTATTTACTTTTCCGTTGCAATCACTATTACTTTTCCCGCTTGTCTTTTGATCCTTTGCAAACTACAAGGCCGGAGAGATTGACAACCACTCTATTCTCGTTGGGAGCAAAGTTATATGTTGTGTGTGCAGGTCCACGTCTTCTGCTGACCAGGACAGGAGACACCTACTTGTTGATCCTAGGAGTCCTCCTGGTTCGATAAACCTTACGGTTCCCGTGTGAGGGAAAACTTGCTGGTGACTACATCTCAACCTTCCACTTGGGTAACCAAGTAGGTACGAGAAGTATATACATCATCTCGTCATCAGGTCCACAAAGAAGCGGCCTTGTCTATCCCACCATGGCTTCCGTTCACGGAGGACTAGCCTTACTTACAGTAGATGTTCACGAAGTTGGCGATCTCCTTGCCCTTACAAACATCTTGGTTCAACTCCACAACACGAAGTAGGAGGCTCCCAAGCAACACCTAACCAATCTAGGAGGCACCACCCTCCAAAAGGTAATAGATGGGGTAGATCAATGAACTCCTTGCTCTTGTGCTTCTAAAGATAGTCTCCTCAACACAAATCTCTCTCTCACAGAATATGCATGGGTAGGAGAGGTTGATTTGGTGGAAAGCAGTTTGGGAAGGCTAGAGATCAAGTTTCAAATGATTGGATTGGAATATCTTGGTCTCAACACATGAGTAGGTGGTTCTCTCTCACAAAATGGATTTGGAGTGTGTGTTATGAGTGCTTCTCCCACGAATGAGAGGTGGGTGAAGGGGTATATATAGGCAGCAACCAAAATCCAACCGTTGCACACAATAGCGCAAACTCGGTGACACCGAAGTGGACAACTCGGTGGTACCGATTTGTACAAAGGTGTGAAGTTTTGAATCTCGGTGAGACCAATATATAGAACTCGGTGGCAAAAGGTGACTAACGGTCAGATGGCCAAACTCGGTGGCATTGAAACTCAAACTCGGAAATTCAAATTTTGTGTATCTTGGCAACAGAATGTTCGTCACCCAAACTCGATAGCAGCGATGCACTTTCGGTTGCACCGACTTGGTGGGAATGTCTAGGGTTCTGTCTGAGGATCAAACTCGGTGGGTCTGATGTGGCAATGTTGGTGACACCGAATTTGTGTATGTGGAACTTGACAGAGTGGATATGTGGGAGAAATGACTCAGTGTTTTGGTGGCTAACTTTGAGCATTTGAGCAATCAGTTCATTTTACTACCTCACCCCCTTTTAATAGTATTGGCTTTTCTATGGACTCAAAAATTAATTTCTCACAAATATAAAATGAAGAGTCCTCTAGCTTGAAGCTTGAGCCAATATTATTCCTTTCTTGCATATAGGGGCATCTCCACATACACCTTAAGCCATAGCATATTTTGAACTTTTCTGAAATATAATTGGAAAACACTTTAGTCCAATGATACATATGTTGTGATCAATTATTAAAATCACCCTAGGGAGCAACTGTGCTTTCAATCTCCCCTTTTTGGTAATTGATGAAAACATGTAGATCAAAGCTTCGACAAAAGATATAATCAACGATTAGCATCGATGCTTTGAGAAGTATGTGAAAAGAAAGAGCTACCCCCAAAATTTGTGCATTCTTCAAAATTTGCATTTGAATGCAAATGCACAATCGATTAGGATCATGGGTTACTCTTCCATGTCACATACATCTTGCTGGTGCGTAAAAGGAATAGTAATGCACATGACACCAACAAAATAAGTGAATGATCATCACATGGATAGCTAAAATATAATATCGTAGCATCACAAATGATAAAGTGTACGATCACACACAGACATATGATAAAGTCATCCAACAAACCAAAGTTTTTGAAACCAAACGAGAGCAAATAAAGTCAAAAGCTCTCTCGCACACGAAGTCTATGATCTATACATTTCTCCCCCTTTGGCAACAAGTTACCAAGAAGTTCAAAAGTGTAGAACTACTTGTCTCTCTAGGCAGCTGATGATGGAGTCAATAAAACAACGTCGGCGAAGGCTTCTGCTGACGTCCTTGGAGCTGGAGGAGTTGATACTAAAGGAGCTTGAGCTAGAGCTGGTGCTGAAGGTGCTGAAGCTTGTGCTGAAGATGTTTGTCTTATCTCCTGAACAGGAACAACAACTGACCGGGGCCTGGTGCTATACTGTGTAGTAGTAGGAGGAGGAGACTCATCCTCGTCATCATCATCTTCATCTTCATCCTCTAAGCATGGAATCTCCATAGAATCAACTTCATGTTGAAGTTGTCTGAAAATGGTGGTCAACTCAGTTACCTTCACATCCATGTTGTGGAATTTAGTCTCCACAACTCTCTTAAGGCTCTTCTGATTTTGCATGATCTCCTGAATGTTCTTCTCCATGCCTTGGACAGTGCTCACTAGAAATGCCATTTGCTCAGCTTGTGTTCTGAGCTGTGGAACGGGAGGTGGCCTGTTTCTAGCAGCTTCAGCTTGTGCTGCCTCTGCTGCCATTCTTCCTGCAACTGAGTTGGGATCATTGTCATCCATCACAACCTCATTATCTTCAAACTCACGCTGAAGAGGTAGATCGGTTGATCAAATAGATATGCATGCTTGCCTATCTAGGCATTGATGAGCATCTGAATGTAGCGTGCATATCCACAGGATCTCTTTTGATCTGTAGCAGTCCTTTGGATAGTCTCAACTATCAAGTCCATCACACGAAATCTGGTATGGGCATCAAGTAGGTGCAACAGGTTGATTGAGTATCCTCTGATCATCTTCTCATCTCCTGACTTAGGCATGAGAGTGTATCGCAGTATAGTGTTTGTCGTGGGAATACGAGCTTGTAGAAAATATACTGAGCCAAGCTTGTAACTGGCCAAGTAATGATGTGGAATGGTTTTGTACAAGTTGGCCATGGAGTTGTGATTTTGCTTAGCATGTGCATACTATTGGAAATATGCCCTAGAGGCAATAATAAATTGGTTATTATTATATGTCCTTCTTCATGATAATTGACTATTGTTCATGATATAATTGTATTAACCAGAAACCGTAATACATGTGTGAATACATAGACCACACCATGTCTCTAGTGAGCCTCTAGTTGACTAGCTCGTTCATCAATGGATGATCATGGTTTCCTGACCATGGACATTGGATGTGGTTGATAACGGGATCACATCATTAGAAGAATGATGTGATGGGCAAGACCCAATCCTAGGCATAGCACAAGATCGTGTAGTTCGTTAGCTAGAGCTTTTCTAATGTCAAGTATCATTTCCTTAGATCATGAGGTTGTGCAACTCCCGGATACCATAGGAATGCTTTGGGTGTATAAAACGTCAAAACGTAACTGGGTGACTATAAAGGTGCACTACAGGTATCTCCAAAAGTGTTTGTTGGGTTGGTACAAATCGAGACTAGGATTTGTCACTCCGTGTGACGGAGAGATATCTCTGGGCCCACTTGGTAATACATCATCATAATGAGCTCAATGTGACTAAGGAGTTAGCCACGAGATCATGTGTTATGGAACGAGTAAAGAGACTTGTGGGTAACGAGATTGAACAAGGTATAGGGATACCTTCGATCGAATCTCGGGCAAGTAGCATACTGATAGACAAAGGGAATTGCATATGGGATTAATCGAATCCCCAACATTGTGGTTCATCTGATGAGATCATCGTGGAACATGTGGGAGCCAATATGGTTATCCAGATCCCGCTATTGGTTATTGGCCGGAGAGGTGTCTCGGTCATGTTTGCATGGTTTCCGAACCCGTGTGGTCTACACACTTAAGGTCTGGTGACGCTAGAGTTGTAATGGGAATTGTATGTGGTTACCGAAAGTTGTTCGGATCCCCTGATGAGATCCCAGACGTCGCGAGGAGTTCCATAATGGTCCGTAGGTAAATATTTATATATGGGAAGTCCTATTTTGGCCACCGGAAAATGTTCGGGATTTTTTGGTATTGTACCGGGAAGGTTCTAGAAGGTTCCGAAGTGGGGCCCACCTACATGGGGGGACCCACATGAACTTGGGTAGTGGGGGCAAGACCCCACACCCCTGGACAAGGCGCACCAAGATCCCCCCTTAGGAGGAATAAGATCATATGTCGAAGGGATAAGATCAAGATCCCTAAAAAGGGGGATAACAATCGGTGGGGAAGGGAAAGGATGGGATTTCTTTCCTCCCACCTTTGCCAACGCCCCAATGAACTTGGAGGGCAAGAAACCATCCCCTCCACCCCTATATATAGTGGGGAGGCGCATGGGAGCTGACCCTAGCCCCTGGCACAGCCCTTCCCCCTCCTACACCTCCTCCTGCTCTGCGGTGCTTGGCGAAGCCCTGCCGAAGAACCACATAGCTCCACCGCCACCACGCTGTCGTGCTGCCGGTGTTCTCCCTCAACTTCTCCTCCCTCCTTGTTGGATCAAGAAGGAGGAGACGTCCCCAAGCTGTAGGTGTGTTGAACGTGGAGACACCGTACGTTCGGTGTTCAGATCGGATCTTCCGTGGTTTGAATCGCCGCGAGTATGACTCCATCGACCGCGTTCATAGTAATGCTTCCGCTTTGCGATCTTCCATGGTGTGAAGATGCTCTACCCCATTGCTCGTTTCTGGTTTCTCCTAGATAGATCCTTGGATGACATAGGAATTTTTTTAAATTACTACTACGTTCCCCAACAGTGGTATCAGAGCATGAAGAAGCTCCATGATGTGGATCTCATTCATTTTTGAAAAGGTTGAGATATGCGAACCATGTTTGTTGGTATAAACGCATGAAGAAACTCCATGTAGATGAATCGTTTGGACTCACTTGATTTTGAATCACTTGAGACATGCAAATCATACCACATGGGCGAGATGACTGAAGACCTTGTTTTCCAGTGAGATGGAACAAGAAAGTAACTTGTTGGAAGTAATACATTTTGATGTGTGCACACTACAACAAAATTACCATTTATAAGCATTTTATTTAGGACACTTTTATATTCGTCTCATAGTAGAGAACAAAGTGGTGCGTACAGACGTTGCTAGGGACGATGTATAAATCGTCTCATTTCTTTTTTACTAGTCCACATGTAGAAAACCCTTTTTGACTATAACACAAAATAAAATTTGTTTTAGAAAAACACCCCACGCCTCCTCCCACCCCGAGCAGATCAGAGACGTGCAAAATCTAACACCGCCGCCAGTTCCCACCACGGCACGCTGCCATCCATCGCGTCGCCCTCTCTTCCACCTGATCCTCTCTCCGGCGTCCACTCTCCGAAAATCGCTAGTTAAGGACGATGGAGTGCAATAATTTTAAACTCCGCAACCTCACTTCCATGGAAGCCCAAAGCAGGAGGCTCTTCTGATTACTCGCACCAGCAGGCACGGCATGGCTGCTGCTGCTACTGGTGAACTCCGATTTAACCCAATGATTTCTGGCTTGTGTAGCCCACGTGTGGCTGGATACTTGGATTGCTGGTTCAAACATCGCCAAATCATCAGGTTTGTTCATACATACATGTTCGGGAAAATTTGATGGCATGGTTGACTTTCCATCCTTTATAGCGTGTTGGGGAATTTTTTACTGCGTGTGTGGTTCACTGTTAGTACAACATGTCATCCGATTTACCGAGGCTAGGCTTAGTTTTAGGCTGCTATTGTTATGAAGCTTCTTTGCTATCCCAATGAAGGCACAAGGTACCAAACCTCAACCAGATTTGTCCCTCTTGTGAACACTGATTATGCTTGATGTATTACAAGTACGGATATGGTTTTCTAATTCAATTTGGTTGGTGCTACTTCTCAAACAACAGCGCCAGAAATTGACACGTTGACGGAGACTTGCTTGCGTTGGTTTTTCCCTTGAAGAGGAAAGGGTGATGTTGCACAGGAGCAGTAAGTATTTCCCTCAGTTTGAGAACCAAGGTATCAATCCAGTAGGAGAATCTCGTCAAGTCCAGAGTACCTGCACAAACACAAAAGAGCTTGCACCCAACGCTGTAAAGGGGTTGTCAATCCCTTCAAGATTGTTTGCAAAGTGAGATCTGAAGGTGGAAAGTGCAACGAAATAAAAAGTATAAGGCTGAAAATATGGTGTGGAGTAGGCCCTCGGGGCCATAGTGTTCACTAGAGGCTTCGCTCAAAATAGCAAGCATTACGGTGGGTGAACAAATTACTGTCGAGCAATTGATAGAACCGCGCAAAGTCATGACGATATCTAAGGCAATGATCATACATAGGCATCACGTCCGAGACAAGTAGATCGATGCTTTCTGCATCTACTGTTGGGTAACGTAGCATAAATTCAAAAAAATTCCTACGCATACTCAGATCTTCCTATGGAGAGACCAGCAACGAGAGAGGGGTGAGAGCATCTTCATACCTTTGAAGATCGCTAAGCGGAAGCATTGCTAGAACGCGGTTGATGGAGTCGTACTCGCGGCGATTCAAATCGCGGTGTGATTCCGATCTAGGGCCGAACCACGAAACCTCCGCGTTCAACACACGTGCAGCCCGGTGACGTCTCCCGCACCTTGATCCAGCAAGGAGGAGGGAGAGGTTGGGGAAGATTTCCGGCAGCATGACGGCGTGGTGTCGATGGAGAGATGAGGTCTCCCGGCAGGGCTTCGCCAAGCACCGGCAGAGAGGAGGAGAAAGAAGAGCAGGGCTGCGCCGAGGGAGAGGAACATTGGTCTCTCAAACAGCCCAAAGTGCCCACTATATATAGGGGGAGGAAGGGGCTGCGCCCCCTTGAGGGTTTCACTCTCTTGGGAGGGGCGGGAGCCCTAGATGGGGGGAGGTGCGGCAGCCAAGAGGGGGAGGAGGGGTGGCGCACCCTTCTGGTGGGCCTTAGGCCCACCTACGCTAGGGTTTCCCCCCTCTCCCCTCTTCTTGCGCCATGGTCTTAGTGTGGGGGGCGCACCAGCCCACCTAGGGGCTGGTTCCCCCCACCCCCCCCCCCCCCCCGCACTTGGCCCATCTAGCCTCCCGGGGTCGTGGCCCCCTTCCGGTGGACCCCCGGGGCCACTTCCGGTGGTCCCGGTACATTACCGACGACGCCCGAAACACTTCCGGTGTCCAAAACTATCCGTCCTATATATCAATATGTACCACCGGACCATTTTGGAGCTCCTCGTGACGTTCGGGATCTCATCCGGGACTCCGAACAACTTTCGATAACCTCGTATAACAATTCCCTATAACCCTAGCGTCATCGAACCTTAAGTGTGTAGACCCTACGGGTTCGGGAGACAGGCAGACATGACCGAGACACTGTCTGTCAATTCCCTTTGTCTGTCGGTATAGAATTTGCGTGAGATTCGATCGTCAGTATACATATACCTTGTTCAATCTCGTTACCAGTAAGTCTCTTTACTCGTTTCGTAGCACGTCATCGTGTGACTAACTCCTTAGTCACATTGAGCTCATGATAATGTTCTACCGAGTGGGCCCAGAGATACCTCTCCGTCACGCGGAGTGACAAATCCCGATCTCGATTCGTACCAACCCAACAGACACTTTCAGAGGTACTCGTAGTGCACCTTTATAGTCACCCAGTTACGTTGTGACGTTTGATACACCCAAAGCACTCCTACGGTATCTGGGAGTTGCACAATCTCATAGTCGAAGGAAAACACACTTGACATTAGAAAAGCTTTAGCATACGAACAATACGATCTAGTGCTACGCTTAGGATTGGGTCTTGTCCATCACATCATTCTCGCAATGATGTGATCCCGTTATCAATGACATCCAATGCCCATGATCAGGAAACCATGATCATCTATTGATCAACGAGCTAGCCAACTAGAGGCTTGCTAGGGACACATTGTGATCTATTTATTCACACATGTATTACTGTTTCCTGTTAATACAATTATAGCATGAACAATATACGATTATCATGAACAAGGAAATATGATAATAACCATTTTATAATTGCCTCTCGGGCATATTTCCAACAGTCTCCCACTTGCACTAGAGTCAATAATCTAGTTACATTGTGATGTATCGAACACCCATAGCATTATGGTGTTGATCATGTTTTGCTCGTGGAAGAGGTTTAGTCAACGGGTCTGCAACATTCAGATCCGTGTGTACTTTACAAATCTCTATTACTCCACTCTGGACATGGTCCTGGATGGAGTTGTAGCGGCGTTTGATGTGCTTCGTCTTCCGGTGAAACCTGGGCTCCTTGCCTATGTCAATGGCCCCAGTGTTATCACAGAAGAGTGTCATTGGACCCGACGCGCTTGGAAACACTCCAAGGTTGGTGATGAGCTCCTTCATCCAAATTCCTTCATGAGCTTCTTCTGAAGGAGCTATGTACTCCGCTTCACATGTAGATGCTGCCACGACTTCTTGCTTGCTACTGCACCAGCTCACTGCCCCACCATTCATAACATATACGTATCCGGTCTGTGACTTAGAGTCATCCGGATATGTGTCGAAGCTAGCATCGACGTAACCCTTTACGACGAGCTATTTGGCACCTCCATAAACGAGAAACATTTCCATAGTCCTCTTCAGGTACTTAAGGATATTCTTGACTGTTGTCAAGTGTTCCATATCGGGATCACTTTGGTACCTCCCTACCAAACTTATGGCAAGGTTTATATCAGGTCTGGTACACAGCATGGCATACATAAGAGAGCCTACGGCTGAAGCGTAGGGGACAATACTCATCTTCTCTCTATATGTTGTCGTGGTCGGCGACTGAGTCTTACTCAATCTCATACCTTGCAAAACTGGCAAGAACCCTTTCTTTGAGTTTTCCATATTGAACTTCTTCAATATCTTGTCAAGGTATGTACTTTGTGAAAGACCTATGAGGCGTCTCGATCTATCTCTATAGATCTTGATGCCTAATATGTATGCAGCTTCTCCAAGGTCCTTCATTGAAAAACTCTTGTTCAAATAGGCCTTTATGCTCTCCAACATCTCTATATTATTCCCATCAATAATATGTCGTCCACATACAGTATGAGGAAAGCTACAGAGCTCCCACTCACTTTCTTGTACAGAAAGGCTTCTCCGTAAACCTGTATGAACCCAAACGCTTTAATCACCTCATTAAAGCGAATGTTCCAACTCCGAGATGCTTGCACGACCCATAGATGGTGCTCTGGAGCTTGCACACTTTGTTAGCACCTTTAGGGTCGACAAAACCTTCTGGTTGCATCATATACAACTCTTCCTTAAGGTTCCCGTTGAGAAACGCTGTTTTGATGTCCATTTGCCAAATTTCACAATCATAAAAGGCGGCAATTGCTAACATGATTCGACTGATTTCAGCTCCGCTACGGGAGAGAAAGTCTCTTCGTAGTCAATTCCTTGAATTTGTCGAAAACCCTTTGCGACAAGTCGAGCTTTATAAACGGTTACATTACCGTTTGCATCAGTCTTCTTCTTGAAGATCCATTTATTTTCTATGGCTTGCCGGTCATCGGGCAAGTCCACCAAAGTCCATACTTTGTTCTCATACATGGATCCTATCTCGGATTTCATAGCTTCAAGTTATTTGTTGGAATTCGGGCCCGCCATTGCTTCTTCATAGTTCGAAGGTTCACCGTTGTCCAACAACATGATTTCCATCACAGGGTTGCCGTACCACTCTGGTGCGGAGCGTACCCTTGTGGACCTTCCCGGCTCAGTAGTAACTTGATCCGAAGCTTCATGATCATTATCATTAACTTCCTCTTCAGTTGGTGTAGGCTCCACAGGAACAACTTCCCGAGCTACGCTACTATCCTGTTCGAGAGGGGGTGTAATTACCTCATCAAGTTCTACCTTCCTCCCACTTAGTTCTTTCGAGATAAACTCTTTCTCTAGAAAGGATCCGTTCTTGGCAACAAAGGTTTTACCTTCGGATCTAAGATAGAAGGTATACCCAATAGTTTCCTTAGGGTACCCTATGAATACGCATTTCTCCGCTTTGGGTTCGAGCTTTTCTCGTTGAAGTTTCTTCACATAAGCATCGCAGCCCCAAACTTTAAGAAACGACAACTTAGGTTTCTTGCCAAACCATAGTTCATACGGTGTCGTCTCAACGGATTTAGACGGTGCCCTATTTAAAGTGAATGCTGCAGTTTCTAATGCGTATCCCCAAAATGATAGCGGTAAGTCGGTAAGAGACATCATAGATCGTACCATATCTAATAAAGTGCGATTACGACGTTCAAACACTCCGTTGCGTTGCGGTGTGCCAGGCGGCGTCAGTTATGAAACGATTCCACACTTCCTTAGGTGTGTGCCAAACTCGTGACTCAAATATTCTCCTCCACGATGAGATCGTAGACACTTAATTTTTCTGTCACGTTGATTCTCGACCTCACTCTGAAATTCCTTGAACTTTTCAAATGTCTCAGATGTGTGCTTCATCAAGTAGATATACCCATACCTACTCAAATCATCGGTGAGAGTGAGAACATAACGATAGCCACCGCGAGCTTCAACGTTCATTGGACCACACACATCAGTATGTATTATTTCCAATAAGTCAGTTGCTCTCTCCATTATTCCTGAGAATGGAATCTTAGTCATCTTGCACATGAGGCACGGTTCGCATGTGTCAAATTATTCAAAGTCAAGAGACTCTAATAGTCCATCAGTATGGAGCTTCTTCATGCGCTTAACGCCGATATGACCAAGGTGGCAGTGCCACAAGTATGTGCGACTATCATTATCAACTTTACATCTTTTTGTACTCAAACTATGAATATGCGTAACATCATGATCGAGATTCATCAAGAATAAACCATTCACCAGCGGAGCATGACCATAAAACATATCACTCATATAAATAGAACAACCATTATTCTCTGACTTAAATGAGTAGCCGTCTCGCATGAAGAAAGACCCTGATACAATATTCATGCTCAAAGCTGGTACTAAATAACAATTATTAAGGTTTAAAACTAATCCCAACGGTAGATGTAGAGGTAGCATGCCGACGGCGATCACATCGACCTTGGAGCCATTCCCGATGCGCATCGTCACCTCGTCCTTGGCCAGTCTCCGCTTATTCCGCAGTTCTTGCTTTGAGTTGCAAATGTGAGCAACAACACCGGTATAAAATACCCAGGAGCTACTACGAGCGCTGGTAAGGTACACATCAATAACATGTATATCACATATACCTTTAACGTTGCCGGCCTTCTTGTCCGCTAAGTATTTGGGGCAGTTCCGCTTCCAGTGACCCTTTCCCTTGCAATAGAAGCACTCAGTCTCAGGCTTGGGTCCATTCTTTTTCTTCTTCCCGGCATCTGGCTTACCGGGTGCGGCAACGGCTTTGCCGTCTTTCTTGAAGTTCTTCTTACCCTTGCCCTTCTTGAAACTAGTGGTCTTGTTGACCATCAACACTTGATGCTCTTTCTTGATTTCTACTTCTGCAGACTTGAGCATCGAGTACAACTCAGGAATGGTCTTCTCCATCCCTTGCATCTTGTAGTTTAGCACAAAACCTTTGTAGCTTGGTGGGAGAGACTGGAGGATTCTGTCAATTATAGCATCATCCGGAAGTTCGACTCCAACTGAAGTCAGACGACCGTGTAACCCAGACATTTTGAGTATGTGCTCACTAACAGAACTGTTCTCCTCCATCTTACAGCTAAAGAACTTTTCGGAGACTTCATATCTCTCGACACGGGCATGAGCTTGAAAAACTAGATTCAGCTCTTGGAACATCTCATATGCACCGTGTTGCTCAAAACGCCTTTGGAGCCCCGTTTCTAAACTGTATAACATGCCACACCTAACCAGAGAGTAGTCATCACTCCGCGTTTGCCAGACATTCAGAATGTCCTGGGCTGCTGCGGGAGCGGGAGGGTCACCTAGCGGCACATCAAGGACATAAGCCTTTTTAGCTGCTTCAAGGATGAGCTTCAAGTTGCGAACCCAGTCCGCATAGTTGCTACCATCATCTTTTAGCTTGTTTTTCTCTAGGAATGTGTTGAAATTGAGGTTGACGTTGGCCGTCTACAATATTTATAAAGACAACTTTTAGACTAAGTTCATGAAAATTAAGGTCATTTAATCAAATTCAGTATGAACTCCCACTTAAATCGACATCCCTCTAGTCATCTAAGTGATACATAATCCATGTTGACTAACCCGTGTCCGATCATCACGTGAGACAGACTAGTCACCATGGTGAGCAACTTCATGATGATCGTATTCAACCATACGACTCATGTTCGACCTTTCGATCTCTTGTATTCGAGGTCATGTCTGTACATGCTAAGCTCGTCGAGTCAACCTAGGTGTTTCGCGTGTGTAAATCTGGCTTACACCCGTTGTATGCAAACGTTAGAATCTATCACACCCGATCATCACGTGGTACTTCGAGACAACGATCCTTCGCAACGGTGCACACTTATGGGAATACCTTCTCGAAATTTTAAGAGGGATCATCTTATTATGCTACCGTCGTTCTAAGACATAAGATGAAAAACATGATAAACATCACAATGCAATCATATAGTGACATGATATGGCCATTATCATCTTTGCTCTTTCGATCTCCATCTTCACGCATCGCATGATCATCATCGTCACCGGCGTGACACCATGATCTCCATCATCACGATCTCCATGATCGTGTCTCCGTGAAGTCGTCACGCCAACTACTACTATCACTACTACTATAGCTAACCGTTAGCAATGAAGTAAAAGTAGTAAGCACATGGCGTTGCATCTCATACAATAAATTAAGACAACTCATATGGCTCCTGTCGGTTGTCATACTCATCGACATGCAAGTCGTGAAACCTATTACAATAACATGATCATCTCATACATCATACATGCAACCTCACAACTTTGGCCATATCACATCACATGTCAAACCCTGCAAAAACAAGTTAGACGTCCTCTAATTGTTGTTGCAAGTTTTAGGTGGCTGATTTGGGTTTCTAGCAAGAACGCCTTCTTACCTACGTGACAGCCACAATGATGATATGCCAAAGCTATTTACCCTTCGTAAGGACCTTTTTCATCAAAACCAATACGACTAGAGTGGGAGAGACACACACCCGCTAGCCACCTTTATGCACGGTGTGCATGTCTGTCGGTGGAACCAGTCTCACGTAAGCATACGTGTAAGGTCGGTCCGGGCCGCTTCATCCCACAATACCACCGGAAAAGAATAAGACTAGTAGTGACAAGCAATTGAAAAATCATTGACCATAACCTTTTGTTTTCTACACGTGCATATAATCTACACATAGAAAACCTGGCTCTGATACCACTGTTGGGTAACGTAGCATAAATTCAAAAAAATTCCTACGCATATTCAGATCTTCCTATGGAGAGACCAGCAACGAGAGAGGGGTGAGAACATCTTCATACCTTTGAAGATCGCTAAGCGGAAGCGTTGCTAGAACGCGGTTGATGGAGTCGTACTCATGTCGATTCAGATCACGGTGTGATTCCGATCTAGTGCCGAACCACGACACCTCCGCGTTCAACACACGTGCAGCCCGGTGACGTCTCCCGCACCTTGATCCAGCAAGGAGGAGGGACAGGTTGGGGAACATCTCCGGCAGCACGACGGTGTGGTGTCAATGGAGAGACGAGGTCTCCCGGCTGGGCTTCGCCAAGCACCGGCAGAGAGGAGGAGAAAGAAGAGCAGGGCTACGCCGAGGGAGAGGAAGATTGGTCTCTCCAACACCCCAAAGTGCCCACTATATATAGGGGGAGGGAGGGGCTGCGCCTCCTTGAGGGTTTCCCTCTCTTGGGAGGGGCGGCAGCCCTAGATGGGGGGAGGTGCGGCGGCCAGGAGGGGGAGGAGGGGTTGCGCACCCTTCTCGTGGGCCTTAGGCCCACCTGCGCTAGGGATTCCCCCCTCTCCCCTCTTCTTGCGCCATGGGCTGAGTGTGGGGGGCGCACCAGCCCACCTAGGGGGCTGGTTCCCCCCTGCACTTGGCCCATCTAGCCTCCCGGGGTCGTGTCCCCCTTCCGGTGGACCCCCGGGGCCACTTCCGGTGGTCCCGGTGGTCCCGGTACGTTACCGGTGACGCCCGAAACACTTCCGGTTTCCAAAACCATCCATCCTATATATCGATCTTTACCTCTGGACTATTCCGGAGCTCCTCATGACGTCTGGGATCTCATCTGGGACTCCGAACAACTTTCGATAACCTCGTATAAAAATTCCCTATAACCCTAGCGTCATCGAACCTTAAGTGTGTAGACCCTACGGGTTCGGGAGACAGGCAGACATGACCGAGACACCTCTCCGGCCAATAACCATCAGCGGGGTCTGGATACCCATGGTGGCTCCCACTTCCTCCACGATGATGTCATCGGATGAACCGCGATGTCAAGGATTCAGTCAATCCCGTATACAATTCCCTTTGTATGTCGGTATAGAACTTGCCCAAGATTCGATCATCGGTATACATATACCTTGTTCAATCTCGTTACCGGTAAGTCTCTTTACTCGTTCCGTAGCACGTCATCTGTTACTAACTCCTTAGTCACATTGAGCTCATGATGATGTTCTACCGAGTGGGCCCAGAGATACCTCTCTGTCATGCGGAGTGACAAATCCTGATCTCGATTCGTACCAACCCAACACACACTTTCAGAGGTACCCGTTGTGCACCTTTACAGTCACCCAGTTACGTTGTGACATTTAATACACCCAAAGCACTCCTACGGTATCCGGGAGTTGCACAATTTCACGGTCGAAGGAAAAGACACTTGGCATTAGAAAAGCTTTAGCATACGAACAATACGATCTAGTGCTACGCTTAGGATTGGGTCTTGTCCATCACATCATTCTCCCAATGATGTGATCCCGTTATCAATGACATCCAATGCCCATGATTAGGAAACCATGATCATCTATTGATCAATGACCTAGCCAACTAGAGGCTTGCTAGGGACACATTGTGATCTATTTATTCACACATGTATTACTGTTTCCTCTTAACGCAATTATAGCATGAACAATAGACGATTATCATGAACAAGGAAATATGATAATAACCATTTTATTATTGCCTCTAGGGCATATTTCCAACATCTACTACTATTACTCCACACATCGACCACTATCCAGAATGCATCTAGTGTATTGAGTTCATGACGAACAGAGTAACGCCTTAAGCAAGATGACATGATGTAGAGGGATAATCTCAAGCCAATGATGAAAACCCCATCTTTTTACCCATGATGGCAACAACACGATACGTGCCTCGCTACCCCTTCTTTCACTGGGTGAGGTCACCGCACGGTATGAACCCAAAACCAAGCACTTCTCCCATTGCAAGAATCATAGATCTAGTTGGCCAGACAAAACCCACAACTCGAAGAGAATTACAAGGATATGAAATCATGCATAAGAGAGATCAGAAGAAACTCAAATAAGATTCATGGATAATCTGATCATAAATCCACAATTCATCGAATCTCGACAAACACACCGCAAAACAAGATTACATCGGATAGATCTCCATGAAGATCATGGAGAACTTTGTATTGAAGATCCAAGAGAGAGAAGAAGCCATCTAGTTACTTGCTATGGACCGGTAGGTCTATGTTGAGCTACTCACGCATCATTGGAGAGGTCATGGTGTTGATGAAGAAGCCCTTCGTGTTCGAGTCCCCCCTCCGGCAGGGCACCAGAACGTGCCCCAGATGGTATCTTGCGGAGACAGAAGCTTGGGGCGGCGGAAAAATACTTTGGATGATCTCCTGATTTTTTTGGGATTTTGTCACACCATGTTTTTGGCTTCCCTGACTAATTAAGTTATTTCAAAATTTAGGACCAATTAAAATTTTTGTGAATGCTTGTGATGCTTAGAGTGACTATGGTTTGCCTGTTTGTTAATTGCATGTGATTGATCCCCATTAATTCTTGCCATCCTCCTAATCACCTCCTTACTCCATGACCTCCTCCCTAATGATCATACCATGTGTTTAGGATAAATATCTATTTTTACCAAATATTACTTTCACCAAAAAGCTTTTCTTTGAATTAAACTTTCTAACCCCTGAGGTGAGGTTTGTACTACAAGTCCTCAAATTAGGGAGTTTCTTTTGCACCAATTGTTTTATTTAAAACCTATTATCAAAATGACTTCCAAAAATCATCATATTATTATTTTAAAAGTTATTCTATTATTTTATTTAAAAGCCTTTCTGTGAGGACAGAAATGGTCTCCTATGAAGGAAAGTTATTTTTATTGCTTTCAAAATATTTAAGAAAATTTAGGGAAACTCAGTGGATATATTTACTCCATATTTATTAGTTTCAACACATGGTCATGTTCAAAATATTGGGCAAATCCCTCCAAAACCATTCCTGCCTATTTCAAGCTTTTGGAATATTTCTACTCAATAAATTCCAGTAAAATTCCAGCATGTCATCTATGATATTCTTTATGATCTTGCCAAGTTTCATTTCAATCCAAGTTGATTTGACTCCCCTAATCACTCTAAAACCCTATCTGTCCAGAATCAAATTTGAGCAACTCTACATTGTGAAGTGTCTCCAATTGTGGTCAAATTTGGTGGACATGTTCCAGTACTCCAATGAGGCATCCACACCAAGTGGTACACCAAGGAGAATGCAAGAACTTGTCCTAAGACCCTCAAAACCCTCTCTGTTGATTTCTGACTTTGACAAACTTTACATTATAAAGTTTGTCCAATTGACCTCAAACTTTTTGTGCATGCCTTAATGCTCAAATAATGCCCCTACACCAAATATTGGATTTGTGGGAATTAATTTGAATAGGGTTCTAAGAAGAAACCCATTGCTGCCCATTTCTAGGGTTTTTCAAGTCTACATTGGAAAACTCCTCTAGCAAATCCAAAATTTGGTGTGCAAGCCTATTTTCATCTATTATTTGATCCTATTAAGTTTCATAGCCATTGGAATCCATCTGATAGCCCTACCATAGATCAAACACCTTGTGTGCACTCACTAATTTGGTTTCATTTGCCCCCTTACACTTTATTCCCTGAGCTCAAATTTCTACCACAACCTCACATAGTCATATTTTACCTCCAGTAACTTTCCCATGGCCACTGGTCAATTATTGGGGAAGGACCCTTTGTAAGTTTCTCTCATTTTCACCCTTGGCAGCACTGTTTTACCCTTCTTCCCATTCTTCTACTTAAGCTATCACCCCCAACTCTTTCCAGAGCATCTAATATATGCCAAGGCTTCATTTAGAACCAAGATATGGCATGCTCATGTGGAGAAAATGAGCAGCACCTCCCCAAGTTCATTTCTGGCTGAAAAGTAGCTTTGTACAGCAAGTGCTACCTACACTTCTTTTCTTGAGCTGAATTTTTGCAGAAGTGTAGTCCTTCCATACAAGATGCTCCCGGACATGGTTTCACCTCCCCTCTCTGCCTGTGAAAACCATTTGTATCAGCCCCTAGTTTCCTGCTGAAATGTTCACAGGAGTCAAACCCCATTCAAACCTTCTTCCCTTGGCTCCAAACTTCACCAGTGGATCGTGGCAAGCATGCCTTGCATGGTTGACACCTTGGCCTGGCCAAGGGGTGCCCCAGGACACCAGGTGGGGTGGTGACCACCACCCTGGCATGCTGAAACGGTGCTCTGCACCATTGGACTCTAGCTGCAGCTTGGGTCTAGCGAGGGGAGCATGTCCCAGAGCGCCGCGGAGCATCCTTGACCCCCCTCCACGACACTAGGTAGACTCCAAGACCCCTCTGGGACGTGTGGCGCCCATGCCCACGTGAGCTCCAGAGAGCTCTCGAGCTCTCTCTGCTCCTCCTCCTCCACTTGAAGCTCTCCCCGAGCCTCTTCTACACTGGCACCTCTCCCCCTCTTCATCGGGCTCCTCCTGAGCTCCCCCTTGAGCCCCTGCTCCTACCAAGCTTCCTCCTCTCCTCCCATGGCCGCCATGGCAAGCTTCGGCCATGACTCCGCCTGGGCTCTCTAGCCCCCTCACTCCATCCCTAGCTCGTCCAGGAGGACCCCGAGGCCACCACGGAGCCGCCCCACTACTCCTTTCCCCCTCTCAGTCGTCGGGGCGCCCTCCCCACGATTGCCACCGTCGGCCTCTGCCATGGCAGGGAACTCCCTCGCCGGGGGCTCCCCTCATGGAGCTGGCTCCTCCTAGGGCGCGGGAGGCTTTGCCTCAAGCCCATGCTGGCCGGAGGGCCGCCGGAGAGTGGCTGGAGCCATCGGAGCCGGGCCCGTGCAGCGGCCGGCCCTTCCTTCTTGCGTGCCCAGATCGG
Source organism: Hordeum vulgare subsp. vulgare (assembly GCF_904849725.1). Taxonomy (NCBI): domain Eukaryota; kingdom Viridiplantae; phylum Streptophyta; class Magnoliopsida; order Poales; family Poaceae; genus Hordeum; species Hordeum vulgare. The sequence goes on along the minus strand of NC_058519.1, from coordinate 116,766,485 downwards.
GCGGGAGGAAGGGGAAGGACCCGACCAGCGGGCCCTGCTCGTCAGCCAGCTGGCTAGGCCGCCAGGTAGGGCCGCGCCACTTAAGTGCTTGCGCCTCGGTGGGGTGCCGTCTTCCTGCGCGGGAAGCGCACTTCGTGCTAGGGCGCCTCCTGCGTGGCTCGGCTGGCCAAGCCAAGCGAGTGGGCCGGCCTGAAGGCCTAGCTGACGCCTAGTGTGCAAGATAGCCTCCCCCCGAGAGGATAAGCTCTTTTCCTTTTTATTTCCTTCTTTAACTTATAAATTCCATTATAAAATCATTCTAACTCCAAATCACTTGGTTCAAATTTCTGCAGGTTCCTAAATTCAAACTATATCCAGCCATGTGCTTTGCACATTTTTCCAAGGCATGTTTCTATGGTGTGTTAATTAAAATCCAAATCTGGATATCATTAACACCACCTTTCAAAAATCCCATAGGCTTCACTTCAACTCCAAATGGAGTGACTCAAACTCCCAGAGCCTTCTAAAATCATTCTCCATTTTTAGAACCCTGGTCAACACTTTTGTGTGACCTACTTCTATTGCAATAAATAAATAGCTCCTATTGCTATTTATTCCACCTTGTAAAATCTCTAGCATATTCATATCATCTCCAAATCCAGTGAAACCACTTCCTAAATGTTTCTAAAATCCTTCTCTGTTAAATGGGTGCCTCCACTCATTTTTAACAGAATGATTTTTGTTGGCTTATTCAATGGCCACCTACTGCTCCTTTCACCTATTCAAAAATCCTTGATGGTTCAAATCTCCTGTGAGAAGCCTCAGGTATTTTTCTTATGACCAGAGAGGTCCAAGAAAAATAAAACTTCTATTTATAGAACACTTTTATTCTGCTTGATGTGTGGCTTACTATGGTTGTTTCTGACGATAGTTGACGGTAGACGGAGTACTCGGAGTTGGAGCGGAAGACCTCGAAGACCCCGAGGACTTACATGATCAAGGCAAGCAGCCTTTGACCATGACTTAAGGATATGAAATGATGCATGCTAGAATAGCAAGTACTTTTCGTTGCATGAGATCACAGTGCCAGTTCATCATTGATGTGATGGTACCGAAGGCTTCATCGAAGCACTTGCATGATAGTGATGATATTCATATGGCTCCTCGGAGCACAAGCATGATGAGCTTGACCCTACCATCTATGTGGATCATGTTACTGTCATGTTGACTAGTAGAGTAAGATCATTGCATTGAGCTTGATCCTACCCCTTGAGGGTCATCTTGATACCATGTTGACAAGTAAAAGATAGAAGCATTTTTATCATGAACATGATGATCAGTTAAATAAAGAGTTTATGAAAACCCCGCCGGGTGCCACTACTACCCGAGGGTGATGATGAGTTGGTGATCACTTTTCGTGAAGTGATGCACCGGTGATTTTGTGTGAGTATGGTTTCGGAAATGGGATTAGATTTATGATGTGTCGACCGTCCCAACCTTACCAGTACGACCATGATACCCCTTTATGGGACGGGGCTTTGTTGATTACTCTGGTCGGTACTAGCAAAGAGCCACATTACTAGTGGCGGGAGTGATCAGTGTCACTCTCATGATAGGGTCGTGCCAGGTAGGACGACTATGCCATTATTATGAGTTCCAGGCACACCGTTGGTCCCTGCATGGTTGATACAGTCCAGAGTCGGTGCTCCTAAGACATACAACATGTGGGCTGGGTACCAATTGAGTGGACCTCTTTGTCTAGTATCGTCAGGGGAAAGATGATGATCGGGTACTTACCTCGGGTATATGTGATATACCGCGAGTCGTGGATGACACGGAAGTTTCCCGTTTCTCGTGGGTCCAGCGTACTACCTCTGCAGAGTGTAAACTATTCAAATAGCCGTGTCCACGGTCAAGGACAATTGGGTGGTGCTGCTTAAACTACGTCCAGCGTTTCCGCATAAACCAAGAGTGTGTGTGTGGTGTTAAAAAGGTGTTGTTATAATCATAATAATATGACCAAGTTCGATGACTTGGCATATAGGGTAAACCCGGACGGTTTAGCCCTCAGCTGATACATTGAAGTTATGACAAGTCCGATGACTTGGCATATAGGGTGAACCCGGATGATTCAACCCTTAGCAGATATGTTGATATCTGTAACCTGTTCTTCAAAAGTAATTCTTTAACTTGATGCATATCTATGATCATTCCACCCAGATGAGTTATACTAAAGATGCATGATATTGTTATCCTTCACTTTCATTGTTCGTATCATGGGCTGTTTGCGAGTACATTCAAAGTACTCATTGGCTTGCCACTGGTTATTTCATTGACCAGGTGTGAAAGACAGTATATGGTGAAGATTAACTCGGTGACGTTCTTGCGAGCTAGGACGCTTCCCAGTCAGAATGCCTGTAGGTTAAGGCTGATGTCATGGGTTCACGCTTTCAACCAATAATTCCGCTATTGGTCTAGTTTGGTGCTTTGGCCTTTAAGGCCCTATGTATGTAAGACTCGACCGAAGTGGTCATTTATTGTATCAAACGGTATGTTTGGATGTAAGACTCTATGATTCAGTATCTGTGTTCAGTGAGCATTGATCCTTGGGATCACTGGGCACGGCGATCTCGACTTACCAGTCGGGGTCCCCACAGAGCTGGTATCAGAGCCATCCTGACTGTAGGAAGCCCTTAGTTAGCATGGACGTTAGTTAGGATAAAACTCCTTTCCAGATCCTTCAAAATACTTACAAAACTTATATATTTTCTCAACTCTCCTAAACTTCAAAGAAATTGAAGGTTATGCTCTAGCCTTCCACTCTTATTTTCTTGACACTCCTCGTCTACTTTTTAAAAACTTGCTAATGGTCGCTAGAACCTTATGCCCTTCTGACCACGGGATAAATTGAAATCCTCGTGGGCAGCCCGGAAGGAAGTAACCTTTCCACACAAACACCTGTGCTGAAGGACAGAGAAGACAACTCTACGACCAGACGAAACCAACAGAAGTACCTCCATGAGGAACAAGGACATCGAGGCTTAGAAGATGGTGAAACCCTAGGCACTGTTCCAGAGTGATGCCACTTTTGCCTATGATAATCTGGACATAATATATGCAAACCTTGATCTGCATCACTAATAGAGCGACCCTGTCAGTTATAAGGAATTGTGTCGACCACCACCGGTGGATGAGAACCTCGCCATATGGTCCGCCTCACCTTAGTGAGTAGGAAAACGGTTCTCTTCATCTCCCGCTCTAGGTGTCGATATCGCAATTAGTATGATTGACAGATCAGAACTCTATCATGTCATGCGAATATCGGTGCATGAAGATGTCCACTTGAGACCCTCGAAGCCTCAGAAGACAAGAAGACGCTGACAAGATCATGAAGACAACAGAAGACCCTGTCAGTGACAGCTATAAAGAACCACCTTCGTCAGCAACTTCCCAGACGAGAAGACCACCAGAGTTCCTTACAACTCAAGCGAATTGCTTCGGCAAGCGACAACAAGAGGCGTGACAACACCCTGAGAAGGTCCAGAAGACTTAGCGGACTCCTCTTTGGAGCAAGAAGCAAGCACGACTGTCGAGTCCCAGAACCTAGGATAGGATGAGTCGTGAATCCCCTATGCGAAGTCGAGTCCGTGAAATGGTTCGGATGGACCATGTTGTGTGTTGTTTGTTTTTGTTGTTTGTGCCTTGATATAAGTCGCACTTTTGCTTAGGCAACAAGCCTACGGTTATATCACTTGTCTTATTTTGATGTTCAAAATAATTTTTGCACTTGTTTGAGTTGATTTTTCAACGTTTGTTTGATTGCACTGAAAACCTTAGACACTCCTCTCTGTGCTCTCTCTCTCTCTCACCCCTCTCGACAACTGAAGACGACAAGGCAGAGGCGCCAAGGATCCGCTTCGAAGGACGGCTGACGTTGAAGACACTGACTGTGCTACGCTTAACCACACGCAACCCATAGGAGTGTATTTTCCCCTCGAGATTGGAAAACCACACTAGACCAGACTAACCTCCACAAGCCTTCCCGGCTCAAATTTTCTGGTCACGTGTCTAGTACACGTAATTGCCAGAACGCGTGTAGGTCCCCGATAAACCCCGCTAAGCACTGGGTTCCTTGTGGGACAAGTGATCACCGTGAACAAGTATCCTTCAATCTCAAGATAGCACTGTAACCTTGATGCCATAAGAGGACCGATCTCTGATATGAGAGCATTAGACTAAGACTGTCGTGGTGATGATGATATGTGTCTTGAGGATATAGCTAGACTAATTTTGGTGGATCGTGAGACCCTTATAAAGGTAGGTGGATTTGGTGGAACGAGTTGATACAGTAGTATAACCTACATAATTTGGAGTAAGATTGGATTTAGTAGGATGATTATGATCGTGAACATTATTCTTGGTGGTATACATGACTTTAGCTAGTAGTTGGCATGATTTGATGTGTTTGCCAAGATAACTTGGAGTATCAAGTAAACTTCTTATTGGATTGAGTATTGGATTTAAATAGGTAATCTTAATAGAGTATTGAAGTTGACAAAGACCACATGGTTCGGAGTAAATTGGATTTAGCTCGTTAATCTCGATCATGATACCATGTTTCTCGGTGGATATAGAGTACATATACTTGGAGTTGTCAAATAGATTTACAACCTATGTAGTTTGGCCTTCGAGATTAGATGGCCATGATTATTGAAGTTGGTGGATATACTATGACGTAATTCTTGCAGTATTATGTGAATTATGAGGACCCTAAGAGTTTATGTGGAACCTCGTCAATATTGGATTTGTAGGAGTGGTGAGTCTAGTCATGGTTGGTCGGATTAATGGATCACTTGATCGGATTCATAGGAAGGAAACAAAATATTGGATTGGTCTAGTACGTGTTTCCTTAATATAGTAGGGTAGTACCCTGTCCATTGGATGACTTAGGTGGACAATTGGATTTGTTGTGCCTCAGATTCAATCGTGGTAGCGGTATGTCTCCCCAAGGTCCTTGCATTGTAATGCATGTACAGTTGGGGCTACACCATACTTGTAAGTTTTTGGTTTTAGTTCTTCCCTCAACCCGGAGTTGACTAGCTTGAGCGGTGTGGAGTTGACCGTGTAGGGTGGTATCCTTGATGAGATGAGATGATGTTGTCTCAAGTTAGCGGTCGAACTATTGGCATCCAAGGAATGTGCTTAGAGATAAGATGATAACTGTTTGCCCACAACCTAAATTCCTTGAGACCCTAAAGCTTCGCTGAGCCACAAGATGGACGGACTACGACCATAGAAGACGACTCTAAGTCGTTGAAATGTGGCCAGTACCCGCCCATAGCAAGTCCCGTTCTCCTCACCTGACTTCTGAGCACTGTGCTTATGTCGTGTTTGGGAAGGTAGGTTGTCATCCTCACTGATGACATAATTACTCACCCAGTAAGAGAAAGAACACCTTAGTCGTGTTTGGTTGAGCCCAGGAACGCTAATTGTTATGCCTCTTGAGGGTACAGTGATATCTCGAGAAGATGGACTTCTTGAAGCAGTCCCAAGACGACGGAAGTCTATCCTACTCAAGTCAAGACGAAGAACCGCTGTGACGAGGAAGCCACGACAACGACGATGAAGCAACAGAAGTCAACCACCGACCGCGCACCGACCACATCGACAACGTCAAGAAGCCCCGACGATTCAAGATGACGAAGCCCTTGGACAAGCGAAAGAATTAGACGACCTCTCCTTGGTCCATATTAAGGACGCAGGTACTAGTAGGTCGCGATGGAGACCTGCTAAAGGTGATTCCAACTTGCCAAGTCGCAGACCTTGGGAATGGATGACTGGTCTATACTCTTGGGTAGCCAGCTTATCCAGAAACCCTCGCAACTCCCAAGATGGCAGGACTTGTTCGGGACCTGAGCCTCCGAGCTTAGACTCATAGGTGAGACCCAGCCTGGACCCTTTCAAGAGAAGCCTTCGAAGACTATTTGCGACCATAGCTTGACTGCCGAAAGGAAGTCAAGGACTTCCCCGTAAGCAGGAAGCCATGCGAAGACTTGACAGTGCGTTCTAACACGAGACATCTTGATGTCACTAACTAGCATGCGAAGCCCAAGACCAGATCCTAGACACACTATCTTGCCACGTATTCTCACTTGGAATACACTCGCAAACCAGAACCTTGCACGGTCTTAGCTTACCAAGCCCTTGACCTCGGTCAAGCCTAACTTATTGCCAGATCCCGCTCACGATCATTCATGGACGTGCGGACAATCGAAGTTGTATCATCAAGCACCTCAAGACCACCACAACAACATGGGGACATGAAGACTACCTCTCACTCAAGATTCTATATCTCACCAACCCCTAGCCCAGAAATCTCGGGGGCGAGCTTTTCTTAAGAGGGTAAGGTCTGTCACACCCTATTTTTGGCTTCCCTGACTAATTAACTTATTTCAAAATTTAGGACCAATTAAAATTTTTGTGAATGCTTGTGATGCTTAGAGTGACTATGGTTTGCCTGTTTGTTAATTGCATGTGATTGATCCCCATTAATTCTTGCCATCCTCCTAATCACCTCCTTACTCCATGACCTCCTGCCTAATGATCATACCATGTGTTTAGGATAAATATCTATTTTTACCAAATATTATTTTCACCAAAAAGCTTTTCTTTTAATTAAACTTTCAAACCCGTGAGATGAGGTTTGTACTACAAGTCCTCAAATTAGGGAGTTTCTTTTGCACCAATTGTTTTATTTAAAACCTATTATCAAAATGACTTCCAAAAATCATCATATTATTATTTTAAAAGTTATTTTATTATTTTATTTAAAAGCCTTTCTGTGAGGCCAGAAATGGTCTCCTATGAAGGAAAGTTATTTTTATTGCTTTCAAAATATTTAAGAAAATTTAGGGAGACTCAGTGGATATATTTACACCATTTTTATGAGTTTCAACACATGCTCATGTTCAAAATATTGGGCAAATCCCTCCAAAACCATTCCTTCCTATTTCAAGCTTTTGGAATATTTCTATAAGAAATATTCTCAATAAATTCCAGTAAAATTTTAGCATGTCATCTATGATATTCTTGATGATCTTGCCAAGTTTCATTTCAATCAAGTTGATTTGACTCCCCTAATCACTCTAAAACCCTATCTGTCCAGAATCAAATTTGAGCAACTCTACATTGTGAAGTGTCTCCAATTGTGCTCAAATTTGGTGGACATGTTCGAGTACTCCAATGAGGCATCCACACCAAGTGGTACACCAAGGAGAATGCAAGAACTTGTCCTAAGACCCTCAAAACCCTCTCTGTTGATTTCTGACTTTGACAAACTTTACATTATAAAGTTTGTCCAATTGACCTCAAACTTTTTGTGCATGCCTTAATGCTCAAATAATGTCCCTACACCAAATATTGGATTTGTGGGAATTAATTTGAATAGGGTTCTAAGCAGAAACCCATTTCTGCCCATTTCTTGGATTTTTCAAGTCTAAAATGGAAAACTCCTCCAACAAATCCCAAATTTGGTGTGCAAGCCTATTTTCCTCTATTATTTGATCCTGTTAAGTTTCATAGCCATTGGAATCCATCTGGTAGCCCTACCACAGATCAAACACCTTGTGTGCACTCACTAATTTGGTTTCATTTGCCCCTTCTACTTTATTCCTTGAGCTCAAATTTCTACCACAGCCTCACATAGTCATATTTTACCTCCAATAACTTTCCCATGGCCACTAGTCAATTATTGGGGAAGGACCCTTTGTAAGTTTCTCTCATTTTCACCCTTGGCAGCACTGTTTTACCCTTCTTCCCATTCTTCTGCTTAAGCTATCACCCCCAACTCTTTCCAGAGCATCTAATATATGCCAAGGCTTCATTTAGAACCAAGATATGGCATGCTCATGTGGAGAAAATGAGCAGCACCTCCCCAAGTTCATTTCTGGCTGAAAAGTAGCTTTGTACAGCAAATGCTAGCTACACTTCTTTTCTTGAGCTGAATTTTTGCAGACGTGTAGTCCTTCCATACCAAATGCTCCCGGACATGGTTTCACCTCCCTTCTCTGCCTATGAAAACAATTTGTATCAGCCCCTAGTTTCCTGCTGAAATGTTCACAGGAGTCAAACCCCATTCAAACCTTCTTCCCTTGGCTCCAAACTTCACCAGTGCATCATGGCAAGCATGCCTTGCATGGTTGACACCTTGGCCTGGCCAAGGGGTGCCCCAGGAAACCAGGTGGGGTGGTGACCACCACCCTGGCATGCTGAAACGGTGCTCTGCACCATTGGACTCTAGCTGCAGCTTGGTTCCAGCGAGGGGAGCATGTCCCAGAGCGCCGGAGAGCATCCTTGACCCCCCCTCCACGACGCTAGGTAGACTCCAAGACCCCTCTGGGACGTGTGGCGCCCATGCCCACGTGAGCTCCAGAGAGCTCTCAAGCTCTCTCGGCTCCTCCTCCTCCACTTGAAACTCTCCCCGAGCCTCTTCTGCACTGGCACCTCTCCCCCTCTTCATTGGGCTCCTCCTGAGCTCCCCCTTGAGCCCCTTCTCCTCCCATGGCCGCCATGGCAAGCTTCGGCCATGACTGCGTCTGGGCTCTCTAGCCCCCTCACTCCAACCCTAGCTCGTCCAGGGGACCCCGAGGCCACCACGGAGCCGCCCCACTACTTCTTTCCCCCTCTCAGTCGTCGGGGCACCCTCCCCACGACGGCCACTGTCGGCCTCCGCCATGGCAGGGAACTCCCTCGCCCGGGGCTCCCCTCATGGAGCTGGCTCCTCCTGGGGTGCGGGAGGCTTTGCCTCAAACCCGTGCTGGCCGGAGGGCCACCGGAGAGTGGCTGGAGCCACCGGAGCCGGGCCCCTGCAGCGGCCGGCCCTTCCTTCTTGCGTGCCCAGATCGGGCGGGAGGAAGGGGAAGGACCCGACCAGCGGGCCCCGCTCGTCAGCCGGCTGGGTAGGCCGCCAGGTAGGGCCGCGCCACTTAAGTGGTTGCGCCTCGGTGGGGTGCCGTCTTCCTGCGCGGGAAGCGCACTTCGTGCTAGGGCGCCTCCTGCGTGGCTCGGCTGTCCAAGCCAAGCCAGTGGGCCAGCCCGAAGGCCTAGCTGACGCCTAGTGCACAAGGTAGCCTCCTCCCGAGCGGATGAACTCTTTTCCTTTTTATTTCCTTCTTTAACTTATAAATTCCAATATAAAATCATACTAACTCCAAATCACTTGGTTCAAATTTCTGGAGGTTCCTAAATTCAAACTCTATCCACCCATGTTCTTTGCACATTTTTCCAAGGCATGTTTCTGTGGTGTGTTAATTAAAATCCAAATCTGGATATCATTAACACCACCTTTCAAAAATCCCATGGGCTTCATTTCAACTCCAAATGGAGTGATTCAAACTCCCAGAGCCTTCTAAAATCATTCTCCATTTTTAGAACACTGGTCAACATTTTTGTGTGACCTACTTCTGTTGCAATAAATAAATAACTCCTATTGCTATTTCTTCCACCTTGTAAAATCTCTAGCATATTCATATCATTTCCAAATCCAGTGAAACCACTTCCTAAATGTTTCTAAAATCCTTCTCTGTTAGATGGGTGCCTCCACTCATTTTTAACAGAATGATTTCTGTTGGCTTATTCAATGGCCACCTATTGCTCCTTTCACCTATTCAAAAATCCTTGATGGTTCAAATCTCCTGTGAGAAGCCTCAGGTATTTTTATTATGACCAGAGAGGTCCAAGAAAAATAAAACTTCTATTTATAGAACACTTTTATTCTGCTTGATGTGTGGCTTACTATGGTTGTTTCCGACGATAGTTGACGGTAGACGGAGTACTCGGAGTTGGAGCGGAAGACCTCGAAGACCCCGAGGACTTACGTCATCAAGGCAAGCAGCCTTTGACCATGACTTAAGCATATGAAATGATGCATGCTAGAATAGCAAGTACTTTTCGTTGCATGAGATCACAGTGCCGGTTCATCATTTATGTGATGGTACCGAAGGCTTCATCGAAGCACTTGCATGATAGTGATGATATTCATATGGCTCCTCGGAGCACAAGCATGATGAGCTTGACCCTACCATCTATGAGGATCATGCTACTGTCATGTTGACTAGTAGAGTAAGATCATTGCATTGAGCTTGATCGTACCCCTTGAGGGTCATGTTGATACCATGTTGACAAGTAAAAGATAGAAGCATTTTATCATGAACATGATGATCAGTTAAATAAAGAGTTTATGAAAACCCCGTCGGGTGCCACTAATGCCCGAGTGTGATGATGAGTTGGTGATCACTTTTGGTGAAGTGATGCACCGGTGGTTTTGTGTGAGTATGGTTTCGGAAATGGGATTAGATTTATGATGTGTCGACCGTCCCAACCTTACCAGTAGGACCACGATACCCCTTTATGGGACGGGGCTTTGTTGATTACTCTGCTCGGTACTAGCAAAGATCCACATTACTAGTGGCGGGAGTGATCGGTGTCACTCTCGTGATGGGGTCGTGCCAGGTAGGATGACTATGCCATTATTATGAGTTCCAGGCACACCGTTGGTCCCTGCATGGTTGGTACAGTCCAGAGTCGGTGCTCGTAAGACGTACAACATGTGGGCTGGGTACCATTGGAGTGGACCTCTTTGTCTAGTATCGTCAGGGGAAAGATGATGTCGGGTACTTACCTCGGGTATATGTGATATACCACGAGTCGTGGATGACACAGAAGTTTCCCGTTTCTCGTGGGTCCAGCGTACTACCTCTGCAGAGTGTAAACTATTCGAATAGCCGTGTCCACGGTCAAGGACAGTTGGGTGGTGCTGCTTAAACTACGTCCAACGTTTCCGCATAAACCAAGAGTGTGTGTGTGGTGTTAAAAAGGTGTTGTTATAATCATAATAATATGACCAAGTTCGATGACTTGGCATATAGGGTAAACCCGGATGGTTTAGCCCTCAGCTGATACATTGAGGTTATGACAAGTCCGATGACTTGGCATATAGGGTGAACCCGTATGGTTCAACCCTTAGCAGATATGTTGATATCTGTAACCTGTTCTACAAAAGTAATTCTTTAACTTGATGCATATCTATGATCATTCCACCCAGATGAGTTATACTAAAGATGCATGATGTTGTTATCCTTCACTTTCATTGTTCCTATCATGGGCTGTTTGCGAGTACATTCAAAGTACTCATTGGCTTGCCACTAGTTATTTCATTGACCAGGTGTGAAAGACAGGATATGGTGAAGATTAACTCGGTGACGTTCTTGCGAGCTAGGACGCTTCCCAGTCACAATGCGTGTAGGTTAAGGCTGATGGCATGGGTTGACGCTTTCAACCAATAATTTTGCTATTGGTCTAGTTTGGTGCTTTGGCCGTTAAGGCCCTATGTATGTAAGACTCGACCGAAGTGGTCATTTATTGTATCAAACGGTATGTATGGATGTAAGACTCTATTATTCAGTATCTGTGTTCAGTGAGCATTGATCCTTGGGATCACTGGGCACGGCGATCTCGACTTACCAGTCGGGGTCCCCAATGATTTTTAGGGAATATATAGACGCAAAACCTAGGGCAAAGGAGGTCCAGGGGGCCCACAAGCCTATGGGCCGCGGCCTCCCCCCTGGCCATGGGGTAAGGGATTGTGGGGCCCCTGGGGCCCCCTGCCTTGGCTCTTAAGTCTCCTGATCTTCTTCCGTTACGGAAAAAATCTTTTCGGGGATTTATTCCGTTTGGACTCCGTTTCAAAATCTCCTTTGAAAGGGGTCAAAAACGTGGAAAAAACAGGAACTGGCACTTGGCACTGAGTTAATAAGTTAGTCCCAAAAAATATATAAAAGGCATGCAAAACATCCAAAGTTTGACAAGATAATAGCATGAAACCATAAAAAATTATAGATACGTTGGAGACGTATCAGTTGGCTATTGATTAACCAGAGGATGATAAAATACACTAATCCTTGGGAAGATTTTTCAATTGCATCTCCAAGCGGGATGAGAATACCGCCTACGAGAAGCTAGGAAGGAACTTTTCGAAGAGGGATTTTGTTACATGTAGTTTGTAATCTTATATAGTACTTTGGTTAGATATACATATTATCAACTGAGAAATATCTATTCTGATATCCACCCATACCACTGAAAATAAAAATAAAAATCGTATTTTATTTTCTAACTTATCAAGTTGTTTCTTATAATTTAGTTGTGACCTTCATTTTCACAACTGGTGTGTCATGTCCTTTTTTTGTAGGTTTCTAACCTTTGTTCTTGGATTTCACTTAGAATAATGACTTCTGAACAACGACTGGAATTACTGCAGCATATTTGAATCTCAGTAAGAAGGGGTGCTTCACATGTTTAATCTCACATGTACTACCACATCTCACTTTATTTTGTTATAAGAACTATAACTATTGGTACTAACTTCTAACACATGTCTACATGTTGTTTAGTACTCCCTCCGTCCCAAAATAAATGTCGTTGATCTAGTACAATATTTGTACTAGTTTAGTAATAAATCTGCAACACTTGTATTGGAATGGAGGGAGTATTATTTTGTGTGTAGGAATGCATTATGCAAGCCAAGAAGGTGGAAAACGAAATGACAAGTGTGCACTACAAAGTAGCTATGAGCCTTATTGGATTGTATTATAGGAAATTGTATGTATTGCACGAGGTATTAAGGGTGCATCTAATTAAATGCAAGAAAACCAGTCCTGTTCCTATTAGTATATGTGGCATGTATCAATGATCTGATATTTTTAAGGGAGCTACGGAGTATTTCAACATTTAGCCCTATGTGACAAAAAATTAAACTATGTAATCACTTAAATTATCATTATAACTAATGGTGTTGCATTATTAATGATGCCCCTCATGGTTGTGCAATCATTCTATTACTTCTTGATGGCTGAGGGTGGGCATGACTGAACATCTATCAAGTCCCATTGGTTATGAATCATCCACCTGTCTTCACTAGCAAGTCCACACTTACGTGTAGCAGCCTATATATGGAACTTAAACTATATTATCTATTTATCTTTGAGAAGAACAAAAATTGATCCAAGATAGCATACCACTTTTCTATGCGAACTTATAAAAGATATCTCGTTCTCGTGAGGCATTATTGTAATATATATATGTGGCTAATCCCTAAAAAATTATCATGCAAGTTTGTAGCATTATTTACTCTTCATATGTATATATTCATATACATAGTAACTTTCTCTTATTGGTTTGGATGTCAAAAATTAAGACTTAATAGTGAAGTTTTTTCTAATTAATCGATTCTTGTTTCATTTACTTTTTCTGCGGAGTACAGTTTTCTTCGATTCTTGGAGCAAGACAGCAAAAATACCATGGAAACCACGGTGTGCACATGTACTACCATCTGCATGAGAAGAACTTGATTGTAGATAGATTCCAACCAGTTAGAACATAATGTATAGGAGTTGCTGGACTTTGTCCAATCGATTCTGCTTTTGTAGTGAATCTACAGTTGAGTTGTAAACTATTGTTGCTCTGCAGAAATAAAGATGTTTTTTCCAAGAGCACATATTATCTTGTACTGGTTTAATTGTTCAGTGATAGAAATATATGCTCCTCTTGATATGCAATGGCAATTTTAGCTATCCCAAACAGACAGGAAAAAGTTTCCAAAAAAGGTAAGATATATTTAAAATAAAATATAGTACAACTATTTAGGACACAATAAAGCATCTCAACTAACATAGATACCATTAGTAAAAACTTCTTCCAAAACATATACATGTCTAGTACACGCGCCTTTTAAACGTCTCATTTTCTTCTAGACACGCTTACATTCCGTCTCTACGAGTTTTGAGACGGTGCGTGAGGAGACGCTCCTAAGACGCATTACCTAACGTCTCTACACATGTGTAGAGATGAAATTTAGTGCCCCTAATAAACAAATTAGACGTATCTACATGGCTATTTTGTTGTGGTGGCAGTCCAATGAGTACTGAGGCACGCAGTGGATATCATTATGTTCTTACTTCACAGATGATTTGAATAGATACTAGTATATTTACTTGATGAAACACAAGTCTGAATTATTGAAAGGTTCAAGTAATTTCGGAGTGAAGTTGAAGATCATCGTGACAAAAGGATAATATGTCTACGATGTGATCGTGGAGGTAAACATATCTGAGTTGCGAGTTTGGTAAACATTTAAGACAATGTGAAATTGTTTCACGTGAAAATTGTTTCACAACTCATGCCACCTGGAACACCATAATATGATGGTGTGTCCGTATGTCATAGTCGTGCTCTATTAGATATGGTGCATACTATGATGTCTCTTATCAAATTACAACTATCGTTTATGGGCTAGGCATTAGGGACAACCGCATTCACTTAAATAGGGCACCACGTAATTCGGTTGAGATGACACCATATAAACCATGGTTTGGATAAACCTAAGCTGTCATTTCTTAAAAGTTTGGGGCTGCGATGCTTATGTGAAAGAGATTCAGCGTGATAAGCTCGAACCCAAAGCGGCTAAATGCATCTTCATAGGACACCCAAAACAGTTGGGTATACCACCTATCTCAGATCCGGAAGCAAAAGTCTTTGTTTCTAGAAACGGGTCCATTCTCGAGGAAAAGTTTCTCTCAAAAGAATTTAATGGGAGGATGGTGGAAACTTTATGAGGTTATTGAACCATCATTTCAACCAGTGTGTAGCAGGGTGCAGGAAGTTGTTCCTGTGGCGCCTACACCAATTGAAGTGGAAGTTGATGATAATGATCATGAAAGCTTCGGATCAAGTCACTTCCAACCCTCGTAGGTCGACAAGGACGCGTACTATTCCAAAGTGGTATGATAACCCTGTCTTGGAGATCATGTTGTTGGACAACAATGAACCTACGAACTATGGAGAAGCGATGGTGGGCCTGGATTCCGACAAATGGCTGGAGGCCATGAAATCCGAGAGAGGAACCATGTATGAAAACAAAGTATAGAATTTGGAAGAACTACTTGATGGTCATTAGACTATTAACTATGAATGGATCTTTAAAGGGAAGACAGACGATGATGGTGAAAAGTCACCAGTAAGAAAAGCTCGACTTGTCGCAAAGATGTTTCCGACAAGTTCAAAGAGTTGACTACGATGAGACTTTCTCACTCGTAGCGATGCAGGAAGTCTGTTGAAATTATGTTAGCAGTTGCTGCATCATTTATGAAATCTTGCACATAGGATGTCAAAATATTGTTTCCTCGGCGGTTTCCTTGAGGAAGGTTGTATGTGATACAACCAGAAGGTTTTGTCGATCCTAAAGGATGCTAACAAGTATGCAAAGCTCCAGCAATCCTTCTATGGACTAGAGCAAGCATCTCGGAGTTGGAAGATACGCTTTGATGAGATGATCAAAGATTTTGGTTTTATACAAAGTTTATGAGAAACTTGTATTTCCAAAGAAGTGAGTGGGAGCACTACAAAATTTCTGATGCGTTGATTGGAAATGATGTAGAATTTCTCGAAAGCATATAGGGTTGTTTGAAAAGTGTTTTTTAACGGAAAACCTGGATTGAGCTACTTGAAAATTGAGCATCAAGATCTATAAAGATAGATCAAAAACGCTTAATAGTACTTTCAAATGAACAAATACCGTGACAAGGTTTTGAAGGAGTTCAAAATAGATCAGCAAAGATGGAGTTCTTCATATCTTCAGCTACACAATGAGCATCATTATGAAGTGGAACATATGGTCTGAGCTTCGTGAGAACTGGATAATTCGCATCTTCTTCCTCTTCTGCAGCATGGGCAATGGATGCAGGGCCTTTGCTCTTAGCAGCTGCAGGTACATCTCTGGTGGTCTTCCTGGATGCTACAACCTTCTTTTCTTTTGCAGCAGGCTTTGGAGCATACTTCATTGCATCTCCCATCAGCTTCTTCTTCTTGGGAGGAAGTGGGATCTCCTCAGCTTCTTTTGGGTCTTCAAACATAGAAGTCTTTCTGCCAATAAGATGGATAGTTCTCTTCCTGGGCCTCTTCACACCAGCCTGCTTTGCAGGTGCTTCCTTGGCATCAGCTTTGCCCTTTCTGACATACTCAAGTGCTCTTTGTTCAGCAGCACTGGCAGATACCTTCCTAACAGCTTTCTTTGGAGGATCCTTAGGAGGTGCTGAAGTTTCTTCAGGCATAAAATCTGAGTCTTCCTCATTGGAAACTATCTTCCTCCTTTGCCTGGTGGCTGCTTTGGGCAAGCCATGGGGACTAGGAGAACTACGATCTGAGGCAATCGTCTCTCGACTAGTGCCAGCTTCCAAGCCAACACTCTTCTCTATGAAGTCATTCTGATTGTCATCTGATCCTGACATACTTACTCACAAGCACAACAGAAAACAGCAAAACCCGTGAAATGGGTGTAGGAGAGACAGAATGGATGAGCATCACAAAATTCAAATATTTTTGAAAATTTGAAGTCTGACACTCAGGGTATGATCTTCTGCGGGATGTAAATCGGTGGCACTGATAACCCACAAGTGTAGGTGATCGCAATAGTCTTCGCGGGTAACATAACCCAATTTATTGATTCGACACAAGGGGAGCCAAAGAATATTTATAAGCTTTAACAATTCAGTTGTCAATTCAACTACACCTAAAAGATACTTGCTTGGCAATGAAATATTAGTAGCAACAGTGATATGGAAGTGATGGTAGCAACAGAAATAATAGTGGCAAAGCAACAAAAGTAAAACAACAAAAGTAAAGCAACTTGTGACCAGCAGGATTACAACACTCTAGGCTAGGGAGATGGATGGTTGGTCAAGGATGAGAGATATCATGTATTTAACTTGGGGCAAGGCACATAGAAAAGTAATGATCATCTAGGCAAATATCAAACATTAGGCATGTATCCCAAGGTAGTCGTGCGTTCTTGCAATAAGAACTTGCACCACATCTTTTGACTTATCATCCCGCTACCAACGGGGTCAAAAGGAACTCATGGAGATTAAGGTGCTCCTGTCAAAGAGCACCGGAACAAAGCATTAACAATCAATGGATACATGGAATCCTCAAACTATAGTCTATCTCCTTTGGTGTCCCAAGCCGTCACCATTGGGATCGCCGGTTCCGGACTATAATAGGTGCTTACTACTCATACGTAGGATCTTAGAACACAAATATATTCATGAAAACATAAGGTATTCAGATCTGAAATCATGGCACTCGGGCCCAAAGTGACAAGCATTAAGAGTAACAAGCAGTAGCAAAGATGATAAACACCATAGTAGATGATAGGCAACATGCCCCCGACAATCCAATGAACAATTACATGATCTAACTCATCCAATCCCTACCATCCCCTTCACCTACAGTAGGGAATTACTCACACGTGATGGGGGAAGCTGTTGGGGAACGTCGCATGGGAAACAAAAAATTTCCTACGCGCACGAAGACCTATCATGGTGATGTCCATCTACGAGAGGGGATGTGTGATCTACGTACCCTTGTAGACCATACAGCAGAAGCGTTAGTGAACGCGGTTGATGTAGTGGAACGTCCTCACGTCCCTCGATCCGCCCCGCGAACCGTCCCGCGATCAGTCCCACGATCTAGTGCCGAACGGACGGCACCTCCGCGTTCAGCACACGTACAGCTCGACGATGATCTCGGCCTTCTTGATCCAGCAAGAGAGACGGAGAGGTAGAAGAGTTCTCCGGCAGCGTGACGGTGCTCCGGAGGTTGGTGGTGATCTTATCTCAGCAGGGCTCCGCCCGAGCTCCGCAGAAACGCGATCTAGAGGAAAAACCGTGGAGGTATGTGGTCGGGGTGCCGTGGAAAAGTCGTCCCAAATCAGCCCTAAAACCTCCGTATATATAGGTGGGAGAGGGGGCTCTTGCCTTGGGGCTCAAGGAGCCCCAAGGGGGTCGGCCGAGCCAAAGGGGGGAAGGTCTCCCCTTCCAAACCGAATCCAACTTGGTTTGGAAGGTGGAGTCCTCCTTCCCTTTCCCACCTCCTCCTTTTTTTTCTTTTCTCTTTGATTTTCTTCCTATGGCGCATAGGGCCTTCTTGGGCTGTCCCACCAGCCCACTAAGGGCTGGTGCGCCACCCCCAAGGCCTATGGGCTTCCCCGAGGTGGGTTGCCCCCCCCCCCCCCGGTGAACACCCGGAACCCATTCGTCATTCCCGGTACATTCCCGGTAACTCCGAAAACCTCCCGGTCATCAAATGAGGTCATCCTATATATCAATCTTCGTTTCCGGACCGTTCCAGAAACCCTCGTGACATCCGTGATCTCATCCGGGACTCCGAACAACATTCGGTAACCAACCATATAACTCAAATACGCATAAAACAACGTCTAACCTTAAGTGTGCAGACCCTGCGGGTTCGAGAACTATGTAGACATGACCCGAGAGACTCCTCGGTCAATATCCAATAGCGGGACCTGGATGCCCATATTGGATCCTACATATTCTACGAAGATCTTATCGTTTGAACCTCAGTGCCAAGGATTCATATAATCCCGTATGTCATTCCCTTTGTCCTTCGGTATGTTACTTGCCCGAGATTCGATCGTCAGTATCCGCATACCTATTTCAATCTCGTTTACCCGCAAGTCTCTTTACTCGTTCCGTAATACAAGATCCCGCAACTTACACTAAGTCACATTGCTTGCAAGACTTGTGTGTGATGTTGTATTACCGAGTGGGCCCCGAGATACCTCTCCGTCACACGGAGTGACAAATCCCAGTCTCGATCCATACTAACTCAACGAACACCTTTGGAAATACCTGTAGAGCATCTTTATAGTCACCGAGTTATGTTGAGACGTTTGATACACACAAAGCATTCCTCCGGTGTCAGTGAGTTATATGATCTCATGGTCATAGGAACAAATACTTGACACGCAGAAAACAGTAGCAACAAAATGACACGATCAACATGCTACGTCTATTAGTTTGGGTCTAGTACATCACGTGATTCTCCTAATGACGTGATCCAGTTATCAAGCAACAACACCTTGTTCATAATCAGAAGACCCTGACTATCTTTGATCAACTGGCTAGCCAACTAGAGGCTTGCTAGCGACAGTGTTTTGTCTATGTATCCACACATGTATATAAGTCTTCATTCAATACAATTATAGCATGGATAATAAACGATTATCATGAACTAAGAAATATAATAATAACCAATTTATTATTGCCTCTAGGGCATATTTCCAACAGTCTCCCACTTGCACTCGAGTCAATAATCTAGTTCACATGACCATGTGATTCCAACGAATCCAACACCCATATAGTTATGGGGTCTGATCACGTCTTGGTCGTGAGATAGGATTTAGTCAACGGTTCTGAAACTTTCAGATCCGTGTGTTCTTTACAAATCTTTATGTCATCTTATAGATGCTGCTACTATGTGCTATTCGGAAATACTCCAAATATCTACTCTACTATACGAATCCGTTTCACTACTCATAGTTATTCGGATTAGTGTCAAAGCTTGCATCGACGTAACCCTTTACGACGAACTCTTTAACCACCTCCATAATCGAGAAAAATTCCTTAGTCCATCAGTTACTAAGGATAAATTTTGACCGCTGCTAGTGATTCAATCATGGATCACTCTCTGTACCTCTCAACAGACTTTGAGTCAAGGCACACATCAGGTGCGGTACCCAGCATGGCATACTTCAGATTCTACGGCCAAGGCATAGAAGACGACCTTCGTCTATTCTATTTATTCTGCCGTGGTCGGGTTTTGAGTCTTACTCAAATCCACACCTTACAACACAACCAAGAACTCCTTCTTTGCTGAACTATTTTGAACTCCTTCAAAAACTTGTCAAGGCATGCATCTTGTTGAAACTTCCATTAAGCGCTTTCGATCTATCTCCATAGATCTTTGATGCTCAACGTTCAAGTAGCGCAATCCAGGTACTCCTTTGAAAACTCCTTTCAAACAACCTTGTATGCTTTATAGAAATTCTACATTACTTCTGATCCACAACATGTCAACCCCATATACTCATTAGAAATTCTATAGTGCTCCCACTCACTTCTTTGGAAATACAAGTTTCTCATAAACCTTGTACAAACCCAAAATCTTTGATCATCTCATCAAAGTGTATATTCCAACTCCGAGATGCTTGCACCAGTCCATTGAAGGATCGCTGGAACTTGCATACTTGCTAGTATCTTTAGGATCGACAAAACCTCCTCGTTGTATCACATACAATGTTTGCTCAAGGAAACCATCGAGGAAACAATATTCTGACATCCTATGTGCAATATTTCATAAATAATGCAACAACTACTAACATAATTCTAACAGACTTCTAGCATCGCTACGAGTGAGAAAGTCTCATCATAGTCAACTGTTTGATCTTGTCGGAAACATCTTTGCGACAAGTCGAGCTTTTCTTAATAGTGACTTATCACCATCATCGTGTGTCTTCCTTTTAAAGATCCATCGTTACTCAATAGTTCTATGACCATCAAGTAGTTCTTCCAAAGTCTACACTTTGTTTTCATACATGGATCCTCTCTCGGATTTCATGGCCTCCAGCCATTTGTCGGAATCCGGGCCCACCATTGCTTTCTTCATAACTCGTAGGTTCACTGTTGCTCAACAACATGACCTCCAAGACAGGGTTACCGTACCACTCTGCAGTAGTACGCGACCTTGTCAACCTACGAGGTTTGTAGTAACTTGATCCGATGCTCGATGATCACCATCATCAGCTTTCACTTCAATTGGTGTAGGCGCCACAGGAACAACTTCCCGCGCCCTGCTACACACTGGTTGAAGTGATGGTTCAATAACCTCATCAAGTTTTACCACCCTCCCACTCAATTCTTTCGAGAGAAACCTTTCCTCGAGAAAGGATCCGTTTCTAGAAACAAACACTTTGCTTTCGGATCTGAGATAGGAGATGTACCCAACTATTTTGGATATCCTATGAAGATGCATTTATCCGCTTTGGGTTCAAGCTTATCAGACTGAAACTTTTTCACATAAGTGTCGAAGCCCCAAACTTTCAAGAAACGACAGTTTAGATTTCTCTAAACCTCAGTCTACACTGTGTCATCTCAACGAAAATACGCGGTGCCCTATTTAAAGTGAATGCAGTTGTCTCTAATGCATAACCCATAAACGATAGTGGTAATTCGATAAGAGACATCATAGCATGCACCATACCAAATAGTGCATGGCTATGACGTTCAGACACATCATCACACTATGATGTTCCAGGTGGCATGAACTGCGAAACAATTTCCACATTGTCTTAACTGCGTACCAAAACTCGTAACTCAGATATTCATTTCTGTGATCATATCGTAGATCATTTATCCTCTTGTTACAACGAACTTCACTCTGAAACAGAAATGAACTTTTCAATATTTCAGACTTGTGATTCATTAAGTAAATACTCTTGTATCTACTCAAATTGTCACTTAAGTATGAACATAATGATATCCACTGCGTGCCTCAGCAGCCATTGGACTACATACATCAAAATGTATCACTTCCAACAAGTTACTATCTTGTTTCATCTCAATGAAAACAAGGCTTTGCTCATGTGGTATGATTTGCATGTCACTAGTGATTCAAAATCAAGTGAGTATAAAGATCCATCAGCATGGAGCCTCTTCATGCAATTTATACCAACATGACTCAAGCGGCAGTGCCACATGTAAGTGGTACTATCATCATTACCTCGTATCTTTCGGCACCAATATCATGAACATGTGTAACACTACAATCGAGATTCAATAAACCATTGAAGGTGATTATTCAAGCAAATAGAGTAACCATTATTCTCTTTAAATGAATAATCATATTGCAATAAACACGATCCAATCATGTTCATGCTTAACGCAAGCACCAAATAACAATTATTTAGGTTTAACACCAATCCCGATGGTAGAGGGAGCGTGCGACGTTTGATCATATCAACCTTGGAAACACTTCCAACACGTATCGTCACCTCGCCTTTAGCTAGTCTCCGTTTATGCTGTAGCTTTCATTTCGTGTTACTAATCACTTAGCAACCGAACCGGTATCCAATACCCTCGTGCTACTAGGAGTACCAGTAAAGTACACATCAACATCATGTATATCAAATATACTTCTTTCGACTTTTGCCAGCCTTCTTATCTACCAAGTATCTAGAGTTGCTCCGCCTCAGTGACTGTTCCCCTCATTACAGAAGCACTTAGTCTCGGGTTTGGGTTTAATCTTGGGTCTCTTCATTAGTGTAGCAACTGTTTTGCCGTTTCACGAAGTATCCCTTCTAGCCCTTTCCTTTCTTGAAACTTAGTGGTTTTACAAACCATCAACTATTGATGCTCCTTCTAGATTTCTACTTTCGCAGTGTCAAACATCGCGAATCGCTCAAGGATCATTGTATCTATCCTTGATATGTTATAGTTCATCACGAAGCTCTCACAGCTTGGTGGCAGTGACTTTGGAGAACCATCACTATCTCATCTGGAAGATTAACTCCCACTTGATTCAAGCGATTGTCGTACTCAGACAATCTGAGCACACGCTCAACGATTGAGCTTTTCTCCTTTACTTTGTGGACAAATAATCTTGTCGGAGGTCTCGTACCTCTCAACAAGGGCACGAGCATGAAATCACAATTTCATCTCTTTAGAACATCACTTATGTTCTGTGACGTTTCAAAACGTCTTCGGTGCCTTGCTTCTAAGCCATTAAGTATTTTGCACTGAACTATCGTGTAGTCATCAGAAACGTGTATGTCGGATGTTCACAGCATCCATAGGCGATGCTCGAGGTGCAGCACACCGAGTGGTGCATTAAGGACATAAGCCTTCTGCGCAGCAACGAGGACAATCCTCTTCAAAGTTTGCTACTATCAACTTTCAACTAAATTTTCTCTAGGAACATATAAAAACAGTAGAGCTATAGCGCAAGCTACATCGTAATTCGCAAAGACCATTAGACTATGTTCATGACAATTAGTTCAATTAATCATATTAATTAAGAACTCCCACTCAAAAAGTACATCTCTCTAGTCATTTGAGTGGTACATGATCCAAATCCACTATCTCAAGTCCGATCATCACGTGAGTCGAGAATAGTTTCAGTGGTAAGCATATCTATGCTAATCATATCAACTATACGATTCATGCTCGACCTTTCGTTCTCATGTGTTCCGAGGCCATGTCTGCACATGCTAGGCTCGTCAAGCTTAACCCGAGTGTTCTGCGTGTGCAACTGTTTTGCACCCGTTGTATGTGAACGTTGAGTCTATCACACCCGATCATCACGTGGTGTCTCGAAACGAAGAACTGTCGCAACGGTGCACAGTCGGGAAGAACACAATTTCGTCTTGAAATTTTAGTGAGAGATCACCTCATAATGCTACCGTCGTTCTAAGCAAGATAAGGTGCAAAAAGGATTAACATCACATGCAATTCATAAGTGACATGATATGGCCATCATCATGCGCTTCTCGAGCTCCATCACCAAAGCACCGACACGATCTTCTTGTCACCGGCATCACACCATGATCTCCATCATCATGATCTCCATCAACGTGTCGCCATCGGGGTTGTCGTGCTACTCATGCTATTACAACTAAAGCTACGTCCTAGCAATATAGTAAACGCATCTGCAAGCACAAACGTTAGTTTAAAGACAACCCTATGGCTCCTGTCGGTTGCCGTACCATCAACATGCAAGTCGATATTAACTATTACAACATGATCATCTCATACATCCAATATATCACATCACATCATTGGCCATATCACATCACAAGCATACCCTGCAAAAACAAGTTAGACGTCCTCTAATTTTGTTGTTGCATGTTTTACGTGGTGACCATGGGTATCTAGTAGGATCGCATCTTACTTACGTAAACACCACAACGGAGATATATGAATTGCTATTTAACCTCATCCAAGGACCTCCTCGGTCAATTCCGATTCAACTAAAGTTGGAGAAACTGACACCCGCTAGTCATCTTTGAGCAACGGAGTTACTCGTAGCGATGAAACCAGTCTCTCGTAAGTGTATGAGTAATGTCGGTCCGAGCCGCTTCGATCCAACAATACCGCGGAATCAAGAAAAGACTAAGGAGGGCAGCAAAACGCACATCACCGCCCACAAAAAACTTTTGTGTTCTACTCGAGAAGACATCTACGCATGAACCTAGCTCATGATGCCACTGTTGGGGAACGTCGCATGGGAAACAAAAAAATTCCTACGCGCACAAAGACCTATCATGGTGATGTCCATCTACGAGAGGGGATGTGTGATCTACGTACCCTTGTAGACCGTACAGAAGAAGCGTTAGTGAACGCGGTTGATGTAGTGGAACGTCCTCACGTCCCTCTATCCGCCCTGCGAACCGTCCCGCGATCAGTCCCACGATCTAGTGCCGAACGGACGGCACCCCCGCGTTCAGCACACGTACAGCTCGACGATGATCTCGGCCTTCTTGATCTAGCAAGAGAGACGGGGAGGTAGAAGAGTTCTCCGGCAGCGTGACGGCGCTCCGGAGATTGGTGGTGATCTTATCTCAGCAGGGCTCCGACCGAGCTCCGCAGAAACGCGATCTAGAGGAAAAACCGTGGAGGTATGTGGTCGAGCTGCCGTGGAAAAGTCGTCCCAAATCAGCCCTAAAACCTCCGTATATATAGGTGGGAGAGGGGGGGGCCTTGCCTTGGGGCTCAAGGAGCCCCAAGGGGGTCGTCCGAGCCAAAGGGGGGAAGGTCTCCCCTTCCAAACCGAATCCAACTTGGTTTGGAAGGTGGAGTCCTCCTTCCCTTTCCCACCTCCTCCTTTTTTTTTCTTTTCTCTTTGATTTTCTTCCTATGGCACATAGGGCCTTCTTGGGCTGTCCCACCAGCCCACTAAGGGCTGGTGCGCCACCCCCAAGGCCTATGGGCTTCCCCGAGGTGGGTTCCCCCCCGCCCCCCCGGTGAACACCCGGAACCCATTCGTCATTCCCGGTACATTCCCGGTAACTCCGAAAACCTTCCGGTAATCAAATGAGGTCATGCTATATATCAATCTTCGTTTTCGGACCATTCCGGAAACCCTCGTGACGTCCGTGATCTCATCCGGGACTCCGAACAACATTCGGTAACCAACCATATAACTCAAATACGCATAAAACAACGTCGAACCTTAAGTGTGCAGACCCTGCGGGTTCGAGAACTATGTAGACATGACCCGAGAGACTCCTCGGTCAATATCCAATAGCGGGACCTAGATGCCCATATTGGATCCTACATATTCTACGAAGATCTTATCGTTTGAACCTTAGTGCCAAGGATTCATATAATCCCGTATGTCATTCCCTTTGTCCTTCGGTATGTTACTTGCCCGAGATTCAATCGTCAGTATCTGCATACCTATTTCAATCTCGTTTACCGGCAAGTCTCTTTACTCATTCCGTAATACAAGATCCCGCAACTTACACTAAGTCACATTGCTTGCAAGGCTTGTGTGTGATGTTGTATTACCGAGTGGGCCCCGAGATACCTCTCCGTCACACGGAGTGACAAATCCCAGTCTCGATCCATACGAACTCAACGAACACCTTTGGAAATACCTGTAGAGCATCTTTATAGTCACCGAGTTACGTTGCGACGTTTGATACACACAAAGCATTCCTCCGGTGTCAGTGAGTTATATGATCTCATGGTCATAGGAACAAATACTTGACACGCAGAAAACAGTAGCAACAAAATGACACGATCAACATGCTACGTCTATTAGTTTGGGTCTAGTCCATCACGTGATTCTCCTAATGACGTGATCCAGTTATCAAGCAACAACACCTTGTTCATAATCAGAAGACCCTGACTATCTTTGATCAACTGGCTAGCCAACTAGAGGCTTGCTAGGGACAGTGTTTTGTCTATATATCCACACATGTATATAAGTATGCATTCAATACAATTATAGCATGGATAATAAACGATTATCATGAACTAAGAAATATAATGATAACCAATTTATTATTGCCTCTAGGGCATATTTCCAACAGAAGCCATGGAAGGGTGATGGAGAGGTGATGGTGATGATGATGGCGACGATTTCGCCTCTCCGGAGGCCAAGGCAGCCTCTAGATTAGCTCTCCCGGAGAAGAACCGAGGGTGGCGGCGGCTCCGCGTCGAGAACTTGCAAAACGACTTCTCTTCTAGGATTTCTCTGTCACGGGTAAAAATAGGAGCCAAGGTAGGGCACCAAAGGAGGTGGGCCCCACCCAGGCGGCCTCCCGGCGCGGCCAGGGGGCAGGCCGCGCCCATAGGTCGCCTGGAGGCCTGGTGGGCCCCCTCCGGCCCATCTTGTGGCCGAGGGTTCCTCCCGGTGCGTGGATTTTCTCTATTTTTTATTGGAATTTTTCGGGATGCCTAAAAATCCTTTTTCCTGCACATAAGAAAACCATACAGGCAACTCTGCTGAAAATAGCGTCAGTCCGGGTCAATTTCGTTCAAATCATGAAAGAATGAGGCCAAAACAATAGCAAAAGTGTTTGGAAAAGTCGATACGTTTGAGACGTATCAACTCCCCCAAGCTTAGCATATTGCTTGTCCTCAAGCAATTCAGTTCAACAAATTGGACGCGACAAGGAAAACTTTGAAAAACTCTTTTGCTTCATTCAATGTATATAAGCATGCATTACGAACAAGTCCAACAAGTATTGAAGCAATGCTACAAAGACAATGCACGAAGCAGTCCTTCGATCATGTGAAGAGTTTCAAATAACTAAGAATGAATAATATGCAACTGAAAATCATGACGAGATCACAATGCACATGACCTGGACATACTAGAGTGGTATCTCGCTAGCCCCCATGAGTGAAGCAAAACATAAATGCAAACGCTCCTTCGGAGTCTTAAAGGAGACTAGAAATAAATATTTCAGAATAAGTAATATCACAATCATGCAGAACACAATGTGGTACTTTGGGACAATGCACATTACACTCAGAATGACAATTATGCTCTCTATAGCTGGTGCTTTTTTATAAGAGGATGACTCAACAGTAAAGTAAAATAGATAGGGCCATCGCAGAGGGAAGCATTGACTTGAAGAGGTGCCAGAACCTGAGCTTTTAAAACAGAGATGAATCAAAATTTTGGGTGGTATGCTTTCATTGTCAACGTAACAACTAAGAGATCTCAATATCTTCCATGCTAAATACATTATAGGCGGTTCCCAAACAGAATAGTAAAGTTTTTACTCCCCCTCCACCAATCGATCACACTCCACGGCGGGCCGAATCCACGGGTACTGTCCATACGAACAATAATCCTGGGGGAGTTTTGTTTTATTAAATTTAATTTGTCTTTTGGGCATGGAACTGGGCATCCCGATTACTAGCCACTTTCTCGTGAATTATAGTGAATCGACACATATCATGAGAATAGCCCACTTAGCATGGAAGATACTGATAGCCCCTAGTCACTACATGAGCGATTCGGGTATACAAAACAAAATATTTATTTGAAGATTTAGAGTTTGGCACATGCAAACTTACTTAGGACGGAACATAAATACCACATATAGGTAGGTATGGTGGACTCATATGGCGCAACTGGTTTCAAGGATTTTGGATGCACAAGCAGTTAGTCCGCTTAATGCACGCGAAGGCTAGCAAAAGACGGGGAAGCGACCAACTAGAGAGCAATGACGGTCATAATCATGCAGAGCGACAAAGCAACATTGAATAGAGCATGAAAGTGATATAACTATTCAGAAATAAAAAGATCATCAAGGCTTGATATACTTCTTGTCATAAACATGTGCAAGCATGTGCCAAGTCAATCCAAAAACTCTCCGAAGAGAAATACCACTTCAATATGCCAAACCATGAACAATGCAATGCAGGCAAATCATTTCAATAACACATTATGCACTCCAGCTATTTGAGACTAGTCACAAAGAAAGCATGAACTACTGGGAAAGCATTGTAAACATAGCACTATGTCACTACAAGCTGGTTTCTAGATCATAAGTACAGGCATATGTACAAAAGTAGAAACAAATAGAGTTCATACCAGCTTTCCTTGTTGCATCCCTCCTGTCGATCTTCGTCATTATTGCATCATCGCTTGCACGATCGAACGTAGAAACATATAATCAAGTGTAATTGTAACCATGGACGTGAGCTGAACTCTACAAATAAAGCAAAATAAAGAGAGAAAAGAAATATTTTTGGGTTTTCCAAAGGTTAGACGAAAGCAAAAGAACAGTGAAATCTTTTTGTTGTTTTTGCAAAGAATGAACAAAGAAGAACAGGAAAAAACTCCAACAAGATTAAAAAGGAAACCACGGATGATACAATGAAAGGGCAGAAGGGTACGTACTCCCCCAAGCTTAGCTTTTGGCCTAAGTTGGGCTTGGCTACTGCGAGCTCCAGGAGCTCCCTTCGGCTCCGGGGTGGTACGGGTAGCTCCAAGAATCGTACGGGGCCTCAGGCGCATAGACTGATGCCCGACTGTCCTCCCAAGAAGAAGGCTCCTCTTCCTCGGGAACAACCACCTCCATGGGGTTGTGGAACTGTTGCTGGATCACGAACTCGTCCAGCTCAATCAAGGTGAAGGACCATCCGTTACTGCTAGTGTAATCAAACAAAAGTGGTGCAGGTAGACGGATCTAGTAGTAAGCTCGCCAAACCTCATAATATAAACAAGGTTACCAAACTCACAAGTCCTAGTAACGAACTCATGCCTCTTCGTAGCAGTAAGATCAAAGCTTATGAATGAAAAAGGCATATCATCCGCGCATATAGTGCACTCGAGGTGCTCGAGGATAAGCATGGCATAAATGCCACCAAACTGAGGGCCTTTGCCGCTGTTAGCGACAAGCAATCAAAGCACCAATATTATACGTGTTATCTCCTAAGAGGGCGGCTTCCAAGATAGCAAGATCCATAGCCGAAATGTTTCTCGTGTTGTCACGAGCTAACACCCCTCGAGCAATATAGTATGCGGAATACCTGATGCGGGGAAACAAGATGCTGGAGATCTTCCCCCGGTGAATGTCTCGCGGATCCTTGCTACAAAGGGAAGTGAATAGGGATTTCAGCTCGTAGGGTTGAACTTTCATTTTGGTCGTCTTCCCAACATTCCGCACACCTATAGCGTCACAAAATTCTGCCAAATACATGGTAAAGACATCCTCGTATAATCTGAATTCAATCATGGAAGTTTTATCATTATATCTAACTAGTTGACAAAATAATAGGTGAGTTTTGGATATTGTGGCACACGTCTTGTTACGAGACGTGTCAAACTTGCAGCTGCACAAAGGTTATCAAACTCATCCTTAATACATGTCGCCGCAAGGAAATCTGAACATGGGTATGCCATGGCACGCGTCGTGTCCGTCTCGTGGAGCAACTCCAGTGGCACGATATCATCATTGTAACTTGTCCTCACAGTAGAAGGTGAAGCTGCAGCTCTAGTTAGTCTATCGGTAGGATCTGATCTCTTCTTCCCAAGCCATCCTTTTTCTTTTCCAAACAAACTCATTTCTGAATTTTTTGGTACATCACAAAAATGAAGGTTTAAGCAAAATGAGTGGGAGCAAACTATTCTACTCACTTCCCTGATGCATAAACTTGCGTCAAAACTTCATAAATAAATTTCTAAACATGCATGCAAGCTCATATGAACAACACCAAGAACTCCTGAATACTCACAAATAAGACTACCAATCAAAATTCTAACTGGAGTGGTGGAGGAGTCACATACCAAGGAGCAAATGCTCAAATTCTCAATGCAGATTATGGGTTGTAGAGGGAGATTGAAATTTGCCTCCCAGCAAGAACTCGATACCCAGGAGAAAAATCGGGATTTTTGGAGTGAGAGAGAGAAGGGAAGAAGAAGTACGTGGAAAGGGGACCAGCTGGGCCCAGGCGACCTGTGGGCGCGTCCAGGGGCCAGGTCGCGCCACCTGGCTGCCTGGACCAGCGGTGCCCCCCTGGTTGGCCCCAGGTGCCCCTGCGTCTCTTTTTTGATGGAAATTTTTACTATAATTTTTCTGGAATTTTTCTGACAACTTCACTTTTGAAACAAATTGAATTACCGAAAGGTGTAAAACTTCTGGAAAGCTCGAAGCAATGGTTAAACATATGGCGCTTCAAAAACATAAAACTTTGGTACGACGAGGAGGATGAAGGATAAAGGAAATGAAAACATGACGAGCTTCTCTTTTTACTCATATAAAACATATTTTTTACCAAGGTTGATCAAGTCTTACTACCAAACAGGTGTTATATCGAGCAAAAAGTTTTACTTCTTATAAAGCAATCATGATACCTTTATTTTAATGGATATTGTCCCCTGCCATAATGGTTTTTATTTGTGGTGCAGATGTAGAGGACAATCCCACTCTCCAACCTTCACGATCTCAGTATTCTCAATAGAATTAAGGCCATGCCCTTTATCAATCTTCTTCGGAAAATATACCGTGTGCTCCTTCTCATTAACATTGAAAGTCACCTTTCATTTATTGCAATCAATAATAGCACCTGCGGTGTTAAGAAAAGGTCTACCAAGAATAATAGACATGCTCCCATCCTCGGGCATGTCAAGCACAACAAAGTCAGTAAGGATCAAGCAATTAGCAACTTCAACAGGAACATCCTCACAAATACCAACAGGAACGGCTGTTGACTTATCAGCCAATTGAAGAGAGAGATATGTAGGGATTAGTTTATCTAGACAAAGCCTTTTGTAAAGAGAGAAAGGAATAACACTCACTCATGCACTAAGATCGCATAAAGCAGTTCTGACATAATTACTTTTTATGGAGCATGGAATGGTGGGTATACCTGGAGCACCAAGCTTCTTAGGAATCTTACCACTGAAAGAGTAATTAGCAAGCATAGTAGATATTGCCTCATTAGGAACTTTTCTTTTATTAGTAACAATATCTTTCATATACCTCGAGTATGGAGGCAACTTAATAGCATCAGTCAAAGGAATTTGAAAAAAGAGGTTTCATCCATTCACAAAATTTATTGTAATGCTCTTCTTCTTTGGTTTTGAAAGACTTACCCGGGAAGGGCATTGATTTATGTACCCATGGTTCTCTTTCCTTCCCATGTCTTATTGCAACAAATACTTCTCTAGTATATATCTTGCGCTTGCCGGGTGCTTCTTCTCGTTGTAGTTCATGTGATCATTCTTCTCATTATCTTTATCAGGTTCAGCACCATCTTCAGTTTCAGCATCAGAAATAGATATACTATTAAGATCAACAATAGGTTCTTCATCAATTATGGGATCATTGGAGTTGTCATCTTCCTCGTGTTTCTTCCTCTTCTTCGGGGAGCTGACAACGTCTTCTTTCTGCAATTGAGAATCTTGCTCGATCCTCTTTGGATGCCCCTCCGGATAGAGGGGGTCCTGGGTGTGTGTACCACCTCGGGTCTTTATACCATATGCATGTGTATCAACTTGTTTGGCATTGTTAGCTAGCAAATCTTTTTGCACATTAGAAATTTGTTCAAGCTGAGTTTGAACCATATGAAAATGCTTAACAAGACCTTTAACATCATTAACAGTTCTACTTAAGCATCAAGCAAACTTTTGATAGCAAGGGGATTATCATGCAACTGGCTTTGAATCCTCTCATTAAAGTGATTTTGCTTGACAATGAAATTATGAAGCTCATCTAAACATTGATCAGGGGGCTTACCATGAGGGATGTCAGTTGCATTGAATTCTAAAAGAGAGTGTACCTCCACCAGAGGTGCGTGAGTGGTATGCTCACATAATTTCTCAATAGGAGGTATATTCTTCACATCTTCAGCTTTAATACCTTTCTCTTTAATAGATTTCTTGGCTTCTTGCATAACTTCGGGGCTCAAGAAAACCATACCCCTCTTCTTTGGTGGTGGAGGTGGTTCAGGAACGGACCAATCATCATGATTCTTAGCTATCTTGCCCATTAGTTCTTCAACATTGTCGGGTGTTCTTTCCCTGAAAACTAAACCAGGACAACTATCCAGATAGGTTCTAGATTCATTGGTTAGACCAGCATATAATATATCAAGCAATTCATTCTTAGGGACTCCATGTCCCGGTCTAGCCTTGTATAGTGCAATACCTCCCCCAAGCTTTAGGGAGGGCTCATCCTGCAATTGTTTAAAGTTATATATTCTTTGTAAAGCAGCATGTGCTTATGAGCAAGAAAATATTTAGCAACAAAAGATTGAGCTAAATCTTGAGGACTCTTAATGGAACCACATGGTAGTGCATCATACCATGCTTTAGCATCTTCCTTCAAAGAGAAAGGAAGTAGCTTAGTAACATAATAATTTCTCTTGTCCTTTGTAGTGAATAAGCCACCCAACTCAGTGAGTTTGGTAAGGTGTGCAATAGCGTCGTCATTTTCTCTGCCATAAAAGGGGTCAACTTCAACTGTGGATATAAGTGAAAGATCGACAGAGAAATCAAAATCAGCATCCTTAATGCAAATAGGAGATGAAGCAAATTTAGGATCAGGAGTAAATTTGTTCTTCATAGAATGCTTTTCAAGCAGCTTCTTAGGAGAAGCAGGGTCAGAGTCAGCACACTCTGTAAGCTCCCTGCATAAATCATCATCAAGTTTAATATAATCATCATCAAGAATTATTTCCCTGAGACTACTCAAGTCTGGGTAACCAAAGGTTCTACCAATGGGGTAGCGCGTAACAGGAATTTCAATCCTAGACTGCTTCGCGGCCTTAGCAATCTAAGACTCAATAAAATAACCAGGTAAACCAGTCTCATCAATAGTAGTAGAAGCATCATTAAAAGTATTAGACATAGCGACGAACTCGGTAGAAGCAGCATGTGGTGGTGGTGAAGCAAACTTACTCATAGCGTCAGGTGAATCAAGAGTAGCGCTAGTGCTAAGAACAATACCTTTTCGTGTAGTAGATGGTAAAATCGAAACCTTGGGGTCTCCTTTCTTACCCATAGTGGATAAATCATAGAAACAAAAATAACTCCAAGTAGACTTGTAAATAAAGCTATGCTCCCCGGCAACGGTGCCAGAAAATAGTGTTGATAACCCACAAGTGTAGCGGATCGCAACAGTCTTTGCGGGTAAGATAACCCAATTTATTGATTTGACACAAGGGGAGCCAAAGAATATTTATAAGCTTTAGCAGTTGAGTTGTCAATTCAACCACACCTGAAAGATACTTGCTTGGCAACGAAATATTAGTAGCAACGGTGATATGGAAGTGATGGTAGCAACGGAAATAATGGTGGCAAAGCAACGAAAGTAAAACAACAAAAGTAAAGCAAATTGTGACCAGCAGGATTAAAACACTATAGGCTAGGGAGATGGATGGTTGGTCAACGATGAGAGATATCATGTATTTAACTTGGGGCAAGGCACATAGAAAAGTAATGATCATCTAGGCAAATATCAAACATTAGGCATGTATCCTAAGGTAGTCGTGCGTGCTTGCAATAATAACTTGCACAACATCTTTTGTCCTACCATCCTGCTACCAACGGGGCCAAAAGGAACTTATGGTGTTTAAGGTGCTCCTGTCAAAGAGCACCGGAACAAAGCATTAACAATCAATGGATACATGGAATCCTCAAACTATAGTCTATCCCCTTTGGTGTCCCAAGCTGTCGCCATTGGGATCGCCGGTTCCGGACTATAATAGGTGCTTACTACTCATAGATAGGATCTTAGAACACAAATATATTCATGAACACATAAGGTATTCAGATCTGAAATCATGGCACTCGGCCCCAAAGTTACAAGCATTAAGAGTAACAAGTAGTAGCAAAGATGATAAACACCATAGTAGATGATAGGCAACATGCCCCCAACAATCTGACGAACTATTACATGATCTAACTCATCCAATCCCTACCATACCCATCACCTACAACAGGGAATTAATCACACATGATGGGGACACCAGGGAAGGGTGATGGAGTGGTGATGGTGATGACGATGGCGACGATTTCCCCTCTCAGGAGGCCAAGGCGGCCTCCAGATTAGCTCTCCTGGAGAAGAACTGAGGGTGGCGGCGGCTCCGCATCGAGAACTTGCAAAACGACTTCTCTTCTGGGATTTCCCCGTCAAGGGTAAAAATAGGAGCCAAGGTAGGGCACCAGAGGAGATGGGCCCCACCAAGGTGGCCTCCCGGCGCGGCGAGGGGCCAGGCCGCGCCCACAGGTTGCCTGGAGGCCTGGTGGCCCCCCTCTGGCCCATCTTCTGGCTTAGGGTTTCTCCCGGAGCGTGGATTTTCTCTCTTTTTTATTGGAATTTCCGGGACGCCTAAAAATCCATTTTACTACACACAAGAAAACAATACAGGCAGCTCTAGTGAAAACAGCATCACTCCGGGTTAGTTTCGTTCAAATCATGCAAGAATGAGGCCAAAACAATGGCAAAAGTGTTTGGAAAAGTCGATACGTTTGAGACGTATCAGGCACCGAGTTCGCATTTTCGAAGTCACAGAGAAGACAAACTCGCTTAACAGAAACTTGGTAGTCATTTTCGGTGGCACCGAAAATAGCTGCTCATTCCCACCGAGTTGCTTCTCAGGAGCCCTAAAACAGAAATTGGTGGAACCGATTTTACAAACTCAGTGTCAACGAGTTGCACTCTGCGGCAGATTAGATCCTAAGTTTCCTACTTCTTCTACTCTACGCGATTTATCTGGTGGATAGGAGTACTTGCACATGGTGGAAAGAAGAAAAACATGTCCCAATGCGTAAGAATCAGATGGGGAACGCAAGGGAGATCGAACCATACCCTAACTTGGTTGTGGTTGAGCTAAGGCAATGACGGCGGGGCACATTGCATCGACGGTGGCGAATCCCAGTGGCGATATCGCTCGGGGAGTCAAGGCGATGACCTGGGGTCTCTAGGGCAGCGAGGGTATGAGGAACGAACCGTTTTGAAGATGTGAAATCAAAAGGTCCGGTCCGCGGGTATATATACCCTGCACTGTCGTTGTCACCGAGATGGCAAAATCGGTGTCACCGAGTTCCCCAACTGTTAGTACACAAGGAAACTCGGTGGAACCGAGTTGGCGATTCTGGTGGTACCAAGATGAGAAAACCTGATCAACTTTGGAAACTCGGTGGCTCCGAGTTTGTGGAGGTTGTCACACCAAGTTTTTCAAAGAGGTTTTTGAAGGCAGCCTTTGACGATACTGAACTCCGAGTGCACCTCACACAGAGGGATCGACAAGTGCTTGTTCAAGTTTTGTGATGAAGCTGATGGAAATATGCCCTAGTGGCAATAATAAATTGGTTATTATTATATTTCCTTGTTCATGATAATCGTTTATTATCCATGCTAGAATTGTATTGATTGGAAACTCAAATACATGTGTGGATACATAGACAACACACTGTCCCTAGTGAGCCTCTAGTTGACTAGCTCGTTGAGCAAAGATGGTAAAGTTTTCCTGGCCATAGACAAGTGTTGTCACTTGATAACGGGATCACATCATTAGGAGAATGATCTGATGGACAAGACCCAAACTATGAATGTAGCATATGATCGTGTCAGTTTATTGCTACTATTTTTTGCATGTCAATGTATTTGTTCCTATGACCATGAGATCATGCAACTCCCGGACACCGGAGGAATACCTTGTGTGTTATCAAACGTCGCAACATAACTGGGTGACTATAAAGATGCTCTACAGGTATATCCAAGGGTGTCTGTTGGGTTGGCATGGATCAAGACTTGGATTTGTCACTCCGTGTGACAGAGAGGTATCTTGGGGCCCACTCGGTAATACAACATCACAACAAGCCTTGCAAGCAATGTGACTAAGGAGTTAGTTGCGGGATCTTGTATTACGGAATGAGTTAAGAGACATGCCGGTAACGATATTGAACTAGGTACGGAGATACCGACGATAGAATCTTGGGCAAGTAACATACCGAAGGACAAAGGGAACAACATATGGGATTAACTGAATCCTTGACATAGATGTTCAACCGATAGAGATCTTCATAGAATAAGTAGGAACCACTATGGACATCCAGTTCCCGCTATTGGTTATTGACCGGGGAGTGTCTCAGGTCATGTCTGCATAGTTCTCGAACCCGCAGGGTCTACACACTTAAGGTTCGGTAAGGTTTCGGTATAGTTGAGTTATAGGTGTTGGTGACCGAAGGTTGTTTGGGTGCCCGATGAGATCCTGGACGCCACGAAGAGCTCCGGAATGGTCCGGAGATAAAGATTGATATATAGTAACTCCTATTTTGGTCACCGGAAAAGTTTCGGGCTCATCGGTAGTATACCGGGAGTGCCGGGAGGGTACCGGGGGAGCATCGGGAGGGGTGTCGACCCAAGAGGCTTCATGGGCTGTGGAAGGAGTCAAACCAGCCCCTAGTGGGCTGGCCGAACCAACCACTAAGGCTCATGCGGCTAGAGGTGGGAAAAACCAAAGGAAAAGAAGGGAAGGAGTCCAAGTAGGAAAGGAATCCTACTTGGAGTAGGATTGGAGGTGGACTCTTCCACCTCCTCCTATTTCGGCTAAACCCCTAGAGGGTTTTGTGGCTGCCTCCTCCCCTCCCTCCCTTCTATATATACTACAGGATTTAGAGGGAAAAGATAACCCTAATTGCCACGTGCTCCCTCTACTTCTCTTTAGATCTGTTCTTCGTCTAGATCGGTTTTTCAGCAGCACTTAGGCGAAGCCCTGCTGGAATAGATTCACCACCACCACCACCACCATATCGCCGTGTTGGATAACTCATCTACCTCTCTGTCCCTCTTGCTGGATCAAGAAGGCAGGGATCGTCATCGAGATGTACGTGTGCTGAACGCGGAGGTGCCGTCCGTTCGGCACTAGATCGGGATGGATCATGGTGGGATCGCGGGACGGGTCGTGATGAGATCGCGGAACGAGCTACGATTTGAATTGCGAAGATGTTCCACTACATCAATTGTGTTATATACGCTTCTGCTTAGCGATCTACAAGGGTATGTAGATTCACTCTCCCCTCTCGTAGATGATCATCACCATGGATAGGTGATACATCTCCATCGTATCTACTTTTCCAAACTCTTTTGCCCTTTTTTTGGACTCTAATTTGCATGATTTGAATGGAACTAACCCGGACTAATGCTATTTTCAGCAGAATTGCCATGGTGTTGTTTTTGCACAGAAATAAAAGTTCTCGGAATGACCTGGAAATTTACGAGGATTTTTTGTGGAATATAAAAAAATACTGGCGCAAGAATCAACCGGAGGCATGGAGCGAGGAGCCCACAAGCCCAGGAGGCGCGGGCCCCCCTGGCCGCGCCTAGCAGGCTTGTGGGGCCCTCGGGGCTCCGCCGCCTCCAACTCCAGCTCTACTTAGTCCCTTTCATCCGGAAAAAAAATCAAGTAGAAGAGTTCATCGCATTTTACGATATGGAGGCGCCGCCACCACCTGTTCTTCCTCTGGAGGGCAGATCTAGAGTCCGTTATGGGCTCCGGAGAGGGGAGATCATCGCGATCGTCATCACCAACCTTCCTTCATCGCAAATTCCATGATGCTCTTCACCATTCGTGAGTAATCTCATAGTAGGCTTGTTGGACGGTGATGGGTTGGATGAGATCTATCATGTAATCGAGTTAGTTTTGATGGGGATTGATCCCTAGTATCCACTATGTTCTGAGATTGATGTTGCCACTACTTTGCCATGCTTAATGCTTGTCACTAGGGCCCGAGTGACATGATTTCAGATCTGAACCTATTATGTTCTCGTCAATATATGTATGTTCTTGATCCTATCCTGCAAGTTGTAGTCAACTACAATGTGTTATGACCCGGCAACCCCGGAGAGACAATAGTCGGAACCACTCCCGGAGATGACCATAGTATGAGGAGTTCATGTATTCACTAAGTGCTAATGCGTTGTTCCGGTTCTCTATTAAAAGTAAAACCTTAATATCTTGTAGTTTCCATTAGGACCCCGCTGCCACGGGAGGGATGGACGATAGATGTGATGCAAGTTCTTTTCATAAGCACGTATGACTATATAAGGAATAAATGCCTACAGTACATTGACGAACTGGAGCTAGTTACATATCTCCCCATGTTATAACTGTTGCATGATGAATGTCATCCGGCATAATTATCCAGCACCGATACAATGCCTACGAGTCTTTTCCTACTGGTACTTGCTACGTTACTTTGCCGCTACCGCTGTCACTTCTGCTACTGTTACTGCTACTGCTGCTACTTTTACCATTGCTACTGTTGCTATCACACTACTTTGCTACTGATACTTTGTTGCAGATACTAAGTCTTTAAGGTGTGGTTGAATTGACAACTCAACTTCTAATAATTGAGAATATTATTTTGCTTCCCCTTGTGTCGAATCAACAAATTGGGTTTCAATACTCTACCCTCGAAAACTATTGCGATCCCCTATACTTTTGGGTTATCAGGACTATTTTATGGCGCCGTGTCGGGGAGGCCTAGCTCTATTCTCTGAGTCACTTGGGATTTACGTCTGTTGATCACTATGAGGAATCTGATAGATCCAAAAACTAAAGTATTGCCCTCAACTACGAGGACAGGTAAGGAACTGCCATCTAGCTCTGCACTTGATTCACCTTCGGTTATGAGTAACTTTGCGACACCACCTCCTGCTAGAAATTTTGATGTGTGGCATGTGCTTGATGATGCTACTTCTGCTATCCATGATGCTTGTGATGAGGCTTTGCTTGATACTTCTTTGCCACTAGGTGCATTCCTTGATGCACAAATTGCTAGAGTTTCTGCTGAATGTGATGATACTTTTGAGACTGCTGAAATTATTGAAGTAGAACCTGCTGTTTCAGCTGTTAGAACTAGCTCTCCTAGATATGAATTGCCTGATACACCTGAGGGTTATGTTATGGAGGGAGAGATAGCTGAGGACTTTCTTGCTTGTAAGGATAGCTATGATCTTGAGAAATTACTGCGTAAGTGGAAAGAAAAATATCTAAACGCTAGAATGAAATACGACCAGAAGTTTGCTACTTCGCCTATCTTTGTGACCGATAAGGATTATGAATTCTCTGTCGACCCTGAGTTAATCACTTTGGTCAAATCTGATCCTTTTCATGGTTATGAGTCTGAAACAGTTGTAGCACATCTTACTAAGCTGCATGATATAGCCACCCTATTCACGAGTGAGGAAAAGATCTGCCACTATTATATCCTTAAGCTGTTTCCTTTCTCGCTAAAGGGTGATGCTAAGACTTGGTTCACTTCTCTTGCTCCTGGTTGTGTGCGTAGTCCCCGGGATATGATCTACTACTTCTCTGAGAAATATTTTCCTACCCATAAGAAACAAGCTGCCTTGTAGGAAATATATAACTTTGTGCAAGTTGAAGAAGAGAGTCTCCCACAAGCTTGGGGAGGCTCGTCCAGCTACTGAATTCTTTGCCTCATCACCCTCTTGATAAAAATGAAATACTTGATATCTTCTATAATGGACTAACCGATGCTTCTAGGGACCACCTACATAGTTGTGTTGGCTGTGTTTTCAGGGAACGCACTGTGGAACAAGCTGAGATTCTATTGAATAATATCTTGTGCAATGAGAATGCTTGGACTATTCCCGAACCACCTCCGAACCCAACTCCAAATAAAAGAGGTATTCTATTCCCCAGTCTTGAAGATATGAAAGAAGCTAAGAAATCTATGAAAGATAAAGTCATTAAATCTGAAGATGTCAAAAATCTACCACCTATCGAAGAGATCCATGGTCTCGATAACCCGACACAGGTAGTAGAGGTAAATTCTCTTCGTAGATTCAATGAGAGTGATATTCCTTTTGAGAAACCTGCTAGCTTATGCCTGGATGAATTTGATAACTTTGTTGCCAAAACAACAAAGTTTCAAAGATTATGTTAGTAGACAATTGGAACAGAATGCTCGTATGCTTAGTCATTTAAGTGCTTGTGTGGACAGAAACGTCAATGATCTTAAACTTTTGAGTAAACATGCATCTATGGTTACTACTCAAGTAGAACAAGTACTTAAGGCTCAAAATGACTTGCTCAATGAGTTGAATGACAATTCTGTTAGAGTCGTCACTAGAGGTGGTAGAATGACCCAGGAACCTTTGTATCCTGAGGGCCATCCTAAGAGAACTGAACAAGATTCTAAAGGAGTTAGCACTGATGCACCTAGTCATCCTAGGAATAAAAAGAAAGATGGTAGGAACTTGCAGGCTAGCAACCCTGTTGCTATTACACCCGAGAATCCAAACGATGTCTATGTTTCTGATGTCGAAACACAATCTGGTGATGAACATGAGCCTAGTGATAATATCGATAGTGATGTTCATGTCGATGCTCAACCTAGCAATGATAAGGATGTGGAGATTGAACCTAGTGTTGATCTTGATAACCCACAACCTAAGAATAGGAGATACGATAAGAACGACTTCATTGCTAGGAAGCATGGTAAAGAAAGGGAACCGTGGGTTCAGAAACCCATGCCGTTTCCTCCCAAACCATCCAAGAAAAAGGATGATGAGGATTTTGAGCGATTTGTTGAAATGATTAGACCTGTCTTTCTGCAAATGCGTTTGACAGATATGCTCAAAATGTCTCCTTATGCTAAGTACATGAAAGATATTGTTACTAATAAGAGGAGGATACCTGAGGTTGAGATTTCCACCATGCTCGCTAATTACACCCTCAAGGGTGGAACTCCTAAGAAACTAGGTGATCCCGGAGTGCCCACTATACCTTGCTCCATTAAAGGCAACTATGTTAGAACTGCTTTATGCGACCATGGAGCCGGTGTTAGTGTTATGCCTCTCTCTCTCTCTTTATTGTAGACTTGAATTGGATAAGTTGACACCCACTGAAATCTCCTTGCAAATGGCCGACAAATCAACTGCTTTCCCTATCGGCATTTGCTAGGATGTGCCTATTGTGGTTGCTAACGTTACTGTCTTAATGGACTTTGTTATTTTGGATATTCCTGAGGATGATGCCATGGCGGTCATCCTTGGAATACCCTTTTTAAACACTGCAGGGGCTGTTATTGATTGCAACAAAGGCAATGTCACTTTCCATGTCAATGGTAATGAGCATACGGTGCACTTTCCAAAGAAAAAAATATCGAGTACATTGCATCAATGCTATTGAAAAAACTTCATCGATTCTTATTAGGAGCTTTGAATGCCCTATACCTACTGTTAAGATGAAGTAAGATTTGCTTGTTGGGGACATGCACATCCCCATTGAGGTAACCTAGTGACTATTCGAAAATTCTCCGGTTTTCTGAGATTCGAAAAAGTTTGTCAAGAAGACTTGATCAACCTCATTGACGGATTTCTTTTGATGACCATGAGATGAATGAATCTAGGAGTCACAACCCTCTGTTCCAAACCTTTACTTTGGTTGCTTAGAATAAAATGATAGATTTAGCTTTAGTTTTTCCCGTTTTCTGCTTTTTGCGTCCCGTAGAAAAGTGTCCCGAAAATAAAAGTTCTCTGAATGCCCTGAAAATCAAGTATGATTTTTTCTGGAATTTTTGAAAAATTCTGAGATGGAGAGCCAGTCAGGGGGATGCAGCAGTGGGCCACAAGACCAGAAGGCATGGGCACATCCCCTGGCCGCGCCTACCAGGCTTGTGGGGCCCACGTGTCTCCCCTCCACTTATTCCAGCTCCCATCTCCTTCTCCTACCTCCAGAAAAAATCATTCTACAGCTCAAACACGTGTTCTTGCTGTTCTTGCTGCGTTTTTCGATCTCCTTGTGCAAAGCCCCATTCACTAAACTGTTTTGGGGAAATTGTTCCTTAGTATGTGACTCCTCCATTGGTCCAATTAGTTTTTGCTCTAGTGCCTTATTCGTTGCGTATTTTTGCTGCCTTGATGACCCTGTTCTTGAGCTTTGCATGCTAATTTTAGTTGGTCCCAAGTAGTTTTGATGCGTGATATGGCCTCTAAGCACTTGTAGGAGTAGTTTCTATGAGTTTCGTTGAGCCTTGTTCACTTTTCCTTTGAGTCACTAAAAATTTCAGAAAAGGAAGATGTTCAGGAGAAACTATCATGGTGGTTCCTCAAGCAAGAGGGGTCCCCGTCTCGCGATTCGGGAGCTCGATCCTTACCAACCGAGGAACACACATGTACAACCATGTGAATGGCCTTTTGATGAATTCATGATTGATGCGGGCTTCAAAGACGAGTTTGATGCACTTGTTCACAACGTCGGACTTGAAGAATTCCTCTCCAATAAATGCATACAGTATACTACTCTCACTGCCTCTTTTGTTCGTAGATTCAAATTTTCAGCTGGCCGTGACACATCCATACTGTTTGATCTCTATGACAAATCGTATACCATGGATTTAGAGGATTTCAATAGAATTTGCAAGATACCTGATTGGGGTAGTCTCAATGATCCTCCTAAGTCTTCGGTTAGAGATTTTATCTCTAGTATAACTGTCGGAGAAACTATAGATATTACGCAGGCTACCATGGGGAGCATTCATTTTCCTGCCTTGCATTACTTTGCCCTCATCATAGGTTGATGCATTAACGGCAAGATTGAGCATTGTCACCTCTGCGCACCTGACCTTAGTATTCTTAAGAGCGCAGTAACGGGTGATAGAAGTTTCAACATGGGAGCTATAATCGCGAGGAGGCTAAATAATAATGCTAATGAAGGGGATTTCTTTGGTGGGATCTATGCCACTCGCATAGCAAACTTTCTTGGAGTACCCATCCGCGAAGGAGATCCCCCGCTCCATACAGCTTTCCTTAATCACGCCGCCTTGACACATTATCAGTTCCTTGGGAGGGATAATGAATCCCTCCTATACCGGTTAATATTTAACCGACAGCGTGTTTTCCATATTACCCTTCCTGCTCCTGCCTTCTTTGACTTTCAGGTAAAATGGAGATATTACATAACCAGAGGAGAGGCAAAGGATGCTCGCCTCCATGAGGCAGCTATTCAGGCGGTTGCTGTCGTGCTCCCGTACAATCCCCATTATGATTTTGGATATCGCTCGGACCAGCCATGGGAGTAGACCAACTTAGGCCAAAAGCCTAAGCCTGGGGGAGTACGTGTTTCCCACCGACTTTATATTCTTGCTTACGCTTTCACTTTGTTAGTCGGTGTTCACACTTTGCCACTGTATCATCCATGCTAGTTTATTTCTTTTTCTCGCTTTCTTCTCGTGTGTTTGTTTAGATTGAGAAAACCCAAAAATATTTCCCATTCTTCTTTTTCTTGTCGGGAGCTTTCTCGTGTAAATAGTTTTTCTTTTTCTTTGGGTCAAGGTAGAAGACAATGGTTACAATGTTTAGTGGCTCTCGCATGCATATCTGTTTATCTGTCAAAGAGCCATATTACTTTGTCTTCTCCTTTGTGTTTGCTTGCACATTCCAGCTTAGTCCAATGCACGAGCACTCTTATTATTGTTCACATCATTCGATCGTGCAAGTGAAAGGCAATAATGACGATATATGATGAAGTGACTGAGCCTGGAAAAGCTGGTATGAACTCGATCTATTTTGTTTTTGTAAATATGACTAGCTCATCATTCCTAATTCAGCTTTGTTGTGAGAGAAACATGTTTGCAATGACAACTTAGAGATCATAGTTTCTGATGCCATGCTTAATTAGCTAGGACCTTATAATGGTTTGTCTTGGATGCCAACATGAATTTTGAGATGATTATGATGTAGTATGATA
The DNA here is from genome assembly GCF_904849725.1 of Hordeum vulgare subsp. vulgare. Taxonomy (NCBI): domain Eukaryota; kingdom Viridiplantae; phylum Streptophyta; class Magnoliopsida; order Poales; family Poaceae; genus Hordeum; species Hordeum vulgare. The sequence continues at coordinate 116,722,851 of NC_058519.1, read as the reverse complement.
GCATGGTTGAAAGTGCGTTATATCGACTAGAGGGGGCTGAATAGGAGATTTTTAGAATTTCATCACTGAGGAAATTCCTTTTGAGGAAATTCCACACTGATGACTAACCTACAACGGAAACAGTAAAGGATCAGAAGTGCAAAGTTTCACAACAGCAGTTTTTCAGAGTGAGGAATGTGAAAACAGATTACACAGTGAGCATGCACGCAGAATACAGATGAGGATTAAGTAGCTTGAAGAATTTGGCGTTGAGGAATTTCAGAGAAACTCTTCAGCAAATTCTTCAAACAGTAGCAGTGAAAGTCATCAACACATAATCTCAGGAAAGTAAGGAGTTGAGGAATTAGAACCCGTTTCATAGCGAAGACAGTAGTTGATGACCCAGTTCCAACTGCTGTGATAGTCGTACACCTGCTTTGGAGCGGCTTGGTATTGAAACCAAAGGACACACAGTCCCGGGACACACAGTCCCTACTGTGTTCTCCTTGGGCTAAGAACACACAGTACTCGCCAACACTCGTGGTAAGTCTTTAGGGCAGACTTCCAAACCCTCACAAACTTGGTCACCCGGCAATCCACAATTGACTGCTGGAAAGCTCTAGACCATGACGCCTAACCGTCTGGAGGATGCACAATGCTCAAAGGTAAAAGGCTTCAGTCCCACACAGGAACAACTTCTTCAATGATGCTCAATCATTAGGTTTGGTTTGTGGTTTCGGTGTTTGGGGTATTTCCTCACTGATGAATTACTATCGAAGACTCTGAGGAATTTGGGTTGCTCTTATGACAAGTGTCAGTTCCTAGTGGAGCAGCCAACCAGCTAATGGTTGTGGGGGGCGGCTATTTATAGCCTGGGAGCATCCCGACATGATTTGACACTAATGCCCTTAAATAATATGACCGTTGGTGTGGATAAGACCAATGACTTGGCGTGGCTATCGAAACGGTCGGAACCCTCAACTGTGAGAGTCCTCATGTCACTCGTATTCCTCACTTGAGGCTTTTGGTAGGATTAGTCTTGGGTTGTGCATCATGAGGAAATTCGTTCCAGAGTGTCACTTCGACCCCCTTTAATAGTATGGTGTTCCTATTACTCAAATGCGAAGAAAATAAAATAAAAAGAGTAAATCTTCATGCTTCAAAGTCTTCAAGATGATTTTCTTCAGGACACACCGAATTCCTTAATTTCAGTATCTTCATGAGGAATATGAATTTCATCGCAGCTTCTTCGTGATTCAATTCTTCATCTTCAGTCCAATTTCTTCAACCAAAGATATATATTTTTAGGGGTCGATATTCATCAAATATTTCAAACTCCTCAGTGACTTATAGATCATGTGTACACTCATAAACACATTAGATACTTAACATATAAGTCTTCAAACCACCAAAATCACTAAGGGGCACTAGATGCACTTACAATCTCCCCCTTTTTGGTGGTTGATGACAATTAGGTTAAGTCTTCAACAGGGATCAAAAATATGAAGTGTAGATACTCATTTGAGGAATTTGAAATCAAGATTCAGAGAGACTCCCCCTGAAGATGTGCATATCTTGAGGATTTTGCTTTCCACAGCAAATGCACATTGATGATTTATATCATGGAGATCTCCCCCTGAGTCTTGTAAATCATGCATACATGTAACATATTGTATGAAGAAAATGAAGATGCATGATGAAAAATGGTATCTGACGAATTCCAGCATGCGTGCATTAAGACTTGAGGAATAAGCATGCGAAGAAAAACGTTCAAAAGCGTCAGAGTACCATCGGGCTTAAGTTACAACTCATTACATAAAAACTTCAGAAGAGCCAACAGTTTGTAACTTAAATATAGTTCATAAGCCCCAAAATATCCTACTTGAAGACTAACTCTCAAGTTTCTCCCCCTTTGTCATCAAGTGACAAAAAGGGACAAACTGAGGACTAACGCCCGTGAAGACTTCACTTCTTGGCGGTTGATGAAGAGCCGTGATGCTTCTTGGGAGTAGTCTTCTTCCTTGGACCGGTAGCAGTGTCGAGCTGTTCTTCATCAGTTTCAGCAGTGCGAAATGAAGAAAAGGAGTTGTCTTCAAGGTCTGGAACTGGAATGGGCCGGAACTTCTTCTTGGGAGGCCACGACCAGTCAAAGTCTCGCTCAAAGTCCATTTCTTCAAGCTCTGTCTGAGTCTTCAGATGTGCAAGTGTAGCCCAGGTGCGATCAAAAACCTCATGCAGATAGTGATGGTTAAGCTTCACAGAGTTCTGTGTTTCAGTGAGGGTTTTCACAATGGCGCCAAACTGGCGTTTGACCCACTTGTGATTGCGATCCACCTTCTGGTGAAGACTGAGGAGGAGCTCTCTTGTATTCATCACACGAGGAGGAACTGGGCTTGCCGGACGAGTCTCAGTGTCATCCCATGAAGAATAAGCTTCTGGCTCTCTGAACTGGCCATCAAGGGGCCTACTGCCTTCTTCAATCACTGATTTGCCTTTTCCTTCAATGGGCTCGAAAGTCTTCTTGTTGACCCGGATAGGAGGCATATAAGCAACATGGTTTTGGCAATCAGCATGGAAGTTGATGCTTGTCCTTGTCCTGATGAATCTCATGATCCATGGGGCATATATCTTGTGATCAAATGGACACATAGCATTGTCGGCCAAAGTCCTCAAGAAGAAATCATGGATGTTGATACGAATACCATGGATGATGTTGAAGAGGATATTCTTCATGAGGCCTATGACATCTTCTTCATCATCATGGCCTTTGATCGGCGCGAGCACACTGCAGAGGATTCTGTAGACAGACCTTGGTGTATATTTGAGCTCGTGGACGAGAAATGTTTTTCTCTGTGATTTTCCTTCAGCCAAAGGCTTCATGAGGACTTCCATCATCCCATTGGGCAGCTCACGCTCACCATAAAGCTTCACAGCCTCCTCTGAGGGAATTGGTACACGCAGTTCACGGAGGAGCTCAGTAGCAACAGCCTTGTAGTGAGTGTTTTGTGTCATCCAGTCAAACACCCAAGTGTTAATGTCTTCTGGGTTGCCAGAGATGTGAAGAGTGGCATAGAATTGAAGAATGAGCTCACTGTTCCAGTCAGAGATGTCGGAGCACATTGGCAGCAAACCCGCGTCATGAAGGACATTGAGGACTGGCTCGAGGCACGGTATTGGTTCAAGTTCAACGTGAGGAATATGCCTGTGCTGGAATATCTTGTTTCTGCCACACAGCACAGAGGCATAGTAATTCAGCTATGTCCTCGTCCAAAACATCAGATGCCTCATTTGAGGCTTGTTATAGGGATTCTCTCCAATGAAGTACACGCGTTCTTCAAAGAAATTCTCCTTTTGAAACTGTGGTCGCTTGGAGAATGGATGATGCTGGACTGGCTGAAGATTTTGCTGAGGAACAGGAGGGGAGACAACAATTGCAGTCTCGGGGTTGAGCACGACGAATGCATTGTCTTGGTCAGGTGCATATTCCTCAGCATTGTCCTCAGGGTGAGGAAGCTCATCAGCTGGGGCTTCAGGCTGAGGAGATGGCTTTGGCTGTGCGTCAGGCTGAGGTGGTTGCTCTGGCTGTGCCTCAGGCTGAGGTGCTTGCTCTGGCTGTGCATCAGGCTGAGGAATAGATTCATCTTGCTCAGGTGGAGGAGTTGGGTCAGCCTATTCCTCATCTTGAGGATTTTTCTCAGAGCTTTGAATTTCATCAGCTTGAGGAATTTTAGTTTGTTCTTCCTCAGCTGGCTTGGTGATAGAGGCAGTTTCATCAGCTGGTGTAGCTGATCCTTGAGCAGTGTCTTTCTGAGGAATGAAGGGCTGAGGATTGTCGTCAATACGAATTTCTTCGTCAGTGTGTTCCTCAGAGGTGGCGTCCTTCATTTCCTCATTTGTCCCTTTCGCTTGATCATCAAGGATGACCATTTCATAAGATGGAGCAACATTTAGGGGCACAGGGTCCAGTGGAGCAGTGTCTTCAAGCGCTTTGAGGCGCTTGGCCGCTGTTTCTTTTTCTGCTGAGGAGGCCTTTCTCTTTTTGGCTTCCTTCTCAGCAGCCCTGGTTTTCTTCACGTATGATGCAGACGGAGTCATCTTCTTCACCTTTGAAGCTTTTGGTGAAGGGGTTCTCTCAACAAATTCTTCAGCTGGCCTAGAGGAACCAGCCGGAGCAGAGTCATCAGCTTGCTTTGATGAAGCAGCTGGGTCAGGGGCAGTCTCATCAGCTGCAGCAGGTTCATCAGCTGGAGCTTCCATGGTGATTTCTTCAATGGCTGGTACATCCACACGGCTTTCTTGGTGTATTTCCTCAGCTTGAGGAGATTCATCTGCTGGCTCTTCAATCAAGGGCTGGGGAGTTGGTGCTGGAGGTGCAGCCTTCTTGTTGTAGTCATCAACAGCTTTAGTGGCCAGCTTGATGAAATTGCTCTTGAGACTCTTACGATCTGATAGCTTGGAGTACTTATCAGCTAAATTCATCAACTCGGCCTGTGTTGACACCAGTGCATCACGCGTCAAGCTGAGGAGGTTCTGCTTGAGGAATTTCTCCTTTTTAAGCTTTGCAACTTTGTCCTGCTTGGCTTGCTGTTCTTTCCACATGGCTTCATTGATGAAAGTGGCCACCATGTAGCTGATGCCAGGGGGAAGTTTCAAATCATCAAGCGGATTGTTTGGGTCCTCATACCAGATGTTTGTGTAGTCTAGGAGGACCTTGGGATCCATGGCCAGAGGAATGGCGCTTCTTGATGCTTGAGCTACCCTTTCCTGCTTACTTCTAATCATCGCTTGTAGGGTTTGATCATCATATTCATCACTGCCCTCTGATGTAGACGGGACAGTGATGATTTTGCTGGGGCTTGGCAGAGTTGCTCTTTCAGCAGACACCTGAGTCTTCACAGGAAGTGGTGAAGACTTTGTCTCCGAGCTGGTTGCAGCCGGGAGTGAGGAGCTGGAGGTGGCGGTCAGTGGCTTCATGACCGACTTCTGTACTGGTATCTCTTGAGGCTTTGGTGGTGGTGGTGCTGAGGATTTTCGAGCTGAGGGTTTTGGTGCTGAGGGTTTTGTAACTGATGCCTGAGCAGACTTCTCTTGAGGCTTTGGAGCCCTTGGCTTTGACGGCACAGACTGGGGTTGAGGAATTGCTGACCCAGAGGTCTCAGCGACAGAGGAAGTAGCTGCAGCTGAGGCGGCAGCTGAGGATTCATTGAATTTCCTCACTGCAGCATCAGCCAGCTTCTTGAGCTTAGCCAGATGCTTTTCCTTCTCATCTGGCTAGTCATCAAGGGTCTTGAGGCTTGAGGGATGTGCTACTTGATGATCCTCAAGTGGGGCCCGTTTGCTAGGAGGCTTCACAGCGAATTTCTTCGCATATTTGGCAGTTACAAACCTGTATTCCTTCCATTCCTTCGCCCATCGACGTTCTATCTTTTGCAGCCGAACCTTTCTCTTGGCCATTGTTTCATTTTCATCAGGTGTACAATAGTCCAAGTAAATATCCTCAGCGATATCCAAGGATATGTTCTGTTCAAGTTTCGTTCCTCCCTTCTGTTTTCCGTCATCCTCCATTTTCTTCAGCTGAGGATTTTGCTGATGAGATTGAACTCTTCAGGATTCTGATGAGACTTGAAGATTTTCTTCAAGAAACGCTGCAAATGAGTTAATGTGATGAGAACCGAGAGATTCATCAGCTGACATGTGTGTACCTGTGAACAGAGTATAGTTGCGAGGAATTTGGAGAGGTCATATGCGTTCTCAGATTTGAAGAAAATGAAAAAGTTTGACAGTTGAGGAATTTAACCAGTGGTTGAGTAATTTGCCTAAGCATATTGTTCTTGGGTTCCAGAGTTGTACAGATCCAAAAATTCACACAATTGAGGAATCTCGTGAAAATCTTAGATGCTTAGTGAAGTTCATCAATGGTGTGGTGATAGGTAGTGTTTGAGGAATTAAGGGCATATAGATTCTTGAGGAAAAACAAATTTCACATAGGAGATGTAAAAATTAGATCTAACTTGCTGTAAAAATGGGATTTTATTTACCCTGAAAGGCGCGAACGAAGAACACAGAAAAGTGGTGTAGGGAGGCTCTTCGGTCGCGTGTCCAATGCGCCCTAACCCGGCGGCAGAGGACGTCTACGGCGGGGGCGGACGAAGATGGTACGACTCCGGCGTGGTTCCGGCGACGGAGAAGTCAAGGCAGTGAAGCTCTTCCTCACCGGCGACGAGACTTCCAGCGGTGGCGCTAGGGTTCGGTGCTTTTTGCTGTAGCAGGAGAGCGATGGGGCGAAGAAGAGTTTGCCGAGGGGGATAAGGACATATTTATAGCCAGACAATTACTGTTGGCGCGAAGATTTCGGACCAAACAACCCCTGCCTCTACGTCTCCGCAGGACACGTGTAGTTCCCGAGCAAGGCGGTGGAGATAGTGGAGATCGTGGTTATCCGAACGTGGGAAGTAGGGTTCAGTTACTGTGCATTAAAGAAACAATTTTTGAATATTTGAGGATTTTCGTTACAAAATCATCAGCTGACAAGGACGCAGTGAGGATTTTGAACAAAGTTTCAAGTAGAACGCATATGAAGAATTGAATAGACTGGATGAGAATAGTATAGAGGGAAAGTAGGGTCCGATCACATTCACTTAGAAGAAATTTCAACTTGAAGAAATAGCTATAAGTGAATGATGTTGAGGACTTGAAATCACAGTCTATCTAGTCAAACGAAAGTCATCAAGTGTTTTTGAAGATTTTGTGATAAATCGTCACAATGAAGAACAATTGTTTTGAAGAAAAACTCATTTTGAGGAAATGGAACATTTGAAGAGAATCAACTTGAGGAATTTCACATTGGGCGGTGGCGCGACCCACCATATAAGAATGTTGATTACAGATGCCGCGTACAATTGTCGTAGGGCCGTGAGAATCAATTTCTTCATTTATTTCATCACATTCAGAGTGATATTCTTCATCAGTTGAAGAAAATCGATTCATCATGTGTTGCACATCTAAGTCATCAATTTTGCAGAAGTGTTAGGATGTGTGCATGTTTTTACAAAACATTTGAAGATTCTAAGATATTTAGCTCACACCGCAACTTGCAAAACCTTTTCTCATCCAAGGGCTTAGTGAAGATATCTGCCAGTTGATCATCAGTCTGCACATGGTCGATGAGGATATTGCCCTTGAGGACATGGTCCCGAAGAAAATGATGACGAATTTGGATGTGCTTGGTCTTCGAGTGATGTACTGGGTTGTATGCAATCTTGATTGCACTCTCATTGTCGCAGTAGAGAGGCACATTCTTCATGTTGATGCCCTAGTCCTTGAGGGTTTGCTTCATCCATAGCAATTGAGGACAACATGAACTAGCAGCAATGTACTCAGCTTCGGCAGTGGAGAGTGATACGCAGTTCTGCTTCTTTGAGGACCAGCAAACTAGTGATCTTCCGAGGAAATGGCATGTGCCAGAAGTTGACTTCGATCCACACGGGCACCAGCATAGTCAGAATCAGAATACCCTACCAGATGAAGATTTGAGCCCTTGGGATACCATAATCCTAGTGTTGGTGTGTGAGCTAAGTATCGAAGAATATGCTTCACAGCCTTATGGTGTGATTCCTTCGGTTTTGCTTGAAAACATGCACACATGCAAACACTAAGCATTATATCTGTCCTAGATGCACATAGATACAAGAAAGAGCCAATCATAGAGCGATATACCTGCTGATCGAAATCTTTACCATTTTCATCAGTGCCGAGGTGGCCGTTGGTAGGCATTGGAGTCTTGGCACCCTTGCATTCATGCATGTCGAATTTCCTCAGAACATCCTTGAGGTATTTCTCCTGTGATATGAAGATTCCATTGCGTTGTTGACGAATTTGAAGACCTAAGAAGAATTTCAGCTCCCCCATCATAGACATCTGATATTCTTCACTCATCATGTAAGCAAATTCATCACTGTATCGTTTGTCAGTAGAGCCAAATATTATATCATCGACATATATTTGACACACAAATAGCTCATTATCATAGGATTTAGTGAAAAGAGTTGGATCGAGTGAACCAGGTTTGAAGCCTTTCTTCATGAGGAATTCCTTCAATGTGTCATACCATGCCCGAGGTGCTTGCTTGAGACCATAGAGAACCTTTTTGAGTCTGAAGACTTTGTCTGGATTCTTTGGATCCTCAAAACCTGGGGGCTGAGCAACATATACTTCTTCCTCAAGCTTACCATTGAGGAATGCACTTTTCACATCCATTTGATATAACATGATGTTATGATGATTAGCATAATCAAGTAGTATTTGAATAGCTTCAAGTCTAGCAACAGGTGCAAAAGTTTCATCGAAATCTATTCCTTCAACCTGGGTGCAGCCTTGGGCTACAAGTCGTGCCTTGTTCCTCACCACTTGACCGTCCTCATCTTGCTTGTTTCGTAAAATCCACTTGGTGTCGATGATGTTGTGCTTGCGAGGATCTGGTCGTTTGATGAGCTCCCATACGTCATTCAGCTTGAATTGAAGAAGTTCGTCTTGCATAGCTTGGATCCACTCCGGTTCCAGAAAAGCCTCAGCAACTTTTGAGGGTTCTGTGATGGATACAAAGGAAAAATGCCCACAAAAGTTAACTAAGTGTGAAGCTTTTGAGCGAGTGAGAGGACCTGGCGCGTTGATGTCGTTGAGGATTTTGTCAAGCTCTACTTCATTTGCAATCCTCGGATGAGCTGGTTGAGGATTTTGTCTGGGCTGAGGAAGTGGATCTGGTGCAATTTCCTCAGGAGCATCTTCTTGATTTTCATCAGTGATGGGGATTGTTTCTTCACCAATTTCCTCAGTGGGGACAATGTCTTCAGTAGGTTTGAGCTTTATTGCTTCCTCAGGAGATAGCTTATCTGGATCAGAAGGCAATTGCTCTCTTTGCGAGCCATTAGTTTCATCGAACCGCACATCTACAGTCTCAACAACTTTGTTGTGATAGTTGTTGAAGACTCTATAGGTGTGCGAGTCCTTTCCATAACCGAGCATAAAACCTTCATGCGCCTTAGGTGCAAATTTTGAGCTATGGTGAGGATCTCTAATCCAACATTTTGCACCGAAGACTTTGAAATAACTTACATTGGGTTTTTTGTCAGTGAGGAGTTCATATGAGGTTTTCTTGAGGAATTTGTGAAGATATACCCTCTTGATGATATGGCATGCAGTGTTGATTGCTTCAGGCCAAAAGCGACGATGAGCCTGATATTCTTCAAGCATAGTTCTTGCCATTTCGACCAGAGTCATGTTCTTCCTTTCGACGACACCATTCTGCTGAGGAGTATAAGGAGCAGATAATTCGTGAGTAATACCAAGTTCATCAAGATAATCATCAAGACCAGTGTTTTTGAACTCTGTTCCATTATCACTCCTGATATGTTTGATCTTGATGCCAAAGTTCGTCGAAGCCCTTGAAGAAAATCGTTTGAAGATTTCCTGCACTTCAGTTTTATACACTATGATATGCACCCATGTATATTTGGAATAATCATCAACTATGACGAAGCCATATAAAGATGATGCATTGGTTAGTGTGGCATAGTGAGTAGGTCCAAATAGATCCATGTGAAGCAATTCGAATGGACGTGTAGTGGTCATGATAGTCTTCGAGGGATGCTTGGATCTGGTCATTTTCCCAGATTCACAAGCACCGTAGAGATGATCCTTGAGGAATTTGACTGATTCGATGCCGATGACATGCTTCTTCTTCGCAAGCATGTGCAAATTCCTCATGCCTGCATGACCTAGTCTTCGGTGCCACAGCCATCCTTCTGAGGTTTTTGCTAGTAAGAAAGTGGCTGGTTGAGGACCTGTAGAGAAATCAACAATGTACAAATCCCCTCTTCTTACACCTTCGAAGACTTTGGATCTGTCAGATTCCATGATGACTACACATCTATATCTACCAAAGATAACAATCATATCAAGATCACAAAGCATCGAGACTGACATGAGGTTAAAACCAAGGGAATCAACAAGCATCACTTTGTCCATATGCCTATCCTTGGAAATAGCCACTTTGCCAAGTCCCAATACCTTGCTTTTACCTTTGTCAGCATATGTGATTTGCTTCAGAGGTGATGGAGTTAGTGGCATATTCATCAGCAAGTTTTTATCACCAGTCATGTGATGTGTGCAGCCACTATCAAGAACCCACTCAGTATTCTTGGGTTTCTCATCCTGTAGATGAATTAGTACAGCTTACCATCTCATATGCTTCAGATTTGAAGAATATGATATCAATTTCATGAGATAAGAATTTCATCACAATAGAATTATAAGGACGTGTGAAATATTTATATTTCATCAACATTAGCTTGCGTCCTGTCAAGCATTTCCTCAGGTCTCCAACAAATTCTTCAGATGATGATTTTCATCTGGAGACCTGACCTGCAGAAGTGATTAGTTCGATTTCTTCACCACCCACATCTGAAGGGGTGGCAAAGCATTCATCATCCTGCGAGCACCATATGAGAAAGGTGGCATTGAAGCTAATGCACTTCTCTTGACAGTAGGGGGTTAAAGTACTCATATGAATATGCAGAGAACTGGTTAGAGGATTTATAAACATAATGATTTGAAGAGTAACGCTCATATTCATATTCCTTGTAGTTTCCCTGCATGTTAGACACATTAGCACGGGTACGAGCATAATTTTGACCAGTTGAGGATTTTGATCCTCTTGAATACTTTGGTCCTCCTGAGGAATTTGATCTGGGGTTTCGATTCTTAAGTGGTGGTGTCATGAGGACATTCACGTGAAGATTTTCAAGACAACTTTTGGGAACCCAGATTTTCCTCAAGGGAGGGCCATTCCTACAGTTAGTTCCAACATATCGAGCAAATACTTCACCAGATTGATTTTTGAACAGTTTATAGTTGGAGTCAAATGACTCATCTGAGGAATAGGATAATTCACATGAAAAGCCAGTTAGATTAGATGGATCAAAAGGAGGCCGAGTAGAAGCAACCCATGAGGTTTCGGGATACTGCTCAGGTTTCCAATAAGATCCATCAGCATTTAATTTCCTCTCAAAGGCAATTCCTTCTTTCCTCAGGTTCCTGTTCAAGATCTGCTTTTTGAGCACATCACAAAGGGTTTGATGTCCTTTGAGGCTTTTGTATATGCCTGTCACATACAATTCCTTCAACCCTGCATTTTCATCAGTAACATTTGTGTTTTCGTCAAGTGAGGAAACAGACACAACAGGTGCAGTTGAAGAATTTGTAGCAATAGAAGCATTCGATGATTCTGGTGAGGAATTACCAGTTTCGCGTTCAATGCATTTAAGACATGGAGGAATGAATTCAACTTGACCAGCGCTGGTCTGTTGAGCTAGTAATGAATCATTTTCCAGACGAAGATCATCATGAGACATCCTCAGCTTCTCTAGATCAAGCTTCCTTTGAAGAAACTCATAGGAAAGCTTCTCATGATCAGCGAGGAGTGTATCATAACGATCTTGAAAATTATCAAATCTAGACAGAAGACTTTTCACATCTTCAGTGAGGATTTGGGTAAGGTTCATTTCATCATTCAACAGATCATCAATTTTATCTAGCAGTTTCTGAAGCTTTTCCAGGGCAGTTTGTTGTTTAGTGGCAATGATCGCAAGTTTACTATAACTGGGTTTTTTATAATCATCAGGTTCACAGTCACTTGGATCAGAGGAGGAGGCACTATTTGGTACCTTTGGACCTTTTGCCATGAAGCAATAGGTTGGAGCGAAGTCATCAGCATAGTCATCAGTGTGGATGGTGCAATCATATTCTTCAAGATTGAAGATTGACTTGCTGACGAAAGTGGTTGCCAGTGCAAGACTAGCGTGTCCGGATTCTGAGTCTTCATCAGAACCCTCTTCTTCATCACATTCCTCTAATTCTGCCTCGGAGTCCATTTCCTTGCCAATAAGTGCCCGAGCCTTTCTGAAACTAGTCTTCTTGTGCGATGAGGGCTTTGAAGATGAGGATTTTGAAGATTTCTTCTTCTTCTTCGAGTCATCAGAACTATCATCCTTGTATTTCTTCTTCTTTGATTCATTTCCCCAACGGGGACAATCAGCAATGTAATGACCTGATTTCTTGCACTTGTGTCAGGTTCTTTTCTTGTAGTCCTCAGATGAAGATTCTGATTTCCTCATGTCTCTTCTTGAAGATTTACCGAACTGGCCACGTCGTGTAAACCTCTGGAATTTCCTCATGAGCATTGCAAGTCCCTGTCCAAATTCTTCAGGTCACCAATGCTGTCATCTGAATCTTCGTATTCAGATGAGGAAATTGCTCTAGCCTTCAGTGCACGTGGTCTAGAACAGCTTGGTCCATATAGATCTTTCTTCTCTTCTAGCTGGAATTCATGAGTATTTAACCTTTCGAGTATATCAGGTGGATCAAGCATCTTGTAGTCTGGTCTTTCTTGAATCATCAGAACTAAAGTATCAAATGAAGAATCCAAAGATCTCAGCAATTTCTTCACAACTTCGTGATCAGTAATTTCTCGAGCTCCCAGTGCTTGCAGTTCATTTGATATGTCAGTGAGGCGATCAAAGTTGTCTTGGCAGCTTTCATTGTCATGCCTCTTGAAGCGATTGAAGAGATTGCAAAGAATATCAACACGAGAGTCACGCTGGGTTGATACTCCTTCATTTACTTTGCACAGTCTCTCCCAGATCAGTGTTGCAGAGCCCAAAGCACTTACTCTTCCAAACTGGCCTGGGCTCAGATGGCCACAAATGATATTCTTCGCTTGAGAATATAGTTGCTTGAATTTCTTCACATCAGCAGCAGAGACACTAGCAGAGATGATGGGGACGCCATGTTCCACAATATACCAGAGATCATTATCAATAGCTTGTAGATGCATTTGCATCTTGTTCTTCCAGAAGGGAAAGTTCTTTCCTTCGAAGGTAGGACATGCTGCAGTCACCTTAAACATGCCTGCAGTCGACATAACTAAAAATCCAGGTGGTTAAACCAAAATCACACAGAACAAGGGAGTACCTTGCTCTGATACCAATTGAAAGTGCGTTATATCGACTAGAGGGGGGTTAATAGGAGATTTTTAGAATTTCATCACTGAGGAAATTCCTTTTGAGGAAATTCCTCACTGATGACTAACTCACAGCGGAAACAGTAAAGGATCAGAAGTGCAAAGTTTCACAACAGCAGTTTTTCAGAGTGAGGAATGTGAAAATAGATTGCATAGTGAGCAGGCACGCAGAATACAGATGAGGATTAACTAGCTTGAAGAATTTGGGGTTGAGGAATTTCAGAGAAAGTCTTAGCAAATTCTTCAAACAGTAGCAGTGAAAGTCACCAACACATAATCTGAGGAAAGTAAGGAGTTGAGGAATTAGAACCCGTTTCACAGTGAAGACAGTAGTTGATGACCCAGTTCCAACTGCTCTGACAGTCGTACATCTGGTTTGGAGCGGCTTGGTATTCAAACCAAAGGACACACAGTCCCGGGACACATAGTCCCTACCGTGTTCTCCTTGGGCTAAGAACACACAGTCCTCGCCCAACACTCGTGGTAAGTCTTCAAGGCAGACTTCCAAACCCTCACAAACTTGGTCACCCGGCGATCCACAATTGACTGCTGGAAAGCTCTAGACCATGACGCCTAACCGTCTGGAGGATCCACAGTCCTCAAAGGTAAAAGGCTTCAGTCCCACACAGGAACAACTTCTTCAGTGATGCTCAATCACTAGGTTTGGTTTGTGGTTTCGGTGTTTGGAGTATTTCCTCACTGATGAATTACTCTCGAAGACTCTGAGGAATTTGGGTTGTTCTTATGACAAGTGTCAATTCCTAGTGGAGCAGCCAACCAGCTAATGGTTGTGGGGGAGGCTATTTATAACCTCAGAGCATCCCGACATGATTTGACACTAATGCCCTTCAATAATATGACCGTTGGTGTGGATAAGACCAATGACTTGGCGTGGCTATCAAAACGGTCGGAACCCTCAACTGTGAGAGTCCTCATGTCACTCGTATTCCTCACTTGAGGCTTTTGGTAGGATTAGGCTTGGGTTGAGCATCATGAGGAAATTCGTTCCAGAGTGTCACTTCGACCCCCTTTAACAGTACGGTGTTCCTATTATTCAAATGCGAAGAAAATAAAACAGAAAGAGTAAATCTTCATGCTTCAAAGTCTTCAAGATGATTTTCTTCAGGACACACCGAATTCCTCAATTTCAGTATCTTCATGAGGAATATCAATTTCATCGCAAATTCTTCGCGATTCAATTCTTCAGCTTCAGACCAATTTCTTCAACCGAAGATATATATTTTTAGGGGTCGATATTCATCAAATATTTCAAACTCCTCAGTGAATTATAGATCCTGTGTACACTCATAAACACATTAGATACTTAACCTATAAGTCTTCAAACCACCAAAATCACTAAGGGGCACTAGATGCACTTACAATGGTATCCTCCTTTGAATGATTCATGTGGCTTGACTTGGCGCATGTTTATGCATGTAGTTGAAACAAAATCAACATAGCCTCTATGATATTCATGTTCATGGTGATTTATGTCCTACTCATGCTTGCACTCAATGTTGGTTAATCTCAATGCATTTTGATGACTGTTGTTGCTCTCTAGTTGGTCGCTTCACAGTCTTTTGATAGCCTTCACTTGTACTAAGCGGGAATACTGATCACTACAGGAATCAACTTATTTGACGTCTGCCATCACAGACGGCAAAGAGGACTCCACCGAAGGCAAAGAGTAATAAACATACGGCAAAGAAAACTCATGTCGGCAAAAATTCTGCGTCAGCCTACAACGGCATTGTAGCTTCTTTGTCGTCAGCCTCACCGAAGCGGACGGCAAAGAGCTTTGTCGTCAGCTTTTCATAAAAGCAGTCGGCAAAGAGGTCGAGACGGCAGCCGACAGGCGTTGCCTCCGTTATGGGCTAACGGAGGCTTTGCCATCTGCCTCGCCCTCTTCTTTGCCGTCTGCCTCCACCTCTTCCCCCCTCCACTCTTTGCCGTCTGCCTCGCCCTCTGTCGTGGGTATAAGCCTGAAAGTAGATGTGTAGGGTACAAAAAGGATGGGCAGAGTCCCAGCTACGGCGAGGTTGTATGAGTTCAGGCCCCTCTACGATGGAGGTAATAGCCCTACGTCTCAGTGCTCTGGGAGCTTGTTGTCGAGTGGAATATGGAATACAAATGAGTTGCTAACCCCTCTACCAGTGGGGGAGGGTGGCTTATATAGAGTGCGCTGCCCTCCACAACGGTTCCGGTACAGGGGTGGAGTAGTGGCGATTGAATGCGTATATTACAGGTAACGTACGCCCTAAATGCTAATAAATGCACCTAGAAACGTACGACCGTTTCCCTCCAGGGGGGTTATGATGTACCGAGTGGTATCCAGTCGGTTAGCTTGATATCCTCCGAATGCTAGTCTCCGACTGGATGATCCGAATGCCCTGTTACCGACTGCATGATGGGGACTCCTTAATTCAGTCGGAGCTGACTAAGGGCCTTGTCCTTTGTGAGGGGTAGTCCTTGGGTAGGACCTACAGGGCAGGCCTATGACCCTACCCTAGGATTATAACCCCATCATTAGTCCCCGAATGGATTGGGGTTGGAACGACGAAGCGATGTTTGAAGTTTGGATCCGAATGGAGCGGGCTTGGCTTGGGCGTTGCTTGCCTCAATCCATTTTATCTTTTCTGACCAACGATTCGAGTGGAAGTACTCGCGAAACAGACTGTCGGAAGCCGAGTGCTTCTGCGACATCTTTTGACGCGACCGGTCAACTGACAGCGGTGGATTTTCCGGGATATCAAATTTCGGGTTCCGCGCGCTCAGCGGGGATGACGCCATCGCGCTCGAGTAGCGCCTGACACCTCGATTCTCGCGCCTTCAACCTCTCCACTAATATCGCCGCGGTGGGTCGGGGGATAAGGTTTCGGGCCCACCTGCCAGCGACCCAGTCGGAACCCTACTTAAATCTCGGCGGCGAGGGTTCTTCGTTACGCTCGCCGAATCTCTTGCCTTCGCCTGCTCCGTCTCTCTCGCCACCTCCAGCGCCTCTACACTCCTCCCTCCTCCTTCCTCCCGCGGGTTGGCAGTTTCCGCCATGACCAAGGGTCAGACCAGCACGATGGAGGCGAGGAAGAAGAAGGGGAAGGCGGCGGCTCCTGCTCAGCGCGGCAGCGGCCGCTGCCGGTGGGGTGGATTCAAGGCGACTTCCTCCCCTCCACGGTGACGGAGGGGGATCTGCTGCAGCTGGTTGAGCATGGGATGATCGTGCACAAGTCTTGGAGGTTGCCGACGGAGAAGGAGGTCGAGCCGGCGCCCCGGGAGGGGGAGCGCGTCTTGCTGCTCAGCCACGTCTATCGAGGTTTCTCCTTGCCCCCGCATCCTTTCTTCAAGGGCATCATGAATCACTTCGGGGCAGAGCTTCACCACTTTCCCCCGAACGCCATTGCTCATCTCTCTGCTTTTATAGTTCTGTGCGAGTGTTTCATTGGCTGTCCTCCCCATTGGGGGCTGTTCAAGCACATATTTTCTGCTAGATCCCAAACCATCAAACGACTCAGCTAGTCGGATGATAAAACACATCTTCTCCAGCTCTGCGGGGGCTTAGGTTTCCAGAAAGAGAGTCGGAGCAGTTATCCTGCCCTCCAGCTAAGTGAGTCGGTCAGGAACCGGCAGTCGACGTGGTTCTACTGCCAGGATATCGCCTGTCCGAATGCTTCGACAGGGCTGCCTCCCTTTAGCTTAGATCGGCCTGCCCCACCTAAGCAGCTCGCGCTCACGAGGGCGGAGAAGAACGACATCCAGCCTCTGGTCGAAGCACTCGTAGATGTCGTCAGGAGGGGGGTCACTGGCATAGACTTGCTGGAGGTCTTCCTCGGTCGGCGTATCCAACCTCTACAGGCTCGCGACCACGCCATGTGGCATTATACGGGGCCCGAGGATCCCAGTCGGACCAACGTTGTGGGCGTGACTGAGCAGAAGGTGACCTCCGTTGAAAATATGCCCTAGAGGCAATAATAATTAGTTATTATTATATTTCTTTGTTCATGATAATCGTTTATTATCCATGCTATAATTGTATTGATTGGAAACACAATACTTGTGCGGATACATAGACAAAACACTGTCCCTAGTAAGCCTCTAGTTGACTAGCTCATTGATCAAAGATGGTCAAGGTTTCCCGGCCATAGGCAAGTGTTGTTACTTGATAACGGGATCACATCATTAGGAGAATCATGTGATGGACTAGACCCAAACTAATAGACGTAGCATGTTGATCGTGTCATTTTGTTGCTACTGTTTTCTGCGTGTCAAGTATTTGTTCCTATGACCATGAGATCATATAACTCACTGACACCGGAGGAATGCTTTATGTGTATCAAACGTCGCAACGTAACTGGGTGACTATAAAGATGCTCTACAGGTATCTCTGAAGGTGTTCGTTGAGTTAGTATGGATCGAGACTGGGATTTGTCACTCCGTGTGACGGAGAGGTATCTCGGGGCCCACTCGGTAATACAACATCACACACAAGCCTTGCAAGCATTGTGAATTAGTGTAAGCTGCGGGATCTTGTATTATGGAACGAGTAAAGAGACTTGCCGATAAACGAGATTGAAATAGGTATGCGGATACTGACGATCGAATCTCGGGCAAGTAACATACCGAGGGACAAAGGGAATGACATACGGGATTATATGAATCCTTGACACTGAGGTTCAACCGATAAGATCTTCGGAGAATATGTAGGATCCAATATGGGCATCCAGGTCCCGCTATTGGATATTGACCGAGGAGTCACTCGGGTCATAATTCTCGAACCCGCAGGGTCTGCACACTTAAGATTCGACGTGCTTTTATGCGTATTTGAGTTATATGGTTAGTTACCGAATGTTGTTTGGAGTCCCGGATGAGATCCATGACGTCACGAGGAGCTCCGGAATGGTCCAGAGGTAAAGATTGATATATAGGAAGTCCTGTTTTGGTCACCGGAAAAGTTCCGGGCTCATCGGTAGTGTACCGGGAGTGCCGGGAGGGGTGCCGGGGACCATCGGGAGGGGTGTCACGCCCCAAGGGGTCTCATGGGCTATGGGAAGAGATAAACCAGCCCCTAGTGGGCTGGAATAAGTTCCCACTAGGGCCCATAAGGTTTGAGAAGGAAAAAACACAAGGTGGAAAGAGTTTCCAAGTGGGAAGGTGGAATCCTACTCCAAGTAGGATTGGAGTAGGACTCCTCCACCTCAAATTTCGGCCAAACCTTGAGGGTTTGAGGCTGCCTCCTCCCCTCCCTCCTATATATAGTGAGGTATTAGGGCGGATTTGAGACAACTTTTGCCACGGCAGCCCGACCACATACCTCCACGGTTTTACCTCTAGATCGCGTTTCTGCGGAGCTTGGGCGAAGCCTTGCTGAGATTAGATCACCACCAACCTTCGGAGCGCCGTCACGCTGCCGGAGAACTCATCTACCTCTCTGTCTCTCTTGCTGGATCAAGAAGGCCGAGGTCATCATCGAGTTGTACGTGTGCTGAACATGGAGGTGCCGTCCGTTCGGCACTAGATCGGAGCGGATCGTGGGACGGATCGCGGGACGGTTCGTGGGACGGTTCGCGGGGCGGATCGAGGGACATGAGGACGTTCCACTACATCAACCGCGTTTCTTAAAGCTTCTGCTGTCCGATCTACAAGGGTACGTAGATCGGAAATCCCCTCTCGTAGATGGACATCACCATGATAGGTCTTCGTGCGCGTAGGAAAATTTTTGTTTCCCATGCGACGTTCCCCAACAGTGGCATCATGAGCTAGGTTCATGCATAGATGTAATCTCGAGTAGAACACAAAATTTTTTGTGGGCGGTGATGTGCGTTTTTCTGCCCTCCTTAGTCTTTTCTTGATTCCGCAGTATTGTTGGATCGAAGCGGCTCGGACCGACATTACTCGTACGCTTACGAGAGACTGGTTTCATCGCTACGAGTAACTCCATTGCTCAAAGATGACCGGCGAGTGTCGGTTTCTCCAACTTTAGTTGAATCGGATTTGACCGAGGAGGTCCTTGGATGAGGTTAAATAGCAATTCATATATCTCCGTTGTGGTGTTTGCGTAAGTAAGATGCGATCCTACTAGATACCAATGGTCACCATGTAAAACATGCAACAACAATTAGAGGACGTCTAACTTGTTTTTGGAGGGTATGCTTGTGATGTGATATGGCCAACGATGTGATGTGATATATTGGATGTATGAGATGATCATGTTGTAATAGTTAATATCGACTTGCACGTCGATGGTACGGCAACCGGCAGGAGCCATAGGGTTGTCTTTAAACTAACGTTTGTGCTTGTAGATGTGTTTACTATATTGCTAGGACATAGCTTTAGTAGTAATAGCATGAGTAGCACGACAACCCCGATGGCGACACGTTGATGGAGATCATGATGATGGAGATCATGGTGTGACGTCGGTGATAAGAAGATCGTGCCGGTGCTTTGGTGATGGAGATCAAGAAGCACATGATGATGGCCATATCATGTCACTTATGAATTGCATGTGATGTTAATCCTTTTTGCACCTTATCTTGCTTAGAACGACGGTAGCATTATGAGGTGATCTCTCACTAAAATTTCAAGACGAAATTGTGTTCTCCCCGACTATGCACCGTTGCGACAGTTCTTCGTTTCGAGACACCACGTGATGATCGGGTGTGATAGACTCAACATTCACATACAACGGGTGCAAAACAGTTGCACACGCAGAACACTCGGGTTAAGCTTGACGAGCCTAGCATGTGCAGACATGGCCTCGGAACACATGAGACCGAAAGGTCGAGCATGAATCGTATAGTTGATATGATTAGCATAGAGATGCTTACCACTGAAACTATTCTCGACTCACGTGATGATCGGACTTGAGATAGTGGATTTGGATCATGTACCACTAAAATGACTAGAGAGATGTACTTTTTGAGTGGGAGTTCTTAAGTAATATGATTAATTGAACTAATTGTCATGAACATAGTCTAATGGTCTTTGCTAATTACGATGTAGCTTGCGCTATAGCTCTACTGTTTTTATATGTTCCTACAGAAAATTTAGTTGAAAGTTGATAGTAGCAAACTTTGAAGAGGATTGTCCTCGTTGCTGCGCAGAAGGCTTATGTCCTTAATGCACCACTCGGTGTGCTGCACCTCGAGCGTCGTCTGTGGATGCTGTGAACATCCGACATACACGTTTCTGATGACTACACGATAGTTCAGTGCTAAATACTTAATGGCTTGGAAGCAAGGCACCGAAGACATTTTTGAAATGTCACGGAACATAAGTGATGTTCTAAAGAGATGAAATTGTGAGTTCATGCTCGTGCGCTTGTTGAGAGGTACGAGACCTCCGACAAGATTCTTTGCCCACAAAGTAAAGGAGAAAAGCTCAATCGTTGAGCGTGTGCTCAGATTGTCTGAGTACGACAATCACTTGAATCAAGTGGGAGTTAATCTTCGAGATGAGATAGTGATGGTTCTCCAAAGTCACTGCCACCAAGTTGTGAGAGCTTCGTGATGAACTATAACATATCAAGGATAGATACAATGATCCTTGAGCGATTCGCGATGTTTGACACTGCGAAAGTAGAAATCAAGAAGCAGCATCAATAGTTGATGGTTTGTAAAACCACTAAGTTTCAAGAAAGGCAAGGGCTAGAAGGGATACTTCGTCAAACGGCAAAACAGTTGCTGCACTAATGAAGAGACCCAGATTAAACCCAAACCCGAGACTAAGAGCTTCTGTAATGAGGGGAACAGTCACTGAGGCGGAGCAACTCTAGATACTTGGTAGATAAGAAGGTTGGCAAAAGTCGAAAGAAGTATATTTGATGTACATGATGTTGATGTGTACTTTACTAGTACTCCTAGTAGCATGAGGGTATTGGATACCGGTTCGGTTGCTAAGTGATTAGTAACACGAAATGAAAGCTACGGCATAAACGGACACTAGCTAAAGGCGAGGTGACGATACGTGTTGGAAGTGTTTCCAAGGTTGACATGATCAAACGTCGCACGCTCCCTCTACCATCGGGATTGGTGTTAAACCTAAATAATTGTTATTTGGTGCTTGCCTTAAGCATGAACATGATTGCATCGTGTTTATTGCAATACAATTATTCATTTAAAGAGAATAATGGTTACTCTATTTTCTTGAATAATCACCTTCAATGGTTTATTGAATCTCGATCGTAGTGTTACACATGTTCATGATATTGGTGCCAAAAGATACGAGGTAATGATGATAGTACCACTTACTTGTGGCACTGCCGCTTGAGTCATGTTGGTATAAATTGCATGAAGAGGCTCCATGCTGATGGATCTTTATACTCACTTGATTTTGAATCACTAGTGACATGCAAATCATACCACATGAGCAAGGCCTTGTTTCCATTGAGATGAAATAAGATAGTAACTTGTTGGAAGTGATACATTTTGATGTATGCAGTCCAATGGGTGCTGAGGCACGCAGTGGATATCATTATGTTCTTACTTCAATGATGATTTGAGTAGATACTAGAGTATTTGCTTAATGAATCACAAGTCTGAAATATTGAAAAGTTCAATTCTGTTTCGGAGTGAAGTTCGTCGTATCAAGAGGATAAACTGTCCACGATATGATCATAGAAATGAACATCTGAGTTACGAGTTTTGGTACGCAGTTAAGACACTATGGAAATTGTTTCACGGTTCATGCCACCTAGAACATCATAGTGTGATGATCTGTCTGAACGTCATAGCCACACACTATTTGGTATGGTGCATGCTATGATGTCTCTTATCGAATTACCACTATCGTTTATGGGTTAAGCATTAGAGACAACCGCATTCACTTTAAATATGGCACCACGTTTTTCCGTTGAGATGACACAGTATAGACTGAGGTTTAGAGAAATCTAAACTGTCGTTTCTTGAAAGTTTGGGGTTTCGACACTTATGTGAAAAAGTTTCAGTCTGATAAGCTCGAACCCAAAGCGGATAAATGCATCTTCATAGGATATCCAAAACAGTTGGGTACACCTCCTATCTCAGATCCGAAAGCAAAGTGTTTGTTTCTAGAAACGGATCCTTTCTCGAGGAAAGGTTTCTCTCGAAAGAATTGAGTGGGAGGGTGGTAGAACTTGATGAGGTTATTGAACCATCACTTCGACCAGTGTGTAGCAGGGCGCAGGAAGTTGTTCCCGTGGCGCCTACACCAATTGAAGTGAAAGCTGATGATGGTGATCATCGAGCATCGGATCAAGTTACTACAAACCTCGTAGGTTGACAAGGTCGCGTACTACTGCAGAGTGGTATGGTAACCCTGTCTTAGAGGTCATGTTGTTGAGCAACAGTGAACCTACGAGTTATGGAGAAAGCAATGGTGGGCCCGGATTCCGACAAATGGCTGGAAGCCATGAAATCTGAGAGAGGATCCATGTATGAAAACAAAGTGTAGACTTTGGAAGAACTACTTGATGGTCATAGGACTGTTGAGTAAAGATGGATCTTTAAAAGGAAGACAGACGATGATGGTGATAAGTCACTATTAAGAAAAGCTCGACTTGTCGCAAAGATGTTTCCGACAAGATCAAACAGTTGACTATGATGAGACTTTATCACTCGTAGCGATGCTAAAAGTCTGTTAGAATTATGTTAGTAGTTGCTGCATTATTTATGAAATATTGCACATAGGATGTCAAAACATTGTTTCCTCGACGGTTTCCTTGAGCAAACATTGTATGTGATACAACCAGGAGGTTTTGTCGATCCTAAAGATACTAGCAAGTATGCAAGCTCCAGTGATCCTTCAATGGACTGGTGCAAGCATCTCGGAGTTGGAATATACACTTTGATGAGATGATCAAAGATTTTGGGTTTGTACAAGGTTTATGAGAAACTTGTATTTCCAAAGAAGTGAGTGGGGGCACTATAGAATTTCTGATAAGTATATGTGGTTGACATATTGTGGATCAGAAGTAATGTAGAATTTCTGTAAAGCATACAAGGTTGTTTGAAAGGAGTTTTCAAAGGAGTACCTGGATTGCGCTACTTGAACGTTGAGCATCAAAGATCTATGGAGATAGATCGAAAGCGCTTAATGGAAGTTTCAACAAGATGCATGCCCTGACAAGTTTTTGAAGGAGTTCAAAATAGATCAACAAAGAAGGAGTTCTTGGTTGCGTTGTGAGGTGTGAATTTGAGTAAGACTCAAAACCCGACCCCGGCAGAATAAAGAGAATAGACGAAGGTCGTCTTCTATGCCTTGGCCGTAGAATCTGAAGTATGCCATGCTGGGTACCGCACCTGATGTGTGCCTTGACTCAAAGTATGTTGAGAGGTACAGAGAGTGATCCATGATTGAATCACTAGCAGCGGTCAAAATTTATCCTTAGTAACTGATGGACTAAGGAATTTTTCTCGATTATGGAGGTGGTTAAAGAGTTCGTCGTAAAGGGTTACGTCGATGCAAGCTTTGACACTAATCCGAATAACTATGAGTAGTGAAACGGATTCGTATAGTAGAGTAGATATTTGGAGTATTTCCGAATAGCACATAGTAGCAGCATCTATAAGATGACATAAAGATTTGTAAAGAACACACGGATCTGAAAGTTTCAGAACCGTTGACTAAAACCTCTCTCACGAGCAAGACATGATCAGACCCCATTACTATATGGGTGTTGGATTCGTTCGAATCACATGCTGATGTGAACTAGATTATTGACTCTAGTGCAAGTGGGAGACTGTTGGAAATATGCCCTAGAGGCAATAATAATTAGTTATTATTATATTTCTTTGTTCATCATAATCGTTTATTATCCATGCTATAATTGTATTGATTGGAAACACAATACTTGTGCGGATACATAGACAAAACACTATCCCTAGTAAGCCTCTAGTTGACTAGCTCGTTGATCAAAGAAGGTCAAGGTTTCCTAGCCATAGGCAAGTGTTGTTACTTGATAATGGGATCACATCATTAGGAGAATCATGTGATGGACTAGACCCAAACTAATAGACGTAGCATGTTGATCGTGTCATTTTGTTGCTACTGTTTTCTGCGTGTCAAGTATTTGTTCCTATGACCATGAGATCATATAACTCACTGACACCGGAGGAATGCTTTGTGTGTATCAAACGTCGCAACGTAACTGGGTGACTATAAAGATGCTCTACAGGTATCTCCGAAGGTGTTCGTTGAGTTAGTATGGATCGAGACTGGGATTTGTCACTCCGTGTGACGGAGAGGTATCTCGGGGCCCACTCGGTAATACAACATCACACACAAGCCTTGCAAGCATTGTGACTTAGTGTAAGTTGTGGGATCTTGTATTACGGAACGAGTAAAGAGACTTGCCGGTAAACGAGATTGAAATAGTTATGCGGATACTAACAATCAAATCTCGGGCAAGTAACATACCGAAGGACAAAGGGAATGACATACGGGATTATATGAATCCTTGACACTGAGGTTCAACCAATAAGATCTTCGGAGAATATGTAGGATCCAATATGGGCATCCAGGTCCCGCTATTGGATATTGACCGAGGAGTCACTCGGGTCATGTCTACATAGTTCTCGAACCCGCAGGGTCTGCACACTTAAGGTTCGACGTGCTTTTATGCGTATTTGAGTTATATTGGTTGTTACCGAATGTTGTTCGGAGTCCCGGATGAGATCCAGGATGTCACGAGGAGCTCTGGAATGGTCCGGAGGTAAAGATTGATATATAGGAAGTCCTGTTTTGGTCACTGGAAAAGTTTCGGGCTCATCGGTAGTGTACTGGGAGTGCCGGGAGGGGTGCCGGGGACCATCGGGAAGGGTGTCACGCCCCAAGGGGTCTCATGGGCTATGGGAAGAGATAAACCAGCCCCTAGTGGGCTGGAATAAGTTCCCACTAAGGCCCATAAGGTTTGAGAAGGAAAAATCACAAGGTGGAAAGAGTTTCCAAGTGGGAAGGTGGAATCCTACTCCAAGTAGGATTGGAGTAGGACTCCTCCACCTCAAATTTCGGCCAAAACTTGAGGGTTTGAGGCTGCCTCCTCCCCTCCCTCCCTCCTATATATACAGAGGTATTAGGGCTGATTTCAGACAACTTTTGCCATGGCAGCCCGACCACATACCTCCACGGTTTTACCTCTAGATCGCGTTTCTGCGGAGCTTGGGCGGAGCCCTGCTAAGATTAGATCACCACCAACCTTCGGAGCGTCGTCACGCTGCCGGAGAACTCATCTACCTCTCTGTCTCTCTTGCTAGATCAAGAAGGCCGAGATCATCGTCGAGCTGTACGTGTGCTGAACGCGGAGGTGCCGTCCGTTCGGCACTAGATCGGAGCGGATCGTGGGACGGATCGCGGGACGGTTCGTGGGACGGTTCGCGGGGCGGATCGAGGGACGTGAGGACGTTCCACTACATCAACCGCGTTTCTTAACGCTTCTGCTGTGTGATCTACAAGGGTACGTAGATCGGAAATCCCCTCTGATAGATGGACATCACCATGATAGGTCTTCGTGCGCGTAGGAAAATTTTTGTTTCCCATGCGACATTCCCCAAGAACCTCGTGGGTGCTCCAGATCACAGGCCCCTGCGAGAATCCCAAAGGATCTCGGCGAGTGAAGCCTTTCTGCGCGGATAATCCTCCTCCGAATCAGGTGAGTGGCACTTGTCGAGTGCTCCTAACTGTCTTAATCTTATCGTTTGCTTGAATCTCTGTGTGACGTCTGATGTCGCCGACTGAATTTTATGCAGGAGTGGACCAACTGGTTTTCTCCCGTCTCGAACGGGAACCCGGCCGAGGAGGAGGAAGGCAGCCAGGAAGGCGGCATGGAGAGCGCTGAGTATGTCTCCGACAACGGGGAGTCGGAGGAAGAGACTAGCGGGGAAGAGGAGGAAGACGAAGAGCAGGACTCGCCGCCTCCGCAATCAGAGCATCGGACCAAGCGCCGACACGAGCCTGCCGTTCCCTCGGTCCCTCTAGCATCTTCGAGTGCTCCGCCCACTGCCCCGATGGTCCCGAGTGCTCGGAGCACCAAGAGGGCCAGGGATGCTGCCGCTGAGCCTGCGGGTCAGTCTTCCAAGGTGGCCAAACCGAGTGGGTCCAAACCTCGGAAGGCTCTGCCGTGGATGAGGGTTGATGTCCCAGTCACCTCCACGTAAGTGTATCGATCTTCTAATTTCTTTTGATATCCGAGTGAATTCCTGTTCATTGGTCGAATGGATTTCACTCGACAGAGTCGCTACTTCTGCTACCTCTCCGGTGCGCCAAGAGGATGACCCCATGGACACGGACAACGTCGTCTCGTCCCAGCCAGGTGCGTTGTATTGACTTTGAGTGTTTTATCCTATCGCGTCTCGAATTCCATCGTAGGTTCTGCCTCTTTCTTTTTCTGAGATCTCGCGTCGTTCGGTCTATCAGGGGCGATTTGCGTGGACGAGGGTGATCAGGGGAGAGCTGAACAAGCTGCGGAGCCTGTCCTTGAGGCTGCTCCGCCTGTTTCTACTCTCGCTGCCGACGTGCTGCCGACTGAGGCGCTGCCGCCGACTGAACCGGCGCTGGTGGTTGAAGAGCCGACCGGAGCGGGCTTTGGGATGCCTCAGGAACTTTCGACGATGCCAGGCTCGTCGAATGTCGAGTTCAACATCCAGCGTCTCCCGGAGGAGCGGGTGGGAGCGGCCAAGGGAGCCATGGTGCAGGCGGAGCTGATGGGTGGAGAAGCCAAGAGGGCCTACGACTCCGTCGCATCCTTGTATCATCGGAGCTTGGAGCTGCGGGATGATATTCGAGTAAGTGGGCTAGTAAGTATTTACTTTTCTCTTGTAACCCACTGGGTGTTTTTGGATAGCATCTGTTGTTTGCAATGGGTTCACTCTGAGTGAACCCAGTGGGTGTAGTCCCCGAGACTTCTGTCGAGTGCTTGCACCGGCAGTTGTCTTTATACATATTGTCTTTGCTTTGATCAGATCTGTAAATAATATGACCGACTGCGAGAAGCTGTGGCACTCGGAGTGCACTTACTGCAAGAGTCCCCGAGAGTAATTTGTACTCAGGTCGGGTAGTATTGGCCTCATAGGCGTAGGTGGTAACATGCATCTCAATAGGGCGGGCCTGCTTGAGTTGCATGCCAGTGGGGTCACTCTTAGTGAACCCACTCGGTGTAGTCCCCGAGACCGCTGTCGACTGCTTGCGTCGGCAGGGGTCTGAAGAACTTATACTTTTATTGTTGAATTTTCTGATTGTCCCTTGGTGTTTGCTGGCAGAAAACTTGTGAAATGGGAACAGCCTATGAGACTCTCAGGGCGGAGAAGAATCAGTTAGCTGGTGAGCTTGATGCGGCGCTGCTTGCAATGGCTGGCATGAAGGATGCTCTGGCGGGACGAGAGAAGTCATTGGAGCAGGCTCGTGAAGCGAACAAGGTGTTGACTGAGGAAGTTGAAAAGATGGGGAAACAAAGGACTGCTCTGATGGGACAAATGGACGTGCTGAACAAACGGTGCAGAGCACATGAGAAATACGTCAGCGACTGGGCTCGACAGATGATGACGCGTCTGGCTGGTAAGTCCTGCTTTTTCTGAGTGG
Source organism: Hordeum vulgare subsp. vulgare (assembly GCF_904849725.1). NCBI lineage: Eukaryota > Viridiplantae > Streptophyta > Magnoliopsida > Poales > Poaceae > Hordeum > Hordeum vulgare. The sequence goes on along the minus strand of NC_058519.1, from coordinate 116,695,256 downwards.
TTGTGCTATGCGCGTCACACTCGGCGCTTATTGTTTGCTTGTCCTGTTGTCGCAAATTTTTGCTTTGACGCTGAAGCTGAAGCAGCTGATGTGGAGCGGTCGATTCTCGAGAATGTTCCACTCGGCGAGGACGCCAATCGGGATCTGCTCCGTGCGCACATCCGCGTGGGCAAAGTTGGTCCTTTCATCGGTCGACTGAGAGAAGTCGTCGGCCGAATCGACAAGGAGCTTTGGCTAGAAGATGAGTCGCAGCAGGAGATGGAGAACCTGATGGCTCGACTGGAGGAGATTCCGAACCGAGTGCAGTCGTGGAAGAAATCTGTAGCTCGTTGTGGTGCAGATGTTGCTCTGTCCCTGGTCTGAGTCCATTGCAAAGAGGTGCGCAAGGAAAAGCTGAAGACATTGAAGGTCGCCAACACGAAGAAACTTTGATTCGAAGACTTCATGGAAACCTTCCTTGAAAGTGACACCCGCATCGCCGACGGTATTGATCTGGACACGTTCGTAGAGCCGTCCAGTCCTGGTGTTAATCCAGATGATGCGTAAGAAAACCTTATCCTCGGTATGCCGAGTGTCGCTGTGTAAGAAACTTTGGCCACTGTTGTTGGCCGTTACATTCTCGTTTCGGTGTGGGTAAGCTTGATCCACACCGATGCACTATCTTTGGTTCAACTTTGAATCGAATCTTTTGCTCTTCTGTTGCAATTTTGACTCGAGTTTTTATTTGGCGTTTCTTGGTGAAACCAAAGGCAAACATTCGGAACATGTCAGTTCTCTTGACATCTGCATGAGCCTCATTGAGGGTCCGTAGAATTGCCGATTGGATTTGTATGATCACCGAGTGGATCGGGGGGATCGTCGAAGGCATGTGGGTGCTTAGGCGATTTTGCATCGCATCTAAGTCTCCGGGCGTGGCGTTAAGTGCACACTCGAAGAAAGTTAATACTTAGGCGATTCGTGAGCGCGTCTAAGTCCCCGAGTATGACGGTAAGCGCATACTCGGAGAAAGTTAATACTTAGGCGATTCTGGATCACAGCTAAGCCTCCGAGTGTGACGTTAAGTGCACACTCGGAGAAATGTATTACTTAGGTGATTCTTGATCACAGCTAAGTCCCCGAGTGCGACGTTTAGTGCACACTCGGAGAAAGCTAGAACTTAGGCGATTCTGTATCGCAGCTAAGTCCCCGAGTGCGACGTTTAGTGCACACTCGGAGAAATGTATTACTTAGGTGATTCTTGATCACAGCTAAGTCCCCGAGTGCGACGTTTAGTGCACACTCGGAGGAAGTTAGAACTTAGGCGATTCTGGATCGCAGCTAAGTTCCCGAGTGCGACGTTTAGTGCACACTTGGAGAAATGTATTACTTAGGTGATTCTTGATCACAGCTAAGTCCCCGAGTGCGACGTTTAGTGCACACTCGGAGAAATGTATTACTTAGGTGATTCTTGATCACAGCTAAGTCCCCGAGTGCGACGTTTAGTGCACACTCGGAGTGTCGGGACCCCGATCCTAAGCCATAGGAATCCAGCCTGTAACACATCGCATCCCTTTGTGGTCTCACGCACGGTTAACTCCACGACTGCAGCCTTACCTTAGCCGGGACCGTTTGCGTCTTTTGACTCACGTATGCGATAGTGTCGCTAGCAATCCAATGTCAAAGAACCCGGATCGACATGTCTAGTCATAAACCAAAGTGGCAGTACCGCACAAGGACAGGCATACATGACCCAACAGAGCAGGTGTCGGTCATCAGCGAATGTAGACGAGTCGTAGCAAGCTACAAGGACTCCATTACATCGCGTGACATTTCCCCAAAGGGGACAAACACAGCAGCTAAGAAGGACACATGTCGGTCAACCAATGTGTCCGGAGCAGTAGCGAACTACCAAGGCTCGTTGGATCACAAAGGGGCATTTCCTTGTAAGGAGTGCTACTAAAGTTCACGACTAGGTAATCGAACCCCATACATATCAAGTACGACACACGTACGCATGGCATACCGATATGTATAGATACATCGATGGCATCACAACATAACCATAAACATACAACCTTTATTTAAGAGGCTCGGAAGAGCCACACACATAATATTACACATCAAGGGTCTCACGACCCATAATAGCAGTCATTCAGTTACAAGCCAGCGGAAGAGTTATAAACTGTCTGAGTACAGACAGGGCAACTAGAAGGCACATGGCCTGACTATACTACAGATCCAACGTAGGGCCAGATCGTAGCTGGGACACCAGCTACTCGTCGTCGTCGATGTCTACGAAGAACCCTCCATTAGGATCATTAGCAACCTCTGCAACATGTATTAAGCAAACATGACTACGAAGGTACTCAGCAAGACTTTAGGATAACTAACTACTCATGCAAGGTATCAAAAGGTATTGTGGGGTTTCATGCGGAAAGACAGCATTTGACTCGTGGCTAGACAACTTGCATTTTTAAATAATTTTGACAACTTGATTTCTCGCACACGAGTCCACTAACACCACAACAATACACTATCGTGGAATCATTCCGTCTCCGTACGGAAATGCCGTCCACGACACTCACGCTTATCTTGGCAATTTTATGAGTAGCCATTGAAGTTATCTATGAACAACATATGTCTCCAAGTAGTCCATATCCGCGGACGCGGCTATTTGAATAGTTCATAACCCTGCAGGGGTGTACTTCGTCACACACGCTCTCGCCACTTATCACCATGTGCACGTCATGCACCTCGGCAACCTTCAAGCGGAAGCCCAGCGAGGGAGTCGGCCACGACCGTTAACCACACTAGTACCTAGTCCAGGTTTATCGCCTATCTGAGAGTAACCCGTACGGAAGTCCGGCCGAGGTTTCCGCCACGGCCTCAAACGATGTGCGCAGGGTTCCCAAGCCCACCATCCAGGTGCCACTTGGTACACCGTGCCACTGCCTACCGCATCACGGTCCACCTCTAGGTCAGCACCATGCACGGCCTCCAGCATTACTATAAACACCAGAAACTACTTGCAACTCCTGGACCGAGTACTAAGTGATTAATAGGCCGAGCGGGGTGATATTTCAGGGCCCAGCATGTGGTAGTATCTAGTCTTGGATTACATACACGGAACTCAGTTCCTATGGACGGTTCCAATGAAACAACCCGCCATGTACTCCTACACAGCCTTTCACCGGTACCTTTACCAAATCAAGTTCAACACACAACCTTTGCTCACCGAACACATTCTCACAATTCTGTTCATCTCCCAGATGACAGACCATACACAACTCTAAGCATAGCATGCATAGCAGGATAAGGCACATCATAGCTCAAGCAACTACCAGGTATGCTAGGTTGCAAGGTTCGGCTATTTACTGTGACAAGGTTAGGTCATGCAAAGGAAGTGGGTTCAACTAACGTGGCAAAAGCAGTTGAAGCATTTGATCCTGATGCAATAAATAAGTGCAGGAGCAAGAACATGGGAATTATTGGGATGATCAAAAGGGTTGCTTGCCTTGTTGCTTAGAGGAGGAACGATATCCGCCAGACGGATATTCGGTGGAATCCGGGAATGCGGAGCCTACCGAAAAGAATGGTAACATTCAATAACAATCATATGCAATCAAAATGATGCATGAGCATGGCATGAGAATGCAAAGTGATAAGTTATTATTTTCAACATGTATTAGGTTTAGAGTTGATTTGAATCACATTCGAATAGCAATTCAAACAGGGTATTCTTGGATACCGGTTTAATTGATTCGACCTGATGCTCAGATCAACTCGATGTTAGCATGCATGAGATGTCATGTTATGGTACTGATTTGTAACTAGGACAGTGTGTGATCATTGCATTCATAATGAAATTTGAATATTTTCCAAATTCCATTTATAAAGTAATTATAAGAATTGAATTATTCCTTATTCTACATGTTAAGGTTCTGTAACTTTTTCAAACATGGTTGAAAATAGCATAATCAGAATCCTTGAATTTTTCTGATACTTTTTCATATATAAATTATTTTCATTGGAGTTACAGATTAATTTCTATGATTTTTACAAGTTTTAGCAATTTCCTGGAATTATTTCTGTCCTGATAATTCTCTTTATTGCATCAGACTGACGTCAGCAGGTCAGCCGACCTGTTCAGGTCAAACCTGACAGGGGGGCCCGACTGGTCAGCCTCTCTGGGACTAATCCCGTGCTGACCAGTCCCTAAACCGAGTTGACTTGGCCTTGGGCCCACTATCAGCGAGAGATTAAGCTCCTAATCTACTGGGTTAGCTTTGCCACGTCGACCCCCACCGGAGCATGGCCGGCGGCGACCACGGGCGCGGCGGAAGGCTCGCCACAGGAAGCTAGACTGCGCATCGGCCGTCGGTTTTGGGCGCAGAAAGCAGCTACGGGTAGCTGGTGCAACGCCGCATCTAGCAGGGGCATCAGGGGAAACTAGAGTCGCCGGGAGGGGCGCCGGCGACGAGCCGAAGCAGCGGCCGTAGCTCGGCCTCCCGCAGTTGATGGCTATAGGGCACGGGGAGGTCAGCTGAGGGGCTCATCACACTCCTGGAGGCTCCAGGAGCTCAAACCCTAGCTCGAGCGCGTGGATCAGACACCACAGCGACGGTGACGACATGACCGGCGGCGAGGAGCTCTCGGCCTTGGTGGGGAACGGGGCTACGATGCACGTAAGAGCGTGGGGCGAGAGGGGAAACGACGATGAGCTCACGGCGGTTCCGATGGTGTTGTTGAGGGGCTCGGGGGTGCGCCGGAGGGAGCGAATCGACGGGAGAGGTCCGGGGGCCGGAGGTGGAAGACGATGGCGCCGCGGGCGATGCAGAGCTCGGGGAAGCTTCGGCTTCTGCAGAGAGGACCGGCGCGACGAGGCGGAGCTAACGGCGTGCTCAGCAAGAGGAGGCTAAGGCTAGGGGCACGGGCAGCTCGAGCTTTGCTCGGCTCCAATGGCGGCAGCAGGAAGGAGGAAGAGATCCGGGAGGAGGGAGAGAGCCGACGCTGGGAATGGATAGGTGAGGCATCGGGGAGCTTATCCCCGGCCTTGCCAGCGCGAGGCGGCGGCCAGGCAGGCGCACAGGTGCGTGGCCGCGCGGGAGGAGGCGGCGGCCACCTCCTGCTCCTACCGGCGCGAGGGAGACGACGGGAGCTGGGATGGGCTGGGCCAGGCTAGGCGACACGTAAGCTCTTTTCCATTTCCTTCTCTTTTATTTCTGTATTAATTTCTGACATTGATTTGCTATTTATTTCAGCTCCAAAAAAAATTGTAAAAACTAATTTAAACACACCTGAATATTTGTTATAATATTCTCAACCATTTCCAAAGTTTTCAACATTTTTGAAAATTTATAGTTTCTGATTTCAATTTTAAAGTTTGAAACCAGTGGCTTTTGCTTTAATTTAAAATGCTTAAAGTGTCAAGAAAATAGTTTTCTCCAATGCTCATTTACTTTCATGATTTATCAGAAAGTTTGAACATTTCTTGAGGCCATTTTGGGTTCATTGATTTCAACTAGTTTGAGATTTTCTTTATTTAAAGTAGTGGCTAGGGTTTTGAGTTTTTCCTTTGCCACTTTCTTGTTCTTGTTGAAAATTCTTAGATGCAAATGCAAATAAGACATGAGCACAAGACTAACTTGCTTAAGGTGTCAGGGATGTGACAACTCACCCCCACTCAAAAGAATCTCGTCCCGAGATTTAGAAGTCGTCGGGAATAACGCAGGATACTCAAGTCGGAGACGATCCTCTCTTTCCCAAGTTGCCTCCTTTTCAGAATGACTTGACCATTGAACTTTAAGAAACTTGAGGTTTCGACGTCGAGTGGTACGCTCAGCTTGATCAAGAATACGCACGGGGTCTTCTTGGTATGAAAGGTTATCTTGGAGATCAAGCGTTTCGTGGTCCACTTCACGGATAGGATCCGAAAAGCAACGCCTGAGTTGCGAGACGTGGAAAACAGCATGAACCTTGGAAAGATGCGGAGGAAGTTCCAACTGGTAGGTAACTTCTCCTCGTTTGGCAAGAATGCGAAAAGGACCAATGTAACGAGGAGCCAACTTGCCCTTGATACCGAAACGATGGGTACCCTTCAAAGGTGTAACCCGAAGGTAAGCCTTCTCGTCAACTTCAAAGGTCACAGCCTTATGATGACGATCATATTGGCTCTTTTGACGAGACTGGGCTGTTTTCAACTTTTCATGAATAATGCGAACTTGCTCTTCTGCATCCTGGATCATATCCGGACCAAAGAGTTGCCTCTCTCCGGTTTCTGAGCAATTAAGAGGTGTTCGACATCTTCGTCCATAGAGAACTTCAAAAGGGGCTTTGCCCAAGCTTGATTGGTAACTATTGTTATAAGCGAATTCGGCGAATGGAAGACACTTCTCCCAATTCATACCGAACGAAATAACACAAGCTCGGAGCATATCTTCTAGGATTTGATTCACTCTTTCTACTTGACCACTTGATTGAGGATGGAAAGCAGTGCTAAAAGATAAGTGAGTCCCCATGGCATTCTGGAAACTTTCCCAGAAGCGAGAAGTAAAGATACTTCCACGGTCCGAGTTAATCTCCAGGGGAACACCATGAAGAGACACTATTTGAGAGATATATAACTCTGCTAGCTGGCTAGCTGTTATACTCTCACGAATGGGAAGAAAATGAGCCACTTTGGAAAGACGGTCAATGACCACAAAGATGGCATTATTTCCTTTCTTGGTCTTGGGAAATCCGGTAACGAAATCCATGCTAACTTTATCCCATTTCCATTCAGGAATAGCTAGAGGTTGAAGGGTGCCAGGAGGCCTTTGATGTTCTGCCTTAACTCGACGACAAACGTCGCAGTTAGCAACGAACTCAGCAATTTCTCTCTTCATCCTAGTCCACCAGAACCTCTGGCGTAGGTCCTGATACATCTTAGTACTACCGGGATGAATGGTGAGAGGAGAATCATGAGCCTCCTTAAGGATTAACTGCCTTAGATGTGGGTTCTTAGGAACCACTAAACGATTCTGGAAGAACACAACACCTTGATCGTTCATGGAAAATTCTTTAGCGTTTCCGCTAAAAATATTCTCCTTGATCCATGATATACCCTTGTCACGCTTTTGGCCAGCTATAATTTGATCCTTAAGAGTAGGCTTTGCCACCAGGGTAGAAAGGAATCCTTGAGGAACAATATGAAGATTCAACTTCCGAATGTCCTCATGGAGATGTGGTTGACCTTGTTGTAGCATCAAATTGTTACAATAAGATTTACGGCTTAGCGCATCGGCCATAACATTGGCCTTCCCCGGGGTGTAAGTTATCCCTAAGTCATAATCCGAGATCAACTCAACCCACCGTCTTTGCCTGAGATTCAAATCCGGCTGGGTGAAAATATATTTCAAACTTTGGTGATCAGTGAATATTTCGCAACGATTATCCAGAAGGTAATGTCGCCAGGTTTTTAGTGCATGGACCACAGCTGCAAGCTCAAGGTCATGTGTGGGATAATTATCCTCATGTGGACGCAACTGTCGAGATGCGTATGCGATCACATGACGATCTTGCATGAGAATGCAACCCAGTCCTTGTCGCGAGGCGTCGCAATAGGTAACAAAGTCCTTAGAAAAATCTGGTGGTAGCAACACAGGTGCGGAAGTCAGGCGTCTTTTCAGTTCCTGAAAACTATGCTCACACTGTGGTGTCCACTCAAACTTTTTATCTTTCTTGAGGAGTTCAGTTAGAGGCTTTACAACCTTGGAGAAATTCTCGACGGAGCAGCGACAATAGCTCGCTAAACCAAGAAAACTCCTAACTTGCTTAACCGATTCAGGTTGAGTCCAATCAAGGACAGCTTGAACTCTCTCGGGATTGACAGCAATACCCTTACCAGAGATTACGTGACCCAGATAGGTCACTTCTAGTAACCAGAATTCACATTTTGAAAACTTGGCATAAAGGCGATGCTCTCGAAGTTTCATCAATACCAGCCTTAGATGCTCGGCATGTTCTTGTTCATTCTTCGAGTAGATGAGAATATCATCGAGGTATACCACGACGAATTTATCCAAATACTCCATGAAGATTGAGTTCATCAGTCGAGAGAAGGTGGCTGGGGCATTGGTTAAACCGAAGGACATAACGGTGTACTCATATTGGCCATAACGAGTAACAAAAGCCGTTTTTGGAATGTCCCCGTTCTTAATCTTGATTTGATGGTATCCCAACCTCAAATCCATTTTGGGGAAGACTGAGGATCCAGCGAGCTGATCGTACAGGTCGTTGATCCTGGGAAGCGGATACTTGTTCTTTATGGTGACCAGATTAACTGGTCGGTAATCTACAACCATCCGATCCGTTCTGTCTTTCTTCTTGACGAAGAGGACGGGGCAAGCCCAGGGAGAAGAGCTAGGACGAATGAAACCTTTGTTCAAGGCATCATCTAGTTGCTTTTTAAGTTCGGCTAGCTCCAGGGGTGCCATCTTATATGGTCTTCTGGCTATTGGGACAGTTCCCGGAACAAGATCTATCACAAACTCTACATCTCTGTCAGGTGGAATTCGTGGCAGTTCCTCTGGAAAAACATTCAGGAAGTCACGGACTACCGGAATGTCTTCAAGTTTCGGAAGAGGGTTGGTATTTAGGGAATAGAGTTGGCATTTGGCAACTCGAGTAGAGACATTTACTATCTCACCCGAGGGATGGGTAAGATGGACATTTCTAGAATGAGTATCAATCTTGGCATAGTGAGCTGACATCCAGTCCATGCCCAAGATGATATTAATATCCGAAGATTTCAAGGCTATCAATGAGGCTAGAAAAACTAGCCTATCTACTAGAATTTCATTGTCATAGGTTATCCTAGAGGTTTGCCATTTACTACCAGGGGTTTGGACAACCAATGGGATTGGCATATCACAAAAATACATGTTATGCAACTGTGCATAACTTTCTGAAATGAAGGAATGAGAAGACCCAGTGTCAAAGAGAACGGACGTTGGGTGATGATTAACAAGAAGCGTACCCAGCATGACGTCGGGTTCCTCTGCAGCTTCTTCTGCTGACACATAGTTCACACGGCCACGTGCAGGAGTTGGCTTCACATAGTAAGCTTTGCCCGACTTGGCCTGCCCTACGGACTTTCCGGGTTGCTTGGCACCCACATTCTGAGGACACTCACAGGAATAGTGCCCTGGTTCTCCACACTTGTAGCATATCACCTGGTTGGCACGTGGTGCAGCATTACTAGCTGGACCACCATAAGATTTTGCTGGAGGGTTGGCCTAATTCGTCTGAGGCGCCACGTAGGATGGCCTCGGAGTGTATCTTGGCGGCAGAGAACTGTTTGGAACCCACAGCCTGCGTTTTCGAAACGCGGAACCAGAAGACGAGCCAAAGTCATGGGAGTGCTTCCTTGTGGCTTCGAAGTCAGTATGACCAGTCTCGGCACTGATCGCTTTGTTGACCAGGGCCTGAAAGCTTGCACACTCATGGAGGCGCAGATCACGATGGAGCTCAGGGCTCAGACCCTTACGAAACCTTGCTTGCTTCTTGGTGTCAGTAGACACCTCCTCTGTTGCATAGCGGGCGAGGTTACCGAACTCGCGGCTATAGGCATCCACAGACAACTTGCCCTGAGTGAAGGCACAGAACTCCTCTCTCTTTCTGTCCATCAGGCCCTCTGGAATATGGTGCAGACGAAAAGCTGCACTGAAGTCTGCCCATGTGGCCACTGGTACAGCGGGACGCATAGCTTCAAAATTCTCCCACCACAGATTGGCGGGTCCTTCCAGGAAATACGCCGCAAAGGTCACCTTGTCGGCCTCAGACACATTCGCAGAGCGAATCTTGCGTGAGATGCTGCACAGCCAGTCATCGGCGTCGAGGGGATCGACGGAATGATGAAACTTTGGAGGATTCAGCTTCACAAAGTCATTGAGGGACACTACGGCATTCCTAGGCTGTCGAGCCGTATTCTGCTCAATACGCTCTAGTAGTCGATTGGTCTCCCTTTTGTTTCTTTCTGCCTCAAGCATCACTTCCACCAGAGAAGGCGGGTGAGTCAGGTCTTCCTGCGACGCTTGACTACCCTCACCTTGCTCATGAGCAGGGGCACGGTTCAACCTGGTGAACACCATCCTGACAAACAAACTCATAGCTTAGACCAATATCATATCAATACTAACTATGGATTAAGAATGTACTGAACACACAGAATGCGGAAATGAATATCCGAACAGCATGGTAACAAGCAACTGCTATATATACACCATGGTTCATACACACCCTTACATAGTTCAGTACACCCTTAACCGAAGAGCAAACTACTGAAATTGTGAAACTACTCATCAGAGGCTTACAAGCTGCCTATACATTATTTATCTAGGCCTCCGGAATTCATTTCACATTACATACATACTTCACAAGTCATGCAGGACTGTGAACGTACGGCTACTACCATACTATCCTTCCGCTCACAGCTCAGGCATCCGCATAGAACATCTCATAGAGATTACCTCCATGGCCTGGAAGCTCAACCTGTGGATCAGGAAACACTCTGGCCTGAGATCCCTGGGATCCATAAGGACACGGATGTGGCCTTGGTCCCCTGACTGGTGGTTAGAGGGGTCCCCGAAGAGGTGTGACTCCTCCTATAGCTGGCCAGTCAACGTGGGCCGGAAGATGGGTCCTAACAGGGTTCAGCATCTCCATCTCTCCATACCCTGTCTGGACTACCGGTGCCAGCTGCGTCAAAGCTGTCCACAGACGGGCACGGGTAGCATAAAGCTCCATGCGGAGAGCACGAGCATCCCTGTCTCTGTTCTCTAGCATCTCAATAGTGGACTGCAGTAGTGGATCCTCCATAGAAGAACCAAAATAGAATCCACTGAGGTATCCCTCTTCACCAGGTTGAGAGGCCGGAACATAGGAGAACTCTGAATTCTGCAGCAGTGCATGTCTCGCTCTCATAATGGTCAGCATTGAATAGGCAGCATCCTATACTGCCATGTCAACAGTGACCCCCAACCCATAGGACCAATGGATTGGCTTCTCCGCTCCAGGGTAGTCTGGAAATACCCTAATAGTGCAGATGTACTCGCTCTGGTTGAAGTCTCGGTACTGTTCCTCCACTGTGTACTCGGGGTACCAGCGGTAACCGCACACCGACATCACCCTGACCAGCATGGCCGTATGACCCGGCACGTCAATGCACCTGGTCAGACGTACCACCTGACGAGAAGGACGGCCAAGCATCTGTAAATAGAGAGTAATGCAAAAGCATTAGAGCTCCGAATACAAAATTGGGCAGCATAACGGCTGTAAATGCTCAAAAACAAATTTTGAGACAACCCAAAATGGAATAGCGTAACCACTCAACTATCAAGTTCAACTCTCTGATCATCAAACTTACTTCCTTTTTCCTAGGAATGACAGAAACCCAATATCTCTTGACCCGTAGTCCTATAATCTACCGATCAGAAACACGAGCCTAGGAGAAGATGGGTAACCTAGTCCTTAATTTTCCGCAGAAAAGACGAGGATGACCAGAATAGTATAACTTGAGAAGAGAACAAGAGTCTTACGTTCCCTTCCACAAACAATTCCCTTATATATAACTAAAGCAATTCTAGACTCAACTTCGACCAGTTTGGCTTAGTAATCCTACAATCAGTCGGGCTCTGATACCAACGCTGTCGGGACCCCAATCCTAAGCCATAGGAATCCAGCCTGTAACACATCGCATCCCTTTGTGGTCTCACGCACGGTTAACTCCACGGCTGCAGCCTTACCTTAGCCGGGACCGTTTGCGTCTTTTGACTCACGTATGCGATAGTGTCGCTAGGAATCCAATGTCAAAGAACCCGGATCGACATGTCTAGTCATAAACCAAAGTGGCAGTACCGCACAAGGACAGGCATACATGACCCAACAGAGCAGGTGTCGGTCATCAGCGAATGTAGACGAGTCGTAGCAAGCTACAAGGACTCCATTACATTGCGTGACATTTCCCCAAAGGGGACAGACACAGCAGCTAAGAAGGACACATGCCGGTCAACCAATGTGTCCGGAGCAGTAGCGAACTACCAAGGCTCATTGGATCACAAAGGGGCATTTCCTTGTAAGGAGTGCTACTAAAGTTCACGACTAGGTAACCGAACCCCATACATATCAAGTACGACACACGTACGCATGGCATACCGATATGTATAGATACATCGATGGCATCACAACATAACCATAAACATACAACCTTTATTTAAGAGGCTCGGAAGAGCCACACACATAATATTACACATCAAGGGTCTCACGACCCATAATAGCAGTCATTCAGTTACAAGCCAGCGGAAGAGTTATAAACTGTCTGAGTACAGACAGGGCAACTAGAAGGCACATGGCCTGACTATACTACAGATCCAACGTAGGGCCAGATCGTAGCTGGGACACCAGCTACTCGTCGTCGTCGATGTCTACGAAGAACCCTCCATTAGGGTCATTAGCAACCTCTGCAACATGTATTAAGCAAACATGAGTACGAAGGTACTCAGCAAGACTTTAGGATAACTAACTACTCATGCAAGGTATCAAAAGGTATGGTGGGGTTTCATGCGGAAAGCCAGCATTTGACTCGTGGCTAGACAACTTGTATTTTTAAATAATTTTCACAACTCTATTTCTCGCACACGAGTCCACTAACACCACAACAATACACTATCGTGGAATCATTCCGTCTCCGTACAGAAATTCCGTCCACGACACTCACGCTTATCTTGGCAATTTTATGAGTAGCCATTGAAGTTATCTATGAACAACATATGTCTCCAAGTAGTCCATATCCGCGGACGCGCCTATTCGAATAGTTCATAACCCTGCAGGGGTGTACTTCGTCACACACGCTCTCGCCACTTATCGCCATGTGCACGTCATGCACCTCGGCAACCTTCAAGCGGAAGCCCAGCAAGGGAGTCGGCCACGACCGTTAACCACACTAGTACCTAGTCCAGGTTTATCGCCTATCTGAGAGTAACCCGTACGGAAGTCCGGCCGAGGTTTCCGCCACGGCCTCAAACGATGTGTGCAGGGTTCCCAAGCCCACCATCCAGGTGCCACTTGGTACACCGTGCCACTGCCTACCGCATCACGGTCCACCTCTCAGATCAGCACCATGCACGGCCTCCAACATTACTATAAACACCAGAAACTACTTGCAACTCCTGGACCGAGTACTAAGCGATTAATAGGCCGAGCGGGGTCATATTTCAGGGCCCAGCATGTGGTAGTATCTAGTCTTGGATTACATACACGGAACTCAGTTCCTATGGACGGTTCCAATGAAACAACCCGCCATGTACTCCTACACAGCCTTTCACCGGTACCTTTACCAAATCAAGTTCAACACACAACCTTTGCTCACCGAACACATTCTCACAATTCTGTTCATCTCCCAGATGACAGACCATACACAACTCTAAGCATAGCATGCATAGCAGGATAAGGCACATCATAGCTCAAGCAACTACCAGGTATGCTAGGTTGCAAGGTTCGGCTATTTACCGTGACAAGGTTAGGTCATGCAAAGGAAGTGGGTTCAACTAACGTGGCAAAAGCAGTTGAAGCATTTGATCCTAATGCAATAAATAAGTGCAGGAGCAAGAACATGGGAATTATCGGGATGATCAAAAGGGTTGCTTGCCTTGTTGCTTAGAGGAGGAACGATATCCGCCAGACGGATATTCGGTGGAATCCGGGAGTGCGGAGCCTACCGAAAAGAATGGTAACATTCAATAACAATCATATGCAATCAAAATGATGCATGAGCATGGCATGAGAATGCAAAGTGATAAGTTATTATTTTCAACATGTATTAGGATTAGAGTTGATTTGAATCACATTCGAATAGCAATTCAAACGGGGTATTCTTGGATACCGGTTTAATTGATTCGACCTGATGCTCAGATCAACTCGATGTTAGCATGCATGAGACGTCATGTTATGGTACTGATTTGTAACTAGGACAGTGTGTGATCATTGCATTCATAATGAAATTTGAATATTTTCCAAATTCCATTTATAAAGTAATTATAAGAATTGAATTATTCCTTATTCTACATGTTAGGTTTCTGTAACTTTTTCAAACATGGTTGAAAATAGCATAATCAGAATCCTTGAATTTTTCTGATACTTTTTCATATATAAATTATTTTCATTGGAGTTACAGATTAATTTCTATGATTTTTACAAGTTTTAGCAATTTCCTGGAATTATTTCTATACTGATAATTCTCTTTATTGCATCAGACTGACGTCAGCAGGTCAGCCGACCTGTTCAGGTCAAACCTGACAGGGGGGCCCCACTGGTCAGCCTCTCTGGGACTAATCGCGCGCTGACCAGTCCCTAAACCGAGTTAACTTGGCCTTGGGCCCACTGTCAACGAGAGATTAAGCTCCTAATCTACTGGGTTAGCTTTGCCACGTCGACCCCCACCGGAGCATGGCCGGCGGCGACCACGGGCGCGGCGGAGGGCTCGCCGGAGGAAGCTAGACTGCGCATCGGCCCTCGGTTTTGGGCGCAGAAAGCAGCTACGGGTAGCTGGTGCAACGCCGCATCTAGCGGGGGCATCAGGGGAAACTAGGGTCGCCGGGAGGGGCGCCGGCGACGAGCCGAAGCGGCGGCCGTAGCTCGGCCTCCCGCAGTTGATGGCTATAGGGCACGGGGAGGTCAGCTGAGGGGCTCATCACAATCCTGGAGGCTCCAGGAGCTCGAACCCTAGCTCGAGCGCATTTATCAGACACCACAGCGACGGCGACGACATGACCGGCGGCGAGGAGCTCTCGGCCTTGGTGGGGAACGGGGCTACGATGCACGTAAGAGCGTGGGGCGAGAGGGGAAACGACGACGAGCTCACGGCGGTTCCGATGGTGTTGTTGAGGGGCTCGGGGGTGCGCCGGAGGGAGCGAATCGACGGGAGAGGTCCGGCGGCCGGAGGTGGAAGACGATGGCGCCGCGGGCGATGCAGAGCTCGGGGAAGCTTCGGCTTCTGCAGAGAGGACCGGCGCGACGAGGCGGAGCTAACGGTGTGCTCAGCAAGAGGAGGCAAAGGCTAGGGGCACGGGCAGCTCGAGCTTTTCTCGGCTCCAATGGCGGCAGCAGGAAGGAGGAAGAGATCCGGGAGGAGGGAGAGAGCCGACGTTGGGAATGGATAGGTGAGGCCTCGGGGAGCTTATCCCCAGCCTTGCCAGCGCGAGGCGGCGGCCAGGCAGGCGCACAGGTGCGTGGCCGCGCCGGAGGAGGCGGCGGCCACCTCGTGCTCCTACTGGCGCGAGGGAGACGACAGGAGCTGGGATGGGCCGGGCCAGGCTAGGCGACAGGTAAGCTCTTTTCCATTTCCTTCTGTTTTATTTCTGTGTTAATTTCTGACATTGATTTGCTATTTATTTCAGCTCCAAAAAAAATTGTAAAAACTAATTTAAACACACCTGAATATTTGTTATAATATTCTCAACCATTTCCAAAGTTTTCAACATTTTTGCAAATTTATAGTTTCTGATTTCAATTTTAAAGTTTGAAACCAGTGGCTTTTGCTTTAATTTAAAATGCTTAAAGTGTTAAGAAAATAGTTTTCTCCGATGCTCATTTACTTTCATGATTTATTAGAAAGTTTGAACATTTCTTGAGGCCATTTTGGGTTCATTGATTTCAACTAGTTTGAGATTTTCTTTATTTAAAGCAGTGGCTAGGGTTTTGAGTTTTTCCTTTGCCACTTTCTTGTTCTTGTTGAAAATTCTTAGATGCAAATGCAAAGAAGACATGAGCACAAGACTAACTTGCTTAAGGTGTCAGGGATGTGACACGGAGGAAGTTAGAACTTAGGCGATTCTGGATCGCAGCTAAGTCCCCGAGTGCGACGTTTAGTGCACACTCGGAGAAATGTATTACTTAGGTGATTCTTGATCACAGCTAAGTCCCCGAGTGCGACGTTTAGTGCACACTCAGAGATATGTATTACTTAGGTGATTCTTGATCACAGCTAATTCCCCGAGTGCGACGTTTAGTGCACACTCGGAGGAAGTTAGAACTTAGGCGATTCTGGATCGCAGCTAAGTTTTTTTTTAGACCGGAGTCTTCTACCGCGGAAGAACTTTGAACCTACAAAAACTCAGTCTGCTTTATATTATTTCACCGATACTTGTTCTTTACATTGCTTCAGTCAACGGTCACGTGTAGAAGCGCTTCAGGAGATCTCCGTTCCATGGTCGCGGCTCGTCTGTCTCCCTGTTGACATTGTAGAGTCTGTATGCTCCAATGTTCAGCACCTTTGAGATGATGAAGGGTCCTTCCCAGGAAGGAGCCAACTTGTGAGGTCTTTGCTGATCCACTCGGAGCACCAGGTCGCCTGCTTGGAACGTACAACTCCTAACGTGTCGCGTGTGAAAACGCCGCAGATCTTGTTGATAAATGGTTGAGCGAGTCAGTGCCATCTCGCGCTCCTCCTGTAGAAGGTCCACTCCGTCTTGCCTTGCTTGTTCTGCTTCACCTTCGGAGAAGAGTTCGACTCGTGGAGCATTGTGAAGTAAGTCACTTGGAAGAACTGCTTCTGCTCCGTAGACGAGGAAGAACGGTGATCGCCCTGTAGATCTGTTCGGGGTTGTGCGAAGACCCCAAAGTACTGAAGGTAACTCGGTGACCCATGCGCCAGCGGCGTGTCCCACCTCTCGCAGGAGTCGGGGCTTCAAACCTTGAAGAATAAGCCCATTCGCTCGCTCTGCTTGTCCATTGGATTGAGGATGTGCTACGGAAGCAAAATCCACTCGGATACCTTGGCTTGCACAGAAACCTTAGAATCTGTCTCAGTTAAAGTTTGTCCCATTATCCGTGATTATGCTGTGAGGTACACCGAATCTGGAGATGATGTCCCTGATAAACTTGACGGCTGTTGAAGCGTCGAGTTTCTTGATGGGCTTGGCTTCGATCCATTTCGTGAACTTGTCGACTGCCACCAACAGATGTGTGTATCCCCCTTGACCTGTCTTGAATGGTCCGACTGTATCTAATCCCCAAACTGCAAACGGCCACACAAGAGGGATTTTCTTCAACGCATATGTTGGCTTGTGGGACTTGTTGGAGTAGAACTGACAGCCCTCACATCGGTCGACCATATCTTTAGCCATCTCGTTTGCCTGCAGCCAGAAAAAACCAGCCCTGAATGCCTTGGCAACGATTGCTCTTGAAGAGGCGTGATGACCGCAGGTCCCCGAGTGAATATCTTCTAGGATCAGCTGCCCCTCCTCTGGGGAGATGCATCGTTGGAGAACGCGTGAAACGCTCGCCATGTACAATTGGCCATCAATGACAGTGAAAGACTCCGACCTGCGGACTATCTGCCTGGCCTGGACTTCGTCTTCTGGAAGTTCGTATCTCAGGATATATGCAATGATCGGCACAGTCCAATCGGGGATGACAGTAAGAATCTCCATGACCAGATCAACCACGGCAGGTACATCGACTTCAGTCGGATCTGTTGAACTCTTTGGTTGTATTGGTTCTTCTGTAAAAGGATCTTCTTTGACTGAGGGAAGGTGGAGGTGCTCGAGGCAGACGTCACTCGGGACTGGTCTCCGAGTGGATCCGAGTTTTGCCAATTCATCCGCTGCTTGGTTCTTCAGTCTCGGAACATGGTGAAGTTGTAGACCTTCAAACTTCTTCTCAAGCTTCCTCACTGCATTGCTGTATGTAGTCATGGTGGGGTTCCTGACGTCCCACTCTTTCATCACTTGATTGACCACCAAATCCGAATCGTCGTAGACCATCAGGCGACGGACGTCGAGTGAGATGGCCATACGCAACCCGTAGAGGAGAGCTTCATACTCTGCCTCGTTGTTGGAGGAATCGAAGTGTATCTATAGCACGTACTTGAGCTTGTCACCCTTTGGCGATATGATCACAACGCCAGCGCCGGAGCCATTCAACATCTTCGACCCATCGAAGAACATTGTCCAATGGGCCGAGTAGATGTGGGTCGGTTGCTGTTGTTCTACCCATTCTGCTATGAAGTCAGCCAGAGCTTGAGACTTAATAGCTTTCTTAGCCTCGAACTTGATATCACAGTACAGCATCTCCATCTCCCACTTCGCCACTCGGCCTGACGCGTCTCGATTGTGGAGAATTTCTGACAATGGAGCATCAGAAACGACAGACACCGAGTGGTCTTGGAAATAATGGGCCACCTTCTTCGGAGTCATGTAAATCCCGTAGATAAGTTTTTGATAGTGGGGATACCTCTGCTTGGAAGGAGTCAGGACCTCGGAGACGTAGTACACTGGCCGCTGAACTTTGTATGTTTTGCCTTCTTCTTCTCGTTCGACTGTAAGAACAGTACTGACGACTTGATTTGTAGCCGCGATATACAGAAGAAGGGGCTCTTTACTGAGCGGAGCAGAAAGAACCGGCTGGGTGGAAAGTAGGACTTTGAGGTCGTCGAACGCGACTTGGGCTTCCTCTGTCCACTCGAAGGTATCTGATTTCTTCATGAGTCGGTACAGAGGAAGTGCTTCCTCGCCGAGTCGACTGATGAACCTGCTCAAAGCCGCTAGGCAACCTGTGAGCCGTTGAACATCGTGTATTCTGACCGGCCTCTCCATTCGGACGATGGTCCCGATCTTTTCGGGGTTGACATCGATCCCTCGTTCGGAAACGAAGAAACCAAGTAACTTTCCGCTGGGAACGCTGAATGAACATTTGGCGGGGTTGAGCTTGATATCGTACCTACGAAGGTTGGCGAATGTTTCTGCCAAGTCAGTCAGCAGGTCGGAACCTTTGCGTGACTTGACTATGATATCGTCCATATACGCCTCCACATTCCGACCGATCTGGTCGAGGAGACATTTTTGGATCATGCGCATAAAGGTAGCTCCTGCATTCTTCAAACCGAATGGCATAGTGATGTAGCAGAAGCACCCGAATGGCGTGATGAAGGTTGTTTTTAACTCATCGGGACCATACAGACGGATCTGATGATAGCCCGAGTAGGCATCAAGAAATGACAAATGCTCGCAACCCGCAGTCGAATCGACAATTTGATCTATGCGGGGGAGCGGAAAATGGTATTTCGGGCAGACCTTATTGAGATGCTTGAAGTCGATGCACATTCGGAGCGACTTGTCCTTCTTGGGCACCATGACAACATTGGCGAGCCACTCGGAGTGGTGAACCTCGCGAATGAAGTTGGCCGCCAACAGCTTGGCCACCTCTTCCCCGATTGCCTTCCTCTTGTGCGCGGCGGACCGGCACAGGCGCTCTCGGACAGGCCGAGCAGTGGAATCCACGTGCAGTCGGTGCTCAGCCAACTCCCTGGGTACACCTGGCATGTCAGAGGGTTTCCATGCGAAGATGTCCCAGTTCTCATGGAGGAATTGGTTGAGCTCGGCTTCCCATTTAGGATCGAGGGTGGTGGAGATGTTCGTCGGGGCAGCGGTGGTGTCCGTCGGGTGGATGCTGACCTTCTTCGTTTCCCCCGCCGACTGAAATGCAGACTCTGAAGCGGGCTTCTTCGAGTGCATCAGGTCGGCGGGGTCGACTGTTTTCTTGTACTCGTCAAGCTCGAGGACGGCCATCTGCTGGTCAGCGATTCTTGATCCCTGCTGCAGACACTCTTCGGCCCGCTGCCGATTGCCTGTGATGGTGATCACACCCTTCGGACCTGGCATCTTCAGCTTCAGGTATACGTAACATGGACGGGCCAAGAAACGCGCATATGCTGGGCGACCCAGAATTGCGTGATAAGCGCTCTGGAAGTCGACCACCTCGAACGTCAGCTTTTCCTTGCGGAAGTTCTTGTCGGAGCCGAAAACGACATCCAACGCGATCTGGCCGAGTGACTTGGCCTTCCGTCCGGGGACGACTCCATGGAACTGCATGCTGCTCTCGCTGAGTTTGGACATCGGGATGCCCATCCCCTTGAGTGTGTCGCATGCCGCCATCCATGAGGACTTTGCGCAGTCGAACTCCTTACACCACCGGGTCGACGACCAGAGCCTGTCTCCCCGGAGTGGGTACATGTGCTGGATGATCTGACTGGTCAAAGGTGGTCGCAGTCTGAGACCATTTGAGGAACTTGGGGCTGGCAGGGGTGGCTATGTTCACCTCCCTGTTCACCAGCTTTAGTCGACTCTTGCTCTCGACGTCAGCAAAAATCATCAGGGTTGCATGGACTTGGGGGAACGGATCCTCCTTATCCTCCTCATCCTGTTCATGGTCCTTCTCACTCGGTTGCCCTTCGCTGAACCCCTGGATCAGGAGGCGACACTGTCGAGTGGTATGCTTCGCATATATGGGGTTGCCCTCTTCGTCCATCTTCGTATGAACCGGACATGGCTGGTCCAGGATGGGGTTATTGAACTGCTTCTTCTTGGGGGTGAACTGAGCCTTCCCTTTGCCCTTGAACTTGGCATTCGTTACGGCTGCAGCTTCCGCTTGCGGAGCAGTCGGAGCTTTCTGCTTATGCTTCCGAGTGTTGCCCCCATCTCCTTCAGCGATTGTTTTGTGCTTGCCGCTTCGGATGCGGTCCTCTTCTTCGCCATTTGCATAGCGTGTCGCTATCTCCATCATCTTGCTCATGGAGTTGTCGCCTGTTCGGCCAAACTTAAGGTACAGATCCCTATACCGCACGCCTGCCTTGAAGGCACAGACTGCTTTATGCTCGGTGACGTTCTCCACCGTGTGTTAGAGAGTTGTCCAACGCTGGATGAAGTCGCGCAGGGGCTCATTCTGCTTTTGGACGCAGTGCTGGAGCTCCACGAGGCCAGCAGGGTGCTTGCACGTCCCTTCGAAGGTCCTGATGAACACCCGGGCCAGATCTGCCCAGCTGTAGATGCTTGAGGGGGCCAACAGGTTCAACCACGCTCGAGTCGAGCCGTCGAGCATCACAGGGAGGTGCTTGATGGCGACATGGTCGTCCCCTCCTCCGATCTGGACTGCCACTCGGTAGTCATCCAGCCACGTTTCTGGCTTGGACTCTCGTGTAAACTTGCTAATTCCCGTCGCCAATCGGAAGTTGGGAGGGATGTCAGCCGAACGGATGGCTCGACTGAAACACTCGGGACCAGAAACGATGGCCCTGCTTCCACTCGGACGGTCAATATCGCGACCATCGCGGTGGGACCGGCCCCTGTCGACCCTCCGTTGGGCGATATGCCCTCTTGCATCGGGCCTTGGGTCGTAAGTGTCACCGACTGAACGCCGATCATCATGATGTCGGGGCCCGTAGGGCCCACCCCGCGGAGGGGTGCATGAACAGCGGCGATCTTCGTGATTTATGGAACGACTGCCTCCTCTGTGCTGCTGATGGGAACCTGGGCTGTGAACCGACCGATGCGTATTCGCATGAACGGAACTATTATGGATCCTGTTATGCAACTGGGAGACTGCCGAATTCTGCTGCTGCGCCGTGTGCAACAGGGCTCGGATCTGCTCGATTCCCCTACCAGCCTTTGAATCAGTCGGCTGGAGGGAATCGGCTATCTTGGCAGCTGCAGCCAAGTTGAGGAGGGGTGTGCGGAACAACTCCACGTTGCTCCGCCGAGTGTGTCGACTGGCAGAACAACGAGGCGGACGACGCGCGCCGGACGTTTCGCCGATCTCGTGCTCATTCCAGCCAGCTTGACGGGGATCTTCATGGGAGTTGGCCATGTGTACTTCTGCTGCAGGCCCTCGACCCGCATACTCAGAAGGAAACTCAGTCGGAACCGAGCCCGAGTGTTGGGACTGCGGGGCAACCACAACAGACTCTAGAACCGCCACTTGCGAAGATGCGTTCTGGCGCGCCTGGGCGTGTTGCACCCAACGCTGGAGCCGCGGACGGCGAGACCGCTTGCTGCGGCGCGTGACGGCGGTGCAGGTCGACACCGGAGCCGACTGTTGGAGAAGAAGAATGCCGCGGGCGCCGACGCGGAATTGCGTAGCCCCACAACGGGGAAGCGCCTCAATGTCGAGGGGCACATCCCGAAGCCGTGCCGAATCGTCGACGATGAAGGAGAGAGCGCCGAAGAAGATCTGGTGATCCATGCTCGAATCTCCACCAGACGACATGACGAAAGGAAGTAGTCGCAAACTCGCCGGAAGTCGCTTAGACGCCTGCCCCAAGGTGGGCGCCAACTGTCGTGGGTATAAGCCTGACAGTAGATGTGTAGGGTACGAAAAGGATGGGCAGAGTCCCAGATACGGCGAGGTTGTATGAGTTCAGGCCCCTCTACGGTGGAGGTAATAGCCCTACGTCTCAGTGCTCTGGGAGCTTGTTGTCGAGTGGAATATGGAATACAAATGAGTTGCTAACCCCTCTACCAGCGGGGGAGGGTGGCTTATATAGAGTGCGCTGCCCTCCACAACGGTTCCGGTACAAGGGAGGAGGAGTGGCGATTGAATGCGTACGTTACAGGTAACGTACGCCCTAAATGCTAATAAATGCACCTGGAAACGTACGACCGTTTCCCTCCAGGGGGGTTACGATGTACCGAGTGGTATCCAGTCGGTTAGCTTGATATCCTCCGAATGCTAGTCTCCAACTGGATGATCCGAATGCCCTCTTACCGACTGGATGATGGGGACTCCTTAATTCAGTCGGAGCTGACTAAGGGCCTTGTCCTTTGTGAGGGGTAGTCCTTGGGTAGGACCTACAGGGCAGGCCTATGACCCTACCCTAGGACTATAACCCCATCACCCTCCACTCTTTGCCATCTGCCTCCACCTCCCCCCCCCCCTCCACTCTTTGTCGTCTGCCTACCCCTCCTCCCCCCCTCCTCTGTGCCCTCTTCTTTGCCGCCTGCCCCCCCCCCGGAAGCAGACAGCAAAGAGACTATATCGACACCAAGAGAGAACAGTTGGGTGCCATGTGGCACCTTTGCCGTCGGTCAGCTGATGGCAAAGGCCTTTGCCATCAGCTGGCAGACGGCAAAGAGCCTATATTGTCACATTTTTGTTTATTATTTCTATTTCACAGCACATACATATATAATTCATAGCACATATATGATAAATAGGTCACAACACATATATGATATACATATAAAGCTCATCAATGCCATATGTTCATCAACGTACATCCCATATATCAAAAGAACCAACACATACAAAGTTTCATCCATATATACATACATATAGTTGCACATATATTGTTCATCCATATATACATATACATGTAGTTCCACATTGTTCATCAACTCAAATAAAAACGGGAACTAAAGCACTCCAATGCTAGCTTCCATGCATGTAGTACATCCAATCTGCAAAATGGGAATAAGAAAATCAGAAGAAGAAGAACAACAACATATATATGGCAAATAAGCTCAATTGAAGAAAAAAGAGAAGAAGCAAGAAGAGAAGAAGGAGAAGAAAAAACAAGAATAAGGAGGAGGGAGGAGGAGGATGAGGAGAAGGAGAAGGAGGAGGAGGAGGAGAATAGAAGAAGAAGAAGGAGAAGAAGAGGAGAAGAAGGAGGGAAGAAGAAGGATAATAAGGAGGGCTCCTTCTCCTCCTTCTCCTTCTTCTCTTCTTCTTCTTCTCCTCCTTCTTCTCCATCTCCTTCTCTTCTCTTTCTCTTCTTCTTTTTGTTCTTCCTTTTCATTTCTGCTCTTCTCCTCTTCTTGGAGCTAAATTAGCTAACTATGTCTTTTTGGAGCTACATGGGCGAATTATGTCATTATAGAGGAAAACAAGCTAAGTATACAATATTAATGAGCTAACCAAGGTTCTTATGCCATTCTGAGCTTATAATGTCTTTTTGGAGCTAAATGGGCTAATTATGTCATTGTTGGGGAAATTAAGGCAAGGAGAATATGAAAGAGGAGAAGAAAGAGGAGGAGGAGAAGAAGAAGAAGAAATAAAGAAGAAGGAGGAGAAGGACTAGAAGGTCCTTGGCCTTCTCCTCCTCATCATCCTTCTCCTTCTTCTCTTCTTCTTCTTCTTCTTCTTCTTTCTTTTCATTTTTCCTATTTCTTCTCCTCTTCTCCTCTTCTTGGAGCTCAATTATCTAACTATGTCTTTTTGGAGCTAAATGGGCTAATTATCCCATTTTAGAGGAAAACAAGCTAAGTATATAATATTAATGAGCTAACCAAGGTTCTTATGCCATTTTGAGCTTATAATGTCTTTTTGGAGCTAAATGGGCTAATTATGTCATTGTTGGGGAAATTAAGGCAAGGAGAATATGAAAGAGGAGAAGAAAGAGGAGGAGGAGAAGAAGAAGAAGAAATAAAAAAGAAGGAGCAGAAGGAGGAGGAGGAGGAGAAGGACTAGAAGGTCATTGGCCTTCTCCTCCTTCTCCTCCTCCTCCTCCTCCTCCTTCTCCTTCTTCTCTTCTTCTTCTTCTTTCTTTTAATTTTTCCTATTTCTTCTCCTCTTCTCCTCTTCTTGGAGCTCAATTAGCTAACTATGTCTTTTTGGAGCTATATGGGCTAATTATCCCATTTTATAGGAAAACAAGCTAAGTATATAATATTAATGAGCTAACCAAGGTTCGTATGCCATTTTGAGCTTATAATGTCTTTTTGGAGCTAAATGGGCTAATTATGTCATTGTTGGGGAAATTAAGGCAAGGAGAATATGAAAGAGGAGAAGAAAGAGGAGGAGGAGAAGAAGAAGAAGAAATAAAGAAGAAGGAGGAGAAGGAGGAGGAGGAGGAGAAGGTCTAGAAGGTCCTTGGCCTTCTCCTCCTTATCCTCCTCCTCCTCCTTCTCCTTCTTCTCTTCTTCTTCTTCTTCTTATTTCTTTTCATTTTTCCTATTTCTTCTCCTCTTCTCCTCTTCTTGGAGCTAAATTTGCTAACTATGTCTTTTTGGAGCTAAATGGGCTAATTGTCCCATTTTAGAGAAAAACAAGCTAAGTATATAATATTAATGAGCTAACCAAGGTTCTTATGCCATTTTGAGCTTATAATGTCTTTTTGGAGCTAAATGGGCTAATTATGTCATTGTTGGGGAAATTAAGACAAGGAGAATATGAAACAGGAGAAGAAAGAGGAGTAGGAGAATAAGAAGAAGAAATAAAGAAAAAGGAGGAGAAGGAGGAGGAGGAGGAGAAGGACTAGAAGGTCCTTGGCCTTCTCCTCCTTCTCCTCCTCCTCCTCCTCCTCCTTCTCCTTCTTCTCTTCTTCTTCTTCTTTCTTTTAATTTTTCCTATTTCTTCTCCTCTTCTCCACTTCTTGGAGCTCAATTAGCTAACTATGTCTTTTTGGAGCTATATGGGCTAATTATCCCATTTTATAGGAAAACAAGCGAAGTATATAATATTAATGAGCTAACCAAGGTTCTTATGCCATTTTGAGCTTATAATGTGTTTTTGGAGCTAAATGGGCTAATTATGTCATTGTTGGGGAAATTAAGGCAAGGAGAATATGAAAGAGTAGAAGAAAGAGGAGGAGGAGAAGAAGAAGAAGAAATAAACAAGAAGGAGGAGAAGGAGGAGGAGGAGGAGAAGGACTAGAAGGTCCTTGGCCTTCTCCTCCTCCTCCTCCTCCTTCTCCTTCTTCTCTTCTTCTTCTTCTTCTTTCTTTTCATTTTTCCTATTTCTTCTCCTCTTCTCCTCTTCTTGGATCTCAATTAGCTAACTATGTCTTTTTGGAGCTATATGAGCTAATTATGCCATTCTAGAGGAAAACAAGCTAAGAATATAATATTCATGAGCTAACCAAGGTTCTTATGCCATTTTGAGCTTATAATGTATTTTTGGAGCTAAATTGGCTAATTAAGTCATTGTTGGGGAAATTAAGGCAGGGAGAATATGAAAGAGGAGAAGAAAGAGGAGGAGGAGAAGAAGAAGAATAAATCAAGAAGAAGGAGGAGAAGGACTAGAAGGTCCTTGACCTTCTCCTCCTCCTCCTCCTGCTGCTTCTCCTTCTTCTCTTCTTCTTCTTCTTCTTTCTTTTCATTTTTCCAATTTCTTCTCCTCTTCTCCTCTTGTTGGAGCTCAATTAGCTAACTATGTCTTTTGGGAGCTATATGGGCTAATTATGCCATTTTAGAGGAAAACAAGCTAAGAATATAACATTCTTGAGCTAACCAAGGTTCTTATGCCATTTTGAGGTTATTATGGCATTTTGGAGCTAAATGGGCTAATTATGTCATTGTTGCGGCGGCGGAAAAGTAATTTCGATGATCTCCTTATTTTTTTGGGATTTTTAGGGAATTTATAGGTGCAATCCTTAGGGCAGAGGGCGCCGAGGGGGCCCACAAGCCTGGATGGCGCGGCCTCCCCCCCTGGCCGCGGGGTGGGGGCTTGTGGTGCCCCTGAGGCTCCCCTGCCTTGGCTCTCAAGCTTCGTGATCTTCTTCCATTCCAGAAAAACTCTTTCCGGGGATTTTCTTCCGTTTGGACTCCGTTTCAAAATCTCCTCCGAAAGGGGTCAAAAACAGGAAAAAAAACAGGAACTCGCTCTTGGCACTGAGTTAATAAGTTAGTCCCAAAAAATATATAAAAGGCATAAAAACATCCAAAGTTTGACAAGATAATAGCATGAAACCATCAAAAATTATAGATACGTTGGAGACGTATCAATATGTAACTAGCTCCAGTTCGTCAATGTAATGTAGGCATGTATTCCGTATTTAGTCATACGTGTTTATTGAAAATAACTTGCATGACATCTATAGTCCATCCCTCCCGTGGCAGCGGGGTCCTAATGGAAACTAAGGGATATTAAGGTCTCCTTTTAATAGAGAACTGGAACAAAGCATTAGCACATAGTGAATATATGAACTCCTGATACTATGGTCATCTCCGGGAGTGGTTCCGGCTATTGTCACTCCGGGGTTGCCGGGTCATAATACATAGTAGGTGACTACAATTTGCAAGATAGGATCAAGAACACACATATATTGATGAAAACATAATAGGTTCAGATCTAAAATCATGGCACTCGGGCCCTAGTGACAAGTACTAAGCATAGCAAAGTAGTAGCAACATCAATCTTAGAACATAGTGGATACTAGGGATCAAACCCCATCAAAACTAACTCGATTACATGATAGATCTCATCCAACCCATCACCGTCCAGCAAGCCTACGATGAGATTACTCACGAACGATGAAGAGCATCATGGAATTGGCGATGAAGGATGGTTGGTGATGACGACGGCGTCGATTTCCCCTCTCCGGAGCCCAGAACGGACTCCAGATCTGCCCTCTAGAGGAAGAATAGGTGGTGGCGGCGGCTCCGTATCGTGAAACGCGATGAACTCTTCTCTTTCAATTTTTTCTAGGCGAGAGAGAATATATAGAGCTGGAGTTGGAGGCTGCGGAGCCACGAGGGCCTCACAAGCCTGCCAAGCACGGCCAGGGGGGCCCACACCTCCTGGGCTTGTGGACTCCTGGCTCCGCGTCTCCACGTAATTCTTGCGCCAGTATTTTTTATATATTCCACAAAAATCCTCGTAAATTTCCAAGTCATTCCGAGAACTTTTATTTCTGCGCAAAAACAACACCATGGCAATTCTGCTGAAAACAACGTCAGTCCGGGTTAGTTCCATTCAAATCATGGAAATTAGAGTCCAAAACAAGGGCAAAAAAGTTTGGAAAAGTAGATACGATGGAGACGTATCAGTACACTCCTCGGTTCCTCAACCGTGAGTGGGTTTTTCCATGGACTAATTTAATTGCTGCTACACCTATCGTGTCAAATGGCAGTACTATTCTGAATTTACGTGCCACAGCTATAGGTTGGGTAGGTGGTAATCATGACAGATAGACCAAGTTGGACTACCAAGATGTGAAGGTTCATGATGTGAATGCAAAAAACAGCCCTGCAATGAGATAAGTGCCTAAAATCATTGTTATTTTGGACGCACCAATTAGTTATAATATCATAGTGGTAGCATAAGCATGGTATTCTTTCTGGGAGAGGCACGTTTTTTTCCTTCCGCTATAGGCTCGCTTTACGCTCTATATAGGCACGACCATGACGCCAATGTTTATCTTGGGCTAGGACTGTGGATGCTGGGGATCTGAAAACACGATTTAGGTCTTCACTGCCTCTATGTCTATGATGCGTAACCCAACTGTACGAGTGGGGTGGACGAGTGGGGTGGACGAGTAGGGAAGAAGGTGGCAGTGGTTCCTATTTAATAGGACCCGTCAGAACAGCCGAAGTGTCGCAGCTGTCGCTGCCCTGTGGGCCAGCGGGAGACGAGTCGTTCGTGAGTTGGGACCGGTCAAACTAGAAGCGTCGCCGTGTCGCTGCCCGGTGGTAGAGTGGACAGGTGGCGTAGCCAGTGGGCCATTGGGAGATGAGTAGTTCCCACGTGCACAGAGCCTCGGTATCGCCGTTCTCACTGCCCTGTGAGCCAGCAGGATGCGAGTGGTTCCCGCATGGACCCGCTTGCCTGATGAGGTGCCCCAGGCCAACCCCACTAGTCAATGGGGTGGACGAGTGGGGTGGTCAATGCTCGAGTGGGGGAACAAGGTGGCGGCGGTTCCTGTTTAACAGGACCCGTCAGAACAGCCGAAGCATGGCAGTTGTTGCTGCCCTGTGGGCCAGCGGGAGACGAGTCGTTCGTGTGTTGGGACCGGTCAAACTAGAAGCGTCGCCGTGTCGCTGCCCGGTGGTAGAGTGGACATGTGGCGTAGCCAATGGGCCGTTGGGAGACGAGTAGTTCCCACGTGCACAGAGCCTCGGTATCGCCGTTCTCACTACCCTGTGAGCCAGCGGGAGGCGAGTCGTTCCCGCGTGGACCCGCTTGCCTGATGAGGTGCCCCAGGCCGACGCCACTAGTCAGCTTCGGTGATGTAAAACGAATACCACGGATGTTCACTAGCAAGACGCAGGGCTGCGTACACTGTAAATCCACGGATGCACGCGCTGTGGATCCACGGGTATGTACGTCGTAGGTCCACGGACACTAGGAAGATGCACGGGTGCGTCTAAGGTAGGTGCACGGGTGCGTCTACGGTAGGTGCGCGGGGCGTCTACGGTAGGTGCACGGGTGCGTCAACCATAGGTGCACAGGTGCGTCTACGGACACACATATGTTTCAGATTTATAAAAATAACAAGGAAATAAGAAACAAATCAGGTTTATAGAAACAGAGTTTCCACACATTTCATTCAAACATGCTTCACAACCTTAGACATTACATTTAACAACTATATAAAAAGAGGTAGACAAATGGCAACTCCAGAGGATTCGACATGAAGTTAAAAAACACATAAAAATGCACGCATAACATAGTCCTAACACATAAACATGAACACATAAAAGTGACATACCAACATTACAGACAGTGCGATGATGTTCAAAAGAAACGTTTAGATAAATCTGGACGCTAGAAAGGGAGCAACAACACCTAACTCTACGAGCCTGAGCATTCTTATCAGCAACCACAGTTGAATACATCTGCTAAATCGAGGTGCACGACATGTAACTCTGTAAGCTTCCCCGCAGAAAGAGTTGTTTTTTAGTAATCACAATTGAATGGATTCGTCAAGTCCAGGTATTCAACATGTTTATTTGTTAAATCCAGGATGTCGTGATTGCAATAAGGTGAAAATTTGATGCCAGCGTATTTAGAAGTCTTCTTGTCCCACTGAAGCTTCTTCTGTTCTTGTGCGCAAAAAGATAACTTGGTTGCTGCGGACGTGAAGTTTGAGGGTTTGCAATATTAATCTTGATGGTCTCCAACTCGCTTGCATTCAGAATAAAGAACGTCGCAAATTCAATGTGTCCTCGACAGCTTTCGTAATATTCTAGTGTTACTGTCTTCAGACGAATGCGATGCTCTTTGCAAAATTGACTGAACCTACGGCGCCAACATTTTCTTGAACCACCATGGTAAATTCATGCCTAAAACATACGAGTAGGTTGAAAAGTACTTAACATCATCGGAGACAGCAAAATGAATGATTAATTGTATTATCTCCATCCCAAAAAAGCTTGTCATACATTTGTCTACATCCGAGTGTACCAATCCAGACAAATGTAAAGACAAGTCTTTTTTAGACGAAGGTATGAGTGCAACAATATGAAATGTTTGTGAAAACCATTACCTCAACAAACAAGTTCTCCAGGTTTGGAAACGTTTCCAACAATTCAATAGCAAGGTCAACTTTATAACTCTGGACCATATAAATAGTCTTGACGGATTGCCGAATTGTTGTTAGCCCGACAGCCACCGAACGCTTCAGGAAACATGGAACAAAGTTAATAAAATAAAAGGTTGGATGGCATCAAATTCATTTCCTCCAACGAAAGTATTGTGAGAATTGAGTACCTCGAGACACTTAGAGATAGACAGGTTATTGAAATGACCCAATGTCTCCAATTTAGGTGTAGAGCCAATGGTTAACCGCGGGCCTCTGCCATCCAAATCTTTAATCAGCCGTTGAACTGCAGGGGCATCCTGGATAATGAGTTCAAATTTCCCACAGAGGATGCCAATGCTTACAAGCTTAGCTAAGTTTATTCGGATGCAATGGTTTTCTTCTTTTAAAACAAGCAGCAAGCACTCAAGTGAAGTACAACTAAAGTGGATTATGTTGTCCAGAGAGGCGTCTGATATAACAACCCGCACAAGGGAAAGCCTCTTGACCAGCGGTAGTTCAAGCATTTGTGCGTAGTTGTCAGATATCTGGCAAAGAGCAAAGGTGGCGGTGTGCAAAGAAGAGGAAAACCGGGAGATGGGCATCAGTGCAGAAGGCGTAGATGGAGGGCATCCGTCTATTACTGTGACCTTGTGATTCACGAATTCCGGGATATAGTAGTAGAACTCAAGCACATGAATATTGTTGTCGAGTTTTGACGATCGAATCCAGGCATCGACGGTAGATGGTCTGCACTGGAGGTAGCTCGCCGGGATGCATAACCGGCGAACTGCGCCCTCATGACCAGAGAGGATGGCTTCAGGAAGACTCACACCATCAGCTACAGGATCTCTACTAAACAAAGTTCCGGAGTGACTTTTGCGGACAAGCTCCGGGTTGTAGAGGGATCTACAGCACCTATTGCAAGAAGTGGTCTCTATATTAACTGTTTCTAGATGGTTAAAAAGACAAGCAGCAGGGATCTCACGGCAGTCGAGATTCAGAGGAGCGGTGCACCATAAGGGCCGCCAACGAGATGCGAGAACTTGCGTGCAGACGCCATCCTTGGTGGGGAGACGGGAGACGATCTCACCTAGGACGGCGTCCGGGAGGCTGTTGATGATGTCCGGACCAGATTCATCTCCGTCTTCGTCCGCTCGAGGTGGGCGGCCATCGCCGCCCCTTGCATCTTCGACCACCACCGCACACCCAGAGGACGGCGTAGGCAGTGGAGCGAGCCTCACCCTCTTGGTGCTAGGGGCACGACACATCTCCATCTCCATTGCCGGGGAACAACAGCGATGTGCGCGGTGGATCTGAAAACACGATTTAGGTCTTCACTGCCTCTATGTCTATGATGCGTAACCCAACTGTACGAGGGGAGGACGAGTGGGGAAGAAGGTGGCAGTGGTTCCTATTTAATAGGACCCATCAGAACAGCCGAAGCGTCGTAGCTGTCGGTGCCCTGTGGGCCAGCGGGAGACGAGTCGTTCGTGTGTTGGGACCGGTCAAACTATTATGCAACCCCTATAGCCACGATACTGAAGCCTCTACGGGCACGGGTGTGCAGCCCCCTATATGGCACACGTGTGATGCGTATACAGGCAAGTGTGCAGCCCCTATATAGCCACGGTATTAAAGCCTCTAAGGGCATGGATGTGCAGCACCCTATGATCACGGGATTGCAGCAACTACAGGCACGGCTATAGGGGAAAGCCACCATATGTATGGCAGTAAAGTCTCTAGAGACACGGCAATGAAGCACAAGCACGAGCAGCCACTGTACTGAAGCCCCTACAGACACGCGAGTGAAGCCACCACACGCACAGATGTGATGTGTATACAGACACGGGTGTGCAGCCGCATAGCCACGGTATTGAAGCCTCTACTGGCACGGCTGTGCAACCCCTATAGCCACGGTATTGAAGCCTCTACGGGCATGGGTGAGCACCCGTATGGCCACCGTATTGAAGCCTCTACGGGCACGGGTGTGCACCCCACATAATCACGGAATTGAAGCCACCACAAGCACGGCTACGAGAGGAAAGCCGCTATATCCATGTGAGTGAAGTCTCTAGAGACACGACAGCGAACCACAAGCCCTCACAGACATGGGATTTAAGCTTCTAAGAACTCGGGTGTGCAGCCCTATAGCCACGGTATTGAAGCCTCTACGGGCACGGTTATGCAGCCCCTATAGCCACGGTATTGCAGCCTCTATGGGCACGGATGTGCAGCCCCGTATCATCATGCGAGTGAAGCCACCACATGCACTGATGTCGTATACAGACACGGGTGTGCAACCCGTATAGCCACGGTATTGAAGCCTCTATGGGCACGGCTGTGCAGCCCCTATAGCCACGGTATTGAAGCCTCTACGGGCACGGGTGAGCACCCCTATGGCCACGGTATTGAAGCCACTACGGGCATAGGTGTGCACCCCACATAATCACGGAATTGAAGTCACCACAGGCACGGCTATGAGAGGAAAGCCACCATATCCAAGTGAGTGAAGTCTCCAGAGACACGGCAGTGAAACACAAGCCCTCACAGACACGGGATTTAAGATTCTACGAGCTCGGGTGTGCAGCCCTATAGCCACGGTATTGCAGCCTCTACGGGCACGGATGTGCAACCCCATATCATTACGGGAGTGAAGCCACCACATGCACAGATGTGATGCGTATACAGACACGGGTGTGCAGCTCGTATAGCCACGGTATTGAAGCCTCTACGGGCACGGCTGTGCAGAGCCCTATAGCCATGGTATTGAAGCCTCTACGGGCACGGTGAGCACTGATACGTCCATTTTGCATCATGCTTTCATGTTGATATTTATCGCTTCTTGGGTTGTTATTTCACTTCACGGTACAATACTTATGCCTTTTCTCTCTTATTTTGCAAGGTTTACATGAATAGGGAGAATGCCGGCAGCTGGAATTCTGGCCTGAAAGAGGAGCAAAGTTGAGATACCTATTCTGTGCAACTCCAAACGCCGTAAAAATCAACGAGGATTTTTTCCGGATTTATAAAAAATACTGGGTCGAACAAGCGCCGGAGGGGCGCCAGCAGGTGGCCACAAGCCTGCTTGGCGAGGCCACCCCCTGGTCGCGCCAAGGGGGCTTGTGGGTAGCCTGCTGGCCCACTGCCCCCCTCTTCTGCTATATGAAGGGTTTCGTCTGGAAAAAATTCAGGGAGGAGCTTTTTCGTGGACTCGCCGCCGCCATGAGGCGGAACTTGGGTAGAACCAATCTAGAGCTCCGGCAGGACGATCCTGCCGGGGAAACTTCCCTCCCGGAGGGGGAAATCGTCGCCATCGTCATAACCAACACTCCTCTCATCGGAGGGGACTCATCACCATCAACATCTTCATTAGCACCATCTCATCTCCAAACCCTAGTTCATCACTTGTAACCAATCTCCGTCTCACGACTCCGATTGGTACTTGTAAGGTTGCTAGTAGTGTTAATTACTCCTTGTAGTTGATGCTAGTTGGATTACTTGGTGGAAGAGTTTATGTTCAAATCCTTGATGCTACTCATTACCTCTCTGATCATGAACATGATTATGCTTTGTGAGTAGTTACTTTTGTTCCTGGGGACATGGGATAAGTCATGCTAATAATAGTCATGTGAATTTGGTATTCGTTCGATATTCTGATGTGTTGTATGTTGTTTTTCCTCTAGTGGTGTTATGTGAACATCGACTACATAACACTTCACCATTATTTGGGCCTAGAGGAAGGCATTGGGAAGTAGTAAGTAGATGATGGGTTGCTAGAGTGACAGAAGCTTAAACCCTAGTTTATGCGTTGCTTCGTAAGGGGCTGATTTGGATCCACTAGTTTAATGATATGGTTAGACTTTGTCTTAATTCTTCTTTCGTAGTTGCAGATGCTTGTGAGAGGGGTTAATCATAAGTGGGATGCTTGTCCAAGTAAGGGCAGTACCCAAGCGCCGGTCCACCCACATATCAAACTATCAAAGTAACGGACGCGAATCATATGAACATGATGAAACTAGCATGACATAAATTCCCGTGTGTCCTCGGGAGCGTTTTTCCTCCTATAAGACTTTGTCCAGGCTTGTCCCTTGCAACAAAAGGAATTGAACCACTTTGCTGCACCGTTGCTACTTTTTTTACTTGTTGCTCGCTACGAATCATCTCACCATACAACTACTTGTTACCGACAATTTCAGTGCTTGCAGATATTTCCTTGCTGAAAACCACTTGTCAGATCCTTCTGCTCCTCGTTGGGTTTGACACTCTTACTTATTGAAAGGACTAAGATTGATCCCCTATACTTGTGGGTCATCAAGACTCTTTTCTGGCGCCGTTGCCAAGGAGTGAAGCGCCTTTTGTAAGTGGAACTTGGTAAGGAAACATTCATATAGTGTGCTGAAATTTATTGTCACTCGTCACTATGGATACTAATCTTTGAGGGGCTTGTTCGGGGTATCTTCACCTCGAACAGAAGCACAAAGAGTTGCTCCTCAACCTTCTGCACCTACTGAAAATATTTTCTTTGAATTTCCTTCGGGTATGCTTGAGAAACTGCTGGCTAATCCTTTTACAGTACATGGAACATCACATCCAGACTTGCATCTAATCTATGTAGATGAAGTTTGTGGTTTATTTAAGCTTGCAGGTTTGCCCGAGGATGAGGTCAAGAAGAAGGTCTTTCCTTTGTCTTTGAAGGATAAGGCGTTGACATGGTATAGGCTATGTGATGATACTGGATCATGGGACTACAATCGGTTGAAATTGGAATTTCATCAAAAGTTTTATCCTATGCATTTAGTACATCGTGATCGGAATTATATTTATAATTTTTGGCCTCGTGACAGAGAAAGCATCGCTCAAGCTTGGGGGAGGCTTAAATCAATGTTATATTCATGCCCCAACCATGAGCTCGAGAGAGAAATCATCATTTAGAACTTCTATGCTCGGCTTTCTCATGATGATTGCACCATGCTTGAAACTTCTTGTACCGGTTCTTTTATGAAGAGAGATATTGACTTCAAATGGAATTTATTGGAGAGAATTAAACGCAACTCTGAAGATTGGGTGCTTGAAGAAGGTAAGGAGTCAAGTATGAATTTTAAGTTTGATTACGTTAAATCCTTTGTTGAAACAAATACCTTTAGTGATTTTAGTGCTAAGTATGGACTTGACTCTGAGATAGTAGCTTCATTGTGTGAATCTTTTGCTACTCATATTGATCTCCCCAAAGAGAAGTGGTTTAAATATCATCCTCCTTTAGAAGTCAATGTCACTACTGGAAAACAGTTTTTTGCCATCTGCCTAGTCTTTGCCGTCTGCTAGCTGATGACAAAGAGTGTCTTTGCCGTCAGCTTCAACAAAGCAAACGGCAAAGCACTGGCTGATGGCATAGAGTGTTTTTGCCATCAGTCACATCTTTGCCGTCAGCTAGCAGACGGCAAAGAGTCGCACAGCAGACGGCAAAGATGTAGATGGGCCCACCTGACCGCGGAGTGGTTAGGTCAAACTGGAGTCCCTTCTTTGCCATCTGCTAGCGGACGGCAAAGAGTCCGGAGGCAGACGGCAAAGAGTCTAGACTCTTTGCCGTCCGCCGGCAGACGGCAAAGCTCTAACTCCGTTAACGACTCCTTCCCCCCCCCCACCCCGCCCCTCTCTCTCTCTCTCTGTAACGGCTCACCCCGCGCGCCCCTCTCTCTCTCCCAATCCCCGACGCCCACCGGCCGTCGCCGCCCCCGTCGCGCCTCCGCCCCTGTCGCCCCCACCATCGCCGTCGCGCCACCACCGTCCCGCCACTGACCCACCTCACCACCGCTGCCGCTGCCCCACCGCCGTCGCGCCGCCGCCCCTGGCGCCCCCGGCGCTGCCCCGCCACCCCGGCCCCTCCACAACAGCCACCCCTCCCGGTGAGCCCCCACACCCCCACCCCCCCCCCCCGCACCCCCATTATTTTTTAGTAGTTTTAGTAGTTGTTATTGTTAGTAGTTTTCATGGTAGATTTAGTTAGTTGGTAGATTTAGTAGGTAGTTTAGTGGTAGATTTTGTTTTGTTAATTAGTGGTAGCTTGTTAAATTAGTTAGGTTAGTTAGTTAGCTTGGTTAGTTAGGTGGAGGAGGAGAAGAGGAGAAGAGGAGGAGGAGCAGGACAAGAAGAGGAGAAGAAGAAGAGGAGTAGGAGGAGGAGGAGGAGAAGAAAAAGAAGAAGAAGAAGAGGAGAACAAAAAAATAAGAAGGAGAAGAAGAAGAAGAAGAAGAGAAGAAGAAAATAAGAAGGAGAAGAAGTAAAGAAGAAGAGAAGAAGAAGAGAAGAAGAGAATAAGAAAAAAATAAGAAGGAGAAGTTAGTTAGCTTGGTTAGTTAGCTAGATTCTTTTTTAGTTACTTAGTGGTATATTCTGTTTCTGTTATTTTTTGTTGTTTAGTGCTATCTAGGTTTAGCGATAGGTTTACTTAGCTTGGTTAGTTAGGTTAGTTAGTTAGTTAGCTTAATAGAAAGAATAGGAAGAAGAAGAAGAGGAGGAGGAGGAGAAGAAGAGGAGAAGAGGAGGAGCAGGAGAAGAAGAAGAAGAAGAAGAGGAGGAGGAGGAGGAGGAGAAGACAAAAATAAGAAGGAGAAGAAGAAAAGAAGAAGAGAAGAAGAAGAGAAGAAGAGAAGAAGAATACCTTCTCCTCCTTCTCCTTCTTCTCCTCCTTCTTCTCCTCCTCCTCCTTCTCCTTATTCTTGATTTCTTCTTCTTCTCCTCCTCCTCTTTCTTCTCCTCTATCTTATTCTCCTTACCTTATTTTCCCCAAAAATAAGATAATTAGCCCATTTAGCTACAAAATGGCATAAAAACTTTGGTTAGCTCATGAATATTATATTCTTAACTTGTTTTGCTCTAAAATGACATAATTAGAATATTTGTGTTGATCGGGTGGATTTACATGTGATAGTTGTCTCGTCGCTGTGAGGTCTGCTGTGCGAAGACCTCCCCGTGCGTTGTACGAGCTCCGCCTGTGCATTCGTGGGTCAGTACAAATTTCATCTCCTCCCCGCCCCTTCATTTACTGTGGCTCGGTTTTCGGATGAAACTTTCTAGATTTAGGTAATTAAATTAATTTATCAGTATGCGTGACCAGTATGTGTCTCCCGTTCGAAAGGGCGACATCTATAAATATGCATGTCTTTGCATATTTATAACCGCCATCCTTTTGAATTGTCCAACATTATCCATGGACAGCCCGAGTATGTGTAGATTGGGTTCGTTTTCCCGTATGCTGTGCTCTGGATCCGATGCGGAATTTCGTCAGTGCCTCCGTGTTGTTCTCCGGATGCACATCCTCTGTGTTTATTGCGGAGACGTGTATCAGGAGAACAGCGGGGAGGTGCTGCCGAAATTTTGCGTTCGATCCGGAGCAGAGCATGGGAAAACGAACTCAATCTACACATACTCGGGTGGGATTAGGACCTATCTTTACCTATTAGCGTGTAGGTTGCGTGGATGTAATAAAAATGGCGAACCTGATTAACCGATGAATATAAATGCTAAATTATATATAAATATATTTCTTATGTCTTTAGTAGCTAGGCAAGATGAGTGATCGTGCATGGATGTATACCGGTCACCCTAGTGAGAAAGAGATGACAAAAGAATGGTTTGTAAAAACAAAAGGAATTTGTGAAAACCGCATTCGCAAATGGCCAGGAAAGAAACTAATGCCCCTGTCCTGGACGCGACAACTATAAAAACACGACAGAGGCTGTAATGATTAAACACCTGTAGAGGAGGGGTTTTAAGCCTAATTTTACGGTGTGGAGATTTCATGGTGAGTCTATACAACGCACAAGAGCTGAGGTGGTCCGTCGTCGCACGGACGAGCATGGTACCGGGATCGAAGACATGGTGCAAGACATTGATGTTGCTCGGGATTCGGAAGATGAGATGGAGGAATCTGCAAAGGCCTTTTATGAAATGTTGGAGTCTTCAAAACGTCCTCTCCATGAGCACACTGAGCTCTGTCAGCTGGATGCAATTGCACAAGTAATGGCTCTGAAGGCTCAGTTCAACTTGGGAAGAGAATGCTACGACGCGATGATGACACTATTTGGACGCTTCCTACCCAAAGGCCATGTCATGCGTGAAAACCTGTACCAGTCAGACAAAATACTTCGTGTACTTAAGATGCCCTATGAGAAGATAGATGCATGTGAGATAGGATGTGTCTTATTTAGGAAGGAGTATGCACACTTGGACTATTGTCCCAATTGCGAGTCTTGCAGGTATCTTGTGGTAGACAACGGTATGGGTGAGAAGAGGCAGACCAAAATCGCAGTTAGTGTTCTTCGGTATATGCCAATTGTACCAAGACTTCAACGTCTTTTCATGGTCGAACAGACAGCCAGACAGATGACATGGCACAAATTGGGCAAAAGAACCGAACTACATGCGGATGGGAATAAGATGGTGGTACACACATCGGATGGGGAAGCGTGGAAACATTTTGATGGATTGCATCAGGATAAAGTGGAAGATCCAAGGAATCCTCGAGTCTGCATCGCCACGGATGGTTTTAATCCCTTCGGCATGACGGCAACCAAATATAGTTGTTGGCCTGTATTTATCATTCCACTCAATCTCCCCCCCCCCCGGACAGATTATGCAAAGAAAGAACATATTTCTGACGTTGATAATTCCAGGGCCCAATTATCTGGGGAAGAATATGAATGTGTACCTGCAGCCGCTTAAGGATGAATTGGAAGACGCTTGGGATAATGGGGTCAAGACATACGATGCCGCTAGAAAACAAAACTTCAAAATGCATGTGTGGTACATGTACTCTATGCATGACTTGTCGGCGTATGCACTATTCTCTGGATGGTGTGTGCATGGAAGGTTCCCGTGCCCCCAATGCAAGGCAGCTCTTCAGTTTCATTGGTTGCATGAGGGTCGGAAGTATTCTTTCTTTGACTTGCATAGACAATTCCTGGATCCTGACCATCAGTTCAAAAAAGACAAGAAGAACTTTACCAAAGGTAAAGTTGTCAAAAACTTGGCACCACCTACGTTGATAGGCCAACAGATCCTGGATCAGTTAAACGCCCTCGAGCCTGATCCAGAGCGTCCAGGGTATTTCAAGGGGTATAATTCAAAACACGCCTGGACTCACAAGCCATGCTTCTAGGATCTGCCTTACTTCAAATACCTCCTTCTTCCACACAATGTCGACATGATCCACACTGAAAAGAATATCGGAGAGGCTATTTTTGGTACATTGTTCGACATAGATGGGAAGACAAAGGATAATACTAAGGCTAGAGTCCATCAAGAGACACTATGTCATAGACCGTTACAAAACATGCGAGAAGGCAAAGGAAAGCAGAAGTGGTCGAAGCCAAAAGCCTGGTTCAATCTTGGAAGGCCAGCTATGAGGGAAATTATCTTGTGGGTCAAAATGCACTTGATGTTCCCCGATGGGTATGCAACTAATCTAAAGAGGGGAGTGAGTCTTGAAAAATTAAAAATCTTTGGTCTCAAGAGTCATGATTGGCACATATGGCTAGAGCGGGTAATGTCGGTGATGTTATGTGGCTTTATTCCTGAGGATGAATGGCTAGTACTGGCGGAGGTGAGCTATTTCTTTCATGTTCTTTGTGTGAAAGAATTGTCGCCTGGCGTGGTAGAAGACATGGAGGAGTTTGCACCGGATTTGTTGTGCAAGTTAGAGAAGATCTTTCCACCGGGCTTCTTTAATCCAATGCAGCATTTGATTTTACATCTACCGGTCGAGGCAAGATTGGGTGGGCCCGTGCAAGATCGTTGGTGCTATGCAACTGAGAGGATGCAGAAGACCCTCCGAGCTAAATGTAAAAATAAGCGTAGAATTGAAGCATCGATGGCTGAGGCATTCATTACTGAGGAGGTGGCAAACTTTGTGACAGCACACTACGAAGCCAAAAATCATCATTTGCATAATCCGAAGCCTCGGCACAATGATGTAGACCCTAAAAAGGTGGGTCCAACCTCAGCCTATTCAAAGGGAAGCTCGCACCAGCCGGTGCTTCGAAACCAATAACGTTGGATGTCGAAGAATGGCGGAACATTTCGTTGTATATCTTCAACAACCTAACAGAAGTGCGGCTGTACATCGAGTGAGTTCTCGGCACATTTTCCCGTAAGTTCTAATTCCTTTGAACTGCTCTTATTCCCGGTTATTTCAAACAGTCGTTATGTCGCCAAATTCTCGGATGGAGCGGTGATCGAAAATGATTCCGTCGAAGAGTATGAGCTTCTGTCAAAGACAGGAGGCGGCTATCCCGGTGTCATCTCTTGGTTCAAACAAACGGTAATTATCAATAATGGACCATTTCATTTCTTGGTCTAACTTGCGGCTAATGCAACAATCATTTCGTATTAAACTTGTAGGCTAATTCAGAGTCTATGGACGCCAAATTGAGACAAGTCGCTAATGGTTTTGACTATAAGGTCCATTCATTTGAGAAATACAACATCAACAGGTATCTCTTTCGTACCTTTGGCAAATATCTATCTATGCCCGGCCGAAAATCTACAAATTGTGGTGTCTTTGCTATCGGCAAAGGTGTTATCGAGTATTATGGAAGAGTTCAAGCAATTTATGAACTTCAATTCTATGGTGAAAACCCACCGAACATCGTAGTCTTCAAATGTTATTGGTTCCAGCCGAAGGAGACTAGAAGGACTCATGAACATATAGGACTAGTCGAAATCAATCCAAACACCCATTTAGATGTTCCTGATGTCTATATTACGGCTCAACAGGCGACCCAAGTTTTCTATCTACCGTGGGCATGCCAAATGGATAAGAATCTGGAAGGTTGGTATGTTGTTTATGAAGTGCCGCCACATGTCAGACCACCTCTCCCAAATGAACAGGATTATGAACCTCACATTAACCCAGACACATATGATGGAGAATTCTTCCAAGAAACACGTCTTTCCAAAAAACGTTTCAAGAACCGCCGTGCTTCACCCAAGAACATGGAAGTAGACAGCGACAATGAATCCGACTCCACCTTGAGCCGGAACTAGAAGACCTGGAACTCGTA
This sequence comes from Hordeum vulgare subsp. vulgare, assembly GCF_904849725.1. NCBI lineage: Eukaryota > Viridiplantae > Streptophyta > Magnoliopsida > Poales > Poaceae > Hordeum > Hordeum vulgare. Next base: position 116,654,168 of record NC_058519.1, on the reverse strand, counting down.
GAGGTTACTAATGCGGATGACCTGTCAATGCTTCAACGATTAAAGAAAGTCCTTTCACAACTTCACGCCGTTGAACCCGACGAGCACGTCATTCATGAAGACATGCGTGATAGTGATGATGATGATGCATTTATTGATGATGATTATTAGTTTGTAAGATTCACAACTTAAATTATATATATTTTAATCTTTATTATTCATGTACATACTATTATTCATGTCAGTTATTCAATTTTTTATGTTGTATTAATTTATTTTAATCTTTATCATGGCAGGTCACCAGGTGTTGAAAGATGGTGGGCGCTGGTCCAGAGCGCTCGACGGGTTCTTCCCAGTCGCCCCGCACGAGGGGTGGTACTTCCCTTCCACCCCTATGTCTCCGTAGAGCCTTGGCAGACAGTCTGTCGACACCACCCGTGGGTTCTTCTTCGTCGGCGGCATTGCCCATAGGGAGAGGTGCTGGTCGGGTAGGGAAGAAGGGGAAGGGTACAGGGAGAGGTGGTGGCCACGGAAGATCCAGGAGGACTGTTGAGCCGTCTTCGCCACCACCACCAGCTCATTCACCCGAGCATAGGACTACGTCAACCCGTTTGCGGAGGAGGCTACGGGGACTCCGGTCCAGGAGCCTGGTGTTGACGGGCATTCGTCCCATGCGACTCCGGTCCAGGATCAGCCTCGGGTCGAGGTGCATTCGACCATGAGACTACGGTTCCAGAGGCTTCACCCGACGTGGAGAGGCCCGGATGGGATACCTGGCCGGATCGGACCGAGTTGTCGGATTGGACCGAGGGTCCGGGTGGCTCAGGGGCTGGGGATGGCGGGGATGAGTTTACGGATAGTGAGGGAGATGTGCAGGTGGACGGGGCCACCGTGTACAAGCATGGTAGTACACGTCTCCCGGTCATGTCGGCTACCCGCGAGCAGAGGCCGATGATTAAACCTGAAAGAGATAGGTAAGTACATTTACTCTTTTTTTAGCTTTTGCCTTCAAGTTTGTTCAAATATCTAATGCGTTGACCTTATCATACTGCAGGGGATGGGTACACCCTCTTGGAGTCCGCAGGCCGAACTCCGTCCTTGGTGTGCTTTGTCGGACAAATTTCCCGGGGTTTGTCACGTTGCCTGGTGAGGGTCAGGTTCCTACACTAGGATTTTCCTGGGAGCACTACCAGGCTACACAGGCCCCGCCGGAGGAGATTATAGATGGTGTCTTGTGCCACACGAGGGCCAAGATGGTGATCAAGAGCTTTTGGGTAAATTATCCTTTTACACAATCTAAAATTAACAATATAGCTAATTATTGTACTAATCGGTGTTTTCACGTTTGATTGCAGACCTTCTATAGGTGTGAGGATGGATATGAAGAGGAGGCGGCCAAGGTTCTCGAGGTCGAGTGTAGGCGGTTACTACAGAACTTACGCCACGAGGCTCGGCCGCAGGCTATTCGAGACTACTACGCCACGCGTGGTATTAAGAAGCAGAAGAAGGATTGACGTGGAAAGTTTCTGAAGAAGGAGCAATACATGAAGGTAATTACCTATTCTTAAGTCCTTATATGTAGTTTTCTTGATTTCATTCATAGGCGTAGCGCTCAAAATTCTTTCTAATAACTTACAGATGCCCCCGAGATGGTGTGCGGATAAGATGGATTGTTGGGAGGCGTTGGTTGATGAGTGGTGCACAGGCAGCTGGCGAGCCGTCCACGAGAATACGAAGGATCGGCGTAGCCAAATGGTTGGTGTGCCACACCATCAAGGCAGCGCCAACTTACTTCAGTTCGGACGAAACTGGGTATGTGATTTGCTTCATGATTCATGCAATTCATTCTTCATGCTAATATTTTGTTCCTCTCTTTTAGGCGCATCACAATAATACGGAGATGCCACACTTGTACGACCTTTATGGCATGGCCCATACTGCCTCGTACAAGAAGGCGAAGGCATTCTCTGAGTCTGACCTGGATGATCCCAATAACTTCACCAACATATCATCCCACCACAAGCTCGTGGCATACAGGGACGCGGGGAAGACTACGAAAGGGGATGACTTTAACCCTAGCCAGGAACCTTTGGATCCAGAGCTGGTGATGATATCTGGTGGCGGGAGGCCCCATGGCTCGATAGCCATTGGAGATGGGATAATACGTTGTCCACTCACTCTCCCGGAGATCAAGGAGCGCCAGTCGAGCAGCTGTCCTGAGATAATGCGTCGTCCACGGCCAGTCGATCTTGCCATCGAGGTTAGTTGTACGGACTAAGAACACTTTCATCCATTTCATTATGTGTGTCACCATAGATCATTACTATGGTAACGAGGAATGGTGTTTCAGGCTACTCTTCAGAAAGAGAGATTGGCAAACCAGGCTGCTCTTGAGAAAGATAGATTGGCAAAACATGCTGCTCTTGAGAAAGAGAGATTGGCAAGCCAGGCTGCTCTTGATGAGAGGGACCAGACCACGGCACGATTGATTGAGGAGGAGAGGTCCCGGAATGAGGTGGGTCAACGGGCCCTATATGAGCTTTTTGTGGTATGTTTTTTTCACATTAGCCAAATCATGTGTGTAATGTCTATTTCATTACTAACTAATATGACCCACTCTTCAGGGTTTGTGCGAGAAGAGCGGTCAAGTCCCTCCGCCGATGCCCGTCTTCTCTTCGATTGGCACGGTGAGTTTAATTATAAACTAGTATTAATAATTTAGTGTCATCATGCTAACTGAGACATTGCAAAATATCTATTCTGCAGAATAACTCCCGAGCGGCATTGCACGACCCTTCTCGAGGTGTTTCTCCTCCTTGATGACCACTACGGTAAGTTTCTCTTCTCCTCTTTCATATAATGACATAGTTAGCTAATTTAGCTCCAATAAGAGGAGAAGAGGAGAAATGAAAAGGAAGAACAAAAATAAGAAGAAGAGAAAGAGAAGAGAAGGAGAAGGAGAAGAAGGAGGAGGAGAAGAAGGAGAAGGAGGAGGAGGAGGAGAAGGAGGAGAAGACCAAGGACCTTCTAGCCCTTCTCCTCCTCCTCCTCCTTCTCCTCCTTCTTCTTTATTTCTTCTTCTTCTCATCCTCCTCCTATTTCTTCTCCTCCTTCGTATTCTCCTTGCCTTAATTTCCCCCAACAATGACATAATTAGCCCATTTAGCTCCAAAATGCCATAATAACCTCAAAATGGCATAAGAACCTTGGTTAGCTCATTAATATTATATACTTAGCTTGTTTTCCTCTAAAATGGGATAATTAGCCCATTTAGCTCCAAAAAGACATAGTTAGCTAATTTAGCTCCAAGAAGAGGAGAAGAGGAGAAGAAATAGGAAAAATGAAAAGAAAGAAGAAGAGGAAGAAGAGAAGAAGGAGAAGGAGGAGGAGGAGAAGGAGGACAAGGGCAAGGACCTTCTAGTCCTCCTCCTCCTTCTCCTCCTTCTTATTTATTTCTTCTTCTTCTCCTCCTCCTCTTATTTCTTCTCCTCTTTAATATTATCCTTGCCTTAATTTCCCCAACAATGACATAATTAGCCAATTTAGCTCCAAAAAGACATTATAAGCTCAAAATGGCATAAGAACCTTGGTTAGCTCATTAAAATTATATACGTAGCTTGTTTTCCTCCATAATGACATAGTTAGCTAATTTAGCTCCAAGAAGAGGAGAAGAGGAGAAATGAAAAGGAAGAAAAAAAATAAGAAGAGAAAGAGAAGAGAAGGAGAAGGAGAAGAAGGAGGAGGAGGAGAAGGAGAAGGAGGAGGAGGAGGAGGAGAAGACCAAGGACCTTCTAGTCCTTCTCCTCCTCCTCCTCCTTCTCCTCCTTCTTCTTTATTTCTTCTTCTTCTCATCCTCCTCCTATTTCTTCTCCTCCTTCGTATTATCCTTGCCTTAATTTCCCCCAACAATGACATAATTAGCCCATTTAGCTCCAAAATGCCATAATAACCTCAAAATGGCATAAGAACCTTGGTTAGCTCATTAATATTATATGCTTAGCTTGTTTTCCTCTAAAATGGGATAATTAGCCCATTTAGCTCCAAAAAGACATAGTTAGCTAATTTAGCTCCAAGAAGAGGAGAAGAGGCGAAGAAATAGGAAAAATGAAAAGAAAGAAGAAGAGGAAGAAGAGAAGAAGGAGAAGGAGGAGGAGGAGAAGGAGGACAAGGGCAAGGACCTTCTAGTCCTTCTCCTCCTCCTCCTCCTTCTCCTCCTTCTTATTTATTTCTTCTTCTTCTCCTCCTCCTCTTATTTCTTCTCCTCTTTCATATTCTCCTTGCCTTAATTTCCCCAACAATGACATAATTAGCCAATTTAGCTCCAAAAAGACATTATAAGCTCAAAATGGCATAAGAACCTTGGTTAGCTCATTAATATTATATACGTAGCTTGTGTTTCCTCCATAATGACATAGTTAGCTAATTTAGCTCAAAGAAAAGGAGAAGAGGAGAAATGAAAAGGAAGAAAAAAAAGAAGAAGAGAAAGAGAAGAGAAGGAGAAGGAGAAGAAGGAGGAGGAGAAGAAGGAGAAGGAGGAGAAGGAGGAGAAGGCCAAGGACCTTCTAGTCCTTCTCCTCCTTCTTCTTTATTTCTTCTTATTCTTCTCCTCCTCCTCTTTATTCTCCTCTTTCATGTTCTCCTTGCCTTAATTTCCCCAACAATGACATAATTAGCCCATTTAGCTCCAAAATGCCATAATAACCTCAAAATGGCATAAGAACGTTGGTTAGCTCATTAATATTATATACTTAGCTTGTTTTCCTCTAAAATGGGATAATTCGCCCATTTAGCTCCAAAAAGACATAGTTAGCTAATTTAGCTCCAAGAAGAGGAGAAGAGGAGAAGAAATAGGAAAAATGAAAAGAAAGAAGAAGAAGAAGAGAAGAAGGAGGAGGAGGAGGAGGAGGAGGAGAAGGAGGAGAAGTCCAAGGACCTTCTAGTACTTCTCCTCCTCCTCCTCCTCCTGCTCCTCCTTCTTCTTTATTTCTTCTTATTCTTCTTATCCTCCCCTTTCTTCTCCTCTTTAATATTCTCCTTGCCTTAATTTCCCCAACAATGACATAATTAGCCAATTTAGCTCCAAAAAGACATTATAAGCTCAAAATGGCATAAAAACCTTGGTTAGCTCATTAATATTATATACTTAGCTTGTTTTCCTCTATAATGACATAGTTAGCTAATTTAGCTCCAAGAAGAGGAGAAGAGGAGAAATTAAAAGGAAGAACAAAAAGAAGAAGAGAAAGAGAAGATAAGGAGGAGGAGAAGAAGGAGGAGGAGAAGAAGAAGAGAAGAAGGAGAAGGAGCCCTACTTATTCTCCTTCTTCTTCCCTCCTTCTCCTCTTCTTCTCTTCCTTCTTCCCTCCTTAGCTTATTTCCCCAACAAAGACATACTTAGCGAATTATCATCCAAAATGACATAATTAGCTTAGTTAGGTAAAAACATCATAAGAACCTTGGTTAGCTCAATAAAATGACTAATTAAGCTCCTAAAAGACATAATAAGCTCAAAATGGCATAAGAACCTTGGTTAGCTCATTAATATTATATATTTAGCTTGTTTTCCTCTAGAATGACATAATTAGCCCATTTAGCTGCAAAAATACATAGTTAGCTAATTTAGCTCCAAGAAGAGTAGAAGAGGAGAAATGAAAAGAAGGAAGAGGAAGAAGAAGGAGAGAAGAATAAGAAGAGAAGGAGAAGGAGAAGGAGAAGAAGAAGGAGGAGGAGAAGAAGACAAGAAGAAGGAGAAGGAGGAGAAGAAGGAGAAGGAGCCCTCCTTCTCCTTCTTCTTCTCTCCTCCTTCTTCTCCTCCTTCTTCTCCTTGTTCTTCTCTTCTTCTTTTTTCTTCTTCTCCTCCTCCTTCTCCTTCTCCTTCCCCTCCTCCTCCTCGTCCTCCTCCTCATTCTTGTTTTTGTTCTCCTTGTTCTCTTCTTGCTTCTTCTCTTTCTTCTTCAATTTAGCTTATTTGTCATATATATGTTGTTGTTCTTCTTCTTCTGACTTTCTAATTCCCATTTTGCAGATTGGATGTACTACATGCATGGAAGCTGGCATTGGAGTGCTTTAGTTCCCGTTTTTATTTGAGTTGATGAACAATGTGGAACTATATGTATATGTATATATGGATGAACAATATATGTGCAACTATATGTATGTATACATGGATGAAACTTTGTATGTGTTGGTTCTTTTGATATATGGGATGTATGTTGATGAACAAATGGCATTGATGAGCTTTATATGTATATCGTATATGTGTTGTGACCTATTTATCATATATGTGCTATTAATTATATATATATATATGTGCTGTGAAATAGAAAAAATAAACAAAAATGTGACAATATAGGCTCTTTCTCGTTTGCCAGCTTATGGCAAAGGCCTTTGCCATCAGCTGGCAGACGGCAAAGGTGCCACGTGGCGCCCAGCTGTGCAACCTAGGCAGGAGCAGCTGGCCATATAGTATCTTTGTCGTCTGCTTCAAGGGGGAGGTGGAGGTGGAGGCTGACGGCAAAGAAGAGGGGGAGGCAGACGACACAGAAGAGGGGGGAGGCAGACGGCAAAGAAGAGGGGGGAGGCTGACGGCAAAGAAGAGGGGGAGGAGGAGGGGGAGGCAGACGGCAAAGAAGAGGGGGGAGGCAGATGGCACAGAAGAGGGGAGGCAGACGGCAAAGCCTCCGTTAGCCCCTAACGGAGGCAACGCCTGCCGGCTGCCGTCTCGACATATTTGTCGACTGCTCTCATGGAAACCTGACAGCAAAGCTCTTTGTCGTCCGCTTCGGTGAGGCAGACGGCAAAGAACCTACAATGTCGTCGTAGGCTGACGCAGAAATTTTGCCGACAGTGAGATTCTTTGCCGTCTGTGATATACTCTTTGCCATCTGTGATATACTCTTTGCCGTCTGTGATGGCAGACGACAAAGAAGTTAATTCCTGTAGTGTGTAGTTAAACCCATTCCAGTTGAAGATCAAGTCATTGCCTATAATGACCCTTTTGTTCCCAGTGCTTACATTGAGAAACCACCTTTCCCTGTTAGGATAAAGGATCAACCTAAAGCTTTAACTGTGATACGTAGAGGCTACATTAGAACACCTACACCCCCTGAGCAAATTAGAATTGAACCTAGCATTGTTATTATTAAAGATATTATGTCTGAAGATGTTGAGGGACATAATATTCACTTCTGTGAAGATGCTGCTAGAATTGCCAAACCTCACGCTAGAGACAAACAAAGGCCTATTGTTGGCATGCCTGTTGTTTCTATTAAGATAGGAGATCATTGTTATCATGGCTTATGTTACGTGGATGCTAGTGTTAGTGCAATATCTCAATCCTTATATGATGAAATCAAAGACGAGATTGCACCTGTTGAAATAGAGCCTATTGATGTCACTATTCAGCTTGCCAATAGAGATAATATCTGCCCTGTGGGAATTGTTAGGGATGTTGAAGTCTTGTGTGGTAAAACGAAGTATCCTGCTGATTTCCTCGTTCTTGCTACCGCACAAGATAGCTTTTGTCCCATCATATTTGGTAGACCTTTTCTCAATACTGTCAATGCTCATATTGATTTTGAGAAGCAAACTGTCACTGTTGGCTTTGAAGGTGTGTCACATGAGTTCAATTTCTCTAAGTTTGGTAGACAACCTCAGGAAAAGGAGTTGCCTAGTAGGGATGAAACTATTGCCTTATCCTCTATTGCCGTGCCTCCTACTGATCCCTTAGAGCAATACTTGCTTGAGCATGAAAATGATATGCATATGGATGAAAGGGACGAGATAGATAGAGTTGTCTTAGAACAATATCATATCCTTAAGAATAACTTGCATGTTGAACTGCTTGGGGATCCACCCCCACCAAAGGGTGATCCTATGTTCAAGCTTAAACAGTTGCCTCATACTCTTAAGTATGCTTATCTTGATGAAAAGGAGATATATCATGTTATTATTAGTGCTAGCCTCTCAGAGCATGAAGAAAAGAAGTTACTAAAAACTCTGAGGAAGCACTGTGCTGCTATTGGATATACTCTTGATGATCTTAAGGGCATTAGTCCTACTCTATGCCAGCACAAGATTAAAACTGATCCTGATTTCAAACCAGTTCTTGATCATCAAAGGAGATTAAATCCTAGGATGAAAGAAGTAGTGAGGAAAGAAATACTAAAGCTCCTGGAAGCAGGTATCATCTATCCTATTGCGCATAGTGATTGGGTGAGTCCAGTGCATTGCGTCCCTAAGAAGGGAGGCATTACCGTTGTCCCTAATGATCAGGATGAATTGATCCCACAAAGGATTATTACTGGCAATAGGATGGTGATCGATTTTAGGAAATTGAATAAAGCCACTAGGAAAGATCATTACCCTTTTCCTTTTATCTACCAAATGCTAGAAAGACTATCTAAACACACACACTTCTGCTTTCTAGACGGTTATTCTGGTTTCTCCCCAATACCAGTTGAACAATCTGATCAGGAGAAAACCACTTTCACCTGCCCTTTCGGTACCTTTGCTTATAGACGTATGCCTTTTGGCTTATGTAATGCACCTGCCACCTTTCAAAGATGTATGATGGCTATATTCTTTGACTTTTGTAAAAAGATAGTTGACGTTTTCATGGATGACTTCTCCGTTTACGGGTCTTCCATTGATGATTGCCTCAGCAACCTTGATCGAGTCTTGCAGAGATGTAAAGACACCAATCTTGTCTTGAATTGGGAGAAGTGCCACTTTATGGTTAATGAAGGCATCGTCTTAGGACATAAAATTTCTGAAAGAGGTATCGAAGTCGATAAGGCTAAGGTTGATGCAATCGAGAAAACGCCATGCCCCACAGATATCAAAGGTATAAGAAGTTTCCTTGGTCATGCTGGTTTCTGTAGAAGGTTCATTAAAGACTTCTCTAAGATTTCTAGGCCTCTTACCAATCTCTTGCAAAAGGATATTCCTTTTGTCTTTGACGATGATTGTGAGGAAGCCTTCGAAATACTTAAGAGGGCTTTGATAACCGCACCTATTGTTCAACCACCTGATTGGAACTTACCTTTTGAAATCATGTGTGATGCTAGTGATTATGTTGTTGGTGTTGTTCTAGGGCAAAGAGTTGACAAGAAGTTGAATGTTATTCACTATGCTAGTAAAAATCTAGATAGTGCCCAAAGAAACTATGCTACTATGGAGAAGGAGTTTTTAGCAGTCGTGTTTGCATGTGAAAAGTTCAGGTCTTACATAGTTGATTCCAAAGTCACTATTCACACAGATCACGCTGCCATTAAGTACCTCATGGAGAAGAAGGACACTAAACCTAATCTTATCAGATGGGTTCTCTTGCTACAAGAGTTTGATTTGCACGTTGTCGACAGAAAGGGTGTTGATAACCCCGTAGCAGATAACTTCTCTAGGTTGGAGAACGTTCTTGATGACCCACAACCTATTGATGATAGCTTTCCCGGTGAGCAACTGAATGTCATCAATGCTTCACGTAGTGCACCGTAGTATGCTGATTATGCAAACTATATCGTTGCCAAATATATACCACCTAGTTTCACATACCAGCAAAAGAAGAAATTCTTCTTTAACTCGAGACATTACTTTTGGGATGATCCTCACCTTTATAAGGAAGGAGTAGATGGTGTTATTAGACGTTGTGTACCTGAACATGAACAGGGACAGATCCTACAGAAGTGTCAATCTGAGGCCTACGGAGGACACCATGCGGGATATAGAAGTGCACACAAGGTATTGCAATCAGGTTTCTATTGGCCCGCTCTCTTCAAGGATGCTCGTAAGTTTGTCTTGTCTTGTGACGAATGTCAAAGAGTAGGTAATATCGGTACACGTCAGGAAATGCCTATGAACTATTCACTTGTCATTGAACCATTTGATGTTTGGGGCTTTGATTATATAGGACCTTTTCCAAAATCCAAAGGGTATACTCATATCCTAGTTGTTGTTGATTACGGCACTAAGTGGGTAGAAGCTATCCCCACTAGTAGTGCTGATCACAACACTTCTATCAGGATGCTTGATAACCCACAAGTATAGGGGATCAATTGTAGCCTTTCTCGATAAGTGAGAGTGTCGAACCCAACGAGGAGCTAAAGGTAGGACAAATATTCCCTCAAGTTCTATCGACCACCGATACAACTCTACGCACACTTTACGTTCGCTTTACCTAGAACAAGTATGAAACTAGAAGTACTTTGTAGGAGTGATAGGATAGGCTTGCAAGAGAGTAAAGAACACGTAAATAAAACTAGGGGCTGGTTAGATAAAGAAACAACTACGAGTGTCTAACGAGTGTGGAAAAGTGGTGGTAGGAGTTGCGGAATTGTCCCTAAGCAATTGACTACATTACTAGATCGATAGCAAGTTTTATGTGGGAGAGGCCTCTGCTAGCATGTCATCCCTTACTTGGAATTCTATGCACTTGTGATTGGAACTATTAGCAAGCTTCCGCAACTACTAACGTTCATTAAGGTAAAACCCAACCATAGCAATAAGATATATTGGTCCCCCTTCAATCCCATATGCATCAATTTCTATGCTAGGTTTGAAGCTTCTGTCACTCTAGCCTGCCAATACATAGTCCTATCAACATACAACTTACCCTATGGTGTGATCCACGCGCGCTATCATATGATGGGCACCAAAGGACAGCAACATAACCACAAGAAAATTAAACCAACCATAGCATTTCATCAATCACCGATAGGACAACGATAATCTACTCACACATCATAGGATAGCAACACATCATTGGATAATAATATGTAGCATAAAGCACCTTGTTCAAGTAGAGGGTACAGCGGGTTGCGGGGGAGTGGACCACTGAATATAGATGGGGGAAGATGATGGAGATATTGGTGAAGATGACGGAGGTGTTGGTGTAGATCGCCGTCACACGATGATGTCCCGGGCGGCGTTCCGGCGCCGCCGGGAGAGAGGAGAGAGAGCCCCCCTCCTTCTTCTTCTTCCTTGACCTCCTCCCTAGATGGCAGAAGGGTTTACCCTCTGTTCCATGGTCTCCATGGCGGCGGAGGGGCGAGGGCCCCTCCGAGATTGGATCTCTCTCTCTGTGTCCTTCTGTTTCTGTGCTCCCAGATTCTGCGTTTCACCGTTTCTTAAATTCTGGGAGATCCATAACTCCGATTGGGCTGAAATTTTAACACGACTTTCTTTAGGATATTATCTTTCTTGCGGCGAAAGAAAGGCTCCAACCGCCTTAATGAGTAGCCACAAGCCTGCCAGCCGCCGCCGTACCTCCTGGTGGTGGCTACAGGGCTTGTGGGCCCTCCGTGCATCGCCTCGCGTTGATTCTTCTTCCCAAAAATCATAAATATTCCAAAAAAATCCCCGTAAGTTTTTATTACGTTTGGACTTCGTTTGGTATGGATATTCCGCGAAACAAAAAACATGCAACAAACAGGAACTGGCACTGGATCAGTATGTTAGTCCCAAAAATAGTATAAAAAGTTGCTAAAAGTATATGCAAGGTGTAGAATATTGGCATGAAACAATAAAAAATTATAGATACGACGGAGACGTATCAGCATCCCCAAGCTTAATTCCTGCTCGTCCTTGAGTAGGTAAATGATAAAAAAGATATTTTTTTATGTGGAATGATACCTAGCATAATCTTGATCATAAAATCTAATCATGGCATGAATACTAAAACACGAGTGATTCGAAGCAATAGTCTATCATTTGACATAAAGACAATAATATTTCAAGCATACTAACAAAGCAATCATGTCTTCTCAAAATATCATGACCAAAGAAAGTTATCCCTACAAAATCATATAGTCTGGCTATGCTCCATCTTCCCCACACAATGTATTTAAATCATGCACAACCCCGGTTTTAGCCAAGCAATTGTTTCATACTTTAGTGTTCTCAAACCTTTTCAACTTTCACGCAATACATGAGCGTGAGCCATGACATAGCACTATAGGTGGAATAGAATATGGTGGTCATGGAGAAGACAAAAAAAGGAGGAGATAGTCTCACATCAACTAGGCGTATCAACGGGCTATGGAGATGCCCATCAATAGATATCAATGTGAGTGAGTAGAGATTGCCACGCAACGGATGCACTAGAGCTTATAAGTGTACGAAAGCTCACAAAAGAAACTAGTGGGTGTGCACCCAACTTGCTTGCTCACGAAGACCTAGGGCAATTTTGAGGAAGCCCATCATTGGAATATACAAGCCAAGTTATATAATGAAAATTTCCCACTAGTATATGGAAGTGACAACATAGGAGACTCTCTGTCATGAAGATCATAGTGCTATTTGAAGCACAAGTGTGGAAAGAGGATAGTAGCAATTGTCCCTTCTCTCTTTTCTCTTTTTTTTGTGGGCTCTTTGGCCTCTTTTATATATATATATATATATATATATATATATATATATATATATATTTGGTGGGCATCTTTGGCCTCTTTTTTATAAATGGGCTTCGCTGGCCTCTTTTATTTCGTTACATGGGACAATGCTCTATTAATGATGATCATCACACTTACAACTCAATACTTAGAGCAATGATGACTCTATATGAAATGCCTTCGGTAGTGTACCGTGACAATGATCTAGCATAGCAATGACATCAAAAAACAGACAAGCCATAGAAACATCATGCTAGCTATCTTACGATCATGCAATGGCAATATGGAAGTGGTGGCACATGTCATGAGACGGAACGGTGGTAGTTGCATGGCAATATATCTCGGAATGGCTATGAAAATGCCATAATAGGTAGGTACGGTGCCTGTTTTGAGGGAGGCTATATGGTGGGTGTAATGCACCGGCGAAAGTTGTGCGGTGCTAGAGAGGCTAGCAATGGTGGAAGGGTGAGAGTGCGTATAATCTATGGACTCAACATTAGTCATAAAGAACTCACATACTTATTGCAAAAGTCTATTAGTCATCGAAACAAGGTACTACACGCATGCTCCTAGGGGAAAGGTTGGTAGGAGTTAACCATCGCGCGATCCCGACCTCCACACAAAGGATGACAATCAATAAATAAATCATCCTCCGACTTCATCACATAACGGTTCACCATACGTGCATGCTACGGGAATCACAAACCTTAACACAAGTATTTATAAAAATACACAATTACTCACTAGCATGACTCTAATATCACAGATTCATGTCGGAAAACTGTTGCAAGGAATCAAACATATCATATTCAGTGATCTACAGGTTTTATGTAGGATTCTATGACTAACCATGTGAATGACCAACTCCTGTTAACTCTCTAAATAGGTATAAGTGAAGCATGAGAGTTTAATTCTTTCTACAAAAGATATGCCCCGCTCTAACAAATATAAGTGAAGCAAAAGAGCATTCTACAAATGGTGGTTTTCTATGTGTAGGGAAACAGGCAATCCAAACTTCAAAAGATATAAGCGAAGCACATGAAGCATTCTATAAAGACAACCAAGGACTATCTCATACCAGCATGGTGCATAAAAGAAAAAGGGAAAAATAAACACAAAATACGCTCCAAGCATTTGCACATATCATGTGACAAATTAAAATATAGCTCCGAGTAAAATTACCGATAGATTGTAGACGAAAGAGGGGATACCTTCCGGGGCATCCCCAAGCTTAGACGCTTGAGTCTTCCTTGAATATTACCTTGGGGTGCCTCGGGCATCCCCAAGCTTAGTCTCTTGCCTCTCCTTATTCCTTCATCCATCATTCTCTCACCCAAAACTTGAAAACTTCAATCACACAAAACTCAACAAAACTTCGTGAGATCCGTTAGTATAATAAAATAAATCACCGCTTCAAGTACTGTTGTGAACTCATTCTAAATTCATATAAGCATTATATCTACTGTAATGCAACTTCACCATGGTTCATACCCCCCGATACTACCCATAGATTCATCAAAATAAGAGAACAATGCATAGAAGACAGAATCTGTCAAAACAGAATAGTTTGTAGCAATCTGTATATTCCGTATACCTATGATATCTCAAAACATCTGAAAAATTACGAACGTCTGGAAAATTTGCATATCAATCAGCAGCAAAAATAATCAACTCAAAATCTCTTCCAGAATAAAAATGAAAATTAATTTCGTGAGCAGAAAGTTTATGTATTTTCTCAGCGTGATCAAACAACTATCACCCAAACTAATCGTAAAGGCTTTGCTTGGCACATTATTTTTAAAAAACACAAAGGAATTGTACAAGGGGATAATTATTTTTGTGAGAAACTTCCATGAAAAAATCTACATTGTTTCCATGAGCATGAACACAAGTGTTCAAGATCGACCCTCACTTCCGCAATGCATCACCTTTCAATCGCTTCTCTTTTTGAAAAAGTTTTAAATTCCCCTCTATATTTTTTTTGTTTTTAAACTAAATAAAAGCACTCAACATTAATAAATGACTCTCTAAAACTTCTGGGCTGTCTCCCAAGCAGCGCTTTCTTTAAAGCCATTAAGCTAGGCACAAAGTGCTCAAGTAATGGATCCACCCGGATCCCAAGGTATATCAAAGCCAATTTTAATTAGCAATTATTTGCAATTTAGTAGTGAGCACAAGGTAACATATATCATGAAATGACTAAGTCTAACTCTCTTCCTATGCATTGGCATGTCATAAAAGAACAATTCATGCACACCAGGTAAAGGCCAATACGAAGCATAAGCAGTTTCTTGCAATTTTATCGTGTTGGAAACATAGAGAGGTGGAGATGTAGTTCCTCTCTCATAATAATTGCAAGTAGGAGCAGCAAGCACATGCATATTATATTCATCAAAATCATCATGTGTAACATAAGGAACTATAGCTAGCTCATCTTCATAAGCATCATTCATATTGGCATCATGGCCACAAGCGTAGCAAGCATCAAGTTCATCAAAAAGGGATATTTCAAACGAATCCAAGGGATCATAGCATTCATCCTTTGGTAAGAACGAAGGGAAATTAAATAATGTATGAGTAGAAGAGTTACTCTCATTAGAATGTGGACATGGGTAGCTAGTCTATTCTTCCTCCTTTTGTTCTTCGCTCTCCTCGTCATCTTTTTCATCTAATGAGCTCACAATTTCAGCATTTTCTTCTTCCATAGTTTCCTGCAAAATAATAGTCTCTTCTTGGGCAGCATAGCATTTCTCCTTAAGTCGTTCAATATGGGCATTATATTCATAGTTAGTATAACAATAACAAAGCATAACCAAATTTTCAGATCGGTAAGGAGCATCATCATTATCATCATACCTTTTAAACAGAGCCTCAATTTCATAAGCACCCATAAAAGCAACAAACTCTTCTATTTGATCCACATCATAGTAATCATATATACCATTAGCATAAGAAGCCAAGGTTCTATGATCATTAAACTCACAAGAAAGGGGAAGGTGTGGAGCCTTCATCCTAGAGCAACAAGTAACACCATGTCTCTTGCATAGTTCCCAAGCATACCATTTCAACAAATGGATTTGATCCCATAAAAGTTTCCCTTTTTGAGTCAAGCGATAATCCCTAAAGTATTCATGTTGATCCAACGTGTATCCCATTATATAATTGAATGGGGCTTTCTCAGGATTATTAAAGAAGTATATGATATTTTCCACGTAACGAGCATCGAGGGTTTTCGGAGGTTCCCCATCTCCATGAGTAGCAAGTACACCTAATTTTTTTGGCATTTCGTGTTCCATATCCATAACTAAAGATAGAGAACAACTTAGAATAGAAAATAAATCTACTTAGTGATAAAGCAAACAAGCACACACGAGAATATTCACCCCACACTATTGCTCCCCGGCAACGGCGCCACAAAAAGGTCTTGATAACCCACAAGTATAGGGGATCAATTATAGCCTTTCTCGATAAGTAAGAGTGTCGAACCCAACGAGGAGCTAAAGGTAGGACAAATATTCCCTCAAGTTCTATCGACCACCGATACAACTCTACGCACACTTTACGTTTGCTTTACCTAGAACAAGTATGAAACTAGAAGTACTTTGTAGGAGTGATAGGATAGGCTTGCAAGAGAGTAAAGAACACGTAAATAAAACTAGGGGCTGGTTAGATAAAGAAACAACTACGAGTGTCTAAAGAGTGTGGAAAAGTGGTGGTAGGAGTTGCGGAATTGTCCCTAAGCAATTGACTACGTTACTAGATCGATAGCAAGTTTTATGTGGGAAAGGCCTCTGCTAGCATGTCATCCCTTACTTGGAATTCTATGCACTTGTGATTGGAACTATTAGCACGCATCCGCAACTACTAACGTTCATTAAGGTAAAACCCAACCATAGCAATAAGATATATTGGTCCCCCTTCAATCCCATATGCATCAATTTCTATGCTAGGTTTGAAGCTTGTGTTACTCTAGCCTGCCAATACATAGTCCTATCAACATACAACTTACCCTATGGTGTGATCCACGCGCGCTATCATATGATGGGCACCAAAGGACAGCAACATAACCACAAGCAAATTAAACCAACCATAGCAATTCATCAATCACCGATAGGACAACGATAATCTACTCACACATCATAGGATAGCAACACATCATTGGATAATAATATGTAGCATAAAGCACCATGTTCAAGTAGAGGGTATAGCGGGTTGCGGGAGAGTGGACCGCTGAATATAGATGGGGGAAGATGATGGATATGTTGGTGAAGATGACGGAGGTGTTGGTGTAGATCGCCGTCACACGATGATGTCCCGGGCGGCGTTCTGGCGCCGCCGGGAGAGAGGGGGAGAGAGCCCCCCTCCTTCTTCTTATTCTTTGACCTCCTCCCTAGATGGGAGAAGGGTTTTCCCTCCGGTACATGGTCTCCATGGCGGCGGAGGGGCGAGAGCCCCTCCAAGATTGGATCTCTCTCTCTCTGTGTCCTTCTGTTTCTGCGCTCCCTGATTCTGCGTTTCACCGTTTCCTAAATTCCCGGAGATCCGTAACTCCGATTGGGCTGAAATTTTAACACGTATTTATTTCGGATATTATCTTTCTTGCGGCGAAAGAAGGGCTCCAACCGCCTTAAGGAGTGGACACAAGCGTGCCAGCCGCCGCCGTACCTCCTGGTAGCGGCTACAGGGCTTATGGGTCCGGCGTGCATCGCCTCGCGTTGATTCTTCTTCCCAAAAATTATAAATATTCCAAAAAAAATCAACGTAAGTTTTTATTACGTTCGGACTTCGTTTGGTAAGGATATTCTGTGAAACAAAAAACATGCAACAAACAAAAAATGGCACTGGGCACTGGATCAATATGTTAGTCCCAAAAATAGTATAAAAAGTTGCCAAAAGTATATGAAAGTTGTAGAATATTGGCATGAAACAATCAAAATTATAGATGCGACGGAGATGTATCAATGCTTAAAGAAGTTATCTTCCCTAGATTTGGAGTCCCTAGATATCTAATGACCAATGGTGGTTCACATTTCATTCATGGTGCTTTCCGTAAAACACTTGCGAAGTACGATGTCAACCATAGAATTGCGTCTCCCTATCACCCTCAGTCCACTGGTCAAGTAGAGCTAAGAAATAGAGATATTAAACTGATTCTACAAAAGACTGTCAACGGGTCTAGAAAGAATTGGTCTAAGAAGCTCGATGATGCATTGTGGGCTTATAGGACTGCCTATAAGAATCCCATGGGTATGTCTCCATAGAAAATGGTGTACCGTAAAGCATGTCATTTACCTCTTGAGCTATGCTACGGTAACAAAAGTCCTTCCTTGGCGCTAGGAATTCTTCTTGCTACTTCTCTGGTTTGCGTCGGTTTTTCCCTTGAAGAGGAAAGGGTGATGCAGCACAGGAGCAGTAAGTATTTCCCTCGGTTTGAGAACCAAGGTATCGATCCAGAAGGAGGGTCTCGTCAAGTCCAGAGTACCTGCGCTAGCACAAACAATCTTGCACCCAACGCTTCAAAGGGGTTGTCAATCCCTTCAAGATTGTTTGCAAAGTGAGATGTGAAGGCGGAAAGTGCAACGAAGTAAAAAGTGTAAGGTTGAAAATATGGTGAGGAGTAGACCCTGGGGCCATAGTGTTCACTAGAGGCTTCTCTCAAAATAGAAAGTATTACCGTGGGTGAACAAATTACTGTCGAGCAATTGATAGAACCGCGCAAAGTCATGACGATATCTAAGGCAAAGATCATACATATAGGCATCACGTCCGAGACAAGTAGACCGATACTTTCTGCATCTACTACTATTACTCCACACATCGACCGCTATCCAACATGCATCTAGTGTATTGAGTTCATGACGAATAGAGTAACGCTTTAAGCAAGATGACATGATGTAGAGGTATAATCTCAAACCAATGACGAAAACCCCATCTTTTTACCCTTAATGGCAACAACACGATGCGTGCCTCGCTACCCCTTCTGTCACTAGGTGAGGTCACCACACGGTATGAACAAAAAACCAAGCACTTCTCCCATTGCAAGAATCATAGATCTAGTTGGCCAGCTAAACCCACAACTCGAAGAGAATTACAAGGATATGAAATCATGCATAAGAGAGACCAGAAGAAACTCAAATAAGGTTCATAGATAATCTGATCATAAATCCACAATTCATCGGATCTCGACAAACACACCGCAAAAGAAGACTACATCGGATAGATATCCATGAAGATCATGGAGAACTTTGTATTGAAGATCCAAGAGAGAGAAGAAGCCATCTAGTTACTAACTATGGACCCGTAGGACTATGGTGAACTACGCACGCATCATCGGAGAGGTCATGGTGTTGATGAAGAAGCCCTCCGTATCCGAATATCCCCTCCCTCAGGGCACCAGAAAGTGCCCCAGATGGGATCTTGCGGAGATAAAAGCTTGCAGCGGCGGAAAACTAATTTCGATGATCTCCTCATTTTTTTGGGATTATTAGGGAATTTATAGGCGCAACCCCTAGGGCAGAGGGCGCCCACGGGGCCCACAAGCCTGGACGGCGCGGCCTCCCCGCTGGCCGCGGGGTGGGGGCTTGTGGGGCCCCTGAGGCTCCCCTGCCTTGGCTCTCAAGCTTCTCGATCTTCTTCCGTTCCCGAAAAAATCTTTTCGGCGATTTTCTTCTGTTTGGACTCTGTTTCAAAATCTCCTCTGAAAGGGGTCAAAAACATGGGAAAAACAGGAACCCACACTTGGCACTGAGTTAATAAGTTAGTCCCAAAAAATATATAGAAGTCATACAAAACATCCAAAGTTTGACAAGATAATAGCATGAAACCATCAAAAATTATAGATAAGTTGGAGACGTATCAAGCATCCCCAAGCTAACTCCTGCTCGTCCTCGACTAGGGAAGTGGTAAAGAATGAATTTTTGATGTGGAATGCTACGTAGCATAGTTGTCCTTTGCAACTTCTTTCACGTGACATGAATGTTCAGATCCGTAAGATTCAAAACAATAGTTTGCTATTAACATGAAAACAATAATACTTAAAGCAAACTAGCAAGGTAATCATGAACTTTCCAAATAACAAGGCCAATGGAAGTTATCCCTACAAAATCATATAGTCTAGCTATGCTCCATCATCCTCACACAACAATTGTAAATCATGCACAACCCCGGTATTGGCCAAGTAATTGTTTTCGCCCTCTTACTTTCTCAAACTTTTTATAACTATCACGCAATACATGAGCGCGAGCCATGGATATAGCACTATAGGTGGAATAGAGTGTGGTGGTGGTTGCGAGACAAAAAGGAGGAGATGGTCACATTGACTCGGCGTATCAAAAGGCTATGGAGATGCCCATTAATAGATATCAATGTAAATGAGTAAGGATTGCCATACAAGAGATGCACTAGAGCTATAAGTATGTGAAAGCTCAAAAGTAGAACTAGTGGGTGTGCATCCAACTTGCTTGCTTACGAAGACCTAGGGCAATTTTGAGGAAGCCCATCATCGGAATATACAAGCCAAGTTATATAATGAAGATTCCCACTAGCATGTGGTAGTGACAAAGCAAGAAGCTCTCAATCATGAAGAACATGGTGCTATCATGAAGCACAAGTGTGGAAAAAGATAGTAGCATTGTCCCTTCTCTCTTTTTCTCTCTTTTCTCCTTTTTTTTATTTGGGCTCTTAGGCCTCTATTTTTTTCTCCCTTTTTTTATTTTTGGGATCTTTGGCCTCTCTTTTTTATTTCCTCACATGGGACAATCCTCTAATAATGATGATCATCACACCTGTATTTACTCACAGCTCAAACCTTAGAATGATGATGACTCTATAGGAAATGCCTCCGGCAGTGTACCGGGATTTGCAACGATCTAGCATGGCGTATGACGTTGAAACATCTCGCTAGCTATCTTACGATCATGCAATGGCAATATGAGAGTGACGACACAAGTCATGAGATGGAACGGTGGGAGTTGCATGGCAATATATCTCGGAATGGCTATGAAAATGCCATAGTAGGTAGGTATGGTGGCTGTTTTGAGGAAGGCATATGGTGGGTTTGTGCACCGGCGAGAATTGCGTGGCACTAGAGAAGCTAGCAATGGTGGAAGGTGAAAGTGCATCTATACCATGGACTCACATTAGTCATGAAGAACTCACATACTTGTTGCGAAAGTTTTTATTAGTAATCGAAACAAAGTGCTAAACGCGTACTCCGAGGGGAAGGGTTAGTAGGTGTTAACCATCGCACGATCCCGACCTCAACACAAAGGATGACAATCAATAGATCAACTTCCTAACATAGCGGTTCACCATACGTGCATGCTACAGGAATCACCAACTTCAACATAAGTATTTCTAGATTCACAATACCCTACTAACATAACTCTTAATATTACGGAATCCACGTCTCAAAACTAATTGAGAGGAATCAGAACTTCTCTTTCTATTCAATGCACATGAAGATGGAGGTTTTTGTATCCTCTTTGCATACCTATCACATTTGGGACTACTTTCATAGCATAAGCCAACTACCAAATCACGCACCGCCGTGCTCTAAAGATATAAGTGAAGCACAAGAACAAAAGTATCTAGCTCAAAAGATATAAGTGAAGCACAAGAGCAAAAGTATCTAACCCAAAAGATATAAGTGAAGCACTATGAGCATTCTAGCAAAATCACGATGAGTGCATGTCTCTCTCTCTCAAAAAGGTGTGCAGCAAGGATGATTGTGACACAACAAAAAGAAAAGACTCCTAAGATACAAGACGCTCCAAGCAAAACACATATCTTGTGGTGAATAAAAATATAGCTCCAAGTAATGTTACCGATGGATTGAAGATGAAACGGGGGATGCCTTCCCGGGGCATCCCCAAGCTTAGGCTTTTGGTGTCCTTGAATTTGGCTTGGGATGCCTTCGGCATCCCCAAGCTAGAGCTCTTTCCACTCCTTATCTCATCTCCCATGAGAACATCACCCAAAACTTGAAAACTTCACAACACAAAACTTAAACAGAAACTCGTGATAACATTAGCACAAGAAAACAAACTACCACTTCTTTTGGTACTGTAGCAATCTTGAATTCTATCTATATTGATGTTGGGCTACTGTATTCTCACTTTTCCATGGCTAGTACCCCCCGATACTAACCATAGTTTCATCAAAACAAGCAACCAACTCAACAAAAACAGAATCTTGTAAAAACAGACCAGTCTGTAGCAATCTGTATACTTCGTATACTTCTGATACCTCAAAAAATCTGAAAAATTACGACGGCCTGGGCAAAAAGCATATCTACCAGCAGAAAAAAGAATCAACTCAAATGCTATTTCTGAAAAAAAAAGTGATTTCCATGAACGTTCCACCTGAGGCGGAGTCCAAGATATTTCTAGAACCAAAATTCAAGCCAGCATAAAAGATTTGAATAATCATCCAAAGGCTCAAGCCATGAGCGGGACAATTTCTAATCATTAATTTCATTCTCTCCCAAGCTTGTGCAACATGCTCATGATCATGTTGCTTGAAATTCATGATATCATTACGGAGAGAGATGATCTTAGTCGGCCGAAAATACTTGGATATATACGCATCTTTGCACTTATCCCAAGAATCGATACTATTTTTGGGCAAAGAAGAAAACCAAGTTTTTGTGTGATCTCGCAACGAGAAAGGAAAAACGCTTCAATTTAATCACGTCATTATCCAAATCTTTTTTCTTTTGCATATCGCAAAGCTCAATGAACGTATTGAGATGGGATGTGGCATCTTCACTAGGAAGGCCAGAGAATTGCTATTTCATAACAAGATTCAGCAAAGCGGCATTTATTTCGTATGACTGTGCACTAGTGGCGGGAGCAATCGGAGTACTAATAAAATCATTATTATTAGTATTCGAAAAGTTACAAAGTTTGGTGTTTTCGTTCATGGTGACTTCAGCAAGCAAGCAAGCACACAAGCAAAAAAAGCGGGCGAGAAAAAAGGGTGAACGAAAAGGGCGAACGAAAAGGCGAACAAAAAAGGCAAATTGGTGAAGTGGGGAGAGGAAAATGAGAGGCAACTGGCAAACAAAGTGAATGCAAGAGATGAGTTTGCAACACTTCCTTGGATGAGTTCTTGACTTAATCTTCCTCCCCATCAACAGCGCCAGAAATCCTTCTGCTACTTCTCAAACAACAGTGCCAGAAATTGACATGTTGACGGAGATTGGGCTTGCGTTGGTTTTTCCCTTGAAGAGGAAAGGGTGATGCAGCACAGGAGCAGTAAGTATTTCCCTCAATTTGAGAACCAAGGTATCGATCCAGAAGGAGGGTCTCGTCAAGTCCAGAGTACCTGCGCAAACT
This sequence comes from Hordeum vulgare subsp. vulgare, assembly GCF_904849725.1. Taxonomy (NCBI): domain Eukaryota; kingdom Viridiplantae; phylum Streptophyta; class Magnoliopsida; order Poales; family Poaceae; genus Hordeum; species Hordeum vulgare. The sequence goes on along the minus strand of NC_058519.1, from coordinate 116,631,469 downwards.
CAAACAAGCTTGCACCCAACGCTTCAAAGGGGTTGTCAAATCCCTTCAAGATTGTTTGCAAAGTGAGATCTGAAGGCGGAAAGTGCAACGAAGTAAAAAATTGTAAGGCTGAAAATATGGTGTGGAGTAGACCCTGGGGGCCATAGTGTTCACTAGAGGCTTCTCTCAAAATGGCAAGTATTACGGTGGTGAACAAATTATTGTAGAGCAATTGACAGAACCGCGCAAAGTCATGATGATATCTAAGGCAATGATCTAGCATATAGGCATCACGTCCGAGACAAGTAGACCGATACTTTCTGCATCTACTACTATTACTCCACACATCGACCGCTATCCAGCATGCATCTAGTGTATTGAGTTCATGACGAACAGAGTAACGCCTTAAGCAAGATGACATGATGTAGAGGGATAAACTCAAACCAATGATGAAAACCCCATCTTTTTACCCTTGATGGCAACAACACGATGCGTGCCTCGCTGCCCCTTCTGTCGCTGGGTTAGGTCACCGCACGGTATGAACCCAAAACCAAGCACTTCTTCCATTGCAAGAATCATAGATCAAGCTGGCCAAACAAAAGCCACAACTCGAAGAGAATTACAAGGATATGAAATCATGCATAAAAGAGATCAGAAGAAACTCAAATAAGATTCATAGATAATCTGATCATAAATCCACAATTTATCGGATCTTAACAAACACACCGCAAAAGAAGATTACATTGGATAGATCTCCATGAAGATCATGGAGAAATTTGTATTGAAGATTCAAGAGAGAGAAGAACCATCTAGCTACTAGCTATGGACCCGTAGGTCTGTGGTGAACTACTCACGCATCATCGGAGAGGTCATGGTATTGATGAAGAAGCCCTCCGTATCCGAATCCCCCCTCCGGCCGGGCACCAAAACGTGCCCCGGATGGGATCTTGTGGAGACAGAAGTTTGTGGCGGCGGAAAAGTGTTCTCGTGGCTCTCTTGATTTTTTCTGGGATTTTAGGGAATATATAGGCGAAAGACCTAGGGCAGAGGAGGCCTAGGGAGCCTAGAGACCTAGGGCAGAGGAGGCCTAGGGCAGAGGAGGCCTAGGGAGCCTTGCTACCCCTTCTGTCACTGGGTGAGGTCACCGCACGGTATGAACCCAAAACCAAGCACTTCTCCCATGGCAAGAATCATAGATCTAGCTGGCCAGACAAAACCCACAACTCGAAGAGAATTACAAGGATGTGAAATCATGCATAAGAGAGATCGGAAGAAACTCAAATAAGATTCATAGATAATCTGATCATAAATCCACAATTCATCGGATCTCGAACAACACACCACAAAAGAAGATTACATCGGATAGATCTCCATGAAGATCATGGAGAACTTTGTATTGAAGATCCAAGAGAGAGAAGAAGCCATCTAGTTACTAGCTATGGACCCGTAGGTCTATGGTAAACTACCCACGCATCATAGGAGAGGTCATGGTGTCGATGAAGAAGCCCTCCGTGTCCGAATCCCCCCAGCAGGGCACCAGGACGTGCGCAGATGGGATATTGCGGAGACAGAAGCTTGCGGCGGCGGAAAAGTGATTACGATGCTCCCCTGATTTTTTTGGGAATATTTCGCAATTTATAGGCACAAGATCTAGGTCAGGGGACCTCCAGGGGGCCCACAAGCCTGCATGGTGCCCCCGTGGCCGCGAGGTGGGGGCTTGTGGGGCCCCTGGGGCTCTTCTGGCTTGGCCCCCAAGCTCTCCGATCTTCTTCCGTTCCAGAAAAAATATTTTCGCGGATTTTCTTCCGTTTGGATTCTGTTTCAAAATCTCCTCTGAAAGGGGTCAAAAACATGGAAAAAACAGGAACTGGCACTTGACACTGGATTAATAAGTTACTCCCAAAAAATAAATAAAAGGCATGCAAAACATCCAAAGTTTGACAAGATAATAGCATGAAACCATCAATAATTATAGATACGTTGGAGACGTATCAGAGCCTCCGCCTGATCTCGCGCCAACGCTCGAGGCCATCCGCCGGAACCTGTGGTATAGGCACCCGGCTGTCGTTGAGGTTCCACCCCTCCGGGAGCACGACGCTTGGCCATGGAACCGGGAGGTTGTTCTCCCATAGGTACCGCGCGTGGTCCTCGTTCACCGTCCGATGTTGGTTAGGGCTCGACGGACCTCCGTCGCCGTCGCGAGCGATGAGGTTACGCTTCGGCATCGTTCCAGGTTATTTGGCTCGATAAGTGGGGTGGACGAGCGGGGTGGTCGATGCTCGAGTGGGGGGAAAAGGTGGCGGTGGTTCCTGTTTAATAGGACCCGTCAAAACAGCCGAAGCGTCGCAGCCGTCGTTGCCCTGTGGGCCAGCGGGAGACGAGTCGTTCGTGCATTGGGACCGGTCAAACTAGAAGCGTCGCCGTGTCGCTGCCTGGTGGTAGAGTGGATAGGTGGCGTAGCCAGTGGGCCATTGGGAGACGAGTAGTTCCCACGTGCACAGAGCCTCGGTATCGCCGTTCTCACTGCCCTGTGAGCCAGCGGGAGGCGAGTCATTCACAGCGTGGACTCGCTTGCCTGATGAGGTGCCCCAGGCCGACCCCACTAGTGAGCTTCGGTGATGTAAAATGAATACCACGGATGTTCACTAGCAAGACGCACGGCTGCGTACACTGTAAATCCATGGATGCACGCATTGTGGATCCACGGGTATGTACGCCGTAGGTCCACAGACACTAGGAAGACGCACGGGTGCGTCTATGGTAGGTGCACGGGTGCGTCTACGGACACACATATGTTTCAGATTTATAAAAATAACAAAGAAATAAGAAAGAAATCAGGTTTATAGAAACAGAGTTTCCACACCTTTCATTCAAACATGCTTCAGAACCTTCAACATCACATTTAACAACTATATAAAAAAGAGGTAGACAAATGGCAACTCCACAGGATTCGACATGAAGTCAAAAAACACATAAAAATGAACGCATAACATAGTCATACCACATAAACTTGAACACATAAAAGTGACATAACTGTTGGAAATATGCCCTAGAGGCAATAATAAAATGGTTATTATCATATTTCCTTGTTCATGATAATCGTCTATTGTTCATGCTATAATTGTATTAACAGGAAACAGTAATACATGTGTGAATAAATGGATCACAATGTGTCCTAGCAAGCCTCTAGTTGGCTAGCTCGTTGATCAATAGATGATCATGGTTTCTTGATCATGGGCATTAGATGTCATTGATAACGGGATCACATCATTGGGAGAATGATGTGATGGACGGGACCCAATCCTAAGCATAGCACTAGATCGTATTGTTTGTATGCTAAAGCTTTTCTAATGTCAAGTGTCTTTTCCTTCGACCGTGGGATTGTGCAACTCCCGGATACCGTAGGAGTGCTTTGGGTGTATCAAACGTCACAACGTAACTGGATGACTATAAAGGTGCACTACGGGTACCTCCGAAAGTGTTTGTTGGGTTGGTACGAATCGAGATCGGGATTTGTCACTCCGTGTGACGGAGAGATATCTCTGGGCCCACTCGGTAGAACATCATCATGAGCTCAATGTGACTAAGGAGTTAGTCACACGATGACGTGCTACGGAACGAGTAAAGAGACTTACCGGTAACGAGATTGAACAAGGTATAGGTATACCGACGATCGAATCTCGGGCAAGTTCTATACCGACAGACAAAGGGAATTGTATACGGGATTAATTGAATCCTTGACATCGTGGTTCATCCACTGAGATCATTGTGGAGCATGTGGGAGCCACCATGGGTATCCAGATCCCGCTGATGGTTATTGGCCGGAGAGTGTCTCGGTCATGTCTGCATGATTCCCGAACCCGTAGGGTCTACACACTTAAGGTTCGATGACGCTAGGGTTATAGGGAATTGTTATATGAGGTTACCGAAGGTTGTTAGGAGTCCCGGATGAAATCCCGTATGTCACGAGGAGCTTCGGAATGGTCCGGAGGTAAAGATTGATATATAGGATGGATGGGTTTGGACGCCGGAAATGTTTCGGGCACCACCGACAAAGTGCCGGGACCACCGGAAGGGTTCCGGAGGCCCACCGGGAGGGGCCACAAGCCCCGGAGGGCTACGTGGGCCAAGTGCGGGAGGGAACCAGCCCCTAGCTGGGCTGGTGTGCCCCCCACACCCAGCCCATGCGCACCAAAGAGGGAGGGAGGGGAACCCTAGGCGCTGGTGGGCCTAAGGCCCACCTAGGGGTGTCCCCCCTCTCCCTGCCCTGGACGCCGCCCCCTCTCCCATCTGGGCTGCCGCACCACCTAGGGTGGGAACCCTAGGGGTGGCGCACCCCCCTCCCCTCCTCCTATATATAGAGAGGGTTTTGGGGATATTTGAGACACGGTTTTCCATCTCTCTCGGTGCAGCCCTGTCTCTCTTCTTCCTCCTCTCCCACGGTGCTTGGCGAAGCCCTGCCGGGAGACCCCGTCTCTCCAACGACACCACACCATCGTGCTGCCGGAGATCTTCCCCAACCTCTCCCTCCTCCTTGTTGGATCAAGGAGCGGGAGACGTCACCGGGCTGCAGGTGTGTTGAACACGGAGGTGTCGTGATTCGGCACTAGATCGGAATCACACCGCTATTTGAATTGCCGCGAGTACGACTCCATCAACCGCGTTCTAGCAACGCTTCCGCTTGGCGATCTTCAAAGGTATGAATATGCACTCTCCCCTCTCTCGTTGGTGGTTTCTCCATAGGAAGATCTAAATATGGTGTAGGAAAATTTTGAATTTATGCTACGTTACCCGACAATAACAATATTAGAGACAGTGCGATGATGTTCCAAAGAAATGTTTAGATAATTCTGGACACTAGAAAGGGTGCAACAACACCTAACTCTACCAGCCTGAGCATTCTTATCAGCAACCATAGTGGAATAGATCTGCTACCCCGCAGAAAGAGCTGTTTTTGAGCAATCACAGCTGAATGGATTCGTCAAGTCCAGGTATTCAACATGTTTATTTTTTAAATCCAGGAGGACGTGATTGCAATAAGGTGAAAAGTTGATGCAAGCGTATTTAGAAGCCTTCTTGTCCCACTGAAGCTTCTTCTGTTGTTGTGCGCAAAAAGATAAATTGGTTGCTGTGGACGTGAATTTGTAGGGTCTGCCAATCTTAATCTTGATGGTCTCCAACTCGCTTGCATTCAGGATAAAGAACGACGCAAATTCAATGTGTTCTCGACAGCTTTCGTAATATTCTAGTGTTACTGTCTTCAGACGAATGCGATGCTCTTTGCGAAATTGGCTGAACCTACGACGCCAACCTTTTCATGGACCACCACGATAAAATCCTCCCTAAAACATACGAGTAGATTGAAAAGTACTTAACATCATTGGAGACAGCAAAATTAACGATTAATTGTATCATGTCCATCCCAAAAAGCTTGTCATACATTTGTTTAGATCCGAGTGTACCGATCCAGACAAATGTAAAGACAAGTCTTTTTGAGACGGAGGTATGAGTGCTACACTATGAAATGTATGTGAAAACCATTACCTCTACAAACAAGTTCTCCAGGTTTGGAAACATTTCCAACAATTGAATAGCAATGTCAACTTTATAACTATGGACCATAAAAAAAGTCTTGACGGATTGTCGAAGTGATGTTAGCCCGACAGCCACCGAACCCTTCAGGAAACATGGAACAAAAGTCAATAAAATAAAAGGTTGGATGACATAAAACTCGTTTCCTCCAACAAAAGTATTGTGAGAATTGAGTACCTCGAGGGACGTAGAGTTAGGCATGATAATGAATTGACCCAATGTCTCCAATTTAGGTGCAGAGCCAATGGTTAACTGCAGGCCTCTGCTACCCAAATCTTTAATCAGTCGCTGAAGTGCAGGGGCATCCTGATAATGAGTTCAAATTCCCCATAGCAGATGCCAATGCTTACAAGCTTAGCTGAGTTTATTCGGATGCAATGGTTTTCTTATTTTAAAACAAGCAGCAAGCACTCGAGTGAAGTACAACTAGAGTGGATTACGCTGTCCAGAGAGACGTATGATATATCAACCATCACAAGGGAAAGCCTCTTGAGCAGCGGTAGTTCAAGCATTTGTGTGTAGTTGTCAGATATCTGGCAAAGAGCAAAGGTGGCGGTGTGCAAAGAAGAGGAAAACCCGAAGATGGACATTAGTGCTGAAGGCGTAGATGGAGGGCATCTGTCTATTACTGTGACCTTGTGATTCACGAATTCCGGGATATAGTAGTAGAACTCAAGCACCTGAATATTGTTGTCGAGTTTTCGCGATTGAATCCACTCGTCGACAGTAGATGGTCTGCACTCGAGGTAGATTGTCGGGATGCATAACCGGCGAATTGCGCCCTCATGACCGGAAAGGATGGCTTCAGGAAGACTCACACCATCAGCTACAGGATCTCCACTAAACAAAGTTCCGGAGTGAATTTTGCGGCCGAGCTCGTTGCTCCACTCGTATCTATAGTAGCTATTGCAAGAGGTGGTCTCTATATTAACTGTTTCTAGATGGTTAAAAAGACAAGCAGCAGGGATCGCACGACAGTCGAGATTCAGAGGAGCGGTGCACCATAAGGGCCGCCAACGAGATGCGAGAACTTGCGTGAGGACGCCATCCTTGGTGGGGAGACGGGAGACGATCTCACCTAGGACGATGTCCGGGAGGTTGATGATGATGTCCGGACCAGATTCCTCTCCGTCTTCGTCCGCTCGAGGTGGACGGCCATCGCCGCCCCTTGCATCTTCGACCACCACCGCAGACCCAGAGGACAGCGTAGGCAGTGGAGCGAGCCTCACCCTCTTGGTGCTAGGGGCACGACACATCTCCATCTCCATTGCCGGGGAACAACAGTGATGTGCGCTGTGGATCTAAAAACACGATTTAGGTCTTCACTGCCTCTATGTCTATGACGCGTAGCCCAACTGTTGAAACTAGAAATGTCACCAGTGACATGTCGCTTGTAGAGGCATGACTGTGATTCTAGTGGAGAGGCACTACATGTGAAACAGTACACGGGAAGGGCGGCCGATCATCAGAGGCACGTCTTTACGTCCAGAAAATGCACGTCCGTGACCCTTGTTCAAAATGTTATCTGTCGATACGCCTGTTCAAAAACAATACCGGAACATAAAATGTGAGAGGTATTTTCTGTGCGGTTGATTCGTAGTGTAGCGGAAGGCGGTTCGTCCGGGCAACGTAATTGGCGTTGCTGTTTTTGTACGTGGAAACCGCCCGGTGGGAGTGGAAGTGGTACACTCCTTGGTTCCTCAACCGTGAGTGGGGTTTTCCATGGACTAATTTAATTGCTACTACACCTATCGCGTCAAATGGCAGTGCTATTCCGAATTTACGTGCCCCGGCTATAGGTTGCGTAGGTGGTAATCATGGCAGATAGACCAAGTTGGACTACCACGATGTGAAGGTTCATGATGTGAATGCAAAAAACAACCCTGCAATGAGATAAGTGCCCAAAATAATTGTTATTTTTGACGCACCAATTAGTTATAATATCATAGTGGTTGCATAAGCATGGTATTCCTTCTGCGAGAGGCACGTTTTTTCCTTCCGCTAGAGACATGCTATACGCTCTATAGAGGCACGATCGTGCCTCTAAGAAACAAAAAAGAAATGTGTTTTTTGCTCTCTTTTTTAAGTGAGAGGTACGGTTGTGCTTCCTCCATAGGCACAACTTTTCTATCGCGCGATGCAAGGCCGTGCGGTACAGTCACCCGGCGAGAGGCACGGGTTTTTCTTCACTCCCTCTATGTTTATGACGCGTAACCCATCTGTTCACCCTACAAAATGTCACTGGTGATACTAGATTCTGGTGTGCCTCGCTTGTGTGATACTAGATTCTGGTGTGCTTACAGGACTTTGCTTTCTATGCTCTGTTGTCAGTGTGGTCGTTGGCGTTATCAGTGGCGTTGTTCGCGTTGATGATGGTGTTAACCGTCTTGGTCCTGGGATAAGAGTGCATTCTCCTTCTCCATTTGATATTCTCGATGTTGTCATTGGTGTTGTCGGCCATTTCATTGATCTTGCCTTCTTCTCCTCCCGTGCTTTCATCTTCTCCTCTTGAATCCTATTTCTTTCAATCACTTCTGGGTTAGTAGGACAACTCGGTTTTGTATGGCCCTTTGAATTGCAATGGCTACAGTTGGGTCTGCTTCTTTTTATGTTCTTCTCAGAGCCAGCTTTGATTCGGTCCCCTTTTTTCTTTCCCTTCGAGCCACCCATGGGAGGATTTTTCAGACTTGCGTCACATGGATTTTTTTTCCCGTATCTGTTTCATCAGCAAGTGCAGTCATGACTTTTATTTTCATTTCTTGCATACACTCAAGTAGCACATTGTATGCTTTGTCCTTTCTGCAAGCATGTGAACATATATCGGACAACTCTGCATACACGAGACCGAATCTCATAGTTTCATCTTCTTGTGCGGTCATGCTGTCACCTTGACTTGTAGCCAGTAGTCTCAAGCTATCTGACCAATTCCTGGTCCATCTGGGGATGATAAAGGATTTTGGAAGGTGTTCAACCATGCCTGTCTGGTCCATAACCTTAAGTACATGGCAGCACTGTATGCCATCCCTAGTCATCTTCTTGCAGCTGGACGTGTATATTTCCTTATGCTCATCCACATCTACCCTGAACTTAGACGTATCAAATTACTCACCTGGGTACGGTTTCCTGTCTTTATCTTGCGATGAGATACTTTTTAAAAGGTATTGTCTACCTTTTGCCATGTCGTGACACTTATAGTATGTGCGGTTGCGCAGCTCTAGCTGAAATTTCCTGAAAAATTCATTAGTGTATATTTCACTTGCTTCTGTTTCAAGTGGAAAACCTGTCTCTCGTGAAGGTACCTTCTCTTCTGTCCGGTGCCTTTTCTTGTCTAGCAAGGCAATTTTGCTCGATGATGTTGTAAGCACCAACAAACATCGTTATGGTATCCTTGTGGTTCACATAATTTTTCCACATTGAGTTTGTGCTCTCACTACGTGTGGTCGTCGATGAGAATGGATAAAAGCAGTCCTTGAAGTAGGCTGGTACCCAGAATGTATGAAGTTCCCACAACGCATTCAGATGCCTGTTTCCTTCTGCTTTGTATTTTGAAATCGCTCTTTTCCACGAGCCTTCAAGTTCATCTGCATTTAGTGAGTTTTTGAGTATTAGATGTAACTCATCAGACATCCCTGGATGTTGCGCAAACACTGTCGCATTGTTCTCCTTCATGTTCTTCCGTATATGCCACAAACAGAACCTATGCCTAGTACTCGGAAGTGCTTGCTCTATCGCCGCCTTCATCGCCTTGTCCTGGTCTGTTATTATGAACTTTGGTTCCTTTCCTCCCATTGCCTCAACAAATGTACTTAGGAGCCATTTGAATGACCCTATCATCTCATCCTTTAAGAGGCCTATTCCAAAAAGGACGGATGACCCATGGTTGTCAACCCCTATTATTGGTGCAAACGGTAAACCATATATATTCGTAGAAAATGTCGTGTCAAAAGACACGAAATCTCCGTACAAGCCATAATTCATCTTGCACAAGGAGTCTGTCCATAACAGGCTTCGCACCACATTGTTTCCATCGGTCTCTTTGACATGATGAAACCCTGCCCTCTTCCTCTGCATTTCCGCAAACAGCTTCATCGTGTCCTCGATATCTGTGTTCCTTTGTCCAGCTCTGTCCTGGCATGCAATGTTGCTTATGTCAATCGTGTCGAACATAATTTCCCGCCTCGTTTTACCCATAGCAGTGAAGATCTGCATGATTTTCCTTGGCTCTACCCTTGACTTCTGCAGGACCTGGATAAAAAAATTCTCCTTGAGCCTCATGTTCTTATAACACCTCATAAATTTCAGCATCCAATCACACGGGTGTAGCACATGGTTGTGCTCTAGGCGAACATTCCTTAAGTACCATACTCCCCTCTGTGTATCTCTTTTTGTTGTTATTTCAACGGGACAGCCTGTCCTAATCAAGCAATTGCTCCTTCTGTGCTTCACAAGTCTCTCGATCGTTTTATTCACACCTTCCTTTGTGCAATGGAACACTTGCTTGTCAAGCTCCTGCTCGGGACCTGCTCTTTTGGTGGTTGACCGCTTCACCAAAAAACCAATCTTTCTCGCATATGTGCAGAAGAAAAAGAAGGCATCGTCCCTTGTTTTGAAATGCAACCCATCCTCTGGTTCACGTGCTTGCGTCACTTCCTCGATCGATGGGAATGCGCTTCCTTTGAACATGTCATCCATTTCTTTCTCTTCTTGCGTTGCCTTCCCAATATCGATGTTGTCCAACGTGTCTCCATTGGGGTCGTCATCGTTGTCACTTGAGATATCATCCCTTTCATGACCAGGAATTAGCTCGTTTCTGACAGAGCTGCTGCAGCTCGCTTGCTTGTCAGCTGCGGGGGCGTCATCACTGCTAGAGGTCTAGTCCATCACTACTTCTCGAACGTTGTTGCCTCCTTCTATTCTGTCAACTTCACGAATGATGTTGTTATCTGTTTCTCTCGTACTCGTAAACCCAACGACTTGCACTCCTTCCACCTCAACATTTTTGCTGTCGCAATAGCCGTCCTTGTATACTACTTGCTCCTCTGCAAGTTGTTTTCCCTTAAGGGTGGCCAAAGGAATCTTGCAGTTATTTGACTCATCTATCGTGCTCCCTGTGAAGTCCTACACATGAAGGTTGAAAAAAAATTAGATATCAGAGGCACCTGAGACATTTACATCTTATTTTATCGTATTGAAAGCTTTAAAACAAATGTAGAATAATGTAGCAGGATTTAGCAGTAAGTTTTTGACAGGAACATATGTGGTGTAAACCAGAAGCACGGATTTATGTCAGGTAAGATACACGGTTGTGAACACACTAAATCCACGTGCATGTGCATGTAAAAGGCACGTCCATGCTTTTCTTTGCACTATACGATCAAAGAGGCACGACCATGCTTCTACTTTCACTCTACAATCTAAAGCAGGATTTACATACAGAGAACATGGTCGTGTCGTCACCTTTCTTTCCTCATGTCTGCACTCCTCAGAACATCTTCGCGACATCCTCCGTGCATTGGATATTTCGTTGACAATCTTGAATGCCATCAGAGATCCTCTGGAAGGACCTCTCATGTTGAACGCCAATGGTGATCCTTTGGAAGGACCTTGCCTCATCATTTTTAAATTATCACCAGTATATCCAATCTGTTGAAGCCTTTGTTCCTGGCGTGGACTGGCGTGATCCCTGTTATTTTCCTCGCAAGCCTATGGCACACGAAAAGACAGATAATTTTTATTGATTAAATTCGAATAACACAAGTCTTTGACATAATTTTTGCTTGATCGACGTTGCTATCACCTCTCCTTTATTCTCATGTCGCAGATCAGTAAAGATTCTTCCTCCAATTGCTGAGATACTGCTTCTATGGGCAACATTCAATGTTCCGACATCAACAACTCTTCTCTCTGAATCTTTAACACGACCGTCAGAAAAAACCACTCCATCGGATCGACTACTCTCCGCGACCTTTAAGCATTAACAATTAGGTGTATATGAAGTGTTATTGTGTCTCAAGATTTGTAAAACAAGAAGGCTGAGTTTTAAAGTTTTTTAATCGTTACCTGGACTGACTGATTGGTACGGTTTCTGTGTTGCAACTCTAGATTACAAACTAAAGTCCGATGAAAGGATCGATATGGTTGGCTAGAGGGGGGGTGAATAGACAACGACCACTTTTTAATTAATCTTAACAAGTTAAGGTAAACACTATACGGGTTCACAAATAATATGACAAAGAGGTGAACCCTATAGAAGCTACCAACAAGACCTATTAAGACAAGTAAGATATAGTCACAAGTAAAAGCAAATACAAAGTAAAGGTTAGAGATAACCACAAGTGGAACCGATGGAGACGAGGATGTGTTAACGAAGTTCCTTCCCTTTGACAGGAAGTACGTCTCCGTTGGAGCGGTGTGGAGGCACAATGCTCCCCAAAAAGCCACTAAGGCCACCGTATTCTCCTCACGCCCTCGCACGATGCAAGGTACCGTGATTCCACTATAGGTGCCCTTGAAGGCGGCGACCGAACCTTTACAAACAAGGTTGGGGCAACTCCACACAAAGCTTGGAGGCTCCCAACAAGACCACGAAGCTTCACCACAATGGAATATGGCTTCGAGGTGACCTCAACCGTCTAGGATGCTCAAACACCCAAGAGTAACAAGATCCGCAAGGGATAGGTGGGGGAATCAACTTTTCTCTTGGTGGAAGTGTGGACCTAGGCCTTCTCAACCAATCCCTAAAGAATCAACAAGTTTGATTAGCTAGGGAGAGAGATCGGGCACTTTTAAGCTTGTGGAGCAACAATGGAGCTTAGAGAGATAAGAGATAGGGTTCCTCAGCTAGAAGAACCCTTTATATAGTGGGGGGGAAATTCAGACCGTTTTCCCACTCTCTGCCCGAGATCCAGCGGTACTACTGCTGGGAAGGAGCGGTACTACCGCTGCCTGGCGGTACTACCGCTGGATGCAGCGGTACTACCGCTGGGGCTTCCAGCGGTACTACCGCTGGCACCAGTGGTACTACCGCTGGCCCCTTGGTAGTGCATAAGCACTACTACCGCCGGGAAAGTCTTCGCAAAAGGGTCCGTCCACGAACTACCGCTAGGTAGGTGGAACAAGGCACCTGGAGCGGTACTACCGCTGACCAGGGGGTGGTACTACCGCTGGCTAGCGGTACTACCACTGACAAGGGGCGGTACTACCGCCAGACAGCGGTACTATCGCTGGGGACCATTTTGCAGAGATGCTCAAGACGAATAGGCGAGGGCCGCTCCAAAAGATAAGGAAAGGGAGAATGCAAAGTGTGCGTGTGTAAAGATAGATTCCACCCAAACCTTTCCACTACGGATCCCCTCTTAATAGTACGGCTTTCCTATGACTCAAATAAAGAGAATCGTAGAGAGCGTCGTGCTTCCGTTCCAGAAGAGAGGAGACGTGTCGTCTTGTGCCGTTGACGAGTGTTACCTGAAACCTTGACACACACGATTAGTCCTGTACGGTACTGTCATCAATCACCAAAATTACTTAGGCATAAACTATGCCTCAACAATCTCCCCCTTTTTGGTGGATTGATGACAATACCGGATTTGCACAGATAATAATATGAGAATAAAAAGATACAGATATATGACATATGACTCACAGCATATGATGGAAATAAATCTAATCTCACATAAGAAAGATCATGTCTCACACAAGATAGCAAACGAATCAAACCAAGTTCAAAGCAAACCATACGAGATAAAGCAAAGCAATGCAAAGTTCGAAATGAAAGCAAATCCTAGAATCTCTCCCCCTTTGGCACAAGACACCAAAAAGGGGCACACCTAATGCCACAGGTAACTACTCCTCATCTTCAGGATCACCAGACTCGTCTGTCCCCTCCTGGTCGGTCTGCTCCTCCTCTGCTGCCTCATCGCCAGACCACTGGTACCCCTGAGCCTGCATCCAAGTGGCCTCCGGAGTGATGTCGTCCTCGGAGCCGCTGGAGATGTCCACATCCAAGGTCCTGAGAACACGCTTATGCCTCTGGCGGCTCTGCTTTTGAGCCACATGTGTCTGGTACTGTCCCTTGGCCTGCATACAGAAAAGTGTCTTCATCTTGTCCTGTAGTTTGATAGCCCAAGATGGCATGGCAGACGAGCGGGGCTGAGGGGCAGGTCCTCTACCAGCAGCGGTTTCTGTATCAGTGTCCATGTGCTAAGAAGATGAAGATGGGTTGGCCCACTTGTCCTTGACGCGCAGCCTGATTGGGTCATGCACAATGTAATCAGACTGTGCGTAGAGCACCTCATCTGGAAACGCCTGTTGCCACTTATGGCAGATGTATGCGAACAGGTAAGGCCCGTAGATAGGAACCTTACGGTTGATGATGCAGTTCGAGAGCTCTGTGAACATCACATCTGCAATATCCAGTGGAGCAGACTCCTGAGACATAGCCTCCTCACAAAGTAACAGCATCTCAGCCAAGTGGCCATGGACCTCATCGAAGTTACCACTCCGAGGGAAGAGGGTGTTGCGAAAGATGCGATGCATGATGTCCAGGTGCTTGGGAAGCACCCCCTTCCTCAGATACAGTGACTGCAGTCTGTCCTTTGCGAGGGCCCTATCGGTGGGGGCTGGAGCATGAGGACGCAGCCCAAGAGGAGTGTCAGCACCCTGAAAGTCAATGTGAAGGAACTGCATGAACTCTGCCCAGGAACCGGTCATCTTCTTTGACCCAGTCATCCATATCATGGAGCGCTGTTCATCATGGGAGAAATGGACTGTGACATAAAACTGAGCAACTGCCATGGGATCAAAATCCGTCTTGAAGGAGATGATGTTTTTGATGCCCAGCTTGTCAATCAAAGCGAGGGCATCACCAAAGTACTCCGTGTTCCGCTGAAGATGTGCCAGATCAATCCACTGGACAGAGACAAAGTTCTTCTTGAAGTTGGCAATAACATCCCGATAGATCCTGCAATGGTCCCTTACCCAGACATGGTCAACACCATCAATCTCATCCCTCTCTTGGAGATAGTGGTTCTTGGTGCGAAATTGCAGAAAGTCCTTGGGGGACATTGTACGGACATTCACCCTCTTATCCTTGTGAGCGACCTTCTTGAAGGACTTCTTCTTGGGAGGCAGGCCAGACGTGGCAGACCCCTCGGGCGCCTCTGGGTTGTGAAACTGTTTGGATTGCGTTTCCCGTGGGGGGTTCGAACGGCGAGCAGAGCCACCTGTGACACAGACCACAAAGCAAAACGAGGCGACAAGAAGAGTCAAGGCAATGAATCTTGAGAACGCGAAACAAGTAAACACGCATTGCTAAGCAAAAACAAGCAGAAAATACACTGTGAATGCTCTGGCGGTAGTACCGCTGGGCCTAGCGGTAGTACCGCTACCCCTGGCGGTAGTACCGCTGGGGTCCTGGCGGTAGTACCGCTAGGGGTTTGACTTTCAGATCTGACAAATAATACTCGTTTTCGAGGGCATGGGCTGAATATGAACACTAAGATGTACACCCCAGCCCTACGGTCATGAGGAACACATAGCATTAAGAGATACAAACATGCCTAGGCAAGAGAGAGCACGTTTTAGATCTAATCCAAAAATTCAAGTGATCGATCTAAGACGAATGAATCCTAGGACATGGCAGCAAACACAACAACAAAACATCGGACCTATACCCCCCTCAAATATTTCCTTCATGCCATCCAAGAACTAGCCATAGGATCAAAAATATGAGTCCAATCCCCAATGCTCCTAACCCTAGAACACGAGTAATCAAAAAGAAGAAGGAAGGAGCCATTTTTACCGGGATTCATGGCTTTGGAGGAGGAAGAAGAAGTGAAGCAGCCCTTCCACACCAACGGGGAGAAGGAGCTCCACGAAGAGAGATCCAATCGGGGGGGTTTTCGTGCTAGGGGAGGGAGGAGCCGCGAGGAAGAAGAAACAGATGAAAAATCAGGCTCCCCTCCCTTTATATAGGCCAAGGGGTACGGGCAGCGGTAGTACCGCTGGGGTGCAGCGGTAGTACCGCTGACCTGGCGGTAGTACCGCTGGGGTGTAGCGGTAGTACCGCTGGGATCCTGGCGGTAGTACCACTCCCCTGGCGGTAGTACCGCTCCCCCTCGAAACCCTAGAAATATCCCAGCCGGTCGTGTTAGATTTTGAATCCTGGCGGTAGTACCGCTACCCCTGGCGGTAGTACCGCTGGGGTCCTGGAGGTAGTACCGCTACCCCTGGCGGTAGTACCGCTGTACATGTTTCAACACGGCTAGGGAAGGCGGGAAAACTTGGGCATATGACAAGTGAGTAAAAAAAAGGATGACTTCCAAGAAAAGTACTGACTTGTCATTGCATATCCTCTCCTTTATACGCAAGAGAGGATGGAGGGGCGGTGGCCGAGGCCACCTATGTTTGAGACAATGGTATGACACCACGAAGAATTATCCTTGGGTTCATGACCAATGCTCGTCTTTGAAGCACAAGTACCATTTTACAATGGCTAAAGTGAAAGACTATATTGATTTACGCATAATGGGGGGAGGGAGAGTTCATTGAGGGAACAACACTCCCCCTATGTCCATGCCTACATCTAGACCAAGATGGAATGTGAAGTGAGGTGCAATATGCCTAGTTTCAATCCACATTACTTGAATCAATGATATTTAGCTCATGCCTTAACTCCCGGAACCTTGCTTCATCTAGTGGCTTGGTGAAAATATCTGCAAGTTGCTCTTCAGTGTGGATGAAGTGAACCTCAATATCACCTAGCTTGATATGTTCACGGATGAAGTGATGACGAATATCAATATGTTTGGTTTTGCTATGTTGCACTGGGTTGAGGGAAATCTTGATGGAGCTTTGATTGTCACATAGAAGAGGCACTTTGTCACAAGTGACACCATAATCCCTTAAAGTTTGCCTCATCCATAGCAATTGAGCACAACAACTTGCAGCCGCCACATACTCAGCCTCGGTGGATGACAAGGAGACGCAGTTCTGCTTCTTTGAAGACCAACTTACCAAAGAGCGACCAAGGAATTGGCATCCTCCAGACGTTGACTTCCTCTCCACACAATCTCCAGCCCAATCTGAGTCAGAATAGCCAACTAGATTGAAGTTTGCTCCTTTGGGATACCAGAGACCAAAGTTTGGGGTATGAGCCAAATATTGAAAGATTCGTTTGACAGCCATGTAATGACTTTCTTTTGGTGCGGATTGAAACCGTGCACATATCCCTACACTCAACATAATATCCGGTCTAGATGCACAGAGGTAAAGGAGGGATCCAATCATGGAGCGGTATACCTTTTGATCCACTGCTTTACCATTGGGATCACTGTCAAGCTTGCATCTGGTTGGCATGGGAAACTTGACCGGTTTGACATCTTCGAGCTCGAACCGCTTGAGCATGTCTTGAGTGTATTTGGCTTGTTTGATGAATGTCCCTTCTAGACCTTGGTTAATCTCGAACCCGAGGAAAAACTTCAACTCTCCCATCATGGACATCTCAAACTTCTCAGTCATTAGTGCAGCAAATTCTTCATTGAATGAAATGTTAGGAGAGCCAAAGATAATATCATCAACATATAGTTGGCATATGAACAAATCCCCTTTAACCCTCTTAGTAAAAAGAGTGGGATCAATCTTCCCAATTTCAAACCCACGATCTTGTAACAACTCAGTAAGGTACTCATACCACGCGCGTGGGACTTCTTTAAGGCCATAGAGTGCCTTATTGAGTTTGTACACATGATTGGGGAGCTTGGGATGTTCGAATCCCGGGGGTTGTTTGACATATACCAACTCATTCAAAGGACCATTAAGAAATGCACTTTTCACATCCATTTGCTGTAATTTGAAGTTATGATGAGAAGCAAATGCAAGTAACATGCGAATAGATTCTAGACGAGCAACAGGGGCAAAGGTTTCACCGTAGTCGATACCCTCGACTTGGGAGTAGCCTTGAGCCACCAATCTTGCCTTGTTTCGAATCACAATTCCATTTGCATCTTGCTTGTTCTTAAATATCCATTTGGTCCCAATGACATTATGTTCCTTCGTTGGTCGAGGCACTAAATCCCGTACTTGGTTGCGCTCGAAGTTGTTAAGTTCTTCGTGCATGGCCATAAGCCAATCCTCATCATCGAGCGCTTCCTGTACCTGTTGAGGTTCACAATACGAGACAAACGCGTGATGCTCACAATAATTCCAAAGCTGTTGACGAGTAGATACTCCTCTTTTTAAACTGCCAAGAACATTCTTCATAAGGTGTGATTTGACTCTCAGCTTGTTCGCATTCTTGGCTGCTCGACGCTCCAAGAGTTCTTCATTAGATAACGGAGGAGCGTCGCCTTGTTTCGCTTGTTTGCCCTTGCGTCTTGAGCCGGTTGTTGGAGCTCCAGACGGGAATTGTGAGACAGTCTCCTGATCATCTTGTCCTTCGACTTGAGCAAGTTCACTGGTTTGATCTTGTATTAGTGGTTGCTCTTGATCTTGATCTCGTGCTGGTTCAAGGTCTTGGGGTAGTGCTTGAGTGGGCATATCACCATTGTTAGGCAATTGATCTTGACCGAGAGCTTGATCAACTTGTTGAGAGTCTTCTCTTTGTTCATCGGAAGCGTGTGGGGCTTGTGGGGGTGATGGCTCCACTTGAGTAGAGCATTGTCCTTCTCCTTCGGCCACAAGGGGTTCCTCAATGGGGAGTATTTGACCAATCCCCATTCTTCTTATGGCTTCGGGAGGAATTTCATCACCTATATCACAAAGACAACTTTGCTCCACTTGGGAGCCATTATTTTCATCAAACTCTACGTTACACGTCTCCTCAATTAGTCCGGTGGACTTGTTGAGGACACGGTAAGCATGAGAGTTTGTAGCATAACCAACAAAGATACCCTCATGTACTCTAGAATCAAATTTAGCTAACCGAGCTCCCTTTTTAAGAATGAAACACTTACAACCGAATACCCGGAAGTACTTGAGATTGGGTTTGTTTCCAGTTAGAATCTCATACGGAGTCTTGTTTAAGCCTTTGCGGATGTAGAGCCGATTGGACGCATGACATGCTGTGTTGATGGCCTCTGCCCAGAAGTTGTATGGAGATTTGAATTCTGCCATCATTGTTCTTGCAGCATCTATCAAGGTCCGGTTCTTCCTTTCTGCCACGCCATTTTGCTGAGGGGTATATGCTGCAGAATATTGGTTCTTTATTCCCTCATCACCTAGAAACTCATCTAGGGTGTAGTTCTTGAACTCGGTGCCGTTGTCACTCCTAATCATCAAGATCTTTGCTTCATGTTGACGTTGCGCTTCATTAGCAAAGTTGATGACCGTTTGTTGAGTTTCACTCTTCCTTTTGAAGAAATATACCCAGGTATATCTTGAGTAATCGTCAACAATGACTAAGCAATACTTTCTGCCTCCAAGACTATCAAATGTTGGAGGACCAAACAGATCCATGTGGAGAAGTTCCAATGGCCTCTTAGTGTAGATAAGAGTCATTGGACGATGAGCAGTTTCATGTATCTTTCCTTCAATGCAAGCACTGCAAACACGATCTTTAGCAAAGCTCACATTTGTTAGTCCACGAACATGGTCCCCTGTCAGAAGACTTTGCAAAGATCTCATATTGACATGAGCTAAACGGCGATGCCAAAGCCAGCCCACGTCAACTTTAGCCATTAAACATGTCGCAGTCTTAGTGGGTCGCTTTGAAAAGTTTACCACATAGAGACCATTTTCGACATGTCCAACATAGGCTACTTTAAGAGTCTTGCTCCTTAGGAGGACCACAGTGTCAATATTAAAGAAAGTGGAAAAACCCATGATTGCAAGTTGACGAACGGAAAGTAAATTGTAGGCAAGAGACTCAACAAGCATGACCTTCTCAATAGACAAATCTTGAGAGACGACCACCTTACCAAATCCCAATACCTTTGACGAGGATGCATCGGCGAATTGGACATGGGTGGGCATAGATGGAGAAGGATGCACATCCACCACTAAGTCCTTGCTTCCGGTCATATGATTTGTTGCTCCACTATCGAGCAACCATGACACCCCACCGGAAGCAAACTCCTGCAATAGATCAAGGCTTGGTTTTAGGTACCCATTTTTTAATGGGTCCTTTCATGTTAGAGACAAGGGTCTTAGGAACCCAGATAGCCCATTCAATATCTTCATCGTAGGAACCAACAAATCTGGCATAAACATGCCCATCACTAGCACAACGTAACACATAAGAGGAATTGAGTTTGCCGGCTGTGTTAGTAGGAGCGGTTTTGCCCTTCTTGGGGTTCCCATAGTCCACCTTGTTCCTGTTCACCTTTTGAGTCCCCTCACCCTCCTTGACAAAGATGTCCATGAGGGTGAGAGATCGTTTGTTCTTGTTCTTCCTTTTACCTTTTGACTTGGAGGTAAGTCCAAGTCCTTCCTTTCCTACAACACCCTTTTGAGTGCTCAAGAGATCTTTCAGACTCTTCTCACCTTGTCTGCATGACACAAGGCCCTTCTCAAGTTTTTCCTTTAACTTGGCATTTTCCTCCACAAGATGAACATGCTCACAACAGGGGTTAGTTGCACAAGTATTATCAATTAACACAAAGGGAGGACAAGTAGAGATCTCCTTGGTAAGCTTTGCTTGGAGTTGATCATGAGACTCTTTCAGAGCGAAATGAACACCTTTCAAGGCTTTGTGGGCCTTGTCAAGTATGTCAAACTCTTCTTTGAGTCTGTCACGGCCAACCTCAAGAGCATACTTTTCAGATTTAAGCATGCGAGTAAGAACAACATCATGATCTAGTTTCTTTTGCATTTTAGAGCAGTCATCATTATATGACTCCTCAAGAGCCAAACGAAGAGTGCGCTCTTCTTCTAGAGTACTAGATAATTCGGCAATTTCATCGGCATAGTCACGGCTATGTCCATGAAGCTCGGAGATGGTCTCCTCATGAGACTCAATGAGGTCAGTGGCCTCACCCAGTTGTTCCAAGAGAGCAACAAAATGCTTCTTGGTTTCTCCCGTAATAGTGCATGGAAACTTATCAAGATCATGCTCATTAAGTTCTCCAACATCACTATCTTCTACACAATTTAACAATGAAGGAGCAGAAGCAATGTTGGTCTTAATGATAGGAGTTACCTGATTGGTACCTTTTGCCATGAGGCACTTGGTGATGTGGTTCTCGTTGGGGGCGTTGAAGAGAGACACCTTCTGGGAAGGGGTAGTGGCTATAGCAACAGTTGCCGTTGCCACTGTATCATCATCATCATCATCATCAGAAGGATACTCCTCTAGGGCCACCATTCCTTTTGGGTGAGGTTTCTTCACAAAGTTGTTCTTGATTGGAAATGATTTGGTTTTGTCTTTGCGAATGAGCTTGCCTCCGTTGTCTTCTCTCTTCTCATAGGGGCATTCTGCCATGAAGTGACTCACGTTGCCACAGTTATAACATGTCCTCACTCGTTGTTTGGGTTTGAATCCACTTGAGTTGTTCTTGTTGAAGGTTGGTCTTGAGTTCCTTTTATTTCCCCAGAATTGCCTTGATGCAAGAGCCATGTGCTCATGATAGGCATACTTTGTGTCTTCCGGGCAGCTCTCCTCTTCCTCATCTTCTTCTTCTTCTTCTTCAAGCATTGCTCTTGCTTTCAACGCAAGTTTGGGTGAAGTGGTTTTTGATCGGACACGAGCAAGTGCATTGTCGGCTGTTTCGTTCATGATTTACATTGCAATGAACTCATCCAACAGTTCACTGGAAGACAGGGAGTGGAAGTCTGGCCGCTGACGAATGACAGATGACATGGCTTTATTGAAAGGCATGATGGCTTTGAGAAACTTGCGCTTGACCCAAGTGTCATCCACATCCTTACTCCCATGGTCCTTTAGTGCCACAGCAATAAATGTCACCCTCCGATAGAGATCACGAGGGTCCTCTTCTTCCTTCATCACAAACTCATCGGCCTGATCAAGTACAATTCATAGTTGGATCGTTGAATACTTGAGCTTCCCTTATACAACACCATAATATGCTCCCAACAATCCTTGGCCAATGTGAAGGGACGTAAGTGGGGAAGATCTTCAGGTGGCACAGCAGACTGGAGAATAAACAGCGCAGAGTGATTATATTGATTGTCTACATCTTCTCTTGGAGTGAGGTTGCTTGGGTCATGGGGGTAATATCCTTGCTCGATAATTCTCCACAAGTTTGTTGAGCTGTGATTCAAATGAGACTTAATAGAAAATACCCAGTTAGCAAAGTCACCTTTTACAAGTTTAGGAGGAGGGCCAACAGGATTAAGACGAGGTGCGAGAACGGGTCCTCCATATGTCATGGGAGGTGGAACCGAAGCATATGTTCCAGTCCCATCTTTTTCGTGAGGTGAAGCAGGTTGCATACCTTTAGCCGCTTCCTTAGAGGAGTTGGCCTCCGAATTGGAAATGGTGGGTTTAACCACTAAAGCCGGTTCGGGTGAACTTTTAAGACCATCAATTAATTCTTTAATCATGGTTTTGACTTCGCTCGTCAAGGACGTCTTGAGGGCGGCCATAGCCGTATTCAAGTCGTCCCTTGTGACCGAAGTCAAGTCCATGTCCTCGGGTTGCCCACGGTTAACTTCCTCTCCGCCTTCCATACTCTTCGGGTGGTTAAACCCTTAATAAAGAGACGTGGCTCTGATACCAATTGAAAGGATCGATATGGTTGGCTAGAGGGGGGTGAATAGACAACGACCACTTTTTAATTAATCTTAACAAGTTAAGGTAAACACTATACGGGTTCACAAATAATATGACAAAGAGGTGACCCCTATAGAAGCTACCAACAAGACCTATTAAGACAAGTAAGATATAGTCACAAGTAAAAGCAAATACAAAGTAAAGGTTAGAGATAACCACAAGTGGAACCGATGGAGACGAGGATGTGTTACCGAAGTTCCTTCCCTTTGACAGGAAGTACGTCTCCGTTGGAGCGGTGTGGAGGCACAATGCTCCCCAAAAATCCACTAAGGCCACCATATTCTCCTCACGCCCTCGCACGATGCAAGGTACCGTGATTCCACTATAGGTGCCCTTGAAGGCGGCGACCGAACCTTTACAAACAAGGTTGGGGCAACTCCACACAAAGCTTGGAGGCTCCCAACAAGACCACGAAGCTTCACCACAATGGAATATGGCTTCGAGGTGACCTCAACCGTCTAGGATGCTCAAACACCCAAGAGTAACAAGATCCGCAAGGGATAGGTGGGGGAATCAACTTTTCTCTTGGTGGAAGTGTGGATCTAGGCCTTCTCAACCAATCCCTAAAGAATCAACAAGTTTGATTGGCTAGGGAGAGAGATCGGGCACTTTTAAGCTTGTGGAGCAACAATGGAGCTTAGAGAGATAAGAGATAGGGTTCCTCAGCTAGAAGAACCCTTTATATAGTGGGGGGGGGGAATTCAGACCGTTTTCCCACTCTCTGCCCGAGATCCAGCGGTACTACCGCTGGGAAGGAGCGGTACTACCGCTGCCTGGCGGTACTACCGCTGGATGCAGCGGTACTACCGCTGGCCCCTTGGTAGTGCATAAGCACTACTACCGCCGGGAAAGTCTTCGCAAAAGGGTCCGTCCACGAACTACCGCTAGGTAGGTGGAACAAGGCACCTGGAGCGGTACTACCGCTGACCAGGGGGCGGTACTACCGCTGGCTAGCGGTACTACCGCTGACAAGGGGCGGTACTACCGCCAGACAGCGGTACTACCGCTGGCTGCAGCGGTACTACCGCTGGCAGTCCGGCGGTACTACCGCTGGGGACCATTTTGCAGAGATGCTCAAGACGAATAGGCGAGGGCCGCTCCAAAAGATAAGGAAAGGGAGAATGCAAAGTGTGCGTGTGTAAAGATAGATTCCACCCAAACCTTTCCACTACGGATCCCCTCTTAATAGTACGGCTTTCCTATGACTCAAATAAAGAGAATCGTAGAGAGCGCCGTGCTTCCGTTCCAGAAGTCGTCTTGTGCCGTTGACGAGTGTTACCTGAAACCTTGACACACATGATTAGTCCTATACAGTACTGTCATCAATCACCAAAATTACTTAGGCATAAACTATGCCTCAACATCCGGGACATTGCAGAAAAATTTACTCTACTTCCTAGAATACTCCTTTTAGCATTTGCTTGTTGCACAGCTTGTTCCTGGATTGCACGCTTACCGAGCACTTGTTTCTCAACCTTGACTACATTCACCCCAGCTCGTCTAGCATGTGCGTTCTGAACGTCATTTGCATTCTTTTTTTGTTATCCACTTGCAGCAGTTTCTTTTGCTTCCATCTATTGATCTTTAACTGCGAGCACATAGATGGAACAGAGACACATTTACAGAACTCAACCAAGGAAGTTTTTCTATATGTTATTAATGTCAACAGGTATAAGTTTGCATTATTCAATGGTGACACGTTACGCTATGGGAGTTTATAATGACAGAAACAAAGACAACATATTATCGAAAATCTAAGGTTCAAAAGATTTTTCCGCAAATGACTCTAGTGTGTTTCAATTGTTGCTATTACCTTCTTTTCGTATGCCCTTGCAATACCATTTAGAGAAAGACCAACATTGCTGCCCTGATCAGCTGATCCGACCCTGTACATCTGGCAGGGCAAAAGACTTATACCTCAAGCACCACATTCATAATGAAATCAAACAATGTTACAAAAAAACTATGGCCTGAAATTTCTTTATGCACACCCGCGAAGAACAACTAGGGCGTCTGGACTGTCAAATATATAAGAAGGGATCGAATTCGAACTATGCCGCACACCACCTGCTGCTTCGAGCAAACTGAAAACCATGCTTAAAAAATAAGGATACAGAAAACTAACGACAAAATCGAAGACGCATGACCAAAACACAAAAAAAATATTACGGTGAGCGTGCTAGTTCATCAGGATGGATTAAAAACGTCGTGCGGCAAAAATTAAATCTACATCATGCGTCGGGGAAACATCACGGGATCACTTGATTAACCTTTATTTGCTGGATTACCAGAAAGTTCGGACCGGATCCACTTCAATTTTCTGCGCGATCTACTTCCCTGATCAAGGCAACTCTCAAATCACCATGGGTGATTTTGAATTTGAACGAGAGAGAATAAAGAGAGAGAGATGCGAACAAATAAAGAGAACATACTACTCTCTTTGCGTGTAGGCAAAGTCTTCTGTTGGACCTGAGCCGTCGTACTGACAAATGGGCGCTCCAAAGTTTTCTTTGGCAGACAAGTGGGGTCACTTTTCCAGCCACATCACGGAAAGACCTAGATGCAGTCGAGCCGTACTGACATGCGGGCTTTACAATGGTTGCTCTTACTGACCAGCGGGGTCGGCCGTCAATAAATTCCAGATCTGATTGTGTTCACTCCCCATCTTGCGTCAGGGAAATAAATTTGGGGGTAGATATCATAGATCTACCGAGGAATTACTGTTGATTGCTCATATAATTTCTCCCTACATCTACCTCTTCCCAAGACAAATCATCCACCCTCTCCCTCCACCCCGTGCGCCTCCTGTTGAGGTAACAAATTACACTTTCTAGATGCTACTTCATCCATGCAGCGCTTCGCATGTTGTTTCAATTTTTGAATGAATTTTTTTATCGTGCTATTCATAGTGTTATGATGAATGAAATTTCTGAATGAATAAAGCTGGATGAGAAACACAACATGAGAGAGATGGGACGCGAATTAAATTTATCATAATATTTATCAAAATCCCAGAAGTCATGGTCGCTAGTCAGCGAATCGGGGAATTACTTCACCGTCCGTGACATGTGGTACTCATAGTGTTTTGATCGTGCTACTCATGGTGTTACCTACGATTAGTGAGAGAGGTCAATGAATATATGTAGTAGTAGTTATGATTAGTTAACTCGCAGCTAACATATTTCTCACTGAATATGCTAGTCGAGGTAGTAATCATAGTGTCTCATGGTCTGTTATGTAGCAATGGATGGGATGGACTGCACTCCACAACTCTCAGAGACACAGTCTCAAACTGTGGATGGTACGGAACTTGTCACACAAGTTTTCATGGTCCCTGACAACTAGAAAAGGAAAGGATAAGGACCGAGTCCAAACATACAGCGCACGAAAAGCTCATTCAGGAGTACAAAAGGAAGAAGCAAATATCAGGACAACAGTAGGTTCTTTTTCTTAATGATTCCCATGTGTGTTGTTGCATTTGCTTTAAAAAATGAGTAAAACTCTTCTCATATGTGTTTCTTATTTGCAAGACGTTCATCTAGAAGCCTCTCCTACGAAAGAAAGTTGCAACAGTCAAATCTATTCAATCAATACATTTCCTCATAATTCAATTCTTGATTTTGTCTACAGAGCTCTTAGAATGGCTGAGTATGAAGAAGATTTCAGTACAAAACTGAGCCTTAAGAAGTTCACATATGTTTGTGACAAGCTCATGGACGACCAGAAGCAACTTGTCAAAGAAATTGGCTTTGGAAACCTATTAGAGCTGTCGTGCCAAGAGTTCCCGAGATGTCTCGTTCGATGGCTTGTCCGTTACTTCGACAACAACTCCAGTTCTTTCATACTACCCAGTGGATTCACCTTTCTTATGAACTCTTACGTCGTGCACCGAATATTGGGAATTCCACTGGGAGGCAAAATGATTGCTAAAAGGTGCTCAGACACTTTCAGAGAACAGGTTAAGTCTCACACAAATTATGCCGCACAGACTCCAAGTATCAGAGAACTGATTGATCTCATGACCCCTGAACTGTCAGGACAATTATTCGAGCGGGTTTTTGTGATGTTTGCAACCGCAGTCTTTCTATGCCCGACAACATACGAGTGCATAAGCCCGATTTACCTATCAGCTCTTGAAGGACCAACATCAGATACCCTGTCATATGATTGGTCAGGAGCTATACTAGAGAAGTTAGTGACATCACTCCAGACATTCAAGGATAAGGAATTCAGCGGCGCATTGTGTGGCTGCCTCCTGATACCAGTGGTTGGTTAACTACCTTTTTCTTTGAATTATTTTCATCGTAAATGTTGAGTGTCTGATCCAATTTCAACCTTTTTTATCTCCGACAGATAAGCTATTTCGAGTACTTGCATATCAATGTGATGCCTATGAAAAATGATTTGACATCAAGACTACCTATCTGGGATACAGACGCTGTCAAGAAATATGCTAACCTAGACAGACTGTCACCAGAGGAAGGAAATTTTGGCAAACACCCTGTGAGTGTAGTACATTCTTTTGTAACTCTCTGAAATATTACCTGAGCAGAATGATTTAGCTGCCATTGCATTGATTTAATTTGAAATGTACTTATTGTCTTCTTGCAAAATCATCACAGCTGAAGAATATAACAAGCACACCTTTCTATCCACCAAATGCCTCTGAAAGGTCATTTTATCGAATGGGTACAAAACTAGAAGCCTATTTAGAACAGTTTGTCCCAGAATGCAAATTATCCTCGCTGAGTCATTTCGACCAAATGATCATTTTTTTTCTTCAAATTTTCAATGATTGTACATCATGTAAATTTTCAAAGTCATTCAACATATAAGTTAGCATATATAGGAAACAAGCTTCGTTTATATTACATGTGCCCCCCTACTCGCAGTAGCTTAGGTGTGATCCTTGATAACCAACAGAAAATAGTTTCTTGTTCTATGATGGTTATAGCCCTTACTTACACGACAAATTAGTTGTGCTTCGTACATTAGACTAGCTAGGTTACCTAACGGCTCAGTTAGGAGTACTCTCACTATACTTCCTGCAATACCACATTCCATACACCTGATCTGCATGTTATTATTCTATTACCGTGATATTGATATCAGATGCTTATTTTTTATATGTCTCTTTTGTAGGCTAAAGAAGATATTGCCAAAATCATTAACGAGATGTACACAGAAATGTTTTCTGTGATTCAACCCGTTATGGAGCAGAAACTCGAAAATATTCTTTCTCTTGCCAGGGAACTTGGTATGAAGGAAGTCAAACAATCTGACGGCGTGTTCTGTAACCTAAAGAAGGATGAATTCATCAGAGAAGAAAACTTTTCATCACTTCCTTCAACCTCTCAATCACTTGCTAATCACCAGAGAGAAAATCATCACGAATCATGCAACAGTGACTCAAGCAAGTGGGTGTGTCCCTCATCATACTCGATGGAAAATATAAATGGTTGTTGTGGTACCCCTGTGTCACAAAACCAATATGACAAGGAACAGTTCACCACACAGCTATCCTTACAACAACAAACATCAACCCAAATTAAATTGTGTTTGGAGATAACTGAGATAGACCTCAGAAAAGATGACTTGGATGAAAAAACTAGGTCACATATGGAACAAATGAAACAATTTATGAATAACTGCCTCGATGTGTTACCTGTTCATGAAAAAATTGTGCCAACATTCGAGCTATTGGACGAGTACACATGAATGATACTAACCAGTGAAAATTCATCCGAATTCACTGCAGCCAACAACTCCACACCTTCCACAAAGGGGGAACTTGTAATGCCAGAACAAACGGAATCAAAAAAAGTTGTTGCTGCTAAAGCTAATACCCCAGATTGTACAAATGACAAACAACCAACTCAGATCATTCACCAGCCTGAATCTCCACCAATGATTCAAATGCCAGAACCAACGCAGTCAAAGAAATTTACTGTTGCGGGTGAAGGTAGCGGAGCAGGTGACCAGCATGATATTGGAGGAGGTGACCAGCCTGATTATGGGATTATTCAAATGCTAGATATTGTTGCACGTTCCACCGACGATGACACAATATTTGAAAAATTCCCAACAACCACGAAGGAGCTCATTATATCCAGCAAGATTGCTGATACCGACAAGTGTTCTTCTCCAAGCATGAAGGCCCAGCTTAATGCCACTAGCAATTTGACTGTTGACAACAAGATTGATGAGTCCAAATCATACAATGTATCACCAGACACAAAATCACTTGCATCCACCAGTGATGCTCCATCAGTTGTCACTAAAAAAACTGAAACCTGTTATCGAGAATCAAACTAGCAATGTAAGCGCTGCTGTCATCAAGAGCCAGAGTGTAAAGCAGCCAAACGAACAAATGACATGTGACAAAAGACCATTGCACATGATGCCCAATGCAGCTAACGAGGCCACACCACCAACGAAGAAAAGAGTGAGGATAACAGAACCTCAACGACAGTCACCCGAACATGAACTGAATAAGCGTCAAGTTGTTGACAACCTCACAGGCCTGCGTTATGATCCCTTCATTGATGATGACAGCATATGGTGTGACCCAACAATATACGAAGAAATTGACAAGGCAACACAACAGAGGAGCAGCTCAGACAACTATGATAATGTAGGCTTGAAAGGATGTCTACCTCCTAATAGTACAATGTACATATGCGGGGCTACAAGCACATCAACAAAATCCAACCTTACTTATACTGAAGGGTCAACTATACCTACAACACCAGGTCCTAATTCAATGTTACAAGTTAGTTACCTCTCAATGCCCGCTGCTACGCCACATTCTCTCGGTTTAACACAATCTTCTTGGTCACGAACTCACATTCCTACGTCAAACTCTGTGAGTTTAATCCAACCTACCTGGTCAAAAGCTCCAAGACCAAATACTCCGTGCACACAACCTTCTGGTTATAATTTCCAATCATGCCATCACAGAAATGACCAAAATAATGGTGGTTTGCATAGCCACCAGAGCCCCCCCAATGATTACAACCAACAGAAAAACCATGGGCAAAGCTACAACAGCTTACATTCAGTGACGAATAATACGCACTATTCATGCATGCATCTACGGAATACATCAACAGACATTGCTCATAACCAAATCAGCTTACAAGGAGTCGCAATGTCTGCAACACGGATGCAGGATCAACAAACAGGAAGACATGTGCTCCAGAGAAACAACCATT
This sequence comes from Hordeum vulgare subsp. vulgare, assembly GCF_904849725.1. Classification (NCBI taxonomy): domain Eukaryota; kingdom Viridiplantae; phylum Streptophyta; class Magnoliopsida; order Poales; family Poaceae; genus Hordeum; species Hordeum vulgare. The sequence continues at coordinate 116,601,958 of NC_058519.1, read as the reverse complement.
ACAATGAGGGCCAACACCAAAACCATTATCATGACCATCAACATACCGGTAATGGTCAAATCGGTTGCAGTGCACCTAACTCACAGAACATTCATTACCATCTGCAGCAACAACAATAGCTAACTCGTCAAACAAGTGACAACCATGATTGCTTTAGATTGTTGGATATAAGAGATTCTACGCTCATAGAGAAACTCGTCTATGAAACAGTCGTGGAGAGCACGCCAACGATAGGCAGAGATGACAGGTAACGAGAAAATTGTTCCGTCTGTAGAAAAGTTTTCCTAATCTGAAATATTGTTGTTGTTATTATAATAATAATTATTATAATGACTACGAAAATTGGAGCTAAGGCATTCAAGAGATTCACATTATGTGTATACTTTGAAACAATGTTTCCGTTTTGCCATATTTCAACGTAACTGTCCTTGTAGTTTGATCATGCTGTTGTTAAAATACATTCGCCGCCTATCATTTTGCATACTGAACACTGGTCGCCTCTCATCAAGTTAAATATTAAAATACATAATTCATAAAATTTAATGGGCCCTTTTTTTGCAGCAAGAGGATATTTTCCATCGATCGACGCTGGGCTGACCATCGAACCTTCGGTCTATCAATGAAGGTGTACGGTTATATGAACGAATATGTGATGGATACTTACTCAAAGCTGTTGCTGACAGAACAATTTCACAGTAGACACACCTTACACAAGCACATAATGTACTTTAAGTGCATCTAGTGCCCCTTAGTAATTTTGGTGGTTTGAAGACTTATATGTTAAGTATCTAATGTGTTTATGAGTGTACACAGGATCTATAAGTCATTGAGGAGTTTGAGATATTTGATGAATATCGACCCCTAAAAATGTATATCTTCGGTTGAAGAAATTGGTCTGAAGCTGAAGAAATGAATCGCGAGGAATCTACGATGAAATTGATATTCCTCATGAAGATACTGAAATTGAGGAATTCGGTGTGTCCTGAAGAAAATCATTTTGAAGACTTTGAAGCATGAAGATTTACTCTTTCTGTTTTATTTTCTTCACACTTGAGTAATAGGAACACCGTACTGTTAAAGGGGGTCGAAGTTACACTTTGGAATGAATTTCCTCATGATGCTCAACCCAAGCCTAATCCTACCAAAAGCCTCAAGTGAGGAATACGAGTGACATGAGGACTCTCACAGTTGAGGGTTTCGACCGCTTCGATAGCCACGCCAAGTCATTGGTCTTATCCACACCAACGGTCATATTATTTAAGGGCATTAGTGTCTAATCATGTCGGGATGCTCCCATGCTATAAATAGCCGCCCCCCACAACCATTAGCTGGTTGGCTGCTCCGTTAGGAACTGACACTTTTCATAAGAGCAACCCAAATTCCTTGGAGTCTTCGAGAGTAATTTATCAGTGAGGAAATACCCCATACACCGAAACCACAAACCAAAGCTAGTGATTGAGCATCACTGAAGAAGTTGTTCCTATGTGGGACTGAAGCCTTTTACCTTCTGAGGACGGTGCATCCTCCAGACGGTTAGGCTTCATGGTCTAGAGCTTTCCAGCAGTCAATTGTGGATCGCCGGGTGACCAAGTTTCTGAGGGTTTGGAAATCTGCCCTAAAGACTTACCACGAGTGTTGGGCGAGGACTGTGTGTTCTTAGCCCAAGGAGAACACGGTAGGGACTGTGTGTCCCGGGACTGTGTGTCATTTGGTTTCAATACCAAGCCGCTCCAAACCAGATGTACGACTGTCACGGCAGTTGGAACTGGGTCATCAACTACTGTCTTCACTGAGAAACGGGTTCTAATTCCTCAACTCCTTACTTTCCTCAGATTATGTGTTGATGACTTTCACTGCTACTGTTTGAAGAATTTGCTGAAGACTTTCTCTGAAGTTCCTCAACCCCAAATTCTTCACGCCAGTTAATCCTCATCTATATTTTGCGTGCCCGCTCACTGTGCAATATGTTTTCACATTCCTCACTCTGAAAAACTGTTGTTGTGAAACTTTGCACTTCTGATCCTTTACTGTTTCCGTTGTAAGTTAGTCATCAGTGAGGAATTTCCTCAAAAGGAATTTCCTCAGTGATGAAATTCTAAAAATCTCCTATTCACCCCCTCTAGTCGATATAACGCACTTTCATGTACATAGAAGCTTCAGTAAGTTCTAATTTAATTCATCTACCTTTAAAAAAAATATTAAATAAAAAACTGTACCAAGTAAGACTAAGCAAGCACCTACCTTTTTACAGGACAAGTTCTAGGTCAAAGATGTAAGCATTGAACTTCTAAAGCAATACATTGCAGAATCAACAATTGGATACAGGATGCCAAGCCTCTGCGACTTTGTGAGTTGATCTAGCTAACTTCGCTTTAATGTCCTGGTCTTTGTTTATCCAGTTTTCTAACAATATTTCCCCTCACAAATATTACTGCTCACTGTTTTAGGTGTTAATTCCTGTGAGACAACACCGCTTTATCTATTTGATTGTGGTTCAATTTTGAGAAGAAACGTTTTGAAATATTGTGTCCTTACATCAATTGCGACGGTATAAAGGAACATTCAGACACTGTAATTGAAAACCTCAAGAGAGCATACCATTCAGCTTACAATGCTTATCCTCACAGAATATACGATTTCAGTGTACAACAAGTGACAAGCGTAACTAACTCAGAAAGACCGTGAGTCTATTATTACTGTACCTATAATTCATAATACACATGTCTTTATTCCTCATGTAATAAACGGTACATTACTCTCATTTTACAGGGATGACAGTGGTATATACATAATGCACTTGATGCCACTCATCGACACGAGCTCAACCTTTTTTATCAACAAAGTAAGTTTTATTTCTATCAAATCACAAGATGCTTCAATATATAATGTTAAACCAAAAACATGTACCATTGAGTCCTAGAATATTTTTTCTTAAATCAATTACTTCTCTGCTTTGCAGATCTATGTGAAGCAGTTGCAAGAACAACTAACTTACAGAATGATGACAACTGGCTTCAACAAGGGCAAAATATTCGAACAACTGCAAAATGTATTCAGGCAGCATAACATACAACGCAGAAGACCGAACCTTTGAAGTCCACTATTCTAACAACTAGATGTCAGAACAAGAATGATCCTATTTTGCCTGGTGCTCTTGCGAGAACAGTGATTCAATATACATTTATATCTATACCAGACATATGTCGTGTCAAAACTATGTTTGTCGTACTTACTATCCTACTGTAATTTTAGAATAAGGTGGTGAAATTTCCTATGTTATGACACTGACTATTTCCTATGCTCCACTAGTTCCTATGTTACATGGACACTTTCCGTTATGAACACTTTAATTCCTGGCCGATAAAAAACAAAAAACAAAAACACTTCAAATCTCGTGTCAGGGTGGTGCGTGAGCAACAGGTACGGAGGACGTAATAAATATGACACGAAATCACAAACAACAATTCTACACACGATTTCCGTCATGTAAAATCAAAAGCACACATTCATATCAGGAAGGTCTACATATACACGAAACTTACATAGTGGTGCATATAAGAGATGAACAGCTATCACAGACAGACAAAGCACAGTAATAACTAGGAACGCACGGGGTGCCAAAAAAGCACTAATTCATCTAAGGAAAGCGCACGTATGACTAAGAAAATAATACCCCTATATCCACGGTTGTGCAGCCCCTATAGCCACGAGATTTATACTTCTACGAGTTCGGTGTGCAACCCCTATAGCCACAGTATTGAAGCCTCTACGGGCACGGGTGTGCAGCCCCCTATATAGCACAGGTGTGATGCACATACAAGCAAGTGTGCAACCCCCTATATAGCCACGGTATTGAAGCCTCTACGGGCACGGCTGTGCACCACTATAGCCACAGTATTGAAACCTATACGGGCACGGGTCAGCACCCCATATAATCACGGAATTGAAGCCACCACAGGCACGGCTACGGGAGGAAAACCACCACATCCATGTGAGTGAAGTCTCCAGAGACACGACAATGAAGCACAAGCCCTCACAGACACGGTATTAAGCCCTCTACGACCACGGGTGTGCAGCCCCTATAGCCACGGTATTGAAGCCTCTACGGGCATGGTTATGCAACCCCTATAGCCACAGTATTGAAGCCTCTACAAGCACGGTTATGCAACCCCTATAGCCACGGTATTGAAACCTCTACGGGCACGGGTCTGCACCCCACATAATCACGGAACTGAAGCCTATACGGGCACGGGTCAGCACCCCATATAATCACGGAACTGAAGCCACCACAGGCACTGCTACGGGAGGAAAGCCACCACATCCATGTGAGTGAAGTCTCTAGAGACATGACAGTGAAGCACAAGCCCTCATAGACGAGGTATTAAACCCTCTACGGGCACGCGTGTGCACCCCTATAGCCACGTGATTGAAGCCTCTACAGGCACGATTATGCAACCCCTATAGCCTTGGGATTGAAGCCTATACGGGCACGGTTATGCAACCCCTATAGCCACGGTATTGAAACCTCTGTGGGCACGTGTATGCACCCGAGATAATCATGGAACTGAAGCCGCCACAAGCATGGCTACGGGAGGAAAGCCACCACATCCATGTGAGTGAAGTCTCCAGAGACACGGCAGTGATGCACAAGCCATCACAGACACCGTATTAAACCATCTACGGGCACGGGGTGTGCAACCTCTATAGCCACGGGATTGAAGCCTCTAGGGGCACGGTTATGCAACCCCTATAGCCATGGGATTGAAGCATGTACGGGCACGCTTATGCAACCCCTATAGCCACGGTATTGAAACCTCTACGGGCACGAGTCTGCACCCCATATAATCACGGAACTGAAGCCACCACAGGCACGACTATGGGAGGAAAGCCACCAAATCCATGTGAGTGAAGTCTCCAGAAACATGACAGTGAAGCACAAGCCATCACAGACACCGTATTAAACCCTCTACGAACTCGGCTGTGCAACCTCTATAGCCACAGGATTGAAGCCTCTACGGGCACGGTTATGCAACCCCTATAGCCACCGTATTGAAGACTCTACATGCACGGGTCTCCACACCATATAATCATGGAATTGAAGCCACCACAGGCACGAGAGTGATGCATATACAAGCACGGGTGTGCAGGCCCAATATAGCCACGGTATTGAAGCCTCTACGAACACAGGTGTGCGGCCCTATGCAGCCCCTATAGAGCCACAGTATTAAAACCACTACGTCCACAGGTGTGGAGGCCACTGTATTGAAGACCCTACAAGCACGGGAGTGAAGCCACCACTTGCACTGGTTTCTATTAGAAACATCCAATCCGATTTATATATCATAGGCACACCGGATAGTGAGACAAGAAAACAAGGTATGTGATGTAAAGCACGATTTTACATTATAATGTTGCACGCATGTGCAATGCGAGATGCCCTCAATCTCTAAAAGACAAGAAGCACAATCCATCTGTACAACATATCTGAATATCTATAATTCTAAAAGGCAAGAGCCACGGTATAAGTAGGATCACTGCGGTAGAAGGTTGAAAATAACAACAAGCTCCTGATCACGCTCTTTGAAGGTTATGAGCACCAAATTGTTTACTTCAATAGACGATGCTCGAAGAAAATTACTGAAACATTCCTTCTTGAACACCATTCTACCACCCAAGCCAATAAAGTAGCAACAAGGAATGCTCACATATATATCATCACCTTCAGAATCCAAACCAATTTCAAGAGTTAAGGAACCAGTCATAGGAATTGACAAAAAATCCTTCAAACTACTCACAACCAAGCTCGGAATAACCTGACAAAAAACATCAAGTTATATGATGTTCAACTTGCAAATTTTAAAAAATAAACTCCAAAGCTCAAGATACATAAATAACAAATAAATAAACAGTAACCAAAAACAAGCTCACCATATGTTGATCATTAACATTCATGGAGGTAATCCTGTGAACAAAGGGAGAACATCATATGTAGTTGTCATGAAAGAGCTGTCGCGACATGACATACATTTGATGATAATTCAGAGTGACACCAAGACTATAAAAACAACTGTCAACAAGTCCCCTCCGAGTTTCACTCAGATCCTCAAGAGCTACAAAAAAATAATTTCACAAACTGAGCAAAACAACAAACGTATAAACTGAAACAAAACTAAAAAACAGTCCAACAAATAACTTACCAACACAGGGTAAAGGGAACAACATAACACCATCCCGATGAAAATCGACACCAATCATAGTTCCATAGCGCTCAAGCCTAACAGTCATAATGTCATGATGATGGAGACCATAATCATTCACAAGTTCCTCCCACGAAGAACCATAGAATTTACTGCTCATCCGACCATGTCTAAACAGAACATGGTATAAGTTACCCTCACTGTTGTGAAGAGCAAGATCAACATCTATGTCACCCCTCCGAATAGCTAAAGCTCTGCACTCCTTAATATACCGAGCAAGATGTGATCTAACACTGCATGGAACATACTACAACAAGAATGGAAGCAAACATCATAATCATATAAACAAAGGCATTGGAATACATTCCAACCAAAACAACATCAACAATATGCCACAATCAGATAAACAAGAAATAGATTCTTACAACACGCCTTGAACAACTACGATCCAGCACCACAGTGAACACAGACGCACAAGAATCAAAGGAAGAACAAGGGCCACCTTCAGCTCGACAAAAGGGGAAAGCCATTACCTACAAAAGAACGGTGATCAATAAGAACTCACTCCACATCAGAATTGAAAGTTGACATTTGGTCGTGTTGGAAGCCCCCACCCGTAATTTCCCATGAAATCTCAATTTCTCGGAAATATAATGGAAAAACGAAAACAGAAAAACAGGAAAACAACAGGGCGATTTACCAGAGACAACCACACCGATGCGACGACGACGCGGCCACGACGGAAGGTCGACGACAGCGGGACGGACGCCGACAGGACGACCACAGCGGAACGAACGGCAGCAGCGAACGGCGGCCGCGAGACGGGACGAAGCAAATCTGAACAAATAGGTCGGAGGATTATTGGAAAACCTAAATTGTTTAGGGGCTTAATTGCTAAAAGAAAAAACCGGAAAAGCGAAAACGAAAATCGAAAATGACGGGACTCTTCCCTACACGACGAGTGTCACGCGCGGAACGCTGTTGAAAGGTCTCCAACGCGTCGAGAACGCGACACTTGTCGCGCTGAGGATACACCCCGCCTAACCGTTGCGAGATGTACTCCCTAAGTAATGATTTCGTGGTTAGAAACATTCTAGATTTGCCCTGCTGGTATCGGAAAGTTCGTCGGAGGTGACGGGCCCGGCCCATCCCAGTCCAGCGCGGCCTATATGAAATGCGGGCTTGGTGGCCCAATACATCCTTCGTCTAGCCGTTCCCCGCTCTCCGTGTTCCGTTCCCCCCATCGGCCGAAACGCCCGTCGTTTCTTGTCAGAGAACCCCACGCCTCCGCAACCCCTAGTGCCGTCTCGGTCCATGGAGATCGCGGCGGAGCCCGTGAGGCTCACGGAGGAGCAGCGCCGCCGCATCGAGGCCAGCCGCCTCGCCGCCCTCGAGAGGCTCAAGCGCTCCGCCGCCGCCGCCGGCACCACCACCGAGTCGTTCAGGCTCGCCAAGTGCCCAAGAATCGCCCACCCCCTGCCCCCGCGTCCTTGCCCGCCGCCGCAGACGCTGCCGCCGCCTGCGCCTCCGACGGGGTTCCGGGCGGTGCTGGAGTTGTGCAGCCCCGACGAGTTCCAGGTCACAGTCGGCCGAGCGGAGGGCAAGGCTTTCCCCGGGGAGGCCGACTGCCTCCGCGCCGTCGAGGACTGCGTCGCTTCGGTACGATCCTCGCGTTCTTGAATTCTTGTCCAATGCATGCATCTTTTGCCGATTCGGGCTCCGATTAGGGATCTGGTTCTTTCTTGGTGATGCGCGAGTAATTCCGTGCTTTCTTGGACTATGCCAAGAGTTGCTTCAAAATATCCTTTTTCGTATTTCTTGGTGTTTGCGAGTGTTTTCTTAACCATTCTTTCTTCTTTCATTCGACATGCCTGAACCGCTCCAAGAATGGTGGTGACAGATGGCCGTTCTTTAATTTGGGTTCTTGGCTAGTTGTTCGTTTTAGAGCATTTTCTTGCTAAATGGATGCTGTATTTCATATGAATTTTCTCAGAAGGTTTGGTTCACTCATAGCCTAGTGATCTAATCCCCTGTGCCATAGCCAAATCAACCCATTCATACCTTCACATGGATAATCGCCTCAACGATCTTGCTCCAAACATTCTCTGCCCAGTCTTCTGTCTGTCCATGGCTCTATGCAATAGAATGCTAGACACAAACATTGGAGGTCGAACCCTGAAAATGCTCTGCCTTTTGGTCTAACTGCCGAGCGTTGAAGAATTTGCTTGGCCTTCCAGATATCAGCTTTACCTACCGAACGCCACAACTAATTTATTTGGGTGTCACTAGGTCTCAGTCGAACCAAGTCTAAGTCAAGTGATATAATACTCCTTCTGTCCCGAAATTCTTATCTTAGCTTTGTCTAGAAATGGATGTATCAAAATACTAAAACTTTACTAGATACATTCATATCTAAACAAATCTAAGACAAGAATTTTGGGAGGAGGGAGTATGTAGGAAGAAAAACAGAAAACTAAATGGAAATTGTTTGCACGAATCTCATGCAAGATCAACGAAGTCTCGGTCGTCGGAGACTTAACAGAACTGTTTTTTTTTTTTGGTTGCGGAAAGCCACAACTAAGTATAAAGTGCCAGCAACTAATATTTCGTCCATATTTCAGTGTCGCCTTTTTAATCAATATAAATGATTGTTCCACTTAATTATCTTCACAGTAGCCACTGTTCTGTAAAACATACCTTTTGGACAAGGGTATATATAGTCGAACTATTGAAATTTTGACTGATAGCGTCTTTGCAAAATGTTTAGATTAGATACTTGAAAATCATATGTGTGAATCTGTTTTGGAAAGTACTTTCGCAATAACCATTTTGGATTTTATAGACATATTGCAATAGAAGTTAACGGTCCAAGTTGTATTTTGAAGACCGCGAAGATGTCTGTAATGGCAGCTTTTATAGGACTGAAGGGAGTAAATGGTGATTATATCACATTTTAGAGTAATCCTTTTGTGGATCGAATAATTTGTGTATGCTTTTAAGCATAGAAAATGTCAATTTCTACTGTAGTAATTATTTTCATCTGGTTCTTACTTCTTAGTCCCTTTTCTGGATGATAAGCTTTTTGGTCTAGAATCTAAACTGATATTCTTCCCTCTTATTGTTGGTAGGCTGTACCATTCTCTACAACACAAAGTCAAAGCGGGCATATTTCTTCTGTCTTTAAACTTGTGCACTATGAGCTGGTGTTGCAATGCTTGAAGAAGTTGACTGGCGTTGTTGTGCAAGATATACCTTATAGAACAAGGCGTGCTGTTCAAAATGCTGGCACAAACTGCGCTTCTGATAAAGAAGTTGACGAGCTTCTCATGAAGCTGCCACGTCGATTACGAGATGCACTTCTACCCTTCCAACTTGAAGGTGTGAAATTTGGGCTTCGGAGGCAAGGGCGCTGCCTTATTGCAGATGAGATGGGGCTTGGCAAGACTCTCCAGGTGAGCATATTGCATTTTGTGTATAACTATTGTGTGGATAGTTTATATGCAGAAAATTGTTTGTTCCACGGTGTTACAACTTACTGTTAGGAAGTATTAGCAGTAGTCTAGGAGTCCTATTAGTCTATGTTTACTTTCCTTGCACCTCAAGTCTTGTGTAATATATATATGCCCCTTGGGCCTTTAATAAAGATAAGTTGCTTTCCTAACATGGTATTAGAGCATAGGTTTAGGTCACCTTCAGCGCCGCAACTCGCCTCCTATCATTTTTTTACGGTCTTCGTCTTCGTCGATCTATTCTTGGATCGATTTCATCAGCTGCTACCTACGACGCGCCGTTGTGCGTCACGGCTGCCTCTGCCCCAGCCCCCAGGTCAACGCCCACACGTCAAGCTCCAGATCTGGCCGCCCCGTTGCAGTCCAAAACGGGCCGCAAGTCCTCGATCCAGATCCGGCTGGGACACGAGATCATCGCTGCCAACCTCCGCTTGTGTGCCCCCGCCCACACTCGCGATGCCAGGCGCTACCCCATCAATGTCTTCTCATCCAGATCGAGCGACACACCATCTTGTCAGCCTCCTTGCTCTCTCGGGCCAGCGCTCGGCTGCGCATGAAGGCTGCTACTCCAGCCGAACGAGATCAATCTGGATGGACACGGGTAATGCCTGAGGCTGCTTCTCGTCGTTCCGCCAAAGCTCCGCTGCCTTACGCCTGTGCCCATGCGTGCCTTTTGCCACGCTCGTGCACAAGGCTGCCTTCTTCGAGCATGTATGTGTGCTGCTACCTCTGCCTAGTGCTTGCGTCCTGCTGCTGCTCGCGTGTTGCTCCGTGCCTCCGTCTACTGCCGCTAGCTGGTTCTGTGCTGTGCGGTTCTAGCTGGGCCTGATTATGTGCTGCTGCTAGCTGCTCCCTGTTGCTACGTGATGCTGCTCCCTGTTGCTCTGCGATGCTCCCGCCGTTCCATAGTCTACTGTATGCTTTCACGATGGCTTTTGCATCTTCGTCTAGTATATGCTTCCTAGCTCTCTAGTTTTTTATATTTTTTCCCGCGTCCATCAAATCCGTTGATATTTTGTGTTTCTCATGTCATGCGAGTCCACCATACCTTTGTCTGTCAGCCTTTCTCCCGTTCTGATGCTTTCTATACAACTTTTGTGGCCTATTTTCCCTCGTTGTTTTCTATAGGATTTTTTGGACTTCTTTTGCATTGTCGATCTACGTCCATCGTGCCTTAACCGCCGAGCTTCTTTCGCCGTCGGTTGTCGTGGACTATGATTTTCTATGCAACGCTTTACTCTCTTGATGTGCAATCTTCTTTTGACAACCCATCTTCTCTTGATACTTATGTTGTATCTTCAAGTGATGCGGTGTCTTCCTCTGATGTGCCATCTCTTCGTTATCCCCTTCGGCGACTCGACAAGTTTTGAAGACTCTTCATGCTACGACGACACTCTCAAGACGCGGATTTGGATTATCATTTTTTTTAGTTTTACACTTCTTCAAATGCAATGCTATTGCATACGCTTTGCATTTGGGGGGGGGGGGTGTTAAGAAGTATTAGTAGTAGTCTAGGAGTCCTATTAGTCTATGTTTACTTTCCTTGCACCTCAAGTCTTGTGTAATATATATATGCCCCTTGGGCCTTTAATAAAGATAAGTTGCTTTCCTAACACTAACAAAATACAGTAAATTGGCATATGAATATTGAGCACACTGCTATTGATCTTGCATCAATACATTTTGGGCAGTAACAGATTAGAATTTTATGTCTATTTTACTGAACAATTAGTTATATAACACTTTCTTTTAGACCTTATGAAGAAATCATCATATCTGCTTTTGAGCGTATTTTTTTGATTTTTTTCCATGTTGAAGCAGTATTATTTTCTTGAACAGAATGGGGAAGCAGTATGTTCTCATTTATTTAAATGCAGGCAATTGCAATAGCTTGTTGCTTCAAGGACGAGGGCCCTCTATTAATAGTGTGCCCAGCTGTTCTGCGTTATACTTGGGCGGAGGAATTGGAACGCTGGGATCCTTCATTTCTTCCAAAAGATATTCATCTTGGTACTGATTCAGAGTTTCATTATTTACTGATGCAGAGTTTCATTATTGAAGAGTTAATATTACTGATGGCAAACCTGGTGTTATAATTATCACATGTTTTAGTGTATCTAATTTGATCCTGAATGCCTGTGAAGTTACAACGGTCTCCATATTTATTTTCATCAAGTTTGGATTGCCACATGTGCCATGTGGTAACGATCTCCATATATGAATTGCATATTTTGTATTTTATCCATACAAATTTTAAGTATCAAATTCTTTTGGCCCAGGTATCATTCATCTTTTGCATCAGCATCAGTTTTGAAATATTGCACTGAAAACAGTTGCAGGACAATATTGCATTCCATATGAACAATCATAGATGGACCAGATCACTCTATACCTAGTTTCAATGGATCATTAGTCCAATATTGCCCAGGATAAGTTGACTTATCCTGGGATCTTAGTATCTTAATGGACATAGAACCATAGATTAGTATGTGTTTTGATGATGTTCTAAGTTCTAGCAAAGGTTCATTTGTTCCAATTAAATGTGGCACTGAATGCCGAAACGAATTATCAAATAAAAAACACATTGCTTTACCTAGTTTTGGCGAACTATGGCAAGCCACTCCTTTTCGGGTGACACCTTAAGCAAGTTCAGGAAAGGCACGAGTCTATGCCAGGTTTGTTCATGTCAGGACAGTGTGCCAAAGAACTAAATACCTACCGTAGAGTGTCAAACTTGCCTAACTATGGCAGTGAACCAAACATGCCTTAACTCATTGCTAGGCCTGTGGCCACTACTTGCTTGCCACACCTTAGTTTGGCAACTGCGGTGTTGGTGTTTGGTTATTTGCAAAACTTGTGGCTCCTGGCTCACCACACATTTTCAGTCCTATACCCTGCATGTCGTTGACACATGTTTTTGGGCCAGACATTACAACACTTTTAGGTAAGAATTTGCTTGCCACAAAAGTGACATGCCATACTTTTGACCACATGTGGCTACCAACCAAAGTTTTTTGGACTGAAATGCTAGCAACTAAATAGGCTCATGTTCAAGTTTACCATGTTGGTTTGCTACTTAGGCAAGTTATGGGTAGTACTTGTACGTTCCCATAAAAATGGAACTCCTAAAGTAGTAGTATTTGGCAACTGGCTGGGTGGTTTCAAATCAGGCTCTCAGTTGATATTTTTGTGTAACTAATAGGATGCATATGCGTTTCTACGGAGCATCATTATCAAGGGACATATAGTCATTGATAGAAAGGTCGTTCTATTTAGCAAACACGCATGTGGTTTCCAACCACGTCGCTACAAACACCGTTTGCTTTCTCCATCTTCCTGTCCCTCTGCAACCACTGTGTACTCCTCTGTGTGCTCGTCTGGTTCCCTTCCTCGCAGCATTTCTCCTTTGCACTCCTGCCCTGCAAAAGATAATGCGTCATCTTCATCGCTGTCCACCTGCCCCTTAGCTCTCCCTCCTGTAGGGTTGGAGGCAATGAGTTGAGCCAGCCTTGACTTTCCTCATTCAAGATTGTTCGAAAATATGCTTGATACCGCTCGACCTGGTTGGAGAAATGGAGAGACGGGCTAAAAGAGAGGCTTGGGTTGGACCGTTTCTCATAAGCACTCACAAGACAAGGCTACACCTTGAGTCCTTGACAACAACTGGAGTATTTATTGCAAATATTGTGAAATTGCTGAAAGTACATACACTACACACGGCTTGTTTCATTGTACAGAGTAATGAGGTGTCAGAATGAACATGTAAAGCAATATGGTCAACGGTGAAGTAAACGAATTGGTTAAATGATTATATGAAGTAGGTCCATCCATCAACATGCAAGTGGGTCCATGCATAGATAATAAGCTTCATGACCTAGGTCCATAGACGAGTTAATAAGCTGCACGAAGTACGTTGATATATCAACTGACGGAGCCAAACAACCAACATGACAAGCATAGGTAGGGGAGCCAAACAAGCCAACATGACAAGCATAGAGGATTGGCGGTGGCGTGCTAGGGTGTTGGAAGGAAGCATGATAGTTGTGCGCACAGAGCGGAAGTTCTGGGGTATCAGAGGTATCAGAGTATGCGGGGTTCACCCGTTGGAGTTATTTTTTCCAGGGCACTGCCATTGTGAGTAAGGATCATACTTTTTAAGGCGTCCAGGCGTTTTAAGGCGTTTTTTTTGGGGGGGGGGGGGGGGCGCCGCAACGCCTAGGCGCTTAAAGCGCGAGGCGAGGCGACGCCTTAGTTCATTTTCTGAACAGATGATGATGAATAAAATGACTAGAGCACTAGACATAAATAGTCGAAATACCTTGATTTTTCTGGTTGTTGAGCCCACACAACATCCATTTTTTCCATCTTTCTTCCCATTTCTTTCTTCCAGAATAGAAATCTGCATAAAGATGGAACATACATGGTTAAAACTTGACTTAAGTACTTAACAGACCACCATTGGTAAGGAAAACAGAGAGTAAATGGGAGTACAAGTGCAAAAGCAAATAAGATGACAAACATGAGTGCAAAAGCAAATAGGTCTAGCTCTCCACAACCACAAGTCCACAACACAAAATAAATTAGGTTCACAAATTACAACATAAAATAGGTTCCAAACAGGCAAACACAATGAACTCAATAGCCATCATCGAACTCATCCATGGTAGCATTTGTGTTGTCTTCACCATCTTGGTCAGCACTAGTTGGATCTTCTTCATCATCGGTCACATCAACATCATCTTGAGGAAAGTCTGAATCATCATCCTCTCCATTGGGGATTCTTGAGTGTTGTTCTTGGTCATCGTCTTCACCATCTTCATTATGAAATGGTTGTGATGGAGCAGACCTTTTGCGCGGCCTCTCGTACTGGATATTGGCATTTGAGTGCCTCCTTTCCATGGTTGTAGCTCTAGGAAAACTGCGACCTCACAGCGACGAACTTGCACCAACAGCCTCATCAACAAGCTCCCATGGAATGTCATTGGGACACTCTCGAGCACATTGGGCTGGGCGTATTGTTGGGTCAACCCACTCATTGCCCCAATTAAAATCCTCAATGATAAGAGGATCATAGCTTTTGTCACCCATCTTCTCACGCCTCTTTTTAAACCTATCCATGTTCTTCCGGTTGTATGAAACAAAGACATTGTCATTCAATCTTTGAACTTGTAAACGGTTCCTTTTCTTTGTGTGGATCTACAAATAGCAAATAGAGTGAATAAAGAGAAAGAAGTTAACTTGCTGAAATTAACTTGCTCTTGCTGAAATGAAGAGAATGAAGCTACTCACAAATTCAAATGTGCTCCAATTCCTCTCACAACCGGATGATGAAGCACAAAGACTAACAATACGCTTTGCAAACCTTTGTAGCTCAATTGCTCGACCACCATATGAACGCCACCAATCAACTTAAATGGTAAAAAGTAAAAACCCAAATTAGCAAAGGTTCCTTGCTGAAATTAAATTGCTTTTCATGCTGAAATTAACTTGAGTCGACTTACGAGGTTTTTTTTTCTGAAATGTTTTGGATTGCCATCACATTAGCAAAGGTTCCTCGCTGGTCCTCATAGAGAACAGATTGTGTATCAATCTTCTTGCCAGTTTCGACTCCAATATAGTGTAGGAATCCTCTCCATTAGAAGCTTGCCCGCTGCCTTGTAGTTAGCACCATTGTCGGTGACAACTTGGACAACATTCTCTTTACCGACATCCTCAATTCTCTTCTCTAGCAAATCTGCTATCATCCGAGCATCTTGGAATTCACTTGATGCATCCACCGACTCCAAGAAGTAAGTGCCCTCCGGGCTGTTTACAAGGAAGTTGATCAAGTGGCGTCCCCTTCTATCGGACCAGCCATCTGACATAAGTGTGCAGCCATATTGCTTCCATGCTACCTCGTGCTGCGCCCTCAACAGTTTTGTTTCCTTGACACAATCCTTAAGCAATGGCTCCCGCAGCTCATGAGGAGAAGGAGGCTTGGAACCTGAGCCATATTGACAAGAGACTTGTATTGCAATCTGAAACTACCTAGAGCTTGCAACATTGAAAGGTATGCCACACTCATAGAAGAACAATGGACACTGCATACTCACATAGTGTCTTTCTTCCGGTGTTTTGGTGCTTTGAGAACACCCGGAGCGTCTTTCATCGACAACATCCTCAGGTTTTCTCCTAAGCATGGAAACAATTGACTTGGCTGCAACAGGTTGACACTTTTTGCCAGTGATTTTTACAGCAAAGGCCTTCTTGTTCCTCTTGGCTGCTGTCCTTGAACTTGGCCTTGTAGTGGAGCATTGAACTGTTGATGCCATGGTTGTTGAATCTACCTCCACTACATCATCATCATCATCATTTGGCTGTCTTATTTTTCTCCTGTTGTTCTCTAAATATTCTGACATCTCCCTCCTAAGTTGTGTGGTAGCATTTGGACAGCCTGTTGCATCCCCACCGGTGGCTGCAAGATGCTCTTTGTGTCTCTTGATCCCTCCTTTAGTTATCTTGCCACAAGGATTGCCTACAACCATATTGATGTCCGGAGGTTTCAACCAATACCCATACTTCCATCCAGGATCATTTGACCTCCGTGGCCGGCGTGTTGGATCTTTCATTGGATCATAAACACCCTCATGAGCATCACCATCCCCATCTGCCATGACTGCAAAGTGCAACAACCAACATATTAAATAAACATCCACTAAGCTACAACTACTATTCTAATAAGCTAGACAACTAGTATAAAGCAGATTCACTAACAATATACTAATGATCCACTAACAATATACTAATGATCTACAGCTAACAAGGACAAGCATCAATTATTTTAACCACAGGTGGCTTCAAATTGCAGCAACTAGCACTATATCAGAGGCACAACCCACAAGCAGGCAAGCAGCTCAGCACAGCAGCACAACACAACACAGCAGTGACGGGCGGAGAGGAAAGACCATGGGGGACAGGGGGAGAGAGGGAAGTCGTACCTTGTTGCCCTGCTGGGGGAGGGATGCGCCAGGGGAGGAGAGGAAGCTTGGCCAGCGATGGGGAGGAAGCTGGATGAGGGAGGAAGCTTGGCCGGCGGACGGGATCTGGTGGAGGAGGGGCTGGCCGCCTGAGAGGAGAGAGCTCTTCTCTCACTCTCAGATTGATTTTCTGCACCGGTGTGTTCCCCACTCTCTCTCCCATCTATTTCACCTCAGGTTGGCCCCCAATTTCTATCCAATCCCGCCCAATTTTTGTTTCCCGCTCCGCCACTCACCAGTTCCCGCCCAAGGCGTCCAAATTGGACCAAGGCAATGCCTCCCCCGCCTAGGCGACGACTTGGACGCCTCAGGAAGGGAATCTGGACGCCTTGGTCCATGGTCTAAGGCGAGCTCGACGCTTCGCCGTCTCTGGGCACTCTGACGCCTAGGCGACGCTTCGGGGACGCCTTTAAAACAATGGTAAGGACGGAAGGTAGTGTGTTCGCACTACCACCAACCCCATCTTTTTGATATAACTAGATGATGCCCCACACGTTGCCGTGAGAACTGTGTTAAAAAAATGCATGAATAATTGTTTAAAAAAAGCTAAACTAATGGACAAATAAATGTAAAAGTGTTCTCAGTTTACATTTTGCACGGTCTTTGATGCATGACTTTGACCACTAATATATATCAAGTACATGGATTAACCATGTCTAAATGGCATTGTCGTATATATCTTGCAAAACAGTTCTACTTCATATGCTTGTGGTTGTTGACTTCCGTTTTTAGATTCGTGTCGAGCGGGACAAGCGTGCCAAAGTCGCTAGAATGAAGTGGTAGAAGCTCAAGGGGGAGGTAGCTCAGGAATTCAAGGAGAGGGTCATTATGGAGGGCCCTTGGGAGGAAGGAGGTGATGCAGACAATATGTGGACGAAGATGGCGACTTGCATTCGTAAGGTGGACTCAAAGGAGTTTGGAGTGTCCAGGGGAAGTAAAAGCGAAGCTAAAGATACCTGGTGGTGGAACGATGATGTCTAGAAGGCTATTAAGGAGAAGAAAGATTGTTTCAGACACCTATACCCTGATAGGAGTGTGGACAACATAGAGAAGTACAACATAGAGAAGCAAGCTGTGAGTAAAGCAAGGGGTCGGGCATATGAGGACCTCTACCAGCAGTTAGACACGAAGGAAGGCGAAAGGGACATCTATAATATGGCCAAGACCGAGAGAAGAACACGAGGGATGTTGATCAAGTCAAATGCATCAAGGACGAGCAGACCAGCTCCTTGTGAAGGACGAGGAGATTAAGCATAGATGGCGGGAATACTTCAACAAGCTGTACAATGGGGAGAATGAGGCTCTACCATTGAACTGGACGACTCCTTTGATTATACTAGCAGGTGTTTGGTGCAGCGAATCCAGGAGCCGGAGGTCAAGGAGGCTTTAAAAAGGATGAAAGGAGGCAAGGTGATGGGCCCTGATTGTATCCCCATTGAGGTGTGGAGAGGCCTCGGGGACATAGCGATAGTATGACTAACCAAGCTTTTCAACCTCCATTTTCTGGCAAACAAGATGCCAGAAGAATGGAGACGGAGTATATTAGTACCAATCTTCAAGAACAAGGGGGATGTTCAGAGTTGTACTAACTACCATGGAATTAAGCTGATGAGCCATACAATGAAGCTATGGGAGAATCATTAAGCACTGCTTAAGAAGAATGACAAGCGTGACAAAAAAATTGGTTTCATGTCTGGGAGGTCGACCAAGGAAACCATTTCTTGGTACGACAACTTATGAAGAGATATAAGGAGCAAAAGAAGGACCTGCATATGGTGTTCATTGACTTGGAGAAGGCCTATGATAAGATACCGTGGAATGTCATGTGGTGGGCCTCGGAAAAACACAAAGTCCCAGCAAAGTATATTACTCTGATCAAGGACATGTACGGTAATGTTGTGACAAGTGTTTGAAGAAGTGATGGCGACACTAATGACTTTCCGATTAAAATAGGACTGCACCAGGGGTCAGCCTTGATCCCTTATCTTTTTGCCTTGGTGATGGATGAGGTCACAAGGGATATACAAGGAGATATCCCATGGTCTATGCTCTTTGCAGATGATGTGGTGCTAGTCGATGATAGTCGGACAAGGGTCAATAGGAAGTTGGAGCTATGGAGACAAACCTTGGAATCTAAAGGTTTTAGACGTAGAACCAAAACGGAGTACATGAGGTGCGGTTTCAGTACTACTAGGCACGGGGAGGAGGCGGTTAGCCTTGATGGGCATGTGGTGCCTCAGAAGGACACCTTTCGATATTTGGGGTCAATGCTGTAGAAGAATGGGGATATCGATGAAGATGTGGATCATCGAATCAAAGCCGAATGGATGAGGTGGCGCCAAGCTTCTAGCATTCTTTGTGACAAGAGAGTGCGACAAAAGCTAAAAGGCAAGTTCTATAGGACGACGGTTCGACCCGCAATGTTGTATGGCACTTGAGTGTTGGCCGACTAAAAGGCAACATGTGCAACAGTTAGGTATGGCAGAGATGCACATGTTGAGATGGATGTGTGGCCACACAAGGAAGGATCGAGTCCGGAATGATGATATATGAGATAGAGTTGGGTAGCACAGATTGAAGAGAAGCTGGTCCAACATCGCCTGAGATGGTTTGGACATATTCAGCGCAGGCCTCCAGAAGCTCCAATGCATAGCGGACAGCTAAAGCGTGTTGATAATGTCAGAGTTTGGGGTAGACCGAACTTGACATGGGAGGAGTCCGTAAAAAGAGATCTGAAGGATTGGAGTATCACCAAAGAACTAGCCATGGACACAGGTGCATGGAAGCTTGCTATCCCTGTGCCAGAACCATGAGTTGGTCGCGAGATCTGATGGGCTTCACGTCTAGCCAACTCCAACTTGTTTGGGACTAAAGGCTTTGTTGTTGTTGTTTGTACTAATTTTATAGATATATAATACATGAAAGTCAAAGTCATTTAACGAAGACCTAAAGAGTCAAACAGTGCCTTATATTTTGATAAGGATGGAGCATGTGGCAAAATGATTTTAAAAAGAGAAAAAACATTTAAACTGAACTTAATGTGACGCCATCTTTAAAATGTGAAGCATGAACTATATATGTTTGCTCCAAGCTTCCAACACATATACCGTCCATGACCATACAGAACTTAATGTACAGTAAACAAATTAACTTGTGAGTTGTGACTAACATGCATGATTTGATTCCCCCAGGAAAAAAAGACATGCATGACTTGATGAGGTGGCATGCTTTGTGTGGATATATTTGCAAAATTGTAACTTATGAGTACATGCATGATGATTTGAGGATGTCACGCAATTTAGATCAAACGACTACCAATGATTGAGGTGATGTGGAGGCACACATGTGGAGAAAAATCTAGTAGTGGGGGCTAGCTATTTAGATATAGAAGATATGTAAAGGTTTATGTTAATGAAGATCATTAATCCTATTCCTTTTCCCTCGTATAACTGTATCTTCAATTTTGGACACTGCTCTATTGCCTTGGCTTTTAGCTTTTCAGTGTTTATTTTGTATAAAGAACACCAAATTTGACTGTTATAATTATATCTGTATTTTCCTCGTTCTTTTTTTTTTCAGTGTTTGGCCGACGAGACAGTCTTGAATATCTAGATTTTTGTCCCAAGGTCGTTATTATTTCATACAAGATGTTAAGCATCCTTCGGAAAAGTATGATTAAAAGGAGATGGGCACTGATGATCATTGATGAATCCCACAACATACGCTGCACAAGGATGAAAGAAGAAAATACTCAGGTGATACTATCAGGCAAGAATTGAATGTATCAATCCCAATCCAGGAGGGAGTGTATTTGACACATCATATTTTATTATCTTGTAGTAATCATAACATTGTTATGTTTGGTTACTCTCTGATGAAAAAATTGTTTCTAAACCTGCTTCGTGCTTTCATCATTTCATTGTGCTTCCTTAATTTAAAATACTATAAGAATGCAGAACCACTGAAACTCTGTTGAACAATCTTTTTCTTATCACTTCAGCCACCTTATTTCAATTTAAGGCGCCTTCTATGATAATTTTATTTATAATTTGTAGTCTTACTAATCTGATGCATCAACAATCCACTTGCTTTACCAATGATCACTTCTACTCTCTTGTGACTGTGACAGACAAACGCTGTACTGGAAATAGCTCTCAATATCAACCGCATTGTGTTGCTTTCTGGGACACCCTCTTTGTCAAGGTTGTAACTTCTAAAATATATCCATTGAATTCTTCTCAGTGGTCCTTGTGTTGTTGCGCTATTTTTCTTGTGGATATTTTTTTTGCGGGACATTTCTTGTGGATATTTAAAACCATAAACAGGCAAATAGATTTATGGTATATGAAATATTTTATGTATGTCATTGGGCAATTTCAAATGTCACGATTAGAACCAACCTCAAAGCACTTCCGTTTTAATGAAGAATTAGAAAATAATTGAAGTTTTTAAACTACTCCCTCCGTTCTATAATGTAGTGCGTATAGATTTTTTGAGAAGTCAAACTTTTAAAATTTTGTCCAAGTTTTTAGAGATAACTATTTATATCTACAATACCAAATATATAAAGTATAAAAGTTTTTTTTTCGAGAAAACGCAAAAGCCTTTGCGTTTCATTGCATTGAAAAGAGGGGGGGGGGGGGGTAAACATCCTCCTAGGAGGCTAGTACATCGGTGTTACAAATAGATCAATGGACGTCCCAGGAGCAAATATATAAAGTATAAAAGTTAATCTTATAATGAATCTAATGATATAAGTTTGACATTCTAAGTATGAATATGTTTCTCCACAAATTTGATAAAAGTTGGTGAATCTTGACTTAAAAAAAATATCCACTACATTGTGGAACAGAGGGAGTACCATTTTCTCCCACTGTTTTGACTTTAGAAAATAATACTAAAAGGTCTTTGCCAGTTTTCTCCTTCTGTTTTCAACACCAAACTAAGACCAGTGATCCATGAGAAACATGTCAGTTGCATTCTTCTCTTCAGCATATGGTTACCTGTTCAATTTTTTAAAATAGGGACCTAAGGGAGTATATTGATTTGCTGAATTTTTTGTACTACATATTGGTTCCACTTCCCTTACCAATTATTTTTACATGTGTATCTTCTATTTTCTCTGTGTAAGCTGAGCTCAGTGTCTGTATTGTGGATGTTAAAAGTGCCCATGCGTGTCTTTGCATTCTTATGTAACTTTTACCATGCGCACGATATATCTGACTGATTGGTACTGATGTGTGATTTTGCTGTGATACAATTGCATTCCAGAAAACTAGTTAAATCATCTTACTACTCTGGGCTTGACTTATCATATATGTTTGTTTGTCAGATGTAACTTATGGTTTATTTTTTCCTAGGTGACAACAGACCTTTTGACATCTATCACCAGATAAATATGTTATGGTAAGAAAAGCAGAATGTCATCGTATTGTGTTGGGCATATCGATCTTTTCTGACCACTCCCTCCCTTGGTTTTCAGTCCCCGTTTGCTTGGACATGATAAATTTGAATTTGCAAAGACATATTGTTCACTGCATGTTGCTCAAAGTTCCCAGGGTAAAATTTACCAGGTATCTATATCTTGTGATTGTCCCTATTGTCAAGAAGATTGGTAGATCGCTTCAAAACCTTGCAGACTTGCACTTGCAGTTAATTTGAGCAAATAGTGTCTGACTATCTGTTAGTCTATACAGAAATGTTTAAATATTTAAGTTTTTCACATTGTTTCACGTTCAGGACTTTTCAAAGGGTGCTCGGTTGACAGAGTTAAATGTTCTGCTCAGTCAGATTCTGATGGTTAGCTCTTTCTCTTTCAGCTATTAAAAAGCCTCTTTTTATAGCTTTCTGTGATTATTGTATCCATGATACTGTATCTTGTTACTGCTATCCAAACTGCTCATGAACTTATATGGTCACTGCATATTTGGCCTAAGTTCTTGATGATATTTTTTAATGAATTTTGATCAGCTTGGCACTATATACAGTTTTTATGTGTATGAACTTTGTTTACTTGATTATGTATACAGTCTGCATGGCAGTATGTTATGGAATGCTGTACTGTATGCATGATGAAATTATTTATGTTGTGGAAACTATCCTTTACATGGTCGATAATGTTCTTAACTACGAACGTGTGTTTTAGTAAAGAAGTATGTTTAAGATGAGACTAGCTTCAGAGTCTAATACTCCATACATTCTCTGTTTAGAATGCGTGCGATGGAACTTCAACAACTGTGACCACAAAGTATATTGATGTGCCACATGAATATTGTATTTCTAGATTTCTCACTTGAAGTGCTTCTATATGATCCCGTTTCTTAAATATTGTACCATATGATTAGAAAAATTAATGATACAATGTGTGTATTGGAGGGAGGTCATGTTGATGTCTGAAATGACAATCAAAGGAGAATGAGGGTAGTAAGTTGCTAGCTATTTGCTAATACTAAAGCCCGGCGGGTCGTTTTGCTTCCTGTCACAAGCCATGTAACTGCAATGATGTGTTAGGCTGATATTTGATGGTTTATCAATTTCAGGTCTAACGACTGGAGTTTGTTTCTGTGCTGCAGATTAGGCGCTTGAAGGAGCATTTGTTAAATGAACTGCCGCCCAAGCGCCGGCAGATCATTAGGTTGAAGTTGAAGGCATTGAATAGCAGGACAGCTACCTCTATTATCCAAGGGGATTACAATAGCACATATAGTAGCTCAGATACTCCTATAATTGCCTCTTCTGAGATAAGCAATGATTGTGAAGAAGCAAAAGAGGGAAAAGGTAACATTCATAGTGCTAATAGTAGCAGATGTCAATCACATATGTTAATCTTACCAACATGATTACCTTTTATCAATTTGCCATGAACTGGTGTGATATCGAATAGATAGTTATATTGGCCTAAAGCAAGAGGACTGGCTGTAAATACTAAAACTAACCAGTCATTTTGCTGAAGCATGTTCGTTGCATTAGTCATTGCTTTGCATATGCAATACCAAATGTGCCTGGCCTCCAGCTGTGCAGATTATGATGCTATCATTGACTATCTGAAATGTATTTTACAAAATCTAGATCAACGGGAGCCCTTCGCTAATGCTATACTGACGGTAACAAAAAAAAAACATCAACACTGACAATACAAACATTCCCAACATTTTCTTGATTTAAACTATAAGATTTGACGTTAGCATTGTTTGTACTCCATGTATATCAAAAGGTTGATGGAATCATGGAATTGCAACTGTCTATTTTATAATACCAATGAATTTCCACTGGAAGATTCCAATTCTACTTGTTCTAATGTATTGAATATAATATTTTTTCTCAAGAAAACGGAAAAAGATTTTGCACTTCATTTCATTGAAAAGAAGAAGAGTTTGGTACATCTTCACTCAGAGAGGGTAAAAGGGGGGGGGGGGGGGTACATGGTGGTCGTTTAGTGAACGTCCCAGGTTGTCGGCAACGGCATTTGAAGGCCAAGGGCCCCTGCTCTAGACCAAAGAGCGGCCTCCTCTTTGATGCGCGCAATGGTGTTCTGGGCAGACGGGAGGTCGCCGTTGAAGACACACGTTCCTCTGCTTCCAGATCATCCAGGGGATCAGCAGGGCAGTTGATGCCAGTCCTTTGCGGAGCAGTTCGGGGGTGGCCTGCTTGGTTACATCCCACCAGCTTCCAAGGACGTCGCCAGGCTGGGGGGGGGGGGGACGTCAGTCGTAGCCAGGCGAAGATTTCGTGCCAGACCTGGCGTGCAAAAGGGCACTCGATGAGGAGGTGCCACATGGTTTCCATTGCCTGATCGAAGAGGAGGCATCTGGGATGGTGCTGCAGACCGTGGCGCTGAAGGCGGGCGGCGGTCCAGCATCGGTCTTTGTTGGCCAGCCAATGAAAGAACTTGAGCGAGGGGGCGCCCAGCTCTTCCATATTAGCTTCCAGGCGCCGCAGGAGATTGAGCCGTGGAAGGTGGCGCTGTAGTATTGAATATAAATTGTCACCTTCAAAATCCCAAACATTTATTTATATGACCATAACCTATCATTTTTGGATCTGATATATTCTGTTCCTCATCTCGTAAATAATTCCTACTATGACATGGTGAAATGTACCAAAACTGTTACTGAGAGATGAAGCAAATGTTTTTCGTCATTTTAGCATTTAAGATGATGGTTCTAAGCTATGTGTTACTTTCCTTGTTATTTTTTTCATTTCCTCAGATGATAGTTGCAAGAAATCTCCAAGGCATTTCTCCCCCCAGGAAATTGGCATTGCAAAAATACCTGGGTTTAGTCAGTGGTTTTCAAATCATTTGATGCATGATAATCTGGACACCCAGTCTAGTTGCCAGAAAACGCTAATTTTCGCCCACCACTTGAAGGTTCTAGATGGAGTGCAGGTAAGATTTACGATTACAAACTATGATGGGTTTTTATATGTAATTTGAATACTTAAGTGGTGCTTCAACCAATTATTGTTCATTATTATGTATTAAAAAGGAATAAGAATCTCAATAAGATTTGCTACTCAAAAGTCGGCATCCTACAAGTAATTGAAAGAACTTGAGTGACATTTGTTCCTCAAAATTATGGCTCCACAGGGTATAGCTAGAGAGATCATAATATCTTGTCCAGCATTTTTTGGTAAGGGTCTGAGGACCAGTGGTAGAGCACTTCCTAACGTTTCTTGCAGTTGCTGCTGCTAAACTCAAGTGTCTAATTATATGACTTCTAGAAGAAAAAAATATTTCTACTTTTGACTCAAGTGTTCTCTATCCAGGTGTTCCTCTCTGAGAAGGGGATCAAGTTTATTCGCATTGATGGCAGCACACTTCCTAGAGAAAGGAAAGAAGCTGTTGATTCTTTCCGTTTGAATCCAGAGGTTTTCATTTTCCCTTGTTTTAATTCATCACTCACCTACTGGTAGAGTATGAGTAACTTTGTGAAAATGGTACAATTTCCATAAATTTGTTCGTGCAAGTTTTTATTTATTTTTACATAAAAATGCCAGCCATAGGTACGACTGAGAAGTTTTACTTCTATGTGTTATTTCAACAGAATTTGGAAAAAAAATCACGAAGGGAAAAAATCCCTTGTATCTAGTCCATATGATGCTACGTTTCTTAACTCATACTGCTTATCCATCATTGAGTTATTTTACTCTTTGCTAAATAGGTGAAGGTTGCAATAATAGGAATTACTGCTGGTGGTGTTGGTTTAGACTTTTCATCTGCTCAGAATGTTGTTTTCCTGGAGCTCCCAAGATCGTCTTCAGACTTACTTCAGGTACTTGTTGTTAGAGTTATAGTATAAGTCATGTACCCTTTTGTATTTATTCCAATATATAAGGGGTTTCCTGCATATAGTCCACCACCTGTACATGTATATATACTAGCCTATGGCCTTATGGGAATACAAGTTGCTTTCCTAACATGGTATTAGAGCATTGGTTTTCTTAGCACGCGCAACTCGTGCTCCTCCCGATCTAATTCCTTGCACAGCCGCCGTCGCTCTCGTGGCTGGCTCTTCTCCGAATCCCGCTCCAACTGCGCCTCGTCGTGGTGACAGGACCTCCTCTTCTACCGCTGGAAGGAGCCCTGACCCGGCCTCGATCTCGTCCAGAACGCGGCGGTTCCAGGTCTTCAGCCTCGATCTCGGGCGGATCTTGCGGTTCCAGGCCTCGATCTCGTCCAGAACGCGGCGGTTCTAGGTCTTCAGCCTCGATCTCGGGTGGATCTCGTGGTTCCCCACGGGATCAGCCGCCCCGACTGCTGCCTAGGTTGATCTCGCCCCGCTCAAACTACCGCTTGGTGGATCTCGCGGTTCCCCATGGGACCAGCCGCCCCGACTGCAGGTCTTCCGCCTCTATCTCGGGCGGATCTCGCGGTTCCCCACAGGATCAGCCGCCCCGACTGCTGCCTGGGTCGATCTCGCCCCGCTCAAATTACCGCGTAGCGGTTCTCGCGGTTCCTACTGCTGATTTCCTTTCCTAAAAGAAATCAAAAAAAATGTCTACTGCATTTGGCTATGTTGCTGTCCCTTCGATGGTACTAACTACACCGAGTTCACTGGCTTCATGCGCATTCACATGCGTGGCATCCGTCTCTGGGGAGTGCTCTCTGGCGAGGTCTGTTGTCTGTCACGTCCGGTTCCTCCTGTGGCTCCCACTCCTCCGACTCCCCCGGTTCTTCCCGCGGATGCTTCTCAGGCTGCGAAGGATGCGGCTAAGGTTGCTGATGAGGCTGCTATTCGTGCTTATGATGAGAAGGTTTTGACTTATGAGGAGGCTCTTCAGGTGTATTATGGTGCTCTGTCTGTTTACACTCAGTGGCTTGATGATGCCCGTGCTGCAGCCGTTCTCACTGCCAGTGTTCTGCCTCAGTTTGCCTCTGAGTTTCTGGGCCTTCCTACTGTCTTTGAGATGTGAACTCGCCTTCGTCAAAGCTATGAGCTCTCTGGTGATGCCTTATACTTCTCTGTGGTTCGTTAGGAGCATGCTCTTCAGCAGGGTGACTCTACTGTCGATGACTTCTATGCACAAAGTTCTGCTATCTGGCGCCAGCTTGATTCTCTCCGCAGTGTTAGTTGTCGTAGTTGCCCCTGTTGCCAGGCTGTCCAGGCCGATTTGGAGTTTCATCGCGTCTACGAGTTCCTGTCTAGGCTCCGTAAGGAGTTTGAGCCTCGGCGTGCTCAGTTGTTTGCTCGTGGCCGTATTTCTCTCATGGAGGCGCTTTCGGAGATTCGTGCTGAGGAGACTCGCTTACGTGGTGCTGGTTTGCTGGAGGTTCCCTCGGTGCTCGCTGCTCGGACTCTTTCTACGCCACCTGCTGCATCGACCCCTTCTCGCTCGAGTGCTCCGCCGCTCTTGCCCACTCCTTCTGGCGGCTCAGGTCGCCCCGGTTCACGTTGTGGCTATTGCAACAACGATGGTCATATTGAGTCCCACTGCTACACGAAGAAGAAACACTTGCGCAAGGCGCGATCATCCTCTACAGCGACTTCGTCATCTACCTCGACAGCTTCAGCCATCGCTTTGACTGAGCAGGATATCCTGAGACTTAAGCGTCTGCTCGCTGCTTCAGGTTCTTCCTCGACGGGAACTGCTGGTTCTGTGACTGAGGCTTCCCGCACTGAGCAACCACCGTTTACACAGTCAGGTACATCCCCATGGGTTCTGGACTCTGGAGCTTCCTTTCATATGACTTCTAATTCTTCCACTCTGTCCTCTCTTCGATCGCTTGATTCTCCTGTTCATGTCCTCACCGCTGATGGTACTCCCCTTCCTGTCGTTAGTAGAGGCACTCTTACCACTTCTTATTCTGTTCCTGATGTTGCTCATGTTCCTCGACTTACCATGAATCTGTTTTCCGCTGGTCAACTTGCTCATTCTGGTTGTCGTGTCATCCTTGACCTTGACTCTTGTTCTGTCCAGGACCGTCGCACGCACACTCTGGTTGGGGCTGGTCCTCGCCGCCGTGATTCTAAGGGTCTTTGGGAGTTGGACTGGCTTCATGTTCCTTCCGCTGCCCACTCTATCGCCAGTTCTTCCGCTTTGGTCGCCTCGGCTACTGGTTCCTTCCAGCAGTGGCATCATCGACTTGGTCATCTGTGTGGTTCTCGTTTGTCGTCGTTAGTTCGTCGAGGTCTTCCGGGGTCTGTCTCAGGAGATGCCTATTTAGAGTGTCAGGGTTGTCGTCTTGGCAAGCAGATTCAGTTACCATATCCACATAGTGAGTCAGTGTCTAAGCGTCCTTTTGATTTAGTTCATTCCGATGTATGGGGTCCGGCTCCCTTCGCTTCGAAAGGGGGTCATGAATATTATATTATTTTCATAGATGACTTCTCTCGTTACACATGGCTTTATTTCATGACTTCTCGTAGTGAGGTGTTGTCCATTTATAAGCGTTTTGCTGCCATGGTTCATACTCAGTTCTCTTCTCCCATTCGCGTGTTCCGTGCTGACTCCGCTGGCGAGTATATCTCTAAGATGTTGCGTGGTGTTCTTGCTGAGCAAGGGACTCTCAGTTCTCTTGTCCTGGTGCTCACGCTCAGAATGGCGTGGCTGAGCGCAAGCATCTTCATCTTCTTGAGACGGCTCGTGCATTGATGATTGCTGCCTCTCTCCCGCCTCATTTTTGGGCTGAGGCCGTCTCTACCTCCACCTATCTCATCAATTTCCAACCTTCCGTTGCTCTACAGGGTGGTGTTCCTTTCGAGCGTCTTTTTGATCGTTCTCTCGGTTATTCGATGCTTCGTTTGTTTGGTTGTGTTTGCTATGTTCTTCTTGCCCCCGCGAACGCACCAAACTGACCGCTCAGTCTGTTGAGTGTGTCTTCTTAGGCTATAGTGATGAGCATAAGGGCTATCGTTGTTGGGATCCTATCGGTCGTCGGATGCGTATCTCTCGGGGTGTGACTTTCGATGAGTCTCGTCCCTTCTACCCACGCCCATCTTCCTCGACCTTTTCCGTGGAGGATATCTCTTTCCTCACTTTTCCTGACACACTTATCACACCTGTCGAGCCTTTGCCTATTCGTTCCGCTCCCTCTGCTTCTTCACCTCCAGTCGATTTGCCGCCACCATCTTCCACGGTCTCCTCGTCTAGCATGTCACCGGATTCTACACCTTCATCTCCGGTGACTTCTTCGTCGCCACTCCCCGATTCTAACTTGGCGATTCCTCCTTCCATTGTTCCATCTTTTCCTCAGTGTTACACTCGTCGTTCACGTTCTGTGGATGCCTCTGTGGATGTGCCGTCATCCTCGTCTCAGCCTACTTATGGCTTCCGTTCTCGTCCTCGTCCGCCTGTTGATTGCTTTGGATTTTCCACCATTGGTGCTGCTGTTCTTGAGGCGACTACTTATCATCATGCTGTTGTTCATCCTGAATGGCAGTTTGCGATGGCAGAGGAGATTGCTGCTCTTGAACGCACTGGTATGTGGGATCTTGTTTCCCTTCCTCCCGGAGTCCGTCCCATCACTTGTAAGTGGGTCTACAAGGTTAAGACTCGCTCCGATGGTTCTCTTGAGCGTCACAAAGCTCGTCTTGTGGCTCGTGGTTTTCAGCAGGAGCATGGTCGTGATTATGACGAGACTTTTGCTCCTGTGGCTCATATGACCATTGTTCGTACACTTCTTGCGGTGGCCTCTACACGCCACTGGTCTATCTCTCAGCTTGATGTTAAGAATGCTTTTCTTAATGGTGAGCTGCGTGAGGAGGTGTACATGCAGCCACCACCTGGGTATTCTGTTCCTGATGGCATGGTATGTCGTCTTCGTCGCTCTCTCTATGGCCTTAAGCAAGCCCCCCGGGCCTGGTTTGAGCGTTTTGCCTCTGTGGTGACTGCCGCTGGTTTTTCACCCAGTGTTCATGATCCAGCATTGTTTATTCACCTTTCTCCTCGTGGTCGGACTCTTCTTCTTCTCTATGTTGATGACATGGTCATCACTGGGGATGACCCCGAGTATATTGCCTTTGTTAAGGCCCGTCTTAGTGAGCAGTTCCTTATGTCTGATCTTGGACCTCTTCGCTACTTTCTTGGGATTGAAGTTTCTTCTACCTCTGATGGCTTCTTTATATCCCAGGAAAAGTATATCCAGGATCTTCTTGCTCGTGCTGCTCTTACTGATGAGCGCATTGTTGAGACTCCTATGGAGCTCAATGTTCACCTCTCTGCTACTGATGGTGATCCCCTGCCTGACCCGACGCGTTATCGTCATCTTGTTGGCAGTCTTGTTTACCTAGCTGTCACTCGTCCGGATATCTCTTATCCGGTTCATATTCTGAGTCAGTTTGTCTCTGCTCCCACATCTATTCACTATAGTCATCTCCTCCGTGTTCTCCGATATCTTCGGGGCACGATCTCTCACCGTCTATTCTTTCCTCGCTCCAGTTCTTTACAGCTTCAGGCCTATTCGGATGCTACGTGGGCTAGTGATCCTTCAGATCGCCGTTCACTTTCTGCTTACTGTGTTTTTCTTGGTGGTTCTCTCATTGCCTGGAAGACGAAGAAACAGATTGCAGTTTCCCGTTTGAGTGCAGGGGCTGAGTTGCAAGCGATGGCTCTTTTGACGGCAGAGGTGACTTGGTTACGGTGGTTACTTCAGGATTTTGGTGTTTCTGTCACTACACCGACTCTGCTCTTATCTGCCAGTATAGGTGCTATTAGCATTGCGCGCGACCCTGTGAAGCATTAGCTCACCAAGCATATTGGCGTTGATGCTTTCTATGTGCGCGCTGCTGTCCAGGATCAGGTTATTGCTCTTCAGTATGTGCCTTCCGAGTTACAGTTGGCGGATTTCCTGACAAAGGCCCAGACTAGAGCACAACATGGCTTTTATCTCTCCAAACTCAGTGTTGTTCATCCACCATGAGTTTGAGGGGGGGGGGTGTTAGACTTATAATATAAGTCATGTACCCTTTTGTATTTATCCCAATATATAAGGGGTTTCCTGCATATAGTCCATATAGTTCATCACCTGTACATGTATATATACTGGCCTATGGCTTCATGGGAATACAAGTTGCTTTCCTAACACTTGTTTCTTCCAACCTTGCACATGCATTTTCATTTCAACCCATCGGAAGTGCAAAATTAAACCAGGAGGAATTTTTTGATGTCTTGGTGGTTTTGAAGTATACAATGTTAAACCAATCCAGCTGTTCTTGTGAACCTACCTGTGTAGTGAAGTGTTACGACAAAGTCCTTGAATTTGTGCCCATATGTGTCCACTTCACAATTTATGTGCAGTCTTTAAACACATATGTATGGCTCACCCTCTTTTACTGTTGTTTTGAATTTATGTCCACAAGTGTAAGAGCATCTCTAACAGGCGCGCTTCGCGCCGCGCCTAAAAAACGAGTTTGCCGCGCGCTGGTCGCCTGGTTTTGCGCGTCGCGCAGCGCTGGCTCCAACAGCCGCGCTATAATGCAGCGCGCGTGCGCCGCTCCAGCAGTGCCCAAAAATGCAGCGCGCGCGCACATTTTTTTTAAAATAGATTGCATTAATAAAAAAGATACAAAGTTATTTTACATAGATAGCAACTAGATAGGTAGTTCGAAAACATAGATAGATAGTTCGGTGGTAGATAGTTCGATAAAAAAAAACTAATCCTAGTCGCTCCAGTCATCTGCACCACCATCATCGTCGGTGTCGTCGGAGGTTGACAGCCAGATGTCAAACCAACGTTCATCTTCTTCAGTGAAGAAGGACCTCCCGCCTGCATTGACGAGGTCGGCCTGCGCACACGCCAAAGCCTTCCGACGACGTCTGTCCAACCGCTCCTCGCGGCGCCGTTCCCAGTATTCCTGCTCGTAGGCCACGTCTTCCGGGTGGCGCCGGCGCCACTCCGCCATGACCCGCTCGTCCTCCTGGGCGACGAGGAGGCGGCGCTGCAGCGCAGTGTGCTCCGCACGGTCTTGTGCGGAGTTTAGACGAGGCGGCGGGGCCAGGTCTAACGCCTGCTGGAGCGTGCGGACGTCCGGGAAATTCATCTGCAGTCGCGGCCTGCCTAGGCGCCACGCCGCCGCGTCGAACGCGCGGGCGGCCTCGTGCGCCGTGTCGTAGGTGCCGAGGCTCAGCCGGAGATCGCCGGAGCGTATCTCGGCGTAAAACCCGCCGTTGGGGCGCTGGCGAACGCCGCGGTAGCCCGACGCAGAACGGCGGCGCGGCGGCATGGTGGCTCGGCGGCGGCGGCGGCGCGAGAGGCAGAGAGAGCGCGGCGCGAGAGGCAGAGAGAACGCGGCCGCGGCGCGAGAGGCAGAGGGAGAGAGAACGCGGCGCGAGAGGCAGGGCAGCGCGCTGCCTTTATGGGCGCGCGGGCTGCCGCCTTTTCGCGCGCGTGCTAGCGGTTCCCGCGCGCGCGGTTATCCCGCCGCCGCTGGAGCGCGCATTTCAGTCCCGCGCGCGGTAAACTGCCGTTTTTTAGCGCGGCTGTTGGAGATGCTCTAATGAAGTGTTATTGCAAAGTCTCTGAATTTATGCCATGTGTGTTCACTTCACACTTTATGTGCAGTCTTGAACACATGTACAGTTCACCCTCTTTTACTGTTGTTTCAAATGTTGTTGTAACTACGAACTGCTACATTTAATTGGTGATAACATCATAATAGGCTGAGGATAGAGCTCATAGGCGTGGTCAAACAAATGCGGTCAATATATATATATTCTGTGCAAAGGTTAGCTCCTTCCCTTTTCCCTGTAGTGTATTTAGTAATTTTGGTAATTAGAGCATTAAATTATTTTGTTCCTGCAGAACACATCAGATGAGCCACAGTGGCTTCGCTTGAACCAGAGTCTGTTCCGTGTCTCGTCTGTGGTGAATGGGAAGAAAGATGCTATAAGAGAAATTGAGGTAAGTCCATAAGTGATGGGTTTGCAACTAGCTGCGTCTTAGGTGCTAATTAATTTCGGAAAGGCGAGTGGAACATTTGCAACTGCATGAAGCGCGCACTTGTGGAACATTTGCAACTTCCCGTGGTCATTTCAATTCCTATTTTGTGGAGATAATGTTGAAGCTTTATTTACAAACTGAGAAAATATTTTACGTGTACGGAGAAGTTTGGTACAGTGTTAGAACTTAGATGAGACCTGGTTGATTGTATCACTGCTGGCATCAGTTGGTTTACAAGGATCTTGAGCAAGATTATAGGACCAATGAACGCAATTTAGTTATTATATTAGCCTTTATCCATTCATCGTTCCTTCCCTCTTTGTAAGGTTGATCAACTTTATTCATTCATCGTTCCTTCCCTCTTTGTAAGGTTGACCAAGTTTACCACCTTGGGGAAATCAGTAACACTAAGGAGAGACCAGGAATTAAGTTTCTTCCGAATTGTGATGCAGGTAAACATTAGGAAAATCAGTA
Organism: Hordeum vulgare subsp. vulgare; assembly: GCF_904849725.1. Taxonomy (NCBI): domain Eukaryota; kingdom Viridiplantae; phylum Streptophyta; class Magnoliopsida; order Poales; family Poaceae; genus Hordeum; species Hordeum vulgare. Next base: position 116,568,384 of record NC_058519.1, on the reverse strand, counting down.
TCTAACTAACTTTTTTGAATGGAAAGATTATTATTTTTTGAACGGAACCAATAATTAGCTCTAGCTGATTAATTGATAGAGAGACTGAGTTATTTAAGCCTTATACAATGCTCTTCTGGTGAATCAAAAGGTCTTTTGGAAAGTGGCACTATGTCTGTTGACCATCTTCCTGGCATCAGCGATATGGAGCTTGAGTCTGATTTCACTATTAGGACCATTCCTCTACAGATTGAGGTTCAAACAAGATGGCCCTTTTAGATTTTCGCCATTATTCAATGCACTCTCTTATCATTCAGCATTCCCATGCTTGATTTCCAGCTGATTCTGCCTGTGCACCTTACCCTCTTAGGATGAAGGCCTTCATTCAGGAATGCAATATAGTCCAGCTCCAGCAGTACACGAAGATACAGTTTACAGTAGTTTTTCTATTTCACCAGCTATCTCTGGCTCTTCAAGTACACGAAGTAAATCAATGAAGGTAATTAAAAAGTTCTTGCTTGTATTATATTATATTGTATTTTGAGCAACGTGCCATTTTTTAGTGCATAATACGATGTATCTTATACTGCTCAAATACAACAGGCTCGTAGGAGCTTGTGCGGAAATCGTGAGACTTTAGGTCTTCCAGGAACTATTTCAGATGGCCATATTCGAGTGGAGTATCTGCGTTTTGAGGTTAATTTTTTTCCCATCTGCTAGCTTATACTATCTTTTATCGTCTTTGTGTTTACATGTTGTATTACTGCTTGTCCAAACTTCCAACATTATTTTCATATCAGTTTGCTTGATTTTGCCATCTAATTCTTCAAATTCCTCTGATCTGTCATCATCTTTCACAGGTTAGCCATCATACAGGTCGAATCCACTTGTACATTTGTGTTCCAGGATATGATTCAAGACCCAGACCACTTTTTCAGAATTTTCTGCCTGAAGAAGTAGAATCACCTTTATGCTCTAGTAGTGACAAGAAAGCAAGTAGGCAGCTCTTGAGTAATCCAGCATTTTGCAATATGTTCAAGGCATTTGTAAAAGAATGGTTAGAACTAAGACCAATTGATCAGAGGAAACTCCTGGGAAAGCCGTTACAGCTTCCATTGAGCCTTGAGTTGTGCTATCTGACAAATAGCATCAACCAAAGTACACAAGTATGCACATCTTGACTTTGACACTCTTTTCTTTGCACAAATTGTTTCAGTTACGAAGATTGCAAAAACTGTGCAAAACAATGCCTGGTGTCCACGAGGTTACAACTATACATCTATTTCATGCAAATTTCTTATGTCCTAGAAAAGCATCCCAATATCTTCTTAAGTTCGTATAAGAACAAGTCTGAATTTTCCATTTGTACTCCAGTCTTACCTGAGTTAATACTTATGCTACATACATTGAGACATGATCTTGTGCCAAACTATGAACAGATGGCATTTATCATAGAATAAATACTTGGCTTGTTCCTTGGTTTGATGGTGTACTCTTTTATGTCTGTTGTGATCAACTTTCGTAGGGATTGATTAAAGGGGGGAGTAAGAGGCGTATAACTCCATTGAGTGTTGTCAGTGATCAGTTGCCTGAAAATGCTGAATGGAGAAAGGTGGTTTTACGTCGTGGCACGACTAAAGAGAGAGAATACACTCAAGGCTGGACTACTGATGATGAGCCTCTCTGCAAATTATGTCAAAAAGCTTGCAAGTAATATGACTCACTGATGTACTTGTTCTGGAGCCAATCGTGTTTTGTCATAACAATGCTGCTCTTTGTTTTTGTTCAGCGGGAATCTTGCGAAATCACCCGAATATTTTGAAGATCTATTCTGTAATCTTCATTGCTTCTGGTTGTACAGAATGAGAACCAACCAGAGTGCCCTGCGGCAGGTATGACTTACTTTTACCTTCTGCCATTAACATAGCCCTGATGTGCAAATAAGGCTAATTTGCCATTTTTACAAAAAATATATATGAATTGTATGTAATGGAGCTTCTGCTTGTTAAATGCCTTTACTTTGTAGGCACTGTTTCAAATAGAACATGGTATATGTTCCGAGTGCAAGCTTGACTGCTGCAAGCTCGTCAAATATATTAAACCCCTCAGCAACCAAAAGAGAGAAGCACACATCAGGAGTGTTGCTCCAAATATTGCATGTAGAAAGAAACTGTAAGTGTTACACTCGGATACTATGCATTTCCAACCTTTGTCAGCTTTTACGTACTTCACTTTTGCATATCTAGCACAGTTTAGCAGAGCACTCTGGTCTGAACAGCTGTAATACACTAACAGAACTCGCCAAATATTGATGAAAATGGGAATTTCCATCATTATTAATTTGTCGGTTTCATGTGGATTGCCTTATTAATGCTGTACTGGACCACAGGCTAGCAAAGCTGGTCGAAGAGCCAACACAGGGAAATGCTTGGCACGCAGATCATATAGTACCTGTGTACAAAGGAGGAGGTACAGTACATGTACAGTTCTATGTTGTTGGCTCATCACAGCATGTCCTAATCCATCTGATTTCTGGCAGGGGAATGCACACTCGAGAATATGAGGACGCTTTGTGTGGCTTGTCATGCTGCGGTCACCAAAGCTCAGCAAAAGGAGCGAAAAGAAGCAAGAAAAGAAGAAAGAAGGAAGGTCGAAGAGCTTCTGAGAAATGCCGTGAATCAGCTGAAGGATGATGTTAGTAGTTCCTCTGGATTGCCTTTCAATTTGCGCAAGATTTAAGCTCTCTAGATAACCACCTGTCTTTTCTGCGTTGCACGTTAAAAAGAAGTGATTTTCTCCTATATTATTTCCGACGTTCCATTTCTTAGAGGCATGACTGACACCAATCGATTCTTCCGCAAATGACACGTTCAGAAGCCTGTTGATTAAGTTGTAAATAAGTTTGATTTTCGTACAGTTCTTTCATATTCTTGTGGCATGCACAAGTTATAGTTCACCGGTAATACTCTTGATGTTGACATTCATTTTTTTCTCCTCTTTGTAGGCAAGTGGAGCGACAGAAGATGACGATTTTTTGCTGGTTACTGTCCCTGGCAGTGCCTACTCAACAGTACTTCCTCAGGCTCCTCGTACGCCCAGAAAATAGGCTGTTATGGCACTACTACACCTGGGACCTAGTCCAATTCAACTTGGCAAAATGTTGCCAGTTATTTTGCGGTCGCATTGGACAGATCTTTTGTGCAGATGTGTTGAACGTGATACTCGTGTGTGTATTTTCTCTTCATTGCAATACGATAGTACCATCTTCGGCCAACCTTTGGTTGTCAACTGTTTCCTTTTTAGTAGACACCCAAAGGGAATCTTAGATTTGATTCATATATTAATCAAGGAAAGTAAAACCCAGTACAATTCATAGACAAATGGATGCAGAACGAACATTAAAAAGTAAAGTTATATTGAAAAGTATACTAGTCTTCTCATTCCTTCGATTGTATGCCAGCCGATGGAGTTTGAAAATTACACTGACACTGCGTGTGGATGTCCTAATTGAGGTGCCTGAAATGGATTTGGTATTCGCTGATTGCAATTCGGCTGTTTGGCTGGACTGTGAATGGTCACTTGGAAACGAAACCCGAATTCAGTGTCGTATTCCCTCCCACCAAAACTCCCTTCCAGCGATACGGAGCCTTTTTTTTTCAAAATGGAAAAGCTTTATTCCATTACACATTCGGTTCAGCTAAATCGCTGGCAACCGCATCAGCTACAAAGTTTGGTACTGACAGCCACATACAAACTTCTTGTTCAACCAAACTCGTGCCAAACGACGCTAATTTATGAGCAGCTACATTACATGATCTGAGACACCACATGCTGGAAAGAGACTGAAAATAATACACCAATTTACATTTTGCTTCATAGAACAAGCCACCATAGATTGAATTGTCATAGTCATCGCCAGTGATAGCTTATTTCAGCACCAGAGCCTCAAATGTCGTGGTTTTGTCACGACATATGTCTTCGTACAAGGATTTAGGTTGTGTCACGGCCCCATGGTGAGCGTCAAATGTCGTGGTTTTGTCACGACATATGTCTTCGTGCAAGGACTTAGGTGTGGCAGCTTGAGAGGGGTTGGTCGAAATCAAGAGACGCGAGTTTACCCAGGTTCGGCCCCTCCGATGGAGGTAAAAGCCTACGTCCTGCTTGTGTTTCATTGATGAAGATGATCTGGATTACAAGGATGCATAATCGTACCTCTAATCTCGAGGGTCTCTAATGTGTCTATCTCTAATGACTTAAACTTGTGAATCTATCATGACTTAACCTAACTTGTCCCTCTTGTGCGCCTTACCCCTCCTTATATAGGTGGAAGGGGTAGGTTTACATGTAGAGTCCTACTAGGAGTAGGAGTAGGACTAGTCTCTCTTGAATCCTATTCCGGGTCTTGTTTCCTTTGTGAGGGAGTCTTTCCTCTTCTCCAGCCTTCTGTGTGAGCCGACCCTCCCATGAGCCGCCTTCTAGGCCGTTGGGTCTTTGTCTTTTGTCTGAGTCGCCTGCGGGGTCATGTATGAGCCGTCCGCTAGGTCACTGATGAGTCACCAGTGAGTCTCCAAGTCCGAGTTGGGTCATACTTCAAGCCAGGTTACACCGCAGGGTATATCCCCGACATTAGCCCCCAGGTTAGTTTGAATTTATTCATGGTAAGCTCCTGAAATAAGAACAACAAATATGTTAAGGGACCGACTTGCTCCTTGGCCGCCTTATTTCAATGAAGTAGCTCCTCGAAAATCCTGGTTTCTTCGAGCCGTCTTCACAATCATCTTGCAGGTACGTGTCCTTTGTAATAAAATACATATGTCATTGAGTCGGCCTCCAATGCTTTGGCTTGATGAAAATATTAGACTTTAAAATATCCTTGTAGTGATGAAACAGCTTTGAATATTTCCGGCTTGAGGATGTTTAGAGCTTGTCAAGTTGCGATCGTCGAAGTTGCTGGGTTATGATTGATAATATCGGGTCATGATTGTTGGTAATGCCCGGTCAAACAACTGAACTCCAATTGGCTTGATCAAATTATTGGGAATAAATAAATCCATGTAATGTTGAGCCGGTCTTTCAATGCTTCAACTAGATAAAAATATGTTGAACCGCTCTCTCAATGCTTCAGCTCCATGATGAAATGAGAATAGTCTCGCTCACAATTGACACCTTGAAAAGTGCTCTTCAATTTTTGATATATCCATATTACCTGTAGCCCCCAAGCTCCAAGTTTATTAGTTCGTGATGACTTGGAGATTTGCAAGCCTTTCTCAACGGTGGGTTGCGTGAGGAGGTTTATATGCAGCCACCACCAGGGACCATGCTCCTGATGGTATGATCTACCGACTCCGACGCTCCCTCTATGGTACAAAACAGGCCCCTCGCGCCTGGTTTGAGTGTTTCGCCTGTGTGGTGACTGTCGTGGGCTTCTCTCTCAGTGATCATGACCCCGCGCTGTTTGTTCACATGTCTCCTCATGGTCGGACTCTTCTCATTCTCTATGTTGATGACATGATCATCAATGGCGATGACTTTGACTACATTGCCTTGGCTAAGGACGGATTTCATGACCAGTTCCTCATATCTGATCGTGGTCCCCTTTGCCATTTTCTTGGGATTGGGATTTCTTCGACCCCTGATGGCTTCTTCATCTCCGAGGAAAAATATATCATGATCTTCTTGCTCACTCCGCTCTCGGTGATGAGCACACTATTGTGACTCATATGGAGCTCAATATTCAGATTCGTGCTTGTGACGGTGATCCTCTTCCTAATCCCACTCGCTATCGCCACCTTGTTGGGAGCCTTGTCCATCTTTCTGTTGCGCATCCTGACATCTCCCATCATGTCCACATTCTCAGCCAGTTTGTTGCAGCCCCCACCTCTGTCCACTAAAGCCACCTCCTCCGTGTTCTACGATATCTTCGTGGCACGATCTCTCATCGCCTTTTCTTTCCCCGCTCCAGCTCACTCGAGCTCTAGGCCCACTCTAATGCTACGTGGGCTAGTGATCCCTCTGATCGCCGCTTGCTATCTGCTTACTGTGTGTTTCTTGGTGGCTCTCTTGTTGCCTCGAAGGCCAAGAAACAAACTGTAGTTTCTCGCTCGAGTATCGAGGCTGAGTTGCATGCGATGGCTATGCTGACGGCTGAGGTGATCTGGTTATGATGGTTACTTCAGGACTTTGTTGTGCCTGCTCTACATCGACTCCCTTACTATCAGACATCACATGTGCTCTCAGTATCGCGCGTGACCCGATGAAGCATGAGCTCAACAAGCACATCGGTGTGGATGCCCACTTTGTGCGTGCTGTTGTGCAGGATCAGACTCTCTGTCACGCCCAAGATGCGACCCTATCCTCAATTTGGCAGGAGGGCCTTGTCAGAGATAGAAGCGCATCTCGTCCTGTCGCAAGAATGGATATCGTTACAAGTACATGTACTGAAAAGAAGAGATATATAGAATTGGCTTACACTCGCCACAAGCTACATCAGAGTCACATCAGTACATTACATAATCATCAAGAGTAAGAGCAGGGTCCGACTACGGACGAAAACAAACGACAAAAGAAGAACGACGTCCATCCTTGCTATCCCAGGCTGCCGAACTGGAACCCATCCTAGATCGATGATGAAGAAGAAGAAGAAGCAACTCCAAATGAACAATCAACGCACTCGAGTCAAATAACCTTTACCTGTACCTGCAACTGGTGTTGTAGTAATCTGTGGGCCACAGGGGACACAACAATCTCATTTCCAAAGGTATCAAGACTAGCAAAGCTTAATGGGCGAGGCATGGTTAAGTGATGAGGTTGCAGCAGCGGCTAAGCATATATTTGGTGGCTAAACTTACGAGTACAAGAAATAAGAGGGGGAAGATCTACGCATAACGGACGTGAACTACTGTTGATCAAATGAATGATCCTGAACACCTACCTACGTCAGACATAACCCCACCGTGTCCTCGATCGGAGAAGGAACTAACGAAAGAGACAGTCACAGTTACGCACACAGTTGGCATGTTTAATTAAGTTAACTTCAAGTTATCTAGAACCAGTGTTAAACAAAGTTTCCACGTTGCCACATAACCGCGGGCACGGCTTTCCGAAAAGATTTAACCCTGCACGGGTGCTCCAACTAGTCCATCACAAATTACCACAAGCCGCATAGAAATCCTCAATCACGAAGCTCGCGATCTCGTCGGATTCCCTAGTGGAAAACCTCAACTCTGAGATTACCCAAAGCATCACCGGAATCCCGATGCACAAGATATATCGTCAAAGGTAAAACTAATCCAGCAAGGCCGCCCGGCGTGTCGACGATCCCGATAGGAGCCGCGTATCTCGTTCTCAGGACACGACGGATAAGCACATCGTACGGTGGCCTGATAGAAATCTCTCGAGTTGCCCTGGGTTGGCCCCGCAAACGGCTCTACTTTTGGACCAGCACCAACAGCACTGGCCCCCCTGTATTATGTGAAATTACTCCTCGGGTTCATGACGCCCTATGCTTTCAGTATTAACAAGTTATTATGTTGGGCAAATGTAGAACCAATGTTGGGCCTTGCCAGACCAGCTTTAATCTAAAACGAGTTATCAAGGGGGTCCCCATAACAACCCCGATCGTGTTAGGAGCGCTCATTTATGGAACATAACACCGGTAGCCGAAACTAAGGGGGCAAAGGTGGAACAAAACACCAGGCTAGAAAGGCCGAGCCTTCCACCTTTTACCAAGTATATAGGTGCATTAAATTAAATAGCATTAATATGGTGATATGACAAGGGACCCATGTTGTCACATGGAAGCAACTGCACCTGCAACTAGCAACGCTAACAACATGGATAAGCAAGCGGTAACATAGCCAATCAGTGGTTTGCTAGGTCGAACAGGTTGAAGGTAATCATGGCATTGTTGAGAGGCTGATATTTAACAGGTGGTAGGCAACGAGACATAATCGAAAGCATCGAAATAACTAGCATGGCAATGATAGTAATGGTATCTAGGGAAATGGTCATCCTGCCTGAGATCCCGATTGGAAGAAGAATGCCTCCGTGAAGCAGACGAACCAACGTAGCCGAACGGGTCCTCTCAATCCGGCACGCTTGCGGAACTCTATCGAGACGGAGGAAACCGGAAACAAGCATCAACACACGATATACACCACACGATGCAAGACACACATGATGCATGAACGGTCTAATCCACGGCATGACAATCACAACAATCAAACACTACACATTAAGTGAAGCTCGATATGCAACGAGTTGTATATCGACGAAGCTCCACGTTTAATTATTTAGTTCATTCCCGTTTATTAACACGACAATATTAAAATGTTGTTAACATTACACGGGGTGAAGCACAAATTAATCTACCTAGCTAGGCATTTTAAATGAGGCCGGAAACGTCATATAGCATCTCCGAAATGACCCCACGTGTTAAATCTTAATTCTGCCCATATTTGTCCTAATCACATTTTAGGTTTGTCAAACGGCAAAACAAAGTGGTTCACGTGATTCTACTCGTCGTTCTGGTCCATTTACATATATGGCACATCTCCAATGGAGCTACGGACAAATAGTTACGACCTAAACCGTTTTCAACACGTCGACATGCAAACCGATGCAAACAGGACACTAATCAGTTCTAATTATGCATGAGAGTTGGAAATTCTTGTTCTAGCGAAATCCTAGGCAAGTTACTTATTTATATCACTCTGATCCGATGCACGGTTTGAAATCTATGGGGGTTTGAAAACAATATGCAATTTTTCTGAAATCTAGCAAAATCCTAATGCAGCAAAAAAATGACAGGGGAAACAATTATGGGGCAAAGCTTGGATTCGAACCCTAGACCCCTGGGTTGACTCCAGAGCTATAACCAATTGGTCTGGCTCCTGTTGTGTGAACTAACAGGGCCTCAAAGTTAAGTGAACCGAGGCAGAAACTAATCCTATGGAAAGGGAAAAATTTGTGAAAAAATACAGATGCATCCGCGAGGACTTGAACCCACGATCTCGAGGAGAGAGACCAACACGCTGACCAGTAGGATACAAAGCAACTATTGGTAAAAACATGGGACCGCGTTAGATGTATCGTACCCATGTGGTGTTCTGACGAAACTGAACTGAATCAGCAACGGCTCTCTCTGCCAGATCGGGATTGCACGGGGACCGACGGCCATGGCGAGAATACGCAGAGAGGGGCCGGGGTTTTGACGGATCCGGGCATGGGGAATCCATTCCCGATGACGAGGGAGCTCGATTCGGTGGAGGGGACGCCGGTTCACAAGCTGCAAGCTCCATGGCACAGCTTCCCTAGACAGAGGCGTAGATGCTCCTGTGGACAGAGAGAGAGAGACGAGGTGAGATAGGGAAGAAGGAAGGGAGAAGGAGCAGGGGCGACCTGGGTGCCTGCCCATCGGTGAAGCTCGCCGGCGGCTCACGGCGCGCCCCCCTGGGAGGCACGGGGAGGGAGCTCAGGGACGAGGCCATTCCCTCTCGTGCGCTCCATTGACTGGTTGGGGACGGCCTCCTCGTGCGGCATGCAGGCGACGTACGTGGGGAGCTGCGGGCGACGGATGCGTCCGGCGGCTCGGCTCGCGCGGAAGACGAGGTCGAGGCGCAGGGAGTTCTAGATCGAGCTGCTTACGGGGTTGGCTGCAGACTGAATCTGGGGATCCCAAGGGGAATTTTTTTTTCAGTGGGTGGCGTCGGCTATTGGACAGGGAGAGGATTTCTAAGGATTGGTCTAGGGTTAGACTAGGTGGTCTATATATATAATAGGTGGGTTAGATTAGGGGTTATTTGGACCCTCCGATTGAAATCGGACGGTCGAAAATATTAGGTTAGAGAGTCCAATGAACAAACCGATGACGGTTTGTGGTAAAACGGGGTTGATCCGGATCCAATGGTCATGACCGCCGGGCTCGGGTTCCGGAAGGTTTCCGGACTGGGCCGCACGTAGGGTCGACGCATTGTGCAGAGGGGCTAGGCGAAGATGAGAGGGAAAACGGGCGACCCGGCAACTTATTTAAAAACATCGACAGACGTCCGACGGTAGACCGAATACGGTGCCGCTACGGTCGACCGTTCGGGTATCAGACGGACTCCGACCGCGACGAAATTCGACAGACGGCCTAGCTATATCTATTTACGACCGCATGCCAAGTTTCACCCCGATCAGAGAAAGTTTTAAACGCACTTTTAAAACAGGGTTTTGACAATGCCGCGTGCGCGTGCGAGTGCGGTCCGACTCAGAACGGTCAACGACGAGAACCGGCAACTAACAACGGATGCGAATTTTGAAAACTGGCGGCAACAGGATGCCGATGCAATGCTGATGATGCACATGATGCGATGATGATGCGAAAAAATAAAATATTCACACGACGAAAATGGAATAGAAGGGGAATCTTCTGAAACGTCGGCATCGGGCTGTCACACTCTCGCTCTTCACTATGTGCCGTGTAAGTTACAATTGGCAGACTTCTTAACGAAGGCACATACTCGATCGTAGCATGGGTTCTTTCTGTCCAAACTCAGTGTTGTTGACCCACCATGAGCTTGAGGGGGGCGTTAGATGTGTATATCCCCTTTTCTGTATATCCCCATTGTATAAGGGGCTTCTTGCACTTTTATCACATGTATATGTGCCGACCTTTGGCCCATGTGAATTTCAGTTGCTCATTCTCTAACAGCAATATGTTCAAGGCATTTGTAAAAGAATGGTTAGAACTAAGACCAATTGATTAGAGGAAACTCTTGGGAAAGCCGTTACAGCTTCCATTGAGTCTTGAGTTTTGCTATGTGACAAATAGCATCAACCACGGTACACAAGTATGTACATCTTGACTTTGACACTCTTTTCTTCGCAAACTCAAATTGTTTCAGTTATGTAGATTGCAAAAACTGTGCAAAACATGCCTCGTGTCCATGAGGTTACAAGTATACATCTATTTCATGCAAACTTCTTATGTCCTAGAAAAGCATCCCAATATCTGCTAAAGTTCGTATAAGAATAAGTCTGAATTTTCCATTTGCAGTCTAGTCTTACCTGTGTTAATACTTATGCTACATACATTGAGACATGATCTTGTGCCAAACTAAGAACAAATGGCATTTATCATAGAATAAATACTTGGCTTGTTCCTTGGTTTTATGGTGTACTCTTTTATGTTTACTGTGATCAACTTTCATGGGGATTGATTAAAGGGGGAGTAAGAGGCGTATAACTCCATTGAGTGTTGTCAATGATCAGTTCCCTGAAAATGCTGAATGGAGAAAGGTGGTTTTACGTCGTGGCACTACTAAAGAGAGAGAGAGAGAGTACTCAATGCTGGACTACTCATGATGATCCTTTCTGCAAATTATGTCAAAAAGTTTGCAAGTAGTATGACGCACTGTTGTACTCGTTCTAGAGCCAATCGTGTTTTGTCATAACAATGCTCTTTGTTTTTGTTCAGCAAGAATCTTGCGAAATCACCCGAATATTTTGATGATCTATTCTTTATTCTTGAACATCAAATGGGCGCCCAACGAGATCCTGAAAATCCAATCGTTTGAATAGTCCATGCTCCCCAAATCCAGCCCATACCTTGGAGAGAAATGAAATTTTATGGACTACCTTCCATGTTATCTTCAATGCGTGGCCCCAACACAAAAATCCCCAGCTCAGGACACACCCTTCCTTTGTTTGCTGGACTCTCCCTTCCCCGCTCGATTTCCCACTATAGGAGGGCATTTCTCACTGGAGCCCCCTCCTTTAAAACCGGATGACCCACACCTCATCTTCACCACCACACCCTCTCTCCTTCACACCGTACTTCCTGACGGAATGGCAAGGAGGAGTCCCCCGCCAACTGTTGTGCTCTCCTGCCCTGATCCCCCCACCCCCCGCGCATTTATGTCAATCCGTCATCACCATCAAGATGGGGATTCATGCGCGGCCAATGACCCCCCTCCAACCAAGAAGGAAAATTTGATGTCCCCTGAGCCATGGCCATGTTGTAACATACAGTTAAGTATCGTGCATTACCATGAAACAAATCTATGATTTCCATTGTTGGGCGTGCAACTTATACGCCACCATGTACGTTATTAACTCTTGAAGCAACCAATTCTCTTCTATCCTAACCAAAAATAATATTACTTGAGAAAAAAACTGAACTGCTCACTCAAGCAATTTATTCCAAAGCCAAATTGAACTCCCGTGGTTCCTATCACCTCATACACCATCTTGACCGATTTCCCCCGCCCCTCATCCCATTTAGGTACACCATTGGTCTATTATTTGCTGACTCGGTATCATTTGACCATCATGTGCACACCCTTCCATTATCATCAAATCCTCTTCTATTATCGCCCCACGACTAATCTAGCCACGATATTGTTGTTTCTTTGCTAGCTTCGCTCGTGTGTTTGTGCTCACATCACCATCATATGCACACTTTCTCCTACTTCACCTATTAGCTATGCCTACGTCTACCCCACCATTGATGTGCTCTCCACCTAATTGAACACCATACCAAGTAGCATAACTCATCTTTATCTCATAATCGAGTATTTTTTTGTAAGCATCATGTTCTCATCGACAAACATAAAATTCAACTCTAGACTTTGAACAATATATTATCCGTTAGATGAAAATTTAAAATGAATGTGCACATTTTGCTTCAATAAAACTAAAAACTATCATTAGTGAATATTCTTTCTGAACAGACAAAAAAATTAAAATAATACATTTATGATGGTGTGCACCAGATAAATATGATGAAAAAGGAAGCATTTCCCAGTGGTAAGTGTAAAACAAACACTGCAGACTGGACTAGAAAAATTTCAGATTTATGGAAGCCTGACACTTGAAATTTGGCATTTCAGATTTAAGATCAGATGCAATACTACACACCCAAAGAATAATTATTTTTATGTTTTCCTCAAATAAGTCTGCCATAACGCATTGCACGGATGAGTAGGAAGCCAGTGTGCAAACTTATATGTACAGTAACTGACCTAAACCATTCTTCTGATATGCAATCAATGGTCATATCGCCAACAAGATAGTTTGTAATATGAAATCACATAAAAATTATTTGTACAGATCTAAAGCATTTTGTCTACTCATAGGTCACAACGCCAACTTATTGCTTTCATGTCTTAAACTCATTAACATCTTGTAATTAGTTTACAAGACAAAACATACGAAGAATACAATTAGATAAGTTTTCGTCCTTAAACTTTATCTAAAAGGAGCGGTACACAAATTTTAGTATCTGATCCACAAAAATGCTTGTTTAATAGCCCAATTTTTTTGTTGCTCCAATATTGAAACCTCCACTTCATCCTAAGCGTTTTATCCCAAGCAAAGGACAAATGGGTGTATATACCTTAGTAGAAAAGGGTGGCATGGCTTACTTTCTGGAAACAAAGGCATGAAATAAGGAAATATGGTAGAAATAATCGTAGAGGTGGATATAGAACCAGTATTGCTGTTAATCAGCTGAAAGCTCCCAACACCGGGTGCGTCCAGCCTCACAATTAAGTGCAAACGAAATGGTTTCGTTGTCCCATAAATAAGACCAACAGAATTAAGCATCTCCATGTGAAAATACACCTACGTATGTTTGTGGGGTTTCGTACAAAGAAAATCTTGGCAAGTACCTAAGAAAATTAACATAGAGCTAACACTGTTTTAGTTGGAGAATCACAAATACGTACAAACTCGACAATAAATGCATAGCATCTCGGGGACGAAACCACTACCACATACATGGCATCACATGATGTGTGTGCCCTTCCTCTCTCCTGAAACATCTGGGAGCTACATATATGCTTTCAAGTTTGCGCTCACTCTACAAATTGAGAATACGCCAAAAGATATTTCAGGGGATATTGTTTTTTTGCATGCCAATATATTCAGGAAATAACAGTTTTAGCTCCATCCGGGTAGGAATAAAATTCTTCGACCAAGATACCACTGGCCTCCTTATGCGATCAACATTTAATTACTGGATTTCAACTTTTAGAAAAATCCTCTGGAGATGATGTGCTCGTTATAAAGGGAATGAAAATTGAAATGGTAAACTTAGTCAATCAAACAAAATAAAAGAACAAAGTTGGTGTATTACATATTTACGTGCAGACGTTGTGCACAAACTGAAAATGACTCCATGATAAGATAGCATAATACAATTGTCTAAGAGGGAGCTATCTTACTTGGATTGCCCTAGCTTCAAGTATCCCTGCAATGCAAGCGTCCATAAAACACTCGAAATATTTTGGTCAAAATCCTAGTTCATAAGTGCTACAAACTCTATACAGTGATGTGAGGTTGGGTTGGATGTAGTCAACTCTTTTGTGTAATCAAGCTACTAAACAGATTCAGTCTTTCCAAATCCTCTATCAAAAACTGCATAATTTTGACTCGGACTCCAAACATAATGTGGAGATCAATCGCAAAAATCAGAGAGATATGTCTCAAGCTTTCTACATACTATCTTTTTCCACTATTTTGATGTACAGTTTAAAAGTAGTTGTACAATTTAGTTTCATAGTCCAAAAATTAATCTTCCTATGATTCTGTGCACAGTAACCTTGTATGTGGACTTAGACCATGTTACTATTTGAATTAAACTATGTGTCCGACATGAAAATTGTAGATATCTTTAGTGGTATCTTTTGATATGTTTGGGTGAGTAGAACTAAATAAACAAAATTAACAGTGAGGAAATCAGAAGTTGAGCAACTAAAAGTGCAAACTATGCATTCAACATGAAAGTTGTAGATGTCTTTAGTGGTATCTTTTGATATGTTTGGGTGAGTATAACTAAATAAACGGAAGTAATGGTGAGGAAATCACAAGTTGAACAACTAAAAGTGCATGGACACACTCACTAAATATTAAAGAGACTAGCCAGGCTAGTTTTCCCTAGGTTATGAAAGTGCTGCATGCACTCTAACCTTTTGCAGGTTTGGCTCTTGTGCAGGTACAATTAGCTTTATACTAAAAAATATTAAGAAAACATATGTTTCCTAAATACTCCCTCCTTCCCAAAATCTTAGGCGTATTAGCTTTTGCATGCAATCCCATAATGTTAGACACAAATGACTTTATCCCATGCAGTTAAAGCAAAGCTAAGAATCACTATTTTTATGGAAATTGAAAAGGTCTCTCGATGGGTCTATCATGCAGTTAGCTCTCATTTCCCATGTCATCCCTCTCTCTCCCTCACAAGATTGATCTGCTT
Organism: Hordeum vulgare subsp. vulgare; assembly: GCF_904849725.1. Classification (NCBI taxonomy): domain Eukaryota; kingdom Viridiplantae; phylum Streptophyta; class Magnoliopsida; order Poales; family Poaceae; genus Hordeum; species Hordeum vulgare. The sequence goes on along the minus strand of NC_058519.1, from coordinate 116,553,167 downwards.
TAATTTTTGTGCTAAAAACTAATATGCCTTATAATATGGGAAGGAGGGAGTAGGACATAGAGCTAACCAATATCACCTTCAAATCATCAATGCCCTTCGTGGAGCTCCTATTTGCTGTAGACATAACACAAGAGTTGTCTGACATTCCACTGGGCAATGTGTAGACAACCCTAAGCTTCATTTCCTCAATCACCTTATCAACATCCCTGCTGAACTAAAGAATACACAAAGATGGAATATAGTTCGAGGAATGCTAATCATTTTATTCTCATGACAACATACCATTAAATCATAGAAACCAACATGGACATAAATATTTTAAAGAAAGATTCATATATGATTCACCATATACATCTATGATCCTCCTAGATTGTAAGAACATACACACTGTAATGGATCCCGACCCCCGCAATCAATTCATGCGGATGCCTGATAAAAATTTGGTACAACATCTAGTAAACAAATAAAAACAAATACACAGAATGTTTAATTGTATGGATTGCAAAGGGAAATATTGCATTAGAAAAATATCTACTAGAAGGTGCTACTATATTTGCTGATTTCAGGACACAAGTTCTATAGGACACTGAAAAACCACAACATGATGATTATCAACAAGACTTCATGATCATCATCTCGTTGATCAAATCAATAGTTTGCTAATGCTCTGTTAAACTAACCACTAGCTAAAAGGAGAAAATACAGTTTTTTAATCAAACAATCATGAAATTTCTCATAAGCATATACTTGTAATCTATAATAGCACACATAATTAACTCCGCAAAGGATACAACAAGATAGCATTAATTTTTGTGGAAAAACTGGACCAAGTAGTACATTCAATCGGCCAGAAGAGGAACATTTGAATCTCCTTGAAAATTAATAATCGACCAGAGCATAACCTGCAACAAAGTGACGGGGTGAGGTCGTGAGGGTAATTGGGAGAGAGGTGCATAGGTGGGTCCCAGGCAGAGGAGGTTGGTGAAAGCACAATTGCTCCCTAAGGTGGTTTTCGTAATTAATCACAAGATATGCATCATTGGACTAATGAGTTTATTTAAGTATATTTCTGAAAAGTTCAAATATGCTTTGGCTATAGGATTGTTAGGAGATGCCCCTTGATGAAGGAAGGAATAGGATTGGCTCAAGCTTTAAGGAAGAAAACTCTTCATTTTATACTTTGTGAGAAATCACTTTGAGTCCATAGGAAAGCCAATACTATTAAAAGGGGATGAGGTATTATGATGAATTGGTTGCTCAAGTGCTTAGAGGTAGCCAAAAAATACTCACCCATTCTCCCACAAGATACCCCTGTCCAAACCCAAATCGGCAAAATTGGTGCCACCAACAATTTCCATTCGGCCCTACCGATTTTACACTTGACAGAACCTATGCCACACCCTACCATTTCGGTACCACCAACATTCCTATCGGTGGCACTGAGATTCAGTGACCAACTTTCTATTGAGCAGATTTCACAAATCATAATTTTTGAGTTTGAATTCGGTTTCACCCATATTTGGGAACTGGTCTAGGTCATCGTATGTGTACCACCGAGATTCCTATATCAGTCTCACCGAGAATTCAAAAGTGGCCACATTTAGTGCAACTCAGTACCACCGAGATTCACTTCAGTGTCACCGAGTTGGGCAATAATGTTGTAACGGTTGGATTTGGGGGGATGCCTATATATACCGCTCCACCTACCTCTCACTCGTAGAGGAAGAACTCAGCACACACACACGCACTTGCCAGATCCAGTTTTCTGAGAGATAGCCACCTACTCGTGTGTGGAGATAAGAGATTCCATCCCAACCATTTGAACCTTGACTTCTAGCCTCCCCAAGTTGCTTTCCACAAGATCAATCTCTCCTACCCCTGCCAAATCTGAGAGAGAGTGATTGAGTGTTGAGGAGACTATCTTTTGAAGCATAAGAGCAAGGAGTTCATCGTTGTACCACATCTATTACCTTTTGGAGGGTGGTGCCTCCTAGATTGGTTAGGTTCGCTTGCGAGCCTCCTACTTTGTGTTGTGGAGTTGATCCAAGATGTTTGTAAGGGCAAGGATATCGCCTACTTCGTGAAGATCTACTGTGAGTGAGGCTTGTCCTGTGTGGACGGAAACCATGGTGGAATAGACAAGGCCGCTTCTTCGTGGACCCCTTGTGGGTGGAGCCCTCTGTGGACTCTCACAACCGTTACTCTCTGTGGGTTGAAGTCTCCACTAACACGGACGTACAGTAGCGCCACCTATCGGAACCATGCCAAAAATCGTCGTGTCAACCTTTGCGTTTGATCTCCCTACCTTACCATTTACTTTACACTTGCATGTTTTACTTTCTGCTGCTATACTCTTAGATGTGCATGTGTAGGGTGTACTTGACTAGTCATAATTGCTAAAACTGCCCCACACTTAAAGTTGGGAAAGGCTAAGTTTTTATCTTGTCAAGTAGTCTAATCACTCCCCTCTAGACATACTTTCGATCCTACAGTTGGCCTCCGTTGGAGTGGCGCTGCTACGCGCGCGTCCGTAGGTGCTTGCAAGAGGTGATATGTGCGGGAGACAGGGAGATGTTAGGCGGGCGACGCCGAGCTGCCCGCCATGAATGCTAATTTGGGGAGCGACGATGTAGAGTCATGCATGCTCAGACGGACGGGGAGGGGGAGGGGGGGGGGGGGTAAGTGAAGGAGGCGCAAGGAGAGGAAGTGAGGAGGTAGTGGGGAAGGGAGGATAAGGACCGTATGAACGGCTCTGTACGTTAGAGAAGAGGCCTGTGAAGGTCACTGGAGGTGAGGTCCTGCTTGGGAGGCGATCTCGTGGTGGCCGTCCTTCTAGGGGAGGCGGTTGAGCTCGGGGAGTGGATCTAGCCAGAGAACAGGAGCACTGGTCAGCATGCCTGGATCAGGACTACAAGAGTTGATATTGGCGGCGATGAGGGAAGAGAAGGGCGAAGCGGCAAGCATGCCAATGGTCGAGGGTAACGCGACCATGTCCTACACCGGTGTCCATGGGGATCCGTGACGACTGCAACAACAATGTTTAGGATCCTAGAGAAAAGATCGTGGCCGGTAGAGAGAGGAGCAGCGACGAACGCAACATCGGCCCCTCCCCGACCTCGACGGCGGCAATTGCGGACCTCGTCTGCGATGATATCAAACCTCAATGGGGCCTCGTTCCTATGATTTCTTTTCATTACGTGGTTCGAGGGGGTTTTTTCGCTTGGTTTTTATCGCTATGTGGGAGGGAGGCGGGATGACAAAAAACCAGATGAGGTAGAAGATGAGCAAAAAACCCGAAAGGGAAGCTACCAAGTCCCCATGTAGATATATTAGATTAGAAGTAGAGATTTATTTGTCATGATTTAGATGTTAATTTCCTTAAAATCCATTATTTGTTTGCTGAAAATCTATCATTTGTTTCCTAAAATAAATTGCACTAACGAGAGGAATCGATTGATTTGTATAAGTTAGGAAAGTTAGATTAAAATTCGTTATTTGTTTCCTAAAAATCAGTTGTTTGTTTCCTAAAACAAATTGCACCAATGAAAGAGATCGATTGATTTGTATAACTTAATAAAGTTAGATCCATGATGTGTTATACTTAAGAAAGTGCTGGTTTGTTATAAAAAAAGGAAGAGAAAAAATAAATCGACGAGTCAGGGTGGGAGGGGGTGGTGGGAGGGAAGGCAAAAAGCCAAACGAAGGTGGAAGGGGAGACAAAAATAAACTGGTGAACGCCGGCTAGCAACCTCCCCTTTAGGAGTAGAGAAGATTATAAAAAATCAAGAGAACAATAAATCGATGGGTCAGGGTGGGAGGGGGTGATGGGAGGGAAAAAACCCCCCAAACGAAGGTGGAAGGGGAGACGAAAATAAACCGATGAACGCCGGCTACCAACTCCCCCTTTATGAGTAGAGATTCCTAAAACAAACTGCACTAATGTGAGGAATTGATTGGTTTGTATAAGTTAGGAAAGTTATATTAAAACCTGTTATTTGTTTCCTAAAAATCTACTATTTGTTTCCTAAAACAAATTGCACTAATGAAAGAGATCGATTGATTTTGATAACTTAAGAAAGTTAGAACCATGATTTTTTATACTTCGGAAAGTGCTTGTTTGTTACGAAAAAATCAAGAGAAAAATAAATCAATGGGTCAGGGTGGGAGGGGGTGGTGGGACGAAAGACAGAAATAAACCCAAACAAAGGTGGAAGGCGAGATGAAAATAAACCGGTGAACGCCGGCTACCAACTCCCCCTTTAGGAGTAGAGATTTAGGTACATAGTGAGTATAAATACATAAAGCAATATCGATTGGAGCACCATTCCATGCAGAAAAAGCATGCAATTCATCACCAGCAATTTAGAGGTTTGGAGAAACTAGGCCAAGCAATAGAACAACAAAAAAAGACGTTGAATTTATCACATCAATAGTCAGTCTATAGCTTTCCTTGAAACATGCATAGATTGCCAAATATGAAGGGAACCAAGAGATTCGGAGATACAAACTCAAATAGTCACTTTGTTGATGTCAGATCGAACATCTTCACGGTAGGAAGAAACCGCAGGGCCCTATTTGAACACACCATCTCTGCCACCACCTCATCGATGTCACCCAGGAAGCAAAAAACCTAAGAAAAATAAAATGAGACAAACACTGTCCCCATTCCTCTTGTCACCGACAAAATTACCGAACGATGAAGATGAGAGGGCCGAGATGACGGTGTGTTGGGAGGGTGTGGCATCAGCGACTAGGGTTGGAAGGAAAAGTGCTTAGTGTTCCCCCTCTGGATCTTGTTGTTGTTGTTGTCGTCATCATCATCATTGTTGTTGTTGTTGTAGTCATCATCATCATCATTGTTGTTGTTGTCATCGTTGTTGCTGTCGTCATCATTGTTGTTGTTGTTGTCGTCATCATTGTTGTCATCATCATCATCATCATTGTTTTTGTTGTTGTTGTTGTCGTTGTTGTTGTTGTTGTTGTCATCATTGTTGTTGTTGTTGCTGTTGTTGTTGTCGTCATCATCATCATCATCATCATCATTGTTGTTGCTGTTGTTGTTGTTGTTGTTGTCGTCATCATTGTTGTTGTTGTCATCGTCATCATTGTTGTCGTCATCATCATTGTTGTTGTTGTTGTTGCTGTTGCTGTTGCTGTTGCTATTGCTGTTGCTGGTGCTGGTGCTGGTGCTGTTGCTGTTGCTGTTGCTGTTGCTGTTGCTGTTGCTGTTGGTGTTGGTGTTGGTGTTGTTGTTGTTGTTGTTGTTGTTGTCATCGTTGTTGTTGTCATCATCATCATCATCATTGTTGTTGTTGTTGTTGTTGTTGTTGTTGTCGTCATTGTCGTCATCATCATTGTTGTCGTTGTTGTTGTTGTTGTTGTTGTTGTTGTTGGTGCTGGTGCTGGTGCTGGTGCTGTTGCTGTTGCTGTTGCTATTGCTGTTGCTGTTGCTGTTGCTGTTGTTGTTGTTGTTGTTGTTGTTGTTGTTATCGTTGTTGTTGTTGTCGTCGTCGTCGTTGTTGTCATTGTTGTTGTTGTCATCGTCGTCGTCGTCGTCGTTGTTGTTGTCATCGTCGTCGTCATCGTCATTATTGTCGTCGCCATCATTGTCATCATCGTCATCGTCATCGTCATCATTGTGGTCGTCGTTTTTGTCATTGTCCCTGTTGTCATTGCCATTGCAATTATCGTTGTCGTTGTCGTTGCCGTTGCCGTTGCTCTTGTTGTTGTTGTTGTTGTTGTTGTTGTTGTTGTTGTTGTTGTTGTTGTTGTTGTTGTTGTTGTTGTTGTTGTTGTTGTTGTTGTTGTCGTTGTCGTTGTTGTTGTCGTTGTCGTCGTCGTTGTTGTTGTTGCTACTATTGTTGTTGTTGTTGTTGTTGTTGTTGTTGCTACTATTGTTGTTGTTGCTGGTGCTGCTACTATTGTTGTTGTTGTTGATGCTGCTGCTCGGATGTTCCCATTGGTGAGCGTAGGAAATTTTTTGTTTCTCATGCAACGATTCCCAACAGTGGTACCAGAGCGAGGTTTATGCGTAGATAACATGCACGAGTAGAACACGAAGTGTTTGTGGGCGTTGATGTTCAGATTGCTTACTTCATTAGTCTTATTTTGATTCGGCGGTATTGTGGGATGAAGCGGCCCGGAGCAACCTTACTCGTCCACGTACAAGAGACCGGTTCCATCGAGTGACATGCAACTTGTTGCATAAAGATGGCTAATGGGTGTCTGTCTGTCCCACTTTAGCTGAATCGGATTCGACAGAGGCGGTCCTCGTAGAAGGTTAAATAGCAACTTGATTATCACCGTTGTGGCTTTGCATAGGTAAGAACGATTCTTGCTAGTTACCCATAGGAGCCATGTAAAAACATGCAACCAGAAAGTAGAGGACGTTTAGCTTGCTTTTGCAGGGTATGTTGTGATATCATATGGCCAAAAACATGATGAGATATATGTGATGTATGAGATGCTCATGTTTTATATAGATTATCACGAGTTGAATGTTGATGAGTACAGCAACCGGCAGGAGCCATAGGGTTGTCTTTAATTAATTTGTGCCTTTTTTGCTTTACTTTATCGCTATGAGTTAGCAATAGTTTTAGAAGCGTAGTTGGCGTGAAAACCTCAATGGTGACACGATGATGGAGACGATGGTGTCATGCCGGTGACGATGGAGATCATCTCGGTGCTTTGGAGATGGAGATCAAAAGCACAAGATGATGAGGGCCATATCATGTCACTTTTGTGATTTGCATGTGATGTTAATCCTTTTGTGCATCTTATCTTGCTTAGGACGACAATAACATTATAAGATGAACCCTCACTAAAAATTTCAAGATAAAATTGTGTTCTCCCCGAGTGTGCACCATTGCGAAGGTTCGTTGTTTCGGAGCACCACGTGATGATAGGGTGTGATAGACTCTACGTTCGCATACAACAGGTGTAAGCCAGATTTGCACATGCAGAACACTTGGGTTAAATTTGATGAGCCTAGCATGTACATACATGGTCTCGGAACACAAGAGACCGAAAGGTCGAACATGAGTCATATAGTAGATACGATCAACATGGAGATGTTCACCATTGAAACCACCTTATTTCATGTGATGATCAGACTTGGGTTGGTGGATTTGGATCATGTTATACTCGGACAACCTGAGGGTTGTTGATTTGAGTGGGAGTTCTTAAGTAATATGATTAATTGAACTCATTATCATGAACAATAGTCTAAGTTATCTTTGCAAATTATGTTGTAGATCAATGGCTCGCGTAGTAGCTCCCTTGAATTTTAATGTGTTCCTAAAGAAAGCTAAGCTGAAAGATGATGGAAGTAACTTTGCAGACTGGGTCCGTAATCTGAGGATTATCCTCACGACTTCACAAAAGGCTTATGTCCTTGATGTGCCGCTTGGTGCGCCTGCCTATCCAGTGTCGTGTGTGTGGACGTTGTGAACGTCTGGCAGGCGCGTGCTAATGACTACTCGATAGTTCAGTGTGCCATGCTGCATGGCTTAGAATAGGGACTTCAAAGGCGGTTTGAACGTCATGGAGCATTTGAGATGTTCCAGGAGTTGAACTTTGTTTTTCGAGCAAATGCTCGGATCGAGAGGTATAGGACCTCCGGTAAATTCTTTGCATGCAAGATGGAGGAGAACAGTTCTATCAGTGAGCACATACTCAGAATGTCTAGGTACTACAACTGTTTGACTTAGCTGGGAGTAGAGCTTCCGCCTGAGACGGTCACTGACAGAGTTCTTTAGTCACAACCACCTAGCTACAAGAGCTTCATGATGAACTATAATATGCAAGGGATGAACAAGTCCATCTTTGAGTTATTCGCTATCTTGAAAGTCACGGAAGTAGAAATCAAGAAGGGGCATCAAGTGTTGATGGTGAATAAAACCACTAATTTCTAGAAGGGTAACTTCAAGAAAAACGGCAATGCAGCTGCCGCTCCCGTGAAGAAACCCATGGCTAGACCCAAGCCTGAGACAGAGTGCTTCTATTGCAAGGGAACTGTCCACTAGAAGTGGAATTGCCCCAAGTATCTGGCCGATAAGAAGACTAGAAACGTCAACAAAGCTATATATGATATACATGTTATTGATGTGTACCTTACTAGCTCTCTAGTAGTGCCTGGGTATTTGATACTGGTTCGGTTGCTCATATTTGTAACTGAAAATAGGAACTATGGAATAAATGGAGGCTGGCAAAGGACGAAGTGATGATGCACGTGGTAAATGGTTCCAAGGTTGATGTGATCGCCATCAGCATGCTCACTCTTCGATTACCGTCGGGATTAGTGATGAACCTAAATAATTGTTATTTGGTGCCTACGTTAAGCATGGACATTATATCTGGATCTTGTTTAGTGTGAGACAATTACTCATTTAAATCAGAGAATAATGGTTGTTTTATTTATATGAGTAATATCTTTTATGGTCATGCACCCAATGTGAATGGTTTATTCTTGTTGAATCTCGATAGTGATGATACACATATTTATAACATTGATGCCAAAAGATGTAGAGTTAATAATGATAGTACCATTTTCTCATGGCACTGCCGCTTAGGTCATATTGGTGTAAAACACATGAAGAAGCTCCATGCTGATGGACTTTTGGAGTCACTTGATTTGGAATCACTTGACACATGCGAACCATGCCTCATGGGCAAGATGACTAAAACCCCGTTTTCTGGTACAATGGAACGGGCAAGTGACTTGTTGGAGATCATACATACTGATGTGTGCAGTCCAATGAGTGTTGAGGCATGCGGTGGATATCGTTACTTTCTCACCTTCACCGATGATTTGAGTTGATATGGGTATATTTACTTGATCAAGCACAAGTCTGAAACGTTTGAACATTTCAAGCAATTTTAGAGTGAAGTTGAGAATCATCATAACTAGAAGATTAAATTCCTACGATGAGATCGACAAGGAGAATATGTGACTTATGAGTTTGGCATGCACTTAAGACAGTGTGGAATTGTTTCACATCTCACGCCGCCTGGAACACCACAGCACAATGGTGTGTCCAAATGTCGTAATCACACCTTATTGGAGATGGTGTATTCTATGATGTCTCTTACTGATGTGCGACTATCGTTTTGGGGCTATGCATTAGAGACAACTACATTCATTTTAAATAGGGATCCATATAAATCCATTGAGACATGACCGTATGAATTATGGTTTGGCAAGAAACCTAAGTTGTCGTTTCTTAAAGTTTGTGGTTGTGACGCTTATATAAAAAGGCTTCAGCCTGATAAACTCAAACCCAAAGCAGATAAATGCATCTTCATAGGATACCCAAAGGAAACAATTGGGTATACCTTCTATCTCAGATCTAAGGGCAAAGTGTTTGTTGCTAAGAACGGGTGCTTTCTGGAGAAAGAGTTTCCCTTGAAAGAACTGAGTGGGAGGAAGATAGAACTTGATGAGGTTATTGAACCGTCACTGCAACCCGAGAGTTGCACGATGCATGAAGTTGTTCTTGTGGCACCTACATCACTTGAACCTCGTAGGTCAAGTTACTATCGAACCTCGTAGGTCAACAAGGACATGTACTACTCCTGAGTGGTACGGTAATCCTGTCTTAGAGGTCATGTTGCTGGACAACGATGAACCTACGAGCTATGGAGAAGCGATGGTGGGCCCTGATTCTGACAAATGGTTAGAGGCCATGAAATCCAAGATGGGGTCCATATATGAAAACAAAGTGTGGACTTTGGAAGTATTACATGATGGTAAAATGGCTATTTAGAACAAATGGATCTTTAAGAGGAAGACAAACACGGGCGGTAATGTCACCGTCTATAAAGCTTGACTTGTGGCAAAGGGGTTTTCATAAGTTCAAGAAGTTGACTACGATAATACTTTATCACCCATAGCTATGCTTAAGTCCATCATAATCATGTTAGCAATAGCTGCATTTTTCGGTTATGAAATCTGGCAGCTAGATGTCGACACAACACTCCTTAATGGTTTCCTTAAGGAAGAGTTATATATGATGCAACCGGATGTCTTTGTCGATCGAGAGAATGCTGACAAAGTATGCAAGCTCCAGCGTTCCATTTATAGACTGGCGCAGGCATCTCGGAGTTGGAATCTTCTCTTTGAAGAGGTGATGAAAGTGTTTGAGTTTATACAAGTTTATGGAGAAGCTTGTATTTGCACGAAAGTGAGTGGGAGCTCTATAGCGTTTCTAATATTATATGTGGATGACATATTGCTGATTGGAAACAATATAGAACTTTTGGAAAGCGTGAAGATATATTTGAATAAGATGCTTACATAATAAGCATCAAGATCTATAGAGATAAATCGATATGATTAATAGGACTTTCACAAAGCACATACCTTGATAAGGTTTTGAAGAAGTTCAAAATGGATCAGTCCAAGAAGGGGTTCTTGCTTGTCCTACAAGGTGTGAAGTTGAGTAAGACTCAATGCCCAACGACTACAGAGGATAGAGAGAAGATGATTGTCATCCCCTATTGATACTGGGCAGACCAGTGGGTGTCGATCTTTTCACACTTGGAGAGGGGAAAGGGAGAAGACCAAGAGAAACACACGAACTCAAGAACGATCTCCAATCACACATCCACTAGATCCACGCAAACACAAGAGATACATAGATCCAAAGTCAATAAAAGGATACACGTAACTGATAGTCTTCCCTATGAGAGGGCCCTTGTATCCACGAGGGGATCTTCCCTACAAGAGGGGCCTTGGCATCACTATGGATCTTCTCACATGAAGGACATCTCCAAGGGAGGACGATAGTAGATGGATCTAAGCTCAACAAAGCTATTGTCAATACACTAGCTAACCCTAAAACAAAGGTAGGAGGAGAGTATTTATTGTCTAGGTCAGAATAGGGGCCGAAGGGGTACATGGGCACTCAGACCCGAATGACTATGCGCACACGGATTGAAAGTTCTGGGTCAGGTCGGAAGTTCCAGGCGTCGAAAGTTCCGGGATGGTTCTAGGCTTTCTAGAGTGTTGTCGTAGTCCGCGGTGCCGGGGCTTAGAAGGTGCCAGAAGTTTCGGGCAAGCCAGAAGTTCCACGCGTGGGAAGCTCCACCATGGTTTCGGGACGGTTCCGGGCTTTACACAGAGTTGTCCTTGTCCGCGGTGCCGGGGCTGAACAGGAGCCAGAAGTTCTGGGTAGGCCGGAAGTTTTGGGTCCTGAGAGCTGACTTGCCCTTCCTTTGGTCTTCTTGCTCGTTCATCTTCGAGTCCATCTCCATAGTGACTTGTCTTTCATTCCTAGTATCTTGGAGACCATGCTCATGGTACCTAAGGATGCACAGAGTTTCCGCTTAAGGCAGCATCCACGTCCCAATAACATCAAAGGAATAGTCATCAAGGAGAGATGTCACCTCGGTCTCAATGGCACGTGCACTGGTTCTTGTCATGGGGACACTTGGATCTTGAGGTGTTGTTGATTTATCCGTATGGACGATCATGGGATGCTCCGTATCATCTCCCCTCCCTTGTGAAAGATTCGTCCTCGGATCAAACTCGTCATCAACATGGAAAGGATATAGGTCCTTGACGTTGAATGTGTCGCTCACGTTGTACTTGTCGTGGGGAATGTCGATCATGTAGCATTGTTGTTGTAGCGTGCCAACACCTTGAAAGGTCCATCCGCTTGAGGGAGTAACTTGGACTTGCGTTCTTCAGGGAAGCACTCCTTACGAAGGTGTAGCTACACAAGATGACTCGGCTTGAACACCATGGGGTGCTTGTTGATGTTGTGCTTGGTGGTGACACGTTCCACTTGACGTTCAATCATGCACCTTGTATCTTCATGCAACTTCTTGATATAGCTTGCCCTTTCCCTTGCACTTGTGTCCATATTTGCCCGCTCTTGAAGTGGTAGGGGAAGTATGTCCAACGGTGACAAATGGTTGAAGCCGTAGACCACTTCAAAACTAGACTTGTCGGTGGTGAAGTGTCTTCATGGTTGTAGGCGTACTCTGCGATGGGGGTGCAATCTTCCCATTCCTTGAGATTCTTCTTGATCAACACGCGTAGGGGAGTTGAAAGAGTTCGGTTCATCACCTCCATCTGGCCATCGGTTTGTGGATGATAAGCCGAAGAGAATAGGAGCTTGATTCTGAGCTTGGCGTATAGAGTCTTCCAAAAGTAGCTAAGCAACTTGATGTCGTGGTCCGGTAAAATGGTCTTGGGTACTCCGTGTAGTCGCAAGATGTCCTTACAAAAGAGATTCGCAACATGTGAAGCATCGTCTATCTTGTGACATGGAATGAAGTGAGCCATCTTGGAAAGACGATCCACAACAACAAAAACAGAATCATGACCATGTTGAGTTTTTGGCAAACCAAGCATAAAGTCCAATATAATATCTTCCCAAGGTTGAAAAGGTATTGGAAGAGGCATGTAAAGACCATGGGATTGAGCTTTTGAATTAGCTTTGCGACATGTAGAGCATCGGTTGGTGAAGCGTGCAATATCACGAAACATCTTTGGCCAAAACTACTTGTTGGAGAGTGTGGCATATGTCTTGTCGTGTCCAAAATGACCCATTAGTCCTCCATCATGATCTTCTTGCAAAACAACATACAAAGAGAAGACTCGGGTATGCATATTTTGTTTGCACGCATAAGATAGCCATCTTTTAAGTAATAGTTTTCCCAACAAGGTTTAGCATGTCATCTAGCATATGGAATCCCCAAGGAAGTATCATGCTCATATAAATCTTTGATTTGCTAAAAGCCAATAACATTAAATTCAAGTTGTGTAACTAGCATGCTTTTGCAGGAAAGATCATCCACGACAACATTCTTTTTACCCTTAATGTATTTGATAACATAAGGAAAAGACTCAATGGATTCAATCCATTTAGCATGCCGCTTGTTCAACTTGGTTTGACCCATAAGGTATTTCAATGTTTCATGGTTGGCATGAATAACGAATTCATGAGGTTGTATATAATGTTCCCAAACATGCAAGACTCTCACTAAAGCATGAATTTCTTTATCATATATGGGGTAGTTAAGTTGAGCTCTCGAATGTTTCTCACTAAAGTCAGCAATTGGGCGCTTTTCTTGCATGAGCACACCACCTATGCCATTACCACTTGCGTTGCAATGCACTTCAAAAGTTTTGTAGAAGTTGGGTAAGGCAAGTAATGGTCCATGAGTAAGCAAATTTTTAAGCTCATTAAAAGAGGTATCTTGCGATGGTCCCCAAACAAACGGTGCATTTTTCTTGCTCAAAGCATCTAAATGAGATGCAATGGTGCTAAAATCCTTAACAAATCGACGGTAAAAGCCGGCTAGACCAAGGAAACTACGCACTTGTTGCAAGTTTGTGGGTGTGGGCCAAATGTTAATGGCATCAATTTTAGTTTCATCAACTTGCACACCCTTAGAAGATACCACAAATCCAAGAAAAACAACCTTGTCAACACAAAAAGTGCATTTTCCATGTTTGCATAAAGTTGTTCATTCCTAAGAACTTGCAATACTTTCCTAACATGTTTAGCATGCTCCTCGAGAGTGTTGCTAAAAACAAGAATGCCATCAAAGTAAACCACAACACAATGACCAATGAGATGGCATAAGACATAATGCATAACACATATAAAAGTACTCAGTGCTTCGGATAATGCCATAGGCATCACTAGCCATTCATAGAGACCAAACTTAGTTTTGAACACCCTTTTCCACTCATCGCCTTCTTGTATGCGTATTTGATAGTAACCACTTTCTAAATCAATTTTAGAAAATATAGTGGCATCGCTAAGTTCATCTAGCATATCATCAAGGCAAGGTATAGGATGTCTATAATGAACGACGATAGCATTTATGGGGCGGCAATACGAACACATGCACATACTACAATTTTTCTTAGGCACTAGTATTATTGGAACCGCACAAGGACTTAGGCTCTCGCGTACATGCCCATTATCTAGGAATTTTCGGGCTTGCCTTTGTATCTCCTTAGTTTCTTCGGGGTCGACGCGGTAAGGTGCCTTGTTGGGAAGCGGTGCGCTGGGTATGAGGTCGATGTGATGTTCGATCCCTCGTTTTAGTGGTAGTCCCATAGGTTAATCCTTGGTGTCGGGGGGATAACCCTGGGGTAGGCTCAATGAGCCTGCTCCTTTATCTTCTGCCCAAGAGGAATGACCAAAAACAATTCTACAAGGCCCAAGTCCCTTGGCCGGCTAGGCGACACCTACCGGCTAGGGGGCGAGACGGCCAACTCTCTGGCCGGCCAGGCAATACCTGTCGGCTAGAGGCAAGACAGCTACTGGTACGTCTCCGTCGTATCTATAATTTTTGATTGTTTCATGCCAATATTCTACAACTTTCATATACTTTTGGCAACTTTTTATACTATTTTTGGGACTAACATATTGATCCAGTGCCCAGTGCCAGTTCCTGTTTGTTGCATGTTTTTTTGTTTCACAGAATATCCATACAAAACGAAGTCCAAACGGAATAAAAACTTATGGGGATTTTTTTGGAATATTTATGATTTTTGGGAAGAAGAATCAACGCGAGGCGATGCACGGAGGGCCCACAAGCCCTGTAGCCGCCACCAGGAGGTACGACGGCGGCTGGCAGGATTGTGGCCACTCCTTAAGGCAGTTGGAGCCCTTCTTTCGCCGCAAGAAAGATAATATCCGGAATAAAATCGTGTTAAAATTTCATCCCAATCGGAGTTACGGATCTCCGGGAATTTAAGAAACGGTGAAATGCTGAATCTGGGAGCGCAGAAACAGAAGGACATAGAGAGCGAGATCCAATCTCGGAGGGGCTCTCGCCTCTCCGCCGCCAGGGAGACCATGGACCAGGGGGGAAATCCTTCTCCCATCTAGGGAGGAGGTCAAGGAAGAAGAAGAATGAGGGGGGCTCTCTCCCCCTCTCTCCCGGCGGCGCCAGAACGCCGCCCGGGACATCATCGTGTGACGGCGATCTACACCAACACCTCCGTCATCTTCACCAACATCTCCATCATCTTCCCCCATCTATATTCAGCAATTCACTCTCCCGCAATCCTCTGTACCCTCTACATGAACATGGTGCTTTATGTTACATGTTATTATCCAATGATGTGTTGCTATCCTATGATGTCTGAGTAGATTATCGTTGTCCTATCGGTGATTGATGAATTGCTATGGTTGGTTTAATTTGCTTGTGGTTATGTTGCTGTCCTTTGGTGCCCATCATATGATCGCGTGCGTGGATCACACCATAGGGTTAGTTGTATGTTGATAGGACTATGTATTGGCAGGCTAGAGTGACAGAAGCTTCAAACCTAGCATAGAAATTGAGGCATATGGGATTGAAGGGGGACCAATATATCTTATTGCTATGGTTGGGTTTTACCTTAATGAACGTTAGTAGTTGCAGATGCTTGCTAATAGTTCCAACCATAAGTACATAGAATTCCAAGTAAGGGATGACATGCTAGCAGAGGCCTCTCCCACATAAAACTTGCTATCGATCTAGTAACGTAGTCAATTGCTTAGGGACAATTTCGCAACTCCTACCACAACTTTTCCACACTCGTTCGACACTCATATTTGTTTCTTTTCTAACCAGCCCCTAGTTTTATTTACGTGTTCTTTACTTTCTTGCAAGCCTATCCTATCACTCCTACAAAGTACTTTTAGTTTCATACTTGTTCTAGGTAAAGCGAACGTAAAGTGTCCGTAGAGTTGTATCGGTGGTCGATAGAACTTGAGGGAATATTTGTCCTGCCTTTAGCTCCTCTTTGGGTTCGACACTCTTACTTATCGAGAAAGGCTACAATTGATCCCCTATACTTGTGGGTTATCAGCTACCTCTTCCTGGCCGCCTAGGCCAAGCCAACTGGCTAGGGACGAGACGGCCGTGCCCAAGCCGGCTAGTCAAGCAGGCTAGCCGACCGGGGATCTCAAGTCACATCAGATCGTAGGTCATGACGAGACCCTACGATTAAAGGTGGCTACGTGTCAGCAAATGTACTGGATCGGAGTGCACAACGAGTACCAGCATCGGCGGCCACGCCGCTGACCTCCCCCAGCTCTGATCCATCACCCAACACACTGTCGGCCGTCAAACTCCCACTCCATTACTCCACTCGGCGTGGGAACAGTGGAGGCGGTCGTACCGTCTACCCATGACGAATCTCGCTGGACGACGCCGGACGTACCACATGTGTCCTGCGTCAAACTTATGCAAGAGCCTCATTGGCTAGCTGACGGGTCCCACAGCCAGACGGGACCTCGCAGCCGGCGGGCCCCTCAAGCGACAAGACAAGACCCCCGTGGGCCCCCTGGCCACCCGGCGAGGCTGCCAGCCGGGTCCCACTCTTGTTCCCTTTATCCATATTGTAGGCCGGTGGGTTCGTCTATAAAATCCCCCGACCCCCTCCATGCAGAGGGTCGGTCAACTGATCACACACACACACACATCAACCCCATAGGAGAGGCAGAGACGAGCCGGCTGCTCCTTCTTCCTCCTCCACAATACAGCTCCAGGAGCAACCCGTAATACTATCCATACATATCATACACTCCGGGAGGACTAGGGTATTATCTCTACGGAGAGCCCTGAACCTGGGTACATCGTGCGTTCCATGCTTGTACCAACCTCGCCCCCAGCGCCCTCCGGTGCCACTTGGGTTCCTACCTTCTTTAGCCTACCCATGGCTTATGTTGTGATTATTCACCGACATTTGGTGCCCGCCGTGGGGCCGATCGCGACATCGGCTGGCTTTACGCGCTGGGTGGGGCCCCACACCTACACCACCGGATGCATCACGTCCGGACCGATCTGCATGCCCGTGGAGCTTGCCTTCAATGAGGCAACACCGATGATGATCGACGTCCCTGTCCGCCATGCGGATTCGGATGAGGAGTCCGATGACGAGGCGCCTCCCAGCGTCGTTGTCGCTGATATGGAGAACCTCAGTGTTCTCTTTAGCGACCCGTGCCTCAACGATGGTCCTCCCTACTTTGGCAAGGACTTCTATGTCGAGGCGTTATGCGCCAGCTTCAATAGGCTCTCTATCGCTGAGACGCCTACACACGACGTGTACCCCAGCAGCGTACTCGTCTTCGACGGCCCTCCGCCGTTTGTGGGGTTCTTCACCCCATACCATGTCACCACCGTCTCCAACGTCGTGGAGGTGATGGTCATCGGCGTCGGCACCAGCACGGCTCAGAGCACAGCATCGACAGACGCTGCTGAGCCTGCTGCTGCCGCCGCTGACACTCTTCAGGCTGCGCTTACCGGCCTGAAGATGCCCGTCGTCGCCTCCACAAACCCTAACGACGCGCGAGCTTCGCTGGAGGAGGCTCGCAGGCAGATCTTGGAGGAGGGCATCGCCATAGCTTCAGCGAAACACCGGAAGGCCACACAACGCGAGTAAAACTTCGCATACGGCCTCACTCCGGTTTCCGAGGCCCCTAGCCGGCTTGGCTCGGTCCGCGGCCGCGGCCGGGTCATCGCCAATATTCTAGGTGGCAAGCATCCCATCTACGAGACTCCTGCAGCCAACTTGCGGGCGGCCCAGGCGGCCATGGCAGAGATGCCGAGTTTGGAGGGCGAGGAGCGCGCCTTCCAGGAGAAGCGGGTCAAGGATCTCCTTGACGCCGTCAACGAGCAGCAGACACGGCTTGACCCCGGTCAAGCCCAATCAGAGTCTCCGGGACCCAACCCCGGAGCGTGCCGCAACCCTAGCGGTCATCAGCACGCTGAGGGATCTTCCTCGCATCGCACTTCCGGCCATAAGGGCGAGTGAAGCCATGACAGGCGCTCCCAGTGCCAGAGCGAGCATACTTCGAGCCGGCGTCGTGGAGGTGACGAGAGAGACTCGGTGTATGAGGTTCCTCATCCGGGGATGACCCATGCTACCGGTTCGCAAGGTGCCCTTCCGATTGCAGCTCGGATCGGCGCTCGCGTTCCCCAGGGCGATCAGGACGCCCGCAGGCGTGTCAAAGCACTGGCCCAATCAGCCCTTCTGGAGGAAGACGACCCCATCGGTCCGGCCTGCTTCGGCCCCCGGATCTGAGGGGAGCCGTTTCCCCGAGGCTTCACCTTGCCTCGAGATACTCCCAAGTACAACGGCACCGCCAAGCCAGAGGACTGTCTGATCGACTACACCACTGCCGTTGGCATTGTCAGGGGCAACAAACCCGTAGTAGTCCGCTACGTATGATACGTCTCCATCGTATCTACTTTTCCAAACTCCTTTACCCTTGTTTTGGACTCTAATTTGCATGATTTGAATGGAACTAACCCGGATTGACGCTGTTTTCAGCAGAATTGCCATGGTGTTGTTTTTGCGCAGAAATAAAAGTTCTCGGAATGACCTGGAAATTTAAGAGGATTTTTTGTGGAATATATAAAAAATACTGGCGCAAGAATCAACCGGAGACGTGGAGCGAGGAGCCCACAAGCCCAGGAGGCGGGGCACCCCCTGGCCGCGCCTAGCAGGCTTGTGAGTCCCTCGGGGCTCGGCGTCCTCCAACTCCAGCTCTATTTATTCTCTCTCCCCCGGAAAAAATCAGAGAGAAGAGTTCATCGTGTTTTACAATACGGAGACGCCGCCACCACCTATTCTTCCTCTGGAGGGCAGATTTGGAGTCTGTTCTGGGCTCCGGAGAGGGGGAACCGACGCCTTCGTCATCACCAACCATCCTTCATCGCCAATTCCATGATGCTCTTCATTGTCCGTGAGTAATCTCATCGTAGGCTTGCTGGATGATGATGGGTTGGATGAGATCTATCATGTAATCGAGTTAGTTTTGATGGGGTTTGATCCCTAGCATCCACTATGTTCTGAGATTGATGTTGCTACTACTTTGCTATGCTTAATGCTTGTCACTAGGACCCGAGTACCATGATTTCACATCTGAACCTATTATGTTGTCATCAATATATGTGTGTTCTTGATCCTATCTTGCAAGTTGTAGTCACCTACTATGTGTTATGACCCGGCAACCCCGAAGTGACAATAGCCGGAACCACTCCCGGAGATGACCATAGTATGAGGAGTTCATGTATTCACTAAGTGCTAATGCTTTCTTCCAGTTCGCTATTAAAAGGAGAACCTTAATATCCCTTAGTTTCCATTAGGACCCCGCTGCCACGGGAGGGATGGACAATAGATGTCGTGCAAGTTCTTTTCCATAAGCACGTATGACTATATACAGAATACATGCCTACATTACATTAACGAACTGGATCTAGTTACATATCACCCTATGTTATAACTGTTACATTATGAATGTCATCCGGCATAATTATCCATCACAGATCCAATGCCTACGAGTTTTTCCTACTGGTCCTTGCTACGTTACATTGCCGCTACTGCTGTCACTGCTACTGTTACCGTTGCTACTGTTACTATCACACTACTTTGCTACTGAAACTTTGCTGTAGATACTAAGTATTTCAGGTGTGGTTGAATTGACAACTCAACTTCTAATACTCGAGAATATTCTTTGGCTTCCCCTTGTGTCGAACCAACAAATTTGGGTTGAATACTCTACCCTCGAAAACTGTTGCGATCCCCTATACTTGTGGGTTATCAAGACTATTTTCTGGTGCCGTTTCCGGGGATGCATAGCTCTATTCTCTGAGTCACTTGGGATTTACTTCTGTTGATCACTATGAGGAATCCAAGAGATCCAAAAACTAAAGTCTTGCCCTCAACTACGAGGACAAGTAAGGAACTGCCATCTAGCTCTGCACTTGATTCACCTTCAGTTATGAGTAAGTTTGCGACACCACCACCTACTAGAAATTCTGATGTGTCGCTTGTGCATGATGATGCTACTTCTTCTATCCATGATGCTTATGATGATGCTTTGCTTGATACTGCTTTGCCACTGGGTGCATTCCTTGATGCACAAATTGCTAGAGTTGCTGCTGAATGTGATGATACTTCTGAAACTGCTGAGATTATTGAAGTAGAACCTGATGTTTCACCTGTTAGAACTAGCTCTCCTAGATATGAATTGCCTGATATACCCGAGGGTTATGTTATGGAGGGAGAGGTAGCCGAGGACTTTATTGCTTGTAAGGATAGCTATGATATTGAGAACTTATTGCGCAAGTGGAAAGAAAAATCTCTGAACGCTAGAATGAAATACGATCCTAAGTTTGCTACTTCGCCCATCTTTGTGACCGATAAGGATTATGAATTCTCTGTCGATCCTGAGTTAATCACTTTGGTTGAATCTGATCCTTTTCATGGTTATGAGTCTGAAACGGTTGTAGCACATCTTACTAAGTTGCACGATATGCCATCCTATTCATGAGTGAGGAAAAGATCCGCCACTACTATATGCTTAAGCTGTTTCCTTTCTCTCTAAAGGATGATGCTAAGACTTGGTTCACTTCTCTTGCTCCTGGTTGTGTGTGTAGTCCCCAGGATATGATCTACTACTTCTCTGAGAAATATTTTCCTGCCCATAAGAAACAAGCTGCCTTGCAGGATATATATAACTTTGTGCAAGTTGAAGAAGAGAGTCTCGCACAAGCTTGGGGGAGGCTTGTCCAGCTACTGAATGCTTTGCCTGATCACCCTCTTGAGAAAAATGAAATACTTGATATCTTCTATAATGGACTAACCGATGCTTCTAGGGACCACCTAGATAGTTGTGCTGGTTGTGTTTTCAAAGAACGAACTGTGGAACAAGCTGAGATTCTATTGAATAATATCTTGTGCAATGAGAATGCTTGGACTATTGCCGAACCACCTCCCAAGACAACTCCGAAGAAAAGAGGTATCCTATTCCTCAGTCCTGAAGATATGCAAGAAGCTAAGAAATCTATGCAAGAGAAAGGCATTAAATCTGAAGATGTTAAGAATCTACCACCTATCAAAGAGATCCATGGTCTTGATAACCCGACACAGGTAGTAGAGGTAAATTCTCTTCGTAGATTCAATGAGAGTGATATTCCTTTTGATAAACCTACTAGCTTATGCTTAGATGAATTTGTTAACTTTGTTGCCAAAAAAACAAAGTTTCAATGATTATGTTAGCAGAAAATTGGAACGGAATGCTCGTATGCTTAGTCATTTAAGTGCTTGTGTGGATAGAAATGTCAATGACCTTAAGCTTTTGAGTAAACATGCCTCTATGGTCACCACTCAAGTAGAACAAGTACTTAAGGCTCAAAATGACTTGCTCAATGAGCTGAATGACAAGTTTGTTAGAGTTATCACTAGAGGTGGTAGAATGACCCAGGAACCTTTGTATCCTGAGGGTCATTCTAATAGAATTGAACAAGATTCTCAAGGAGTTAGCATCGAGGCACCTAGTCATCCTAGGAAGAAAAAGAAAGATGATAGGAACTTGCATGCTAGCAACCCTGTTGCTGTTACACCCAAGAATCCAAACGATGTCTCTGTTTCTGATGCCGAAACACAATCTGGTGATGAACATGAGCTTAGTGATAATATCGATAGTGGTGTTCATGTTGATGCTCAACCTAGCAATGATAAGGATGTGGAGTTTGAACCAGTTGATCTTGATAACCCACAACCTAAGAATAGGAGATACGATAAGAACGATTTCATTGCTAGGAAGCATGGTAAAGAAAGAGAACCATGGGTTCAGAAACCCATCCCCTTTCCTCCCAAACCATCCAAGAAAAAATATGATGAGGATTTTGAGCGCTTTGTTGAAATGATTAGACCTGTCTTTCTGCAAACGCGTTTGACAGATATGCTCAAAATGTCTCCTTATGCTAAGTACATGAAAGATATTGTGACTAATATAAGGAGGACACCTGAGATTGAGATTTCCACCATGCTCGCTAATTACACCTTCAAGGGTGGAACTCCTAAGAAACTAGGTGATCCCGGAGTGCCCACTATACCTTGCTCCATTAAAGGAAACTACGTTAGAACTGCTTTATGCGATCTTGGAGCCGGTGTTAGTGTTATGCCTCTCTCTCTTTGTCGTAGACTTCAATTGGATAAGTTGACACCCACTGAAATGTCTTTGCAAATGGTCGACAAATCAACTCCTTTCCCTATCGGTATTTGCGAGGATGTTCCTTTTGTAGTTGCTAACATTACTATCTTAACGGACTTTGTTATTCTGGATATTCCCGAGGATGATGCCATGGCGGTCATCCTTGGAAGACCCTTCTTAAACACTGCAGGGGCTGTTATTGATTGCAACAAAGGCAATGCCACTTTCCATGTCAATGGTAATGAGCATACGGTGCACTTTCCAAAGAAAAAATATCGAGTACATTGCATCAATGCTTTTGAAAAAAATTCATCGATTCTTATTGGGAGCTTTGAATGCCCTATACCTACTATTAAGATGAAGTATGATTTGCTTGTTGGGGATATGCACATCCCCATTGAGGTAACCTAGTGACTATTCGAAAATTCTCCGGTTTTATGCGATTCGAAAAAAGTTTGTCAAGGAGACTTGATGAACCTCATTGACGGATTTCTTTTGATGACCATGAGATGGATGAATCTAGGAGTCACAACCCTTTGTTCCGAACTTTTACTTTCGGTTGTTTAGAAGAAAAATGATAAACTTAGCTTTAGTTTTTCCTGTTTTCTGCTCTTTTCGTGCCTTTAAAAGGAAAAACCAAAAAGATTTCCCGTTCTTCTTTTGCTTGTTGGGAGCTTTCCTGTGTAAATAGTTCTCTTTTTCTTTGGGTCAAGGTAGAAGACCATCGTTACAATGATTAGTGGCTCTCGCATGCATATCTGTTTATCTGTCAAAGAGCCATATTAGTTTGTCTTCTCCTTTGTGTTTGCTTGCAGATTCCAGCTTAGTCCAATGCACAAACACTCTCATTATGATTCACATCATTCGGTCGTGCAAGTGAAAGGCAATAATGACGTATTTGATGAAGTGACTGAGCCTGGAAAAGCTGGTATGAACTCGACCTATTTTGTTTTTGTAAATATGACTAGCTCATCGTTCCCAATTCATCTTTGTTATGAGAGAAACGTGTTTACAATGACAACTTAGAGATCATAGTTTCTGATACCATGCTTAATTAGCTAGGAGCTTATAATGGTTTGTCTTGGATGCCAACATGAATTTCGAGATGATTATGATGTAGTATGATAGGATGGTATCCGCCTTTGAATGATTCAAGTGGCTTGACTTGGCACATGTTCACGCATGTAGTTGAAATAAAATCAACATAGCCTCTATGATATTCATGTTTATGGTGATTTATGTCCTACTCATGCTTGCACTCAATGTTGGTTAATTTCAATGCATATTGATGACTGTTGTCGCTCTCTAGTTGGTCGCTTCCCAGTCTTTTGCTAGCCTTCACTTGTACTAAGCGGGAATACTACTTGTGCATCCACTTCCATAAACCCAAAGTTGTTCCATATGCGTCCACCATACCTACCTATATGCGGTATCTACCTGCCGTTCCAAGTAAATTTTCATGTGCCACTCTCTAAATCTTCAAGTAATAATATGTTTTGTATGCCCGAACCGCTCACGTGGTGACAAGGGGTGGTCAATATCTTCCATGCTAGGCGTGTTATCCTCGATACATGTTTATTCACTATCATTCACAAGAAAGGGGCCGGTAATTGGAATGCCCAGTTCCATGCTCAAATCGGAAAGATAATTGCAAAAAAAACTCCCCTTGGATTGTTGTTGGTATGGACGACACCCGAGTATTTGGCTAGTCGTGGAGTGTGATTGATCGATGGTGGGGGAGTCAAAACTTTACTTTTCTGTTTGGGAACCGCCTATAGCATGTTTAGCATGGAAGATGGTGAAAACTCTTGGTCATCGTGTTGACAATGAAAGCATGCCACCCAAAATTATTTATCTCTGTTTTAAAAGCTTGAGCTCTGGCACCTCTGCAAATCAATGCTTCCCTCTGCGAAGGGCCTATCTATTTATGTTTCTGTTGAGTCATCCTCTTCTTTCAAAAAGCACCAATTAGAGAGCACCTCCGTCATTTTTATGCTTTGCTTTTAATTGTTATTGAGTATGACTGTGACTGGATCTTCTTTGCCATGAATTACAATGTTCAGTCAGCCCTTGGTCTTTGAAGGTGCTCTGCATTTATGTTTTGCGGTCTCAGAAAGAGCTAGCGAGATACCATCTGTTCATATTGCTTCATGATTGTTTTGATTGAAGTGTTGACGTTTGAAACTTATTATTATTGCTCGCTAGTTGATTTTGCCATTGATATGAGTTTACCATGAGACCTAAATGTTATTTCTTATGTGGTTAGCTTATGATCTTGCTGAAAATCTGAATATGAGTTAGACATAATTACAATAAGAAGATCAAACAGAGTTCGTAAAAGTTTTTCTCTTGTCTCTTTCAGTTTGTCAACTGAATTGCTTGAGGACAAGCAAGGCTTTAAGCTTGGGGGAGTTGATACGTCTCCATCGTATCTACTTCTCCAAACTCTTTTGCCCTTGTTTTGGACTCTATTTTTCATGATTTGAATGGAACTAACCCGGACTGACGCTGTTTTTAGCAAAATTCCCATGGTGTTGTTTTTGCGCAGAAATGAAAGTTCTCGGAATGACCTGGAAATTTACGAGGATTTTTTGTGGAATATATAAAAAATACTGGCGCGGGCCTAGCAGGCCCCACTAGCCGCGCCTAGCAGGCTTGTGAGGCCCTCGGGGCTCCGCCGCCTCCAACTCCAGCTCTATTTATTCTCTCTCGCCTGGAAAAAAATCAGAGAGAAGAGTTCATCACGTTTTACGATACGGAGCCGCCGCCAGCACCTGTTCTTCCTCTGGAGGGCAGATCTGGAGTTCGTTCTGGGCTCCGGAGAGGGGGAATCCATGCCTTCGTCATCACCAACCATCCTTCATCGCCAATTCCATGATGCTCTTCATCGTTCGTGAGTAATCTCATCGTAGGCTTGCTGGACGGTGATGGGTTGGATGAGATCTATCATGTAATCGAGTTAGTTTTGATGGGGTTTGATCCCTAGTATCCACTATGTTCTGAGATTGATGTTGCTACTACTTTGCTATGCTTAATGCTTGTCACTAGGGCCCGAGTGCCATGATTTCAGATCTGAACCTATTATGTTCTCATCAATATGTGTGTGTTCTTGATCCTATCTTGCAAGTTGTAGTCGGCTACTATGTGTTATGACCCGGCAACCCCGGAGTGACAATAGCCGGAACACTCCCGGAGATGACCATAGTATGAGGAGTTCATGTATTCACTAAGTGCTAATGCTTTGTTCCGGTTCTCTATTAAAAGGAGAACCTTAATATCCCTTAGTTTCCATTAGGACCCCGCTGCCACGGGAGGGATGGATAATAGATGTCATGCAAGTTCTTTTCCATAAGCACGTATGACTATATACAGAATACATGCCTACATTACATTGACGAACTGGAGCTAGTTACATATCGCCCTATGTTATAATTGTTACATGATGAATGTCATCCGGCATAATTATCCATCACCGATCCAATGCCTACGAGTTTTTCCTACTGGTCCTTGCTACGTTACTTTGACGCTACTGCTATCATTGGTACTGTTACAGTTGCTACTGTTACTATCACACTACTTTGCTACTGAAACTTTGCTGCAGATACTAAGTCTTTCAGGTGTGGTTTAATTGACAACTCAACTAATAATACTCGAGAATATTCTTTGGCTTCCCCTTGTGTTGAATCAACAAATTTGGGTTGAATACTCTACCCTCGAAAACTATTGCGATCCCCTATACTTGTGGGTTATCAACGTGCCACTCATGTTGGCCGGCTCGGCTCGGACATGGCTTAACATCCTTCCAGCCGACAACGTCAACTCCTGGGTGGACTTTGAGGAGGCGTTCGCCCGCAACTTCACTCACACTTACAAGCGTCCTGTCCGGCCCCGCGAGCTGGCCATGTGCGTCCAGAGGCCCGACGAACCCCTTCGCGACTACGTCACTCGTTGGACGGAGCTTGGCAACTCCTGCGAGGGAGTGCATGAGGTACATGCCATCCAGTACTTCATCGACGGTTGCCGAGACGACACTCTCCTCAAGCACAAGCTCATGTGCTCCGAGCCCACCTTTCTGGCGGTGCTCATGGCCAAGGCGGATAAGTATGCCACGGACGACTCCGTGATGCGAGTCAAGGTGACCGCCTCGGACAAGGCTGTCCCCACGCCGACTACTCCTAAGCCGGCTGGAGACAACCGAGACGGCCGGAACAACAACAAGCGCAAGGCGGATCAGCTAGATTCGCGCTCCAACAACAAGTTGGTAGCCAACATGGAGGGTGATGCGTCGGCCACTCAGGCCGACTCCCAATGGAAGCGGCCCAATAAGAGCAACTGGTTGCCCAGGCAGACCTTTGAGCAGATGCTTGACGCGCCCTCCAAAATACATTCTGGGGCAGAACCCTCTACCCACACCCTTCGACAGTGCAGTTTTGCACGACGGCTATCACAAGGGGAGGGCTTGCCGGCTGCCCCAGGTGCACAGGCTGCGCCTCAAGCTCTGGCTCCCGGTCCTGCTCCGGCTCCACCACTGCCGCCTCGCGACGACGACCGCCTCCACGACGACTACCCCCATCAAGACGGAGTGTTCGTCGTCTTCACCAGTGCAGGCGACGACAAGCATAGCCTGCGCCAGCGATGATGTGAGGTGAATGCCACGGTCCCCTCGGTTCCCCAATACATGCATTGGTCTGAAAAGCCCATCACATGGAGCCGGGTCGACCATCCTGCGGTGATGCCCAACCCGGGCTCATATGCGCTCGTCCTCGACCCCACCTTTGCCTCCAAGAGGCTCACTTGCCGGTTCTCCCGGGTGTTGGTCGACGGTGGTAGCAGCACCAACATCCTCTACCTCGACACCCTCCTCAAGCTCGGGCTCAAGGAGACGGACGTCTTGCCGACCAGCACTGTCTTCCACGGCATCGTGCCGGGGCAGTCCTGCTCGCCCATCGGCAAAATCCAGCTGGACGTCCTCTTCGGTGACAAGGTTCACGTTTGCCGCAAGTCCATTTGGTTCAAGGTGTCGGACCTCAGCACCCCGTATCACGCGCTGCTGGACAGACCGGCTCTGTCCAAGTTCATGGCTATCCCCCACTACGCCTACCTGAAGATGAAGATGCCGTGTCCAAAGGGCATCATCACCATTGCTGGCGACTACAAGAAGTTGCTCGAGTGTGCACATGACAGTAGCCACCTGGCCGACGCCATGGTGATTGCTGAGGAGAGGAGACAGATTGACCGGCTCGTGGCTCAGGCTACCGAGCAGCTGGCGATCCCTTCTCCTCCATTCCAGTCGGCCGGCAAAGGCTCCTTCAAGCCGGCTAAAGAAACCAAGTAGGTGCCTCTCGACCCTGCAAAGCCCAAGCAGTGCGTCACCATCAGGGCTGGCCTCAGCCCCAAATAGGAAGGCGAGCTCGTCGACTTCCTCCATGAGAATCCGGACATGTTTGCATGGTCCCTCAAAGACATGTCGGGTGTTCCGAGGAAGTACGCCAAGCACAAATTTCACGTGCGACCGGATGCAAAGCCGGTAAAACACCTTTGCACCGCTTCGCCGAAGGGAAGCGACGCACAATTGGAGAAGAGATTACCCGGCTCCTTGCAGCCGGCTTCATCAAGGAGGTTTTCCACCCGGACTGGTTAGCCAATCCAGTCCTGGTGTTGAAGAAAAACAACACATGGAGAATGTGCATCGACTACATAAGCCTGAATAAGGCATGTATGGAAGACCCTTTTGCGTTGCCTCGGATAGATCAAGTGATCAACTCCACTGCCGGCTGCAAAATGCTGTCATTTCTGGATGCTTATTCAGGCTACCATCAAATCAAGCTGGATCCAGCTGATCGCCTGAAGACCTCCTTCATCACGCCCTTCGGGGCCTACTGTTACACCACCATGACGTTCGGTCTAAAGAACGCTGGTGCGACATTCCAACGCTGCATGCAGCAGTGCTTACCGCCACAGATTGGCAGAAGCATCCACGTCTATGTGGATGACATCGTCGTCAAGACCAAGCAACACTTCAGCCTCCTCGACGACCTGCAGGAGACATTTGCCAACCTGCGCGAGTACAAGATCCGGCTCAATCTGGAGAAGTGCGTCTTTGGGGTTCCAGGCGGCAAGCTCTTGGGGTTCTTCATGTATGCTCGTGGCATCGAGGCGAACCCTGAGAAGATCGGCACCATCGAGAGGATGGTGAAGTCGGCTCGAATCCTAGACGTCTAGAAGTTCGCCAGCTGCCTGGCGTCCCTTAGCCGGTTTGTCAGCCGGCTCGGTGAGAAGGCCCTTCCACTCTACCAGCTCATGAAGAAGACGATGAAGTTCGAGTGGAACAACCAGGCGGACGAAGCCTTCCGCAACCTCAAGCGGGTCATCTCGAGCCTGCCAATCTTTGCACAACCGGCTGAAAGGGAACCCATACTCATATACATTGCAGCGACCACTCGCGTGGTTAGTGTAGTGCTGGTAGTTGAACACAAGGAGGAGGGAAAGGTACTGTTAGTGCAACACCCTACCTACTACCTCAGCGAGATCTTGTCCGCATCCAAGCAAAACTATCCCCACTACCAAAAAATGTTTTATGGTGTTTACCTTGCTGCAAAGAAGTTGAAGCAATACTTCCAAGAGCATGCCATCACTGTGGTGAGCACCGCTCCACTTTCAGAAATCATGGGCAACCGTGACGCGACTGGCAGGATCGCTAAGTGGTCCATCGCCATGCCGGATCACGACATCCGCTACGAGCCTCGCACTGCCATCAAGTCTCAGGTGGTGGCCGACTTCCTAGTCGACTGGGCTGAAACCCAGTTTGAGCCGCCACCTCTAGATTCCACTCATTGGTGGATGCACTTTGACGGCTCGAAGATGCGAACTGGTCTGGGAGCCGGTATCGGCTTGACGTCTTCGAAAGGAGACCAGCTCAAGTATGCTCTACAGATTCACTTCGCCGCCTCCAACAATGTCGCCGAATACAAAGCACTCGCTCACGGCCTCCGACTCGCCAAGGAGATTGGCATCCGACGGCTCATCTGCTTCAGTGACTCAGACCTCGTGGTGCAACAAGTTTCTGGCGAATGGGATGCCAGGGACGCCAACATGGCAAGCTACCCCTTCCTCATCCAGCAACTCAGCGGCCCTTTCGAGGGTTGCGAGTTCCACCATGTTCCCAGGGCGGACAACGAGGCGGCCGATACATTGGCTATGATTGGCTCTATGAGACAAGCCATCCCAGCCGGCGTCTCCCTCGAGTAGCTGCACAAGCCGTCTATCAGGCCGTCTCCAGAGTCGGCATCAATTTTCGTACCGGCTGATTCTTCAATGCAAGCGCCGTCGGCTACGCCAGCTGCGCCGGCTATAGCTCCTGTGCTGGCTGCGCTGGCTCTGCCGACTCCAATTGCGGCACCAGCTACAACCACTTTGCCGGCTACGACTACTTCGCCGGCTACAACAACAAATCCGGCTCCGCCAAGCCTTGAATCTTGTCGTCTCGACACCCAGTGGGTGGATGTCATGGAGGTAGACGGCGAGCCGGCTGCCACGACGGCATCAGAGACACAATGTCTCGAGCCCGCGACTGCTTCATCAAGCGCGAGGGCTGTAGAAGCCCCCGACAATCAGGTCGAGATGGAGCCATCCCTTGTGTCGGCTCCGTCATGGGCTCAACCCATCCTGGCCTTCCTCCTTTGCGGCTAACTTCCTCAAGAGGAGACGGAGGTGAGGCAAATCCAACGCAGATCTGCAGCCTACGCCATCATCAATCGCGAGCTTGTTCGGCGTAGCGTGACTGGCGTGTTCGAGCGCTGCGTCGAATCAGAAAAGGGACAAGAGATCCTCAGAGACATTCACCAGGGGGAGTCTGGGCATCATGCCGCTTCTAGAACCCTGGTGGCCAAGGCATTCCGCCACGTATTCTACTGGCCCACGGCCCTCGAGGAGGCCGTGGACATGGTCAACAAATGCGAGGGCTGCCAACGCTTTGGCGCACAGAGCCACATGCCGCCTTCGGCCCTCAAAACCATCCCCTTGTCATGGCCTTTCGCCGTCTGGGGGCTGGACATGGTGGGGCCTTTCAAGACGGCTCGCGGTGGCATGACTCACCTCTTGGTGGCCATCGACAAATTTACCAAGTGGATCGAGGCTAGGCCCATCAAGAAGCTTGATGGCCCCAGAGCTGTCAAGTTCATCACGTACATCTCTGTCCGATACGGCATCCCACACAACATCATCACCGACAATGGCACTAACTTGCCCAAGGGCGCTTTGGCGCTTTACTGGTCCAAGGTAGGCATCCGGCTCGACTTGGCGTCAGTGTCACATCCCCAGTCCAATGGATAAGTGGAGAGGGCCAACGGCCTAATCCCGGCCGGCTTCAAGCCAAGACTGGTGGCACCGCTGGTCAGGTCAGCCGGCTGCTGGATCAAAGAGTTGCCGGCAGTACTATGGAGTCTCCGCACCATGCCCAACAGGTCAACCGGCTTCACCCCGTTCTTTCTGGTCTACGGATCCGAGGCTATCATCCCTACGGATATCGAGTTCGACTCGCCTCGGGTCACCCTGTACACAGAAAAGGAGGCGAAGGAGGCAAAAGAAGATCAAGCCTTGAGCCTAGCCTTGAGCCGGACGACAATCTACCAACAGAAGGTGAGGTAGTACAACAACAAGAAGATCAAGCCTCTCTCTTTCAGAGAGGGAGACTTGGTGCTCAGAAGAATCCAACGCACAGCCGGCCAGCACAAGCTCTCATCCCCATGGGAGGGACCCTTCATCATCAGTAGGGCATTGCACGACAATGCATACTACTTGATCGATGCCCAGAAGTCAAGGAAGCGCAAGAGGGACGACTCCGGCTAGGAGACGGAACGTCCATGGAACGCGGCGTTGCTTCGCCCGTTCTATTGCTAGAAGGTATGTATCAAACATGGAAAGAGCATGCACATATGTATCTTTCTCCCTCTTCAGGGATTTCTAATGAATGCAATGAAAAGAGCATGCACATATGCCTATTTTCAGATTCATATCTAGAGTTTTCACTCACTCTGTGAGTCCCTAGCCGGCTCTAATAAGCTCGGGGGCTCGCTAGCTGCCCGGACGACTTCCTTATGTTGTAGTAAAACACATCGTGTACGCCGGACCGATCCCTGGTCACCTCGTAACAGCTACAGACCGGCTCCCGGCTGTCCGGCTAGCGAGGCGACGCCAGGTAAGGCCGGATAAATGAAAAGTTTGACTACAAAAAGGTTGCCGGCTCAGGTTGGTTTGATCTTTTTACGATCCCATTCTAGACGACCTCTGCTCGTTTATGTCCGAGTCTTTAAGTCTTGATGGCTTCGAAAAATCTAAGTCCTATATTCCCAAAGTCAGAAACCTCGACCCAGTCACAGACAGGCTCCTGGCCGTCGGGCTGGCGGGGTGGAAGCTAGGGGAGTAGAAGGGTTGGAGAAAAAGAAGTCAAGCAGGAATCAAAAGATGAAGATATAAAATAGCACGCATGGCATTACGAATATAATGCAGAATCCATACATTCAAAAGCATTGGCCCACGGCCGAAGTTCATTACACCCCCAAGTGGGTGGAACTGTTGGACTGACAAAATATTACAGACAACGAAAAGAAAAACAGGACTGACTAAGGGGCGGCAACCTCGTCTGTTGCCCCGGGTGCTGCTCCTGACTTGGTGGCTCCACCATCGCCGGCTACTCCTGAGGCGGTGGCACCGTCTCCTCCACGAGGGCTTTCGGCTCTGTCTACGGCAGAGTCGGCATATGCCTCGTCGCAGGAGGCGGTGTTTTCCAGTTCATGGGCCGCCTCGTCGGAGCTGCCATCGACATCATAGGGCTGAAGGCCATGCTGATCCTCAGGGATCACATTGCCGTCTTCACCCTGCTCCAAGTTGAGCTCATCCCAGGCGGCGTACGAGGCGATTTCGCTGGCCCTCACGCGCAGCACCTCCTCCATGGCCTGCAGCTCCCCCTTCGAGCCGTCGCGCTAAGCAATGAGCTTGCCCAAGTCCAGGTTTCGATACCAAGACTTGGCCAAGCGCAGGGCCATGTAGGCTCCAGCACGTGCGGCCGAAGCACGCCAGGCGTCAAGGCAGTCATCGCCAGCTGCAAGCCAGCAAGAGAGCCGGCTCATCGACACTGGATCCACGCCATCAGGCCACAGAGCCTTCACCACCGACGAACCTGCAACCTGGAGCCGAACCATGGACTCGCCCAGGGCACGCAGGCGGGCTCTGAGGCCCACCCCAGTCTCCTCCATGCTCCAGCCGGAGGCATCGTCTACCTCCTACCCGGCCACGCGGCGCTCCTCGCGGCTCACCTCGACGTCCGTTTAGGCTGCGTCCCGTGTCTCAGGGAAGAGACCTGAGATAGGGGAAGGGGCGTAAAGAAGAGTAAGAAGAGAAGGCGGCAAAAAAAAGAAAATTCAAGACAAAACAAAGAGGACTCACGGTCGAAGTGGCCCTCAGTCTCGTGAGCACTCTCTAGGGCCTCAAGCTCCCGCACCTTGCTCGCTTGGGTGATGCGGGTGACTTCTTCCTGGAGGGCCGCGGCTGTGTCCAGCGCCTTGGCCA
The DNA here is from genome assembly GCF_904849725.1 of Hordeum vulgare subsp. vulgare. NCBI lineage: Eukaryota > Viridiplantae > Streptophyta > Magnoliopsida > Poales > Poaceae > Hordeum > Hordeum vulgare. Next base: position 116,520,645 of record NC_058519.1, on the reverse strand, counting down.
GCTGCGCCTGCTTCTGGATCAGGGCTTCCTCCTTCTCCTTCAAGGCAACGTCCTTGAGATTCATCTCCTTGAGATGAACCGTCTCAAGACGCTCCACGTCGGCAGCATCGAAGGCATCCTTCTCCTGCAGGGAGGCGCGCAGCTGCTCCTGCTCAGCCTGGCGGGCCGCCTCGAGCTCCTTCTTCTCCGCGTGGAGAAGAGCCAGCTGCTGCTGGAGCCGACCGTCCGCCTCGCGCAGGGCGTCCCGCTCCACGGCGACCTGGCCCAGCCGGGCCTCAAGTTCGGCGACCTGGCCATCAGCCGCCTGGTTCTGAGCCCGCAACGTGTTGTATGCTTGTACCTGGGCATCATAAAGATCCTACGAGCAAAAATAAGCAAAAATAAGATTCGGCCTGTTAATTCATAACTAGCCCGATTCTCGGGGGCTACACCGAGTGGGTGCGCTAGCGGGCCCCCACTAAAAAAGCAAAGCAAGAGAAGGGCTCGAAGAGATTCGGTCCGGCCAAGGCTTGGCCGACCCAATTCTCAGGGGCTACACCCAGTGGGTGCGCTAGCGCGCCCCCACTGACTCAAGAAGAAGAAGAAAAAAAATCAAAATCCAAGACAAAGACGAGGCACTTACCCTGGTGAGCTCCTCCAAGCGCTCCAGATTGCTGCCCGCCACACGGGCCGCCTGCTCCACCTTGTGTCGGCTGTTGGCAAACAGCGACACCAGCTCTGGGACACCTTGGAGTATGGTGCCTACGGGAAGCTTCTGGCACTCAAGATTGGCCGCTCGCCAAGCCTTCATGGGCCGGCTCCCGGCTCTGGGGCCGGCTCCTGGAGCAGCCGGGCCACGGTTGGAGATGACGATGGTGTCGTCTCCAGGCGTCAGTATGGCGGCCGGCTCTGCCGACGTCCCAGCCGGCGCTGTCTCCATAGCAGGAGGTGGATTGGCCCCGTCCGGCGCATCCATGATCACCTCTAGCGCGTCCTGGTTCAGTTATGGCGCGTTTGCTACCACCTCGGCCTCCGGTGACTCGGGGATCTCCTCGAGATCCACCGGCGCAGAGGTGTCCGGCTCGGACGGCTTGGCCGCCTCGGTCCTCCGGGCGCGCCTCAGGGCCGCCTCGCTAGCTGGCTGCTCCACGCGAGCACGCGTGGAGGGGTCATGTCTAGCCTTCATGCGCCTCTCCGCAGGCTTCTCGGCCCGGGTGGGCCGAGCCTGGCCCTCGGCCATATTCTCCGCGGCCGCATCCCAGCGGCAGGCGGATTGTTCCTCAAGTTCCTTCTGGGCAGCGTCAGACGCTGTCCACCCGGCTCGCTCAGCGGCAGAGGCGGTGTCTTCCTGTACATCCTCCGCCTCCCTGCCAAGTGGCGCTTTGAGGAACAAATCTTCACGCAAGACAGAGTAAAAAGAATGAAAGGGAACCCTTACCCCGCGACGATGGGCACCTACCTCCTACCGCCACCAGCATGACGCTTCTTAGCGCCGCCTGCTCGTGCTCTGGCTGGAGGACACGTCGCGGCTCGCTTAGGAGCCGGCCTGGAAGCTATGGCACCCTTGCCCATCCTCCGGGCTGCCTCGCCAAGACCAGCCGCCTCGGCCTTATGGCGCCGCCCACGCGTCAGGGGTGGGCTGGCGACTTCCTCCACCCCGTCGGAGTCTTCCTCGAAGGCTACATCAGATAGGGAGGATGGTGTCTCATCATCATCCGTCCAATCCACAATGGAGGGCTTCAGATGCTCACCATACGGCTCCATGCCCTCCGACTCCAGCGCGTTCTCCGAACCTTCAGAGGCGGCAGAACGAGACTCGATCATGCCCTCATCCTCGATCTTCGAGGCGTCAGACATCACCACGTTGGGGGTAGGCAGATTGAGTGCTTGCAACTTCTCGAACATCTGCATAATGGAGTCGACGGTCGGCTCAAAAATATGATCGACTACGAGAAAATCAACAAGAACAGACTCAATGAAAGTGCTTACCATTGGAGGCGGATGGGACCTGCTGTAAGGGGCCAGCCCCCACACCCAGTTCCCGCTATCATCCATGTGGGCGGTGGAAATCTGGTTCACCCCGCGCGCCACCGCGCTGGCTGTGAAGCTTTTGGTGGAGGTCCGACAGGGATCATACCGGCTGCTCATCTGGCAAACCAGATGGGGCCGCTTCTGCAGAGGTAGGATCCTGCGGGAGACCATGGTGGTAAGCAGGTCATGGCCAAGGAGGTAGAGATCCTTCAAGCTATCGAGGTAGGCGCCGATCTGCGCCACCTCGGGAATCGGCTTCGGATACTTCGCTCCCCAGTTCAACTTCTCCATCGGAGGATCGATGTTGAATGGGGGCATTTTGAGGGTGTCGTGTGCGGGGCTAGCGTTCTTCACATAGAAGAAGCCTTTCTGCCACTGCTTGATGGATTCTTGCAGTGGCATCTGGGGGAGCCGGACTTTGACCGGTGATGCACCAGCGCGGCTCCGCACGGTGTCATCAGGCGAGGCCCGTCGAGCTTCTCAAGCTCGGCCTTGTCCATCATCCTGGACTGCTTCTTGAAGAAGAACAAGCTCTGCCAGAGGTCGAGGCGAGGCTCGATCCCCAGAAAGCCCTCGCACAGGACGACTAAGGCAGACAACTTGAGAATGGCGTTCGGCGCCAGGTGGGGCGGCTGTAGGCCAAATAAGATGAGCCAGTTGGAGAAGAAGGTGCTCGCCGGGAGCCCGAAGCCCCTGTAGAAGTGCTCGCCGAATACGATGATCTCTCCTTCATGCGGCGTCAGGGCCGTCTCGGCGCCGGGGATCTGCACCGTCACGAGAGAGGCCGGGGGCAACATCCGGCGGTGGCGGAGCGCCTCGATGTGGCCGACGCAAATATCACTGCCGAGCCAAGCTCAGTGGGATGAGGTCTTCTTCGAGGAGGAGCCGCTCGCCATGACTAAGGGTGACGGAGGCTCGGGAAGACTGGTGGTGCGACGGCGACGGAGAGGAAGAAGACGAAGGCAGAGGAACTCTTGCTCTCTGGGCTCAGGGAGGAAGAGGGCGTCTATGGGGGCGAGAAGGGGGCGAATGGCCTCCTCGGTACCCCCGCATCCCATTTAAACCTCAAGAAGGATTGTGGGGAGGGGATCCGGTGCGTGCAGATCCTCACTAATCCCGTGTATTACGGGCGGTAGCGTTTACCGAAACCCAACCGTCGTGGAGTAAATCCGCAGAGGATCCTCCGCACGACGGTCAAGGGGGCGTCGTGGCGGGACCCAGGGCCCAGGCTCGGTCCCGTCACCTGCATAAACCATCATCATGTCAGGCCGGGCCTGGCACGTTGCGCAATTTGCACAGCCTACGACGAAGCCGAGGCGTCGGTTGGAAGCCAGCCGGCTTTCGAGCCAGCGTCCCCTGCCGCAGGCAGCGACAGGAATACAACGACAAACAATCAAACCGGTGAGGCCATCCGCAACCAAGCGGCGGGCCTCTCCAGCTTCGGGGACTACTGTCGGGGGAATAACCCCGGGGTAGGCTCAACGAGCCTGCTCCTTTATCTGCAGCCCAAGAGGAATGACCAAAAATAATTCTACAAGGCCCAAGTCCCCTGGCCGGCAAGGCGACACCTACCGGCTAGGGGGTATGACGGCCAACTCTCTGGCCGGCCAGGCAACACCTGCCGGCTAGAGGCAAGACGGCTACCTCTTCCTGGCCGCCTAGGCCAATCCAACCGGCTAGGGACGAGGCGGCCGTGCCCAAGCCGGCTAGTCAAGCAGGCTATACGGTCGGGGATCTCAAGTCACATCAGATCATAGGTCGTGACGAGACCCTACGATTAAAGGTGGCTACGCGTCAGCAAAGGTACTGGATCGGAGTGCACGGAGGGTACCAGCATCGGCGGTCATGCCGCTGACCTCCCCCGGCTCTGATCCATCACCCAGCACAGTGTCGTCCGTCAAACTCCCACTCCATTACTGCACTCGGCATGGGAACAATGGAGGCGGCTGTACCGTCTGCCCATGACGAATCTCGCTGGACGACGCTAGACGTACCACACGTGTCATGCGTCAACCTTACGCGAGAGCCTCATTGGCTAGCCGGCGGGTCCCACAGCCAGACGAGACCTTGCAGCCGGGGGGCCCCTCAAGAGACAAGACAAGACCCCCGTGGTCCCCCTGGCCAGCCGACGAGGCTGCTAGCCGGGTCCTACTCTTGTACCCTTTATCCATATTGTAGGCCGGTGGGTTCGTCTATAAAACCCCTGCCGCCCCCTCCATGCAGAGGGTCGGTCAACTGATCACACACACACACACACACACCAACCCCATAGGAGAGGCAGAGACAAGCCGGCTGCTCCTTCTTCCTCCTCCACAATACAGCTCCAGGAGCAACCTGTAATCCTATGCATACATATCATACACTCCGGCAGGACTAGGGGTATTATATCTACGGAGAGCCCTGAACCTGGGTACATCGTGCGTTCCATGCTTGTACCAACCTCGCCCTCATCGCCCTCCGGTGCCACTTCGGTTCCTACCTTCTTTAGCCTACCCATGGCTTATGTTGTGAGTATTCACCGATACTTGCGGAAAATGTCTTCGAATTCCTGCAATAGACGAGACAACACAAGAGGTAGATGTTGTGAAGCATTAGTCCTTACGACCCCATCTTTACACACAAGTACAAAGTGAAGAACAGTTGATGGGCTCTCACTCACATCCCTCAAGTCTTTTTAGTGGCTAAAAGAACTAGATCTTTCTTGTCCCTCATCATGGAGTCACTCAATTTTGGATTGTGGTGCTCGCTATCTTTTAGGTGGGCCGCTCTCTCACTTTTATCTCCATGATGGGATGTGTTTTGTTTGTCGGCGGTGACTTGACTTGGAATCATTGGTTGAAGCACATATTCCTTATCCTTCATCTTGAAACTATAGTGATTGGTATGACCAATGTGGATGACGCCACGGCCAAATTGCCAAGGTCTCCCAAGGAGGAGATGGAAAATGGACATGGGAACCACATCACACTCCAATGTATCTTCTTAAGCACCAATCTTGAAGGCTACATGCATGGTGTGTTCAACTTGGATTGTGCCGGAGTCACTAAGCCATTGGACCTTGTAGGGGCGAGGGTGCTTCTTCTTTACCAATCGTAGCTTGGAGCAAAGTTCCTCACTTGCCAAATTATGGCAACTTCCACCGTCGATGATGACCATGAAGGATTTTCCTTGAATGCACACCTTGGTGTGGAATATGTGGCAAAATTGGTTCTCATCTTGTTGTTGTTGAAGATTCAACACCTTTCAAAACGAGAGTGGGGCTGGAATTGTTGTCGAAATAGATTTGCGAACCTTCATCTTCATTCACTTGTCTATGCATGGCCACATGTTCCAAAGCTTCCATCGCATCGTCACTCATGGAGTCATAGGTTCCATCATCATGGAGGATCATCGTGCGTCTTGTTGGACACTCGAATGTCTTGTGGCCGCGGCCTTGGCACGTGAAGCACTTGATGGAGCTTGCTTTAGTGGTGACATCCAGTGTTGGTGTAGAGGATAAATATCTTGGCTTGAAGGTGCTTTTATCAGGAGAACGTCTTGACAAAGTCATCTTGTCCTTGTAACTTGACTTTTCACAGGTTATTGGTGAAGGTTTTGTAGTCGAAGGCGTCGTAGTCGGAGAATCTTGAGCACTTGATTCGTAGGTATTGGAAGAGAACTTGGAATACTTGTAGTCGTCTTGCACTTGGTGTTCCACCTTGGATGCTTGATGCACTAGCTCGAGTAAGGTGGCATAGGGTTGGAAATCTGTAATTTTCTTGACTTGGTAGTTGAGAACATTCAAGAAACACGCCATTGTTTTCTCCTCATCTTCCTTTACATTGGCTCGGATCATGTCCATTTCTTTCTCTTCATGGTATTCTTCTACTGACTTGGTGCCTTGCTTAAATAGTTGTACCTTCTTGAAGAGATCGCGGTTATAGTGGGTAGGCACAAAGCGATCTCTCATGAGATCCTTCATTTGGACCCAAGTGTTGATAGGAGGTTCACCTCTTTCTCTTCTTCGTTGAATCACTTGTTCCCACCAAATGAGAACATAATCTTGGAACTCAAGTGAGTCCATGGCAATCTTCTTCTCTTTGTCGAAATTGTGAAGACGGGATATCTTATCAACTTTGAGTGCCCACGATAGATAATCTTCATGATCGTTGCTTTCGGAGAACTTAGGCATGGTGAAGTTGAGATTGCCAAGGTGATGCTCTCCATTGTGGTTCTTTTGGCGATGTTCTTTTCGTGGTAGAGGTGCATCATGGTTGTTGTTCTTGCCTCGGAGCTTGGTCATCGATTTGCTCATCGTGATATGCTTGAGGTTGTTGTCGATGTCCTTGCGCACGGTGTCATAGCTCTTGCTGCTCCTCTTGATGTGCGGCTTCATATTGACATTCACGTCGGAGTGCTTCTTATTCTTCGTACACTTGGCGGTTGCATTTTTTCATATCGTGTGTTGCTTCTGTGAGAGCATGTTGAGCTTCAAGCGCTTGTTCTTTACATTGTTGTTCGTCTTCATAGCGTTGTTTTATGTGTTCTTCCTCCAAAGCTTCTTGTTCTTGTTGATGACATCGATCATGCTCACGAAGTCGATCTTGTGATCCATTGCCATGGAAAGTGTTGGGGAACGTAGCATGGGAAAGAATTTTTTTTCCTACGCACACGCAATACCTATCCATGGTGATGATCATCTACGAGAGGGGAGAGTGAATCTACATACCCTTGTAAATCTCTAAGCGGAAGCGTATATAACGCGGTTGATGTAGTGGAACATCTTCATGATCCAAATCGCAGCCCGTCCTGCGATCTCATCATGATGCGTCCCGCGATCCCATCACGATCCATCCTGATCTAGTGCCGAACGGACGACACCTCCGCGTTTAGCACACGTACAGCTCGATGACGATCCCCGACTTCTAGATCCAGCAAGAAGGGAGGAGAGGTAGATGAGTTCTCCAGCTCGACGGCGTGGTGGTGGAACTATTCCATCAGGGCTTCGCCTAAGCACCGCCGAAATAATCTAAAGGAAGAACTACGATCTAGAGGAGAGGTAGCACATGGCTAATTGTTTGTACCAAAACCCTCAAAACCTCTACTATATATAGGAGGAGAGAGGGAGGAGGCTTGGCCTCCAAGTGAAGTCTCTAAGGCTCGGACGAACCAAGGAGGAGGAATCCACCTCCCACAAGGGAGGTGGAATCCTATTAGGACACTTTCCTAATTGGAAACTCTTTCCACCTTTTGACCTTTTTGCCTTGTTTCTTTATTCCATCTGCATGGGCCTTTAGGGGAGGCTTTGGCCAGACCACTAAGGGCTGGTCTATGTCCTCTCACAGCTATTTAACCCTTCTGAGTCGTCACACCCCTCCCGGTGGTCGCGAGTACCCTCTCGGCACTCCCGGTACACTACCGATGAGTCCGAAACTTTTCCAGTGACCAAAACAACACTTCCTATATATCAATCTTTACATCCGGACCACTCCGGAGCTCCTCGTGACGTCCTAGACCTCATCCGAGACTCCTAACAACCTTCGGTCACCAACACATATAACTCAACTATACCGAAACGTCACCGAACCTTAAGGTCGCAGACCCTGCGGGTTCGAGAACTATGCAGACATGACCTGATACACTCCCCGATAAATAACCAATAGCGGGACCTGGATTTCCATATTGGCTCCTACATATTCTATGAAGATCTCTAGCGGTTGAACCTCTATGTCAAGGATTAAGTTAATCCCGTATGCTATTCCCTTTGTCCTTCGGTATATTACTTGCCCGAGATACAATCGTCGGTATCTCTATACCTAGTTCAATATCATTACCGGCAAGTCTCTTTACTCGTTCCGTAATACAAGAGCCCATAACTAACTCCTTAGTCACATTGCTTGCAAGGCTTGTTGTGATGTTGTATTATCGAGTGGGCCCTGAGATACCTCTCCGTTACACGGAGTGACAAATCCAAATCTTGATGCATGCCAACCCAACGAACACCTTTGGAGATACCTGTAGAGCACCTTATAGTCACCCAGTAATGTTGCGACGTTTGATACACACAAGGTATTCCTCCTGTGTGCGGGAGTTGCATGATCTCATGGTCATAGGAACACATACATTGACATGCAGAAAACAACAACAATAAACTAACATGATAATATGCTACGTTTATAGTTTGGGTCTTGTTCATCACATCATTCTCCTAATGATGTGATCCCGTTATCATGTGACAACACTTATCTATGGCCAGGAAACCTTGACCATCTTTGATCAACGAGATAGTCAACTAGAGGCTCATTAGGGACATTGTGTTGTCTATGTATCCACACATGTATTTGAGTTTCCAATCAATACAATTCTAGCATGGATAATAAACGATTATCATGAACAAGGAAATATAATAATAACCAATTTATTATTGCCTCTAGGGCATATTTCCAACAGTCTCCCACTTGCACTAGAGTCAATAATCTAGTTCACATCACTATGTGATTGTAATGAATCTAACACCCATGTAATTCTGGGGCTTGATCATGTCTTGCTTGTGAGGGAGGTTTTAGCCAATGGGTCTGAACCTTTCAGATCCTATGTGTTTTAAAAATCTCTATGTCATCTTATAGATGCTGCTACCATGCGTCATTTGGAACTATTCCATATGACTGCTCCACCATACGAATCCGGTTTACTACTTTGAGTCATCCGAATTATTGTCAAAGCTTGCATCGACGTAACTCTTTACGACAAACTCTTCAATCACCTCCATAATCGAGAAATTCTTAGTTCACTAGTTACTAAGAATAAATTTTGACCGCTATCCAGTAATCCATTCCTGGATCACTCCTGTACCCCTTGACAGATTCATGGCAAGGCACACATCAGGTGCAGTACACAACATAACATACTTTAGAGCCTACGGCTAAGGCATAGGGAACGACCTTCATCCTTTCTCTTTCTTCTGCCGTGGTCAGGATTTTGAGTCTTACTCAAAATCACACCTTACAACACAACCAAGAACTCCTTCTTCGCCGATCTATTTTGAACTCCTTCAAAAACTTGTCAAGGCATGCATTTCGTTGAAAGTTCTATTAAGCGTTTTGATCTATTTCCATAGATCTTGATGCTCAATGTTCAAGTAGCTCAATCCAGGTTTTCCTTTGAAAAACTCCATTCAAACAACCCTATATGGTTTCCAGAAATTCTACACCGTTCCCGATCAACAATATGTCAACCACATATACTCATCAAAAATTCTATAGTGCTCCCACTCACTTCTTTGGAAATACAAGTTTCTCATAAACTTTGTATAAAACCAAAAGCTTTTGATCACTCATCAAAGTACTTAGTCCAACTCCGAGATGCTTGCTCTAGTCCATAGAAGGACCGCTGGAACTTGCATACTTGTTAGCATCCTTAGGATCGACAAAAACTTCTGGTTGTATCACATACAACCTTTCCTCAAGGAAACCGTCGAGGAAACAATGTTTTGACATCCTATGTGCAATATTTCATAAATAATGCCGCAAGTGCTAACATAATTACAACATACTTTTAGCATCGCTACGAGTGAGAAAGTCTCATCATAGTCAACTCTTTGAACTTGTCGGAAACATCTTTGTGACAAGTCGAGCTTTCTTAATGGTGATTTTTCACCATCATCGTTTGTCTTCCTTTTAAAGATCCATCTGTACTTAATAGTATTACGACCATCAAGTAGTTCTTCCAAAGTCTACACTTTGTTTTCATAGATGGATCCTCTCTCGGATTTCATGGCCTCCAACCATTTGTCGGAATCCGGGCCCACCATTGCTTCTCCATAGCTCGTAGGTTCATTGTTTCTCAACAACATGACCTCCAAGAAAGGGTTACGGTACCACTCTGGAGTAGTACGTGACCTTGTCGACCTACAAGGTTTGTAGTAACTTGATCTGAAGCTTCATGATCACTATCATCAGCTTCCACTTCAATTGGTGTAGGCGCCACAGGAAGAACTTCCTGCGCCTTGCTACATACTGGTTGAAGTGACGGTTCAATAACCTCATGAAGTCTCCACCATCCTCCCACTCAATTCTTTCGAGAGAAACTGTTCCTCGAGAAAGGACTCATTTCTAGAAATAAACACTTTGCTTCCGGATCTGAGATAGGAGTTATACCCAACTATTTTGGGTGTCCTATGAAGATGGATTTATCCTCTTTGGGTTAGAGCTTATCAGACTGAAACTTTTTCACATAAGCATCGCAGCCCCAACCTTTTAAGAAATGACAGCTTAGGTTTCTCCAAACCATAGTTCATACGTTGTCATCTCAACGGAATTACGTGGTGCCCTATTTAAAGTAAATGTGGTTGTCTCTAATGCCTAACCCAAAATGATAGCGGTATTTCAATAAGATACATCATAGTATGCGCTATATCCAATAGGGCGCGGCTATGACGTTCGGACACACCATCACACTATGGTGCTCCAGATGGCATGAGTTGCGAAACAATTTCCACATTGTCTTAACTGTGTACCAAACTCACAACTCAGATATTCATCTCTATGATCATATCGTAGACATTTTATCCTCTTGTCACGACGATCTTCACTCTGAAATAACTTGAACTTTTCAATATTTCATACTTGAGATTCATCAAGCAAATACTCGTGTACCTACTCAAATCGTCAGTGAAGTAAGAACATAACGATATCCACTGCGTGCCTCAACACTCATTGGACTACACACATCAAAATGTATTACTTCCAACAAGTTAATTTCTCGTTCCATGTCACTGGAAAAACGAGGCCTTCAGTCATCTTGCCCATGTGCTATGATTTGCATGCCTCAAGTGATTCAAAATCAAGTGAGTCCAAATGATCCATCTGCATGGAGTTTCTTCATGCGTTTATACCAATAGGCATGGTTTGCATGTCTCAAACGTTTCAAAAATGAGTGAGTACAAATATCCATCAGCATGGAGCTCCTTCATGCCTTTTATACCAATATAACTCAAGCAGCAGTGGCACAAGTAAGTGGTACTATCATTACTACTTTGTATCTTTTGACATCAATATTATGAACATTTGTACCACTACGATCGAGATTCAGTAAACCATTGAAGGTATTTATTCAAGCAAATAGAATAACCATTATTCTCTTTAAATGAATAATCATATTGCAATAAACACGATCTAATCATGTTCATGCTCAACGCAAACAACAAATAAAAATTATTTAGGTTTAACACTAATCCCGATGGTAGAGGGAGTGTCTGATGTTTGATCACATCGACCTTGGAAATACTTCCAACACATATCGTCACCTCACCTTTAGCTAGTCCCTGTTTATTCCGTAGCTTTTATATCGAGTTACTAACACTTTGCAACCGAACCGGTATCTAATACCCTCGTGCTACTAGGAGTACTAGTAAAGTACACATCAATATCATGTATATCGAATATACTTCTGTCGACTTTGCGAGCCTTCTCATCTACCAAGTATCTAGGGTAGTTCCTCTTCAGTGACTGTTCCCCTCATTACAGAAGCACTTAGTCTCGGGTTTGGGTTCAACCTTGGGTCTCTTCACGAGAGCAACAACTGGTTTTGCCGTTTCATGAAGTATCCCTTCTTTCCCTTGCCCTTCTTGAAACTAGTGGTTTTACTAACTGATACGTCTCCAACGTATCTATAATTTTTGATGGTTCCATGCTATTATCTTGTCAAACTTTGGATGTTTTGTATGCCTTTTATATCTTTTTTGGGACTAACTCCTTAACTTAGTGCCAAGTGCCAGTTCCTATTTTTTCTATGTTTTTGACCCTTTTCAGAGAAGGATTTTAAACGGTGTCCAAACGGAATAAACTTCCGAAAACATTTTTTCCGGAACAGAAGATACGCACGAGACTTGAGAACCAAGGCAACGGCCACCAGGGGACCCCACAAGCCCCCTAGGCGCGACCAAGGGGGCCTGTGCCTAGTAGGCTTGTGGGCCCCCTGTGGCTCGTCTGCCCTACCTCTTCCGCCTACAAATTCAGACAAATTCCAAAACTATGCGAGAAATCCATGAAAATACTTTTCAGCCGCCGCAAGCTTCTGTCTCCGCAAGATCCCATCTGGGGCACGTTCTGGTGCCCTGCGAGAGGGGGATTCGGATACGGAGGGCTTCTTCATCAACACCATGACCTCTCCGATGATGCGTGAGTAGTTCACCATAGACCTTCGGGTCCATAGCTAGTAGCTAGATGGCTTCTTCTCTCTCTTGGATCTTCAATACAAAGTTCTCCATGATCTTCATGGAGATCTATCCGATGTAATCTTCTTTTGCGGTGTGTTTGTCGAGATCCGATGAATTGTGGATTTATGATCAGATTATCTATGAATCTCATTTGAGTTTCTTCTGATCTCTTATATGCATGATTTCATATCCTTGTAGTTCTCTTCGAGTTGTGGGTTTTGTTTGGCCAACTTGATCTATGATTATTGCAATGGGAGAAGTGCTTGGTTTTGGGTTCATACCGTGCGGTGACCTCACCCAGTGACAGAAGGCGTAGCGAGGCACGCATCGTGTTGTTGCCATCAAGGGTAAAAAGATGGGGGTTTCATCATTGGTTTGAGTTTATCCCTCTACATCATGTCATCTTGCTTAAAGTGTTACTCTGTTCGTCATGAACTCAATACACTAGATGCATGCTGGATAGCGATCGATGTGTGGAGTAATAGTAGTAGATGCAGAAAGTATCGGTCTACTTGTCTCGGACGTGATGCCTATATGTATGATCATTGCCTTAGATATCGTCATGACTTTGCGCGGTTCTATCAATTGCTCGACAATAATTTGTTCACCCACCGTATTATTTGCTATTTTGAGAGAAGCCTCTAGTGAACACTATCACCCCCGGGTCTACTTCACACTATATTTTCAGCCTTACAATTTTACTTCGTTGCGCTTTCCGCCTTCAGATCTCACTTTGCAATCAATCTTGAAGGGATTGACAACCCCTTTATAGCGTTGGGTGCAAGCTCTTTTGTGTTTGCGCAGGTACTCTGGACTTTGCGTGATTCTCCTACTGGATTGATACCTTGGTTCTCAAACTGAGGGAAATACTTACTGCTCCTGTGCTACATCGCCCTTTCCTCTTCAAGGGAAAAACCAACGCAAGCTCAAGAGGCAGGAGAAGGATTTCTGTCGCCGTAGCAGAAGAATTTCTGGCACCGTTGCCGGGGAGGATCAAGTCAAGAACTCATCCAAGTAAGTGTCGCAAACTCATCTATTGCATTTACTTTTTTTCCTCCCGTTTTCCTCCCCCCCACTTCTGAAAAACAAAAATTTACAAAAATATTTGCCCTTTTCTTCGTTTGCCTTTTTTGTTCGCCTTTTTATCTCGGTTGCTTTCTGTTCGCTTGTGTGTTTGCTTGCTTGCTGAAGTCACCAAGACTGAAAACACCAAACTTTGTGACTTCTTGAATAGTAATAATAATGATTTTATTAGGCAGCAGAAGGATTTCTGTCGTCGTAGCACTAACCATCAACCATTGATGCTCCTTTTTGATTTCTACTTTCGCGGTGTCAAACATCGTGAATAGCTCAAGGATCATCATATCTATCCCTGATCTTTTATAGCTCATCACGAAGCTCTAGTAGCTTGGTGGCAATAACTCTGGAGAACCATCACTATCTCATCTCGAAGATTAACTCCCACTCGATTCAAGCGATTGTAGCACTCAGACAATCTGAGCACATGCTCAACAATTGAGCTTTTCTCCCTTACTTTGTAGACGAAGAATCTTGTCGGAGGTCTCATACCTCTCAACAAGGGCATGAGCATGAAATCCAGATTTCATCTCTTGGAACATCTCATATGTTCCGTGACGTCCAAAATGTCTTTAGCGCCTCAATTCTAAGTCGTTAAGCATTACACACTGAACTATCACGTAGTCATAAAAATGTGTATGTCAGATGTTCGCAACATCCATAGACGATGCTCGAGGTTCAGCACACCGAGCGGTGCATTAAGGACATAAGCCTTCTACACATCAATGAGGACAATCCTTAGTTTACGGACCCAGTCCGCATAATTGCTACTATCATCTTTCAACTAAATTTTCTCTAGGAACATATCAAAAATAATAGAGCTACAGGGCAAGCTACAACATTATTTGCAAAGACCTTTTGACTATGTTCATGATAATTGAGTTTAGCTAATCATATTACTAATAACTCCCACTCAAATAGACACCCCTCTAGTCATTCGAGTGGTGCATGATCCAAATCCACTAACTCAAGTTCGATCATCACATGAGTTGAGTATAGTTTCAGTGGTGAACATCTCCATGTTGATCATACCAACTATATGATTCATGCTCGACCTTTCGGTCTCTTGTGTTTCGAGGCCATGTCTGTACATGCTAGGCTCGTCAAGTTTAACCCGAGTATTCCGCATGTGTAACTGTTTTGCACCCGTTGTATGTGAACGTTGAGTCTATCACACCCGATGATCACGTGGTGTCTTGAAAGGACGAACTGTCGGAACGGTGCACAGTCGGGGAGAACACAATTTTATCTTGAAATTTAGTGAGGGATCACCTTATAATGCTACCGTCATTCTAAGCAAAATAAGGTGCATAAAAGGATTAACATCACATGCAATTCATAAGTAACATGATATGGCCATGATCTTGTGCTTCTTGATCTCCATCACCAAAGCACCAGCATGATCTTCATCGTCACCGACACCACACCATTATCTCCATCATCATGATCTCCATCATTGTGCCACCATCGAGGTTGTCGTGCTATCTATGCTATTACTACTAAAGCTACTACCTAGCAATATAGTAAACGCATCTGCAAGCACAAACGTCAGTTTAAAGACAACCCTATGGCTCCTACCGGTTGCCGTAGCATCGACGTGCATGTCGATATTTAACTATTACAACATGATCATCTAATACATACAATATATCACATCATGTCTTTGGGCATATCACATCACATGCATACCCTGCAAAAACAAGTTAGACGTCCTCTAATTTGTTGTTGCATGTTTTACGTGGTTGCTATGGGTATCTAGTATGATTGCATCTTACTTACGCAAAGTCACAATGGTGATATGCAAATTGCTATTTAACCTTCTCCAAGGACCGCTCGGTCAAATCCGATTCAACTAAAGTTGAAGAAACAGACACCCGCCAGTCATCTTTATGGAACAAGTTGCAGGGTAGTCGATGAAATCGGTCTCACATAAGCGTATGAGTAAGGTTGGTCCGGGCCGCTTCAATCCAACAATACCGCCGAATCGAGAAAAGACTAAGGAGGGCAACAAATCAAACATCAACGCCCACAATTTTTTTTGTTCTACTCGAGATTTCATCTATGCATGAACCTGGCTCTAATACCACTGTGGGGGAACGTAGCATGTGAAACAAAAAAAATCCTACGCACACGCAATACTTATCCATGGTGATGATCATCTATGAGAGGGGACAGTGAATCTACATACCCTTGTAGATCACTAAGCGGAAGCATATATAACGCGGTTGATGTAGTGGAACATCTTCGCGACCCAAATCGCAGCCCGTCCCGCGAACTCATCACGATCCGTCCCGTGATCCCATCACCATCCATCCCGATCTAGTGCCGAATGGATGACACCTCCGCGTTCATCACATGTACAGCTCGATGACGGTCCCAGACTTCTTGATCCAACAAGAAGGGCGGAGAGGTAGTTGAGTTCTCCAGCTCGACTGCGTGGTGGAGGAGGTGGTGGAACTATTCCAGCAGGGTTTCGCCTAAGCACCGCTGAAGTAATCTAGAGGAAGAACTACGATCTAGAGGAGAGGTAGCACATGGCTAATTGTGTGTACCAAAACCCTCAAAACCTCTAGTATATATAGGAGGAGAGAGGGAGGAGGCTTGGCATCCAAGGGAAGCCTCTAAGGCTTGACCGAACCAAGGATGAGGAATCCACCTCCCACAAGGGAGGTGGAATCCTATTAGGGCCCAGTTCTTTTGAGCAGATTCTATAGAATCTCAGTCCCGAAAATCCCGAGCCAAAAGAACTCGAATGAACTACCAAAATCTGAATCAGATTCTGCAGAATCTCAGTGCAATTCAAAATCTGAGGAAAACCTGGTTTCTCCCACAATCTCAAGATTCTACCAAGTCCCACAAAAGAAAACCTTTCGGATTAATACCATACCCCTATTGTACCACGTAATTACAGGCAAAATGCCACCGAGCAGTCAACCAAAACGCCCCGCATCTGCGCTCGCTCCCCACCTCGCCTCTGCATCTGAGCTCGCTCCTCAGGCCGCATCTGCGCTCGCTCCTCAGGCCGGCCCCGCCCCGCCGCCGGCAGGCCCCGTCGCCCC
Organism: Hordeum vulgare subsp. vulgare; assembly: GCF_904849725.1. NCBI lineage: Eukaryota > Viridiplantae > Streptophyta > Magnoliopsida > Poales > Poaceae > Hordeum > Hordeum vulgare. Next base: position 116,504,304 of record NC_058519.1, on the reverse strand, counting down.
ACTCGTCAGGCTGGCCTCCGCCCTGCTCCTCAGGCCGGCCCCGCCCCGCCCCGCCGCCGGCCGCCCTGCCCCGCCGCCAGCAGGCCCCGTCGCCCCGCTCGTCAGGCCGGCCCCGCCCCGCCCCGCCGCCGGCCGGCCCCGCCCCGCCCTGCCGCCGGCCGCCCCGCCCTGCCGCCGGCCGCCCCGCCCCGCCTCCGGCCGGCCAGGCCCCGCCCCGCCCACCCTGCAGTCTGCCCCACCCCGCTGTGAGCTTCGTTCTTCTTCCCTGTAAACAGATACTGTAAACAGATATTGTTGCTTATTTGTTAGATGGATGGATGGATTTGCTGCTTATTTGTTAGATGGATGGATGGATGGATTTGCTGCTTATTTGTTAGATGGATGGATGGATGGATTTGCTGCTTATTTGTTAGATGGATGGATGAATTTGCTATTTATTTGTTAGATGGATGGATGAATTTGCTGCTTATTTGTTAGATGGATGGATGGATTTGCTGCTTATTTTTTAGATGGATGGATGGATGGATTTGCTGCTTGAACACACTGTATTGCTAGATAGTGCTGCTCATACAATTTGGGATAGTGTTGTCAATGCTGTCAATGTTTCCTGCTGTGAATGTATTGCTAGATAGTGCTAGATAGTGCTGTCAATGTTTCCTGCTGTCAATGCTAATGTGGTAATGTTTAATAATAATGGTAGATGGAGAAAGTTAAAGAGCCCAAAGAAAATTGGGATAGTGCTGCTCATACAATTTATATGACTGCTTGCGTAGAGGAGGTTCGAGGAAATAATCGCAGCGGCAGCTTTTTGTCGGACATAGGACAAGCTAATTTGCATAAAAAGTTCAATGAACGCTCTGGAAGAAACTATTCAACCCGGCAAATCAAAAATAGGTGGAGTGTGTGTAGGAGCGACTACAATACATGGAAGAAATTGATCCAGCAAGCATCTGGCCTAGGAAGAGATGAGCATACGAAGACTATTGCTGCTACAAATGAGTGGTGGGCATTGGAGATAAAGGTATTGTTTTTGTCATGTCATTTTTAAATAATGAGTCATGTTGCTTCACTTAGATATTAACATGTGGTGGCTTATGATTACAGGCACATCCAGAAGCTGCCAAGTTCCGGTATGCTCCACTAGCGGAGGAGGAAAAAATGTTAGAGGTTTTTGATAATTGTTGTGTCACAAATGAGCATGCGAGGGTCATTAACAAAAAATTTCACGAGGTTTTGGAGTGTGTAGACCGCATGGCTGGCGATTACATTAGACCAATTGATCCAACTTTCTCTGAACCGCACCCAGTACTTACAAAAACAAAGTTTTGGCCTCATTTTCAACATGCTATTGGAGCCATTGATGGAACACACATCAAGGTAATTGTGCCCAAATAGTTGGAGCCCCAACACAGGAATAGAAAAGGTTACACAAGTGAAAATGTTATGGCAGTGTGTGATTTTGATATGAGGTTCACGTTTGTTGTTCCCGGATGGCCCGGATCTGTTCATGACACACGTGTATGGAGCGATGCCATAGTTCGTTATGATCACTTTCCACAACCCCCCACAGGTAATCTCTCTCATGTGCCCATATAGTAATATACATGGTATGCTACAAATTTATAATGTCTTATGTTGATGTCCTACTGTAGATAAATATTATCTTGTCGACTCCGGATATCCAAACAAGGTTGGTTATCTAGCACCATACAAAGGGCAACGATACCATGTACCAGATTTCCAACAACACCAACCAGTTGGGAGATATGAGACATTCAGCCATCGACATTCTTATTTGCGAAATGTCATCGAAAGAACATTTGGTGTTCTGAAGATGAAATGGCGAATTCTCGAAGGCATACCTCGGTACAAACCGGAGACCCAAAAAATGATTGTCACTGCATGCATGTGTCTCCACAATTGGATCCGTGATAGCAAGTTACGTGATGAGCATTTTGACAAGTTTGACAATGATGCATACGTGCAACCTCCATTGCCGTTTACAGGTGCCAACGCTCTACCACCAGAAGATGATGGTACCATGAACGCAACACGTGAGGCGATTGCTGCTAGTCTTGTACCTCGAGAGTATTGTCTTTTTTTAGTTTATGCACTTGCCGTCATGAACAAAACTTTACACCCATTGTAATATTTAGCAATTTTTATGCCATTCGTAAAATACACTTTCGTCACTGTTAGAAACAACAGAGTGTTAACAATTCAGCAAACAACTTCTATCTAAGGGCAGTACAGACATTTCAACACACAACACTTTCCAGAATCTCAAACTACAATCTCTGAAAAGAACTCGACCACAGATTCTGGGAGAAGCAGATTCTGGGAGAATTTTCCATAATCCTGATTCTCTAGAATCCAGGGTGAAAAGAACTGGGCCTAGGACACTTTCCTAATTGGAAACTCTTTCCACCTTTTGACCTTTTTGCCTTGCTTCTTTATTCCAGCCGCATGGGCCTTTAGGGGAGGCTTTGGCCAGCCCACTAAGGGATGGTATACCTCCTCTCACAGCCCATGAACCCTTTTGGGTCGTCACACCCCTCCCGGTGGTCGCGAGTACCCTCCCGGCACTCCCGGTACACTACCGATGAGCCCAAAACTTTTCGGTGACCAAAACAGGACTTCCTATATATCAATCTTCACCTCCGGACCACTCCGGAGCTCCTCGTGATGTCCTGGACCTCATCCGGGAGTCCTAACAACCTTCGGTCACCAACACATATAACTCAACTATACCGAAATGTCACCGAACCTTAAGTGTGCAGACCCTGCGGGTTCAAGAACTATGCAGACATGACCCGAGACACTCCCGGTCAATAACCAATAGCGGGACCTGGATGTCCATATTGGCTCCTACATATTCTACGAAGGTCTCTATCGGTTGAACCTCTATGTCAAGGATTCAGTTAAACCCGTATGCTATTCCCTTTGTCCTTCGGTATGTTACCTGCCCGAGATTCGATCGTCGGTATCTCTATACCTAGTTCAATCTCCTTACTGGCAAGTATGTTTACTCGTTCCGTAATACAAGATCCCGTAACTAACTCCTTAGTCACATTGCTTGCAAGGCTTGTTGTGATGTTGTATTACCGAGTGGGCCCCGAGATACCTCTCCGTCACACGAAGTGACAAATCCCAGTCTTGATCCATGCCTACCCAACAGACACCTTTGGAGATACCTGTAGAGCACCTTTATAGTCACCCAGTAACATTGCGGTGTTTGATACACACAAGGTATTCCTCCGATGTCCGGGAGTTGCATGATCTCATGGTCATAGGAACAGATGCATTGACATGCAGAAAACAACAGCAATAATCTGACACGATCATATGCTACGTTTATAGTTTGGGTCTTGTCCATCACATCATTCTCCTAATGATGTGATCCCGTTATCATGTGACAACACTTGTCTATGGTTAGGAAACCTTGCCAATCTTTGATCAACGAGCCAGTCAACTAGAGGCGCACTAGGGACAATGTGTTGTCTTTGTATCCACACATTTATTTGAGTTTCCAATCAATACAATTCTAGCATGGATAATAAATTATTATCATGAACAAAGAAATATAATAATAACCAATTTATTATTGCCTCTAGGGCATATTTCCAACAGAAAGGATTTTCTGATTATTGGTGTGGTGACGGTGATGATGTCGAGCTCGTGGTGGACTTGCGCCGGAAGAGTACTCGTTGGAGTGGTGATTTGAGTGGCGCCGCCGTGATGAAGTAGAGGTTGAGGACACACATGTCACCATCAGGGCATAGATCTCATCCATTTGGCTTGATTGGTTATCATCGAGGTAGTCCATCGTGCGCACTTCGGATTCACGCAAATCGGTGGCGAGTTGCTTGATGCGATCATTCATAGAGTCGCGTGCTTGGTGCATTTCTCTTTGGGTGCCGAAGAACTGTAGTTTGGTGACGTAGTTGTTCTCGTCGTCATCTTGCTCCTCGAATGTCCGGTTCGGCATAGTAGTCCTATCCATAGCACTCAAGTGGTATAAGTGGAAGAATGAGGAGACAATACCAATTATTGTTCCAAATGTTGAAAATGGATCAAGATCACTCAATGTGCAAGTATGCAAATAGTGGATTTGGTAGCGAAATTCGTCCTTCTCACACCTACATAAATAAGTCTTATGGAGTAGCTTGGTTAGGATTATGGCACAAAATTCAAGCAATCCAAATATGAGATTCAATAATATTGAAAGAAATACGCAAATTCGCAAGTAAGATAAGCTAGATAAATAGCAATGGGTATACACGGAAACACACACACATGGATATAAAAGTGGGGTTATGCAACCAAATAATGAGCACAAAATGTGGTATCCATGGAAAATGCTCATGTTACACAACACTAGAGAGATGCTAACACGATTGCTCAAATTGGCGTGATACGAACTTGTGCACAACCTATAAGAAACAAAACATGTCGTCTTCCTATTCTCGACTTTTTCTATATGTATGAGGCACAATGTCTCTCGCTCAAGTGATCCAAGATGATCAAGTATGATATGATATTATATCAATATGTTATGCAATTGTGCAATGCTATTGCACTTTGCACTTGCTTAAAAGCTTTGCTTCTCTTTCTTTTGGTGATGATATTTTCTATGGTCATTATGCGAGACGTGCACACAAAGATAGCAATTATGTATGCGGGTACTATTGGAACACAAAAGATACTAGTATGACACCACAATATGATACTTATGGTGCTTGCATGCAATTGAAGCTATGTGGCATATGTATCACTCATTTACACAAGTAGCGTAGCCCGCAATACTCTATGTCTAGTATCGATAGGCAAGTTACGCAAATAGGATTGGGGTAACAATGCAATGGCAGGGGTATATGTCAGGAGTGTCGTCGCGATTACCGTCCTTGCTTACAGTGAAGTGTCAATGGAGAGTCGGTTGGCAACGAACGGGGAGATGATGAGCGGCGATGTCGGTGTAGAACCACTCCTAATTAGATGAACACCTTAGGAAGTGGCGAGGCTCGCGACTCAACATCTCAAATGCAAATGGATTGCGGAAGAAATGGCGGTGGTTGCGGAAGCCAAATGTTTTGATGTGGCACGAAGGTCGGGGGGGGGGGGGGGGCGGAGGTTCTGGGGGCCAGAAGTTCTAGGGATGCCGGAAGGTCCGGTGGTCGGAAGTTCCGGCTGGAGCCGTAAGTTTCGGGTGTCGAGAAACTGGGATGAACCCGAATTTCCAGATATGAGATTTGGGCGGAAAATTAGAAGAAAAACCCAAATCCTATAGTGAAAAAGAAAAAAATGGTAAAAATTTGCTGGATAGAAGGCTAGATCCACTTGTCCACAACGAAATCCACAAATCCAAATCAACAAAATCTCCTCAAATCCAACGAATTCAAGAAATTTTGGTATGGCTATTTTTTGGGGAATTTTCCAAATTAGGTCAAAAATAAACAAAAATTGGCTACAAATTGGGGGATGAGACTCCAATGTGTGAATCAACATGGCTCATGATACCAATATGATATGGAGCAGACCTATGGGTGTCGATCTTTTCACACTTGGAGGGGGAAGTGAGAAAACTAAGAGAAACACAAGAACTCAAGAACGATCTCCAATCACACATCCACTAGATCCATTCAAACACAAGAGATACATAGATCCAAAGTCAACAAAAGGGCACACGTAACCGATAGTCTATCCTACGAGAGGAGCCTTCTATCCACAAGGGGATCTTTCTTAGAAGACGGGCCTTGGAATCACTATGGATCTTCTCACATGGAGGACATCTCCATGGGAGTAGGATAGTAGATGGAATTTAGCTCAACAAAGTGATTTCCCATACATTAGCTAACCCTAAAACGGAGCTAGGAAGAGAGTATTTATAGTCTAGGTCGGAATAGGGGTTGAAAGGGTACATGGGCACTCACACCCGAATGACTACGTGCAAGTAGACCAAGAGTTCCGGGCACCGGAAGTTCCGGGCTGGTTCCGGGCTTTCTAGAGTGTTGTCACAGTCCATGGTGTCGGGGCTGAGAAGGGGCCGGAAGTTCCAGGTGCCGAAAGCTTCGGGCTTGTTCCGGGCCGGTTCTAGGATTTCTAGAGAGTTGTCGTAGTCCGCAGTGCCAGGGTTGAACAGGGGACGGAAGTTTCGGGCAGGCCGGAAGTTCTGGGGCATGGAAGCTGACTTACACTTCCTTTGGTCCTCTCGCTCGTTCGTCTTCGAGTCCATTTTCATAGTGACCTAGCCTTCACTCCTACTATCTTGGAGATCATGCTCATGGTACCTAATCATGCATATAGTTTCCGCTTGAGGTAGCATCCACATCCCAATAGCATCAAAGGAATAGTCATTAAGAAGAGATGTCACCTCGATCTCAATGGCACGTGCACGGGCTCTTGTCATGGGGCCACTTGGAGCTTGAGGTGTTGGTGATGTATCTGTGGGAATGATCATGGGATGCTCCGTATCACCTATGCTTCAGCCATAGGCTCTATTATGTATGCGATGATGTGCAGAAGACCAGATGTCAGCCTTGCGATAAGTATGTCCCAAAGATTTCAAAGTGATCCAGGAGTGGAACGCTGGACAACTGTCAAGAATATCCTTAAGTACTTGAAAAGGACTAAGGAGATATTTCTCGTTTATGGAGGTGGTCAAGAGGTCGTCGTAAAGGGTTACATTGACGCAAGCTTTGACACTGATCCAGATGAAAGTCTCAATCTAGATATGTATTTATTGTGAATGGCAGAGCGGTAAGCTAGTACAGTTCCAAGCAAAGCGTGGTAGCTAATTCTAAATGTGAAGCAGAGTACATAGCTGCTTGGGAAGTAGCAAACTAAGGTGTCTGGATGAAGCAATTCATGATGGATCTTGGAGCTGTGCCCAGTGCACTGGATCCAATGAACCTGTTTTGTGACAACACTAGTGCCATTGCGCTAGCCAAGGAACCAAGGTTTCACAAAACGACCACGCACATAATGCGTCGCTTCAATTCCATCCATGATTACATCAAGGAGGAGGACATAAACAATTACAAAGTACATACAGATCTGAATGTTGCAGATCAGTTGATTAAACCTCTTCTACAAGCAAAACATGATCAACACCACAACTCTATGGGTGTTAGATTCATTACCTTGTAACTAGATTATTGACTCTAGTACAAGTTGGAGACTATTGGAAATTTGGCCTAGGGGCAATAATAAAGTGGTTATAATAATATTTCCTTCTTCATGATAATCATTTATTATCCATGCTATAATTGTATTGATCGGAAACTCAAATACATGTGTGGATACATAGACAACAAAGTGTCCCTAGTAAGCCCCTACTAGACTAGATCATTGATCAAAGATGACTAAGGTTTCCTAGCCATAACATGAGTTATCATTTGATAACATGATCACATCATTAGGAGAATGATGTGATGGACATGACCCAAACCTTAACCATAGCGTTTGATCGTATCAAGTTTACTGCTATTGCTTTCTGCATGTCAATGTATCTATTCGTATGACCATGAGATCATGCAACCCCCTGACACCAAAGGATTGCCTTGTGTGTATCAAACATCACAACATAACTGGGTGATTATAAATATGCTCTGCAGGTATCTTCGAGGGTGTCTCTTGAGTTGTCATGGCCCAAGGCTAGGGTTTGTCACTCCGTATAAGGTATCACAGGGCCCACTTGGTAATACAACATCACTTGAAGCTTGCAAGCAATGTGACTAAGGAGTTAGTCACGGGATCTTGTATTACGGAACGAGTAAAAAGATTTGCCGGTAACGAGATTGAACTAGGTATGGATATACCAACGATTGAACCTCGGGCAAGTAACATACCGATGGACAAAGGGAACTGCATATGGGATTAGGTGAATCCTTGACATTGTGGTTCGATCGATAATTTTTTTCATAGAATATGTAGGAAGAAATATGGGCATCTAGGTCTCGCTATTGTTTATTGACTATAGAGGTGTATCGGTCATGTCTGCATAGTTCTTGAACCCGTAGGGTCTGCACAGTTAACGTTGAGTGATAATATAGTATAGTTGAGTTATTGTGTTGGTGACGAAGGTTGTCCAGAGTCCCAAATGAGATCCCATGCATGATGAGGAGCTTCAAAATGGTCCGGGGGTAAAGATTGATATATGGTAAGTTGGCATTCAAGTTCATGAAGAGTTTCGGAAAGTTACCGGTTTTGTGACGAAGGTTCCGCGGGTTCACTCGAAGGGTCCACCTGTCCTCGAGGACCCCATGGGCTGTGAGAGGTGGCGCATGATACTTCTCCAACGTATCTATAATTTTTGATTGTTCCATCTAATATATTATCATTCTAGGATACTTCTGGGTATTTATTTACCAATTTACATTATTTTTGTGCACTAACCTATTGACCCAGTGCCGAGTGCCACTTGTTGTTTTCTGCATGTTTTTCACTTTTGAGGTTTTGAATACCAAATGAAGTCCAATTGGCCTGAAACTTTTTGGAGATTTTTTCTGGACCAAAATAGGACCAATCAGTATCGGAAGAAGGCTAGGGGCCACCCGCGAGGATCTCCCAACTTTGTTGTGTGGCTTATAAATTCTCATACATACCAAAAACCTAGAGGCAGTCCCGGAACACTTTTTACTCCCCCGCAAGTCTCTATTCCGACGGGAGGCCATCTGGAACTCCGTTCCGGCACCCTGTCGAAGGGGGATCATTCACGAAGGGCCTCTTCATTAATCTTGCTGACCTTATGATGATGTGTGAGTAGTTCACCATAGACGTACGGGTCCACGGATACTACCTAGATGGATATATATGTCTGTATTACCGCTTAAGTGTGACTTATGGGCAGAAAATGTGTAACTTTCCTCCCACTATAAATATAGGTCTTCTCCCCCCGAAGAGACCTTACCTTTCTTACTTCCAAGCTCTATTGTTGCTCCTAAGCTTACACTTGCCCGATCTCTCTCCCTAGACATCGATTCTTGTTGATGCTCTAGGGTTTGGAGGAGAAGGCCTTGATCTACACTTCCACCAAGAGAAAAGTTGTTCCCCACATTAATCTCTTGTGGATCTTGTTACTCTTGAGTGTTTGAGCACCCTAGATGGAAAAGGTCACCTCGAAGACATACTTCATTTTGGTGAAGCTTCGTGGTTTCGTTGGCAGCCTCCAATTCAATTGCGGAGATCGCACCAACCTTGTTTGTAAAGGTTCGGTCACTGCCTTCAAGGGCACCACTAGTGGAATCATGGCATATCGCATTGTGTGAGGGCGTGAGGAGAATATGGTGGCCTTAGTGGCATCTTGGGGAGCATTGTGCCTCCACACCGCTCTAACGGAGACGTATTTCCCCTAAAAGGGAAGGAACTTTGGAAACACATCCTCGTCTTCATCGGTTCCACTTGTGGTTACTTCTTACCTTTACTTGTATTTCTTACTTGTTTGTTGTTGTGGTTAGCATCATATAGGTTGCTCACTTAGTTGCATATCTAAACAACCTATTTGTTGCTAAACTTAATTTGTTAAAGAAAACCTTAAAATTGGTAGTTGCCTATTCGTCCCCTATAGTCAACCATATCGATCCTTTCAATTGGTATAAGAGCCAAGTTTCTTTGTTAAGGATTGCACCACCCAAAGAGTATGGTTGACAAAGGGGATAAGGTTGTGGAGTTTCCCGAGGCCGGGGTTGTGAACTCAGTCGCCCGACAGGATCTAAAAGAGGCAATTTCCTCTCTTAGATCCTGAGAGGCTATCGTGGTCAAATTCATGCTTAAAGATTTCCTTGAAGGCCTGAGACTTCCTACCGATTCGTTGCAGGTGGTTAATCCCAAAACGTCGGAGTTGGATACCAACTCCGAGAAGGAGACCAACTCCAAGAAGGAGAAGGCTAGTAGTGATAAGAATAAGTTGCCTCAAGGAATGAGCGGGGAAGATACCTATGCCTCGGTTCCTCCTCCTGCGGTCTATGGAGGACCGGTTCACCCACCGCATATTATTGACCTCGGTCTTCCTCCTAAACTTGTTAAGAATGATTTTTCTAATTACGTTTTCCATATCAAGGCTCATTTGAATCACAGCTCAACACAACTTTGGAGAATCATTGAGCAAGGGTACTACCCACATGATCCAAGCAACCTCACTCCAAGATAAGAGGTCGACAATCAGCTCAATCACTCCACCTTGTTCATCCTTCAAGCAGATGTTCCAATTGAAGATCTTGCTCACTTGCGTCACTTCACTCATGCCAAATATTTTGGGGAGCACATTATTTCCATGTACAAGGCAAGATCAACTATTCAATGGTCCAACTATGAAGTGATTCTTGATGAGGTCGATGAATTTGTGATGCTTAATGATGAGGACCCTTGTGAGATCTACTGGAGGGTGACAACCTTTGCCGCTGCTCTTCAAGATCATGGAAGCAAGGATGTGGATGACAATTGGATCAAGTGGAAATTTCTCAACGCTATCATGCCTTTCAACAAGGTCATGTCCTTCCTAATCCGGCAGAGGCTGGACTTTCACTCATTGTCCTCAAGCGATGTGTTGGATAAGTTCATTGCCATGAACAAATTGAACAAGACCACCAACAACGCTATAGCTCGTGTCCACCGGTCAAGAAAAGACTTCTCCAATCTTGATTTGAAGGCGAAGGCTATTTTGGAGGAAGATGATGAAGAAGAAGAGGAAAGTTATCTCGAAGACATCAAATATGCTTACCACAAGCACATGGAGCTTGCGTCAAGGCAATTTTTGGGAAACAAGTAAAACTCAAGGCCCAACTCCTCCAAGAGCAACTCAAGTGGGTCCAAGGGCAAGCAACACGTGAGGACTTGCTACAATTGTGCCAATGTGAGTCACTTTGTGGCAGACTATCCTTATGAGAAGAGGAAATACAATGGTGGTAAGCTTATTAGAAAAGTTAAGGCCAAGCCTTTCCCAAACAAGAACAACTTCTCCAAGAAGATGCCCCAAGGTGTTGGTGGCTCAAGAAGAGTACCTCTCTGATGAGGATGATGTAAGTGGTGAAGTAATGCGAATGACCATGGTGTCCATTGCATCCTCTTCTCCAAGCAAGGTGTCCCTCTTCGTCGCCCCCAACGAGAACCACATTGCCAAGTTCCTTATGGCCAAGGCATCCAACAAGGTAAGCTCCAACATCAAAACTACTATTTCCACTACCCTTCTCCTATGGATAGTGGATATTAAAAGAGGAGGCAAATGTTGAGGAAAATTCCTTTCATAGATGCATGATAAAAGCCAAGGGTAACACCAAGAAGCATTTTATTGCTCTCTTGGAACAACTATGAGAGGCTAGTGACTTCATTGAATCTCATGAAGAAACTATCTCTACGTTACAAGGACATAGTCGTGACTATGTCGATGAGATAGCGGATATTTCCATTGCTCTTGAGGAAGAGAAAGACCTTAATAGACTCAAGGAAGAGTTTTCCACACTTGACAAGGCTCACAAGGCTTTGAATAGTGTTCATGCTTCTGTAAAAGAGTCTCATGTTCAATTCCAAGTAAAACTTACTAAGGAAATAAACACATGTTCTCCTCTTGTATTAATTCATAATGCCCATGCTACTAACCCGTGTTGTGAGCATGTGCATCTTGTGGAGGAGAATGCCAAGTTAAAAGAGCAACTGGAGAAAGGTATTGTGACATGCATACAAGGCAAAAAGAATCTTAATGACCTTTTAAGCAATCAAAAGGAAGTGGTTGCAAAGGAAGGAGTTGGGTTTGCACCCAAGTCCAAGAAGAACAAGAAGATCAAGGCCAAGCAACCTACCCCGCTCAAGGAAACATTTGTTAAAGCCGGGGAAGGTACTCAGGAGAAGAAGAAGGACAAAGCTAAGGGTGATAATGCCAAGAAGGGCAAAACCCTCCCGTTCAACAATGCCAACGACTTTAACCCCTCTTATGTTTTTTGTCGTGCTAGTGATGGATACGTATTTGTTAAATTTGTTGGTTCTTATTATGAGTACATTGAATGGTCTATTTGGGTTCCTAATATCCTTGTTATTAACTTGAGAGAACCCATTTAAAAATGGGTACCAAAATCCATGGAGGGTCATTGATCTCTTGTACGTGTTTGCTTCCGGTGGAGGGTCATGGTTGCTTGATAGTGGAGCTACAATTCATATGACTGAAGCAAGGAGTTGGTGGTGTACGTTCATCCAGACCCATGTGTGGCCACTCAAGTCTCCTTTCGTGATGATGCAATATCTAATGTAATGGGTCTTGGCAAGGTGGTAATCTCACCAAGACTTTCCATTGAGAATGTCATGCTTGTTGAGACCATTTCATAGAATTTACTTTCCGTTCATCAGCTTGCACTCATGGGCATCTGTACTTTTTCTGGTGTTGACATTGTGGCCCTTTTATGGAGAAAGATTCTTAAAGTAGCTTTTGTTGGGCATGTCGAGAACGGTCTTTATGTGGTTAACTTCTCGATGCGACCCACTAAGACCGTGACTTGCTTAATGGCTAAAGTTGATGTGGGATGTATTTGGCATCACTAGCTAGCCCATGTCAATATGAGATCTTTGCAAAGTCTTCTAAAAGGGGATCACGTTCTTGTGCTAAAAAATGTGAGTTTTGCCAAATATCGTGCTTGCGGTGCTTGTATTGAATGAAAGCTACACGAGAGAGCTCACCGACCCCCGACTACCATCTACTAGAAGAGGACCCTGTAGCTCCTTCACATGGATCTCTTTGGGCCTCCATCTTTCGATAGTCTTGGGTAAAGAAATTATTGCTTGGTGATAGTGGAAGATTACTCAAGGTATACTTGGGTATACTTCTTCAAGAGGAAGAGTGAGATGCAATAAACCGTCATTGACTTTGCCAATGAAGCTCAACGCCAACATAAGGTAAAGATAATGATGATTAGAAGTGACAATGGCACCAAATTCAAGAACTACACCTTGAATGAGTTTCTTAGTGATCAGGAGATCAATCACCAATACTCTGCACCATATACCCCTCAACAAAATGGCGTAGTGGAAAGGAAGAACCGGACGTTGATGGATGCGGGAAGGACCATGATGGCGGAGTTTAAATCTCCATATAACTTTTGGGCGGAGGCCATCAACACCACATGTCATGCATCTAATCGGCTTTACCTCCGCAAAGCCTTGAACAAGACTCCTTATGAAATTCTTACCAGTAACAAGCCCAACCTCAATTACTTCCGGGTGTTCGGTTGTAAGTGTTTCATTCTCAAGAAAGGTGCTCGTTTGTCTAAATTTGAACCTAGAGCTCACGAGGGCATATTTGTTGGTTATGCTACAAACTCTCGTGCTTACCGTGTTCTCAACAAGTCCAATGGACTCACCGAGGAGACGTGTAACGTGAAGTTTGATGAAAATAATGGCTCCCAAGTGGAGCAAAATGGTCTTTGTGATGTAGGTGATGAAATTCCTCCCCAAGCCATTTGAAGAATGGGTATGCGACACTTCCTACCCGTTGAGAAACCCCTTGTGGCCGAAGGAGTGATACTTCCATTTTGCATCATGCTTTCATGTTGATATTTATCGCTTTATGGGTTGTTATTACACTTCACGGTACAATACTTATGCATTTTCTCTCTTATTTTGCAAGGTTTACATGAAGAGGGAGAATGCCGGCAGCTGGAATTCTGGCCTGAAAAAGGAGCAAGTTTGCGATACCTATTCTGCGCAACTCCAAAAGCCGTGAAAATCAACGAGGATTTGTTTTGGAATTTATAAAAAAATACTGGGCCGAAGAAGTACCACAGGGGAGCCAGCACGAGGCCACAAGCCTCCTAGGCGCGGCCTCCCCCCTGGCCGCGCCTAGGGGGCTTGTGGGCACCCTGGTGGCCCTCTGTCCACCCTATTTTGCTACAAGAAGGGTTTTGTTCCAGAAAAAATCAAGAGGAGGCTTTCGGGAGGAATCGCCGCCGCCACGAGGCGGAACTTGAGCAGAACCAATCTAGAGCTCCGGCAGGGTCGTCCTGCCGGGGAAACATCCCTCCCTGAGGGGCAAATCATCGCCATCGTCATCACCAACACTCCTCTCATTGGAGGGGAATCATCACCATCAACATCTTCATCAACACCATCTCATCTCCAAACCCTAGTTTATCTCTTGTAACCAATCTCCGTCTCGCGACTCCGATTGGTACTTGTAAGGTTGCTAGTAGTGTTAATTACTCTTTGTAGTTGATGCTAGTTGGATTACTTGGTGGAAGATTATATGTTCCGATCCTTGATGCTACTCATTACCTCTCTGGTCATGAATATCATTATGCTTTGTGAGTAGTCACTTTTGTTCCTGAGGACATGGGATAAGTCATGCTATAAGTACTCATGTGAATTTGGTATTCGTTCGATATTTTGATGTGTTGTATGTTGTCTCTCCTCTAGTGGTGTTATGTGAACATCGACTACATAACACTTCACCATTATTTGGGCCTAGAGGAAGGCATTGGGAAGTATTAAGTAGATGATGGGTTGCTAGAGTGACAGAAGCTTAAACCCTAGTTTATGCGTTGCTTTGTAAGGGGCTGATTTGGATCCACTAGTTTAATGCTCTGGTTAGACTTTGTCTTAATTCTTCATTCTTAGTTGCGGATGCTTGCGAGAGGGGTTAATCATAAGTGGGATGTTTGTCCAAGTAAGGGCAGTACCCAAGCACCGGTCCACCCACATATCAAACTATCAAAGTAGCGAACGCGAATCATATGAACTTGATGAAAACTAGCTTGACAGAAATTCCCATGTGTCCTCGGGATCGTTTTACCTCCTATAAGAGTTTGTCCAGGCTTGTCCCTTGCTACAAAAGGGATTGGGCCACTTTGCTGCACCGTTGTTACTTTTGTTACTTGCTACTTGCTGCGAATCATCTTGTCACACAACTACTTGTTACCGATAATTTTAGTGCTTGCAGAGATTACCTTGCTGCAAACCACTTGTCAGATCCTTCTGCTCCTCGTTGGGTTCAACACTCTTATCGAAAGTACTATGATAGATCCCCTATATTTGTGGGTCATCAAGACTCTTTTCTGGCGCCGTTGCCTGGGAGTGAAGCGTCTTTGGTAAGGAAACATTTATATAGTGTGCTGAATTTTATTTTCACTTGTCACTATGGAAACTAATCCTTTGAGGAGCTTGTTCGGGGTATCTTCACCTCGAACAGAAGCACAAGGAGTTTCTCCTCAACCTTGTGCACCTACTGAAAATATTTGCTATGAATTTCCTTCGGGTATGCTTGAGAAACTGCTGGCTAATCCTTTTACAGGAGATGGAACATCACATCCACACTTGCATCTAATCTATGTAGATGAAGTTTGTGGTTTATTTAAGCTTTCAGGTTTGCCCGAGGATGAGGTCAAGAAGAAGGTCTTTCCCTTATCTTTGAGGGATAAAGCATTGACATGGTATAGGCTATGTGATGATACTGGATCATGGAACTACAACCAGTTGAAATTGGAATTTCATCAAAAGTTTTATCCTATGCATCTAGTACATCGTGATCGGAATTATATTATATTTTTGGCCTCATGACAGAGAAAGCATCGCTCAAGCTTGGGGGAGGCTTAAATCAATGTTATATTCATGCCCCAACCATGAGCTCTCGAGAGAAATTATTATTCAGAACTTCTATGCTCAGGTTTCTCATGATGATCGCACCATGCTTGAATCTTCTTGTACCGGTTCTTTTATGAAGAGAGGTATTGACTTCAAATGGAATTTATTGGAAAGAATTAAAAGCAACTCTGAAGATTGGGAGCTGGATGAAGCTAAGGAGTCAGGTATGAATTTCAAGTTTGATTGCGTTAAATCCTTTGTTGAAACAAATACTTTTTTTGATTTTAGCGCTAAGTATGGACTTGACTCTGAGATAGTGGCTTCATTGTGTGAATCATTTGCTGCTCATATCGATCTCCCCAAAGAGAAGTGGTTTAAATATCATCCTCCCTTAGAAGTCAATGTAGTTAAACCCAATCCAGTTGAAGAGAAAGTCATCGCATATAATGATCCTATTGTTCCTAGTGCTTACATTGAGAAACCACCTTTCCCTGTTAGGATAAAGGACCATTCTAAAGATTCAACTTTGATACGTAGGGGCAACATTAGAACACCTACACTCCCTAAGAAAATTAGAGTTAACCTAGCATTGCTATCAAAGATCTCCTGTCCGACAATGTTGATGGCCATGATATTCACTTCTGTGAAGATGCTGCTAGAATCGCTAAACCACATGCTAGAGACAAACATAGGCCCTGTTGTTGGCACGCATGTTGTTTCTGTTAAGATAGGAGATCATTGTTATCATGGTTTATGTTACGTGGGTGCTAGTGTTAGTGCAATACCTCAATCCTTATATGATGAAATTAAAGACGAGATTGCATCTGTTGAGATGGAACCTATTGATGTCACTATCCAGCTTGCCAATAGAGATACTATCTGCCCTGTGGGAATTGTTAGAGATGTTGAAGTCTTGTGTGGTAAAACGAAGTATCCTGCTGATTTCCTCGTTCTTGCTACCACACAAGATAGCTTTTGTCCCATCATATTTGGCAGACCTTTCCTCAATACTATCAATGCTCATATTGACTGTGAGAAGCAAAGTGTCATTGTTGGCTTTGAAGGTGTGTCACATGAGTTCAATTTCTCCAAGTTTGGTAGACAACCTCATGAAAAAGAGTTGCCTAGTAAGGATGAAACTATTGCCCTAGCTTCTATTGTTGTGCCTCCTACTGATCCTTTAGAGCAATACTTGCTTGAGCACGAAAATGATATGCATATGGATGAAAGGGATGAGATAGATAGAATTATCTTTGAACAATATCCTATCCTTAAGAATAATTTGTCTATTGAACTGCTTGGAGATCCACCCCCACCAAAGGGTGATCCTGTGTTCGATCTTAAACAGTTGCCTGATACTCTTAAGTATGCTTATATGATGGAAAAGAGATATATCATGTTATTATTAGTGCTAGCCTCTCAGAGCATGAAGAAAAGAAGTTACTAAAAACTCTGAGGAAGCATCATGCTACTATTGGATATACTCTTGATGGTCTTAAGGGCATTAGTCCCACTCTATGCCAGCACAAGATTAAAACCGATCCTAATTCCAAACCATTTGCCGATCATCAACGGAGATTAAATCCTAAGATGAAAGAGGTAGTAAGAAAAGAAATACTAACGCTCCTGGAAACATGTATTATCTATCCTGTTGCTCATAGTGATTGGGTAAGTTTGGAGCATTGCGTCCCTAAGAAGGGAGGTATTTTCGTTGTCCCTAATGATAAGGATGAACTGATCCCACATAGGATTATTACTGGCTATAGGATGGTGATCGATTTTAGGAAATTGAATAAAGCCACTAGGAAAGATCATTACCCTTTGCCTTTTATCGACCAAATGCTAGAAAGAATGTCTAAACACACACACTTCTTCTTTCTAGATGGTTATTCTGGTTTCTCCCAAATACCAGTTGCACAATCTGATCATGAGAAAACCACTTTCACTTGCCCTTTCGGTACCTTTGCTTACAGACGCATGCCTTTTGGCTTATGTAATGCAACTGCCACCTTTCAAAGATGTATGATGGCTATATTCTCTGACTTTTGTGAAAAGATTGTTGAGGTTTTCATGGATGACTTCTCCGTTTACGGGTCTTCTTTTGATGATTCCCTCAGCAACCTTGATCGAGTCTTGCAGAGATGGAAAGAAACCAACCTTGTCTTGAATTGGGAGAAGTGCCACTTTATGGTTAATGAAGGCATCATCTTAGGACATAAAATTTCTGAAAGAGGTATTGAAGTCGATAAGGCTAAGGTTGATGCGATCGAGAAAATGCCATGCCCCACAGATATCAAAGGTATAAGAAGTTTCCTTGCTCATGCTCGTTTCTATAGAAGGTTCATTAAAGACTTCTCTAAGATTTCTAGGCCTCTTACCAATCTCTTGCAAAAGGATATTCCTTTTGTTTTTGACGATGATTGTGAGGAAGCCTTCGAAATACTTAAGAAGGCCTTGATAACTGCACCTATTGATCAACCACCTGATTGGAACTTACCTTTTGAAATCATGTGTGATGCTAGTGATTATGCCGTTGACGCTGTTCTAGGACAAAGAGTTGATAATAAGTTGAATCTTATTCACTATGCTAGTAAAACTCTAGCCCAAAGAAACCATGCTACTACTGAAAAGGAATTTTTAGCAGTCGTGTTTGCATGTGAAAAGTTCAGATCTTACATTGTTGATTCCAAAGCCACTATTCACACTGATCACGCTGTTATTAAGTACCTCATGGAAAATAAAGATGCTAAACCTAGACTTATCAGATGGGTTCTCTTGCTACAAGAATTTTATTTGCATGTTGTCGACAGGAAGGGTGCTGATAACCCCGTAGCAGATAACTTTTCTAGGTTGAAGAATGTTCTTGATGACCCACAACCTATTGATGATAGCTTTCCTGATGAGCAATTGAATGTCATCAATACTTCCCGTAACGCACGGTGGTATGCTGATTATGCAAATTATATCGTTGCCAAATATATACCACCTAGTTTCACATACCAGCAAAAGAAGAAATTCTTCTTTGATTTGAGACATTACTTTTGGGATGATCCTCACCTTTATAAGGAAGGAGTAGATGGTGTTATTAGACGTTGTGTACCTGAACATGAACAGGGACAAATCCAACAGAAGTGTCACTCCGAGGCTTACGGAGGACACCATGCAGGAGATAGAACTGCACACAAGGTATTGCAATCAGGTTTCTATTGGCCCACTCTCTTCAAGGATGCTCGTAAGTTTGTCTTGTCTTGTGACGACTGTCAAATAATTGGTAATATCTGTAAACGTCAGGAAATGCCTATGAAATATTCACTTGTCATTGAACCATTTGAAGTTTGGGGCTTTGATTATATGGGACCTTTTCCAAAATCCTACAGGTATACTCATATCCTAGTTGCTGTTGATTACGTTACTAAGTGGGTAGAAGCTATCCCAACTAGTAGTGCTGATCACAACACCTCTATCAGGATGCTTAAAGAAGTTATTTTCCCTAGATTTGGAGCCCCTAGATATCTAATGACTGATGGTGGTTCACATTTCATTCATGGTGCTTTCTGTAAAATGCTTGCTAAGTACGATGTCAATCATAGAATTGCGTCTCCCTATCATCCTCAGTCCAGTGGTCAAGTAGAGCTAAGCAATAGAGATATTAAACTAATTCAGCAAAAGACTGTCAATAGATCTATAAAGAATTGGTCTAAGAAGCTCGATGATACACTATGGGATTATAGAACCGCGTATAAGAATCCCATGGGCATGTCTCCGTACAAAATGGTTTACGGCAAAGCATGTCATTTACCTCTTGAGCTAGAGCATAAGGCTTATTGGGCAATCAAAGAGCTCAACTTTGATTTCAAACTTGCTGGTGAGAAGAGGTTATTTGATATTAGCTCGCTTGATGAATGGAGAGCCCAGGCATATGAAAATGCCAAGTTGTTCAAAGAAAAGGTTAAGAGGTGTCATGATAAAAGGATACAAAAACGTGAGTTAAATGTAGGTGATTATGTCTTGCTATATAATTCTCGTTTAAGATTTTTTGCAGGCAAGCTTCTCTCTAAATGGGAAGGTCCTTACATTGTTGAGGAATTATATCGTTCCGGTGCCATCAAGATCAACAACACGGAAGGTAATTTTCTGACAGTGGTAAATGGGCAGAGAATCAAGCATTATATGTGAGGTACTCCCATAAATGTTGAAAGCAATATTATCAATACCATAACTCCGGAGGAGTACATAAGGGATATTTATCAGCCTGTTTCAGACTCCAAAAACGAAGAGGTATGTGATTCGGTAAGTAAACCGACTCCAAAACTTTTCCAGTAGGATTTTTCCTCCGTTTTCAATTTTTTTTAAAAACTGAAAATTTTAAAGCAGTCCGGAAAGCGCACGAGGGGGCGACAAGCCTGCCAGGCGCGGGCCACCCCCCTGGCCGCGGCTGGGGGGCTTGTGACCACCTCGTGTGTCTCCCGGACTCCATTTTCTTGCGGAGTACTCCTTCTGGTCGAAAAAACATTATATATTCTCCCGTAAGGTCTGACCCTCGTATCACGCAAATTTCCTCTGTTTTCGTTTTGAGCCTATTTCTGCTGCAGATCTAGATCGTTATGGCGTCCCCAAAAGCTCCGAAGGACAATATCTTCGAGAAGGTCATCAATCCCTACCTCGCAGGAGTGCTGCAACACCCTCAATCTATCGAGATGCGTGAGGGGATGCTGCACATCTGTGATGTTGAGGGGCCCAAGAAGACCGGAAGTGTGGAGGCAAGGCTCGAAGCAATGGAGCAACAAGTCTTCAAGTGCCAAGGGATGGTGGAGCGTGGACTCAATGCCAACCACATGATGATCACGGAGTTCAACAACAAGCACAAGATCGATGCCAATGACATCAGGAAGCACCTCTCCAGGCTCTATGACAGAATTGATCACCTCCAAGCTCAGATCTATGACCTGCAGAACCAAAACTGTGAGTATGAGTATAGATTTAAATCAATACGGTTGGCTGCAGATTTGAGGATTCCGGAGACTCGGTCATCTTTCCATGATGGAACACCTATGCCTTGGAAGACGGAGGATCAAACCCATGTTGCAACAACTCCACCACCATCACCTCCAAAGGAAGACAACTAAGCATGGGTATGGGCAATCCCCTTGGCTTGTGCCAAGCTTGGGGGAGTTGCCCGTGTATCGTATCACCATCACATCTTTTTCCTTTACCTTTTCTTAGTTTGTTCCTTTTTGGTTTTATATTTCTCTAGTAGAATAAAGTTCTTAGTGTTTTAGGCTTGAGTTTTGCTTTGTCACCCCCGATGTATTCGAGCTCGTGAGCCATATAATAAAGAGTGTCTTAGTTAATGGCTTTGCCTCATGCCATGATCAAGAGAATGAAAACAAAAGCATGAATGATCATGTAATGATCTTATGGGAAGTGATGGCTTCATATATAAAAAGAATGTTGATTGAAACTTGTTGAGGGTGGACAAACATAGACCTTGGTCATTGTTGCAATTAATAGGAAGTGATAAAGAAGGAGAGGTTCACATATAAATATATCATCTTTGACACCATCTATGATTGTGAACACTCACTAAACTATTACATGCTTAGAAGTAGATGTTGAACAAGGAAGACAACATAATGAATTATGCTTGCTTGGTTCCAAACAATGATTATATGACTAGAGATCCCTTAGCATGTGACGATTGCTTCCACCCCATATCAGCCAAAACTCCCGCACCAAGTGGAGATACTACTTGTGCATCCAAAAACCTTCAACCCAGTTTTTCCATGAGAGTCCACCATACCTACCTATGGATTGAATAAGATCCCTGAAGTAAGTTGTCATCGGTGCAAGCAATAAACATTGCTCCCTTAATATGTATGATCTATTAGTGTGTGGAAAATAAGCTTTGTACGAACCTGTGATGAGGAAGACATACAAGTGACAGATTGAATAAAGTTCTTTATCACAGGAGGCAATATAAAGTGACGTTCCTTCACACTAAGAGGTCGCACATCCAAACCTCAAAAGGGCATGACAACCTCTGCTTCCCTCCACGAAGGGCCTATCTTGTACCTTTACTATTTGCCCTTGATAAAGTCATGGTGATCTACACCAATTCCTTATTTCGCCTTTATCTTGGCTAACGTCATATGCTAGGGAAAGATCTATATTCATTTGTCAACTTGGAAGTAAGTATTCATGAATTATTATTGTTGACATTACCCTTGAGGTAAATAGTTGGGAGGCGAAACTATAAGCCCCTATCTTTCTTTGTGTCCGATTGAAACTTTGAACTCATGAGTACCACGTGAGTTGTAGCAATTGTAGAAGACGAAAGGATGATTGAGTATGTGGATTTGCTTTACAAGC